>NC_081412.1:226698236-228074486 GCF_030272615.1 Cryptomeria japonica
AGATTCCTGTATCTGCACCTGCAATTTGAAAAAAGAGGGTATAGGTGGCAATAAATAGTTTTACCTTAGTCAAACCCCTTATTTTGGTTATTTCCACCTCTACAAATAGCCGGTAATGTATTAAAAATGTGTGTGCAAGAATCTTCTGTGTATGCAAGATCCTAAATGAACAAGAAAGTAAATCTAGAGTTCTACCCTATGCTTTGGAGAGAAAACCCTAAATGCTTGTAAATATAAATATAAATGCTTCAAATCATAAATTATCTATATATCTAAAGCATGAATGTAAATCTAAAAATGAATATCATACAAAGACATGAAAACAACATGAAACCATACCAAACCTTATAGGGGAGGTACAAGCCAATCATCAGTCAGCAATCTCCTATTATTTTTCACTGTCTTAAAATCTCCTAAACATTGTTGAAAATGATTGATGTAGACTTCATAAAATGTACACTTTCACTTCATAATAATCTCCTTCAATCGCTAGATCTTCGATCTTCAAATGGGGAAAGGAAGGTTTTATGTGGGAGACAATAACTTTGTTTTGAGTCATAGGCTGACTTCGAAATTATATTTTTTGTCAATCTCTTGGAATTGAATATTAAAATACCATCAAAACATGCTCCCGAGATTCAGGAAGAAAAATTCAGGACCAACATGGTCCAAACACACGGTCTCACAAAGTTTTTGCCACATTTTTTAGGAAGCAAGATATTGTGATTTTAAAGAAAAGTCCAGTAGTATGTGGGAATTTGCGATGTTTAGATATGAGAAATCAGGCCTTGAAGGTCGAAATAAGACATAATTAGGGTATTTGATGAAATGATTAATTGGGAGAATAAAATAAAAAAGAGCACACTTAGGGTAAAGGGCCCAATTTTATGATGTGTAGAGGGATAAAATAAGACTTTATATTTAATTAAATTCTTAAAAGGAATTTGAAATGCAAAATGGAAACACACTAAGGCGGGTGCTAACATAAGCGTGGAATTGTACAGCCCAATTAAGGGTATACAATTTATGATGGTACGGGTCGATATGTATCATTGGAACTATAGCATAGCTAGAATAAATCACTCTCTGTTTGTTGTCATTGTAAGTATGTATCTCACTACCACCAACAAATGAAAAGAAAAGAATAAATTGATATCACTACAACATAAACAATAATAATTATTGTAGGAATTGTAAATCACTATAAGCAAGTGTATTTGTTGTTGAAAAAAGGAAAGATAATATTGATACAATGGTTATGATATATTGAGTGGAGGTGACTTCTTAAAATTTTATGAGAATTTTCAATGCCAAAATGAACTCAAATCTGCAAATAGGATTGTGGGAGATTTAATAATAAATCACTCTCTAGTCACTACAAGTGTATACATCACTACAACTGACAGATGGAGAGAGGAAAAATCTCACCACAATCAAGAACAACAAAGCGAGGCAACTTCTAAAAATTTCAAGAATTTTCAACACCAAACTAATATCTTCTGCAAATGGGTCTGTATGAAGATAAAGAATAGATCAGCTATTCATTTCCCTGATTGGGAAGGTAATTTGGCTAGATGAAGCTTTGATAGCATGTTGGACAAATTATGTGCCCATGAAGCTGCATAGACTTGAATGGATCCACCATGAAACTATCCTACCACACATGAGAATGTCATAACTTGAGCAATGAAGAACAATGGAGATCGAAGAGAAAAGCTTTAGATTAACTTGCAATGGATTTCTATAACTTGATATGTTACAATGTACAAATGATCTTTCTTATATAGGTAAGAATCTAGACAATTGAGAGCATAGGTACTACCATGTGGCTCAATGAGATGAGAGAGTAGGTAGTAGGTACAACTACCCTATAACAAAATTAAATGCATTAAAAAAAACTCATCTCTATCTAAAATGACACCTAAGATAACTAATATGCACAATGTTAAATGATTGTGTCTTGTAACAAATAAGGTATCCTGGACCTAGTGGATGGGGACCCACAAGGTGGCGACAAGCCTCTCGATCCTGATGGGGGGGAGGGAGAATCACATGCTAGAGACAACCCAAGGCAGGAACCTATTTGAAGGGACAACGGTCGCTCGTGGACGTCTCTTTTTTACCTCAAATCAAGTGGAAAGTCCTCACTCCCTCCAATTCGTAATATCTCAGAACTAGAAAAGGGTAGATTTTCTATGGAAGTCCTAGATCCAATGATTGAGCATAATATTAAGCTTATGGAACTGACTCTGGTTGGAAAAAATTTGGACCCGAGGCTAAATATTGAAGTTGTCAGGGCATTTGTTAAATGTAAATGGGCACTTAAAGGTCAAGTGGAGATCATTGCCATGTCCAAAGGTGCACTGTCGATGTCCTTTTCATGTCAGGAAGAGATGTCGAGGGTCCTTTGTGATGGTCCTTGGTTGATTGGAAAATGTACGCTTGCCTTGCAAAAGTGGTCGCCTAAGATGGACCTAAATGAATTTATTTTGTACAAGCTCTTGTGTGGATCAGATTGCCAAGCCTTCCTCTGGAGTTCTGGGTTGAAGATATTTTTAAAGGAATCTCTAGTTCCTTTGGGGAACTCTTATGTATGGATCCTATCATAGCAGCTAGAAGAAGACTTACCTTTGCAAGGATCTGTGTAGGAGTTATGCAAGGTATGGATATGCCCTTATCTATCATGATTAACTCCAGATTGGGGAAGTGGGTCCAACCAGTGGAATATGAAAGTGTCCCTTTTTCATGTTTTCACTGCAAAAAATCAAGGCATACTGCTAGAAAATTCCCTCTACAGAATGTCAAAGAGAAAGAGAAGAAAGACAAGACAACACAATGGAGAGCCAAAAATCCTGCTAAGCAACCGGTGATTGTTGGAAAAGAAAAAATGGTTGAAGAATCCCAGAGTGTTATCGTCCTTGATACTTTCAAGCAACAAGAGAATATTAATTTAGAAAACCAAGAAAACCATATGTTTGAAGAAGGGAAAGTGGATCAAACAGGCAAAGTTGAGAGAGAACGATAAAAAACCAATTAGGAGGAGCAACAAAGTGATAACCTGGATGATAGAGAAATATAGGTAGTTTTACAAACCAGGGAGGAAGCGGATTCGGATTCTATTATGAAAAAAACTAACAGAGATGGTCCTAGATCTGACTATGAGGAGTCCTAGAGGTGTTTGATCCTTGGAGGGATCTCATCATCAGAATCACAACAATCAGTGGATATGGTGCAATCTACCTTCCAGCAGTCCCCAATGATCTCACTGATTTATATAAGTGCTAAGTGGGTTGAGGATGATGATGTCAAGCAGAAGAAAATCACCTAGAACATCCAAGAGGAAGATATCCAGAATAACGAAGTTGCGGAACGAAAGAAATTTGAAAAAAGGGCTGAAATCCACCCCTTAGGCTACTCCAGTCAAGACAAGAAATCGGACTAAAGTTGATACAGTTTTTATCCCCTCTCCCCTTGGAAGAAGATTAGAGATCAAGAGGCAAGCAAGAATATAGTGGATGGTACTCAAATGACCATCCTTGAGCTATGTTCCCTAAAAATATAATGAAAATTATTTCATAGAATATATATGTGGATTGAATAGTCCACATAAACATGGTGTTCTTAGAAATTTAGTTAGAGAGCATAAACTAGATATTGTTCTTATCCAAGAAACTAAAATGACTAAAGAGAAAGTTCAGAAGATTAATCTTTTTTAAGGATGGGGGAGTTTTAGGAGGTAGCTCAGATAGTGCTTCTAGGTACATTGCCATTTTCTGGAATCCAAGGCATGTTACTAGGGTGTCTGTAAAGCAGGATAGCAATTTGGACTTTGTTAGGTTTCATCATTTAGGGGATAGTATCTCTTGGCTCTTGACTAATATTTATGCCCTTAATAATAGACTCGGTATATATAAATTTTGGAAGAAGTTGGAGGCCATTCGGTCTCTTTTGAAGGATGAAACATGGATGGTCATGGGGGACTTCAATACCCCTCTCCATGACAAAGAGAAGTTTGGGGGTGTCCCTTCTCAGTTAGAAAGTAGAATGGATCTACTGAATTTTATTAATAACCAGGGTCTACATGATACTGATCTCCAAGGTGCCAATTTTACCTGGACCAACCGAAGGGTAGGGGGGAGATCTTATTCAAGTCAGACTAGACAGGGCCCTTATCTCTAATGACTAGTTTAGCCATTAATTGTTCTCCCTATGGGCTATTTATCGGATAGGTTCCGACCACTTTCATGTAGTTTTTATGGCAGAGAATATAAGTGTTACAAGAAACTTCCCATTTAGATTTGCAAGGATGTGGTTGGACCATCCTAACCTTGAGAAGGCCATTGAGAAGTGGTGGTCAATTGATGTCAAAGGTACTGCAATGTATACAATGGCAAAAAAATTAAGGCATGTGAAAGATAATATAAAGAAATTGAACAAGGAAGTTTTGGGGGATCTTTTTGTTGCCAAGTCCAAAACCCAGCTTGAGCTAAAGGAAATACAAGATAAAATCCAAACCAACGGATATAATGAAGTGTCTATCAAAGATGAAAATGAAGTGCTTGTTAAGTATCATAAGATCATTAGAAGAGAAGAAGAATTTTGGAAACAACGGTCCAGATCTCTTTGGCTTAAAGATGGGGACAAAAATACCAACTTTTTCCATATGACTGCTATGAAACATGATAAGGCTGCTAAAAGGATCTCTAAGTTAAAAATTGGTGGAATTGAAACAAGGAATGATGATGAGATTGGAATTGAAGCAAAGAATTTTTTCAAATCTCTTCTCTCAGCAGATAGTGGTTTGGATGATCTTTCTCAAAGGGCCCTCTTAGATACCATTCCTTCCATCATTAATGATTTTTAGAACAAGGCTTTGGTGGCCATTCTCTCTGAGGAGGAAGTTAAGAAAGCGGTTTTCTCCTTTGGTGACAATAAAGCCCCGGGTTCAGATGGGTTCTCATTGTTCTTCTTTCATCAGGTTTTGGAACATTCTCAAAGTTTATGTGGTTAAAGGAGTTCAAGAATTTTTTGGGGCTAGGATTATCTTAAAGAAACTCAATGCTACTTTTCTGGTTCTGATTCCCAAATGTCTTGGGGCTGATTCAATAGATCAGATCTGACTGATAAGTTTATGCAATTATTTCTATAAAATTATCTTGAAGGTGGTTACTGACAGACTGCTAATGATTCTCCCTTCTATTATATTGCCCCAACAGAGTGGCTTTGTACCTGGAAGACAAATCTTTGACTCTATCATTTACTATGCATGACAACATACACTCACTAGTGGAATCGAAGAAACAAGGCTTCCTGATGAAATTGGACTTCTCTAAAGCCTATGATCGTGTGGACTGGGGATTCTTGGGTAAGGTGCTTAGTGCTTTTGGCTTCTGTGATAAGTTTATTCAGTTGATTGACCAGCTTATCTTGACTCCTTCTTTCTCTGACATTATGAATGTTTTGCCTTCGAGCCCCTTCTTTAAAACTTCTAGGGGTATCAAGATAGGGGATCCCATCTCCCCTATTCTCTTCATTATTCTGGCTGAATATCTAGGTGGATTTGTTAGAAAATTTATTTCTCAAGGCCTTTTGTTGGGAGTCTCTCCCTCATCTAGTTTCAAAGCCTATCCCCACCAGCAATTTGTTGATGATACCATCTTAATAGGCACTTCATCAATTAAAGAAGCCTATACTATGAAGAACCTTCTCAATATTTATAGTTTTACTACGGGTCAAGCGATTAATTGGGAGAAAAGATCTATTTTTGTCTTCAACACCTCGAAGGATAGACATAATAGGATGGCCCAGATCCTTGGTTGCCAAATTGGAAAGCCCCCATCTATTTACCTGGGTCTTCCTTTGGGCACGAGACCTACAAAAAAAATTTGGAACAGCCTTGTTGATAGATTTAGTAGAAAGCTGGCTAGTTGGAAAGGGACCCTTCTTAGTGAAGCTAGTAAAATATAGCTTTTAAAATCTTCTCTCCAAAGTCTTCTAGTTTATGCTTTAAGCCTATTCAAAATTCTCAAAAAATTTGTAGATGCTATTGAGAAAATTCAGAAAGCTTTCCTTTGGTTTGGGGTTGACGAAAAGAAGATATTTTGCCTCATTGCCTAGGAGAATGTCTGGAAACCCAAAAAGGTGGGGGTTTGGGATTAAGAAATATTAGAACCTTGAACAAGATCCTTCTAGCCAAACAAATCTGGAGAATTTATCAAGGAACTGGTGAGTGGAATGAAATTTGGAAGACTAAATACTTACACATGGTCCTAGCATGGAATATTTTCTTGCCTCTGATCAGATACCGAGTGGCTCTACTATTTGGAATAGTGTTATCCATGCTAAAGGTTTTATGAGTTTGGCAAAGTTTGGGCCATTGGTAATGGCAAGAAAGTAGATTTCTAGGATGATGTATGGAATGGAGGAGCTCCTCTCAATGATAATTGTGTTTCTTAGATGATCATCTAGACTTGAAAGGATAATTTCAATGTTAAAGTTGCTGACTACTCAAGAGATCAAAAGTGGGTGGACCTCAGCTCTATTAATACTAACCTAAAATAGGTAAACTTTATGATCAACCATGCAATTATTAATCCTAGAAGAGAGGACCACCTGGCATGGAGCGATACGTCTTCAGGTATTTATTTGTGGCTTATGTTGTCCTTATGTTGGCTCAATCTCAAGACTGTAGCCCCTGCTGGGCTAAGGCCTGACATTCAGGTTTGACTCCTAAAATTAATATCTTCTTATAGTTTTTTTTGCAAAATAAAATACTAACCACAAATAACTTGAGAAAGAGGGGATTCTGCATCACCAACAGATGCTATTTTTATACAATACCCTTTTGTCCAACCTATCTGGGCTATGTTTTTCCAATTTTGGGGTTTGAATTGGGTGTTCCCAGAGGAGATTCAAGATTGTTTCAAGAGTTGGTATTGCAATACAAACAATGCGACCATAAGAAATTTATGGAAGTTTTCCTTTCCACATATCCTATGGGGTATCTGGAAAGAAAGGAATAATAGAATCTTTAGGAATGATATTAACCCCTCCGAGGTGTTTGGGCTAAGATAAAACATAATTTTGTTGAGAATGTGATGGTTAGGGAAGATCATTACTGCAATAGTATGGAGGATTTGGATATTCTAAAAAGCTGGAACATCCCAGCCTACATGGACATCAATACCAACCAACTCAATAGAAGGAACCCAAGGCCTGTTGGTTGTGGTGGAGTTATCTAGAATTGTGATGGCTTTTGTATTGGGGAATTGGCCTTCCCCTTGAGGAACCAGACTAATCATCTAGCTAATGTTATGGGCGCCCTCCAAGCTATCAAAGTAGCACACAATCTGGGAGTCAAATTGTTATGGCTGGAGGGGGATTCTAAAAACATTATCAGTTTCCTCCTTGGTGAGTTTTTCCTTTTGGAGTGGAATCCTAAGAAATATCCATTGGACTCTAGCAGATTCTTCTCTACTAATTAGAAAGTCCATAATGAAGAGTGACATTTGCAGGAAATTATAGTTGACAGAAATTGGTAAGAAAATGTGAGGAAATCAATAGAGAACAAAGGAGACTAAAATTGATAAATGGTAGGACTGTCCCCAAGTTTGGGTTGTAATGCAAGCAGCTAAAATGATTGATTATATGGAGAGAATGCAAGAAAGATGGTCAGAAATCACCTGGATTTTCAAAAAGGGGTGGAATAAGGGAACCTTGACCATTGGCAGTAGGAAGGTAAAGGTGAATGAGATCATGAACACTGAGGCTATGGGTCTACCAATGGATGGTATCAAATTCTATAGGGATAAGAAGTTGTTAGATGATGCAGTGAAGAAATTCCCTAAGGACGAGGAGGAGAAAGCTAGGTTGGTGAAGGGAAGTCACACTTAGTACTCCCCTAAGGTAATTAAAATGATTTGGCGATGCATTTTGTTTGCAATTATGGAATTTATTACTTTAGATGGTAGGTAACTATCATTTTTTTCTTCTCAACCATTCTGGTACAAGGACAAGATTTTTATCCCCTATTACTTGTTATGTGCCCTAAATGCTAGGATAAAGGACGGTATCTCCAATCCCAAAACCAAACTTGCTATGTATGAGGGTATTATGGTTGTTTTATATAACCACATCAAGAATACCACAATTCAACTGAATATTATAGAGGTTTCTGAGTCAGACGAGGAACTGGATGATTTAGATGATGATGATGGTGAAGGTTACAACATTGAGGCTTATGTTGAGGATGACCCCCATATCACTGGGTCGAGCAAGCAAAGAAGAAAAATAGGGCAAGAGGATCATTGTAAAGGGTTGGCTGGAAGGAAGCAGAAGGGGGAGGATAATAAAAGCTGGTATGAGGAGGAAGATGAGACTGAAGATGATATGGAGACTGTTGGCATTTTGGCATTAAGTTGTCATTGATGTCAACCGATTTGGAAAGGTTACCGATGAGGAAGAAGGGGTGACCGTTATGATCGCACTTTACATGAGAGTGAGTAGACATAAGGAAGGCTTACTAGTAAGGCATAAATCAAGATGATGGATGAATGATAACATGATGGTGGACAACTAGTAAGGCAACCAACCAATCTAGAAATTGGCTACCTGTTTATGATGAAGAGGCAGAATGCTAAAGTAATAACAAACCATCGGAGGTGAAGATGTGTTACCGGTGTAGTGTACATTGTCGATTATCAAAAGAAGAAGGTCTCGCTGGTAAAAGGGTATTTTGGTATGAGTTTTTTAAATGATCAAATATGAACCGACTGTGTGTTGGTGAGCCAAGTAATTGACTATTGTGATGCCATGTGGATCTGAGGTGGCAAACATGTCAAGGTCGGTGAAGCCTCCATGACAAGGTTGTTGAAACAACTAGTCAATATTAATGAAACAACCATAAATCACGGGATTGTAACTGATCGATGTGGCTCGAGGTAGAAAGAAGAACAAAGGAAGATCAAGGAGTAGTTGGTGCTTGCATCAATGAAAAGTAAATCTGATTGCAAGAAGATCTCAAAAAAGAAACAACTAAGCATTTTATGAGTCGACAAATTTCAAGGTAGAAAATCTTGTACGTGATTTCTATCTTTGGCAAGTATGCATTGGACAATAGAAAATGTGTGCAGATGCATCCCTGGAGTACAACTGATCGATCCAAGACAAACTGGATTGGATCTCATGCAGATTATGTCAAGTAAAGGAAACCCTAGCCGCCCAGTGGGTATGTGCACAAAGATGGTGGTCAAAAAAGTGGACACCACCCAAAAAAAACATGGAAAAACAAGCAGCATGTATGCAGTTAAAAAATTTGAAATCACCACATACGCGCTCAGGTTATTTGTTCCCAAGCCAAGAAAAGGTAGTGCGTACGTGTTCCTTTTAGGAAAAGTAGCACGTATGCACTACCTTTAGGAAAATGAGCGGGTATGTGCTAATTATAGGAAAATGAGCACATAAGAGCTAATAAGCCCTAAAGGACCGTGTATGTAGTACTTGTTAAAAAAAGTATTTAAAAAAAAACTAGGTCTTATTTTCCCGTGACAGCCACGGTTTTTACTACATTTTTTTTTTCATTTTCTCCGCCAAACCGCGAACGGGGTGCTATATTTCTCCTCCAAACCACGAACGGGGTGCCACATTTCTCCCCTAGACACTATGGATCAAGGTTAGTTTTTGTTAATTTTTGTCTTTCTTTCCCGTTTGTTCAATTTATTTTACATTTTGAATTTAATTTTATTAATTTTGATTAGGTTTTTTTCATTTTTTATTTCAAAAACCAGATTCTTCTAATCCACAACAAGAACAACAAAATGCACCTCCTGAAAACCCACAAGATACACCCCCAATTCCTCCTTTTGGCCACACACCTAAAACACGGGAGTAATTAATTAATCAGTTACAGCAAAATATGTCTAAAATCAATAGACTGATTGATAAATTGAAAACATCTGAACTTGAGCATCATAAATCCCTCACCACTAGCCTAGAAATATTAGCTAGTGGTGCCATAGTTGTTTCCACACAAATTAACAAATGGGGAAACTTTAGGGATAGGTGTCATCAATTCTATGCTGATGGGTTATCATATGAGGCAGTCAAAAATAAAAATATTAATAAACAAGAAATATGTGCCCTTTTTGTTGATCCTATAACTGGTCAGTCGTTACCTCTTAATGCAAAGAGGTTTCCCATGCATTGGTGTACCAATGTGTAGATGAAGAATCTTTTTTGGAAGAGGTGGTGGATGGTCTTTGATGATCCACCTTGTAATAATTATGAGGTGCCATTGTATTTTTTGAGAAAAGTATACTGTGAGTTTGTGCTCAATGTGCAGCCAAACTATTTTGACATGAGAGAGTTCCATGGTAGAGGTAGTGGCTCTGCCCAAGATAGACCTAGAGCCCATAGGCGATTAGCCCCGGAGAATCGTCGCCCCCTAGCACCCAAACACAAGGTGCATCAGGTTGTCCCAATAGAGCTGAAAGAGTCGATGGAGCTATAGACTCTTCAGGTGGCCATAGCATTGACTGGTGCCATCATCCAGCATGGGACATCGTTAGCACACCCTATTGTACTGGATGATGAGCCATTAGTTTCTCTAGGTGGCGACAAAGAGCCCATTCAGCATATGTGTGTCAGTTTCTCGAGGATATGCTCAGGGATAGATAAAATGGTCGATCCAGATGGATCCACATCTCATTTGTGCACAATTTTTGGAAGTAGATGTCAGGCCCATATGACTAAGGATTTCGTGTTGACAGATGAGTTGATGGACATGGTGTTTGCCCATCAGCGATAAACACAGGTGCGTTGATTTGAATTCATAGAATTTTATTTATCAGTCACTTTAAATTTGTAATAACATAAATAAATTTTCATTTATACATCGATTTAAATTGAGACAAATAATATGCATTTCAGGATGTAGCAGTGGTATCCCATACTCCTCCCCTAGTTACTATAGCTGCAACTTCGATGCCTGAGGTATAAATTTTGTAACATGTTAAAATAGAATAGTACACTTTGAATTCAAAAACATTACAAGATATACTAACTATCTTTAATGCTTGGTCCAATTTTTGGTTTGTAGGTGTTGACAGGGGACCAAATGTCCCATATTGATGACATCATACTTTTAGCGATCAATTTTGGCCTACAAGGCTATACGGTATCATATTTTGTACAACCCTTTTTATGTATTGTTTTGATGGAATATGCAAGTCATTTCATTTTAGATTTTTAAAATTATGTTTAATATATTATCTGTACTAATATCTCATGTTAATTTTTCTTTTAAGGTACCCCCTCCGTGTCTATGCCTCATCCTAAGAAAAAGAATTCCTCAAAGATGCCAAAACATGGGAAGAAGGTAATTGAACACATTTCTAGTTGTACAATTGTTTGAAAATGTTGAAATCAAGTATTAGTTGCGGTTCGTAGATTGATTAGTGTTTTTTATCTATTTTGCATGTACAATGGTCATTGAGCTATGTGGATTTGTTGAATGCACTTGATTCACCCATGGATCAAGAGAGGGTGGAGGTATGTATCTCTACTTTATTTTCTTGATTTCATGATTATATGCATGCGTACATGTGAACTTGTGATATATTATAATCTTATAATTTTTTCATACAGGAAATATCCATAGTTGTTTCATCAATGGCGAGCCCTCCTCTGTGCACTGGAGAAGCATCTCAAGATCCAATACACTTTTGTTTGATATATTATATTAACTATTTTTAACCTACAATACTTATCATTATATTAATTGTATTTAATCTTTGATCATTTTTTGTATAGGTAATAGCAATAGTTTCTCCGTCGATGGTGAGCCATCCTCAGTCCATTGGAGAAGCATCTCAAGCACAGGTACGTCATTGTTCTCTATTAGATTTTAAGTGTTTTTAATATATTTATGTGAGCACATAGTATTAATTGTACATTTAATCTACAATAGACCCCTTCGCAGTACGGCCATAACATGGATCCTTTTAAGTATGTCTTCAAGAAAACTCCTAAGAGTGACAAGGAGAGGAGAGTGAAGACATTAGCTCCTAGATCAACTGATGAGGTAATCTACATTTCAATTGCAGAGCAATTATAGTTAAATTCATAGTTATGTTGTTAATTTTGAACTATTGTGAACTATGCACTTCATTTCAAGGTTGTAGTGTATAATGTTTAGCGAAATCAACAACAGAGACAATAGTGCCAAGAGGAAATTTGTCCTTACATAACTTGAATTGCTCATCTAACCATCAAGCTCTATGTGTATGCATTACGTACTCATAAACTAGTTTCTCTTGAAACATTTTCATAAATTCAGCTACACATATATCATTTTTCACTAGCTCACATCTCTTCAAATATTTTCTATCTTTAACTCCATATGTGACTGTCTTGTATTTTCTGAAAGAAACTAGTTTCATAACAATTTCATGTGTGCACTCCAAATGCACGCATCTTGGTAAATTTTACAAACCACCACATATAGCACAAGAACCTTCCAAACAAGGCATCTTATAATAAATGCAACCATCATGTCTATTACATAGCACACTTGAAATAAATTCTCCTACCAACTTAGGAGGTGCTTGTATATTGGATTCCTGCAAAATATCGTTTGTGTGCAAAGTAGAACAAATATAATGAAAAATATCATAGTGCATGGAAAATTCAATATGCATCCTACAACAACACGTGGTGCGTACATGATTAATCTTAATATAAAAAGGTTTTTCCACTTCAAAAAATCTTTGAGAAATTCTTATTTGAGGAAACTTTTGAAGGAATCTTTCATAAAATTTAGTTTGATTCATATCAAAATAGTGTTTGGCATGCAGCTCATGATTTGTAGACCCGATTTGCCTTCTAACAACATCTCTTTGGTTGGGCAAAACTCTTGTGTTGTCATGCCAAAAATTTTCAATTAATGTTCTTAGTGCATCAACAACAACCTTGTCTTTGTGTGGTAATCTACCCGAGAATGCCCAAAGAGAATTATTGTTAGGTTCCTCTATTTTTTCTCGCCTCTTTAATGCTTTACTTAATGTTGTTCTACTAACGTTTAATGACTTACTTGTTTTTCTTATCAAACATTTTTTTTTTATTTTTTTGCTCATTATGGTTGATGTAATGACACGTCAAGTAGAATTAGAATCTTTAGTACGTGATTTTGAACCAATAGCTTGATTTGCATCAAATATATTTCTCACAATAGTTCTTTCACTGTTACTTTCAGATGATCTTAGGACTAGAATTTTCATTCTCTCTAAAATTCAAATTTTTAATCATTTGAACAATTAATTGACATCTTGTGGTTTGATTTAATTTTTCAAAATAGTTTTGCCATATTCTTTTAACCATTCTCCTACAAGTTTGTTCATTCATTTTATCGGGCATTGGCTTCAATATATTCTCACCAATGTCAATTAGATACTTTGGTTTCCTACGAATGATTCTAGGAGGTGTTAACATCGATGCATTATGTACATTCAATTCATCAAATAGAGAAGGTGTATGTTCATCATTTAAATGATTATTCAATGTGGTATCTTCTTCAATTGAATTAGGTTCATATGGTAAATCAAATGTCTCTTCTTCAATTGCATTAGGTGCATTATGTTAGTTTGGTAAATCGAATTGAGATGTTGAGGATGACATACCTTCTTCTCCCATTATTCTTATGTCACATAATTTCTTCATACGTTGCCTTTGTCTTTCCTTTTCAGCCTCTCGTTGTTCCATTGTTGCTCGCTTGTTATTTCCCATGGTTGATATCGGTTGTCCTAAATAGAATCATATTACATATATTTGTAAACAAAAGTTCATAAACAAACAAATAACCATAAATATGCATCTTATCATTATTTTTTTGAATCAAACTATTAAACAATCATAATAATATTGACAAAACTAATAAGAATAACAATTCAATCATTTGAAATCAGGCAAAAACAAAAAAATTCACTTACTTCTACGTATAAAACAATGATAGAAGGGCAGACACAGTTGCAGTGGGGCCTTCAACAACCTCAAAAACTTCTTTTGAGGTCGTTGAGGCTATTGGGCAACTAAAACTATGTCTAAGTACCCCATACGCACTATATTAATAACCATGTGTGTGTTCTTAGTCCATAAAATGTTGGCAAGCCCAACGGTATTTTTTTTTCCATTATGTACTAATAAGTAGCGCGTATGTGCTCCTAAGTCTAAAAAATGTTATGGCAGTTTAGCAAACTAATAGGTTGAGTACCCCGTACATGCTTACAAGTAATAAGTACCATGTACGTGCTCCTATGCCTTAAAAATGTTATAGCGGGGTAGTGAACTAATAGGTTCAGTACCCCGTATGCGCTCTTTGTAGTAGAAAAAATGTGAAGGAAAAGGGAGGGAGAGAGAGAGGGGGGGGAGTAGGGGGGAGGGAGAGAGAGAGCGGAGAGGGAGGGAAGGAGGGAGGGAGAGAGAGGGAGAGAGAGAGGGGGAGGGAGGGAGAGAAGAAGGGGTATAGAGGGAGAGAGGGAGAGAGAGAGAGAGAGAGAGAGAGAGAGGGAGAGAGGGAGAGAAAAAGGAGGGGGAGAGAGAGAGTGGGGAGGGATAGAGAGAGGGAGAGAGAGGGGGGAGGGAGGGAGAGAAGAAGAGGTACAGAGGAAGGGAGAGCGAGAGAGAGAGAGGGGAGGGAGGGAAGGAGCCAGAGAGAGGGAGAAAGAGAGAGGAGGGAGAAAGAGAGAGGGGGGAGGGAGGGAGAGGGGTTAGGGAGGGAGAGAAGAATGGGTATGGAGGAAGGGACAAGGGGAGAGGGGGAGAGAGGGAGAGAGACAGAGAGAGATAGAGAGAGAGAGGGGAGAGAGAGAGAGAGAGAGAGAGAGAGAGAGAGAGAGAGGAGGAGGGGAAGGGGGAGGGGGAGAGAGGGAGAGAGAGAGGGGGAGGAGGGAAGGAGGAATAGGGAGAGAGAGAGAGAGAGTCTCTCCCTCTAAGCCTCTATCTATCTATCTCACTCTCCTCTCTTAGGTATGTCTCTCTCCCATTCCATCCCTCTCCTCCCCCTCTCTCCCTTTCTAGGGTCTTATGGTATTCTTAGGGGTCATATGGTATCTTATGGATCCATGCATGTGTCCTAAGGGGTCATAGGACACCATATGACTCCTTAGGACACCATATGACCCATAACGACACATAAGAGGTCATATGGAGTCCTAAGGGGTAATAGGACACCATATGACCCCTTGGCACACCATACGACCCATAATGACACCAAATGATGTCCTAAAGGGTCATAGAACACCATATGACCTTTTAGGACATCATACAACCCATAACGGCACCATATGGAGTTCTAATTGGTCAAATGGTGTCCTATGGGGTCATTGGAGACCATATGACCCCTTAGGACACCATATGACCCCTAACGACACCATATGGTGTCCTAAAGGGTCATAAGGTGTCCTAGGGATCATAGGACAACATAAGACACATAAGGTCACTATACAGTGTCGTAAGGGGTCATAGGACACTATATGACCCTTAGAACACAATATGACCCCTAACAACATCTAAGGGGTCATAGGGTGTCCTAAGGGGTCATATGACACTATATGATCCCTGAGCACACCATAGGACCTATAACGAAACCAAATAGTGTCCTAAGGGGTCTTAGAACACCATATAGTGTTGTTATGGGTTGTATGGTGTCATGAGGGGTCATATGGAATCCTATGACCCCTTAGGACACCATATGGTGTTTTTATGGGTCGTATGGTGTCTTAAGGGGTCACATGGTGTCATAAGGGGTCATAGGACACCATATGACCTCTTAGGAAATAATATGACCTATAATGACACCTAAGGGGTCATATGGTGGGCTAATAAAATAATATATTATTTCAAGTTATGAATAGAACATCGGTAGTTTAGTTTTGATATAGCTAAGTTAGACCACTATCAACATAAGAGAGACTCCAAGCGAACAAACAATGAGGCTTCACTAAAAAGCAAGTGTAAGAGCTTGACTAACCCTAAGAGTATTGTCTTTCTAAAATATATGATGCTATTAAATTTGCAAGGTTATGGGATTGATCTTGATTACTACTATAGGAATTACACACTTGATTTCTTTCATGGGTATGTACCCTTCCAAGCCTTTTGACAAGTGATGATCATCATATACTACCACTACCACGCTTACAACAAACTTTAATTTCTTCAGGTGACAGGCATTGTGCAATAGCATGGGAACTCTCGCATTCCCACCACTATCATTCTCCAGGACATCATCTATGTTACTCTCCCTCTTTCTCTTCCTACCAGTTTTTTTCTTCTAAATAACATATTGCAGGTACTCTAACTCATCATTTTTCTTTGTTGACACTATTTTCCACATCTGCTCTGCTCATTAAAAACACATTCAAGAATAATATTGCTCCAGGTTTCCTTGTTTGTCACAGTAATGCACCCATGGTTCAATTTCAGACCCTTCTTCCTCCTATTCAATATACACACACAAATCCATAAGTCAATTTTCTTAGGAGAGCATACATGGTAAAAATCAAAGAGGAAGTTGCAGACAAGAAATAAATTCACTTACTTCTATAGAAGTGTAGACATAGTTGCAGTGGGGTATGGAGGGGGGGAGGGAGAGAAGAAGAGAAAGAGGGATGGGTTATGGAGGAAGGGAGAAGGGGAGAGAGGGAGACAGAGACAGAGATAGAGATACAGAGTGAGAGGGAGAGAAAGAGAGGCACCTTGTACGTGCTTGAGAGGGGGAGACAATTTACTTATATGTGTGTATATATATACTTTATATATTATATATTATATATTACTATATACATATATATAAATATTATATATTATATATAAAAATTATATACTATATGTATGTACACATATTATATATACAATATCATATTATACACACCCAAAATGTAAACAAACGTAGCGCATACATGCTATTTATAGTAAACATAGCGTGTACGCGCTTCTTACACCATAACTACCCCGTACGTGCTTTTTATACCATAAGTACCCCGTACGCTCTTTTGACTGTTTAGGCTTGGAAATAGGCCTGGATGACAAAGCTACAATTTGGAAGTTTGATTTCCCTCAATTTCCCTCATTTTTGACATGTTTTATTTTATCAACTTGGTTTATCGACTTTGTCATCATCAAGTTTCCACTTCATCAAGTGGGTATTTCTAAAATTGCCACCATATTTTCACCCATCTTCTGAGCTTTCTAACCATATAATTTTAAAAAAATTGAACAATAACAACATATTATTATTGAATTTCTTTTAGCAATGTCTCCATAGTTCTCATAGACATAGGTGCACCATTTTTTTAATAACTTTGGATATACTTATCCAAATTTAAACAAATTTATATTTTATTGTAGTGCACTTGATTCTTTACAATTTTTAAAAAAATTGTATTTTCAATTTGTTTAGTGCAACTTATGCTTCGCACACGAACACCTAATTTTCAGGATGTACTCGATTGGAAAAATCATAAAAAACAAAATACTCAACAAAAAATTACAAAAAAATACACATCTTCTAGTGCTCACTCTTAGCTATCTTTCTGCCAAAGGATTTGTCAAAAAACTAAATCTAACTATGACTATTTTGATGTGCATGTCAAACACTTTGTTATGTTTTTCAGAAAAATCAAGGTCTATTTTTCGTGTGCGAAGGATTTGACCCCCTTAATCTTATCCAATTTTGAAAAAATTTAGTAGTTCGGAAACTAAATTCAGAGTACTATAATATTTGTTTTTTTATTATCTTCATATCTTGAGTGGTTGACTTTCAAATTTTGCCTCCAAGTTCAGGTTCACCTGATTTCAAAAAAAAAGTGTCCACTTATACCCCCCTTTTTTACCACCATCTTTGTGCACTTACCCCAGTGTTTGAATGTGTTTTTGGCGGGAAACCATGGTGATAAATATATGAGTTTGAGAAAGAGCAAGTTGATGTTGTAGAGAAGAAAAAGAGAGAAGAGAGAGTAATTCCAGTGAAGGAACATCTTTGCCTTAGAATTTATTCTAAGAAAGTTGCAGAGTGAGAGAAAGCAAATCGGTGAGAGGGTTTTACCGGCAGTGATTGAGTACCGGTACAACTGTAGTCCAACAGTTAAGCAAACTGGTGAGGTATGGCAGAGAAAGATAACATCCAAGTGTAACACAGTGTCTTGTGAGACTGTGTATGAAAGAGAGAGAGATAATGGAGGCCAAGAATCAAAGAAAGTAATCTCGCAACCGGTAGTGTGAGATTCAATGGAGAAGAAAAGACTGCCAACCGATAGGAGTATATTTGATCAAGAGTTGCAGAATTTATTTGCAACAAGAAGCCATAACTGTATCAAAATTGTACTCTCAATATTCATCACCAAGTTGGAGCTTGGTGCCCTAAATCAGTAGGGGTCGGTGCTCCTTGGGTTGGTTTCCTAAATCTTTGTAATCCAGTGTGTTAATTTTGAGGCTGGATTGGAGCAGTATTCTCCAGCAGCATTTCTCACTGTGATTTTTCCCATATTGGGTTTTCCTCATATATCTAGTGTTGTGGGTTGCATTTATGTGATTGATCTTTTTATTTTACCTTTTTTCTCTACTGGTTTGATTGTTTAGTGCTCAAGACAATAACCATCTTTTAGAAGTTACTTTGAAAATAGATAGTCTAGGAACCACTGATTCACCGACCCCCTCTCAATGGTACTCTGTGTTCAAAAATTGGTATCAGAGCATAGGTTCCCAGTTATTTTTAAACCTTGGGTAGATTCTGGACTTAGAACACAATGGAAAGAAATGAGTCTGCTTCCTCAAAATCCCCCATGTTTGATGGAATCAACTATGCCTTATGGAGAAGAATAATGGAGACCTATATTTCCTCTCTTGTTTTTGATGTGTGGATGTCTATCAAGAATGGGTATGTTTTTCCTAGTGTTCCTCCCACTAATCATGATGTTGAAAAGGGAGTATGAGAACAATACAAAGGCTAAACATTCTATCTTGAGCGGGTTGTCTAATAATGAGTTTGTCAAAGTCATGCATTGTGTATCAGCCAAGGAGACTTGGGACAAATTGTAGAGGTTATTTGAAGGAGATGAAAAAGTCAAAGAGGCAAACTTGGAAGCACTAAGGGGCCAACTTAAAGGTATCAAGATGAAAGATGATGAAAATATTGCAGATTACCTTCACAGATTTGATGAAACTGTGAACACCACCAGAGGACTTGGAGAAGAAATTGCAGATGAGATTCTTGTCAAGAAGGTACTTAGATCTCTCACACCCAAGTATGATACTAAGGTGTCTGCCATAGAAGAAGCCAAGGATCTGAAGACTTTTACAATGTATGAGTTATTTGGCTCACTGACAGCCTATGAAATGAGAACAATCTGTGATACTTCCTTAAGGAAAGAAACAACATTCAACACCACCAAAAAGGATAAAGAAGTAGCTGCTCATAAAGAATCCAATGAAGACTCTGATGCAGAAGTAGCAAAATTTGTCAGGAAGCTCAAAAGAAGATCTAGTCAGTATAAAGGAAAGCTACCACTTAAATGTTTCAACTGTGGTAAGGTTGGACACTTTGCTGCAAAATAGCCCCACAAAGAAATCGGTGGAGATGAATCAAGAGAGTTCAGAAAATCTGCTAGCAAAGATAGAGAAATAAATGTCTACTGGAAAGGAAGGAGAGGCTACCTGAATCATAATGGCCTATGTATTATTGAGGATGATACACCAGATGAAGAAAGTGCATCAAAAGATGATTACCATGAGAATGGCAGAAAAGTCAATCTCTTCATGGCACTTGGTGAACCAATTGATAACGATGAGGTAAAGGAGGATATTGAAGCTAAAGTGGATTTGGAAGGTAAGATTATCAATGCTCTTGAGGAATTGAGTAGAAGAAGAAGAGAACTCAAAAAGGTCAAGCTTGCTGCAGTAGATGAACAAGGGTTCTTGAAGCAATCTTTGGATGAGTCCAGTCAAGTTATATCTAACTTGAAATTATAGTTGGAAGAAACTAAGAGGATATGTGAAGCTGCATCCTCTGATCTGACAAAGAAGGAAAAGGACCATCAAGATTTGGAAGAAGAAATTGTGAAGCTCTGAAAGGAGCTTGATGAAAGTAAGAAAGAAATAAAAGTAAGCAGCAAATATGAAGGCAGCACCAAGGCCTTAGACAAAATGTTGAGCAAACAAAAGCAATCCAAAGACACAGGTGGCTTAGGCTTTGAAGAAGGACAAAGTTCAACCAACAAAGATACATCTAATTAAGAAATAAAGTTCACTTCTTCAAATGAAGATGAAGAAAAGAAGACATTCACTGTAGGCAAAGATACCCAAAAAAGAACATATCCAGATGTTGTTGGAAATCGCCACACAAGTCAACATACACAAGAAATGAATCAGAGACCATACTCTTTGCACCAACATGTAGATCCAAGGAGAAATGCAACAGTTGACCACGAAGGATTCACCAGAATCAACAGCATGAAGAGAAGACCCCCAATGAGGCAATCCTATGCAGGACCAAGGCAACCTAACCAGTATGTCTCAAACTTTCATGGTTACTACTACTGGTGTAACAAATTTGGGCATAGAATAGTTGACTGTAGATTAACCAATAAGCCCTCTATGAGTTATGAAAGTATAAATCCATTTAATACACTCTGGGATATGAATGTTGTCTGTTGTCAGTGCAATGGATATGGTCATAAGAGTTTTGAGTGTAGGAAGAACAAACCGGTACGCCACAATAATTTTAAGGATTTTCCTTTAAATGAAAATGTAAAATGCTATAACTGTCAAGAGTTTGGACACATAGCAAGAGTGTGTAAGAACAGGAAGATCAAGTAGAAGAAAACAAATCCTAATCAAGAACTGGTAACTGAACCTGAGCACAATATAACAGTTGACAAGAAGAAGGAAATCAAACCGGTGTGGGCTGAGAAAGAAAAAGAAAAGGAAGAATCAAATCTCATAGTAAAGACTACCTTACATGCTAAAGGGAAAAATCTATGGGTTGTAGATAGTGGTTTATCTAACCACATGACTGGTGATAAAAAGAAATTCATCAAACTTGAAGACTAGAATGGTGGTTCAGTAAGATTTGGAGACAACTCATCCATCAAAATAAAGGGAAAAGGCACTCTAATTATTGATGGAAAACTGAAGGCACGTGATGTATATTATGTGGAAGGCCTAAAGCACAATCTATTGAGTGTGAGACAGATATTTGACAAAGGTTATAAATTCACCTTTGACTCAACTGGTTGCCAGATAAAGAAAGACAGTATCAGACAAGTTGTGGCAGAAGGGAAGAGAATGGATGGCAATGTCTATTATCTGAATGAATGTTAATAGTCCCAATGCATGTTAGGACAGGTTGATGAAAGTTGGTTGTGGCAACGAAGATTAGGCCACATAAACTTTGATAACCTAGTTGCAATAAGAAAAAAGGGGTGTGTGAGGAATATTCTACCCATCATCAAACCGGTAAGCACATTTTGTGATGAATGTGTGAAAGGTAAGCAAACTAAATTGAGCTTCAGGACAAAAGAGCACAACACCTCAAGAGTGTTCATATTGCTACATATACATTGAATTGGGTTCAATTAAGAATAAACACCAGAATTACACCTTATGAGTTGTGGTCTAACCAGAAACCATCAGTCAAACACTTTGAAGCGGGTGCTTTATCAAGAAAGATATGGATGGTCTAGGAAGTTTTGACTCCAGGAGTGATGAAGGAATATTCCTTGGTTATCCAACAGTAAGGCTTATAAATGCTACAACAAAAGACTGAGAAGAGTCATTGAGAGTGTGCATGTAAAAGTTGATGAGGATATGCACAAAGGATGTCAACCATAGGTTAACTAGTATGATGATTCTGGTGATGAAGGTGATGAAGCTCATTTAGACAATGAACTAGAAGAAGCATCCAAGAAGACTCCCAACTGGTATGTGCAACTAAATCACTCAAAAGAAAAAATTCTAGGAAATAAGAGTGATGGTGTGCAGACTAGAAGAAGACTTGCCCGGAATGAGGAACAAGTCAATCTCTACCTCATGAGTGAAGTTGAACCCAAAACATTCAATGAGGATAGCAAAAGACGGGAATGGATGGATTCCATGGAAGAAGAACTACAACAAATTGAGAAGAACAAGACTTGGGAATTAGTCTGTAGACTGGAGGATAAGAACATCATTGGCACAAAATGGGTCTACCGGAATAAGATGAATGAATAAGGTAAAATTGTTAGGAATAAAGATAGACTTGTGTGCAAAGGATACTCTCAGGTAGAAGGGATCAACTTTGAAGAAACATTTTCACCGATAGCTATATTAGAATCAATTAGAATATTTCTAGCCTTCTCTGCCTACAAGGGTTATAAAGTATATCAAATGGATGTAAAATGAACCTTCCTAAATGGAAAGTGTACATGGAGCAACTGAAAGGGTTTATGCTACATCATGATGAAACATTTGTGTTCTAGTTAAAGAAGGCCCTGTATGGTCTAAAACAAGCTCCTAGAGAATGGTATTCAATATTAGATCAGTACCTGAAGGAGCAAGGGTTCAAAAAGGGAGTACTGACAACAATTTGTATATAAAGAAAGATGGGAACCACATGATCATTGTGGTTGTGTATGTAGATGATATTATCTTTGGAGGCAACAAGGATATCCTCTACAAATAATTTGTTGATTAGATGCAGTCAGAATTTGAGATGTCTATGTTCGGTGAATTGACATACTTCCTTGGTTTGTAGATATTGTAGAAAGATAAGTGAATCTTTATCTCACAAATCAAGTATGTAAAGGAAATGTTGAAGAATTTCCAACTAGAGGATTGTAAACCAATAAGTAACCCCATGGTGACCGGCAGTAAATTGAGCAAGAATGATGAATCACCAATGGTGGATCAAACTCTGTATAGATCCATGATAGGTAGTATATTGTATCTAACTGCTTCCAGACCAGATATAGTATAGGCAATATGCATGGTGGCCAGATTCCAAGATGCACCTAAGCAGTCCCATATGAATGTTGTAAGAAAAATCTTTAGGTACCAACAAGGGACACTCAGTTATGGATTGTGGTATCCAAAAAAAGGAAATTTTATCTTAGAAGAATACACCGATGCTGATTGGGTAGGTTGCATTGATGATCAGAAGAGCACAAGTGGTGGTGCATTCTTCCTAGGTGACCGGTTGGTCTCATGGCATAGCAAGAAGTAGCACTTGGCCTCTCTATCAACTGTTGAAGTAGAATACATTGTTGCTACTACATGCTGCTCTCAGGTGGTTTGGATGAAGCAGACCCTCAAAGACATACAGGTGAACATCACTGATCCTATTCTCATCCGATGTGACAATTCAAGTGTTATCAACATAGAAAAGAATCTGATGATGAACTCTAAAACAAAGCACATTGCTATCAAGTATCATTTTCTCAGAGAGAAAGTTGAAGGACAGGAGGTAAGGATTGATTATGTCCCTACTGGAGAACAAGTAGTAGATATTTTCACTAAACCATTACCGGTAAACACATTTGAGTACCTCTGATACAAGTTGGGAGTTGTGTCATCTACCTAGGAAGGATTTATGTGGCTAAGGGGGAGTTAATAGTGGTCAAAGGGGGAGATTGGTATGGATCAAAGGGGGAGAAATGTACTGGTATAAAGTGTCTATACCGGTATAAAGTGTCTTGCAATAAGTTGACATCAATGTCAAAGGGGGAGATTGTTGGCATTTTGGCATTAAGTTGTCATTGATGTCAACCGATTTGGCAAGGTCACCAGTGAGAAAGAAGGGGTGGTCGTTATGATGGCACTTTACATGAGAGTGAGCAGACATAAGGAAGGCTTACCAGTAAGGCATAAATTGAGATGATGGCTGAATGATAGCATAATGGTGGACAACCAGTAAGGCAACAAAGTGATCTAGAAGTTGGTTGCCTATTTATGATAAAGAGGCAAAATGCTAAAGTAATAACAAACCACCAGAGGTGAAGATGTCTTATCGGTGTAGTGTACACTACTGGTTAATAGAAGAAGGTGTCACTAGTAAAGACGTATACCGGTATGAGTTTGCTAATTGATCCAATATGAACCGACTATGTGTTGGTGAACCAAGTGATTGACTATTGTGATTCCATGTGGATCTGAGGTGGCAAACATGCTGAGGTTAGTGAAGCCTCCATTGACATGGTTGTTGAAATAGCTAGTCGACATTAATGAAATAGCCACATATCATGGGATTGTAACTGACTGATGCGGCTCAAGTTAGAAAGAAGATCAGAGGAAGATCAGGGAGTAGTTGGCACTTGCATCAATGAAAAGGAAATCTGATTGCAAGAAGATCTTGAAACAGAAACAGCTAAGCATTTTATGAGTCAACAAATTTCAAGGTAGGAAATCTTGTATGTGATTGTTATCTTTGGTAAGTATGCATTGGACAATGGAAAATGTGTACAGATGCATCCCTGGAGTACAAGTGATCGATCCAAGATAGACTAGATTGGATCTCATGTGGATTGTACTGGGTAAAGGAAACCCTATCCACCCAGTGTTTGAATGTGTTTTTGGCAGGAAACCATGGTCATAAATATATGAGTTCGAGAAAGAGCAAGTTGATGTTGTAGAGAAGAAAAAGAGAGAAGAGAGAGTAATTCCAGTGAAGGAACATCTTTGCCTTAGAATTTATTCTAAGAAGGTTATAGAGTGAGTGAGCAAGCAAGACGATGAGAGAGTTTTACTGGCGGTGATTGAGTATCGGTACAACTATAGTCCAACAGTTAAGAAAACCAGCGAGGTGTGGTAGAGCAAGACAGCATCCAAGTGTAACATAGTGTGTTGTGAGACTGTGAGAGAGAGAGATAATAGAGGCCAAGAATCAAAGAAAGTAATCTCACAACCGATAGTGTGAGATTCAGGGGAGAAGAAAAGACTATCAATCGATAGTAATATATTTGATCAGGAGTTGTAGAATTCATTTGCAACAAGAAGCCATAGCTATATCAAAATTGTACTCTCAATATTCATCACCAAGATGGAGCTTGGTGCAGGGGTTGGTGCTCCTTGGGTTGGTGCCCTAAATTAGTAGGGGTTGGTGCCCTAAATCTTTGTAATCTAGTGTATTACTTGTGAGGTTGGATTGGAGCAGTAGTCTCCAGTGGCATTTCTCATCGAGGTTTTTCCCATATTGGGTTTTCCTCATATATTTGGTGTTGTGGGTTGTATTTGTGTGATTGATCTTTTTAGTTTACCTTTTTGCTCTACCGATTTTATTGTTTAGTGCTTAAGATAATAACCAGCTTTCAAAAGTTGCTTTGAAAATAGATAAAGTCTAGGAACCACTGATTCACCCCCCTCTCAGTGGTACTCTGTGTTCAACAGAGACTGACAGTGAGGAGGTCCAAATCCTCTCTAGCCAGAAGTATAAGGGAAAAACTCTAAGAAATGAGCATGTGGGAGCTAAGATTTGTTCGCCCTTCTCTACTGGTTCTAAGGATAAAGGCCTTGTCAGGGAGGACACCTCCATGAAAAAAGCTAAGAGTGCAGATTTGAAGGAGGTGGGTCTAGAGGTGAACTTGGATCTTGCAGGAGACAAGGTCGAGGATGACTCCCATGTGGATATTGACCTATATTTCAAAAGCAACACAAACTGCTTCTACAAGGTTTTCCCTTGGGTTCAGAAGGAAATAACAAGAATAAAATCTAAACAAACCCAGGAAGTTGGCAAAGTTGAAACTTTAGAAGCAATTGACACTGGTAAATTTAGTTCCATCCCCGCTCATTTAAGTTATCTTACTAAGGCAATCAATTCCACTCAGGAAATCATTAATGCCCAATGTAATAGCTTCTAAATGTTGGAAAATAGAGCTGGGGCTATAGAAAAAAGGCTGGAAGGGGTTAAGAATATACTCAAAAATATTGGCGAGCAGAGTCATAAGATCTTAAAGGCCGCCTCTAAAAGCATTAAGGTTCTTATTAGTAAGCTTGAAATTGATCAAGGGTAAAAGGCCTTCGAGGACACCATGAAGGTGAAGGGAGACACCCTTGAAGATACAAAGACTGGACATGGTAGAAGAACTCGCACAAGAACTAGAAAAAATAAAATCCAAAGCAGGGAGATTGAGGAAATTAAGTGGACTGCTGAGAACATGGAGTAACTGGAGCTGGAAGCTATCGAGCTATTAAAGAACTTTATCTAGCAAGGTCAGATTTTAGTTGTCGAGTTGGTAACCCTATTAACGGATTATGTTCAACAAGCTTATAAATCTCTCAAGAAGTTTGATGAGAACAAAATAGTTGGAAACTGAAGAACTAACCAGTGGACGTGGATGGGGATGAATGAAATGTAAAGCGTGGGCTATAGTTCAAATTCCAACTACATGTTTGGGATTCTACAACTCTAGAAAAGCCTTTGATTTTGAGGACCCTGATGCAAAGCTAAACTATGTCCCATCATATTATCATTGACATTGTTCCAACAAAGGTAACCCCAAAGCCCAACCCCAGAGCAATAATTGACATGTTTTCATCAATTATGGTCCATATTGATTTGAAATTGCTCGGTGAAGGCGAGGTTGATGGGACTAGAGAGGTTTTTTTCTTTGGGCTGCAACTTTGTAGAGGGCCCCCACATAAACACAGATTTTTATGGAATGACTTGGCAGTGAATGTATCGAATTGCGGTCCTTTGGGTATCTATCAACAAAGACTGTTGCAAGATAGATCCAAGTAGGCCAATAGGGACAATAAAGAGAGATCCTTAGGAATGTGCCCTCTCAGCTTATTTTTAGACAAGTCCAACTTCTCTAGAGTCCATATCCATGCAAGGGAAGTTGGTATCTTAACTTCCAACTGATTTCCAGACAAATTTAGTAATATCAGGCTACTCAAATTCCCTATGCTTTCTGGTATCTGACCGCTAAGATTTTTAACTGATAAGTCAAATATGGTGTTTAATGTCAGTAATATTCCACCCTATACTCATTTCCTTTTATTAAAATGGGTATTTCCTTATATAGTGTGTTTCCACTCATCTATGGATTTCCCTTCTTTCTAAACCCCTGTAGACTATCAAGATTATAGGATACTCCTCTGCCAAGCTTATTGATTGATCAATCCAACACCTACAAATTCGATAGGTTTACCATCCATACAAGAAGGATACGATGAAGCTCATTGTACCCCAAGCCCAATACTCTCAATTTCTAAAAATTTGCTAGGTACCAAGGAAGTTCACCTCTCAAATGATTCTGTCTGAAATCCAAAAGTTGAAGCTCCTTACACTTGGCCAAGGATTTAGGTAGAGTACTTAAGAAGCTATTGGAGTGTGTAGACAACATTTCCAAAGAAGAAGAATAAATCATATCCAAATTTCCATGGAAGAAATTATTTGACAACTTTATCTTCCTTAAAGAAGTCTAGTTGCTAAGTGTGGAGGGAATTTTACTTGACAAAAAGTTACTCGATAGTATCAACTCTATCATTAAGTTGCGCCTAGCCAGGGAGGGCAAAATCTTTCAACTCAACTTATTTTGGGACAAGAATAAGCACTTGTGTATAGTGCATTTAGAGATGGGCTATCCCACATTAATGGTTCCCAGTTTTTCCAACGAAGAAAATTAGCGGAGGTGAAGAAAATTTTTGGAGGGGGGTTCAAAAGAACTAGGGGTGTTCGAGCGAGCCCCCCCTTTGGGTTCGATCGAACCCACCATCGGACATGGGTTCGATCGAACCCCTTTTTAAATTGTTTTTTTTTAACTTCTATAAAAACCGAAAACGACAGTTAAACTATCATTTTCAAATTTGTATTTTTCTGTGTCCAGAGGGGGTTAGAGCAAACTCGACGTCAGCACCACATCACTATGCCCTGTCTGCAACAGTCAGCACATCTCACCTTTCAACTTTTGACCTACATTATTTTAGGTGCACAAAATAACCCTTTTTTGTTTAATAATGTCTTTTTCTTATTAAATTTATTTAAAAATTCATAAATAATTTGTTTGTTAATCTATTTTTTTAATTAAATAATTGTATATTTATTGTTTTTCAGCATTTTATAAAAACGTTTGAAAATTTAATGTTTTGATTTAATGTCAATTTGTTTTTAAAATTAAATAACTCTATAGGTATTTATTTTCAACTTTTTAAAAAAAGTTATGAAAAACTTAGAAAACTAAGGTAGTAAATTAGAACTTAGAAAAACATTAAGACAAACATTAGCAAAAAAAAAAATGTTACAAATCTACATATAATAAATTAAAACGTTAGAAAACTTAATAAATTTAAATTTAAAAAAACATTATAAAACTTAGATAACAAATTTAAACAAATTAGACAAAATAAATCATCTATAATGTGACCCCTTTTCACATCCTATTACACACACAACATGATCCCTTAGGACCCCTTAAGACCACATATGCCCCTGATGACACAATAAGTCCCCTTAGGACCATAGAGGATCATATAGTGGATCCTAAGGGGTCATATGTGGTCCTAAGGGTTCACACATGTGTTCTAACACATGTGTGACCCCTTAGGAACGCATGTGACCCCTTATAAAAGCCTAGTGTGTACAACATACCCCTTAGTCCATTACATAGTGTCCTAAGGGGTCATATGTGGTCCTAAGGGGTCACGCATGTATTAAAAAATGTGTGACCCCTTATGACCACATATGACCATTTATAACATCCTAGTGTGTACAACATACCCCTTAGGATCACATAGTGTCCTAAGGGGTCATATGTGGTCCTAAGGGGTCATGCATGTGTTCTAACACATGTGTGGCCCCTTAGAGCAACATATGACCCCTTATAAAATCCTAGTGTGAATGACATACTCCTTAGTCCATCACATAGTGTCCTAAGGGGTCATATGTTGTCCTAAGGGGTCATATGTGGTCCTAAGGGGTCACGCATGCATTAACACATGTGTGACTCGTTAGGAGCATATATGACCCCTTATAACATCCTATTGTATACAAAATGTACCCTTTATGATCACATAGTGTCCTAGAAGGGGTCATATGTGGTCATATGGGGTCATGCATGTGTGTTCTAACACTGTACATGTGTGACCCCTTAGGACCACATATGACCCCTTATATGTTATCCTAGTGTCTATGACATACAATCCCTTAAGATCACATGTACAGTGTCCTAAGGAGTCATGCATGTGTTCTAACACATGCGTGACCCCTTAGGACCACATATGACCCCTTATAACATTCTAGTGTACATACGACGTTCCCCTTAGGATCACATAGTGTTCTAAGGGGTCATATGTGGTCCTAAGAGGTCACGCATGTGTTTTTACACATGCATGACCCCTTAGGACCACATATGACCCCTTATAACATCCTAGTATACATACGACATTCCCCTTAGGATCGTATAGTGTCGGGTAAGCGGTCATATATGGTCCTAAGAGTTCACGCGTGTGTTCTAACACACATGTGTGACCCCTTAGAACCACATATGACCCCTCATTAAATCCTAGTGTGTATGACATATCGGTCCCTTAATATCACATATATTAGTGTGCTAAGGGGTCATGCATGTGTGTTCTAATACTATACATGTGTGACCCCTTAGTACCACATATGAGTTCGTATAACATCCTAGTGTCTACGACATACAATCCCTTAAGATCACATGTACAGTGTCCTAAGGGGTTGAATATGTGGTCCTAAGGGGTCACGCATGTGTTCTAACACATGCATGACCCCTTAGGATGACATATGACCCCTTATAATATCCTAGTGTACATACGGCATTCCCCTTAGGATCATATTGTGTCCTAAGGGGTCATATGAGGTCACACGTGTCTTCTAACACATGCATGACCCCTTAGGACCATATATGACCCCTTATAACATCCTAGTGTACATATGAAATTCCCCTAAGGGGTCCTATGTGGTCCTAAGAGGTCATGCATGTGTTCTAACACACATGCTTTACCCCTTAGAACCGCATATGACCCCTTATTAAATCCTAGTGTGTACGACATATCGGTCCCTTAAGATCACATACATTAGTGTCCTAAGGGGTCAATAATATGTGCTCCTAAGGGGTCATGCATGTGTTCTAACACATGTGTGACCCCTTAGAACCTCATATGATCCCTTATAAAATCCTAGTGTGTACGACATATCGGTCCCTTAATATCACATACATTAGTATCCTAAGGGGTCATGCATGTGTACTCTAACATTGTACATATGTCACCCCTTAGGACCACATATGACCCCTTATAACATCCTAGTGTCTACGACATACAATCCCTTAAGATCACATGTATAGTGTCCTAAGGGGTTGAATATGTGGTCCTAAGGGGTCACGCATGTGTTCTAACACATGTGTGACCCTTTAGGACCACATATGACCCCTTATAACATCCTAGTGTACATACAACATTCCCCTTAGGATCACATAGTGTCCTAAGGGGTCATATGTGGTCCTAAGAGGTAATGTGTGTGTTCTAACATATGCATGACCCCTTAGAACCACATATGACCCCTTATAGAATCCTAGTGTACATACGACATTTGTCTGACCCGAACCCTTCTAGCTAGAACCCTTCTAGCCGAAACAACTTTTGGCAAAATCGCACAGATTAGTTGTAGGTGCAACACAGATATGTAGTTTTACCCATACACAAATAATTAAAATCTGACCTTGCTCATTGACTTTGATGGATAGAGTGGGCTCACTAGTACTTTTATTAAATCTATTATTTATCATGTATGAATCTATCCTACTGTACCATGCTCTTGGTGTCTCCTTCAATCAATAAAGTGCCTTCTTCAACCTGTATACATTGTCTTCATGTCATTTTATTTTTTATCTTGGTGGTTGTTGAACATAGACTTCTTCTTCTAAATATCCATTCAAGAAAGTTAATTTTACTTCCATTTGGTAGACTAACCAGTTGCTTTGAGCTGCAATAGCTAGCACCATTCTAATAGTATCAAGTCTAGCTATAGGTGCAAATGTTTCATTATAATCAACTCCATATTCTTGTGCAAACCCCTTAGCTACTAACCTTGCCTTATATTTATCAAATTCACCATTTGCATTATACTTACTTTTATAAACCCATTTCATACATATGCATTCTTTGTTCTTAGGCAAATCAATTGATTCCCATGTATCATTTTTCACAATAGATTCAATTTCATCATTCATTGTGTTAATCCAATGTTCTCCCTTAATTGTGTCTTCAAAATATATAGGATATTGTGCCAATAAACCCAAAATTCATTGCATATCTATCCTATCTCCTTGATCATAAATTTCTTGCAAACTTCTAATCTTCTTCCTTTTTAGTCTTTGATGCAGTCAAGGTAGGGAGATCCAATAAAGGAAATCCCCATCTTGCAGCCTAAACACAAACACCATGCAAGGTATACCGGTAATCGGTAACACAACACCAGATAAAGAAGAAAGGACAACCGCTAACAACACAAAATACATAACCGGTAAACAATATAAACAATTCTTATAACAGTTTCAAGAATTACATATGCCACATGCTGGACCGTAGCCTAGGATTATAAACAATTCTTACAACACCAATATAAGATCCACATATCATCTACACATCAATTCAGCCACTGGTAAGAGTCAACCAATTCAACCCTATTTCAAACCTCAACCCTTCTGGCTTCAATCCTACGAGACCAAAATATCGTTGGTATCTACATCTTTGATAGATCTCTTCTTTCTCTAGCTTTTGTCTTCTCTCTCCTACCCCTTAAAATGATTCGCAAATATTGTCTTTATACCATCTGCAAATAAAGATAAATCGATCAATTTGGCCTAAGACCAACTAGTTCATAATAAAACATGTAAACAATAACATGTCAGCTCAAATCACTAATAACATCACAAAAAGCATAAAACTACATGTGGCTCCCCGGGAACATCAGACAAGGCATAAGAAACATAACTCAACTATCCGCAAGTCAAGGGAATCAATCGCAACCCAATTCAACTTTTCTCAACACTCTCGAAGACTAAATAGTAAGAACACATCAACATCGGGACAATACCAGAATCAATATCTCACCATAATTAAATCCAAATGCCATGAATCTCGAATATGATAAAAACAATGAACTCAAGGCGATAAATCCAAATCCACAAAGCTAAATTCTCAAACATGAAGAAATATCATGATCTCCAAGCAATTTCACAGTTAACTGCTAAAACTGGTATGAACTACACCAGTGCTCCTGCTTCAGACTCTCATGATTAATTGAAGTGTGATTATCATCACTTGATCAGGTTTGGCGATCGATCAGTAGGTACTTGCAACTGCCTCTTGGATTTAGCGGTCTGACTACCGCTTTCGGTTGCCTCTCCTCGGTGATCTACTAGTCCACTCTATAGCCTACCTCGGTTCGACAATCTATTCAAGTCTCCACCAACTAACTACCTCAATATCAAGCTCTAGGATTGGCGGTATACCTACAAACCTTGCTATGCCTAACATTTGGCAATCTGAACAACTCGACAAGCTACCTCAACTTCCTTTCCAACCAACCGGTACATAATCAACACTCTCTCCAATAACAGGTTCACAAACCAGCTCTGATACCATGTGGTACAGTCAAGGTAGAGATATCCAATGAAAGACATCCCTGCCTTATAGGCTAAACACAAAAAACATGCAAGATTTACCGATAACTAGTAACACAACACCAGATAAAGCAGAAAGAACAACCAATAACAATATAAAATACATAACTGGTAAACAATATAAATAATTCTTATAACAATTTCAATAATTACATATGCCACATGTGGGACCATAGACCAAAATTATAAATAATGCTTACAACACCAATATAAGATCCTCAGAACATCTACACATGAATTCAGCCTTCAGTAACAGTGAACTAGTTCAACCTTGTTTCGGACCTCAGCCCTTCTGGCTTTATTCCTACTGGACCAGAATCTTGTTGATATCTACATCTTTGATCAATCTCTTCTTTATCTAGCTTATGTCTTCTCTCTCCTACGCCTTAAAATGATTTGCAAAACTTCTCTTTATACTGTCCACAAATAATAATAACTCGATCAATTCGGCCTAAGACTGACCAGTTCATAATGAAATGTGTAAACAATAACATGTCGAATTAAATCACTAATAACATCACAAAAATCATAGAACTACCTGTTGTTCCTCGAGATCATCCAACAAGGCACAAGAAACATAACTCAACGATCCGCAAGTCATGAGAATCAACCGTAACTCAATTCAACTTTTCTCAACACTTTGCAAGACTAACTGGTAAGAACACATCAACATCGGGCCAATACTAGAATTGATCTCACTGGAATCAAATCCAAATGCCATGAATCTTGAATATGATAAAGACATTGAACTCAAGGTGATATATCTAAATCCACAACACTAAATTTTGAAACATGAAGAAATGCCACGATCTCCAAGCAATTTCACAATTAACTTTTCAAACCGGTATGAACTACACCGGTGCTCCTTCATCAGTCTTGGTCTCAATGATTCAAGTGTAGTGTTTGAGTTATTACTTACTTCTGGACTTGGTGATTCTCCTTTCTCAACTTTCCTTGGTGATTTTTCTCCTTGTGGCCTTCTTGATGGACTTCCTCCTTGTTCTCCTTTGTCTTTTTCTCCTTGTTCATCATATGGTATTGCAATTCCACCTGTAAATGTCTTGTCTATATTTCCATCCCGAGATTATTCTTCTTTGAATATAACATCTATGCTTACAATGAATTTTTTGGTTATATGATTACAAAATTATATGCCTTATAAAGCTCATCATAGCCAATAAAGATGCATTTTTCACTCTTATAATCCAATTTACTTCTTATTTCCTTGGGTACATGTGCATATGTAATACAACCAAATATTCTAAAATCAAAAACAATATGATGCTTACCACTCCATGCTTGTGTGGAATCATGTCCCTAACAATCTTTGTTGGACTCTTATTCAAGATATAAATTGCACAAGCTACTGCTTCAAACCAATACTCATTAGGTAGATTCTTCCCTTCAACATGCTCCTTGTCATCTCCATTATTGTTCGATTCTTCCTTTCTACAACACCATTTTACTGAGGTGTGTAACTTGTAGTAAATTGCTTCTTTATTTCATGATACCTGCAGCAATCCAAAAACTCATTTGACTTATATTCACCTCCTCTATCTAATCTCGATACCTTGTTCGATAAGCCACTTTGTTTCTCAACCAATTCTTTGAACTCCTTAAACTTTCCAAATGACTCGGATTTGTATTTAAAAAAATAAACCAATGTTTTCCTCCTAAAATGATCAATGAATGTTAGAAAATAAATGCTTCCCCCTAATGATGTTTCTTGCATTGGACCATGGATTTGGATGCATAATAAATGTGCCCATGCTCTATATGACACTCCATTTGGAAAACTCTCTCTATGTCAGTTAGCCAAAATACAACTTTCACATGAACTTAATGGTGCTTCAATAGGGGGTAAACCTCTTACCATTTCCTTTCTTTGCAACAAATACAGTCCTTTGAAATTTAAATGACCATACCTTAAATGTCATATCCATGCTTGATCTTGACTTGATGCCTTCAAACTTTCTCCAATCTCTTCCATCATTTCACTTTTCATGCAAAGTGGAAACATTATGTTATTTTTCATTTCAACCTTTGCAATCACAATGTTACTAGGAGAAATATCAAATATAGTGCACACATTATTCTCAAAAGAAACTCTATAATCTTTTTGAATAATTTATCCCAAACATATAAGATTATGCTTTAAACCAAGTACAAAATAAACATCAGGAATAGTCTTCTTACCAATTTTTGTTATCACATTAACTGTACCTCTTCTCATGACTTCAACAATGTTATCATTACCCAATTTGATTTTAGACTTAATTGAAGTATCCAAATTCTCAAACAAATTCGTATTTCTAGCCATATGATTACTACAACCACTATCTAGAAACCAAATATTAATTGAACTTTCTTGACCTACATGGCATGTAATGAATAATGTTTTAGATCTACTCTTAGAAAAAATTGCATTTTGCTTGCTCATATCAACTTGTTTCTTCGACATTCATTTGCTAAATCACCGTACTTCTTGCAGTAATAACATTGCACATTTGATTTGTCAAACCTTTGTGATACCTAATTGTTATTGTGTCCCCTTGAGCTGAAATTTTGATTTCTCCTTCCACTTGGATCTAGAATTATTTCTTCTCTTTGATAATTGTTTCTCTTTCTTCCTCTTCTTCTTCCTCTTCCTCTTCCTCTTCATCCCAAATTTCCTCCTTTAACTCTGCCAAATGTCATTTGTGTTTTGATTTCATTCTCCAATGAGGTATTGCCATTCCTATTCATTTTGTGTTCATGATTTTTCAAAGAGCCAGCCAACTCATCTATACAATATGTAGGCAAATCTTTATATTATTCAATTACCACAATAATAGAATCAAATATTTTAGGCAAACTTCTTAAAAAAAATTCTACATCCTTTTGATCTGTTAGCTCATCACCATTTTGCCTTATTTGATTAACTAAATTTGTAACATAATATGTGAATTGGTCTATCGATTCAGAATCTTTCATTTGCAAATTTTCAAATTCTCTTCTAGGAGCTTGTAGTTTGGCAAATCTTTCATTTGCAAATTTTCAAATTGTCTTCTAAGAGCTTGTAGTTTGGCAATTTTTACCTTGCTAGTACCTTCATATGTTGTTTCAAGAATGTTCCAAGCTTGTTTGGCTGATGTGGCTGGCTTGATCCTTCCAACAACTATATCATCCAGTCCTTGTCCGATTATCTGCAAAGCTCGTATATTTTTTTTTCTGTTTTCGCTAAGCTTATTCTTTTCATCAGTACTCAAATTAGACTCATCTTGTGGTTCTATGTAACCTTTTTCAACTATTTCTGATAACTCTTGTGAACAAAATATCAATTTCAGTCTCTATGACCAATTATCATAATTTTTGCCAGAAAAAATTGGAATTATAGGTTGAAAAATACCTCATTCCATGTCTGCAAATGATATCTGTAAACCCTAGATTCAATGGTCTTCAAAAATCTACGATCAATCTGAAAATTCTCCTTTAAACAATACGCGACTATATCCCTTTTACTAGAGACCTGATTTGTCTCAAGCTACGACTTCTTACAATAATTTCAAGATTTTTCTAGACCTCCTTCAATGTTGTAATACTTTGTTTGATGTCTGTCACAAATGGTCACAAGCAACCTCCAAACATCTCCTTCGACCTTGCTATGATATGGGCTTCAAACTGGCTCTGATACCACATGCAGGTGGGCCGGGGCATAAAAATAAACTGAAAACAACAAAGCAAATGTTCTACGACACAGACAATAGAATAAAAAGGATTTTTTTATTACCACCTTTCGATATTTTACATCTGCGTTATTTTATCGAGCACACAAAAATTTCTATAACATGTAGTAGTAAATTCTGGAAAGTATAGGTAATTATTGTATACAGTTTTTTGTGGCTAATAACTGTAAGTTTGAAAATCCATAATATGCAAACTGAAAAATTTAAGGGTGGAAGAAGGGAGTGATCTACGATGAAAACAAAAGCTTAACTGTAGTGTAAATGGTGGTAGGAATTATGGAATCCTCTAACATCCACGTCACTATTTTCAAAAGAATCTTCATTCCCTTGGTCAAGTAGCATACATGCTATTTCACATACAAAATGTTTCATCCATGGGAGGGCTATGTAAAGCAGAGACATGAAGAGAATAGGAGGTGTTTTAAATGGGTATTGCGGTGGTAATTGTTAATGCGAATGCCAGAAACAAGTTTAAGCACAACCTTTGAATGAACAAACGTCCACTAATTTGTTTGGCCTCTATTTCGTAACAAACCATCCAGCGACTGCCTACTTCAATAGGAGGTGGTGGGATACCCGTGTCTATCTACCCACCTAAAACGTATGGTATATAATAGAAGTGCACATAAAAATAGTTTGAAGTGTTTCTTTGGTGGTTTAGTTGCTACAGAATTACGCATGTCTTGACTTAAGAGCGCACACATACTTGACTCCGATTTCATTTGCTAGGCATGGAGAAAACAATCCAAACAATAATGGATTATGTTTACTTCTTCACGGTCTTTACAGGCGATGTTGATTCGATCAATCCAAGCAATAATTGATTTGGTATGCTGAGTCCAAACAATAACTATGATACTTTCCCAAGATGTTAATTCATTTTTATGTGCTAATTTTGTTGAAACGCACATCAACACTCCATTTTGTCTGATATTTTCTTTCCAATAAATTATGGAAAAATATAACGTGCATCAACTTATACTACCATACTTATATTTTTTTAAATCAAACTTAAATGTTTGCAAAAATATCATTATGGGAGTGGAAATAGTTCTTTTAAAATCATTAGATTTACTAGTTAATTCTTTTATGGAAATGATTATTTTAAGATAAAATGCATTAATCCTGTAAAATTGAAATTTTGTTCATAAAAAGTACCTAAAGAGGTCAAGCAAAACTTCAAAAATTTCACTACAGTTTTCATATTAAATTAGATTCACTAAAAATTTAATATTATTCACCAATATTTCATATAAATTAGTGATACAATGGTACATATTATATATATCAAGAGTATGAAGCTTTTATATATGTATATGATGCTAGTAGCCCGTAGAACAACTTCCACCCTAATTATAAGAGTAGATTCTTAAGAGGTCGTAAGATCCTAAAAACATGGGGCAAGTTATCCTATGAGTATTAAAAAAATAGAAATTTTTCAAAGTGATAAGCTAATAAAGCTCACTTTGGTCTTTATCGTTGTATCTAGAACAGGAGAAATATGTCAAAATATCACAACTACTTCAATGTTGCATGATCAACATAAGAAATGATGCAAACAATTATTTTTGCATTTAAAATGTCTTTTGTATTACATGATAATAGTTCAGTAGTAATATCTCAAGCATATCAACATTGGCCTCATCATTGCTTGACTTTACAGATATTTATGTATTGATTCGGCCATGGCTATAAATCATCGATCTAATCAAAACCATATCACCTTCATCATACCTGTATGACCCCTTAAAACATAAAGATAGGAAGAAAGGTTGCAAACATCGTAGAGTATCTTGACCATCTACATACCAAACACCAACAAATCAAAAAATTTAAATGCCCTTCGAGAGTTGAAATAGTCTGCAAAAAAAAGATCAAAATAATACAACAAAATAAAGACAAGTAATCCATTACAAAATCTTATAAACTACATGAGAAAAAGATAAGTGATTCTTCGTAATTACATCACTTATAAAAAAATTTAGACAAATTTGATCGAAGTATTACTAAAATTTACTTGAAATTCATCAAAAAATATTTTTCCTTAGTGAATTAAGAACATTAGATAAAATTTTAATCATATGATAGTGGAAATATTTTATTGATAAGTTTCTTATAATTAATATATCATATAATGTGTACTACAGTAACAGGTGAATGAAGTCTTCCAAAACCGACTCTTCAAGATATGCTTTTTTCCTATTATAAAAATATAAAATCTATCAATGTGCTTTTAGATTCTTAAATAAGCTTACAATATTTATGTGTGATTCATTTTATAGTGAGTACCTTATTTTTCATTAGTTATGATTCTAATTTTATGAGAGTACACTTTTATATTTTGGCCATGTAAAAAACAAATAAAGGTTTCTTCTTGTGATCCCATCTAAAAAATTTATGTTATGTCTTTGACTAAAATTGAAGAATTATTATATGTTGCGTTTGGGATATTTTTTACCTTGTTTTTTGATAAAGGAAAAATAGGTTTTAAGGGTACCCAAAACCCCTTACAATAGGTTTTTAAGAGACCTGAAACCCTCGTATTTTAAAAGGATCCAAAATAAAAAAATAGACAGCAATCAAAAGATACATCAAAGATAACCAGCAATCCAAACTCAACCTAGAAACAAAGAGAAATGAAAGAAACCTAGTTGAAAAGGAAGAAGGCAAAGTCATTCACAAGCGCAAGGGTTTTATCAAGGCTCCCTTAACCTTCAATAAACACCATGGGTTTTTCCAGGTACCCATAACCTACTGAGAAGGACAAAAAGACAAGGTTTTTCCAAGCTTCCTCAACCATGAGAGTGGGTTTTACAAGGCTCCCACAACCTATGAAAGAGGGTTTACAAGGCTCCCAGAACCAGTCAAGTGTTAGCATTGTGTTGTCATTGATATCAACCGGTATATGATGGCTACCGGTATAAGAGATGTATGTGAAGCACTTTCATGAAGGAGTACAGGATGAGATATCTTTTATATCACATTGTGTTGCAGATCACAAGTAAGGGAGAGACTTTCATTCAGAAGAATGACCATTGGCGGCTTGTGTGGAAGAGATAGGTAGGTTATCAGTACAATTTATCACCAGTAAGGAGAGAATGACAATGGACAAGTGATGTGTTGACAATGTATGGTTGCTAACCGGTGAGCATGTGATGACATGTGAGAAAGCTTATGACCAGTGTACAAGTAGGATAAGAAATGTGCTTGAGATTTTGTTTTTGATGAAGAGGTAGAATGTTACCTGAATCACATCAACATAGGAGGAGAAGGATGTACTAGTCACTGGTATGTTGTGTGGATGTAGAACAGCGGGACTCCCACCGGATGAAGATGTAGTCACCATGAGAAGGGATGACTAGAAATGAGTGTGCCCACACTAGATCACATATGTGTGTTCAAAGATATGTTGCAAAAAGAGGGAAGCCACATGAGTGCAATGCAGGATGCAGATGACAAGTATTCATGGTCACCGGTAAGTGGAGCTTATCTCATATTATGCATAGTGTGCATCATAGTTCTATGAGATAAGGAAGAAGAGATAAAGGAAGGTGTTTGAAGGCTCACACCGGATCTACTGGTGAATCAAAGGAATGCTTGAAGTGCATGAAATCGGGGTTATGCACTAGACTGACAGAGAAGGTATGTTGAGCTACCGATACAAATGAAGAGTGATGGGTTGGTCACTTTGATAAAGTGTCTTAGATATGGCCTGACCTGACCAAGAAGAAGGCAAGGATAAGCATATGCAGATAGAGGAAAATGGCTTGATTGAAGATGGAGTCTATGGAGGTTGATGACATAGTGTCATCAAGGTGTGTACCATTATATATGTCCACCGGTAATATGGACAAGGTGAAGATGCAGAATAATTCCCATTGAATGAAAATGTACATATGGTAGGTTAGAAAGAGTGTCGACCGGTTGTGTGTTCTACCAGGAGAGAAGAAAAGTGTAAGGTTAATGATAGACCGGTTTGAGGGTTTAATGGGCAGGGTTTGTAAGTCAGTAGATGAACCCAATAATGGAGTTGCTTGATGATCCAATCCATACTGACACATTTGTTCGAGAAGAGGTGGATGTTGACATGGATGTCATGCGAAGTCAAGGTGGCAGACACACATGTAGCAGTAGATGAGGTGTGCATCGACGTAGTTGTTGCAGAGTTGGTCAATATTAATGGTAGACCCCGTAAATCATGGGGCATGTTGCAGAGGCATTGCGGAGGTGTACGGCTTAAGGAAGGTTGATCAGAAGTAATCATTGAGATGCATCGATCAGTGTAGAGTGTCCAGGTGCACAATAAGGTTGGTGATGAAATATACAGATCCATTAATGGTGATTGATCTTTTGTCTCGCCGACTAACTGTCCATGTTTCCTAAATATAGAAAACATGTTTTTGAAGGCACGTTAATGGTGGTAAGGTGAATTTAGCTATCTGGGAGATTAGATCAGCTAAGATCTTATTGGATTTGGTTTTCCTTGAGGTTGATGAGGAAACCATAACCGCCTACAATTTTAATTGGCTCTTGGCAGGAAGACCAAGCTATAAATATGCAAACCAAAGATATTGTAAAGTTTTGCTAAAGGGGAAAGTGTTACTTCTAGAATTGAGAGTAAATATGTCAAGTACTCAATGAGTATTTGAAGAGAGATTGAGGGTGTGCAAGTAAGAATTAGGTTGAGACGATCAACCAGCAAGGATGAGGAATCGGTAGTCTGCAAGAGAGTTTTTAAGAGAAGTATACCGATAGTGACCAAAACTAGTAGAGAATAATTGCAGAAGAGTGCAGAGTTGACAAGAAGGAACCGGCAGAAGATAGAACCGGTGAAGAGCAGCAAAGCTATTGAGAGAAGAGATAACCAATAGAGAGAACCGATAGAGAAGGAGAAGAGGCTAGACATTTAAGATTGCAGCATTGAGTGGGTGAGGAAGAGAGTCAACAGATAAGTGGATAAGAATATCCAGTAGAGTGATTTGAAGAAGAGTTACAAAATCCATTTGTATCAAGGTTATTAACTTGTAAATGTTTATGCTTTGTATTCACTGAGTTGTAGCTTAGTGTAGGGGTTGTAGCTCCTTTGGTTGGTGCCCTAAAATTATTGGTTGTTTCTCCTTGTGTTGGTGCCCTAAAATCAGGGGTTGGTGCTTCTTGGGTTTGTGCCCTAAACATTGTAATTTGAAATTCATCGTGAGGCTGGATTGGAGCAGTAGTCTCCAACAACATTTCTCACTGAGGTTTTTCCCATCTTGAGTTTTCCTCATATATGTTGATTTTATGTGATGTCCCTCTTGTGTGAATGCATTTAAAATTAGTAATCCTACATTGAGTTAAATTTTATAACTGTTATAGGCTCATAGGGTTGTTAAAGGAAGAATTTTGAGAACCACTGATTCAACCCCCTCTCAGTAGTGTGTTGTGTCTAACAATTGGTATTAGAGCCTAGGTTCCTAGTTAGATGAGATTTCTCTAGCTTGGGTATATTCTTCCTTAAGGACACAATGGTTTGTTTAGTGTCAATTCCTGCTCTAGTGTTTGATGGTTCAAACTACTTTATTTGGAGTTGTAGAATGGAAATCTATTTATCCTCTCTAGGGTTTGATGTGTGGATGTCTATTGTAAATATCTTCCCTAGTAAAGTCAGTCCTCCCACCGACTCCGATGCAGAAAGAAGAAACCAATGCAAGGAAGCAGCAATGAAGGCTATACTCTGTGGGTTAACCGATGATGTCTCCTCACAGGTGGAAAGATGTAGATCAGCAAAAATCTTATGGAATAGATTGAAGAAGATCTATGGAAATGATCCCACTACTGCAAACCTGACTTGTGATGATGTGATGAGAAATGAATCTCATGTATCTGTAGATAATAAAGGCAAATCTACTAGCAGTCATAGCTTTGATGAAGAAGGAACCCACATCTTCATGGCTCAAGAATCAAAAGATGAGAGGCACACATCTGAGAAAGATCATGCAGATCATTCCTACTTGTTTGGCAGTGATAGTGAATGTGAAGAAGAAGATGAAGCAGAAGTTGATCTTTAAGGTGATCTTGTAAATGCACTTGAAGAACTCTATAGAGTAAGAAAAGAATACAATTTATTCAAGAATGTTGCTATAGTGGAGCAAAACTAGTTGATCAAATGCCTAGAGGAATCTAAGAAATGTATCTCAGAGTTGAAGACTCAAGAAGAAGACACCAAGGAGTGTCGATGTAGTGACCTAGCATCTTAGCTAGAAGTAAAAGATAGATAATATCAGAAGTTTCTTGGAGAAATGGAGGTTCTCCAAAATGACCTTGAGAAATGTCAAGATGAGCTCAAGGTAAGGATCCAGTATGATGGCAGCACTAAGGCCTTGGAAAAGATGTTGAAGAAGCAAAAGCACTCCAAGGATATTGAAGGATTAGGAAGTGGTGCAGGTGAATGCTCCACCAGCAAGGATTTCCCCCACAATCACATTCTGTTTGTCTCCTCAAATAGAGAGAACAAGGGACAAACCTTCAATGTCCCAAATTCTCCCCAAAAGAAGGTTGATATAACTACAACCGGTGAAGACCTACAAATAACAATGAAAATCAGTTCTACAAGAAGAAAGAACACCGTGGATCCCAAAAGAAAAGGGAAGATGGGAGAAGGAAGCTTCACCAGAAGTAGGAAAAGAGAGAAAAGAAGACCTCCTACCAGTAGAAGACAAGGAAGTGCTGCCCACAAGACAAAACAAGTATGGGAGAATAAGAGATCAAATGAAAGAAATGTAAAGACTGGACAACCCAAGATCCATCCTCAAAGGAGGACAAATGGAGATTCCAGACTGGTAAGATCTCCTCATGCATGGTAGAATAATTTTGTAAGTAATATGCCATCCTTCTCCGATTATTTCTTTGCATGTAATGGCCATGGCCATAGGGCAGAAGAATGTAAAAAGAGATCTAGAAGGAATAATCTAGGATCTCGTAGAAATCATGCATATGAGAAAAATGTATCCAGGAGTAGATATATGCATAGCCCCTCTCCCCATTATGCAAAATAATGTTTGTTATAACTATAGTGGAATTGGTCATACAAGTTATGAATGCAAGAAGATGGACCTACAATCATATGGAAGTCGGCAGAGTAGCTATACTCAACTTAGAAATGGATACAGAGCATATGGAAGTAAGAGACCTGCATGGAACCAGAGGAGAAATTTCCGTGCAGGAGCAAGAGGTCCACTAGTTTCAGTTGCCAGTCACAAAAATATGACCAGAAGAAAATGGTCAAACTGGTATGATAAGATATTCCCCAATCATGAAGCTGGGATGGATTTCGGGTGCTACTATAGCACTACTTTTGGTTGTGATGCAGAGTCTAGAAATGAAAAGACCCATCAGCAGAAGATGGTAAGACTTGCTCCCAAGTCTGAAAATAAAAAGAAGAATGAGACCAAGCAGGTGTGGAAGAAGAAGACCTTGGATTGGCACTGCACATTCAATGCATAGGTAATACCTCCTAAGGCCTAAAGGAGATGCAAGACCTCAAGGGGAGTACCATAATGACTAGATCATTCAGCCCCTCCGTGAAGAAGGACATATGAAGGATGGAAATGAGAAAATAGGTGTTTGTAGTGGCGGCCTTGCCTACACACCTAAAGATTAGTGTTGGATCACTACTACTGTGTCAATGTATGACAAGATAACAATTGAAATTAAATACAAGATGACACAAAATGTTAGCAGTTACAAAAAGGTACTCTGGTAGTGATGATGGACCGATAGAAGAAATCGGTATGTGCAGGAGGTTGTTGGCTTGATTGCTAAAGAGGTACTTGCAAGTTATGTAAGACAATGAGGTTGGAGATCATTTCATTAGCCCTGGTAACATGGAATGGGTAGTTATGTCTCAGGTGGTGTTGATAAAGACCTAAATTACATATGTTAGCCCAGTTGTTGATCATGCAAGCATACATGTTTTTGGGATAACCAATTTTTTTCATGGCATGATGATCATCTGGATCATGTCATGGGTTATGGTGGATATAATGAAGCTGAAAAGATCATCAGATGATTGGAGCCCTAGTATTGGACCTGATAGGCAAATGAGGACCTAAGGTTTATAACTCAGGGGGAGTTCAAGTGTTTTGAAGCAGAGCCAGCATGCTTGAACTTGTAAGTATACTGACTACCCAAACTGCAGATGATGGATATGGCTGTAGGAATACCCAAAAGAATTTCATGGTTGAGGGTATCTATGTTTTAGTTGGTTGGTTGTATTAATAGTATAATCATACTTGATTCTAAAAAAAATTGGGATCAAACAGGAGATGATGCAGTGTGACCAACAAGTAAGTAGTATTAACTGACATGTCCTTCTGCAAATTGAGTGCTTTAACAATTTGTATCAGATTCCCATGCTCAATGGGTGTCAATTGATGGTTGAAGTCCTCCATCTCAAGAGCTATAACTTGAGATATTGTACCAAATTGGTATCAAAAGAGGAGATGCATCTGGTAAAGAAAAAGGGGAGAGAAATCTTTTTGTTAGTACTTAGTAAAAGCAAGGAGAAGTGATATCTTAACAGTGCCCTTTGCCATTAGTTGCAAAGGGGGAGATATATTATGTAGTATACCGCATACTACATGTGTGTGAAGGATTTTATAAAGGAGGAGAGTTAGACCACACAAAGGGTGAGAGAGATTATGAAGTATGTCAGATACTACATGAGTTGACATCAATGCCAAAGGGGGAGATTGTTGGCATTATGTTGTCATTGATGTCAACCGGTATATGATGGCTACCAGTATAAGAGATATATCTACAACACTGTCATGGAGGAGTACAGGATGACATATCTTTGATATCACCTTGTGTTGCAGAACATGGGTAAGGGAGAGACTATCATTTAGAAGAAGGGCCATTGGATCCACCAGTACATAAGATAGTGGTTTACTTGTGTGGAAGAAATAGGTAGGTTATGTGTACTGTCTATCGCCGGTAAGGAGAGCATGACAATGGATAGGTGATGTATTGAAAATGTATGGTTTCTAACCGGTGAGCATGTGATGACATGTGAGAAATCTTTTGACTAGTGTACATGTAGGATAAGCAAGGTGCTTGAGCTATTGTTTGTGATGAAGAGGCAGAATGTTACCTAAATCACATCAGCATATGAGGGAAGGACATACTCGGCACCGGTATGCTGTGTAGATGTAGAATAGCGGGACTCCCATCGGATGAAGATATAGTCACCATGAGAAGAGATGACTGGAAATGATTGTGCCCACACCGAATCACGTGTGCCTACTCAAAGATATGTTGAACAAATAGGGAAGCCACATGAGTGCATTATAGGATGCAGATGACAAGGATTTGTGGTTATCGATAAGTGGAGCTTATCTCCTATTATGCATAGTGTGTATCATAGTTCTATCAAATAGGGAAGAAGAGGTAAAGGAATGTGTTTGAAGGCTCACACTGGATATATCGGTGAATCAAAGGAACGCCTCAAGTGCATGAAATTAGGATTATGCAATGAACCGACATAGAAGGAATGTTGAGCTATCAGTACAGATGAAGAGTGATGGGTTCGTCACTTTGAGAAATTGGCTAAGATGTGGTCCAAGATGACCGAGAAGAACGAAAGGCTTAGAAGATGTAGATATAGGAAAATGGCCTAATTGACGATGGAGTCTATGGAAGGTTGATGACATAGTGTCATCAAGGTGTTTACCGATATGTAAGTCCACCAGTAATATGGACAATGTACAGATGCAGAAGACTTACCATCTGATGAAGATGTGCATAAGGTAGGTTTGAAAGAGTGTTGACTGGTTGTGTGTTCCACCGGGAGAGAAGTAGAGTGCAAGGTTAATGACAAATTGGTTTGAAGGTTTAATCGACAGGGTTTGTAAGCCGATATATGAACTCAATATTGGAGTTAGTCGGTGATCCAATCTATACTGAGACAGTTGTTCAAGTAGAGGTGGATGCTGACATGGATTCCAAGTGAAGTCAAGGTGGTGGACAAGCATGCAGTAGTAGATGAGGTGTGCATCGACATAGTTGTTGTAGAGTTAATCAATATTAATAATGGACCCCATAAATCATGGGTCATTTTGCAGAGGTGTGCGGCTCGAGGAAGTTCGAGTAGAAGTAATAGATGAGATGCATCAATCAGTGTAGAGTGTCCGGGTGCAGAATAAGGTCGGTGATGAAATCTGCAAATCCATTAATGGTGATTGATCTTGTGTCTCGCTGACTGACTGTCTACTTTTGCTAAATATAGCAAACATATTTTTGAAGGCACATTAATGGTGGTAATGTGGAGATAGTTGTCTAGGAGATCAGATTGGATAAGATCTAATTGGATTTGGTTTGCCTTGAGGTTGATGAGGAAACCCTAACCACCTACAATTTGAATTGGCTCTTGGCTTGAAGACTAGGATATAAATATGCAAACCAAAGATATTGTAAAGTGTTGCTGAAAAGGAGAGTGTTACTTCTGGAAGTGAGAGAAAATCAGTCAAGTAATCATGAGTATGTAAAAAGAGACTGAGGGTGTGTGAGTGAGAACCATGTTGAGAGGATCAACTGACAATGGTGAGGAACCGATAGTCTGCAAGAGAGTCAGTGAGAGAAGTATACCGATAGTAACCAGAACCAGTAGAGAAGAATTGCAAAAGAGTGCAGAGTTGACAAGAAGGAACTGGTAGAAGATAGAACCAGTGAAGAGTAGCATATTTTTTGAGAGAAGAGACAACCAATAGAGAAAACTAATAGAGAAAGAGAAGGGGCTAAACCGATAAGGTTTCAACAGAAGATAAGATTCCAGGAGTGAGTGGGTGAGGAAGAAAACTAGTAGTTAACTGGATAAGAAGATCCAGTAGAGTGATTTGAAGAAGAGTTACAAAATCCATTTGTAACAAGGTTATTAACTTGTAAATGTTTATGCTTTGTATTCACTGAGTTGTAGCTCAATGTAGGGGTTGTAGCTCCTTGGGATGGTGCCCTAAAATCAGGGGTTGTTTCTCCTTGGGTTGGTGCCCTAAAATCAGGGGTTGGTGCTCCTTGGGTTGGTTCCCTTAACATTTTAATCTGAGAGTCATCGTGAGGATGGATTGGAGTAGCAGTCTCGAGCAACATTTCTCACTGATTTTTTCCCCATCTTGGGTTTTCCTCATATATTCTGGTGTTATATGATTTCCCTCTTCTGTGAATGCATTTTTTATTAGTAAGTTTATATTGAGTTAGATTTGATAACCGATATACTCTCATAGGTTTGTTAAAGGAAAAATTTTGAGAACCACTAATTCACCCCCCTCTTAATGGTGCATTGTGTCTAATGCTAAGGTCCAAGCAGCCATATCAAATCTAACTTGAATCTGAACAAAAAAATATCCCAAAACCAAAAAAGACAGATCCATAAAGATAAGCATTAAGTAAAAAACTAGAACCAGGGGGTTTTGAAAGGCTCCTCAAACCTTCATGTTGGGTTTTGAAGTGGCTTATAAAACCAGTGAGCTGAAGCCAAAAAACACAAACCATCTGGAAGTCATCACCCTATCAGCAAAACTCCTCTCCACCTCAATAGGATAGGGGCCCACCTCAATGGGGGCTTAAAAGATATACACCATTAGCAGAAAAAGATTAGCTCCGAACAACAAAATAGGGCCCAACAACCAAGAAACAAGACCACATTTCTTAGTTGGACAAATGGGTTTTAGACAAGCTCCCAAAAGCTTAAGCTAGAAAAGAGGTTGAAACCCATCAGACTCCAAGAAGGCAAGCTCCACCCAAATCTCCACCTCAAAAGGAGAAAAGAGACAAAAACCTAGTAGCGAAGAGATAGAAGCATTTAGAAAACCAGCCTCAAAAAATAGGGCAACAAAATCCCCCAAAGGATTCCATTCAACTTCACTCAGATAACCACTTTTCCCCTCAATAGAAGATTGAACCACCTTTGTAGGACAGGATGGGAAAAAAGGAGAGATGAAAGCCAGAACCATAATAGAGATCCTCTTGAGAAAAATAACAACAATGAAGCATCGACAACCTTCAAGAGGGCTCCCAACAAAGAAAAACACTAGGGACAATCACAAATCCCACACATAAAACAACAACCATAGAGGGTAGTCAACATGGGAAAAACCCCCTACAACAACAAAGCCCACTCCTTAAGTAGAGGAATAGTGGCTAAATCACAATACAAGGGGGTAGAAAAGAACAAGATCCCAAGGGATGGATAGACAATGGCTACTCCACTTTAAACCCAAGCTCTATCCCCAATCCTACACTTGAGCAAAGTAAAAATACATTCAAGAAAAAAAGAAGACCTAGAACCCCATACCAAGCCATCCAGAATAGGGCAAGCTAGGTAGGGAAGAGAGTGAAGCAACTTGAAACACCGCCACATCTCTCGCTCAACACACCCAAGAAGCCACCAAATGCCACTCACACATAGTAGAAGTGACAACCTCCAATGACCCCATCTCTGAAAATATCCATAAGCTCTGAAGAATATTTGGTGGCAAACCAACACCAGTCACCACGAACTAAAAAACCTTGGACAAAAGCATAGATGGACCCAAGACAATGAGCAAAAATAGAGAGCCCGTCACATCCGTTACAAGAAACCTAAACTAGGAGAACAACAAAATGAGGAACATAGTCGTCCCCTTTGCCATTGCTATCCCCTTCATCAAAATCATTTGCATCCCCCGTAGAAACCCTAGCAAACCACCTTCGGACACTCTCGTTCCCCGTCTCTCGTTCCATAATAAAATGAATGGTATTTGAAATTGTATGTATTTTCCCTTGTCCGCCTTCATTATTATTTTCAAATACGTATAGATAGGTCTTCCACTTTTGCATGCTCATATAACTTTTGGGAGTGATGTTTTTTTTCCTTTAGATTGCAATGGTCTTTAATTTTTCATAGACTATTGGCCCTTGTCCAATAACTACTTTTCATTATGTTGAGCATTAGGGGAAAGGACCTAGTAGTTGTGCACCCTAACTTTGCACTTCTCAAAATCCTACTTGGAAATTTCAAATGACTTTGATTTTTTTATAGTAGCTTACTTGGCAAGTCCCCTACTTATAACTAAGGTTTCAGGGCCACATCAGCATGATTTTTGCCAGGGTGTCCAAAACAGCCCCCCAAAAAAGTGAGACCAATAGGTGTGCAAAAGAGACCCCAATAGTTGTGCAGCTGATATGGCATGGCCTCATTGGTTACTTTTTACAATATTAGTACATTTCTTAACAAATATTGATACATTTCCTAACAATTCTTGGTACATTTCCTAACAAAAATTGATATTTTTTGTTTCAAACAATAGGTTTTATTTGTTCAATTTTTGGAATAAAAGGTATCAACAACCCTCACAACAATTGGTACATGCTCAACTACTGGGTCCTTTCCCCTAGATATCTTACTATATATATCAGGTTTTTAGGGTGTTCCATATTGTTATCCCTATTATTGAAAAGTGTGTAGGTTTGATATGCTAAGGTGGAGTTGACATGGCTTAATTGTGTTCATCGATGTTTATTGACGTGTCATTGTGGTTCATACTCATGTCCTAGGTATTAGTGTTAGGGATTTCCTAATTCATACTTTTTTTCCTTGCATATGTTAGATTTTCAATGTGGTGATTTTTTTCATCAAAGTTATCAATATTAGGGAATGTCTAACATACGTGTGTTTCATTTGTCTATTTTAATACTTTGAGATATTTCATATACTATCACCTCAGATCTAATGTGGAAAGTAGGTTCAACATGAGAGAGGTTAAAAAAATATTAAGTTCATATTTTTATATGGAGATCAAAAGACGCAACAACAATAGTAAATAATTACTTGTAATCGAAATTAATTAACTCTTATATTTGAACATATGAAATGAAAGAAAATATATTTTTTCGTATTCCATATAGGTGACTCTTTGCTTTCCAAAATTGAATACCTGAAAAACATGGAAAAATGACTTTTAAATGCCAAAAAAATGAGTGAGTTTACCCTTGCTAGGTAGAATTGTAAGAACTAGGACATGTTTAATATTTCTATAATTTGGAGCCTTGTCATGGTGGTAAGATATGAAAAAATATTTAAATCAGCATACTTTCTCTCCCTTGCATGCCCTTTGTTTCTTGACAACTCACCCAATGAATACCCACTTTAACATAAGGTATTGAGAATGGCTTTTGCGGTGGTACCAAACATTGATTTGATAGAGAAAATAAAATTGGCTCTGCATCTATTGTATTGGGAAAATAGTCCAAGCCATAAGTGATTCCAATTATTTGTCCACAATCTTTAAACATTTTGTTGAATCAAACAATCTAAGCAATAGCTTGTTTTTATGAGCTAATTTTAACACTATTTTGTTTTCTACGTCATGTTCATATTTTTAAGTTGTTGTCACTTATAACTACATATACACTTTTATGCATGATATTTTTCCTTTTTATGATAAGCAATAATTATTTTTTATATGCTAATTTCAACACTATTGTGTCTTCTATGCCATGTTCATATTTTTAAGTTGTTCTCACTTATAACTACAAATAGACATCTATGCATGACATTTTTTCTTTTCATGAAAATTTATTGGTCAAACAAATAAATTTCTTATGACATTTTATTTTTAAGTTTTTTAGTTTAGAATTAATTTAAAAATTTGTTTCATTTTTGAAGGGGTTGAGTTCAATTAACTAAAGCATTTAATTTTCATTGTGAAAAATAAAATAAAATTTTCAAAGGGATATCTAATATAGAATTCTAAGTTTTTACTCTCCGTCTTCGATAGTTGTCTTCCAATGTGTTGGGATCCAAGAACATTGAGACGGGGGGTGAATCATTGTTCTGTCAGTAAGATATTTTTTTATGCTTTTATACCATACATACATAAACTAGTAAATGAATAAACATATAACTTGAAGCAAATAAACCATCCACATGAATGAACACCATAACACAAAGAATTTAAACATAGAAAACCTTAAAGAGGAAAAACCACGGTGGGATTTGTGACCCATAATATCAATTCACTGGCCACATGAAATATATTACATAAAGAGGGGGCCTGCACATGCAGGAAGGCACACTGCTCATCACTAAAGAGTCTCACTGACTACAAGCTTCTACTGAAGGAAAACAATGAAAATAAACTCACAAAATGCATCTCTTATACCAAAAAGAGTTTCGGTTATAGCTCTTCTTTGTACCGGTTCATAAACCCTGAACACTTCTACTAGTATCTCCTTCCCTCCAAGAATGTCTTATAAATATCTACATATCATTGCATGATACAACGTTTGCATAAAATGATCTTAGCATTCCACAATCTCATCCACATATTCTAACCTAACATCGTCTATCATGTATATGTCATAATGACCTAACAAACTGACCTATATACCCTTTACAAACAATATGCCTTATGTCGGCTTACAATACAAAAAGATATACAATGGCGTCCTTATACAATGATTACAAAATGATTTTGTATATAAATCTTCCATGATGTCGGCTTCCCTGAAGTGTTGGATGTCGGTGTCATTTGTAACCCTAGATGCTCAATGTCGGTGTCTATCGATGAATGCCTCATAATTCTGGTATGTGACTTCCATCTAATCTTATTGCCATCAATGACAACAAAATTAATCCAATGAGTGTCAATTGCCAACACAACTTGGGAGTGGTTTGTGAATTAGTGGATTTTTATGTTGGGACTCTTGGTCTTCCATAGGTGGTTTCTAGTATGGGTGTTTAGTAAGAGCTAATATTACTGGCATGGTTGTCCTTGAAAGAGCTTGCATTGGTCTCATTTTGATGCTCATGTCAATAAAACATTTGTAAATGCCTAGCGATAGAAAAATAGAAAGAAAATAATGTTTCATGACATGAAATTAAATAGCTATACTAAGAAAATATATGGAAAAAAATCCATTACAAATTGATATTCATTAATTTAAGGAACCTAAAATCTTAGAAACTATACTACATATGTTATGTAACTTAAAAGGGGGAAAAGATAAGGGATTCTTTCTAATTACATTGCTTATAATTATTTTTTAAACAATATCAATCTAGATATCACTAAATATTTCGTGAAATTCATCAACAACTTGTTTGACCTTAGTGGATTAAGGACATGATAGGAAATTTGAACCATATTATAGTGGGGAAAGTTAAATAATAATTTTATTATAATCAATCTATCGTATAATACTTTGTGGAGAAACAAATGAACCAGATAACCCAAAACCAAGTCCTCCAACTATGAAGTTTTTTCACTTTAGAAATGTCACTCTATCAATGGTGTTTTATATTCTTAAGAAAAATTAAAGTGTTGATGTCATAGCTAGTTTTATAGAGCATGCCTTATTTTAAATTGGTTATATTTTTCAATATACAAGAGCACACTTCTTTCTTATTTTTGGTAGAGAAAACAACAAATGATAGTTTCTTCCAAAGATGCCATTTTGAAAAACTTATGTTAGGGATTTGATTACAATTAAAAAGCATTTTATGTTGGGTTTTGGATGTATTCTTCCCATGTTCATGTTAGGATAACCTGTGAACAACTGAGAGGGGGGGGTGAATCAGTTTTTAACATATTATAACTGTTAATCCACAATATAACCTTAAACAGATCAAGTACCGGTAAAGCACAGACAGATAACGGTAAACAACTTAACAATTAACCAAATAATCAATGTAAAGGAACTATACCACATAACACCATGATTTGTATGTGGAAAACCCAGAAAGGGAAAAACCATGGTGGAAAGCCTACCCATAGTCAGATGATACTTCTATAGAAAGTATGTTTTACAATGAGAGGCCTACACTTGCAGGAAGGCACACTGCCTAGAGTGTACTGCTCATTACAAAAAAGTCTCACTGACTACAAAGAGGCTACAACCTTCTCAAGATAAATGGACAACAATCCAATAGAGTGAACTGCTAGAGATATCATCTAGTATAGCTGATTATAGTCCCAGTTAAGCTCAATGTCAGAGGACTAAATCCTCTTCTGAATCCAATTCGATCACCAATGACTGATCAACTCCTCTGTGTGAATGATATTACAATATTCGCACATTGCATTCCTTGACAATGACCTTTCCAATAACCATGATACATTACAAAGAGTTTCTACCTCTTATTTATACAAACCCTAAGGCCTAAACCAATTAGGTCAGCCACCTAAAGATATTACAATATGATCATTACATAATTCCTTATTACAATGATATGCCATGTCAGCTTAAGACCAAAACAATAATAATAAATCCATAAAACATATCAAATCATTCCAGTAACATGTAGAGTACACGTTAGCATGATATCAATCCATAACCTAGATAGATTCCAGACCTATTTTGGGTCCACCATGCCAAAGCAACATCTTCAAGCAATTGAAGCATGATCAACAAATATCTTCAGCATCTTGAAATCCATCTAGAAGTTGCACCAACACCACTTATGCATCCTGTCACAATTCCTTATTGAAATCTCTGTCGGTAAAGCCTTAAACCAGTGTCGGTAAGGGTTTACCAGAGTTTATGATAACATCCAATTACCAAGCCAATACCAACTGACCAAAACATGCTCATGGAGCATATAACACATGAAATACAATATAATTCACTGATCCAAACATGTCGGAAGTGTCAATAGATAATCTCTTATGCCGGTAACACTAGATCTTCTATTGGTAACCTGTCTATCGGTAACCATCCATAACAGCTAGTGTTGACATCAATGAAAAAATATTAATGCAACAAATAATCAATTCATCCATAATGTCAATAGTTCACCATCATTATTATTTGAAAATCCTTTAGATTAGTCTTCGACTTTCAAATGATTATCTCTTTGGAGTGATGTTTATGTTGTTTTAGTTTGAACATTCACTTTTTTGTCAGCCTTGTGGCCTTGGATGAATAACTACTTCCCAGGTTGGTAAGCATTAGACAACTTACTATATATAAGGGTTTTAAGGTGTTTGAACTCTTATCCCTAGTGCTCAAAATTGTATAATCATGACATGTCATGGTGGAGCTAATAGAGATTAACTATGTTGAATTATATTTATTAACTTGTCGAGGTGGCTTATATTCTCATCCCAAGCATAAGTGTTAAGGGTTTCCTAACATATTTTCTTCCTTTTATATGTAAGAGTTTTCAGATTACTGCATTTAAGTATCTTGAGTATCGATGTTAGGGAATATACAGCATACTTGTTTTTTACTCGTGTATCTTAAATTTATAAGATATTCCATGTTCTCCCAGCTAAGATGTATACTCTGAAAGATAATTGAGATGATAGAGAGGCCAACAAAGATCAAGTTCTTATTCTTTCATCAAGATCAAAGGGTCCATCAACAACAACAAATAATTACTTGTAAAAATAATTAAGTAACTCTTTATTTGTGCACTTAGAATAGAGAAAAGGTGTCTCTTAGTATTCAGTGTAGGTGAATTTTAGTTTCTTAGGTTCATGTTCTTGAAAAAGAGGGAAATATGTCTTTTTCGGATGCCAAATTAGGTGAGTTTATCTTTTTAATGTCAAATTCCAAGAATTAGCACTTGGTTTCTACAAGAGGCTTATATCTCTATAATTTGGAGGCTTGGTATAGTGACATTATATGAAAAATATTTTTGCTTAAATAGATCTTTCTTGAATGCTTTAATTGATATTTTGTAGATACAAAAGTGTTGTTGGATTAAGGATAAAGGAGAACTGAAAAAAAAAATATTCTTGTAATCTTACTTGAAGAAGATAATACATACTTGGTAGCTCTTCTTGGTGTGGTTTTCATCCCACAAGAGTATCTTCATGTAATTAATGTGTAATATGATGTTGTTGTGTAGTTTTCTGATTGTCTATGTTGGTGATTTTAATTTACAAACCTAATGATGGCTTTCTATAATTGGGCACATTTAATTGAATAGTATTTCATGAACAAGCATACCTAATTTTAAATTTACACACCTAATTTGATATTTCCATATTGTATTCATTTAATTTTCTTATCCCAACATTAGGTAATGGAGATTGACTGTCTTTACCTATTATGGCTGCAAAAAAAATTGGGATACATTGGTGTTTTGGTTAATAATATTTTTTGAATTTATGTTGAGAATCTAAGGTTACATCTAGACTTGGATGAAAATTAATAAATTCAATGGAAATATTATGATTTTTGGAAGACAAATATGGAAGGTGTCCAAGATGATATAGAACAATGCAAAAATTAAAATAGATAAATATATATACATGAAGTTATTTCCCAACTTATGGGACAATAGTGATCAGAGAGATCATAGAGGATAATAGGATTTTTGTTTCAAATCTATCATGTTAAATATATTAAAGGAGCCCACCAATCATTTCCTAAGGAAAATGATAGGTGAATTTATCAATCTAAAACTCATGTGAACTAGGTTGGTTAACCCCAAATGAATTTTTAACCATCAACTAAAACCTAACTTAATTGATAAGTAGAGAATTTATCTCTCAATTAAAATAAGTGGGAAAGAGCCCCAACCATTTACAGACTTCACACAAACCATCAAAAACTAAAACTAGAATTAAATCTATTAGTAAAGATAGAATAATAGGGAAACTAGCCAAATAGATAACCTAGTGTCAAATACATAATATCTTATTTTGAAATATACCTTTGCAATTGCTTATGTAACATCCAAATCTAAGACTTATTCTTACATTGAACAACTATCCTATTAGATCCATTTTTCAATCACAACATAATTTACACACATAAATAGGTGAGTCAACAATGACAATAAAAATAGAGTTATTACTAGAAATCATATTCTTATGAATAACAACATTACCAATAGAACCGACAACAAAGTCTTTGAAAATACTATCTAGAAAGACAACATACCCAACACCACTCATTTTATTGTTAGAAGAGGATTTGGACTACCAAACATCACTAGTATATAAATCAATATTAGGATGGATAAGACTAGAACAAAATGGAGTAGCAGACTGCCCCAAGTTCAAAGTGAGCTTCATCAAACCAAGAGGGGAAGAAACAAGAGTGGGTGGTTTAGAATTATTAGAAATAACATTGTCCTTAGAAGCAACATCATGAAAAATAGTAAGATCTTGAAATATTAAAATCCTCATTTTTTTTTACAAGACCAATTTTTTTCTCTAAAAACAAAGGAAGGTGTATAGGTAGTCAGGAAATCCAGTTCATTTTGTTTAATTTTGACTAAATTAGCCTATCATGAATGTTAAGATAAATGTTCAAAAGATGGGTTCATTATGTTTTTATATTATTTGAATGAATAATGAGAGAGTAGGATTCTTTCTATTAGTGCTAATTTAAAATATATTAATTTGAATGGACTTGTTGCAACTTTGTTGAAATAGGAAATGGGGAAGAAAGCCACTATTTATAGTACTATAGATGTTCTTCATTTCAAGAGAAGGTCCAAAGAAAGAGAAGGATCTAAGGGAGACAAAATACAATTTAAAGGAAAGTATATATCTCAAGGATGACCTAAAAATCCTTAAAAGAGAGTAGTGAAATGTTAGAATTGTGATAAAGGAAATATGTTATATAGAAATAACAAGAAACAATGGATTCCCCCAAAAAAATTTAATCAAATAAAGGTATTAAATTTTTAATTATTTCGTGCAATACTATCTATAATTATTATTGATTAGTTGAATTAGGATGCTCACATCTTATGACTCCTCACAAGGATTGCTTCTCCTCATTTAAACCATATGATTTCAGGAAGGTTTACATTTTGTAAAAGTTCTCGTGGATGGATATTGTTAATGGAATCTATGTTTGCCGTTAGAATATTTAATTTTATATAGTTGATCGTGTGTTTACTTATTATATTATGGTAACTTGTGTTGATCCTCATGCATGGTGATTGTGTTACTATACATCATGGTTGTTTATGGTGAAATGGTGTTCATGTTGGGAGGTTTCTTTTCATCCCTTTTTCTTTAGAAAAATATCTATTATTTGAACTAATAAAAAGACATTAGGTAATTGTGTTTCGTGAATAATCTAACAAATTATCCATTTAATAATTTTTATTATTTTTAAATAATTGTTCTAAAATATTTTATATAACCCAAATGATTATAAGACACTTGAAATTACTTTTTTATTGATATAAATTTTAACTAAAAAATTCAAGTACCATTCTAATGAAATTTATTAAATCGTAATTCTACACACCAACTATTATGTTCTTTCCTTTAAATTCAATATTATGGATTTACTTACAAATAGTGTGCTTTGTTTGGTTATCCTTATTTTAAATCTTATACAAGTTGTTACATGCTCAAAACAAAATCAATATCTTAGCTGAGATGCTTAAATCCTGAAACTCGATGACATTTTGGTAGGTGAATTGACTAGCATAACACAACTTAATAGACCTTTAAACTCCTTTTTATGTTTTTAGGATGAGTGGAAATAGAATAACATATCTTTCTATTTCACACTTTCTTCCTACAAAAATCAAACAACATAATGCAACTTGTTGTCCAATGAGAATTCATCCTCCCATAGATCACCTAGCTTAACATGGCATGCTAGCCTACGGTATCGATGTTCCCTCTTGGTTTTCCTCTCATGGATCACCTAGCATAAAATAGCTTTCTATCCCATGAAATCCATGAAAGTTCCTTTCTCACATGAACCCATAGCATAATAAACTTTGCTAGAATTGGATAAGGTTTCCCTCCTTTCAATTGGTGTATGTTTGTGTTCTTTCTATAAGTTCACTTGTGCTCTTGTAATAAAATGCCAATAATGATTTTAGTGAATGGGACATTATAATAATCAAGGTCTCTTCAACTAGTTGACTTGTATCTTTGTGTTTTACTGATAATGTTGTTTTCTTTTATGCATAATTGAAGGTAATTTGGATGGATTTATAGGATTCTATGTTGGGGGTCTTGACCAGTCATCAAATTTAGTATTGTCCTAACTAATCATCAATGATATTTACAACCAACACTATAACTTCTTAGGTACAATATTTTTTTTCCATTGACATTTTATGATCATTTAGTAATGAGTGACCCATATTCAAATCTCACATATATGAATGTTCCAAATCCAAAACTTGCACCCCCACATGGGTAGAATTAAAGTAGCCCTTATAAAAGTAAATATATATATACTAATGTTTATGGTTTATAAATCATTTAATTACACAAATTCATCATACCAAATGCAAAATTCATGTTTTCGAGAAGCTTCTTTTGATAAATATGAGGAATTCCCTAATGAAGACCTTGAAAACATGGTATAAGATTTTTTTTATTATAGCATAGACCTTCAAAAGCTAGAGTATAACTGCAAAAGAAGTTAAATTTATTAATTAAGAGGCCAAGATTCTCTAGTGGTAAGTTGAGGTTGCAAGATTAAATTAAAGTTGGGAGTTCATATTGAATAACATCTAGGAGTTAATGGACTACTATAGGGACTCTATGAATTATACTTACGTCACCATTTGAGTCCTTCAAGAACAACTAGATAATTGATTGGAGAAGAAAAAGAGGAGATGCAAAGTGTCTTTTGCTACATAGAGTACCCTCTTGCAATAAAGTCAATAAAGACCTAAGTACCTAATCAAGTTTCTAAAATCTCTCACTCAAGTTAAGTAGGGCTCTAAAAATTCATGGTTTAAAGGTGTCTCCTTTGAAGATCCTAGAATTAGTACAAAAAGAATGCTAGTTAATGAAGGGATTAACGTTTGTCACTAATAGTTAATTGTTTTTCTAGTTCTCGACTAGCTCTTTATATTCTGTCTATTGTATTTTAATGACTCTACATTTTGTTTTTTGATCAATCTCACTTGTTGTGATATTATTTCCATTGGCCTTAATGATGGATATGTAGGGCAAGATCATGAAGTTGTGTCACACTTGGGGCTAATTGGGGGTAGTTCGATCAAATTGAGTTTGGTTGGACTCAATCCAGCTAGACTACCTCCCTGCCATGTGGCACCCCATGTCACTAGCATGATGCCTAAATCGTGCCTAGAGTTTGGCCAAACTTAATTCGTTTGGACTCTTGGTACCATTTAGGTGCTTTTGGTGAGCGCTTGAGCTTAGAATTTTTTTTTAAAAATAAAAATAGTTTGGCTGAACTCAGTCATGCAGACTCCCCTATGTGGTAGGTGATGTGGTAGCCAAATCACCTATTTTGTCTGTAATTCTAAAAAATTTCACTTCTCCATTTTTCTTCAAGAAGAATAATGTTTTACAAAAATAAAAAAATACCCTTTTGTAGAGCTCAAAGTCACGAGTCTAGACATTTTTTGTTTTTAAGTATTTTGATTAATATTAATATTTCTTATTAATTAAACCTTGTGAGTAGGTTGTTTAAGTTCAAAGAGAAGCTAATTAGAAATTTAAAAAAAAATATTAAATGATATTAAAAAAATTTAAAAATGTATTTTTCACTAGATGAGAGAATCTTCTCCTTTTTTCATAATCATAAATTTAGTAGATAAAAGGTGATGTCGAATGAAAACCACCAAATTCAGCTATGTTGGATTTTAAAATATTATTACGAGAAAAATATATAGTAAAATTTATTTTTTTTAACATTGCATATATATGTCCTCTATTTGGAAAATTAAAATCAATAAAAAATAGGTTAGTTTTCATTTTGTTTGGTGATGCCGACTAGAACCCTAGATATTTGGCAATAAAAAATCTGTCTTTATTTTAAAAAAGGGGTAAAATTTTATTAATTCAAACTGAACAGTACAAAGAACAAGGCCTCAAGCCCAGAAAAGAATATAGAAACAAGGAACTCAATAGAAAGCCCTCAAACAGGCAACAACTAATCCACTAAATCCTCCTTGACCAAACCCTCAAGAATATGAACATACTCTGAGGGCAGATGAACCTTGTTTTTCGATTCTACACCCATCCAAGTGGTTAGAAGCCCACTTCGCTAGACAGTCAACAACTCTATTCCACTCATGAGGAACATAAAAAAAGGAAATTGCCTCCAAGGAGGCACTCAAAGAAATAATGTCTTCCCACCACAGCCAAATACCACTCCACATCCTCCATCCTCCACTGGTTCAACATATCAACCACAACTTGGGAATCAGACTCATAGATAACCTTACTCCACCCAAGGGCGCAACCTCTCTCAAGGGCCAAAATAATAGCAAGAGCCTCCATATAGTTATTAGTCTATAAACCCTTATAGTAGGAAAAGAGAGAAACAACATTACCAGAACTATCTCTGCCAACTTGTCCAACCCCAACATGCATGAGATTACCTCTATAGGACCCATCAGTATTAATCTTAAAATATCCAAGAGGAGAGGGCATCCACTTACCATCCCAATAAGCCTTCCTTTTACCATTTTTTCTCCTGTCTTGTACTTTCTTACATAAAGAATATTGAAATCCTGCTCCAAAAATGTTCAAACTCTAAATCACTTGCATCTCATCGGGATCAACATCCCAAGGAAGGTCACACTTCGCCACTAGGGTTTCTTGAATCATATTTAAAACTCTCAACCACACTTTTTGCACAATTTTCATCATATCCTAAAAAAATCCTAAGATTTCTTTCCAACCACACTTGCCAGATAATAAAACCAGGACTAATGTCCCAAGCTACCTCCAAGAAGGGGGTCTTAGTAGGAGGTCTACCAAGATAGTTCCAAAACTCCACCAGAGTTTTATCATGAACACAAACATGCTTCCAAGGCCCCCACCACCAATGCCAAATATTTGTAATGAAGGGGCAATGGAGGAAAAGGTGAGAGCTATTCTCTTCACTCACATTACATAAAACACAGATAGAGGATCTATGAAATCCCTTCTACTAAAGATTCTCCCAGGTAAGACACTTATTTTGAACAAAAAGCCACAATAAAAAAAATAGCACAAGCCAGGTCAACCTATAGTAGACTTGCTTCCTTCAGGGAACGTCCACTTTAGGAAAAGTCATTCGTTCCAGCTCTTGATAACCAGAAGCCACTGAAAACTTACCCTTCAAATTAAGACCCCAAGAAAGGATGTTAGAACCTCTAACAGAAGTACATTACACAAAGCGATGGGCCTAAATGAGTTAAGGGAGTTGACACCTTCCTTCTTAGGAATGAGAGCAAGAAATGTGGAGTTCAGGGCCTTAAGCATCTTCTTGTTCCTAAAATATTCCTGCACAACTTCAAAAAGATCTACCTTGCCAATATCCCACAAAGCTTGAAAGAACTCTATAGGGAAATTATCAAGCTCAAGAGCTTTTCCTTTCTTCATACCAAAGACCACTGCCTCAATCTAAGAAAGAGAAATAGGTTTAATGAGAGCCTCATTCATTTCCAAAGTAACTATGGAAGGTATACAATCAAGCACCAATCCTTCCTTAGCACAAGCATGCACATAATCTTCTTTGAATAGATTCACAAAGAATCTAATGGCTTCTTGGTCAATCTCCCTATAAGAGGAAACTTGAGTCCCTTCCATCATAATAAGAGAATTGAGATTACTACTATGTATTATGTCCTTTACTGAGTTGTGAAAATACCTTGTGTTTCTATCCCCTTCATGTAGCCAATCAATTTGAGACTTCTGCTTCTAATAAATCTCCTCTTGGAGCTCCCATTCCTCTAGGTATTTTAAAGCAATAGCCTCTTCTCTAAATGGACATACCCTGCTCTCTAATTTGATGATTAATGATATCCACCCTCTATTGAGCTTGCCTTTTGGTAGAGAAAAGATTACCAAAACTCATCTTATTCCACTTTTTCAGTCTATACTTAACATTTTACAACTGTCTGGCAAAGGAAAACATGGTCATGCCATAAGAAGTCTTCCCTTCCCTCCACCATTCAAATATATGATCCTGAAGAGATGCCTCCCTTAGCCACATAAGCTTAAAGTTAAATGAGGGATTCTTAGTTCTCCTAAACTTAGTGGCCGACAGAAGGATAGGCCAGTGATATGAGCCTCTCCAATCCGAAATCTCTGAACTAGTAGTCCAGCTATCCTCCAACTAGTAGAAAGAAACAACGAGCCTATCTAATCTTTCTGATATATTATCAACCCGATGTCTCCTATTATTCCAAGTAAATAGACTATTGGAAGGTAGGACATCCACAACTCTCAATAGCTCAATGTTACTCCTCAAGATCCCCATAGAAGGGTCAAGCCTGGGAATACTTCCCCATTTCTCTTCCAAACACAATACAACAATAAAATATCTTACTAGAATCTACGGAAACAAGGGTGCAAGAGAAAGAACAAATCCTATATGTGGCCAAAGTAGGGATTTTCCCACAAAATTAGCTAGAGCATAAACATTAGTTAAAAGGATAATCTCTCCAATCTCGCACCAAGTAGCTGCCAACGAGATAGCAGGCTTGCTAGAGATCCACCAAAGTGGGACAAGCTTGTGAGGATCCCATAGCAAGGTCGAGCCTCCAGAATTATCTTGAATACCAATACATTGACAAAGATATCTTGACCAAACTTTAGAAGCTGTGTTGAACATACCATCAACAGATAACTTAGTTTTCTGAATAAAAACCACATTAGGAGAATAAGGCCGAATCAACTCCCGAATAAATTTTTTGTCTAGGGATGTTATTCAACCCCCTTACACTCCATGAGAGAAAAATCATTTCTGGGACTAAGATAAGTAAGAATCAATGGTTTGTTGGCATTTTTGATGTTTATGTTGTGATTGTCATTGATGGACACACACTTGCATTGAGGTCCTCTTTATATGTATGAGTTAAAGCACAACCGGTATGTTTTATTATAGTCTTTAGACTATTGGTGTTTTGCAGAATGTGTTTCCCAGTCTGAAGCGGCATGTTGACCCCAAGCGGTTCGTGGATCCCAAGCGGTACAAGGGATTAAAGTGGCATAACACATTTTTACCAGTCTTCATTTTTGTCAAACTGACAACCGGCATTTTGTATGAACCAGTAATACTCTGTGATGAGTTACCAACCGACATTTTGTGATGAGTTACCATCCACCGATTGTTTGACGGTGCGGACACATTAATGGTGCTTTTTGTGTTGTGTTACCAAGTATGTCTAGGTTCATTGAACCTAGGAAATTGTAATATAATCCTATTGGACTGACATGAAATCAAATTCCTTTATAAGGACATCATGTCTAGGGTTTTAGGTTGTTGATGTGGTTGTAGTGAAAGTTTATGTTGTTGCTAGGGTTTAAGGTGGTTGAGAAGTTGGAAAGAATATGAATGTGTAGAAGACTGAAGTAATGCTGGAGTGCATTAGGAACAAGCTATCAAGGATCTAACCAAGTAGTCTATGCTATTAGCTATATCAAACACTTGTTGATTACTCACATCTTTGACAAGTTTGTAGCCCTTAATCGGGTAGGCCCAAAAGCCTTTTGTAAATCCTCTGACAAGGTGATTCACATCTATGGCTCTAAAATAGTCTAGCAAGGTAGTCTTTAATCGGACTTATCTCCTAACAGAGATTGAGATTCCTAATAGGATCTGTTCTAGTAAAGAACATTGTAAGACCTTAACTGGTCTGACCTTAACCAGTCTAGTTCCTATTCTGCAGATAGTTACTTGTGAGTTGCATCTCACCGTGGTTTTTTCCATTTGGGTTTCCACGTCAAAATCTCTTGTGTTATGGTGTTTTTGCTTCTGTGGGTGAATGCATTATTATCTATTTGGTTTGCATGTGTGTTAACCGGTTTGTCTGCTAAACTATTTTACCGATTTACTATTAGTCTTGCAAAGTGTTTAAGTTTAGAGATTTTTGGCATACTAATTCAGCCCCCCCCCCCTCTTAGTATTCATCAATTAGTATTAGAGCCTACCTTTCTATAAGTTTAACCACTTGGAAAGAGATATGGGGGAATACTCTATAAGGGAACTTGCTCATCAGCTCACTTAGTCTGAGAAAGCCTATAATGATCTTATGGTCAAATACAAGGCATCTCAAGAAAAAAGGAGAGAACATGCAAAAAAGTTGATGGAGCTATCTGAAAATAGTTCTTCAGATGAAGCAGACATGGAAGCCCTAATTGCAGAAGTAAATAAGTTGAATGAATCAAACTCCAACCTGAGAAAGGAGTTGGAAGGACTAACTATCTGGATGTGTCAAGAGCTTGAGAATTGGAGGAAAGCTGAAGATCTGGTGAAAGAAAGAGATCATGAGATCTCTAAGTTGAAACAAGAGATCAGTGCCCTAATTGCTCAACTCCATGCAAGCAAAGTGGAAAAGGAAGACATGCAAGGAGAACTGAACATTGCCACCTCTGAGAATGAAAACTTGTTGGAAACAAATGCTGCTATTTCCAAAGAACTCTCTGAGTCAAAGGAAATACTTGCTAAGTTCAACAAGAGTACTATCAAGCTAGAGAAAAAGCTTGAAACTGCTAAACCAGTCAAGAATACCAATGGACTTGGTTATTCTAGTCATGAGGAAGGTGAGACCTCTAGTACAAATACTAGAACATCAAAGAAACAACCGACATCAAAGGATAAAGGTAAGCGAAAGTTTAAACCTATTTGCTTCAACTGTCTTAAAGAAGGACATACTGCAAATGTGTGTAGGAGTAAGGTTTACAACAATTTTCCTTATTTCCTAAATGATAAGCCTAGATCCTTTAGATTCAATGGTAATTGTTATGCATGCAACAAGTATGGGCATAGAGCATTTGAATGCAGGTCAATTATGAACAACATTGATAGATATCCTCAGAGGACCCAAGGAGTTGGTCCTGAACCTTTTGTGAGCTGGAATCACAACCCGTTTAATGACTTCAATCATTAGCAAAGAAGCGGTGGCTATCAAGCAGCGACTGGATGGAGAGCAAACTGTATGGTCTTTCATGGTCATGGTCACACTGTTGCAACATGCAGAAGGAAGAATGGAAACATGAACAATGGACGTTGGAGAGCACCTAGATTGGTCTGCTATCACTGCAACAAACCGGGTCACATTGCCAAATTCTGTAGATCAAGGAAGAACATATCTGATGATATACCAGTCACTTCGAAAGGAGACATTGATGTTGACACTGTTCAAGCAGACATGAACAAAACCTGGAAGAAGAAACCAGCGGTGTTACAAGAGGAACCGGTTTCTGTACCTAGTGTGGAAATCACGGAACTAAAAAACTAAGCTTCAAAAAAGCTTAGGGGGAGCAAACGGTGAAATGTTTCGAACCCCCGATTTACACTAGTAAAAGACCTTAATCGATATGTGATACCTATCATTTGGCAAAAGAATGGAAACGGTAAAAAGGAAAAATTAGGGTTTACGCCCTAATGGAGGAGCATTAATTGCGGTAAGTGAGAAATATGCTTAAAAGGATTTTTCAAATCATTTCTCACTATCAGTTTTTGAGCGAAGAAAAGTTTTTCAAAGAGAAGAGCGACGAAAAGGCGATTTGAGCTGAGATTTTGAGAAATTCAGAAACCGTGAAAGAGATTCAAATTCAAACTGTAAACAGTCAAGTGGAGAACACAAAGCAGTGATTCAACAACTGATAGAGTGTGAAGTGAAGGAGAATCTGCAAGCCCTAAATTCACATGTTTCAAAAGGTATTTCTCAAGTTCTTAAAATTTCTATCATGGCTTCCGCATCTCATACCAGTTCTAGTGCATATGTCGAGTCTACAAGTTTTATTCAACAAAAGTCTAAGTATAATGCCCTATCACAAGTTCTGGCTGGTGTGATAGTAGAAGAGGGAATTTCTGACTACATAGATTGCAAGATTGAAGACCTAGGGTCTCTAGCTATCCACTCCCAATTAGGTTTATTTTGTGGAAAGGATAAAAAGATCAAACCAGAGTATAATATTTTGGAGAAGAAGAAGCTCCACAATGTTGTTTACTTCCTGGAGGATTTCACAGAGGATCATATAAGGATCATTCTGAGTAGAGTCCATGGTGACAAGATGTACCTGGAGAGAACACATGATATCACGCCGCAGGCAATTCATGCAGTCACTGGATTCTACAGCATAGGGGAAGTGCCAACCCTAAGGATGGTAAGCAAAAACTGAAATGTCCAAGCTCACCAGTTCAGTGAGAGACTCACGAGGCATGACACTCAATTCTATCAAGGATGATCTGGTTAAGTATGCCTGCATGGTGATAGGCTACTGGACATTCTCTGCCAGCAGAATTAACTCTGTATCTGTTACAGTGGTAAATGTCGCTTACCGGATGATAATGGAGGATGCATCATTTGACCTGGGCACCGATATGCAAAGACAATGCCTATTGAATCTGAAGTCGATCAAACAGGATAATGCACTAAGGTTCAAGTTTGGACAACTATTGGTTGGGTTGTTCTTCTATTTCCAAGGCTACTTTCCAGGAGTAGGAGATGTCCAATGGTCTGTTGATGAACTAGTGACCAAGCAAATCAAGGAAAGCATTGAAGCAATTGAAATTGGTTACCGTGATGTTCTGAACAAGTATTTTGATGAGTTCAGATAGAAAATGAGCCAAAGAATGAGGATATCAGGTGACATCGTCAAGAAATATGAAGACGATATCTGTTTCACCATCCAAGTGGATAAATGCATAATGGAGGTTGTTGAGCCCAGAAAGGAAGAAGTGGAGCCAATGAGCTATGAGGTCATGAACGATATGTTGGAAGGGTATGCCTCTACCCTTATTTCCTCACCTCTTGATCCTAAGGCAAAGAGGACCGGAACCTACCTAGAAAGGGTTACACCGGTCGAGGAACCCTTTGCAAAGAAAGGAAAAGAACCTGTAGTAAAGAAGGCAAAGGCAGTGCCTACAGCATTAGCATTGGTTACTACTGCAACTCCAAAAGTGACCAAGCAATCAACAGCCAAGAAGAAACCGGAAGTAGCACCAGCTAAAGTCTTCGAGAGAAAAAGGAAGAGTAAAAGTAATACACCGAACTCAGAAGAAACTGTGTCTGAGGAGCAGCCCAAGAAGGTGAGACAGACAAGAAAGAAGACAAAGAATGAACTGACATCATCTGCACCGGTAAATATTGATATCTCCTCCGATAAACCTTTGATAGATTGTCAAAGAACAATAAAGAATATTAAGAGAAAATTGCTACATGATTTAATTGAGTATTTTGATGACTTTAATGATGATGAAAAGGAAGCGGTTGAAAAGGAAACAATTCAGGATTTATGTGTTAATGACCGGTCGCCTTCAGAAATTAGACTGAAACACCGGATTCTTTGTATAAGTCCTTAGACAATAAATGGCGCATTGCCATAGAGCAGGAACAGGAAATGAGAGAAAAAGTTTTTGCTGAACATTTTCCTGATGTATCAAATTCGGAATTGTTTGATGTATTAAACAAATACAAAGTTCTTTTCTTCATGAGAAGAAGAAGACTCTTGTTACTAGAAGGGAAGGGTAAGGAAGTGCTCAAGGATACACACACTCATGCTCTACAAGCTCTGAAGATGCATCGAGTGGCTGAAGCCAATTGGCAAGCTGAGGAAGAACCGGTTATAACAAAACTAGATGAAGCATTTGATGATGAAGGAAACCCGGTTGATGAACCCATCGACACTATTGATGTCGATGCCCTAAACATAGAAGATGTTACTCAGGAAACACCATCTGAGGCAACAAGATAGGAGGAACAGGCTGAACAGGTTGATAAGCAAGCCAAGGACAGACAGGAAGTGGCAAAGGAAGAGGCCGAGCAAAGGAAAAAGGATGAAGAAGAGAAGAAGAAAAAGGATGAAGAAAAGCAGAAGAAAAAGGATGAAGAGGAGAAGAAGAAGAAAGATGAAGAGGAGAAGAAGAAGAAGGATGAAGAAGAGAAAAAGAAGCAAGAAGATGAAAAGAAAAAGAAAGAAGATGACGATAAGGAATAGGAGAAAAAGAAGGAAGGAGAGAGGAAGAAGGTGGAGGAAGACAAAGTAGAGGAAAAGAGGAGAGAAGAAGAGAAAAAGAAGAAGGAAGAGGAAGAGAAAGAAGAGGAGAAGCAGAAAGAAGCAGAAAAGAAAAAGCCTGAGGAAGACAAGGAAAAGGAGAAAAGGAAAGAAGCGAAGAAGAAAAAAGTAGAGGAGGATAAGGAAGTGGAGAAGAGGAGAGAAGCAGAAAAGAAGAAAGTGGAAGAGGACAAGGTAGGAGAAGCGGAGAAGAGCACCCAGATGGAGACTCCGAAGGCAACTAGGAGTCAAGCCAAACCAGCTAATCTCACCAGTCTTATCGATCTCCAGTCTGCAAGTGAAATAGAGCTAATGCAGAGCATCAAGGTTGCTCAAGAGCACCTTGAAATCATTCAAAGGAAGAAGGAGCAAGATATAATTCAAGCGGCTATTGAAACTCTTACCAGTTTGATACCCGGTACAAATCTTCCCAACACCGATTCATCACTAGCTAAACTTAAGCTCCTATGCATAGTAGTTGATGATCAGGTGCAGAGCCTAGAAGAGGCAATAGAGGAAAATGTCAAGAAGGAGCATCAAAAAGCTCTTAATATAGCTCTGGTGAAGAAGTTGAATGAGCTCCAGTCTAAACTGAAGAAAGAAAAAAAGGATATAAGGGATGCTCTAGATGAGGGGAATCTACTACTCAGCAAGATCTGCCAACCCCATTTGTTCTATGATGATGTGCTAGCTCAGAAGAAAAATCTTCAAAAAGACTTGTAGTCCTACATGAGCACATTCAAGCCACCTTATGATTCATTTACAACTTATGGGAAAACTGTTCACCAATTTCACATCCAGTCAGCAAAAATAGAGCAAGAGATCAGCACCCGATCTAGAGATTTGCAGGAGCTACAACTGGTTCTACTCCCATGATTACAAATTCTTCAGAAGTGCTATTTGAACCTAGATGCCTTGACTGTTACACAGGAGATGAGCACGATTGATGCCATGGAAGAACAGGTCTCCCGGATGCAAACAGAAAAAGAAGTAGCCACCTCCCTACTTGAGTCCTGGTCTTTGTCGATGAAATAATTCTTGCAGGACTTTCAATCTATTTTTGACAAGTATTATGCCTTATTGTCATAAACTTTTATTATTTTAATATCAAATGAAAACAGGGTTGTTCAGCTATACTTTGTCATTGTTGGCAAAGGGGGAGAAGAATTCTATTTGGGAGAAGTATCTAGTAATCAAAATTTTGATATATGCTCTAAATATCTCAATGTTTATGCTCTATATACAAAAGTGTTATACATTGTATTGTTAAAGGGATAGTGTATATGCTTAGGGGGAGCAATTTTGCTAATGGCATGATTTTGTCATAAAACACTTAGATGTCAAAATTTTATTTTCCTAAGTGTTGCCATCAATGCCAAAGGGGGAGATTGTTGGCATTTTTTATGTTTATGTTGTGATTATCATTGATGGACACACACTTGCATTGAGATCCTCTTTATATGTATGAGTTAAAGCACAACCAGTATTTGTTCCAATCGGTATGTTGTATTATAGTCTTTAGACTATTGGTGTTTTGCAGAATGTGTTTCCCGGTCTGAAGCGGCATGTTCACCCCAAGCAGTTCATGGATCCCAAGCAGTACGAGGGATTAAAGTGGCATAACACATTTTTACTAGTCTTCATTTTTGTCAAACTGGTAACCAACATTTTGTATGAACCGGTAATACTCTGTGATGAGTTACCAACTGACATTTTGTGATGAGTTACCATCCACCGATTGTTTGACGGTGTCGACACATTAACAATGCTTTTTGTTTCATGTTACCAAGTATGTCTAGGTTCATTGAACCTAGGAAATTGTAATGTAATCCTATTGGACTGACATGAAATCAAATTCCTTTATAAGGACATCATGTCTAGGGTTTTAGGTTGTTGATGTGGTTATAGAGAAAGTTTATGTTGCTGCTAGGGTTTAAGGTGGTTGAGGAGTTGGAAAGAATATGAATGTGTAGAAGACTAAAGTAATGTTGGAGTGCATTAGGAATGAGCTATCAAGGATCTAACCGAGTAGTCTATGCTATTAGCTAGATCAAACACTTGTTGATTACTCACATCTTTGAGAAGTCTGTAAACCTTAACCGGGTAGGCCCAAAAGCCTTTTGTAAATCCTCTAACAAGGTGATTCACATCTGTGGATCTAAAATCCTCTAGCAAGGTAGTCTTTAATCAGACTTATCTCCTAATAGGGATTGAGATTCCTAATAGGATCTATTCTGGTAAAGAATATTGTAAGACCTTAACCGGTCTGGTTCCTATTCTGCAGATAGTTACTTGTGAGTTCCATCTCACCGTGGTTTTTCCCATTTGGGTTTCCACATCAAAATCTCTTGTGTTATGGTGTTTTTTCTTTTGTGGGTGAATGCATTATTAGCTATTTGGTTTGCATGTGTGTTAACTGATTTGTCTGCTAAACTGTTTTACCAGTTTACTATTAGTCTTGCAAAGTGTTTAAGTGCAGAGATTTTTGGCATACTAATTCACCCCCTCTTAGTATTCATCATGGTCTTCACTGCACTAGATTCCACTAAAGTATCACCCACTAGCTTTACCTTTTCCTGGTCTTTCTTCATTCCCACCTGAAGGGACTTCTCCAAACAACCTTTCTTGAGATTTTTTTGCTAAATTCCTAAGACAGGGGGAGTTCCATTACCTTTGCTCCCATCCAGTAGATCCTTTCCAACACAAGTCCCCAAGCAAATAGAATTTGAGATCACCTACACTTCTATACCTCCACTACCTTCCATCTCACCCATAAGCCTCAAGGAAGTATCAGTGTCCATTTGCACACCAACAACTTCCTCCATTGATTTAATCTCAGTATCATTGATCTCTTTTCCGCCTATTACCCCAGCCTCCAAAAGATCCTGGCCAGCAGGCATATTAACAATAGCTCCATCAAATGGTTCCAAATCTTGAATGGCACCAAACCTATTGAATACCTCGTCTACCTACTTGTCCATAAGGGTCCTCTTTAGACCCTGACCTTTATTTTGAGCTTTAACCAGTGTCTATCCTAGATTTAAAGTCCCCTACTAATTTAGATTTGGGACACATCTTCTGTAAATGCCCGTATTCATGACAAATTTGGCAAAAAAATGACATTTCATAATCAAGTTGTTGAATCCATGAACTATATCCCAATCGAAGTTCAATGGAATCAGGTAGGGGTTTTTCAAATCAATTTTAGTACAGACATGGGCATAGGTAAGAACATTATTTTTCATAGTTTGGCGTGAGGGGCCTATTGGCTTCCCCAGCTGAGCTGCAACCAAATTGAAGATGTCCTCTCTCTAGATCTCCAAAGGAAACCAAGGAAGCCTTACCCAAACAGGAACCCTTGAAGGAAGCTCTTCTGTGGGGTTAAATCTTAAATGCCAAGGTTTGATAAAAAGACCAACCTGATTATAGAAATAAGAGCCCCCTTCAAATGCCTTACTTTTGTCAGTCAAGCATGATAGTACTACCCAAAAATAGCCATTTGTAGCTAACATCACGTCCATTTCCCCCTCTAGATTCCAAGTGCTCCTAGCCCAGGATTCCAAGAAAGGGAAGGACACCCGGATCCCCATAAATTTATAGATCAAAGAATGCCTAGACAGATATTTAATGTCCTCCTCAACTGAAGCTGGTGAAATCACAACAATCGACATGCTGTCACTTTTTGTTGGGCACCCATTAACCTTCGTTGGTCTGAAACCTCCAACTTGAGAAGAATGTTCACCCATGTCCAAATGAGTGAATCCAAATGTCAGATTCTCCCTCATTCAAGGATAAAAAATATTGCTTGTCAAAGAATCACAAAATATGATGCCCAAAGAACCCATGGTTCCTTTTTGGGCAGCCATGGAAGGCACTTGCATTAAAAAATAGTGACCACAAACCACCAAAATCAAGGGCACAAACTAATCAACCACAAAGATCACAAAAAATAAAACCCTTAACTCATAATTTCACCCAAAATGATAGCACTAAAGAACAAACCCTAGTCGGGTGCCACACAAAACCACAATCCTCTCCAAACAGCAAAACCCCCTGAACAAAGAGCGAGAAAAACCATGAACTAAGGCATGAATTAGATAGGTCCCCCTTATCTCCATGCTCCCCCCTGCCAACACCTGATCTCCCCCACCCTGGACACCTGTAGGAGTCAAACCTCCACAAAAAATCTCTTTGAATATATAAAATAAATATCCTTTTTTTTTTAAATATTAAAAAATAACATACATAAATTTACTTAAATTTCTATATTTGATTAGTTTACATCATTATTAAATTCAATTTAGAAATGTCAATTTTATGTGGTCGAAGTTAAACAATTTTAGCTGTGTTGGCCACATCCTTTATAAAAGTGTGACACAACATTGTTCTCTTACCCTATAATAGGTTTGAGCCCTTCCCTATGCTAATGTAGTCAAAACCTTTATGTTTTATAGGACAATTTGACCGTACATGACTTTTATTTATTTTGTGTGGGAATATTTATGCTTATATAATATTTTGAACATAGTTGTGATCCTTTTTCTAATTAAATACATCAGTCCATCTGCAATCCATCTTCATACTACCTTTTGAATATTGTTTCTTAAACTTTCTAGTGTAGTATAATTTCTAAAATGATTCTTCAATCCACAAATAGTACAAGGATGAAGATCCCAAGATGTTCCCACTTTATATCCTTTCCTATTACAATGAGAAAATAACATATGCCACATTATTTGAATTGGTTTGCTTGAACTTGCAATATTTACATCATTGATTTCATTTCTTTCACACATTTACATATCCAAGGCCATAATATTTTGGCCTTCTTTAGTTGACTCTAAAATGTCTTGTCCATGTTTTTATAAGCCTTTTGATATCCCATTTTTTCCATTATCTTTAAACCAATATTTTTTGAAAAACATCTATTTTCACTACCCCCACAACTTTAAGGAGTTGTAGATTCAAACATATTATCATATCTAATTTTCTATACTTTTCATCTAGAGAAATTTATTTATATCACATGATTCAAAACATATTATCATATCTAATTTTCTATACTTTTCATCTAGAGAAATTTATTTATATCACATGATTCATTACATAAATTAAACAAATTATTTGTATCACATGGAATATTGTAGGCCTAGATTTTAGACACCAATATTAATTTACATATGCTACAAGTAATTACTTGAAAAAAAATAGTTTATTCTCTAAATATTGATAATATTATCCTATTTTAATTCTTCGTTTTACTTTTTATTTTTCTTCAATACATTTTTTAAAATATCTTTCACAACTATTAATTTTTTTTATTTTTTTTCCATTTTACCACTTTTCCCATTAAAAATGAATGATTTAAAATCAATTTTTTGATATATATCTTAATGGTTCTCTTACAATTTATTTAGATTAGTTTCCTTCGAGAGCTTTGCATACCTTCATTCTCCCTTTATATCCTTTTATTCTAATTAATTTGGCTAAAAAACATCACTTTCTAAATGTTCTATTAATTCATTTCATGTACTCCACAAATGTGTGAAATATTAGACCAAAATATTTTGTGATTGGCATTCGACACATCATCGATATACCCATTACACACCAAGGTGCAATTGATAGTCTATATATCAAATAGATGGAATCTAAATAAATTCTTAAATATGTTCAAGTATGAAGAGATGTACTAACTAGGTTCATAGATGATATTGTGAGAATAAGAATATGAAAGGGACTTATAATACTCTTATGACACTCCATGCATGCAATAAAAATGGCCCGAATCTCAAGGGGTGTCATTTCAAACTATCACTAATTTTTCTATAACTATTTTGAACATATATTAATAATTCCTTTATATGATCAAATATATAGCTACTAATAATAGCGTAAATTTCAATGTATTATCTACACCTATAAACTAGTTTGAATTATTTTCTATTTAGCAGATACATTTTTCTTATGACAACTAGTGAGGCTATCCATATAATGAAACTATAAATGCATAAGGAAAATAATTCATTATAAAATATGGGTTATTTATTTTGCATAAATTTAGTGCTTTTTACCAATATAAGTCGAGAAGGGATCCAACTCATTACAGATCTGACCATAAACATTAGTAAAATAAAATATTGTGAGACCAAACAATAGAGCTAAACCCAAGTAATTCAAGTACAACACCACAAAGCTAAAATAGACATAAAACACAAAGTATTAAAGATCAAATTTAGGGACAACAAGTGATCCTAATGGCACAATATAACAATTATAGGTTGGAAGGTAATGAGCATTTATATTTCATCATACAAGTATTTGAGATTAAAAATTCTTTTTTTGGAGAATCAAGGGGAGCAATGCTTATAGATATCTCTAAAGAAGCAAATGAGTTGAAAAGGTGAACCACTGAACCTAGAAGGAGGACCTAGTAGTCTAGAGAGAGGGAATTAGGGATTGTGGAAGGAATTAGGCTAATACTCAAAAGAGAAGCCAAAAAGGATAAAGGAATGCCCATAAAATGATCTGACACAGAGCTAGGATCAGTTCCACCTAAATAGGGACAACATCAACCAATGTAATAGGAGACACCTGGGAAAGTGCCACCAGTGCCAAGTTGACACAAGCCACCAAAAAAGGAAACACTATCAAAGAGAGAGGTGCCAATTTTGTAGGAGAGTCCATAGAAAAGTTTGATTCTACTAGGAAGACCATAGATGACAACGTTCAACATATTTCTATCAAGTAGGAGAAGAGGGAATCTAAGAGTTGCAAGGACAAGAAGATGCCAAGTACCCAATTGTAAAACAATGTCTACACTTGAACAAAATGCCTTAGTGTTTAGAAGTAAAAGGAGTTCTATTTCATATTATTGTAACACCATCTATGATATTATTAACTACATCTTTTATCTCTTACTATATAATATTTTATTTATTTCAATGTCTTAATAGTAAGAGACATAATATTTTCCTATTGAATGATCATAATTACATTAGTGTGTTTGAATTCAATAATTTAGTTTTCACTTATAATACTAGCACATGAAAAAAATCTTGGTATCCATCTCATAGATAGTGGTTTGAACTTGCAAAGTTTATTATTAAGGAAAGTTTCTTGTTTCCTATTATTTCCTTTCTAAAATTTATTTTTCTTTTCTCTATCTTCTATAATTATTTGATTTTAATTTTGGGCTCCTATCATTATGTGTGACAGTGTCATATCATAACGGGTAAACTTAGGAATGGGAAAAAGGCATTTCAAACTTAGCAAAAAGGTAGAACTTATTTTTTCTTTGATCGAATAACAACCTCAAATTTGATTTGGTACTTCTACTCTTTTTTGAAATTTAGAATAATGGATATTTATTTATAATAGATTTTTTCATCTCGAAACCTGTGATTAATTGGTTTATATTTAACATAGGTGACAAATATGTATTATAAAATATGGAGTATTTTAATAGTCCTTGTTTCCCTATATCCTTAAAAGTTAGTAATCTGCAGTTCTCAAATGATTAATTGATACAAATAATTATTATAGTTTCTATTAATTGAGTTGAATCTAAATATAAATGTAATTTATGTAAGTTAGTTTAGACATTTGAATTTGATTGAATATATTTCTCATTTTTAATTCAACATAAATTTCTTAATTTTCAATTTAATATTCTATATAATATGGATGGGTAAAAGCACAATACCGTGTCATGTTTTAGGCCAACTTATCAGCAAAAGTGAATTTAACTTTTTCTAACTAAAAATTTATTTAAGTCAAACATATGGTCTATATGGATTCATTATAGATAAGTTATATATGGACCCAAACTTTTCCAATTGGAAGTGCCTACTAAATGTGTATTTTATATCACTTTGGGTCTAATTACCAAAAAAAAAAAAAAATTTAAATCGATGTTTCAACAACTCCTACTCTTATAAATAATATGTCTTTTGAAATGTAAAAATACCCTTTTATAGATCTACAAGTGAATATACCAAAATATATGTCTTTTATTATTTTAATTATTTTTTATATTTTATAGTTTTGTTCAATTGAAAGTAGGTCATCAACACTTAAATATAAGATTGATTATCTTGACAAGAAAAAATACTAAATTTTATTTAAATTTTTTGAAAAAAATATGATGCACTAGAGTAAAGAATCTATGTCAAAATAATATAATTTTTTCCTAATTTGGATAAACACTAAATAAAATAAGTGGTGGCAAATGGAAAGAGTTATATTTCAGTACACACAACTTTTCAAATTTATTGAAAAATATATATTTATAAAAATAGTAACAAATTTATCCATGCACAAAAGTTTCTAGTTATCAATATACACAAAAAAATTGAAGAAAAAAGAAATCTATAAAATAAAGTGTGGTGGCTTGTGTAGTTTCAATTTCAACATTTTTTTAGCAACTAAATTATAATGTTTACTTTATACAAAACTATATTCAAATAAGTTTTAAAAAAAAATTAAAATTACAAACATAAAATACACAAAAGAATATACATTTTTTTAGTTTACATCATTTCAAAATTAAAACATATATTTCACTTTCTATTGATACAATTTAAAAAGTTGAATCAGCATTCACCATTTCCTTTATAAAAGTGTGACACAACTTTGTGCTTTTATCCGGATGTTAGAATGTTTTAATATAATTTATTGGTTTTTCATTTGATTTTAACTTTATTTATTTTTTATTGTCTTTTTATTCTAAATGTTTATTTCTTATTGTATATATTTTTATTAAATTATTTTCTAAATTTAAAATTGATATGTTAATTATTTGAAATAGGTAATATAGATGAAAAACCTCCAAACTAAAACTCTCCTTCCTAAAATCATCATCAAATACTTAAACATGAAATTATAATTAATATTTATCAAATTATTTTTTTTTATAAAAGCTTAGTCATTAGCATTGGCTACCATGTATAAATTCCATTGTGAAAGGTCTTGTTGACCATATGTATATTCTCATGTATCAGTGTTATATATTTGGCAATAAAGGAAGTCAAGAGAGTAATATTATATTGTCTTATGTCTAAGTAAAATCAAGCATTTCCAAATCTTATAACATATGTGATTTTGTGCACCTTTAACTTAATTATCTATTGAGTACTATAATCTAAATTTTCTAATCAAATGACTCATATACCATGTTATTGGATGGTTTAATGAAAATTTTATGGGTTTGACATTAAAAATAGTGACACAATAAATTGAAAAGAGTAGTTTTAATAATGGTGCGAATCATGGGAATTCTGAGAAGCAATTCAAGGGATTTTCGAGCAAATGGTCTTTGGATCTAGGCAATCAGCGAATGTTTGCTAGGGTTGTTGGCTTGACAAATAAGGAGACTGTGGCTAGGGTTTTTGTTTCTTCACAGCAGGTGGGAAATAAGGTAAATGTGAACCTCAAGGAAGCTAGTCCGGAAAAGGTAAGTAAGATTCCTTCTGATCCTGTTCTGCCCGAGGTTTCTTCATCGCAGGTTTGGGCTCCTATCCCTTGTATCAATCTTTTAGGTTCTTATGTTTATAAGAAAGAAAATTGTTTGCATACGAATGTTATTTCTGGGGAAATTTGGGGTGATCAAATTAGTTTGTTAAAGCTTTATCATAAATTGCAGAAAAGATGGGGGGGATATGCATTATTTTCAATTATTATTTGCGAATGCTTTTATTATTGTCTTTGATTCTCCTTCTTTCAGAGATGAAGTATTAAGAACTTTGCATCATTGGTTTGGAAAACATTTAATTGCAATTGCGGCTTGGAAACCTTTTTTTGTTCCTTCTTGGTCTAGTTCAAAACTTATTCCTTTCTGGTTTGGTTTACCTAAAATTCCTTTTGAATTTATGGATCCAGATGTTCTTGAGAAAATTGGAAATTCTATTGGAACTTTTTTAACATCTAAAATGGACTTTGTGGAGGGGGAGGTTCTGGTAAAAATTTGTGTTCTTATTAACCCTAACAATGTTTGCCCCCATACTTGTAATATCAAGTCTCAAGATGGTATTTGGCACCAGTCAATTGAGAAATTAGATACGAAGCTTCTTAAGTCTCCTTTGCTTTTGGATGCTCCATTACTTATGGATTTTAAGTAAAACCAGCAAGTTGTTGACTCTGTCCCTAAAACCCTTAATAAAGATAGTTTGTCGACAGGACCTTCGATTGAAGGATGTGGAAATGTCTCTTCGCATAAATTGGTAGAAACAGGTCACATTAATCTTGAAAATAATCCATAGTGTCATAGTTCTGGGAAACCAAATGATCACACTTTGGGTTTAGTCTCACTTATGTCTTTACTAAAGACATTTCCTAATAACGGGGGTATAGTGGATGGTAATCCCCCGATGAATGGAGTAGATCACCCATTGATGATAGATTGCCCTAAGATGCCAAATAATCACACAAAGGGTAAGGACGACAATTTGTCTTCATGCACTCAAAAGGAGGTTTTGGATTCTTCAAAGAATGTGAATTTAGATAAAATTGTAGTGGTTGATATGAAAACTATTAAACAGGTACTTGCCATCGGTTTTCCTAATGATGCTTCTTTAGTTCAGGAAATTAAGAATTTGGTGTCTAATAATTCCCCTCTAAATGTTGAAATTAATATGGCTAATTAATCTTCCTTAGGGAATAGTAATCCATCAGAGGTTGTCCCTGTTATTATGCTAGATGAGAATCTAGTTCAACAAGTACATGATATTTTTAACAATCATGCACATCAAATGGATTAAGGTATTACTGATAGAGTTGTTTGTTCAATTGAGAATGATTTAGGGGGTATAAACTCGACCCTTCCAATCTCTGCATCTGTTAATCCTTTTGCGGTTTTGGCTACAATAGAGTTGGGTTTTGAAGATAATCTATTTATCCTAACTTCTCCAAAGTCATGCAAGAGTTTACCAATTGTCCAAACAACTCCAGTTTTTCACCATTGGTGGTTTCTCCTAGGAGAGGTAGGCCTCCAAATAATCTTAAGACTCAAATGGAAGTTGATGTTGGAATTCAAAAAACTTTGTCCCTATCTTGTTGGCATTGTGTGAATCGGCATGAGCCTTATGTGAACCGGCATGAAGACATAATGATATTGTATGTTGTCATTGATGTCAATATGAGACATAGTGTGAACCAGCACATATGATAAGTGAAGAAAGAGGAACCGGAATATGTGTGAACCAGTTTATATGCCAAAGTGAAGCGACATATTTCTTCAAAGTGAACCGGCATGTAGTTATGGGAACCGGCACATGGAAGCACTGTATGACCACCGGTTGGTAGACAGCTTCCACTTCAGGGTTTCTGGTTGGAGTACCTCAAGTCTATGTGACTCAATCAGTGATCTTTGTGTGATGAGTTAGTAGTATGATGGAGCATAGATCATGTTGCCACATAAGCTCTGTGTGCGTGAAGGATCTTGCATGAAGATGACTATTCCTATCTACCTCGAGAATGTGCGAAGTCTGTCAAACGGTGATAACGCGTGATGGGCTATCAGCCGCCATGAAAACAGTGGATAATGGATGATGGAGAATGTCTTGAGATCAATTCAAGACTGGTGCATTTAATGCACTATGATTCAATGGTTAGGATCGAACCATTTGAATTGCTCAACCTAATAGGTTTAGGGTTTAGGGTTTTTGCTACCGACCTATATGTTTCCTATAAGGTTGATGTTGGGTTTCTGTCTGAGGTTGTTGGAAAAAGTTGAGTGTGTATCTAGGGAAAGTGATATGTGATTCTTGCCAAACCAAAGGAGAGAAGAGATACCTGCATAGTGAATGTGCAGAAGGAAAAGAGGAGCCTAAATAGATCTACATTAGCATTGAGTGTTGTTAATAGATCATTGTAATACCTGTTGATCTCTAACCACTTCAACAGTTGTAAAATCCCCTAATAGGGTAGCCTTAACTAGCTTGATTCTAAATCCCTTAAATTAGGTGGTCTTAACCGGCTTGTTTCAAATCCCTTAACCAGGTAACTCGAAGCTAATGAGTTCTAAGAAGCTAGAGAAGCTTAGGAGATCCTTTAAACTATTGAGTTCTTAAAATCCTCTAACAAGGTGACCCTACCGAGTTTAACCCTTAACCGAGTGATCCTTAACAGGATCGGTTCCTACAAGAACCTATTGTAATGTCCTTAACCAGACAAGGCTCCTAACAGAGCGGACTTCTAAAGAGTTCAAAAAGTAGCTTGTGGGTATTCATCCCCACCGTGGTTTTTCCCAGTTGGGTTTCCACGTGAAAAATATGTGTGTCATGTGTAATGCTTTTGTCTTGTGATGCTCTATTTTATCTATTAAGCACATGAAGGTTCTATGTTTTATGCCTGTCTATAAAACATATTGAACTCACTATTGTGAAGATTTGATGATTAAGTTTACTAGTTTATGCATGAGAATATAATGATAATGTGGTATTGAGCTAAGAGAAAAGCTTATTGAGTGACCGATTCATGACTGATTGAGCTATACTAGATGTTACCGGTTGCACTCTATTTTATCGATATCTCTGTTTATCAGTCATTTGAGTATTTGTTGTCAAACCAGTTTTGGACTGCATTTGTGTTTGTACTGATTCACCCCCCCCTCTCAGTATTGGTTTGGTACTAGTGGTTCATCATTGACTTATCATATCTCTCGCTGGTGGGAAAGGGAGGCATTCGATCTCTCTTGGTATGCCTAAGAAAACATGCCTAACTCCTGTAAGTGTAAAAAGAAAGAGGAGCAAAAGACTCGTGACTAGTCCACCTGTGACAAGATCAAGGGCTGTGAAACGTAATTTGCAAGGTTGCTTTGGGGAAAGAAAAAATTCTCTGATTAATGGGAAGAGGGGAGCTTCAGCCTCCCCTCGAGGACAATGAGAATTATTTCTTGGAATGTTAGGGCCTTAAATGCCCCTAACAAGAGACACTTAATTAAGTCACAAATGGACTTAATTAAGTGTGATATTTTTATGTTGCAAGAAACAAAGTTGTCAAAGGAGTCTACTGATTTGGTTTTTTCATGTTGGAGAAGGTGGAATTTTCTTTCTTCTTTGGCTTGTGGTGGTTCAAGAGGTTTGGCACTGCTTTGGAATAATTATAATATTGAGGTACAGTTAGTGGCATCTGCTACAAATTAGATGTTGGCTTTAGTTATAAGCAAGATTTTGAAGGTTAAATTCTAGCTTTTTAACATTTATGCTCCATCAAGAATTTAAGGGAAGAGTAAGTTAGGGGGTGAATTAAAGAGGATGTCTTCTCCCTTAAAACATGGTTCCTTTATTATCTTCAGGGGTGATTTTAATGCTATCACTAATTTAGATGAGAAAAGAGGAGGTGTTCTCCCTAATAAAAGGATTATGGATGACTTTGGGGATTTCATTTCTGATATGAGCCTTTTTTATTGTAAGTCTCAGAATGAGGTTTTCACATGGACAAACATGAGAAGGGATTTTTCTCAAATTGCTGAGAGATTGGATCAGTTTTTGTTATCTGAGAATTGGATTGATTCAGATTTTGAATTCTTTTCCTTTATTCTACCGGTCTCAAGTTCTGATCATTTTCCAATTTCCCTTTCAATTATTGAGGATAGGGCTTATTCTAAGTCTCCATTTAAATTTGAGCCCATGTGGTTTAGGGATTCTTCCTTTTTGCCTCTGCTTATGAAATGGTGGAATTTTGCTCCTTTTTGTTTTGGGTCCCGTATGTTTCAGATTGCTAAGAAGTTAAGTTATTTGAAATTGAATATTAGGGAATGGAATATCTCAAATTTTAAGAATATTTTTCAAGAGAAATAAAGGATTCAAGATATGATTGAGTGTTTTAATACTCATGTGCTTCAACATGGTATTGTGCCACAAGTTTTTTATGAATTGAAGTCACTAAAATTACAACTTGAGGAGGTGTTAGCTAGAGAGGAAATCTATTGGAGATAGAAATCTAGAGAGCTATGGCTTTCAGATGGTGATAGGAACACAAAAAATTTTCATTCTTCAACTAAGATTAAAAGATGTAAGAATAGGATATCTTGTATTCAGTGTCAGAATGGGAATTTATTGACAGAGCTAGAGGACATTGCTTGAGAGGCAGTTAGGTTTTTTAAGTCATTATTATCTTCGAAAAATGGAAATCTGAGCAATGATATTATATCTAATATTCCTCCTTTAGTATCTTTGGAAGACAATAAGATGTTGATGTCTCTCTTTTCCTTAGAAGAAGTGAAGAGTGTTGTCTTTTCCATGAATCCGGATAAAGCCTCGAGACAGGATGGTTTTACTCCTTTATTTTTTTAGAAATATTGGGATTTTGTGGGAAATGATGTTTTATTGTCTCTCAAGGAATCTAGGAGAAATAGGTCCACTTTAAAAGAACTTAATACTACAATGATTGCAATTATTCTTAAAAAAGAGGATACTAAGACTTTGCTGACTTCTACCCCATTGCTTTATGTAACACTTTGTATAAGATATTTACGAAGGCAATTTCCCTTAGGTTGGCAAAAATTCTATGTAGGATCATTTCATTGGAGCAGGGTGGTTTTGTTCCCGAAAGGGGGAACGAAAGAGGGTGAAATTGTAGCACATAAGGTGTTGCATTCTATTTCCACCCAAAGAACCCTGGCCATGATACTTAAACTAGACATGATGAAGGCTTATGATAGAGTAGAGTGGGGGGCTTTATGTGTTGTTCTTGAAAAGTTAGGTTTTTCCAAGGCCTGGGTCAAATGGATTCGTGCATGTATTTCTTCTGCAAGATTCTCAGTTTTAATTAATGGTTCTCCTTGTGGTTTTTTCACTTCCTCTAGGGGTTTGAGACACGGAGATCCCCTTTCTCCCTTTTTGTTTATTCACCTAGCTGAAACCTTTAGTTGGGCTATTAGGGCTGCTAAAGTTGGGGGGCTTTGGAAAGGTATAAGGATTCAAAATATTCCCCAAAGTATTTCTCATTGTCTCTTTGCAGATGATACTCTATTATTTCTACATGCTTCGTTAGTTGAAGCAAAAGTGATTAAAGGAATAATACAAAATTGTGCATCGTTTTCTGGTCAGAAACTGAATGGTGATAAATCAAAGATTTTTTTCCTTAATACATCACAACTAGTTCAGCATAGGTTGCAATCCTTTTAGGGATTTGAGACTAGAAATATTCCATGTACTTACCTTGGGATTCCTTTCTTTGTTAAATAGGATAAGATTGGTTTTTGGGATAAGATTATTTCGGTCATTTCTAAAAGAATTCTCTCATGGAATCATAGATGGTTAACTTTGGTGGGTAAAATTGTTCTCATCAAGTCTATTTTGAATGTTGTTCCCATATATCTCATGTCTATTTTGAAGTCTCCAAAAGCAGCCATTGTTAGTTTACAGGATACTATTAGAGATTTTCTTTGGAACAATAATAAAGATGGCAAGAAGAAACTCCCTTTAGTTGCATGGGATAAGGTATGTTTGCCTAAGGAACTTGGGGTAATAGGAATTCGGAGTCTAGAGAATCAGAATTTAGCCTTAGTTGCTAAGTTGGTTTGGAAATTATATGACAATCCTAGCTCCTTGTGGGCACAGATTATGTTTCCCAAATATTTAAATAATGGACCAAGAGAGTACATTTTTAAAGTCTCAAATTTGCCTTCAGGTTCTACTGTTTGGAATTTCCTTTGTAAATGTAGATCAGTTATTTTGCCTCATCTCTCATGGATTGTTCATAATGGTAGAAAGGTCAGATTCTGGGATGAAGTATGGAATGGACACACACCTTTGGTGAATATTAGGGATTTGTCTCCTCTGATCACTGTTCTTTCCTCCCTTTGGAGTGTTTTTGTAGAAGATTATTTTGAAATTGTGACTAGTGGACCCCTTAAGCTAGCTAGATGGAAGTCCATTGATTTCTTAGATGTTGATCAAAGCATGAAATTAGATTTTGAAAAGATTTTGGGGGATAGAATTGTATTTCTTTCTGATTCTAAGGATGAACTTCTTTGGACAAAGGATATTTCTGGTAAGTACATTGTTAAAGATGGTTACAACTCTCTTATGGTTGCTAAAGATTTATCTTGTTGGCCTTATAAGTTGTTTTGGCATTAAGCTTGTCTTCCCAAAGCTGGAGCCTTTGCTTGGTTGGCAGTTCAGGATAGAGTCCTTACAGGTATGAGACTAGATAGGCTTGGTGTTACTGTTGTTTTCCCTTGTGTTCTTTGTAACAAAAATTTGAAATCTTCTTCACACCTATTCCTACATGGTGATTATGCTTATGAATGTTGGTAGTGGTTGTTTGAGAAGTTAAATATATCCTTTGTTATTGGTAAGGATCTCATTTCCCATTTTAGATCTTGGCCCTTTATGTTTGCCTCATCTTTTTATGCATGCCTTTGGATCATATCTCCATCTATTGTAATTTGGAATTTTTGGCTAGAGAGAAACAACAGGATATTTAAAAAAACAAGGTCTCTTGCGTCTGAGGTTCTATTAAAAATTGAGTCTTCAATCTCTGAGGTTGCTTTGTCATTTATTTATAAGAATTTGGAAAATCTTACTTCTTTTTTGCACTGAGATAGTAGAGTTACTAGAGTTTGGAAGCTACTGTTAGTTTTACCCTCTCATGGTTCAATTTTAAAAAAGAATGATGCAATAGGTAAGAGATGCTCTGCTAGATGGAAACCTCCTCTGTAGGGGCACTTTAAACTGAATTTTGATGGGGCCTCTCGTGGTAACCCTGGGCCGACTGGGGTAGGCATGGTAATTTATGATCACAATGCAAATTTTATTCGAGCTAAGTGTCATGCTATTGGTTTTAAAACTAACAATTATGTGGAATTTCATGCTTTATCTTTTGGATTGGATATGGAAATCTCTTTGGGTATTAAGGACTTAATAATTGAAGGTGATTCTATGGTTATTATTCAATGTGTTATGAAAAAGAAATCGAATTGTTGGAATTTATAGTATATACTTGATCCCATTTTACAAAAATTAGAATTGTTTGAATCTTTCTTGGTATCCCATTGTTACAAAGAAGTTAATAAGATTGCAAATTATTTGGCAAATTTAGCCATTGATAGCAATTCTAATCAGCGAGAGGTGGGTTTTGAGGAAATTCCTTCTAGGGTATGGGAAGGTTTGCAGCAATAGTCATATGATTTTCTTGAGTAACGTCGATGTAAAATTTTATGATGATAATTATTCACGCTTTCCCCTTTCATTTCAAGTATTCATGTTTGTTGTCTGGAGAAGTGTTCGAGGTCATGGTATTTGATATAATAGTGTTTTTCCAAAGGTTTTTTGATACTTTCTTTTTTGGCAGGAAGGTTTTTGGGTCATGGGATTTGGCATAGGGCTTTGGAAAATTTTGTCTTCTTCCATTGATAGCAGCTATGGAGTCTACATTTGAAAATTATCCAGTGGGTTTTTTTGGCAAACTGTCATATGGGCTCTATGCAAAACTGATATTATATGTGTTGTGACTACATTTTGTATGTGGTTTTGGGCAAGGTGTATAAATTGATCCGTTAGATACTATAGGCTTATTTTATGAGCTGTGACCAGAGGTTTTCTTCTTAGGGTTCTTTCCTCTAATATGCTCTTTGAATCCTGTGTAAAAAATAAAAAATATTAATAAAAAAGTTTAGTGGAATAATCCACTTTTATTGAAAAAAAAAAAAATCAAAATTTAAATAACTAGTCTATGGAAGATCACATTGAAAAGAAAAAAATTGATGAACAAAAAATTTCAACTAAGAAAAGTGATGTATACCTAACTACAGTGACTCCGAATTCGATATTCATACTAAATTGAATCAATGATGTAACATCTTGTGAAATTAAAAATACTAAACAATACATAGAAGGAGACTCTTTTGTTGGATTGGGAATTTTCAACCAATTTCATACTAATAGGGTTTCATATTGATAGGGTTAAGTTTGGAAATTTGAATGTCTAATATATAAAAGTTTTATGTGTAAAGCGGAAAATCGCGATCGAACCCTAGTTGCTCTCCCCTCTTCCAACTCCAAGGAGAGAGAAGGGAGATTCACTAGGGTTGATGGTTTTCACTTAGGGGAGAGACTTTACATTCAAAAGAGGGGTTGAAACCCACAAGATCCAATCCCACACAATGCAAGATTGGATGCTAAATGTGTTTCAAGGGTTAAGAAAGCAAGGCTACCCTCTTTTGTAAATAATGTTGATAGAAGAATTAAGCTAGGAATGCATAGAAAGTGACAAAGATTCGCTTATAAACTGAGATAGGGATACAGTATGAAGCTGCGGACCTGGAATTAGCAGTAAAATGTCGATACGGCGCTATCTTGCAAATTTGAGAAAAAGTTGTCGAGACGATGGCGCCCGAGCGCCACGGTCATCCGAAAAATCCACGAAACGAAGGGGGATCTGTTCGTCTCTGCACAAGGATTCCAGATCTTCAATTTCAGCCGCGTACCTGCAACCTTGTTGTAAGGATGTTTGTATCCTTATGTGCGAAGGTATAGATGTTGTATGTTGTATGTTGTAGTAGTATGTAGTAAGTGATCTCCTCTTCAATGGTTGAATCCTTGTCTTGAATGCAACACTTAGCCTTGAATGGAGACTTGAAATGATCAATTGCTTGAAGGAATGCTTGAATGCTTGAATGCTTGAGTATAGTTTCCACGCTTGTATACATATCACCCTCTTACCCAAATGGGAGAGGAAAATGTAGTTTATATACTTGTCATTTAGGGCTGATAGACTGATTTTCCCGACCTTAGGCCGACCAGGAAAGATAATTTTCCAATTTGCAAACATAAAGACCCAAAGTCCAAAAGAGACCGGGCCCAAAATAGGACCCAGGGACCAGGGCGCTGGGCGCCATGGTCCTGGGGGGCGCCCTGGTCCTGAAGGACCAGGGCGCTGGGCGCTCTGGTCCCACCTCCCGGGACAGCAGGGTGCAAAGGAGGTTTAGGCCAGGGTGCAAGAAAATGCAGTTTTTGGTGTCATAATCAGGTTTCGGGGTCTCCATTCAGGTTGCGTGTTGCGTCGCCATCATGAAGACCGAAATGCAGTCGAAATTGCAAGTGTCACAATTTTAGGACGCTACATTTAGCCCCCACTTTAGCGGGAGTATGTATGCTCATACTTTCGGTAAAGTACAAGGAAACAATATTGAAAGACTTTCACCACGTCAAGGAGGCAAGACACACCAAGCCCCCAGTGGACTAAGGATCTTACGACTTCGATTGACAAAGTAAAAGGGAAGATCATGAGGGAGAACCATGACTGTCAGTAGTAAGGTTTCCTCACTATGAGTCATGCAAGAGAAATACCGAAAATTTTCAAGGCAAAGCTGAGTTCTCCAAGAAATTTTCATGTATCCTAAAGGGATAGACAGGGTGTATGCCCCCCTATGTTAAAGCGATCGCACACGCCTCAACGGGGATGATTGTTTTAACATAGTGATACACATAAGAAATGAGAAAGGAAAGGAGCACGTTATCGCAAGGATTTAGCCCCCAAGTGTGAGATAAACCCAAGGATAATAGACACAAACACAAAGCGCAAGGTAACTTCGCTTTCCTCGGGGTCAGTATGCTGTATGATAATTCATGTATATCATATGTATATATGCATAATTGTTCTTCATTCCCCAATCAAGGAAGGTCACCTAGAAGAAGGGAACACATGTGTCTTTTGAGTCAACATGAGAGAGACCGAAAGAGATCTCAATGCTTTGCATCGTCCTCAAGTAGACAACACCAAGGACAACAAATAGAAGAATGAGAATAACATATAGAAGAAGTAACACAAGAGAGGAGGAGAGAATCTGCTATGCTAATGTAACTAGTCTAGCACGTCATCTACCCCCCGATCTTGCTGATCAATGTTTCGGGAAGGTAGGGAACATGCTAGAGGAGGAACATCCAACACAGCAGATGGAGCTATCACAAGATCCAAACAAGGGCTATGTTCATATCCCAAGCCACGGTGTTCTTGTCTAGGAGCTAGGATAAGTGCTTTAGAAAATTCGTTAGATAAATGGTTATCAATATCAACAAGTTCATATTCACTATCAGAATGAACAGGAGAAGTAGCATTTTCATCATGAATAACATTTTCATCTATAGCATCATCAAGATTTATAAAAATAGGGTCTTTAATTCACACAGGATCAAGACCATCATGCATCTTATGTTTAGGAGATTTTGGATAAAATGGAATAATGCTTGTTGAAGGTGTTTTTGGAGATTGCAAAGTTTGAGAAGCAGCTGCTTGAGCCCTAAGATGACGCTTTCATCGGCGTTCACGTGCAGAACGATTTCGTCTAGTCTTAGTAGGAAGTGGAGAAGATTGAGGAGGAGGAATGTTCTCATCCTTAGCATTTGGGTGTTTAGGTTGTGGTCTCTTAGGCTGGATAATAGGAGAAGAAGAAGGTCTCTTCTCTCTATAAAAGGAAGGAGGAGGAACTGCTCCATATAAAGGAGGAATTTTTGGTTTAGGAAGAAGACCAAGTCCATCATGATGAGGAGGTATAGGTCTACTCTTAGAAGGTTTATTAGGCATAGACATAATCACATCCATGGGAACGGGTTGGGAATCTTCTTGAGGAAAGACATTAGTTTTATCTTTCAAAGGAAGAACTTCCTTCTCAAGAATGATAGGAATATCAAGTTTAGGTGTTCTAGGTTCACTTAGAGATAGGATCATATCTGTTTTCCACTTTTGATAAGATTTGAAAAGATGATCACTTCGCGGAGGAAGAGATTGGAATTGTTTAGGCCAAAAGTAATCAATAGGAACACTAGAAGTTCTTTCAGCTGGTTTAAAGAGACTATGATTGACAGTAACAACTTCAGCATTATGGGGAAATTTCAAACACTTGTGAATAGGAGAAGCAATAGCTTTCATGGAAGATAGCCAAGGATGGCCAAGCTTCACACGAAATTGTTCGGATGAAGGAATAATAGCAAAGTTCACATCAAGGGATTTGTTATGGACCTCAATAGGCAATGTAATAGAACCAATTGCAGGAGAAGAAAATGCATCAAATAGTTTCACAATCACATCTGTTTTGTCATATATCACTTGATTCAATTGCAAAGTAAAAAGAAATTCTTCAGTAATAACATTAATCATGCACGAAGGATCAATAAGCACTCCACTTTGACTGTAATTTTGAAGGTGTTAAAATTGATAAAATCAGCCAAAATTCTGGATTTTAGCAGGAAAATACAGTAAGATCTCGCTCCCAAAATTTTGGAAAAAATGTTGGGGACGATGGCGCTCGGGGTGCACACGGTCCTCGCAACTTTTTTCCAAATTTTCAAGGATGAAAGATATTGTGATTTTATTGTGGAATCCAAAGTTACAGCTGATTTGGAGATGTTTTGATTAGTGAAATTGTCGAACAAAGGTTGAATCAAGAGGGTTTCAAAAATTAGGGTTTTGACACTTAACCACTTAATTTTCAAAATTAAAGCACAAATATGAATTGATAATTTGTAATAGAAGGGTAGATCTGAAACAAGCATTAACATTTAGACATTTCACAAGCTTAATTACTTAAAAAGGAAATTTAGGGTTTTTATGCAATTAACCTCTAAAATTTTGCAAAAGATCAACATGGAAATGTAATCAAGGAATCCAATTTTCAGATCTAACCATGAATAATCAGAAAGGATGTTCACGTCGGGTTCACCAAAATGTAAAGCGGAAAATCGCGATCGAACCCTAGTTGCTCTCCCCTCTTCCAACTCCAAGGAGAGAGAAGGGAGATTCACTAGGGTTGATGGTTTTCACTTAGGGGAGAGACTTTACATTCAAAAGAGGGGTTGAAACCCACAAGATCCAATCCCACACAATGCAAGATTGGATGCTAAATGTGTTTCAAGGGTTAAGAAAGCAAGGCTACCCTCTTTTGTAAAGAATGTTGATAGAAGAATTAAGCTAGGAATGCATAGAAAGTGACAAAGATTCGCTTATAAACTGAGATAGGGATACAGTATGAAGCTGCGGACCTGGAATTAGCAGTAAAATGTCGATACGGTGCTGTCCTACAAATTTGAGCAAAATTTGTCGGGCAATGGCGCCCGAGCGCCACGGTCCTCCGAAAAATCCGCAAAACGAAGGGGGATCTATTCGTCTCTGCACAAGGATTCCAGATCTTCAATTTCAGCCGCGTACCTGCAACCTTGTTGTAAGGATGTTTGTATCCTTATGTGCAAAGGTATAGATGTTGTATGTTGTATGCTATAGTAGTATGTAGTAAGTGATCTCCTCTTCAATGGTTGAATCCTTGTCTTGAATGCAACACTTAGCCTTGAATGGAGACTTGAAATGATCAATTGCTTGAAGGAATGCTTGAATGCTTGAATGCTTGAGTATAGTTTCCACGCTTGTATACATATCACCCTTTTACCCAAATGGGAGAGGAAAATGTAGTTTATATACTTGTCATTTAGGGCTGATAGACTGATTTTCCCGACCTTAGGCCGACCAGGAAAGATAATTTTCCAATTTGCAAACATAAAGACCCAAAGTCCAAAAGAGACCGGGCCCAAAATAGGACCCAGGGACCAGGGCGCTGGGCGCCATGGTCCTGGGGGACCAGGGCGCTAGGCGCTCTGGTCCCACCTCCCAGGACAGTAGGGTGCAAAGGAGGTTCAGGCCAGGGTGCAAGAAAATGCAGTTTTTGACGTCATAATCAGGTTTCGTGGTCTCCATTCAGGTTGCGTGTTGCGTCACCATCGTGAAGACCGAAATGCAGTCGAAATTGCAAGTGTCACAATTTTAGGACGCTACATTATGCTGGAAAGAGAAAACATTGGTATACATGTGACTACATCAATCGTAAAATTGATATTCACACTACAAGAAAAAAATTTAACATACTTGAGGCTATGCAAAACTTTAATGACAACTTCTATTGCTATCACACATCACCCTTAATTTGATTATATATTTAAAGAATAATAACACAATAAATTGAAAGTGATCTATTTGGATTGGAAATTTAGTAGTTTCATTAATTTGAAAATTTAAATATCTAAAGTGTGGAATTTCTAACAAATTATTTCAAAATGCCAAATAGTAAAGGAGGTGAGATTTCGAGACGTGTAAGGTTCAGACTCATTCAACAAGAGTTTGGAGAGCACATTGTTATGTTCTCACATATGCAATAATGTATTCTTATCATATGGTTAATATGCAGTTTAGAAAGCCTCAAAAAAGAATATGGACCTCTACCTATACATTTTGAATCATTACTATGCAACAGACGATTAAAGTTTAATAGTCAAATTACTTTTACATCATTATTTCAAGACAATAAATAATTATACTTATTTTTATTGACTGAAATATATATTTTATTTTTGAATAAATTATTTTTAGGAAAGATTTTTTAAATCATTTTTGCAACAGGAGTATTCATTTGGTACTCCTCTTTAGTTAATTAATTTGGTTGATAAGGTGTAATTTGTGTTCACTAATCTTTTACAATTGAGATACATTAAAAATTTCTTTTCCATTCTTTTTGAAATTTCTGAATATAATTTCATAATTGAATAGCTCTATTTTAGTGTTCTATTAATCAAATTATTTAAAGATTAAAAGTTTAGTAATCTTGTATAAAATATGAAAAATAGATAATCAATTAGTATTCAAAAAAAATGAACCTTAAAGTATTGATTGTACTCTACAAATAAGATAATGAGTTATCCATACATAAGTAGTACGAAACTAACATTGTGTAAGGGGGATTAAATGTCCATTCATTAGTTAATTGAATACATACCATAATATAGGTACTTAACACTAGATTTATAAAAGTGTAGAAAGAAGAGTAATGGTAAAAACATTCTATTTGAAACATAAGAAACATAGTAATCCAATAAAATCAACCATGTAGTTTTTTAATTATACACAATAAAAAATCTAGTGGAATGGATGTATCATATGAAGTGTCATGTGAATTAATTCAAATTTCTTAATGCAACCACAATGTGCACATGTTGCTTTGGACTATTGGCAATATGTTGGATTTGGTTAAGTGTTGTCATTGATGTCAAAATTGTATCCCATTCGGACCTATCCCGATTAGACTTGGTGTTTATCTTGGTCTTGGCTACGATTCTGATCATGTATGATCAGATCCCTAGTTTTGGTTTTTGGATACTTATTCGAGATGGTTATATGCTTTCCATATTCTGTTAGTTCAAGATTTGGTGCTCCACTAGCTATCGCTTATGTTCTCATTTGGTATTTCCTGGTACCGATTAGCGACATTTGATGATTTGGTTAGATGATTTTGGTCTGACTTATGGAAACGGTTTCATCCATGATAAAGATGCTTCTTGATTGTTTCCTAATTGTTTGGTGGCTTTTCATTAGATAGCATGTTGTTATGGTGGTCCTATTTGGATGTAGTTAGACTTTTTGTGTTATTGCACTGAGGGTTTCTACCGGTTGGTGAAACGTGTTGGTGATTGGTCTTAGCATGATTTTCAACGGATATAATTGTTTGGGAATTTTTTTTAGGTCCATTCTATGTGATGTAAATCATAATATTTGTATGGTGATATCATGTGATGTAATTTTTGTAATTATGGGTTTATGGGTTTAGAGTTTAGCCAACTTTATCAATAAGGTTGATGATCTATATTTATAGGTGACTTATTCATCTAAATGGATATGGTTTTTGGGATCGATGGTTGTGTCTACATTATCAGAGGAATTTTTATGTGAAAACATTGTTATATCATTCAACGAAAGGTTTTTGTGTTGCAGGGTAGACATCTGTGCTTAACCAGAACTGTATCAAGCATTAGGAGATGCTACTTTCATAGTTCATTCTTTCCATATTGTAGTCTGATTCTTTTGTTAGTCAGTGAGACTTTTCTTTTGTGATGAGAAGTGAGATCTAGGTTATTGGCTTGATTGAAAGTGAAATCCCCTTATCTGATCGTGGGTAGGGTTTCTCACTATAGTTTTTCAAAACCTTATCGGGTTTTCCACGTCAAAATTATTTGTGTTGTGTGTACTCTAATTTCATGTTTTATATTTCATTGTGTTGGTTTCTTTGTGCTTTAATTTAAAGGTTTTAACTTGCAATATTTCTATTTTCTGATAGTAAATTGATTCACCCCCCCCCTCCCCCTCTCAATTTACTCTCAGTATCTAATCTGTCTAACAATTGGTATTAGAGAAAGGTCTTGTCTATAGAAGCTTAACCGCTTGAGGAGATCTGATGACATCTGCATCTAGTTCCACATTTAATCCCTACCGAAAGCAGAGTCCTAGATTTGATGACATAAATTACAAGATATGGAAGGAGCAAATGAAGATTCATCTGAGATGTCTTGGAGCTGAAGTTTGGGAGATAGTGGAGAAAGGGTATATACTTTGTGATCCTAATTCTGGAACACCGACACCTGCTGATGAACAGAAGAGAGCTGAAAATTATGTTAGAGAAAAAGAATCATTGTTGAGTGCCCTATCTAATGAAGAGTTATTAAATATCATAGAGTTGGAGAATGCAAAGTAGATTTGGATAAATCTTGAAACTCTTTATGAAGGTGACCAAGCACTAAAGATTACAAAACTTGAAGGCTTTCGGGTAAGATATGAAACTTTGAAGATGGAAGAAGATGAGAAGATTAGTTCTTTCATGGATAGAGTGAATGAAATTGTCATGGCAATCAAATTTTGTGGTGGATCAGTTAGTGAGGATGAGGTTGTGTCAAAGATTCTAAGAGTTCTACCTTCGTCTTACAAGATGAAGGCTACTACAATTAATGAGTTCTGGACAATGTCAAGTACCCCTATTACTAGAGACACATTACTTGGTAAATTGACTGCTTTTGAGCTTGAGGAACTTGGAGATCAGAGTGCTACTAAAATAGAGATTGCATTTAAAGCATCTACCTCTGGTAAGCAGAAGATAGATTGGAAGGAATCGTATGCTAAAGATTTGGAAGATATTGAGAGAGAAGACAGAGAACTTGAAGAGTTGGAAGCTCTAATTGCTAGAAGAATCCCTAAAGGACCGACTAGAAGTAAATATGAAGGAAAAGTCCCTTTCAAATGTTTTTCATGCAATAAAATTAGTCATTTTGCTTCTAGATGTCTTGAGAGAGTGCTAGGAATCAAGAAAGATTTTCGAGGAGATATAGCCTAATCTGGAATATCAGAGCAGACCTAGATTTAGAAGGAATAAGGATAAATCATATTACTATGGTGGTGACGATGATCTTGGTATTACTGATGATGATGATGATGATGATGATGATGATGATGATGAACCTTTAAGTAGATCTAATAATGGAAGCTCTGGTAAAGATTGGCTCTTTATTGCTATCAAGGATGATTCTATAGAATATGTCATTGAAGTGACTCATACTGAGGAGAAGGCTTTAGCTACTAAAATTGAAGAAAAGGATGAATGGGTTATAGAAAGTGGATTCTCACATCACATGACTGGTGATAAGAGCAAGTTCTTAACTCTGCAAGAATTTGATGGTGGACTAGTCAAATTTGGAGACAAGGCATGTAGGATCAAAAGCAAAGGAACAATATCCTTGGATGGTAAGACTAATACCGATAATGTTTATTATGATGAAGGCTTAAAGCATAATCCTTTAAGTGTAGGTCAGATGGTGGATAGAGGATCTCATTTGCAATTTAAGGGTGGTAAATGCAAGATTATCAATAGATTTGGATTGGATATTGCATCTGAAACTTAGACCAAAGGAAACATCTTTCATTTGAACTCTGGTGAGAAGGCTTGCTTGATTTCTCGGGTTGATGAAAGCTTGTTATTGCATAAGAGGATGTGTCATGTAAATTTTTGTTGCATAGTCAAGATCAGTTCAACACAAGTTGTCAGAGATTTGACAAGGATTGTTAAACCTCATAACCTAGTATGTAGAGAATGTCAAATGGGTAAGAAAGTTAGAACTTCTTTCAGAAGCATACATGATAAATCTAATGAAATTTTTGATATTATTCATATTGATTTGTCTGGATAGGCAAGGACTAAAATTTTCTAAGGTGATAGATATTTTATGTTATTTATTGATGACTATTCTAGAATGATGTGGGTTTTTGAAAGAAAAATCAAAAGCTCTTGAAAAATTAAAAAAAATCAAAGCTATGGTTGAGACAAAAACAAGATTGAAGATAAAATGCTTAAGATCAGATCAAGGTGGTGAGTTCAACAAATTTTGTGAGAAGCATGGAACCAAAAGACAACTTTCTGCACCTAGAACCCCACAGCATAATGGATTAGTGGGAAAAAAGAAGGACAATGATGACTAAAGCTAAATTGCCTCATATCTATTGGAGAGAAGTTGTCAATACTATCGTATACACTTTCAATAGAGTACACATAAAAGGTCATACCGGTAAGACTCCTTATGAGCTGTAGTTTTCTCATACTCCTATAGTCAGATGTTTTAGAATTTTTGAAAGTAAATGCTATATCAGAAGAGATGATGCATTAGGAAAATTAGATCCTAGAAGTTATGAAAGAATATTTTTGGGTTATTCTACTAAGAGAAAAGCATATAGATGTTATAACAAAAGATTGATTAGGATAATGGTGAGCATAAATGTTAAGGTGGATGAGCAAGGCAATAATCAAATTAGATCATATGACTATGGATCGGAAGATGAATTTGTCAGACCAAAACCGGTAGTACAAGAACCTGTTTAGGGAATTGAACCAGTGACTCGGGTAAGATCAGAAAATTCAATAGTGATTGTTGAATAGTGGAAAGAGAGTAAATCAAGAAAATTCAAGGACTCCCAGGTATGTGAAACTAAATCATTCTGAAGATCAGATCATTAGAGATAAAATGAAAGGTGTGATGACTCAAAGAATGTTAGCTACTAAAGAGATATGTTTAATTTCTCAAATTGAATTGGCATATTTTATTGAAGCAAGTAAAGATGAAAATTGGATGAAAGCAATGGAAGAGGAATTAGATCAGATAGAAAAGTATAAGGCATGCGAATTAGTTCCTAGACCTAAAGATAAGAATATTATTAGAACTAAATGGGTTTTCAGAAATAAATTAAATGAGGAAGGTCAAGTTGTGAGAAATAAAGCTAGATTGGTTTGCAAAGGTTATTCACAAGAACAAGGAGTTGATTATGATGAGACTTATACTCCGGTTGCAAGAATTGAAGCGGTAAGACTATTTATTGCCTATGCTGCACACAAGAACTACAAGGTATATCAAATAGATTTCAAATGTGCATTTCTGAATGGATATCTTGAAGAGGAAGTCTACATTAAGGAACCCAATGGATTTTCTTTATTAGATGACAAGGACATGGTTTGCAGATTGAAGAAAGTCTTATATGGATTGAAACAAGCGCCTAGAGCATGGTATGCTAGATTAGATAAACATTTTTCAAAGCCTGGTTTTAATAAAGGTAATGATGATAGTAATCTATATTATAAGATTGAACATGATGACATACTGATCATTGAATTCTTTCTGGATGATATCATTTTTGGTGGAGAAGAAATTTTATGCATGAAATTTGTTGATGATATGAAGAATGAACTTGAAATGTCTATGATTGGTGAGATGAAATTTTTCTTAGGTTTGCAAATCACTCATACTGATAAAGGTATTTTTATTTGTCAAAATAAGTATGTGAAGGAATTTTTTAACAAATCTGGACTTGAAAATTCTAAACCTATTAGTACTCGTATGATAACTGGTTGCAAATTGTCTAAGGATGATCAATCTCCTAGAATTAATCCAAGAAGATACAAATAAATGGTTGGTAGATTGTTGTACTTAACTCAAACTAGACTTGATATAATGAATGTTGTTTGTATTGCTTCTAGATTTTACTCAGATCATAGAGAAACTTATGATATTGTTGTCAAGAGGATATTAAGATATCTAGCAGGTACAATAGACTGTGGGTTATGGTATCCAAAAGATGATGACTTCAGACTATGTGCATATACAGACTCTGATTGGACAGGAGATGTGGATGACCAAAAGAGCACTACAGGCAGTGTATTATTTCTTGGAAAGAAGTTGGTTTCATGGCTTAGCAAGAAACAATCATGTACTTCATTATCCACTACTGAAGTGGAATATGTAGTTGTTGCAACTAACTGTACTTAGATATTATAGATGAAACAAATATTGTAAGATATAAGGGCAAGTTATGATGAGCCTATTATTATTCACGGTGATAATACTACTACTATTGATATGGTAAAAAATTTGGTATTTCATTTCAAATCAAAACATATTTTTATAAGGTATAATTTCTTGAAAGAAAAGGTTGAAGCAAAGGAAGTCAGATTTTTTTATGTGCCTACTAAGGAATAGATTGCAGATTTTCTAACAAAACCAATGCGTAAAGATACTTTTGAATATCTCAGAGATCAGTTGGAGGTTACCACCCTCTGAAAGATAGTTAGAGATACCGGAATGCATCGATCCGGTGAGCCTATAAGACATACTTTCTAATCTAGGTTGATGAGATGATATTACTACTCAGGGGGAGTAGTCAGTCATTTGGTTCAATTTTTCTTTTTGGTTCGATATCCCTCATTTTTAATTGATGTCAAACAGGGAGATGGTGCTCATCTTAAAATAGATAATCTTTGAGGAGATGGTTTTCATTTTTATCTTAGGGGGAGATATACTTTAGATCAATCTTCTTTGGGAGACTGTTGGCAGTCCTTGACACTTGGATGTTTTTCACATTAAGTGTTGTCATCAATGCAAAAGGGGGAGATTGTTGGCAATATGATGGATTTGGTTAAGTTTTATCATTGATGTCAACATTGTATCCTAATTGGATATGGTTCTACTATCCCGGTTGGACCTAGCCCGGTTAGACTTGGTGTTTATCATGGTCTTGGTTGTGATTCTGATTTGGTATGATTAGATCCCTAGTTTTGGTTTTTGGATACTTATTTAGGATGGTTATATGATTTCCATATTCTCTTAGTTCATGATTTGGTGCTCTAGTAGCTATCGCTTATGTTCCCAGTTGTTATTTCCTGGTACCGGTTAGCGATATTTGATGATTTGGTTAGATGATTTTGGTTCATCTTATAGAAATATGGTTTCAAGCATGTTGAAGGTTCTTCTTGATCATGTCCTAATTGTTTGGTGGCTTTGCATTGGCCTGTGTGCTTTTATGTTGGTCCTATTTGAATCTGATTCTAGACTTTCTGTGTTATTGCACTAAGGGTTTCTATCGGTTGGTAAAATGTGTTCGTGTTTGGTCTTAGTTTCTGGTGGATATAATTATTTGGGAATTTTTTTAGGTCCATTCTATGTAATGTAAATCATAATATTGGTCTGGTGATATCTGTTGATGTAATTTTTATAATTATGGGTTTATGGGTTTAGGGTTTAGCTGACCTTATCAATAAGGTTGATGATATGTATTTATAGGTGACCTATTCATGTAATTGGATATGTTTTTGGGGATCTATGGTTATGTCTACATTATCAGAGGAAGGTTTATGTGCAAACATTGTTATATCATTATGAGAAAATTTTTGGTGTTGCAGGGAAGACATTTGTGCTTAACTAGAACTGTATCAAGCATTAGGAGATGCTACTTTCACAGCTCATTCTTTCTGGATTGTAGTCCAATGCTTTTGTAAGTCATTGAGAGTTCTATTTTCTGATAAGCAGTGAGCTCTAGGTTGTTGGCCTGATTGCAAGTGCAATCCCCATTGTAATTATTTCACATATTGTTGCAGAAGTATTATCTGTTTGTGGGTAGGGTTTCCCACAATGGTTTTCCACGTCAAAATATTGTTGTCGTGTGTATTGTGCTTTCATGTTTTATCTTTCATTGTGTTGGTTTCTTTGTGCCCTAGTTTAAAGGTTTTAATCAGTAATAGTTTTGATTCCTGATAGTAAAATGATTAACCCCCCCCCCCTCTCAGTTTACTCCCGCTATCAGATCTATCTAACATGGACACTAAAAATAGATAAAATATGCTTATAAATAAGAGAAGATTCAATTATATTCATACTAATATTGTGGTTAATTTTTTGGATATTGTTGAAGAGATTGTTGGAATGATGTGTTGTCATTGATGTCAACGTATTCTTCTAAGTATTCCAATGTTGCAGTCAGATTAAATAATTTGGTTTGGCCAGTGTGTTGCAGTTGAGCTATTGTGGTTTAATGGGTTTAGAGATAATTATCTCTAGTTGATTCAAATAAAGTTTAAGTGGTCTTCATGATGATTTAATCATGTTGTGAGGTCTGGTATTATGGTTTATATTCAGTTATTTGTGTTATTCAGTATTCTGGTTTGTTATCCGCATTGCTCTGGAATTGCTATATCTTGGTTTAAAAATTTGGCAGTGTTTGCGACATTCATATGTGTCCTCAATTTAGATGGTTCATGATTTACAAGTCTGCAAGTGAATCTTTCAGTTTGTGAGTCAGTTCAGCATATGTTCTTGAGGTTTGGTATATTGATGATGGAGATTCTAGTAAGTGGTGATGTCACGGTTATTTCTGTGGTGATTCACATTGCTTGTGGATGTTTATAAATCAATTCCTATTCGTGTTGATGATTTGCATTGATTGTTGTGCATTTTATTGATCATTTTCTTGATTTGGTGGTGTTCTTCATGTTATGAGACATTCTTGGTGATTGTAGCATGTTACGGATTATCGAGGCAAATTCTTGGTGGTGTTTCTTGGTTGCGGTATTGATTTGGGTCTGGACTATATCTTAGCCAAAATTATTTTGGTCTACATGTATTGTTGTAGTGTGTGAGGTTATATTCTTGATTTTTGTATTGAGGGTTGACCTAACCTTGAAATATAGGTTGATGATTGTATAAATATATATAATATTCATTTGTGATATGTATTTGTGTTGTATCTATGAGTTTGTGATCGAGTAAGTGTGCAAACAAGTGATGATATTTAGGAAGTGTGAAGAGAAGTGTGTGGAAAAGTAGATAGGATTGTCCTTAACTAGAACTATAACTAGGCATGTGGAGATGCTATTTCATCAATTCATGATCCTCTAGATGTAATCCGAATATTTTTGTAAGATAGTGAGTCTTCCCCAAGGTTGTAGCCCTTATTGTAATTTGAGTAGTAAGCTTTGTGTAGTGTGCCTAAATGCATGTGCATTCCCTATTGTAATATTTACACTTACTCCTAACAGGGTATTATCTCATTGTGGGTAGGTTCTCACCATTGTTTTTTCCTTAACTGGGTTTTCCACATCAAAAATCTTGGTGTTATGTGTGTTATTTATGTGGTGTTGATTTGTGCTTTCATTGTTAATAATCAGATCTAAATTTAAGTTTGAGTTGTGTAGAGTTTGTGAGCAAACTGATTCACCCCCCTCTTAGTTTTTTGCATTGTTGTCAATAATAGATATTAGAGCTAGATCCTCCAGATGAAGCTTGACCGCTTGAGGTGATTCAGGATGGAAACCTTTGCTTTTAAGAAATATAGTCCAAGATTTGATGGAACAAATTACACTCTCTAAAAGAACCGGATGGAATGTCATTTTAGATGCAGTATTGAAGACAATTGGAAGATTACTAAGAATGTGTATAATGCTCCTCAGAATAGTCCTACAACTCCTGATGAGATAAAGGAAGTTGAATTCAATATTAGAGCTAAGAAAACATTGTTGAGTTCCTTGTTTTTCTGAGATGACTAATGTGGGATTTGTAGACTGCTCATGAGATATGGAAGAAGCTAGAGAATTTGTATGAAGGTGATAACAATGTGAAAGTTGCTAAGTTGCAGAGCTTGAAGGGAAAATATGAAATGCTAAAGATGGGCGAAGATGAGAACATTACCTTCTTTTTTGTAGAAAGTGAATGAGCTTGTGTTGAACATCAGATGTGCTACTAGAGTATTGGAAGAATATGAGATTGTGGCTAAAGTGTTGAGATTATTTCCTCCTACTTACAATCACAAGCCTACTACTATTGATGAGATTCGAATAGTGATAGTTGTGACTAGAGACATGTTGATTGGTAATCTTGTTGCTTTTGAGTTGAGAAAGTTTGGTGATGACCCTCCTAAATCTAAATATGCATTTAAAGCTACTATATCTTGGAAGCAGAAATATGATTTGGGAGAAAGCTCAACAAGAGTATCCAGATATGAGAAGGAGATGAGAACATTTGAAGAAGATGAAAGAGAGCTCGAAGCTCTGATTGCCAAAAGATTGACTAAAGATGTCAATAAGTATGAAGGAAAGTTGCCTCTTAAATGTTTTTCATGCAATAAGATAGGACATTTTTCCTCAAGGTATTTGGAAAGAGTTTCTAAGAAGGCATTTAAGTCCTACAATTCTAAATATCAGAAGAAGCATTACTTTGTTGCTCATGAAGGTGTGATAGATGATGAGTCTAAGAATGGAAATTCAAAAGATGAGTGGGTGTTCATTGCTATCATGGAAGATGATTTGGTGACTCCTAATTCTACTAGTCTTATTGTTGAAGAGAAAGCTTTAGCTACTAAGGTTGAAGAGAAAGATCAATGGGTTGTTGACAGTGGTTGCTCTTATCATATGACAAATGATAAGAGTAATTTTGTGAGTATGAAAAAGTATGATGGTGGTGTAGTGATATTTGGAGATGATAAACTTTGTATAATCTATGGTAGAGGTTATATGTCTCTTGATGATAAGTATAACACTAATGATATCTTGTATGTTGAAGGTCTAAAGCATAATATTTTGAGTGTTGGATAGATGGTTGATAAGAGATATGATTTGCAATTCAAGAATGGTAAATGTAAGATATTGAGTAGCTCCAGAACTAAAATTGCATCAAGTACAAAGACTAAAGGTAATATCTTTTAGTTGAATGTTGGTGGTAAAATTTGTTTTATTGTTTAGATTGATGAAAGTTGGTTATGGAATAGAAGGGTGTGTCATGTAAATTTTGACTAAATGGTTAAAATAAGTTCCACTCAAGTTGTAAGAGATCTGCCTAAGATTGTACAAGCCCTCTAATTCAATAAGGAATGTTAGTTAGGGAAGTAGATAAGAGCTTCTTTCAAGAGAAAACAATATACTTCTAATGGGATATTGGATCTTCTGCATAGTGATTTGTGTGGTCCATCTAGAGTAAGAATCTTGTAGGGTGATAATTATTTCATGTTATTGATTGATAACTATTCAAGGATGATGTGGGTTACTTTCTTAAGGGAGAAGTTTGAAGCATTGGAGAAGCTCAAGATTTTCAAAGCTATGGTTGAGACTGAGACTGGACAGAAGTTGAAGTGTCTATGATCTGACAAAGGTGCAGAATTTACTTCCGGTGAGTTTAATTCTTTTTGTGAAGAGAATGGGGTGAAGAGACATTTATCTTCTCCATGGACCCCTTAACAGAATGGTGTTGTGGAGAGGAAGAACAAGAAAATTCAGGAAGCTTCTAGTACCATGATTATTCAAGGAAATGTTTTTCATATCTATTGGAGAGAAGTTGTGATTATTGGAGTGTATCCCTTTAACCAAGTGCATATCAAAGGTGATATTAGTAAGACTCCTTATGACCAATGATTTGGTCATGTGCCTATAGTTAGATATTTCAAAAAAATTGGTAGTAAATTCTATATTAGAAGAGATGGAGATCTAGGGAATTTTGATGATATATGTGGTGGAGTAATCTTTCTTGGCTATTCTACTAAGAGAAAGGCCTATCGGTGTTATAATAAGAGAATCAGAAAGATAGTTGAAAGTGCAATTGTGAATATTGATGAAGGAAATGAGAGAAAAATCAGATCTTTTGGATATGAGTTAGATGATCAGATTGTCAATGCAGATAAAGGAAAGAAAGTGCAGACCCAGAATCAAGTTCATATTGCTTTGGAAAATCCTGAGAATGAAGGAAAAGCTAGTAGAGAAGAAAGAGTTCAAGAGTCTGAAATCATGAAAATCCTAATACTCCTAGGTATGTAAGGTTGAATCATCCAGAGAATCAAATTATAGGTGATAAGAATAAAGGTGTGATGACTAGGAGAAGAGTTGTTGAAGAGTATTGCTTGATTACTAAGATTGAACCTAAAGATGTTGATGGAGCTTGTTAAGATGCAAATTGGGTTAAACCTACGGAAGAAGAGTTGAATTAGATTAAAAATAATAATACATAGATTTTAGTTCCCAAAACTAAGGATAAAAATGTAATTGGAACTAAATCGGTGTTTCAAAATAAGTTGGATGAAAAAGGTGAAGTTGTTAGGAATAAAGCAAGACTTGTTTGTAAGGACTATTCTCAGATGGAAGGTAATGATTTTGAAGAGACTTTTGTTCTGGTAGCTAGAATTGAAGATGTTAGGCTATTTCTTACTTATGTTGCTTACAAATATTTCAAAGTGTATCAGATGGATGCCAAGTCAAACTTTCTTATTGGTGAGCTGGAAGAAGAAGTCTACATTGAGAAAATTGGATGGTTTTATGTTGACAAATCAGAAATATATTGTTTGCAGGTTGAAGAAAGCATTGCATGGATTGAAGCAATTTCCAAGATCTTGGTATGTTAGATCGGATAAGTATTTAATTAAGCTTTAATTCAATAAGGGTACTACTTACAATAATCTATACTTGAATATTGATAATGATAACATCTTAATTATTGAATTTTTTGTTGATGATATTATTTTTGGTGTAAATGATGGTTTGTGCAACAAGTTTGTTGGTGATATGAAGAATGAGTTTGAGATGTCTATGATAGATGAGATAAAATTCTTCTTGGGATTGAAAATTACTCAGTTGGATAAAGGTATTTTCATATCTTAGTCTAAGTATGTGAAGGAATTGTTAAATAAATTTGGTTTAGATGATGCAAAGTCAGTTGGTACACCTATGGTGACCAGATGTAAATTGACAAAGGATGATGATTCTCTGAAGTAAATTAGACTAGATACAGATCTATGATTGTTGGTTTGTTGTATTTTACTCAGAATAGACTAGATATTATGAATGTTGTATGTCTTCTTGCTAGATTTCAAGTTGATCCTAAGGAATCTCATGTTGTTGTTGTTACAAAAAAATTTAGATATTTGAAAGGAACAGTTGATTTTGGTTTGTGGTATCCTAGAGATGATGATTTTACTTTGAGTGCTTTTACTAATGTTGATTGGGTAGGTGATGTTGATGATAGAAAGAGTACTAGTGGTGGTGCATTTTTCTTGGGTAAGAAATTGGTTTCATGGATGACTAAGAAGAAGAATTCTATATCTTGATATAAGTTGCACAAGATAAATACATTGTTGCTTCTAGCAACTATATGCAGGTGATTTAGATGAAGCAAATGTGGAAGGATATCAAAGTTACTTTTGATGAGCCTACTAATATATACTATGACAATTCAAGTGCTATCAATATTTCTAAGAATCTTGTGTTGGGTTCAAAGACCAAGCATATATCAATCACGTTTCATTTCTTGAGAGAGAAGGTGAATGAGAACTAAGATTCATGGAGTTGCATCAGTTTGGTGGACTTCACATAGATATCTGGTGATCTAGATTGATGAGTGAGGCTACTACTTAAGGGGAGTACTCAGTGTGTGGTTCAATTTTTTAGATTTGTGAATTTTTCCTCAGGGAGAGAAAATAATTCTTTGTATGTTCCTTTTGCATTGATGTCAAAGGGGGAGAGAAGAATGAGAAAAACTACAATATCCTATGCTAATCTCAGGGGAGATTTTTGTGAGTTATGAGGAGACTATTGGTTGTTGATTTATTTCTATGCATTGATTAGTTTTCACATTCATATGTTTCCATCAATTCCAAAGGGGAATATTGTTGGATATTTCCAAAGAGTTTGTTGGAATGATGTGCTGTCATTGATGTCAACATATTCTTTTGAGTATTACAGTGTTGTAGTTAGATTAAATAAGTTGGTTTGGCCAATGTGTTGCAGTTGAGCTATTGGGGTTTAATGGGTTTAGAGATACTTATCTCTAGTTAATTCAACATAAGTTTTAGTGATCTGCATGATGATTTGATTATGTTGTGAGGTCTGGTATTATGGTTGATATTCAGTTGTTCTTGTTATTGGGTATTCTAGTTTGTGCTCCACATTGCTCCAGAATTATTATATCTTGGTTTGAGGATTTGACAGAATGTTTGGGATGTTCATATGTGTCCTCAATTCAAATGGTTCATGATTTGGAGGTCCACAAGTGAATCTTTCAGTTTGTCAGGCAGTTCAGCGTATGTTCTTAAAGTTTGATATATTGATGATGGAGATTCTAGTAAGTGGTGATGTTGTGGCTATTTTTGTGGTGATTCACGTTACTTGTGGATGTTTCTAAATCATTTCATATGTATATTGATGGTCTATATTGATAATGTTGTGTGTTATTGATCATTTTCTTGATCTGGTGGTGTTCCTCATGTTATGCGACATTCTTGGTGATTATCACATGTTGTGGATGATCGAGGCATAATTATTGGTGGTATTTCTTGGTTGTAGTATTGATTTGGGTCTAGACTATGTCTTAGCCGACATTTTTTTGGTATGAATGTATTTTTGTAGTGTGTGAAGTTACATTTTTTATTTTGTGTTGAGGGTTGAGCTAACCTTGAAATGTAGGTTGATGATTTGTATAAATATATGTAATATTCATTTGTGAGATATATTTGTGTTGTGTTTGTGAGTGTGTGATTGAGTAAGTGTATGAATAACTATTATGATCTTTTGAAACTGTGAAGAGAAGTGCAAAGAGAAATGTGTGGCAAAGCAGATCAAACTGGGCATAACTGGAATTGTAACTAGGCATGTGGAGATACTATTTCATCAATTCATGATCCTCTGGATGTAATACGAATATTTTTTTAAGGCACCGAGTCTTCGCCAAGGTTGTAACACTTATTGTAATTTGAGCAATGTGCTTTAGGCAGTGTGCCTGAATGCATGTGCATTCCCCATTCAATTTCAAGGTGACCCACAAAAAATATGATTAGCAGCATAGAAAAATCTTTTGAAATAATTTTATTTAATCTACAATATTTAAATATATATCAATCACTAGTGGGAAAAAATATAACAAGTTGAAAGGTTCCTTAATTAGTTCCTACCTATTGGAACTATAGAAGAGGCCTCAAACAATAAATAGTGATTAATCTTTTGTCCTTCAGCCAATCAGACTTGCCCAAAAGTTGTGCATAGTTTTATTTCTATGTGTTAAAAAAAAGTTGCTCATTTTTTAGTTAAAATTTTGGTGCATGGTATGCTAACAATCTCTAATTGGCATTGCACATGACTGATAGATGCATTTAGAATTGTTTATAGTTTCCTATAAGAGAAAATGTATGTTAAAAATCTCTGATTGGCTTTGCACACGGCTAACCAATGCATTTAGAATTGTTTACAGATTCCTATAAGATGGAATGCACGATTAACAAGGCTGCATATTCTGACATACCAGCACTACTACTGCCTAGTCCCTACTGCTATTTCCATCCACCTATCTCACTACATTTGCATTCCAATACTGTGTGGCAAAGCCAAGCAAAACCATAACAATGTGAGCATCTTGCAAACTGGAAACATGTTTCAACATTCTAAAACACCAAACTACTCTTCATTGTAGTGTTTCTGGTACCAATGGTCTCTGCCAATAATTTCCAATGAAGAGTTGTTGATTGAAAAGTAGTGAGTTGAATATTTTCTTTTAAACATGTTTAGTTTTTTATGTTGGTGTTTCATTGAAAACCCATTAAACGCTTAACTTATGTAGTTTCAAGTTGAGGATCTATGTAAAGAAGCTTTTCATCAACACTTTCATAGAGCATATAATAATCTGAAATTTTATGTGCACATTTCTCTTTGCCCTGCTACAATTGAGAATAATGAACCTTGTGTGTGTTATTACAAAAACACCAATGTTTGTGAAGGAAAGGAAGATTATTCACATTGATAGGTGAAGTGGAAGGCATTACAAGCCCTCTACATGTTCTCAAACCCATTGGAAGTTGATTTATGAAGCACACCATTGTGGCCTTGTACTCCAATCCACAACGCTTCTACTTCTAGTTTTAATCATAGGTCAGTGGTTATGATTTTGTATATAGCCTTTTTTTTTTGTTTGGTTTCAAATTTGTTTCAAAGCTACTTAGATAGGGTAGTGGACATAGCTATTAGATTAGGGCAATGACTATCCAAGAGACTAAAATGATATGAGTGTGCTAGAATCTAGCTGCATACAACTCTATGTATGCAAATCTAGCCAAGGAGTGATTATTGGGGTAGAAAACTGTACCATGTCGGTTGATTCCCATGTGTTGTAGATAGTTTTCTTCTCCCTCTAATAGTCTTAGTCTACACTTGCAATTTCTACCTTGGATAGTCTCAATTGTATGGTGGCCATATGTAGTTCCATTCATCTCCAAGTTCACAAATGGTGGGATTCTTATGTATGGAACTCTTTGTGGACATAGTCATCGTGTTTGTTTCAATTTAGGCCTCTGAGTAATCATGTCCATTTAAATCCGGTGTGAATTTATTTTAAAATTACCATTTATTTGACGATTTACAAAAATTCAAAAGAATCATCCCCCCTGGAAACTGTGTATGGATTTTCAAGTGGCAGTCGTGTTTACAATTGTACTTGTTTTTTATCAGGTTAAGGGGCTAAATGACCTCCCCTTTTTGGAGTAACCTTTGGCTTGAATTCCATAGCTGAAAGTTATATTGTCATCATGTATTCTACACAATTTCAACATTTTATCATATCTCTTGTGTATATGGAAATGATGTTTCCCTTTGGAAGTCCATAGCATGTTGAGCTTATTGCATTCATTTACAAACATTTTCATACAATTTTGATGGAATTATAGAAAACCAGACAATTACTAAGATAGAAAGTCTCATAGGAAATATTTTGCAGCATTACATTTTCTTTCAATTTTGATGGACTTATGAGCTAGAAGGAACTAACAAGAAGGTATTTAAAAATAATTTTGTGAAAAAATTGTAGAAAGCTTTTTAGATTTCTATTTGTTTTTATTTAGAAATATTTTCTTGAAATATTCAAGAAGTTATGAAGGGCGAGAAGAAAATATGAGATAAAAAACTACATAGAAAATATTTTATAGTTCTACTTTGTTATTAAATTTTCCAGGGTGAATCTTTGGTTTTGAGCGAATCTTTGGCTTAGTAACTAAAGGGTGTGATTCCATTAACCAAAACTTGTATTTCCCTTTCCCATTGGAGTATGCAACAACCAGAAACTTGGATGTGTTGTATTTGGCCCTTGTCAAAGGGGAAATAAAACTAAAATAACTATATGGAAAAAGATAAAAGAATAATCAAATAATTTTAGATTGATGACTTTCATAGTTTTGATTATCTTTTTGAGCTCTAAGTTCTTTTGCCGCAATATTGTGGGATTGTAACTATATAGTTTTGAGTCCCATTGATCTGCTTTAGTTACCTACCAATTTTAAATATAATTTCTTTGTTTCTATTTTTCCAGCATGGACCTTCCAACATTAAATTAGAAATTTCTAGTAAATTCTCAAGTTCTTATGGCATGTCTTTTTGGCTCATATATAATTTGCAGAAAAGGTGGTCCTTAAGATGTGAATAGACCCAATGCAGTTGGTCAATTTCTATCTGAGTCAAAAGGTGGGACAGATTATTCTTTCCAATACACGCCTCCTTCTAACCTTAGCAATGGGATAGGGATATATAATTCGAAGGTGGGACAAATTTTTTTGGGGTAATCAGGGAGGCCTTTTTTGGTAAAATCATGAGTATAATTTTTTGGGTTGCTTGTCATGCTAGTAGTAATTTAGAAGTGTGAGGTATGGGGCATCAAACACAACCATTCACATGTAACAATCTTTGAGTGAAAATTGGTTGTCAGTACACACTCAAAGGATTGTGCAATTCCAATTCATGTTCCATGATTTGCTAATGTTGTTCCAATTTTCATATGTATCGGTGATTGGTATTCATTAGTTATGGCTTTATTAGCTAGTCTATTTTTTTTTTTGCATATTTAGCATTATTGTAGCCCTATCAGATCCCATTTTATGGTCAATCTATAAATTTTGGCAAATGTAAAGCCCCGCCAGGAAACCCCGAAGGGTTTAAGTTAAAAACACTCAAATAGAGTGTAAATATTTTTTTTTTAGATTTAATAATAAGAGTGTTAATAATAAGTCATGACATTAAGATTATTTGGAGTTATCTATAGCTTAGATAACACAGCGAAAGAATAAACAAACCTAAGGAGTTTCCCAACGTGATTACATAACCTTACACCTAACTCAACTCGCGACATTTGATCCAATTAAGTTGGATATCTTAATTACAAGTTAATTGTAATGCCCCGACAGGAAACCCCGAAGGGATCAAGCCATAACACAAGAATAGAGTGCAAATTTTTTTATTTATTTTTATTAAAGTTACAACACATAAGATGCAACAAGATATCAAAGATTCAGATTACATAGCGGAAGACTTCAACTAACACCTAAAGAGTTTCCCAACGAGATTACTTAAATTTCACAATTCACTTAACTCACACGATTAGTCCAATAAGCTAATTATCTTAATAATGAGATAATTCATAATCAGGATAATTCCTTTCAAAAGAGGAGAATATAAATCACAAGCGAAGATTCATCATTAAGATCCATTCATAATCTTCATTCAAGCTTTTCATTTAAAATTACAACCCATACATCTAACATTCTAATACACTAGGATTTCATCATAACATAAGAGATCTTTCCAAGCATATATAAATTCCTTAACAACAACTGAGTATAATTCATTACTCTAAGTTACATTCTTTCCATATTCCAACTTATTGCATTTCAAAAGACGATTGCATACTAGCATCTACGATAATCTCATCTAAACCACTTACGCATTCGATCAACATGGCATTCAAGAAAGAACTGAATATAAACATTTATAGTTAATTCCAATTATCCACTTAACCATTTTAACATAAGTTAATCATACATGATAAAGCTGAATAAAGGAAACATAAGAGAATACATCACATAACACCATAATGATCTCGGAGTTCACCCCTAAAGGGCTACATCTCCGGGTCTGCTCAACTGCAAGACCCCTCTGATAATTAATAAAGTTAAGAATACAAGAGGTTACACTAAACAATCCAGCCATCAAGGCGATACATAAACAATATACAAACGACTGCATCGGTCTATAAATACATAAACGATCTCTGAAAAGAACAGGATCCAACTGAACATAATCAAGCTAATACAAAGGTCCAGGAGAGCATCCATAAAACTGAGCCATCACCACCCAAGGTCTAACATGAAACCGATACTCACAAGGGCAGAGACAAAAGGATGACTCACAAAGGTACTCCTAACAGGACAAAACGACAACACACTAGCGAACGTAGGGACAAGTGTCATCACACAACCTGGTATGGTTACCATGGCAAGTCTTCATAGGTCCCGGCCCCATACACTGGGTCACCCTAGCAACCTAATCTGAGCTTCCGGCCCATCCAAGCCTCATGTGGACCCACACATCCTCTCGTGAAGACAAGGATGGTAGTTTGCCATTTCAGGCCTTCTCACAGCATGTCGAATCTATGATAGCACTCGTCCCATGTGTGAGGCACAATTATCTTACTTAAAGATTACATTCTAATCTACTTAGGTTATCACTTATTAGACTCACTTTCGACGGGTTACCCAGCAGCCACTTTGGGCGCGGCCCCCAATCGAAAGCCACTTTCCCATACGACACTAGACTAAACTCAGACGAACTCAAAACCAAGGAATAGACATGGTCAGATGAACGGAGTTCAAGAAGAGAGAAACAATCATCAGGTCAAATACGACTCAAAGATGAACACTTACTGACGGTACTCTAACTAGAGACCCGATCAACAACGGTCAACCACAATCATCATTCGACTCACACACAAGGAGGTTATGATCAAAATGACACTACCACAATACAACAGTCAACTCGGAATTGAGGACTGAAACAGGTACCCCAAGTCAATCCAAACGACAGGGTCCTATCAAACAAAGCACTCTTGCCACCCATAATAAAAAGCGAATACAGAAATTAAACTCGCAAGGCAATAATCAGAAAAGACAATATTTCCTCAAATTGATTTAATCATTAAAAGTCGATCAAGTTTTCTACAAGATCTAAATCAACTTACAGTTATCTACCTCATCTAGGAGTAGGTTGTTCTTGGTTTTCTAACTCTTGAAGGTTCAAAGCATCGAACAGACATATAAAGCCATAAAGAGTTTTTAAACCAATTCATATTAATAAAGTTCAGACAACCATTAATCAAATAAATAAGATATTTAATCTCCAATCAAAACGTCATTAACATACTGGTCTAAAACCGACCTCTACAGATTCATAATTTTCAAACCCAGATGCATAATACGAATCATGGAAATATAGTTATAAAAAGAGAATCTAATGAAGATAATCATTTCCAAAGCACATCGTTTCAATTTCTAACGATAAATATTTCACTTACTTTTCAATTACTCAAATGATATGTTCTAAGACAATATTTAACAACATCAATTAGTAATTTACATCGTAATTCAACGATCTTCCAATAACATATTATTCTCTATTTTGTTTTTAAGCAATACTACCTTAATTAGCCAAATGTTCTAATCAGCTAGAAGGTAAGATAATAACTAATTAATCCAAGATCAATCGGAAAGTAATCAATAATATTCAATTGCGAAGATTCACAATTTAGAACTTAATCAGGTAGGGAGCATAAGTCATGAAATGAGATTGAATAATGATTAAACCAATAACTCCGTTACGAAATTAATCAATACCAAATCAACAATTATGATGATATTGCCACCCTAATCCTAAATAAGAAACTAATTAAATCTTAACATAAAATAATATTTACAATATTATATGCCATTTTTGAATAATAAAAAAAAGCATAAAAAAAAAACCATTTTAAAACTACGTTTAAAAAAATGCATAAAAAAAGAAGAGATGAGGGCGGGGCCCACCTCCCAACTGGGAAGGCTGGGTGCCCAAGCCCTAGCCGCAGGCGGTGCAGGCTCGCGGGCGGCGCTCACGGGGTGCCCGCAGGTGCCGCGGCGCCCTGCAGCCACCGCCGTGGGCCGCAGCCGCAGCGTATGGCAAGCGGAGGTAAGGAAAACGCGTAGGGAGGGGAGGAGGAGCGGGGGAGCTCCGCTTCCCGCCCTCCAACCCCAAACCAGGGTTTAAAACAAACACGCCCAGCTCGGAAAAAAAAGAATACACAGCGTTGTAATTCAAACGCATAGGCTCGAAACTTTTATATTATTATTATTTTTTTTCTTTAAAAAAAAAACACAGTTCGGAAATAATAAAAATCCAAACGCCCACCGCATATATGATAAAAAAAATTCGGTTACCATGAATTCGGTTTAAACGAACTGCGATTAAAATCATATTTTCTTGATGGGTTTCTCATTCTTTTCAAACTCCCAAGGGTTTCAAACGCCCAAAACGAAAAGAGGAATAACAACATCTCAAATACACTTCTAGCCAGCTAATTAATTTACTAAATCAGTTCATAAGCAAGGCAGACAATGGAGAATCTAAAACCAAATAAAACCCCCATTTCCATTTCAAACAAAAACTAAAATTGAGAGTTGGATCCTACCTTAACACGCAATCCTGGAATAGCTGAAGGAGAGCCCACCTGTCAGATCCAGCAGAATTCCCTCCCCAAAACCCCCAAAATTTCTTTCCAACCAAGATCTTCTCCAAAATTGTCCATCCCCATATTTTCCCCAAATTTTGGGTTATATGGAAGAGTTGACCCAAAAATTCCATTTTTGGAATAAAAATTCTTATTTACAAATAATACTCAAAAATTAATTCTTTTCTAGCTAGCAACAAATTAACTTGCTTTATCAATTCCAAAATCGATTTCTCATTTAACTCAAATTTAATCTTTCTGATTTAATAATCCAACAGAATACAGTTAAGTTTATTGTGATAAAATATAAAACTTTCTTTTTTCAACAGCATATATAAAATGCATTTACTATTCCAAATCAATCATTTAAATCGAATTTACTCCCAATTCAAAACAAGCAATTCATTAACAACGAAAATCGCATAACGAGTTCCCGATTAATTTAATCCTTAAATCTCTAATGCACAAATACATATATAATCAAAATAATTACTGAGGACTAATTAATCAATTTAACCATGCACACCAAGCACGCAAATCGAGAAGGTCAACCAAACAGACGACTCGCAAACCCAAACAAAAAGGGATTACCGACGACAACTGACAATGCTCACTTGAGCACGACTAAGGTCAACTAGGGTCTTACGACCACCTAATCCAACTCTAAGGATTAAAAAGGCACACTCAAACCTGCAATCCAGGTGAAGACGAACCTCGCACTCATGCGGCATTGTACCTGAAATTTCCTGCAACCAAGAGTCATACATGCATACATATATAAAATCTAATGAAAGCGTTAGCTCAATATTAATACCACGAGATAGGTACACTAACAACTTGCATACAACTAGTGTGAAAACCACATCAATAGCTATGCGTAAAATCAACATCTGATTATAACATAATATTACGATAAACTAATCAAGATTAAACCAAGGTTAGAAATAGATCTGGGTAGGGGTACTACATTAATGCTTTAGACCTGGATAAAATATGTTTGAAGAATTGACATTTTATAATTTAGGAAGCGTTCATCTATTATGATTGGAGATGAGGCTAACATGAGGATATTTACTCAATGAAGTTAAAACATAATTAACTTAAGAATTTCACCCATTAAGGTTTAAGTAGGGTTTACTTGACGAGCCATCCATTTTAGATAAAATGTGACTGATATAACGAAGTTCATTCATTTATGTTTAAAAGTAACCAACCACAACTGTGATCATCCTTTATAGTTAAAAGTATGCCTAATAAGATGAAATTCATTCATTAAGAATTAAGATGTAAACAATAAAATGAGGTTTCTTCATTTGGGTTTAAACATAACCAACTAATAAGTCGTAGTTCATTTATAGAGGGTAATATGTAAATAGCCAAAGAGTTCATTCATTGAAGAAAAAATAATACTAAGAGATGGAGTTCAATTCACTAAGGTGAAAATGTAATATAGCCACATGAGTTCATCCCTTTAATTAAAATGTAGTTAGTAAGATGATATTCATTTGTTCGGGATTAAAAATGTAAGTAACATAGTGACGATCATCCATTAGGGTTGAAATATAACTAACTTAATGAGTTCACTCTTTTTAGTTAAAATAAAGTTAATATGAAGAAATACATTTGTTATGGGTAAGATATAAACAACTAAATGAGTTCTCCCATGTTAGTTAAATTATAGCTATTATGATGAAGATCATTTATTAAGGTTATAATGAGGGAAACCAATTTGAGTTCATCCATTTATAAAACTAATCTGGTGAGGATTATTTGTTTAAAATAAAATGTAAACAACTAAATAAATTCATCCAATATAGTGAAATATAGCTAACATGACGATGTTCATTTATTAAGATAATACGGTAAGTAGCTGAATGAGGTTCATCCATTAGTTACCAATTTAGATATTATGACATTAGCCCAATATTTGTTACCCATCCAATACGGTCAAATTTCAAGCTTTATAGCAAGTTAATCCTATATTTGTAACCTAGCGAGTTTCCTTCCATACTTACTTCTTTTCATTAACATTAGCAAAATACTTTCCATAATCATATCTACAAACTTTTATGATCCTAATTACTACTTTTAACAAGATGACTTTATTCATGCATTCAAGAAATAACTTCATTAAATTCTCATTATTCACATACAAAATACAACCATACATGCTAGCTCTAAGTATGAAATAGGAGAAAACAAAAGCATTGCATAACACAGATATGATCTTGGAGTTCACCCCTAGAGGGCTACATCTCCAGGTCTGCTCAACTACAAGACCCTTCTCGCAATAAAATTAGCTTAAGGTTACATAAGTTACATGTCATATACATTTTTGCCTTTTAGGCGAACACTACCAATATACAAACGTCCACTTCGGTCAGTAAATACATCTCTACAAGTTTTCCAACCAAGTTCACATAAATGTAAGCATCACTCGTCTAGATATGATATTTAATCCTTAGATAAACATCATTGGCATATTGGTTTAGAAATATACACTAGTCCCCTCTCTAGCAACACAATTATACCCTATTCAAAAGTAAATATACTTTAAAAGGAATCTTTGAAATGAAAAGAAAATGCTTCCCAATGATTTATAAATCTCTTGCATATATATAAAGCAAGTATACATGTATCTCAATTTATATCTAACTAAATAAAATTAACGTCTAAATACTAATGGTTAATTCATTGACATTATTCATTACAAAGGAACCAAAAAAACCACATATAATTAATAATATATATTAATATATGGATTATCTAAAATAACATTTATTTAAAATCCACATTAACCCACAAATTATAATTTATATATATTAATAATATATATTAATCAGAGATTAATGTTATCAAGTATATTAATTCATAACTAAATCTATCCATATTTATTTTATTTTTTTCTAAAACACAAGATTTATTAACCCTTTTTTTTTATATAAAAATTTCTTTTTTTAATAAATAATTTTTTTTTAAAAATACTTTAAAGAAAATTGGAGGGGACATTATGGGACCCACCTTCCAACAAGGAAGAGGCGAGGACCCCCGCAGCTCCCTCGCGGCCAAATAGTGGAATAGGGCACCCCTTGCAGCCATTGTGGACGCAGGGTTTCCCTGCGGCCACCGTGGATGCAGGTTTTACCCTGTAGCCACTATGAACGTAGGGAACCCTATGGCCACTTAGTGACTACAGGTCCCTGCGGCCCACAAGGAGGAGGGCGCAGGTAGAGCCCCCAGCTCCTTCGCCCTCCAGCCCTAGGCGCTAAATAAATTTTGATTTTATTTTAAAACAAACACATTTCGATTTACAATTTTTCTTTTTTTTTTATATATATGATTTTTAAAAATAATCAAAACAATAACCCATCTAATTAAAATAATAATAAACTAAAATCAACGCCCCATTTTAACTCATTCACAATCCCACACAGGGACTGTAATACATTTTTCCAGAAAGACCAAAACAACAAAATGGGGAAAAAATCCCTAGCAAGTTCATGATTTTCCCAAAAACCCAATAACTTTCAAATGGGCAAGATTTGCTAAATCACAAAACCATATAAACATTCTTGATCCAATATCCACCAATATTTTCAAAACTAGAACTCAAATTTTAAGAACATCCATGGATTATCTTTCTTTTAAAAAAAAAAAAAAACCAGAATTTCATGAGGAAGAACCAACCACATTTTCTTTTGATTTATAGTGGAATAAAAGATAAACAAGAAACCTACCTCCTTTAGCATTCCTAGCAAGAATTTTGAAGAAGAGCCCAACCTGCAGCTGTAGAAAAATCCATCCTCCCCAAAATCCCCAAATCTCCATCCCCATATTTTTCTTTTCCAAAAATTCAACAACCCCCCCACAATATTTTTCAACCTAGGTTAAATGGGAACCAATTTTGACCTAATTTCTAATTTTGAAATTTAAGCCCTTTTAAAATAAAAAGAAATAATAATTCTTTTCAACTATTGAATTATTTTAACTTGATTTTCTAATTAATATACTTACCTCTTATTTAATCTTAATTTTAATTTCTCAATATTAATTAAGCCAACATTTATATATCGAACTATTGACAAGGGTAAGGTATTTAAATTAAATTAATTTCCAAATCAATCATTTACACTATATCAAACTTTATAAATTAAAAATGATTTTCTTTAAATAATAAAATTCACCCTTTCTTTTCCAAAATGCAAAAGTGGTTAAATTAATTATATTTCAAATAACTTTAAATATTTCCCTTCTTTTTTAAAACGCATAACTAATTAAATTCATTATTTAAAATTAACCATTAAATTAAATTCACTACAACATAAATAAAGTGATCCTTTTAATTAATGATAAATCACCTAAAAGAAGCCTATTTATTTTGATTTCTCAACTACTAATGCGTAAATGAACACATTAATTCAAATTACATACTTAAGCTTGCTACAAATATAAATAAAGTGATCTCTTAAATTAACGATTAATCATATAACAAAACCTATCTATTTTAAATTTCTCAATTACCAATGCGTAAATCCACACATTAATTGGAATTAAATAATTAGGATAAATTAATCCATTTACCACACGCAAGGCATGCAACCCAAGAAAGTCCACCAATCACACGACACGCAACCCAAATGACAAAGGAACCCTGCGGACCACACATGACGCATACCTGATCATGGCTAAGGCAAGATGATAGTTTTATGGCCACCTAATCCAAATTCTAAGTGTAGACACCTAAAAATGGTCAACGCTTGCGGAGTCATACTTTAACATTTGCGCATTGCCTCATTTTAGGTTTTTGCATCGCATTAAAATTTCTCCTATGATTCGCACTTGGTCTTTATCACTTGCGAGCATCGAGTCGTTCTTCTACATTCTTCAATCATCTCGCTTTCAAATTTGGTCTTCTTGACAACAATCTTCTGTCATGATTTTGGTCAAACTTATCCTGTCGCATCAATGTGCATGCTTATTTGTCGTCATTTTGGACATCGTCAATCCTAATTAGGGTTTTGTCCTCTTGTCAATCTTATCATCATGCGATCGATTTTGTCATCGATCGTGGTCATTTTCAATCTTATCATCTATTTTGTCATCAATCCTTGTCCTCTTGTCAATTTTGTCATTTTGCGATCAATTTATCATCAATCATTGTCATCTTTATCAATCATGTCAATTTGGATCAATTAGTCATTGTTCCTCGTCAATTGGTGCATTTGTCAATCAAATCATTTATCACGTTGATCATTTATTAATTCAAAATTATGATCAAATCAAATCGACATTAATTATCTTTTGTCAAGACCTAATTGTCATCCTTGCATTTCTAATTCATCTTCTAAGGTTTTATGATTTATTCATTTAACCTAATTTGTCATTTCTTCCTCTAGGTTAAATAATTTATTTATTTATCCTAAGTCTTCTCATCGCAATTAAATGATCATTTAATTGGCTAATTATTCCTCTTTTTGTGAATTAATTAATAAATGACAAATTATTAATTAATTTACCTAATTTTCTAATTTTCCATCATTTCTAATTTTCTAATTTTCTAATTTCCTAATTTTCATCATTTCTAAATTCTTAATTTCCACCTATTTTCTAATTTCCTAATTGCAATTTCCACCTAATTAAATTGTCTCTAGTTCTCCCTATTTTTGTGCTTCGGTGGAAGCATGAATTTCTCATGCGTCATACTCTTGGCATAGTAAGATGTCATAAGGTTCTAGTTCTCTAGTCTTTGCATTGGCAATATGTCATAATTCATGACATAGAAGGTTTCATAACCTTCTTCTTTCCACTCAATTGTGCCATTTTTGAAATTAATTGCTTCTAATATCCATTTCATGCTAATTTGATCTTTTCTCCAATTTATCTATAAATTGGATGAATTTCTTCAATCAAAGGTAATTGGTAATCACTTTGTCGAACTAATCAGGTTATTGAATCAATCACGCTTCGAGTACTCTTGTGCCACAATCTTGTCTACTTGCTTTCATCTCATGTGTATGCACTTGAAGGTGAGATCCACAAACAAAGGCTATTTGGAGAAGAAAGAAGGACAATGGAGCCGCATGAAGGAAGCATTCAGATCTACATTTGGTTTGCATAATATTTAGTTTTGAATGTTTTTGTTTTCATGTCTTTATTGAGTGTGTTTAGGATAGATCATTGCATTTGAGCTTTCGTGATTGAGCTAAATTAGTTTTTATATATGCTTTGATGATTTCCACATTTCCTAGCTACACTAAGGATGAAGGAGGTATACTCAACCCTATGAATCTTGAATGAGATGAACCCCGCACCAAGGCGATATAGTGCCTGCAATCTCCTGCAAGCATGAGTCACACAAGCATACATATCTATACATATTGAATGAAGGTGTTAGCTCAAGATTTATAACAAGAATTAGGGAATAATTACATTTACACAAGAATCGATGCAAAAGCACAATAATAGGTATGCACAATTATTTATATTATCTAATCTACAACATTACATCGTAGTAAATCAACCATTCAAGAATGCCACATAGGAAGTCAACTAAGGTCAAACGGGTTTTACAAGGCCGACTAGGGTAGGGGCATTACAGCAAAGGACATTATTTGTGCACAGTTTCAATTATAGTATTTTATCAATCTAAATTTTATTATGAGACATATTATGGGCTTTATGTATTCTTATACATAGTGTATGTGCCTATCAGGGAGTTAGAACTTGGCAAAAAAAATTGGCTTATTTTTAATGGCTTCTAAGACCTATTCCAAAAGTCTCATTTTGGCAGATGGTCAGAAGATTCTAGCATTGCTAGCAGATTTTGGCTTTACATCTACCAATTACATATGTTATAAGGTCACCAAGGCATCTTGTTTATCTAATTCAACTTCCCAATTCCACACATGTCCCTAAGACAATTGGGTTGGCTGCAAAATATTTCTTCTTAATTTGCTCCTATCTATCCAGTTCATTTTTTGTTTGACGGCAGACTAAGTCTATCTTAGGCTAAATTCTTGTTAGATTGTCCATAATCAAGGAACAGACACGACCCAACTGAGCATCTATTGGCGCATATCATTTTAGGTATTTTGGATTTTGTGATGTAGTAACTCACTAGCACTGTAGAGTCTACAATTATTCAAGTAGATGAGTCATCAAGTATCATTAAATTCTTTAACTTTTTGTGTACCACTATTAGTGAAATAATAAGTGAGCTAAGATTTCTTCATTGTTAAATGGATTTGGTGTATATTGTATTTTGACTTTTTAAGGTATATCAATCTTATTTCCCATGCCTTTCTTCCTAATATTTGGGGTCACTTCCAACTATATTCATATCAAATATCATGTTTCCTTGATGCCCCAAAAGGACAACTTCATGGAACATACAAAATTAGTATTACAATTGTTGATGGTCTGATTTTTTCTTTAGATATTTTCCATGTGAAATGAAAGCCATATTAACTTTGTTTCCTTTCTAAAACATACCCAAATTCTTGTGGATGTTTGTGTTTGCAATCATGTAGCGAATTTAACTAGTCAATTGCCCTTGAACCACAATAATATTCAAACCCTTCATGCTTAAGTTGATATTGTGACTAAAAAACCATAATTTTTATTAGACTCGATAGGAAACTCTAGCAATTGGATTGGTTTATAGAAAACTACCAAGACTAGAATTATCTTTTTTGTGTAGCCTCGAAAATATTGACTGCTAACTTATAGAACCCCAAAGCTTTTAATAGTTGACAATAGTGATAAATGTAAACGTATAGTTTATTCAAAAATTTAGGGCTACATAGTAGATAGTGACTATAATACCCTAAAATGGTCACCTAAACCATGGGCCCCTAATCTCAACAACATTACCAAGGTCCTAACCAAAGGCAATTACATCAATCTTGAGCACCTAATTAAATAATTCTTCAATCATTAATGTCTCATGGCAAATTAATCACTCAATATTAATTAAATATTTATTTAATTAATTAAATCATTCCAAGTAAATCATTTTGATCAATTATCCTATTTATTTAATTAAATATCCTAGCATATTTAATTAATAAATTTGTCATTTAATCACAAAAAAAAGGAATTAATTTACAAAAATAGATTTATCATCAAAAAGAGGAATTAATTTGAAAAATAAATAAAAATTACCATAAATCTTCAAAAAAGGAAACAAATCAAGAAAGAGGAATTGGAAATTTTGAGCACAAATCTTCAAAAAAGGAAACAAATCAAAAAGAAATTAATTCAGAAAAAAGAATTAAAATTTGAGAAAAGAAATCAAATGGAGATAATCTTGAAAAGAATTAAAAATTGAAAAAATCTCAAAGAAAGCGATTAAAACAACTAAATCTCAAAATTGAATAAAATAGAGAATAAATAAGTTTTCTTCTGATTTTATCTTAATTTTAGTTCAATTTCCTTTAAAACTAAGAAAAGAAGCCAATCACATCAATTCACTTGGATTGTGCTTCCTCTTGGAAAATTTTGACTACTCATCATCATTTGATTTCAGTCGTTGGTTTCTTTCTGAATTTTTTATAAATTCAGCCTTCATCTCTCATTCAAGGATCCTGGAGAATATATTGTTATTATGTTGTTTTTGCTCTAGGTTCATTAAGATTTGTGTACTCAGATATTTGCATATTAGTTCTTGCATCCTTATTAAATCATCTAGCTTAATATTGTTTAAATCATGTTAGATTAAATCTTGCAAATCTTGCATTCATCTAGCTTAAATTGTGCATTCATTTAGCTAAAATTGATGCTCATATAGATTAAATCCTTCGTTTAGATTGTAGTCTAGTCACTGGATCGCTTAGCAATCTGAGAGCAATCTAAACTCACATCTACTAGAAGATAATAAGTTGACTTGCAATGGATTTTATTTTGTCATTTTTGATTAATTAACCCATGCAAATAATGACTTATTGAAGTGTTGTGTATTCGAGATGCAAATACTTATCTACTTTTTGCACACACATTTCTAGCGCCTACCATGGGACTCGAACCCACGACTACAAGATTTCCAATGTTTATTGAATAAATTTAATGTTTGGTTTTTATAACTAATAAACATGTGTTAAATTTGCAAATAAAAATCTTTCTTTTTCCTTGTTCTTTTGTGACAGTCAAAAATGGTCTTTGTTTGGAGAGAATAACTTTTTTTGAACTGTTGGATCTAAACTAATATTTTATATGTTGGTGAAAACCAATTTTTCTATATTTTAACCGAAGTGATTGTCCTAATATTTTCTGGTGTGAAAGTTATGAATGACAGAGTGCAGTACTATCATTTTACTTATTCTTCTGTGACAATAAAAAATGGTCTCTGTTCAGAGAGAATAACTTTTTATTAAACCATTGGATCTAAACAAAAATGTTATATGTTGTTTCAAACCAATTTTTCCACATTTCCACCAAAGGGATTTTCCTAAATATGTCTTTTTAGAAAGTTATAAATGACAGAGTGCAGCATTATCAAAATTGTCATAACTAGGATAGTCATAAAGAATGGAAATTCTTGTTAGATTAGTTTAATTTACAATTTGCACGCTAGTATTTTATTTTGATGATTTTTTTATGTTATTTTGGCAACTAATTTTGGGTTTTTAATGATTGCACAATGCTTTTCAAAGAATTTATCAATCCAACATACGCTTATCAAAGAATCAAAAGCGAAATGACTTCTAATGCGTTGTTCTTGCAGGTTGCCTAAGGAGAATCAACTAAACATTGTGTATTCATTTATTATTTTCTTAGGCACTTAAATTTCTATCTGGTTAATGAACAAATCTATCTTTTGTGCTTGAAGAAAAATTTGAGAGGTAGGAGAGTATGCTCTTGTCAGCACAGATAATCAGAAATCTAGACCCTCGAGGCTTTTTCTAAGTTTTGAGATTTGTGTACCTTTAGGGAAGCCTGTCACAGTGGGAAAAAGTAATCACCCAGTGAGAATGACCCAAGTGAGTACAGCTGGACCTAAGCATTCCAACTAACTATAATAAATAGGCCTCTAGTGATTAAATCTCAAAGGACGGGATTATTTGAGTTTTCTCTTTAAGATCTCTCATATCGGTCATTTTGTAGGGCCTCACAGTCTCAATCACGTTTACATGACTACAACTTGTTTCATTACCTTGTTGGGCTATAGGCCTCAATCATATTCGCATGACTTCAAGGGGTAATTTCAAATAGAATTCCTAACTAAGAACTTTAAAATAGAGGCTACCTAATTCACCTCCGAAAGGGGGATAATCTTTGTGCAAGAGAGATAGTAACTCTCCCAAGATACTTACCATTTTGTGCCCCCATTAGCATTTGGAGTTGGCTAATATAGCATTGAGAATCCATTGCATGAGACTCAGTGGTAGTATTCTGATTAGCTATTGGGTGTGTACCTCAGTCTTCAAGAAAAGGTTTTCCTTCTCAACGAACTTTCATAGGGTTAGCATATTGTGCTTGAAAGTCATTATACATCTTGTGTGTTTATTGTGTTTTCATCCCTGAAACTGAAACTAAAATACTAAAATTGAAAGACAAACTGAAAACAAAGTCAGTGATCAATACTATCAAAACTCGTCCTATGTCCATTCCTGAGTTGTACGAGTCATCATCATCCTTCATAGTTTATCGTCTAATAAGTACTAAATTGTAATCTGAGTATAAGCAGGAACTCATAAGACTATCTGTATTTTTCATCTAGAAACCCTTGGATTGTTGTCCTAACATTGAAAGTTTGTCATATGAGTCATTGCTCAAAAGTCTGTCAAAGTTGCTAAAAACAAGGCCTATGACAATTTTGTTTGATCAATCCTAAAACGTAAACAATAAGCTTATTCCTGGTTTTCTAAACCTGAGCATAAATACACCTTGGTAGTGTACCTTCTACAGTTGTGTTGCACGATTTTGTCGGTTACCTCTTAGCTAGCTCAATCAACATAATCCAATCAACCAATCTATTGTCCAAACTTCACTCTCGAGTATCACTTAGGCTACTTAGCCTTGACTCAAAATTAGAGTCAGTATATCTCACCCGCATAAGTTTGAACATCAACCTTTGGCCTCAACGAACAACAAGCTTTGATCTCACCTTGAAATTTGTAACACCTCTCACTATCAATTGTAAATGGTTACCTTAGCTCCAATTCCCATGGCTACCTTGGCTGAAATGATTCTAGATCTCAAGAAGGAAATATATGACATGAAAATCCAGCAAAATAAATCAATGACTCCATTTAAAAAGAAAATGCATGATATCAAGAGTGAGAAACTTCAAGGAATGCTAAAATGATTATATGATTTGACAATCAAAAACCAACAAATAATTGACAATCAAAAGCCAAATCTCAAACAAGCTCACAAGACACCTTCACCAAGACATAAAGACATTTCCTCCAAATATCCTCTAGATAGACAATTTACACCTTTGAGGCCATCTATTGAGTCGACTTTGAAAGAGCTTCTTGAGCATAATTTTATCATATTGCCTAAAAATACCACATCGGGATGTGAATTTGTGAGTAAGTATTGTGCATATTATAGACAAAATGAACATAAGACTTCGAATTGCATGGAATTAAAACATAAGATTCAAGATCTCATTGATAATGGTGTCATTTAAATTGAAGATCCTAATGACTCACCCAAAGAAAAATAAGGAACTACTTCTAAGCATGATCAAAATCATGAACCTATGTCTAGCAAGGTTCCATATGTGGCTTTCATCCCTTCCATGATGCTTTCATATCCTAAAACTTCTCAGCAACAATCCATACCATCTCCTTCAAACAATCAAACTTCTCATGTTTACCTTCAAGGGCTATCTCCTATGAAAATCCAAGTTAATTCCAATATTGATACAAGTTCCTCTAAAGATTTAAAAATCTCAGATCCTATAACATCATGCACTCCAATTCCAAACGTACCCACTCTAGAGAGTCCCACTCAAAATGCTTCCCCGTCATGCCAAAATATGGAGAGCTTTCAAAAATACCCTATGCCTATGCAAAATCCTATCCCTTCCTTAGAAGTGGTTCCATGTCAAGAGCATAATTTGAAAAATGAAAAACTGAGTCCTATCATAAATCAAGATCAAGACACCAAAACTCCTTAATCCCATCTAATGATTGAAAAAGATCCTATTTCACTAGAATCCCATGATGATCCCCTTATGCCTTTCCATTTCTTCCAAGGTGATCCCTTTCCATCTCAAGAGAAAATAATCATTCCAAATCCTATTCCTAATCCACTTCCTATGCAAGATCACGATATACCTTCCATTCTTTTTAATGATTCCATTGAAAGTCAAGAGAATAGCACCTTTAAAGAGGAATCCAGTGATCTTCCTCCTTGTCAAGATCAAAGTATCCCTTCACTTTTAGATCCTCCTTTTTAAGATAAAATAATCCCTTTAAATCCCCCACAAGATTCCTTTGTCCCTCCGTCTCCATGTCCTAGTCCTCCATATACACTCCAAGATCTCATTTCTTTTGATGATCTCATTATTTCTTCCATTGAAGAGCATGTCATTGATCCTCCATCCAAACCTTCCAATTCTATTCCTCCATCACCTCCTTCATCCATTTTGGGTTCTTGTGTCCCAAAATTTGTAACCTTTCCTCCATCCAAATATCTAAATATGAGATTCACTTCTCTTACATGTGTCCACCATCCCTCAAGGTGTGTGACAATGTTGATCTTTACAACATTTCCATCTAGCCATACATAATTATTCCAACATCCCATCCATTATCCAACGCCTATTTTTCACCCTTCCATCCCTCTTGTCCAATCCTTTGCATAAATCCTTGCCCTAGTTTCATTTCATTATCCTACCAATATCCTTGAGCATACCTTCATAGCCATGGTCTATTGCAACTCATATTCCAAGGATACCATCCAAAGAAGCAAGACGTTGGGGGTTCTTCATCCATCCCCTATCATGCCTCCATTATCTTCCAAAAAAGGAAAAAAATGATGAAAAAAAAATCAAAAAAAAAAAAAAAGTAAAGAGAAATGATTTTGTTCATGAGTGCAAACCACTTCTTGTGGCACCTTGGGCAAGTACCATGATGAAAACCTGGCAAACAGGAATCATGCGTAATCCATTATCCTTTTGCACTTTACACTGGGGGCAAGTTCCATCCATGTACATCCATCTATTATCCTTCATCCTCCATTATCCCTCATCCACTCTATTTACATTCATATCCCTTTAACACCTTTAATCTTGACAAGGTTAAGGATCTTTAAAGGTTTTGTATGTCCTATATATTGCACTTGATCTACACCCTTCTACTCCAATCCATTTCTTACTTTTATCCTTCATTACCCCCTTTGATCTTGCTAATCCTATTTTTCTCCTATCCAAAACCCATCACTTCATCTTGATCAAAATTAAGGACATAAAATGTAACAAACCACTTGACATGGTCATTTATTTGGACCATATGACATTCGTTACACCATATCCTTGCTTTACATTGCTATATTTGGTCCATGTGCTTGGATTTATATTGTGAGATAGTCCTTGAAAGCGTCAACCAGCATTCGCTTATCCATTCATGTACTCAAAATCCCTTTTGCCTTGCTAGACACTAGGGGAAAACATCAAAATCATAAAAAATTATAAAATGTCCTGAACAAAATACTAAAAATCATAAAATGTCCTGAAAAAATCCTAAAAATAAAAAAAAACACACAAAATAAAAAATTGACAAAATCAAAGCAAGAAAGCATAGACCCTCCTTCAAACCAAATCAATCATAGACAAACTATCAAGGTCTACAATCAAACTTATCACATGTCTTGTTAATTAATCTATCAAACTCTACCAAACATCAACATGTCTTATACAAGGAAGGGTACACTTGAAACCAGACAGATCGGTCTTATACAAGGTACTTACTCTTTGAAACCAGACATTCCTATCAATCATCAAAAAATCAAAAGAATGACATAGATCAGTGTGATTGCTGGATTTTGTCCTAGTTAATCTTATCTTTATCAACTGATGGTAGAACGAGTTTCATCTTTAAAAATCACTAAAAATAATTCACTTTTCTTTTGCTTGTGCATATTCTCTAGTCACTTTTGTGACCCCCCTTGGTTCTCCTTAGAACCCTCATGGCTTGTAATTGATAAATATTATAGTCCTAGGGCACTTCAATCTTAAAGCCCTGAGCAGCTCACCCAAGCCATCCTTGTGTCAGTCAAGTCTAGATCATTCACTTTGAGTCAGTCATCTATCTCCTACCTTATACAGAGTTTTGATCACTAGCACCCTATAAAACATGCAAAACAAGAACAACTGAAAACAACAACTCAAATTGCTTGAGCTATGCTAACATTTCCTTTGTATGTTTTCTTTTATATTGGCTTTCGGTCATTATTCCCTCTGAGTAACTCAAGGAATTCTATCTTCAGTAAGAGGAGCAAGGATTGGGGGCATAGTACTTTTTTTTGTTTTCTGCTTGTAGGGGTGATTCTAACTAGAAACATCTAATCAGCTGGGTGTCTGTGATAAGTGCCTTCACATCAAGGTGAAATTACCACACATACCTCGACTCCACTTATTTGTATGCTATTGGGAGGTTGGAGTAATTTCTTTGTCTTTTTTGAGGGAATTTCTTTAATGTGCAAACTGGATGCATGGGTAATTTGTCCAAGGATATGAATGAAAAAAAAGGGTCATTGCAGACAACATAATTAATATTGCATATATAAAGGAAGGAACTCTATTTTTCCTGTTGTGTTTGTAAAATGCTCAATGATGAAAATTAAGCATTCCAAATCCAGTGACTAGGTTTAGATTGCATCCATTCTAAATTTTAGGCATTTCAAGTGATTTGGGCATGATAATAATGATCTCTTTATCTTTTGAATGAGAGTTTGAAGCATCATCATTTTTGAGCTAAGTGGTATCTTATTCATCATCATTTATCTGGTCAAGTACTTGTGTATTGAGATGTTAGCTACATACATAAGCATCTTATATAGATCCATACATTTCATTATTACTTATTTGCATTCATATTATTGCATGAAGAAAAATAAATATTTGCATTACTAGCTACTCATTTTCATCATTTATTTGCATATGAAAAGAAATAAACAAAAAAAACATTCATACACCTCCATTGCATACATCCATATTGAAAAGATATGCATACATATTAATATAGAATAAAACATATAGAAAGACATCTCATAATCAATCAACACAAGTACGAAGAAATCAAATCAAGAGCTCGTATATCTCATCATAATCTCAATGTCTAAGAGTATAAATTATATCAACTATCAAATACAATGTCTCATCGAAGCAAGAACCTTATAAAATTGACAATGATACATTGAGCCCCTTATATAGCCCAAACCCTAATTTTTAAACTTGCTCTGATGGACATAAAACTTATATCCTAAACTAAATCGACTGTCCTGAGTCCATTTTCGGGATCAAAATTAAAATCTAACGTCACTTCTCTAGTCAAAATTTCATGATGTTGACCACTTACTACTTTCATCCTCAAGTCAATTTTTGAATCATTTTTCTCTCAATTCAATTATAAATCTCAATTTCATTCTTAAATCAACTCTGATTTTAACGCTTCAACATTAATCTTTGTGCTCAAATAACTTATCATCACTCAAAATTAAATTGCTTGAAATCACTGTGTAACCCTCGCTATTTCTCGATTTCACTCCCGAGGGGGCATACTCATGACATCATCATCATCAGTGATCACATCCTCAAAGTCGAGAATTTCTTTCAAAATCTTACAAGTCGAGCAACTAATCTTTATAGAACATCAAATAAGACCTCATTGCTAGGGGCATCTCAGCTTCATCGCTTCATATTAAGTTGAGATTTCTCAATCATCTGAATCAAATCAATCTCTAGGGGCATATCAGTTTCGTCGCATCAAATCAAGTTGATATTGTCTTCATCTAAATTAGTCTCTTAATGTTAATCAGTTTCATCATTTTTCATCAAGCTGATTATTCATTTAAACTCAATCAAGAGTTTAAAGAGTATCTTTGATCACATGCTCAATCTAAGTAGGTGTTCATTTTCATCACATCGAATCAAGTTGGATAGTTTATCTTCGCTCATCATTTCTTGATCCATCAAGTTCAAGATCGATTTTATCTTCGCTCACTATGTCTAGTTCAATAATGTTCTAGATCAGTAAGATCCGCTTCTTGATCAATCAAGTTCAAGTTCAGTATCTTTTCTCTTCATCGGTCCTAGTTCAATCAAGTTCGGGTTTGGTATCGTTTTCAATCAATCTGTTCGGTTTCATCACTTCAAATCAAGCTAAACACCTCGCTCTTCATCTAGTCAGTGATCAATCAAGTTCAGAACTGATATCTCCTAGTCATCAACTATTCTTTGAACCAATGTGTTGCTCACACATTAATTCAAAGAGGGGCAAATGTAATACCCTAAAAATGGTCACCTAAACCATGGGCCCCTAATCTCGACAACATCACCAAGGTCCTAACCAAAGACAACTAAATCAATCTTGAGCACCAAATTAATTAATTTTTCAATCATTAATGTCACATGACAAATTAATCACTCAATATTAAATAATATTTAATTAATTAATTAAAACATTCCAAGTAAATCATTTTGACCAATTATGGGTCAGTGCAAGAAGATGAGTCCACTTTTTGGCCAAAAAGTGGAAGTGTTTTCCCTGTTTTTCAGATTTTGTCTCACTTGAGCTTAAATTTTGAAACACTTAGAGATTGAATCTTGAAAAAAGTCAGTACTATAAAAGATAGCTCTCTGAGTGTACTTTTCAAATATGTAATTTATTTTAATACCCACATAATAAAAAATAACTTTTTGAATGAAGTTCTAAAAACTATGTTTTAAAAATGCCTGTTTCAGGACCATACCATGCATGTGTACGACCCACACTTTTTGACACAATTAAAATTATTTTCTCAAACCGTTTTGGGAAATGGTTTGTAACACACTAAAGATTGATGAGCATATTTTTCTATATTTTTTTTTCAAATATTTTTTTTTAAATTAATTTTTTAATGACCGTAATTATCTTTTTAAAAATTTGACGTGTACGACCCACATAATTTGACGTAAACTTAGTATTTTTTGAATTTTTTTTTTTTTAAATTGAAAAGAATTTTGTGTAGATTGATGACATATAATTTTTTTTTCAAAATTCATTAAAATAAATAAGTTATTAAATTAAGAAAATTAGTTAATATTTCAAATTTATGACCCTGATTTAGTATAAATTAAATGAAAAATAGTTAAAATAATCAATTTTTAAATTAATTTACATATTTAGAATCTAGACAGTATAATCTGAAATGGGTTTCAATTTCGTATAAAAATTCTTTGATTAGAGGCACGTAAACTATTTCATTTCATCATATTTGTGCTTTCATTCATGGAGCTTTGAATTTGCAGGTTCATGTCTCAGGTGTGGCCATCCCAGGCCTATCCCGGGCCTAATCCCGAGGCAAGTGGCGGGTTGTGAATTCAAATTTTACATAACGGGCCCCCGTTTTATAAACGGGGGCCCGTTTCATTTTCTGCCCGTTGGATTTAACAACGGGCCCCCGTTTTAATAACGGGCCCCCGTTTTTAAAACGGGGGCCCGTTGTTAAAATAACGGGGGCCTGTTATTAAAATAACCGTTGCTGTAAAAAAAAAACAGATTGCATCGATTTACTACACTATCATTGAAATCCGTACTGACAAAGTTTTTTACATCATTTGGCAGTACTTTTTAATATTTTTTACGTGATTTTTTGAAGACAAGTTTGTAAAAATGGGTTCTAAGCAACGTCAAAAGAAAAAAAAGAGGACAATGACAGTGAACGAAATTCAAGCACAAAGAGAGAAGGAGGCAAAACGCCAAAGAGATCGAAGATCACAACAACGGCAATTGAATAACACTTTTGAAGCATCTAGTTCAGTGCCCGTTGTAGATGAGACCATTGAAGACATCATGATGGATGCAAGAAATATAGAACCACACACGGGTATGACTGTTGATGCAAATGTTGATGTGGATGCGAATCCTGGTATGTTTTTAAATCCTGATGACTATGATGCCAATCAAATTGCTGATTTAAATGAAGCTGGATATAAATTTCATACACCAATATGAAAAGAAATAAAAATTGAAAATATTACACCACCATCTCTAAAAGAAAATGAATGTAATTTGTTTACTATTGATAGCAATGTGCTAGATAATCTTAATGGGTTAGTTTCTTGGAGACAAATCAAAACACATGCAAACAGATTATATAAACAATTTTTCTATAATAAAAAGTTAGGATTCCAATGTCAATTAATGCTACAATTAATAAAAATGTTAAAAATGCGTAAAGTCATGAAAAAAATAGGTATTTATGCAAAACCAAAAAGAAAAGATGAATCATATAAGCAAGTTGTATCTACTGTTGCCAGTGCCATCGATTCTATAGGAAAAACAAGTCGATCTAAAGATAAGAATGCAGCACGTAGAGTTATAACGACTGCTATAGTTGACAAAATGATTGTTAATAAAAGAATGTTAAGTGATATAAGTGGCTATTTGAACTTACATCGTAGAACCTTGTCAAGAGCGGCCAAAAGAAGAGACACAATTGAAATTGATCCACTAAACCATTGTTGGAGTTTTAGTGGTAGACTTCAAAGGTCGGACATGAAATTAAATGATGAAACTAAACAATTAATTACAAAATTTTGGCATGATAACACTAGAGTTTCATCAAATGTTAGAGATGTTTTAAAGTTAAGGGTGGGATCAAAAATTCGTGATCCTCATCCAAAACATCTTCTTGACATGACTCAAACTGAATTCTTTAAAAAATTTAGTGATGAATCTGTGTTAATGAATTTACGAATTAGTCAAAGATCATTTGAAAAATGCAAACCCTGGTATGTTAAAATCAATAAACAAAGAATATCTTGTTGTTGTAAAACTCATGTCCAGTTTCGTTACTATTATGATGTTTTTTGATATATTCGTTGTATGTTGCATGGTAATGATCTTGTGCAGGATTGTGGTGTTTATGTTCCACCTAAAACTATAAAAGATTTTATTGGAAGTTTATTTTGTAAACCACCTAATGAAAAATTATTTCTTTCCAGTTCATGCATTTATGGTCTTTGCAATTTATGTGGGAACTATTCTTCGATAGGTGAATGTTTGCATGAACATGTTTCATCTGAGTTTGGACAAAAAATGGTTGATGTTAGGAGATTTAAAAATATAGAATACCCTCTAAAGGATGGAAAGATGGGGAAACGTTTAGAATTGATTACAGAACAGAATAGTGTGAATGCATTTATTAGTGAGTTTAAAACTCATATTGTTCCAAAATATGTGAAACATTCCCAACATGCCCGATGGCTTGATGGACAGTTTCGCATATGCAAGAACACATTTCCAATTGGAACAATAGTATCAGTTGTGGATTTTGCAGAAAATTATACTCTAAAACCACAAGAGGAAACTCAATCACAATACTACAACTCAGTGCAAGTGGCCATATTTGTGCACATTATATATAGACATGACCATGACAGTACAGAAGATAACAGAAAAATTTTGAGGGAGTATCATTTCTATGTTAGTGATAATCGATTACACTCTTCAGAGTTTGTCCAACATTGTTTCGAGGTATTTTATGATAATCTTAAGGAAAGAGAAATTGACATGAAACAACATATGATATGGTCAGATAACTGCACTGGACAATTCAAAAATGCAAGAATGTTTTATTGGCTATGCAAAGTTCACAAGATAACCAATGTCCAACATTTATGGAGTTTTTTTGAAGCGGGACATGGTAAGGGGGAACACGATGGAGCCGGTGCCTGTATAAAAAGAGCTCTTGCTAGAGAACAATTGAAATTCGAGGATGCAGTGAAATTCAGAGATGCTCGTGCAGTTGTAGATTGGTGCAATTCAAAGTTGTCAAAAGGATCAACTGAAAACTCTGCAATTCGACGTTTCTTCTGGTTGATAGAGGAAGATAGTATTCCTATTCGGCATGATTGTAATACCATCATTGGATCAGCTAAATGGCATTCGTTTAAGAGTTCTAATTCAAACACATGGACTATATTCACAAGGCAACTTGCTTGCTTTTGTCAGTTTTGTGTTTTTGGAGATTGGGAATTTTGTGAGAATAAAGAATGGGTTGAAGAATGGCAACAAAGATCATTGACACCCATAGATGCAAATGATCCGCATGAAAGAACTGATGAAGATATGGATCAAATGTTTGCATCAAATGACTATGATCGCATTTCAGATCTTATACAACAAGGTAAAATTATTTTTGAAATTTGTTTTGATTTATTAAATAGTACATAAATTTATGAAATCTTACAGTGTATATTTTTGTTTTTATTTCTCATTAAATATTAAAATAAAATTGTTTTGTGCACAGGACATGTCTATGCTGTTGTTGCACCAGAGGACAATGAAGAGGGGACAGAGTATTGGTTGGCTCGATGTGTAGAGCGAAAACATAAGCTAACTACTCCTCGAGTAGATGATGATGGTTATGACTATCCAACAGGATCTGTGGTTGTTGTTGGCACTTGGCTACGCAAATATCTAACAAGAAAGAATGGATTGCCCGCATTTGAAGATTATGAATTAGAGAAAAAGATTATACATTACTCACATTTGGTAGTGGCAACTAATATAAAATTGGATAGATATCGTGGCAGGCCTGCTAATAAACAATTATGGACTCTCTCTATGGAAGAGCACGAGACAATTATAGATGCTTTGCAAAAGAGAGAGGATGCAGATGGTATAATAGAATGAATATCAAGTAAGTTATAATTTGAACCCTTAATCCACCTCCCTTTTAAAAGTCACGATGCATATTATATATAGTATTTTAAATCATGAATCATAATTACAAAATCTAATCTACTAAAATTTTGTTTCAGGTCTACCACAAGTAGAAGGCATCAATGAAAACAAAGTTATTTGTGCATACTTTATGTTTCATTTTGAATAATTACAAGTAAGTTAAATTTTTGTACCCTTAAGGCAAATCCATTTGTATTTTAAATTCAATGTATTCTGATTATAAAAACTAATCATATGTATTTATTTTTTCTAGGTCTCTCAGAGTAGACTTGGCCTCAATGACTACTATATTGTTTGTGCATACTTTATGTTGTATTTTAAATTCAATGCATCCTGATTATAAAAACTAATCATATGTATTTTTTTTTCTAGGTCTCTCAGAGTAGACTTGCCCTGAATGACTACTATTGTTTGTGCATACTTTATGTTGTATTTTGAGAGATATAAATCCTTATTATTATAATTTAAATAGACTGTTTATTTTATTTTAGATATGTCTTCTTGATTACATTTTGTGTACAATATACATAAATGAGAGACTACTGGTCAAATTTATGAATGAGATAATTATGTTTTAATCAAGTTCTATTCATTATATTTGTTAAATGATACTTTTTGATTTAGAATATGTTATAATTATAAGATATGTTTCGATACTTAGTTCATGATGTATGCACATGTAGTTTATCTAATCACAAGAACTATTTAAATAAAATTCCAAAAATAAAATTACAAGTCCACATAATGCCTATAAAGTTGTTTAAGCACAACTTCCATAAATAAAATTTCAAGTCCACATAATATATAAAGTATGCGCAAAATTTCAAGTCCACATAATTTCAAGTCAATATATATGATCTAATGTGCACATAATTTCAAGTCCACATAATATCTAATGCGCACAATACACATAAAGTATGCACATAATATATATGATCTAATCCTATTATGAAACTATCCATATATATAAAGTATGTGTGTGCACGTGTAAACAAATATGTAAAGCCCGTAAAATAGTACATATCAGAGCCAAATAAACAGTAAAATTTCAAGTCCACATAATCCATATATATGTCTAGATGGTAACATGATGTTCACTCCACATAATATCTAATGTGCACAAAATATATAAAGTATGCACAAAATATATATGATCTAATCCTATTATGCAACTATCCATATATATAAAGTATGTGCACGTGTAAACAAATGTGTAAAGTCCATAAAAAAGTACATATCAAAGCCAAATAAATAGTAAAATCTAAGTGCTATCATCAATAACATCTCGTGGTCTCTTGTCCCCAGGACGTGGTCCAGATCCACCTGTCTCATGCTGTACAATAAAAAAATAATATTAAAATATTACTTGAAATTAACTATTAAAAGAATCATTTATCAAATATAGTAGAATTCATAAATTAAGTTACAAACTTACCATATGCTCATCAGATCCTGTAGCAGTATCTCTCTTGTCCCCGGGACGTGGTCCAGATCCACCTGTCTCATGCTGTACAATAAAAAAATAATATTAAAATATTACTTGAAATTAACTATTAAAAGAATCATTTATCAAATATAGTAGAATTCATAAATTAAGTTACAAACTTACCATATGCTCATCAGATCCTGTAGCAGTATCTCCTCTAGCAGTATCTTGTGCAGTATCAACACCAAATGCAGTGCTAGCTAGCTCCTGTACAAGGTCAAATTCAAAGTGTCCAATTAAATCTTAAATTAAGAGTCAAAATAAGATCAAATTAAGTATTACATATTAATACCTCAAAGGATGTCGATGTGCGTTCAAATTGGCTCTGATCAAAATTATGAGGATAACCTATCCTAATGGTAGTGTCCACCTGCATACATGCATTTAATGAAATCATATTTAGTGAACATATATATGTGTACTAAATAATTTCAAGTAAAGTTACAATATTGTAAGAGTTCATATTTAAGTTAAGAATTATAAGATACATACCATAGATGGTGTCACAATAGTCAGACCCTCTTCTCGATGTGATGTAGAGGGTCCCTCATGACCTGAATCCTAGAGAAAGAAGCATTCAATGTATCAACATGAAAATTTATATAATATACGACGATAGCATATTAACTTAAAAAGATCTAGTACAATGTCTAGATAGAAATTTATACTATACCCCATAAGGTGTGCCGAGTTGTCTTCCAGTAGATGCAATATTGACTCTAATATTAGGCGTAGTCCTTATCTACATAAACAAAATTTATTTAATGAAGTATTAGATTGTATAAAAAAAGAGATGCACTTAGTTTATACCTATATTTAATGAAGTACATAAAAACATTGACATGTACATGTATATATATCTATACCTGGTCAAGATGAACATCCAAGCAAAGAAAATCCATATAAGATGTCATCATACTATCATCTGCTGCATCATGCTCATCTGGAACTGAAGTAGATCCTGCAGCAGTAGTAGGACCTACACACGTCTCATGACAACTCGAACACATATGTGGCATCCATCGAGGAGCAGATGCCATGTGAGCAGCTTGCTCACTCAGGTTCCCTGTGAGGGAAGTCAAAGCATCTAATGTCGAAATGAATGATGTATTTTGGACATCTGCAGGAATCGATGGAGCAACAAGTGGAACTATGGGTGGATCCGGTAGGGGATTATTACTCCGTGCCCCTAATCTATGCTGTGGCATTCCACGACCAACACCCTGGAATGACTTAATATCAAAATAATTTGGTTTTTGGTTCATTACAAACTCACAGTATAATTTCTTCAAAAAATAAAAAGGGACCTCATAATTACGATGTGGTGGATAATCAAAAACCATCCACCATCTATCCCAAAAGTATCTAGCCATTTCTGGATGCACACACCACCTAATTGAAATTCTTTTCTGGTTAGGTTGCATTGGTTCTCTTGTTTTTGGGTTGGTAAAATATGGATATAAATGAGCTTTGGTTATTTTCAAATCTGTGATTTGTCTATAAGTTAAACCATTGGCATAAAAATCACACAACTCTTGTCGTCGTCTATGAAATTGATCTAATTGAGAATCAACAGATCTAACTGACTCGACAACAGTTTGCATTGATTTTGCAAACTCTACAAGATGGGGTGGCGTGACTTGCTCATTTTGGATAGCAGCAATGTTTTGTTCAATCACTTGTAGGTTTTCATTAATTCGTTCTCTTAAACGAATTTCATCCAATCTAGGGGGTTGTGGTGGTGGTGGTGGTGGTGGTGGTGGTGGAGGAGGAGGAGGAGGAGGAGGGGGTTGTGGTGGGGAATTTTCACCTAATAGTTCATCTATGTCAAAAACATCCATGATGGCAAAGAACTCCTGCATATATAAAGATATACATGAATTATATACAACTCTATGTCAAAGAAGAATCTATTTTACTAAATTAAAAAAAAACATTTATAAATAGTAACATTTCTATGTTGTTGAATGAGATACACATGAAATATATAATATAATATTGAACTTAAAAAAATATACATGTACATACTATTGAATCTTGAAATATAAAATTTGTGCACAAAACTTAATAAAAACTTTCAATGAAACATCATAAATCTATTAGAATTCAATTACGTAGTTTTGAGATAATTGTCATCAATTCATATTACATTGATTAGTCTTCAAACAATCTTAAAAAAAAACTAATCTCCCATGACTATAAATGACATACTTAAAACATATTATATTCTAAGTGGTTGTCATGTAAAGACAAAACATCAAAACTTTTGAAGAGTTAAGCATATTTCACCATTAAATTTCTCCCATAATCAAATCTACACAAGATTATAATTTACAAAAGGTCTTCAAAAAATATTATTTCCTATAAATCATTTATTATAAAACTCCGCAATCATTTGTTTTCATATATAATCTTTCTATAAAATTTAAGATATCAATCCATACACAAATTCTCTTACAAAGTTGAATAAGAAATGAAGGATAGAGGATTAAATACTAAGATTGTTTTGAGAGATCAATGGAGTAGATTGATTGAAAGGATTGTGTGCATTAGAAGCTTCCAAGTGGCAACTTAAATGTTTGGTGCACATGAGGAGTTCATGATCCAAGAAAGTTTTGAGGAAAAGGAGTTAGTCTAGTGTTTCTTGGTTAGTGAGGAGGATCAGTAGATGTACATCATTAAAGTTTACATAAGGGTTGCATTCAAGTCTTGAAATATTCCATCTCTTGTTCAAATATATGTAAGAAGGGGAGAACATTGGATATATTACATCATTAGATAGCTTTAGATTATAATAAAATATAAAATAAATTAATATTTAGATGTTGAATTATAGGTTAGTTAATAGTTAGTAATTAGTAAATTAGTTATTGATTGGGAAGTTGCATTCCCATAGGTTAGTTGGTTCATGTCCAAAAATAAGGACATGATGTAATGTTCAAATCAAGTTGTGATCTAGATTAAATTTAAATATCTTAGTTTTCATAATTTAAATTAAGATATTCATCTATAATAATGGTGTAGTCATTGTAATTATAATTTTTCACATAATACATACAACATCAATGCATTAAGCAAAAGAGGACAATTACAAGGATCAACATGTTCATGTAATGAATCACCATGATGACCATATAAGATGATAGATTTTAACTTAACAATTTGAAAGGTTACATAATCCTTGTAAGAAAATAAGGAATGAATGAGAATAGGTTATCATCATTTTCTAATACAAAAGAACTCAGACATTATCACTATATACATAGCCCAAAAAAAACTTATACATCCAAAATGACGTGGAAACAATATTCAAACCTCAAGGAATGTATAATAGAAGAATGAACAATGGAGATAATCAATTTCTCAATCTAGTCCTACAAAAAATTATTTATTTACTCTTGAGACATGAATTATGAAACAAATGGAAAAGTAAGTAACAAAGAAGATAAAATTATAATCTAATAAAATAGGAAAATAATACATCAAGGTACATTCTAATAGTCAACCTTGCTTTAGAATTTTTTTCTTAAAAATGCATCTACTATTTACTATTGGCACTTTCCCCTTTTAAAATATTTCACACCTTACCAAAATTACCCAATGGTCCAAAATGTTATTTTCCGCATGGTTTATGATATTCACCCTTTTCTAGCATGATAGTTTAACTAAGTAGGTGAGAAGTAAAAAAAATGCCAAGATCATCTTATTTTTAACTCCAAATTTTATATTGAAGGTTTCAAAGGGTTCCTCTAAAATAATTTTAATATAATTAACTAATAAAATGTAATTTTTAACCAATAAACCAAGAAAAAGATTATATTTTAAACGCTAGTGAATGTCTAGGCCAATATAAGACAAAATGGTCTAACACTAAGCATGTTGTCACATATTTTCTAAATAAATTATTATAATATGGATATAACCATTGAGTTTTAAAATTAATTAGCCTCAATAAAAAAATCTCAATTTCTATATATTTCATAAATGCATAATTATTATAATATGTTCGGTTTTATTTCAATTTCATTTTCGAACATTTTTGTTTTTGTTTCCATTTCATTTTTGGTTTTTTGTTTGTGTCGATTTCATTTTCGAACGTTTTTGTTTTTGTTTCCATTTCATTTTCGGTTTTTTGTTTGTGTCGATTTCATTTTCGAACGTTTTTGTTTTTGTTCCCATTTCATTTTCGGTTTTTTGTTTGTGTCGATTTCATTTTGTTAATTATCTAGGTTTGGTTTTGGTTTCTAAATTTGTTGATTACGGTTTAGGGTTAACTGTTCAAAAATATTTTACATCAAAATCAAGAATTTACAAATATAAAAAATAATTTATTTATATGCTACTATTAAAAAAAACTAAAATAATAAAAAAAAAACTAAATAATACACAAAAAAAAGAGAAAAATACACAAGAAAATTATGAAATGTAAAAATAGATGACAGAATGTGTACCTGGGATAGTGGTGGAGGCTTGAAGTGGAAACCACAGCACGGGGGCCCGTTTTCGATATCCTTTTGTGTAACAGTAAAAATGAAAAATTATCCAAAAAAAAGGGTAAAAATAGCTTTTCAAAACGGGCCCCCGTTTTGTTTACAAACGGGGGCCCGTTTTGTTTAAAAACGGGGGCCCGTTTTATTTGGCTTCGGCACCCCGTGACCTTTCGGCTCAGGAGGCCGAACCATTAACGGGCCCCCGTTTTTTATAACGGGCCCCCGTTTTTTAAAAACGGGGGCCCGTTTTGCGGAGCGCGTTTTCCAACGCGCAGACTTCCGCGAATTTGTGACTCATTAGCTTGCACATACCCTTATCCTATTTATTTAATTAATTATCCTAGCATATTTAATTAATTAATTAATTTGCCATTTAATCACAAAAAAAAGGAATTAATTTACAAAAAGAGATTTATCATCAAAAAGAGGAATTAATTTAAAAAATAAATAAAAATTGCCATAAATCTTCAAAAAAGAAATTAATTGGGAAAAAAGAACTAAAATTTGAGAAAAGAAATCAAATGGAGATAATCTTGAAAAGAATTAAAAATTGAAAAAAACTCAAAGAAAGCGATTAAAACAATTAAATCTCAAAATTGAATAAAATAGAGAATAAATCAATTTTTTTTTTATTTTATCTTAATTTTAGTTCAATTTCCTCTAAAATTGAGAAAAGCAGCCAATCACATCAATTCACCTGGATTGTGCTTCCTCTTGGAAAATTTTGACCGCTCAGCATCATTTGATCTTCGCCATTGGTTTCTTTCTAAATTTTCTATAAATTTAGCCATCATCTCTCATTCAAGGATCCTGGAGAATATATTGTTATTATGTTGTTTTTGTTGTAGGTTCATTGAGATTTGTGCATTCAGATATTTGCATATTAGTTCTTGCATCCTTATTAAATCATCTAGCTTAATATTGCTTAAATCATGTTAGATTAAATCTTGCAAATCTTGCATTCATCTAGCTTAAATCTTGCATTCATTTAGCTCAAATTGATGCTCATATAGATTAAATCCTTCGTTTAGATTGTAGTCTAGTCACTGGATAGCTTAGCAATCTAAGAGCAATCTAAACTCATATCTACTAGAAGGCAATAAGCCGACTTGCAATGGATTTCATTTTGTCATTTTTGATTAACCAACCCATGCAAATAATGACTTATTTAAGTGTTGTATTCGAGATGCAGATAGTTATCCACTTTTCACACACATAGTGACATATTCAAATCTAGGATATAGCAGTCAGGATGCACTTGGTATTTCAACCAAAGAGGAAACATTATGTACTTTCAGGGTGCGCTAAATTTTTTTTTTAAATTAGCTTTCAATTCTTGTTTGAGTAACTTAAAATTTGAATATCACTTATCTGCCCAAATCAAATTCCATCCTACTTAAAAATTGATGCCAGTTGCAAACACAAACATTCACAAGAATTTGGGTATGTTTTAGAAAGGAAACAAAGCTAATAAGGCTTTCATTTCACATGGAAAATATCTAAAGAAAAAATCAGACCATCAACAATTGTAATACTAATTTCGTATGTTCCACGAAGTTCTCCTTTTGGGGCATCAAGGAAACGGGATATTTGATAGGAATATAGTTCGAAGTGACCCCAAATATTAGGAAGAAAGGCATGGGAAATAAGACTGATATACCTTAAAAATTCAAAATACAATGTATTTTTATAAAAAACAAATCCATTTAACAGTGAAGAAATTTCGGCTCACTTATTATTTCACTAATATTGTACACAAAAAGTTAAAGAATAATGATACTTCATAACTCATCTACGTGAATAATTGTAGACTCTACAGTGCTGGTGAGTTACTACATCACAAAATGCAAAATACCTAAAATGATATGTGTCAATAGATGCTCAGATGGGTTGTGTCTGATCCTTGATTATGGACAATCTAACAAGCATTTAGCCTAAGAGAGACTTAGTCTACTGTCAAATAGAAAATGAATTGGACAGATAAGAGCAAATCATAAGAAGAAATATTTTGCAACCAACCCATTGAGAAATGTATTAGGGACATGTTTGAAATTGGGAAGTTGAATCAGATAAACAAGATGCCTTGGTGACCTTGTAACATGTGTAATTGGTAGATGTAAAGCCAAAATCTGCTAGCAATGTTAGAATCTTCTGACCATCTGCCAAAATGAGATTTTTGGAACAAGTCTTAGAAGCCATTAAAAATAAGCCATTTTTTAATAACTTGCATTTATCACAATAAGCATTGGGATTGTTGCCTAAATAAATGCAAGTTATAAAAAATGGTCTTGGTAATGTTGTTGGAGATATTAATGTATTACTAATTTATTTATTTTTTTTAATTTAATGGATATGTTGTGAATAATTAATGTATTAGAATAATTATATAAGAGTCTCCCAAAAAAATTATCAATTAGGAAATTTGTGTAGGAATTCACTTGGCACATATTATATTGTGGTATAATGTGCATTTGAATTTTCAACTTAAAAAATATTTAATCAATTAGAATCCAATGAAATGATTATAAATACATGTAATTTGAGAAATTATAGACAACTATTAAAGATGTTAATAGTTATCAATAATTAAATGCGTGTTTAGAAGTGATAAACTATACATTTATAGAATAAAGGATAAAAAGTAAGGAGATGGTTCCTAGTATTTGTATTTCTTCATTTATATAGTGACTTATATTTGTTGTGTCTTATTTTATAGTTTTTCTTTTCAAATAAACCTTGTATCTCATATCCTCGGTGCTTATTTAATAAATAACATTTTATTTACTAGTTTTATTGTGTCAATCTTTAATTTGATCACATAATTATGTCGAGAGGCATCTACAATGACATACAAATATCAATAAACAAAAAAAATGATTTTGATAAATTTGATGTGTAGATGACAGGTAAATGTGCATGCATGTTTCAGTTTCTCTATAAGTATTGTTTTACTACTCTAAAAAAAATGGAATCATTGTTACTTGTCTCTAAGTATATGAAACAGATACATCTTTAATGAGAGTGAAAGAGTGCAACATTATTCGGCTCCATGTCCTCTTGACAACTAATAAACATGCAAGACAATTTTGTGATATCTCTCGGCATTATTTTACATATATTTTTTTAGAATATAAGTATACTAGTTATAAACTCTATTAACTTTACTAGTATTCCTCTTATTTTAATCTAACTAATTTTCTATTTTAATGTCTAATTTTATTTTTTATTTTTTTGCATATTTGTTGATTGATTCAAGGAAAGATAGTGTAGAAGTCATTGCTAACACCTCAAAGTTTTATGAAAAAAGGGATTCCTCTTATTTTGATCCAACTTATTTTCATTTTTCATTTTTTTTTTAAAATAATAGTTCATATTTGTTGATTGGTTCAAAGAAAGACAGTGTAGAAGTCATTACTAGAACCTCAACTTCTAATATTACTATTTTCAATTATGATAACTTATTGTGAAAGTTGAAGGTTTAAAACATCTTATTAAAGAGATCAATGGATTTTCATATCCTCTTCAATAAACCATATGATATGTTAGCCAATGAATGGGTTAACTAGATAATTAAGCTAGAAGTAATGTATGCTTAAGTATTTTATATGATATTTTAAAGATAGTATTTGAGTAAGAATATTTTAATTATAGAAAAGAATATTATATTAGTTGAAAAGTCTTGTTAATATTTTATTTTTTTCTAGAGGATTTCTATTCAATGAAAATAAAATAAGGGGATTTTGTGATTTATCATCTCATTTTCTTCAATATAATCTTATTAGAGTTAACTGTCACGACCCGATTTAGATGAACAAGTTTTAGACTAGGTTGATAAGTTAGATGTTGATGGTATTGATGCTTGATGGTATTATTTTAAATTTGACATGGATATTATGATCTATTTCGTAACATTATTTATGTTTGACATTATGAAGTGTTGATGACATTATGATGCTATTTAATGATATTTTGATGTTATTTAATCAAAAAACAATATTAACGACATTATTTTAATTACGTTACGAATTTTTAAATATCATGATGATTTGATGATTTTTGTTGAGTGCGAGGTGGATGTAGGGTTGACCGTTGAAGGTGGATAAATAACCAAGGAGGGATCTCCTAGCTCGTTGGCATTAGCCTAGGGAATATGTCTTGTGCATTTCACACACACGTGTAATAATTAAACAAATTAATTAATTAAAAAAAATTTTAAATGATTTAAGGAGATAACATTATGATATAATTGAAGCATAAAATATCAAATTAAAATATTAAATAAGATTAGAAATAAATCAATTTAAAATAATAATTTAATGAATTATTTGAACTCCAGTATGTTTTAAAATTCAACACTTGAGTCAAATTTTGATGGAGAGTTAACTCCGAGTAACTTCATGTCTTGGCTAGCTAATCAAACCAGTCCAACTCTTGATTAACTCTCTTAACTGACAAATATGATTGAGCTTTCTCCACTTCATCTCTCAATCACTTCAAATTTCATCCATTTAGATCCACCGTCTATGGATCGAATCTCTCAGCAAGAAAATATTATAAAGCCAGAGAATCAAACTGGGATATAGCTCTCTTTGCTTACACATCATTTGGTAAGTCAACTTATGATTATATTGCATTATTTGTTCTTTTGTCCTGGCTGAGGTCTTCAAAGGGTCTGTAAGCAAATCTGAGAGGGGAGACAACTGGTCTCAGGCGTCGAAGGTGTTTGGAGGGTTAGAAGCTAACAAGACCCACGTCTTCTTCGGTCTTTCCTCACCACGCCACCTCTCCTCTTCTCCCTCCCATGTTGGATTTGCAAGAAGCAGATTGAATTCTTGGGGAGGGAAAGATGTATTGCAAAGGTGAATGCGCTAGTACTCACCTCACCTTACCACATCACCATACTCCCATTCCTTCTCCACATCAATAGAAACATAATGTTCTCTTTGCCGCCCCCTTCTCATTCTTCTATTTGGGATAATCTTCCTTTTAATACCGATCTGACTCAGTTGATATTGTTTTGGACTATTAAAGTATTGTTTTGCATAATCTATTTGGTAGAACCAAATCGATTTTCAGACAACAAGAAGGTATCGCCCTATTTATTCTTTCTTCTTTTCATTCTGTAGACTTAAATATGGGTCGATCTACATACATATGGTTTAGTGTGAATTTGTTTAGCTACTTTCTAATGCCACTATTTTCTTCTTTGCCATCTGAGATAATTTTTTTGGTAGGTCGATTTAATTGTTTTACTATCAAAGTATTGGAGAGGGATCGATTATTTTGTAAATCGATAACTTGACAGAGGAATCGTTGTAGATCGGCATAGATAGGTTGAAGCAGGATTAGCTGATACCCCTTGTGGGTTAATCATTCCCCATCTCTTCTTTATCTACTTTTGTGTTTCTTTTCTTGGGTCGATCTATTGTTATTAATGCATATCGGGTTTGAATTGATTGTTGTTGTCATAGTTTTGACTAGGCATCGAATTAATTTAGTAATCATTCATTTTGATTTCTTAATTGCTTGAGCAAATTGACTCATGACGTAGGTAATTGAGAGATGTTATCATAGCCTATTCAACTGTTAGGAAATATTGTTTTAATCATTAACAAGTTTGTATAAGTTATTTCTGACACCATTTTGATAGGAAGAGTCTTGAGTCAATTCATTTCTTCCTTTGCTAACATATAATTTCTCCTGTCTCCATCAAATGCTTTAAATTATGACCAGCTATTATTATTATGTGTAAGATTAAATATCTGATGCATTTTCCAATCATAAATCTACAGTAATTAAGAAATGTTACAGTGAAACTTGTTTTTCAATCATTATTAAACTTATCTGGAGTATTATTCCATAATGAGTATGAGTAATATTGAAAGCGAAATAATATCTCATTACAAATAAAATATATACCAGGGAGGGGTAATTTTTATCTTTTTCTATGAGGGATGTATAATGGAAAGGGTGCTTGATTATGGGTCAAATAGGGAAGGGTGTTTTCAACTATCCCAAAACGGTTAAAACTTGGTCAAGTTATTTATTTCTCCCTGCCATAACACATGTAGCTAAGTTCAATAGTTTGGTTTTTATATACTACATGCACGTACAGGTTCCATTCCTGAAAGTTGATGCCGGTTCGCTAGGATACTCCATCGTGAGGGACGGGAGCTTGTCATAAGCACCAGGAAGCATAAGCTTCGATTGGCTAGGTGGATAAAACGCTTGGTTTATTTGTTCTTCTTCCAGATAACAGATGGAGGTGATTTTGATGGCGAGGAAGACACTACATCCGGAAGCAGAGAATTATGTATATCATTGTAAAATCTTATATAATATTGTATGATCTATTAATGATTTCTTGTAATAGATCAATGTGGTCTCATAATCAATCTAAGTAAGCTATTTATGATAAATCTATGTAAGCTATGTAAAGGGCCTACGAGGCCTACTATAAAAAATGTGACAGGAAGCCACCAAGAGAATGTAACTAACAGAAAGTAAGGAAACTACTAACCACTAACCAACTAACATGTGTCCTACTTGTGTATGATTTGTGGAATGTTTGTTTTCATGCTTAGTTTTCCTTCATTTCATAAATTCTTGTTTAAGTTTGATGCATACCTTAAGTTCACATTAATTATATGCACGAACCATCACATAAGCATTCTTTTTGGATGAGTTTTCCTTGAATGTGTGACGTTCGGGTAGGATGCTAATGTAAGTCTTATTTCACATTTTTTCATTCACGCTAACCTATGGTTACCTTTAACTGATTGGATAGAACATTTATCCATTTTTTCATAACTTGTGGATCTTACTTTATATCATTATTTTCATTGAATGTATTCATATTAATGGTGATATTTATTCATTTATTTTAAAAAATTGTATTTTTGTAAGTGGAAATTTAATTAGGTTTAATTACGAATTAATTATGTTAGTTTTCTAAGGTTAGGACTAGCGAGTTCTTACACTAATTTTAATTGCTATAAAATTAAAAGAAAAGATAAGTGCATTATTTTACTTTTATCAATGCCTAATTCATGGAAAGTATAATTATGACAACTAGGGAAAATTGTTGTTCACCTAAATATGAAGATATTATCAAGGTATTTTTAAAATGAAGGACAAAATATATAAATGATTAGTACAAAAATTTCTTATTTATAAGGAGACAATGAAAAGATAGAAAAGGTGAAAATAAAAGAAAAGATAACTCAAAGTCAATGGGTGGGTTCGAATACTTTTCAAAATGTAAAGTTAAATTTTAGAACTACTAAAAGATTTATTCCATAAAAATATTGAATACATGTAGAAAAATAAATGATTTAATGATTTGATAAAAAAAACTTCGATAATGATAAATTTTATGTTGGTAGATTTCATTATATTTTCAAGCTCCCATTACCCCCATCAGAAAATGTTGATTATTTCAAGTGGATTTTTTGCTAAAGCTTCCTCCTGAAGATCTAAAATATTAAGGAATGATCTAATAGTAAATAATTAGAGATAATCCTAGTATTTTTTATATGGATATGAATGGATAGAAGTGATTAAATAAAGTTAAATTGAAAAAAAGGTTCATATTGGATTAAAAAAATACTTAATAATAAAGGAAATCATAATAACTCGTGATGTTATTGTAGTGTTCGCCTATAGAAATCAATTTATCGACTAATAATATCAGTTGCTCTCCTTGATCGTACAAAAAGAAGTGTAGAAAGGACACATAGGAGCTTCACGGATCTTTTGAAAAAGAACGCCCCCCATAGGAAGGTTCCCCATAGATATGCCATGTGTTGGCTTCACATGAAACTATGAATAGTTGAGGAAATACTATAGAAGGAGCCCCACTAGTATGCCATGTGTTGACATCTTAAAGAATCCAACAACTACCAAGAAAAGGTCCTCAAAACAAATTTGCCTTCCTGATGCATGTCCGTATGTGCCCCTCCTCAATGTCCCTAGGAAAAGCATCATGTGGCAGTTATGTAGAAGATTCATTGCAAATCCATTCAATCCAATTGGTCCATTTTTTATTCCATTATTGATGAGAATACAATTTATTCTTGTGACAAATTATTTCTCTCTTGTTCTTGTACTTTTCATTGCCTCTAGATATTGGGTGGCTATCTCCATATCCAATTATTACATGGTATCAAAACTTTTAGAGTTACATAGTTTTGTCATTTGAGAGAATTTTGGTACAAATTAGAATTTTAAATTTGTGGCTTTTTTGTTACAAGTTAAAATTAGAGCCTGTTGGGTTAGATATAAAGTAACCATTGGATTCAAGGGGTTTGAGAAATTTAAAACTACCTTTTGTTTTATCTGAATCTAACACTCGAAGCCAAAGCTAGAGTCATTTGAAGTTTGGAGGTGTGGCGACAATTTAGGCATTATAATTACGTAGTCGATTTTCAAACTATGATATCCTAGTCATCCGAACCCCTTTTTCCAACCAATTTTCTTCATTTGGGGTAGTATTATAGGCTCTTCATAGTGGTGCAAGAGTTCTTTTATTTTCATACATGGATCTTTTATAAATTGTGAGATTCGTGCTTTTACAGCTTTTGGGGCACTGTTCAAGCTCATATAGACTCCTTTCTAGGTGCAATATTTTTTCAAAGTGCATAATTTTATTTTATTTTTGTATTTTGCAGTGGTGCCATTAGTTTGTAGCCACTATGATAAGAAATTTGACTTTCATCACTTGGTCTTTTTCTACCTATTTTGATAATTGTAATGCTTATATTTTAGTTTGGTCTTTTGCATAAATTATTTGAGTCTAATATAGCCTGATTGTGGGAATTGTAACCGTTGAAATCAGAAGTCCACTTTGCTTTTGTTTTACTAGTGTTAATTGTCATAGAAGGCACCTGTAGCCTCCCAGGGTACTTCTGGGTACTGTAGCTATCCTACAAGGGTATTATTTTTTAATAATGTTTTTTATTTAAATTTTATAAAAATTAATGTACAAATAGATTTGTACAATAAATAAGAAAATTTGGGGAAGATATTTTTTTGTCAACCTATCATACCTATATGTGGCCATTTGTCTTCCAACCAACAGCTAGGGCAATAGTTGTCTTCTTTTCTTGTTGGTGACATAACAATCAAAGGGTTATTTTAGCAATCATCTTCTTGTAGGGAATTTTTGGCGGCATCTTCATTTACTTGCTAAATTTTCATCTTTGTATTTCATATTGTAGTCTCCATCATGAGCTATATTTAATGCACTAATATAAAGTGTCACTCCTCTTTGCACTTTGGAAATTGACGATATATTTGGTGTAATTATTGTGTACTTAAGAGATGATGAACTATCTTGTGATACTTGGTACATGTATCTAGATGAGAATGTATATGGTTTGAGTATCTTTTTTATGCTCATATAAGTTCACTCCATGCATGACCTTCATCATGTTACAATGAGTGATTCATTAATCATTCTTCATTAACAATGTACCTAGTTATGTTATACTTTGACATTTTTCATTCAACATTGGCTCTATTTCTTCCTAATGGGAAGGAATGTTGGTTGACATCTTGGACCATCTTTGTAGGAGATTCTACATTTAGGGAGGGATTTCTGGTCTCTTTTATTCTCTCGTATGGGAGGGACTTGTTTGTCTCATTCTTCTTTGAGATTTATTTTGTGTTTTTGTCTCTTTTTTTCGAGAGGAGTTTTCTCCCACTAGGTTTTCTCCCTTTCTTTGTTTATGAGAGATTGCATTGCATTTGTTCATAGGTACCTCATATGGCCAAGTAGCTGAGACCCATCTTGCATTGTTAGCTTTTGTATCATTCTCCTGATATTCCACTTAAGGGGGGATGTTGAAGTAAATTAATAAATTACTTTTTTCAGGTTAACTCCAACCTTAGGATGTTAGATTATGTGAGAAGCGAGAACCGAGTCATGATCAAATGTCGATTGTAGATCGCATGCAACTCCCCAAGCAACAGATGATCCTAGATCAAAATAGCTAAATGAAGATAATTTTGATATGAGAGAAAAAATAGAGACATAAGAGAATTTTGGAGAAAACTCTCACTGAGCAATCAATGAACTTGTGAAGGTGAGAGTATAATACTTGTTATATAGAAAAATCATAGCATATACATCTAGGGGGTACATTAACTCCTATTCCCCATAAAAAGTGGAAGGTTTTACCTTCTTGGTAAATGCCAAAACATATGGCATAACCTCCTTACATGAACACATGAAAGGAGTTGAGAAATTTGGCGCATAAGGTCGAAAGAGGGTGAGAAACTCAACTACCCCATAACCCATTTAAGAAATGACAAAATAGTGGTTATGAGAGGTGGCACAACAAGCCAAAAGAGGGTGTGTAACTCAACTACCTATGTGAGGTGGAGAGTTACACATGTAGCTAAAGTATTTCGCCACGTGTCCTCATATTAACCATTCCTAATAACCTAAGAAAGCTTAAATAATATATGTGTAGGAAAAATAAATACCCCCTAACATAAGGAAAATAAAAAACCTACACTAACACGCCCTCTTAATCATAGCTTAGGTGGGTGAAAAGATGGGTCTTGGCAAATAAGGCCATATTAGGTACCCATGTACATAGAGATCCCCCCAAAAAAAGAAGAATCCCCCCCCCCATTAGAGGAATATCCCCCCACCCCCAACTAAATAGAGAGAGAAAGAATGAAGGACTAAGAAACCCCTCCTGAAGTAGACACTTGTCGATGGTAGATGCTAGAAAATGATGTAGAAGATGGTCCACAATTGTCAAAAAATGTTCCTCCCTTTAGGAAGAAACAAAACCAAATGTGTATTCATGATATCTTCCCATTCTTGCAAGGAATATGTAGGAAGAAGATACCAAACATATGATGTCTTTGAACTCTTCTTAGTAGTCTCCATTTTGATACTCAAATTTGTCTTGATGAAACTAGGTGTTCTAGGCCACACAGTTGAGAATGATAATCTAGAATCTTCTAGAGAGTGATGTAGAACATAATCCAAAGATAAATATACCTCCTTTAAAGGTAAATATGTGTCCTCCAAATGTTGTACATAAGTATCCACACTAATGTCAAACTATGATGAATGATCATGTGAAGAGTGAACAAGAGAATACAAAGGTTCCTCCACAAAAACTAAAGAAGAATCATCCTCATCAAAGAGAATATGCATGAAATCAATAGTATCTCTCAGATATCCAATATGAGACTCTATAAACAAGTCTGAAATTCTTGTCAAGAAGTCATCCCACAAAGCAATATTTGAAAGACTTTGAATGTCCTGCTACAAAGAATCACTAGAAGCCTTTGAAGAAGAAACACTCGACTCTAAAGAGGAAACAAGTGTATATGGGTTATAAACAAACAGATCATCATAGGAGAATGGGTATGTGCAGGATCATGGTGTGCCAAAATAGGCCCTTAAGTGGCAATGAAATTTCAGAAAATCAAAGCTATGCAACTTGACATGAAAATTTGAATAAGTTGTCAACATTATTTTTAAAATATGTAAGAAGAGAATCTATAGAAAATTGAATGTAGTTTCTAAGCTACTAGTTATTTTTTGCAAAAAAAAAATCCTATTTGATGAAAATTTCAAATTTCAATGCAGTGGTACTAAAATTTCAGGAAAAAGATAAGAAGTAGACATGTGTCTGACCACCCTAATCACAATCAAATCATAAAAAATTTTATAATATTTATAATATAAGTATTAGAATCATGTCTGGATGTGACACATATTTTTTTATAATTTTTTATAAAGTAAATATTTATTTATGAATTTTTTACTATAGCTTTTTCAGAAATTCAGAAACTCCTACATCTGACCACCTTAACTTGGTCAAAACCTTATGAATTTTTTTTCATTAATTTTTCCCTATAGTAGAGAAATCATAGGATGTGATGCATGTTTCATATTCAAAAAATGTTATACCATTTGAAAGTTATGAGTGTTTTTCAATCAGTCTATCCATCAGGACTATTGTCAGATTCAATTAGATAATAAATAATAATAATTTATTAAAGTCGAAATAAGACAAGCCTTATATTGTTGGAAAGATGAGAACATCCTTAAAAAACCATTTTTTGTTTTATCAATTTTGGCTACCAAAAAAGTCGTCAGCCACCAGTGTAAAGTCTGGAAAATCAAGGAATACTGAAAAAACACGTTTTTTCAGTTGACTATCCAAGCTTGTCACTTCCAAGCCAAATCCCAAAGCATTCCTGAGCCAAAATTTTTAATTTGAAAATTTTACAACAAAAATCGGATATCGGATTTTAATAAATAAATTCACTAACTAAATTTGCAAATAATTAATCTAATGTTTATTAATATATTAATATATAATATTTTAATATATTAATTTATAAATAAATTAGTATATGATATTAGGGAGAGAGAGAGAGAGGGGGGGGAAAGGACAGAGATAGAGAGAGATTAGGGGAGACAGTGAGAGACAGTGAGAGACAGAGAGAGACAGAGGGGGGGAGGGAGGAGGGGGAAGGGAGAGAGAGAGGGGGGGAAGGGAGAGAGAGAGAGAGAGAGAGAGATAAAGAGATTAGTGGAGAGAGAGAGACAGAGAGATTAGGGGGGATAGAGAGACAGAGAGACATAAGGGGAGGGGCAGAGAGATTAGGGGAGAGGGGGATAGACAGAGAGATTAAGACACCAAATTGTGTCGTTATGGGTCACATGGTGTCCTAAGGGGTCGTAGGACACAATACGACCCCTTAGGACACTATAGGACCCATAACAACCCAATATGGTGTCATAAGGGGTCATATTGTGTCCTAAGGGGTCATACGATGTCTTAAAGGGGTCATATGACACAATATGACCTATTTGGACACAATATGACCCATAACCACATAATTTGGTGTCTTAAGGGGTCATATGGTGTCCTAAGGGGTCATAGGACACAATATGACCCCTTAGGACACCATATGATCCCTTATGACACCAAATTGTGTTGTTAGGGGTCATATTGTGTCCTAAGGGGTCGTAGAACATAATATGACCCCTTAGGACACCATAGAACCCAAAATGACCCAATATAGTGTCATAATGAGTCGTATTGTGTCCATAGGGGTCATATTGTGTCGTATGACCCCTTAGGACACCATATGACCCCTATGGACACCATAGGACCCATAACGACCGAATATGGTGTCATAAGAGGTAGTATGTTGTCCTTAGGGGTCATATGGTGTCCAACAACCCCTTAGGACACTATAATGACCCCTGACAACATAATTTGGTGTCTTAAAGGATCATATGGTGTCCTAAGGGGTTGTAGGACACAATATGACCCCTATGGACACCATAGGACCCCTAACGACCCAATATGGTGTCATAAGGGGTCATATGTTATCCTTAGGGGTCATCTTGTGTCCTACAACCCCTTAGAACACCATATGACCCCTAATGACACAATTTGGTGTCTTAAGGGGTCATATGGTATCCTAAGGGGTTGTACGATATAATATGACCCCTATGGACACCATAGGACCCATAACGACCCAATATGGTGTCATAAGAGATCGTATGTTGACCTTAGGGGTCATATGGTGTTCTATGACCCCTTAGGACACTATATGACCTCTAACAATACAATCTAGTGTCTTAAGGGATCATATGGTGTCCTTAAGGGGTCGTAGGACACAATATAACCCCTATGGACACCATAGGACTCATGACGACCCAATATGGTGTCATAAGAGGTCGTATGTTGTCCTTAGGGGTCATATTGTGTCCTATGACCCTTTAGGATACTATATGACCCCTTAAGACACCACAATGTGTCGTTGTGGGTCATATTGTGTCATATGACCCCTTTAAGACATCATATGACCCCTTAGGACACAATATGACCCCTTATGACACCATTTTGGGTCGCTATGGATCCTATGGTGTGCTAAGGGGTCATATTGTGTCCTACGACCCCTTAGGACACCATATGACCCGTAACGACACAATTTTATGTCTTGAGGGGTCATATGGTGTCCTAAGGGGTCATATTATGTCCTACAACCCCTTAGGATACCATATGACCCCTTAAAACACCACATTGCATTGTTAGGGGTCATATGGTGTCCTAAGGGGTCATAGGACATAATATGACCCTTTTGGACACCATAAGGACCCATAACAACCCAATATGGTGTCATAAGGGGTCTTATGGTGTCCTAAGGGTCATAAGGGTTCATGGGACACCATATGACCCCTAAGGACAACATAAGACCCCTTATGACACCATATGGTGTCGTTAGGGGTCATATGGTGTCCTAAAGGGTCATATTGTGTCCTAGAACCCCTTAGGACACCAAATGACCCCTTAAAACACTAAATTATGTCGTTATGGGACATATGGTGTCCTAAGGGGTCGTAGGACACAATATGACCCCTTAGAACACCATACAACCCATAGCGACCCAATATGGTGTTATAAGGGGTCATATTATGTCCTAAGGGTTCATATGATATCTTAAAGGGGCCATATGACATAATATGACCCATTAGAAGATAATATGACCCATAACGACATAATTCAGTGTCTTAAGGGGTCATATGGTGTCCTAAGAGGTCTTAGGACACAATATGACCCCTTAGGAAACCATATCACCCCTAACAACACCATATTGGATCGTTATGGGTCCTCTGGTGTTGTAAGGGGTCGTATTGTGTCCTACGACCCCTTAGGACACCATATGACCCCTTAAGACATCATATTGGGTCGCTATGGGTCCCATGGTGTCCTAAGGGGTCATATTGTGTCCTACGACCCCTTAGGACACCATATGACCCCTTAAGACACCATATTGGGTCGTTATGGGTCCTATGGTGTCCTAAGGGGTCATATTGTGTCCTATGACCCCTTAGGACACCATATGACCCCTTAAGACACCATATTGGGTTGTTATGGGTCGTATGGTGTCCTAAGGGGTCATATTGTGTCCTACGACCCCTTACGACACCATATGACCCCTTAAGACACCAATTGTGTCATTATGGGTCATATTGTGTCCTAATTAGTCATATTGTGTCATATGACCCCTTTAAGATATCATATGACCCCTTAGGACACAATATGACCCCTTATGACACCATATTAGGTCATTATGGGTCCTGTGGTGTCCTAAGGGGTCATATTGTGTCTTGTGACCCCTTACGACACCATATGACCCCTAACCACACAATTTGGTGTCTAAAGGGGTCATATGGTGTCCTAACAGGTCCTAAGACATAATATGAACCCTTCGGACACCATATGACCCCTAATGATACCATGTGGTGTCATAAGGGGTCGTATGTTGTCCTTAGGGTTCATATAGTGTTCCATCATCCCTTATGACCCCTTATGACACCATACAACCCCTTATGACACCATATTGGGTTGTTATGGGTCCTATGGTGTCCAAAGGGGTCATATTATGTCCGACGACCCCTTAGGACACCATATGACCCCTAACAACACAATTTGGTGTCTTAAGGGGTCATATGGTGTCCTAAGGGGTCGTAGGACACAATATGACCCCTTAGGACACTGTATGACCCCTTAAGACACCAAATTGTGTCATTATGGGCCATATGGTGTCCGAAGGGGTTATAGGACACAATATGACCCCTTAGGACACCATACGACCCATAGCGACCCAATATGGTGTCATGAGGGGTCATATTGTGTCCTAAGGGGTCATATGATGTCTTAAAGGGGTCATATGACACAATATGACCCAATAGGACACAATATGACCCATAACAACACAATTTGGTGTCTTTAGGGGTCATATGGTGTCCTAAGGGGTCGTAGGACACAATATGACCCCTAAGGACAGCATACGACCTCTCATGACACCATATTGGGTCATTATGGGTCCTATAGTATCCATAGGGGTCATATTGTGTCCTACAACCCCTTAGGATGCCATATGATCCCTTAAAACACCAAATTGTGTCGTTAGGGGTCATATGGTGTCCAAAGGGGTTGTAGGACACCATATGACCCCTAAGAAAAACATACAACCTCCTATGACACCATATTGGGTTGTTATGGTTCCTATGGTGTCCATAAGGGTCCTATTGAGTCATACAACCCCTTAGGACACCATATGACCCCTTAAGACACCAAATTGTGTCGTTAGGGGTCATATGGTATCCTAAGGGGTCATAGGACACAATATGACCCCTTAAGACACCATAGGACCCATAACAACCAAATATGGTGTCATAAGGGGTCGTATCGTGTCCTAAGGGGTCATAAGGGGTCATGGGACACCATATCATCCCTAAGGACAACATACGACCCCTTATGATACCATATGGTGTTGTTAGGGGTCATATGGTGTCCTAAGGGGTCGTAGGACACAATATGACCCCTTAGGACACCATATGACCCCTAACAACACCATATGGTGTCATAAGGGGTCATATTATGTCCTAAGGAGGCATATGATGTCTTAAAGGGGTCATATGACCTAATATGACCCATTAGGACATAATATGACTGATAACAACACAATTTAGTGTCTTAAGGGGTCATATGGTGTCCTAAGGGGTCTTAGGACACAATATGACCCCTTAGGACATCATATGACCCATAAAGACCCAATATGGTGTCATAAGGGGTTGTATGTTGTCCTTAGGGGTCATATGGTGTCCTACAACCTCTTAGGACACAATATGACCCCTAACGACACCATATGGTGTCATAAGGGGTCGTATGTTGTCGTATGACCCCTAACAACACCATATGACCCCTAAGAACAACATATTCTCTCTCTCTCTCTCTCTCTCTCTCTCTCTCTCTCTCTCTCTCTCTCTCTCTCTCTCTATAAAATATGAGTAATAAAATTGAATATCCGATTTCTGTCATTGCCATTAATGTGGCAACAGAAAAAAGAAAAAAAAAGGTGGCAACTGGAAAAAAATTTGGGACCACAAATTTATACATTAAAAACGAATATCCGATTTTTGTAAATAAAAAATAGTCTTGTGGGCCATTTTGTGGATTCCAACAGCGCACAATCTGCATATTTTGTCTTTTGTTGACGATCACAGGTTTTCAAATAGGTTGAGACAAATTTGTGCTTTTGAGAGATTCTTAAAGTCAAATCTTACATTGTCAATCATTTTTTAGCATCTTTGTTGATTTAAATGGGGAGTAGTAGTCGTCGGAAGTCTAAACACAAAAGAAAACTTTCAAATGACCAAATTGAAGTGTATAGAGAAAGAGATACAAAAGGTCATAGGAGGAGAAGACAAGGTATGTTAAATATTGCTAATGTTACTTCAAGTGAAGAGGAAATTGAATTTGAAAATGTGTCACAAGTTATTGAAAATGAAAATGTAGATTTTGAAAATGTTCAAAATGTTTAAAGTGATAATTAAAATTCTCAACATGTGGAAAATTTTGACATAGGAGGTGAACATGTGGAAAATTTTGACATTGGAGGTGAACATGTGGAAAATTTTAACATTGGAGGTGAAAATGTGGAAAGCTTTGACATTGAAGGTGGAATTGCTCAACCAAGTGAACCATATGTAATACCTAATTACTTTAGAAATGAAGACCCTCTCATGGATGAAAGACAAATTCCAAATCCAAGACCTTCAATAACTACAAAATGGTTACTTGAAATCGATAATTACATTATTGTGAATCTTGAAGGCAAGAGGTCAACAAGAACCATTTGGCTATGGGCTACACAACTTTTCGACCAAAATTTTAGCAATAAGACATTGACCAAGCAATGCCAACTCTTTGTTCAATTGCTAAAGATGATAAATATGAGACCATTGCTAAAAAAATTGAACATTCCTATGAACAAGAAGATGGAGAGAAATTCTATTATTGCCAAAAATCTATTTGACGCTCTCAATTCTATTGGAAAGAATACCAAAGAAAGAGATAAGAGAGTCGCTTGAAGAGTGATTACAACCTCCTTAGTAAGCCATCAATTGAGAAAGGCTCGTCAAATGAGACAAACTTGTGTTGATTTTAACATAAACCGTAAAACTTGTTGGAGTTGAGAAAATACAACACCACTAGAGCCCAAATGATCTCTGCAAGCTGAAAAACCTGTTACAAGGAGAAGCAAGGAAGCAAATCACAGAAGAAAGAAATACATAAAAAATATGCTAAAAAGAGAGAGCTCAAGATTCACAAAATATAATGTAAAAAACCTTCTTCTTACAAAGAAAAGAAAGAGCTTAACCTTTAATAGGTCAAGAAACCCTAAAAGGGAAAACCTAGGTTTGCACATAATAATTAATAAAAGAATTAATTATTATGCACCTAAAGTTAGCTTAAGTATAAAAGAGATAAAGGGAACTTAAATAGTTAAACAAATATGGTTTAATTAATCAAGTAAATACTTGAATACTCTAACACCCCCCCTTAAGCTAGACTTAGGGAGAAGCTAAAACCTAGAACAGCTACTGAAAGCAAGAAAGATGGGTCCTGACAACAAGGCCTGACCAGGTACCCAAATACAATTAAATCTCTATGAACTGGAGAAATAGAGAAAACCACGTGGAGAAAAACTCTACTCCAAAAAGAGATGGAAAAGAACACCACTAAAGCATGAAGAACCTGCAAACACTGTCAAAGAGAAACTGTTGATCTGAAGAACCTTCACTGAAATAGAACATAACCAGGTAGAGAAGACTGTAATCTGTATGATTGCCCTCAAATGTCACTACTCGAATAAGAAGGAAAACAAGGCAAACAACTGAAATCGAAGATATGGATGGTATGAAAACACCAAAGCCTAAAGAGCTGATCAATCGAACCAAGGAAGCATTAGAACCAACAGGACAAACCTCCCCATAATGCTAAAGAGGGAGAGGGACAGGTACACTAAAAAGAATGACCAATAAGAACTGCATGACGAAGAACCAAGAACATCAAAGGTGCTGAAAAAAGTACATGGTGTCGTGGAAGGAACACTCACCTAACACACATCATGAGGTGAATGTTGTGGAAGGAACACTCACTGGACAAAGGAAGATGGAAAACAACAAGCAAACAAGATGTGAAATATCCCAAGTAAACAATGCATGATGGCACTTTATCTCAGGCCGTTTGCATAATTACAATGCTACAATGATAAGAAGACTAGAAATAGAAAGAACGGCAAAAACCAAGACATCCTACTCAAAGTAGAGATCCTAGGACCTGAAACAACCAAGATATCCACAAGAGTGCTGAAAAGAAAAAAAAATTGAATAAAATATGCATGAAGAAGAATCTGGAAATAAAACTCATATAGCTAGAAAGTAAACAGCACACGCTTTCCAAAAATATATTTTTTTCAAAAAATGGAGTTTAGATGTTCATTCTACGTCCCCTAGAGTGCAAAAAAGAGACCTCACTTTGATTGGAAAAAAAATAGTCAAACAAAAAAATTGGAAAAAATTACCAATCTAACAAGGTCCGATGCAGAACCAACTTTTCGATGCCTATTCGTTTTTGAAAAAATGACTCTGTATGCCCAAGATATGACCAAAAAACCAAACCCCCTTTCAAAACAAGAGGCAGGGGTAGTCTGGTGGCTCTGGCCAGATGGTGGGGTGGTGCTCCGGTGGCCGGGCGGCAGAGCCAGGGAGGCTGGTGGGGTCCGGGTGGCCAGAGCTTCTGTGGCCAAGGCAGAGCAGGGAGGCCGTGTGGCGGAACGATGGCTGGGCATGGGAGGCAAGTCGGGGTGCTGCAGGCGGCGCCTGTGGCGGCGATGGGAGAAGCCAGCAGCAGACGGCGGGGTCCGGGGAGATGCGATGACAGTGGAAGAATCCGATAGCGCGGGTTGGGGTCGCAGGCAGGCTGCAGGCGGCAGGGTCAGCGGGCGCAGCGGTGGCGGGGGTCGGGGTTGCAACGGCGGCGAGGGCCGCAGGCAAAGGCGTCGGGAAGGCGAGGCCACCGGGGGCCGCAGCAGCAGGAGGCTGGAGGCCGGGGCCACGACCCGACAGGAGGCCGAAGACCGGCGGCGACCGGCGGCGGTGGGCCCGGTCTGACAAGTCCGGCGGGGGGCAAACTATCAGACTGGCTGCAGGGTACGGAAACCTGCATCTGCACAAAAAAACTTTTAATTTTTCTTTTTTTGATTTTTTTGATTTTTTTTTAAAAATCCGACCTGCATGCCGTAAAAAGGCAAAAAAAAAATTGAAATTTTTTCCTCGAATTGCGTGCCAAGGTCGTATGGCCTGGATTTGGAGAAAAAATACTCCCAAAGGCTCAAGAACCAAAAGAGGTCAAGTTTTATATGACCATAAGGGTTTTCGGGCCTTCTGAGCATGATGGTGAGGTTCGTTTAGGCCCAAAGTGCTCAGAAAAAAAAGTTCTATCCCTAGGTGCATAAAAAAACTTTCTGAAACCCCAGATGTGCTTCCAATGCAAAAATTATCAAAACAAGAATAGATAGTTGCAGATCTGAAGCTCTGATACCATGTTGGAGTTGAGAAAATACAACACCACAGGAGCCCAAATGATCTCTGCAAGCTAAAAAACCTGTTACAAGGAGAAGCAAGGAAGCAAATCATAGAAGAAAGAAATACATAGAAAATATGCTAAAAAAGAGAGCTCAATATTCACAAAATGTGTAATGTAAAAAAACTTCTTCTTACAAAGAAAAGAAAGAACTTAACCTTTAATAGGTCAGGAAACCCTAAAAAGGAAAACCTAGGTTTGCACATAATAATTAATAAAAGAATTAATTATTATGCACCTAAAGTTAGCTTAAGTGTAAAAGAGATAAAGGGAACTTAAATAATTAAACAAATATTGTTTAATTAATCAAGTAAATACCTGAATATGCTAACAAAACTTTGGATAGAGCACTTGCACGAAGACAAAGACTTGACGATCAACTTCAACAAGATACATGGGCTTTTGGTGGGAGGCTTCCATGTGTTGATAGAAAATTGACTGGCTATGTGAAGGAGGAGATTCAACAATTTTGGCACTCTAATTCTAGAGTGTCACCCAATGCAAAGGACATTTTGAAATTAAGAATCGGCAACCGAGACCGCACACCGCATCCCAAACATTTCTTGGAATCAAGCCAAACAATGTTGTACAAAAATTTTGTGAAGTACATCCAACTTTGCAAATATCACAAAGGGCCTTTGAATCTTTGAAGCCATTTAATTGTGTTCCTCTTAAGATTCGTAATACTTGTTGTTGCAAGTACCATGTGGAGTTTTCAATGTACCATGAACTTGTATGTCATATTTTTTCTACGATGCATACTAATGAGATGGTTCAGGAGTGTGGTGCAATGCTATTTCCGAGATCATAAAGAGACTTGCAAGATCTATTTTTATGCCCTAGAGATGATGGCTGCTATTTCTATAGAAATGATTGTTTGAATGAGAAGTGCTCAGAATGTGGTGGGTTATCAAATTTTGTTTCATGTTTTCATGAGGACAACAAACACAAGTTTGGAAATAATTATGTTGAGAAAAAAAGATATGAGATAGTGAAATATACTTTGAAGAGTGGAGGTGAAGGTTCTAGATGCGAATTAGTCTCAAGAGAAGTGACTATTGCTGATTTTATTTTGGATTCTAAGAAAAATAATTTATACAAGTATGCAAAGCACACCCATAGGTCTTAGTGGTTAGATCAACAGTTCGGGATGTGTAAGAACTCTTTCTCTATAGGCACTATGGTATTGGTGGTTGATTTTGCAGAGAACTATACATTGCAACCAAAGAATGAGGTACAGTCTTAGTACTACAATTCAATCCAGATTGCTATTTTTGTTCACATTACATATAGACATGCCCCTGATAGTACAGAAGAGGACATGAAGATAATCAGGGAGTATCATTTTTATATGAGTGATGATAGATCACACTCCTCTGAGTATGTGCAACATTCTTTCGAGAATTTTCTTGAGTTCTTGCATGAGAAAGATATTGCAATTGATCGACATATCATATGGTCAGATAACTATACGGGTCAATTCAAGAATGCCCATATGTTTTATTAGTTGAGTAGAATACATGTAGAGAGACGTATACCTCATATTTGGTGTTTTTTTGAGGTAGGGCATGGGAAGGGGGAGCATGATGGAACAGGTGCATGTTTGAAGAGAGCTCTAGTTAAGGAGCGATTGAGGGTTTCAGGTGCAAATTTCTTTCATGCACATTCTGTTGGCAGTATGTGAACCGGCATGAGCCTTATGTGAACCGGCATGAAGACATAATGATATTGTATGTTGTCATTGATGTCAATATGAGACATAGTGTGAACCGGCACATGTGATAAGTGAAGAGAGAGGAACCAGCATATGTGTGAACCAGTTTATATGCCAAAGTGAAGCGGCATATTTGTTCAAAGTGAACCGGCATGTAGTTATGGGAACCGGCACATGGAAGCACTGTATGACTACCGGTTGGTAGGCAGCTTCCACTTCGGGGTTTCCGGTTGGAGTACCTCAAGTCTGTGTGACTCAATCGGTGATCTTTGTGTGATGAGTTAGTAGTATGATGGAGGATAGATCGTGTTGCCACGTAAGCTCTGTGTGCGTGAAGGATCTTGCATGAAGATGACTATTCCTATCTACCTCGGGAATGTGCGAAGTCTGTCAAACGGTGATAACGTGTGATGGGTTATCATCCGCCATGAAAACAGTGGATAATGAATGATGGAGAATGTCTTGAGATCGATTCAAGACTGGTGCATTTAATGCAGTATGATTCAACGGTCAGGATCGAACCATTTGAATTGCTCAACCTAACAAGTTTAGGGTTTAGGGTTTTTGTTACCGACTTGTATGTTTCCTATAAGGTCGATATTGGGTTTTTGTTTGAGGTTGTTGGCAAAAGTTGTGAGTGTGTATCCAAGGAAAAGTGATACATGATTCTTGCCAGGCCAAAGGAGAGGAGAGATACCTGCAAAGTGAATGTGTAGAAGGAAAAGAGGAGCCTAAACGGATCTGCATTAGCATTGAGTGTTGTTAACAGATCATTGTAATACGTGTTGATCTCTAACCACTTCAACAATTGTAAAATCCCCTAACAGGGTAGCCTCAACTGGCTTGACTCAAAATCCCTTAAATCGGGTGGTCTTAACCAGCTTGTTTCAAATCCCTTAACCGGGTAATTCGAGGCTAATGAGTTATGAGAAGCTAGAGAAGCTTAGGAGATCCTTTCAGCTATTGAGTTCTTAAAATCCTCTAACAAGGTGACCCTACCGGGTTTAACCCTTAACCGGGTGATCCTTAACAGGATCGGTTCCTACCAGAACCTATTGTAATGTCCTTAACCGAACAAGGCTCCTAACAGAGCAGACTTCTAAAGAGTTCAAAAAGTAGCTTGTGGGTATTCATCCCCACCGTGGTTTTTCCCAATTGGGTTTCCATGTGAAAAATATGTGTGTCATGTGTAATGCTTTTGTCTTGTGATGCTCTACTTTATCTGTTAAGCACATGAAGGTTCTATGTTTTATGCTTGTCTATAAAACATATTGAACTCACTGTTGTGAAGATTTGATGGTTAAGTTTACTAGTTTATGCATGAGAATATAATGATAATGTGGTATTAAGCTAAGAGAAAAGCTTATTGAGTGACCGGTTCATGACTGATTGAGCTATACTGGATGTTACTGGTTGCACTCTATTTTATCGGTATCCCTGTTTATCATTCATTTGGAGTATTTGCCGTCAAACCAATTTTAGACTATATTTGTGTTTGTACTGATTCACCCCCCCCCCTCTCAGTACTGGTTTGGTACTAGTGGTTCATCATTGAGTTATCACATTCTATTGTTGATTGGTGTAGTTTAACATTGTCACATGGAGGTACTCTTGATTCAACAATGACCAGATTCTTTTGGTTGGTTGAGGAGGGCACAGTGGGAGATAGATTGGATTGTCAAACAATTAAATATTCTTCAAAGATGCATTCATTTCTCAGCTCAGATGCAAGTACATGGACCATTTGGGCACGAGAATTGGCTTATTTTTATTAGATTTGTTTTCGGTGTGATTGGGATCAGTGTGAGTCAAGTGAGTGGGTTAATACGTGGGTTCCTCGATATCTAATTCATTTATCTCAAACAATATCCTTGTCAAATGATGACATGGAAAGTTCACTTGAGTATGACTGTCTATCAAATCTTGTACAACCAAGACATGTTTTTGCAATTGTTGCACTGCAAGGGAATGAAGAGAGATCATAATATTCATTGGCACGATGTGTATGGGGAAAACAAAAACTAACACAACCAGTGACAGATGATGACAAGTTCACATATCCTACAGGTTTGGTTGTTGTTGTGGGAACTTAGTTGCAAAAATACATGATTAGAAAGAATGGCATACCTGCATTTGAAGACTATGAGAGACACAAAACCATTCTAATGTATTCACACCTTATTATAGCTACAAATGTCAAGTTATTGAAGCATCAAGCAAAACCAAAGACCAAAGAGCTATGGATAGTGACTACTGCTGACCATGAAGCTATACTGGATACTCTTAAGCAAAGAGATGACCCTTCAGGCATACTTGAGTAGTAGGTTTTTAATGGTGCCTTTTTTTTTTTTATCATGCATTTCATTTCAAACAATGATCATTAAACCTTAATGTTCAAGTTTGTTATGTGTATATTAAGGATGTGTTCAAAATGCAGGTCTATTGATGAACATTTTTTTTGGCAATGTGGTTTTTGCATGCACATAGCGGGTACACTCGATATAATTGGAAGGGATGTATTTTTGCAACATGACTTATGATCATGTATTTGATGAGTTTTACAATTTTTGTTATTAGACAACACTATTTGACAATTTTTTATGATATAATTATCACAAAACCTTTATGCTCATGCAGGTCTTTTTTTATGATATACAACAGTATCACACAAGGATTTTTGCGTCAACATAGTGGGTTCTGTTGATATAATTCGAAGGGATGTATTTTTAGGGTATATAATCCCACCTTTTCACTTATTATCATGTATTTCAGTTGAAGTGATTATCATAAAGCCTTTATGTCCATCCATGCATTCTATGTGTAGACTAACAATTCTTAAAAATACATGTTCATGCGAGATCATTCACCGTTGATAAGACTCTCTCTTGGTGATGGTACATATTCCTTTGTGCATTAATGAGATTAAATTTTGTGCATAAACATTAAGTCAAGTGAATGTATTTCTATTTGGAAATGACCATATCTACCATCGTCTTCAACCATGCAGAGAAATGCAGTGAGAAGGGCTTTAATCAACATGTGTCTTTCTTCAGAGTTATGCTTGTATACTTTGTAGAGAAACTGGTAAGTTTCATAATTATACAATCTTGTACATCTTAAAAATGTTTCAAATGATCTATTTATAATGTGACAAACTAATTTGCATTAAGTGTTATAATTTGTTTCTTGTAGCACATTCATTCCACATAAAAAGGTTACTTATTTTGGTCTTTAATTATATGCAGGCGTTGTTGTACGTAATATTTTCTCCTAGGACATGAGGATGTCTGATGCAGATGAAGTGGGATGTTGTATTTGTATATGGATGTGAATTGATGTAACTTTATTACGACGATATATAATGTCCATGTGAAAGTTGGTTTAGTTATATTGATGATATACAATGTATTTGTGCATGAGTACATTGTTGTAGTTGTATTGATAATGAAAAAAAATCATGTTTTCATATCCCTTCATGGATGTCACATGCAAGTGTAATGGTAATTATGTGTATATAATACATGGAAATATTGATGATCATTATGTGTCTACAGTGCAATGCTTGTTTATCTATATTTTTCATTGATTAAGTTAGGGCCACAAATTCTGAGATAGGCTTTTGTAGGGACCCCTCTCATGGCCTTGTGGGTTCAAACGGATCGTTCATAGGTGGCATGGATTCTGAGTTAGGTCCCATCAAAGTTTGACATTTTTAACCATTTAGGGTGCTCAAGGGACGATGTTGGTAGGGTATGATCCTGAGCATTTGATCAAGTAGGGGGGAAAAATTGGACCATGCACAGGGTAATAATGCCTAATTGGACATGTTAGAGCCAATGGTTCGTTATCATGATGAGCAGAACGATAAATTGGCTACGCGACAACATTCGATTGAATGAGACTGACAATTTTTTCACCGACCGAAAAAATGTTACCCAAATAAAACCATAGGGAAAATTGAAAAATTGAGATAGGCTTTTGTAGGGACCCCTCTTGTGGCCTGTAGGTTCAAATGGATCATTCATAGGTGCCATTGATTCCAAGTTAGGGCTTATCAAATTTTGACAATTTTTAGCACTTAGGGTGCTCAAGGGACGACGTCGGAAGGGTATGACCCCGAGCGTTCGACCGAGTGGGGGGGAAAAATAGGAGAATGCATAGGGTAATAATGCCTAATTGGACATGTTAGAGCCAATGAATTGTTATCATGACAAGCAGAACGAGAAATTGGCCACGCGACAACATTTGATTGAATGAGACTGACAATTTTTTGCCAACTGAATAAATGCTGCCCTAATAAAACCATAGGGAAAATTGAAAAACCGAGATAGGTTTTTTTAGGGACCCCTCTCGTGTCCCCTTAGGTTCAAATGGATCATTTGCAGGTGCCACGGATTTCAAGTTATATTTCATCAAAGTTTGACAATTTTTAGCACTTAGGGTGCTCAAGGGACGACGTCGATAGGGTATGACCCCGAGCGTTCAACCGAGTGTGGGGGGAAAAATAGGAGCATGCATAGGGTAATAATGCCTAACTGGACATTTTAGAGCTGATGGTTTGCTATCACGATGAGCAAAATGAGAAATTGGCCATGCGACAACATTCGATTGAATGAGACTGACGATTTTTTTGCCAACCGAAAAATGTTGCCCTAATAAAACTGTAGGGAAACCTGAAAAAACTGAAATAGGATTTTGTAAGGACCCCTCTCGTGGCCCTGTAGGTTCAAATGAATCGTTAGCAAGTGCCATGAATTCTGAGTTAGGGCCCGTCAAAGTTTGACAATTTTTAGCACTTAGGATGCTCAAGGGACAACGTCGGTAGGGTATGACCTCGAGCGTTCAATCGAGTGGGGGGAAAAAATAGGAGCATGCATAGGTTAATAAAGCCTAACTGGACATGTCGAAGCTGATGGTTCATTATCACAACAAGCAGAATGAGAAATTGGTCACGCGACAACATTCGATTGAATGAGACTGATGATTTTTTTGCCAACCGAAAAAATATTGCCCTAATAAAACCGTATGGAAACTTGAAAAACTGAGATATGCTTTTGCAGGGACCCCTCTTGTGGCCCTGTAGGTTCAAACAGATTGTTCGCAGGTGTGATGGATTCCGAGTTAAGGCCCGTCAAAGTTTGATAATTTTTAGCACATAGGGTGCTCAAGGGACAACACCGGTAGGGTATGACCCCAAGCGCTCGACCGAGTGGGGGGAAAAAATAGGATCATGCATAGGATAATAATGCTTAACTAGACATGCCAGAGCTGATGGTTCGTTATCACAATGAGAAGAACGAGAAATTGGCCATGTGACAACATTCGATTGAATGAGACTGGTGATTTTTTCACCAACCGAAAAATGTTGCCCTAATAAAACTGTAAGGAAACTTGAAAAACTAAGATAGGATTTTGTAGGGACCCCTCTCATGGCTCTGTAGGTTCAAACAGATCATTAGCAGGTGCTGTGGATTCCAAAGTTAGGGCCTGTCAAAGTTTAACAATTTTTAGCACTTAGGGTGCTCAAGGGACGACGTCGGTAGGGTATGACCCTGAGCGTTTGACCGAGTGGGGGGGGAAATAAGAGCATGCATAGGGTAATAATGCCTAACTAGACATGTTGGAGCTGACGGTTTGTTATGACGACGAGTAGAACAAGAAATTGGCCACGCGACAATATTTGATTAAATGAGACTGACGATTTTTTCAGCAACCGAAAAAATATTGCCCTAATAAAACCGTAGGGAAACCTGAAAAACCAAGATAGGCTTTTGCAGGGACCCCTCTCATGGCCCCATAGGTTCAAATGGATTGTTAATAGGTACTACGGATTCTGAGTTAGGGCCCATCAAAGTTTGACAATTTTTAGCACTTAGAGTGCTCAAGGGACGACGCCGGTAGGGTATGACCTCGAGCGTTTGACCGAGTGGGGGGGAAAATAGGAGTATGCATAGGGTAATAATGACTAACTAGACATGTCAGAGCCGATGATTTGTTATCATGATGAGCAGAACAAAAAATTGGTCACGTGACAACATTCGATTGAATGAGGCTGACGATTTTTTTGCCAACCGAAAAAATGTTTCCCTAATAAAACCGTAGGGAAACTTGAAAAATTGAGATAGGCTTTTGCAAGGACCCCTGTCATGGCATCGTAGGTTCAAACGGATCGTTGCAGGTGCCATGGATTCTAAGTTAGGGCCCGTCAAAGTTTGACATTTTTTAGCACTTAGGGTGCTCAAGGGACGACACTGGTAGGGTATGACCCCGAGTGTTAGACTAAGTGGGGGGGGGAAATAAGAGCATGCATAGGGTAATAATGAATTGTATCAAGTATTGTTCATTAAATGAATTGTATTGTTCATTATACAAACAACACTTATGATTAAATGAAATAAATTGTATTGTTCATTAAATAACCATTATTAACCATTGTTAATTATTGGAATGAAGATTAAATATTTTTATGATAACACCATGCATAGATGAGCAACAATTTATATGATCGAATATCAACTTCTATATATATAAAAATGTCAAATGATTACAAATGTATGTCCATACACAAATATGGCATAAACGCCAACTCAAACAAAATGTATGTCTATATACGTGAATGTATGTCCATATACAAAATATACATGTCATTAGACATGTAAGCATCCCAAAACTATCTATAACATCCTAAGTTGCGGATGGATCATCAAAATCAATCATCTTCGCCGCATTACTCGGCTCTGAAGGATCCTGCACAAGAAAAAACAAACCACGATTAATATTAGTTATATTGTATAATTCACATTCGAAAAGTTAACATAAAAATGAACTATAATTGAACTATTCATGTTTACCTTATCTCCACGTATTATCTTCGGCTTTGCAGGACTCTTGATGTATGTCTTCGGTAGAGGAGGTATGTTTTCAATATTTTCATGCACAACCTACATATGTTAACAAACATGACATTGATACAAGTTAGCATATAATTGTCACTGATAATAACAAATTATATCCACTAAACATAAAATAAAACAAACACACATGTACTCGAGGCATCTCTTCTTCTTCATCATCTTCAAGTATACTGGGTGTAGTCAACAAGGATGTGAAGCCAAGAATTATTTGTACATATAAACAACAAGTATATGAAACTATCAATCTATGTCAAGACGTGTATAATCACTATAAGTTATTTAAACTATTCATTCAATCATATTTGCATTCAATTACCTTTCCCTTGTCTCCAACTGCACTACCAAATCCTAAATCACACTTCCCCACACTTGTGCTACTTGTGCCCTATAAGAGTAAAATAAGATATACATGCAAGTTGCTACATAATCTAATTTATACCAATATAAATGATGAGCATGTATGTACAATATGTTGTATTTTGGTAATGGTTTTGTCATTGATGTCAACACCTACTAAACTCTTATCAACTCTGGCACTTTGGAGAATCAGCAATATTCATCGGCAAGCAAGTGACTCATGCACAGTCACCGATATCTGGTACACCGGCAAGATATAATAATCACCGGCACTTGGAATGATATGGAAAACACATGGTTATGTTGAAGACATTGTTTGGACATCTTGTCCTGGAGTTTTATCCATTGGTATATTCATAGTTGCATATTTGTTGTTATCGGCAAATAGGTCTAGGGTTACACTGGCAGGTTTATCTTTTCCAGATCAACATGGCACGCTATGGAGATGATTAATTATTGTTGTAAATGTATTAAGCCGACATGTTCAATCGGTTATTGCATCAGATATTATATTGTTTGTAAAATGTTTTTATTGTAATATCTTGTAAAGCTGACCTACTAAAATTGGTCTTAGGTTATGGTATAAATGTAAGATCTTATTTGTAAGATCAAATGGGGAATGCGAAAAAGGATTGTGTGAAGGTATATGCGAGATTAAGCAGAGCTATACATGCAAACATCATTTGAAGGTGAAGCTAGGTTTTTGTGAAAGCATATCAGCATTACACCGGTACTGAATCCAGCATATGAAGATGTTATTTTGAGCAGTACATTCTTATTGGATTTAACCATCCAACTGTAGTCAGTGTGACTCCCATTTTGTGATTGAGCAGTGAGCTATAGGCGGTTGGCCTTTCTGCATGTGCAGACCCCATTTATGTACACTTACTATCTGCAGTAGTATCATCTGATTGTGGGTAAGGTTTCCCACCGTGGTTTTTCCCCTTACAGGGTTTCCACGTACAAATACTGGTGTTATGTGTTGTGGATGACTTTGTGTTTATGTTTCATGCACTAATCCTTACCACTATAGCAATTAACTGTTAAAACTGTCTACCGACATATTGAACTGGTTTACTGGTATTAAGCATTAAGTTAATTAAGTTGTTTTTGGTTTGAATTTATTTGGCAACTGATTCACCCCCCCCCCCTCTCAGTTTTCTCCGAGACCTAACAATTGGTATTAGAGCCTATATACCTTGAAGTTCCTCTGAATTGTTCATCAATCTTTACATTTGTACTTTCAACAATTTTCTGCAATCTTAAAAAGAATTAACAGAGAAATCTTTTATTCTTGTCTCTAATGGGAAGCTATTTCTCAGGGGGAGTAGTTGGTATATTGAATTGATTGGTATTTTGTATATGAACTTGGTTTTATTGTAACTTTGGCATTTGATGTCAAAGGGAGAGAGATTGGTATGGAAAAACGTTGAGAAACACAAGGAAAACACATGTTGCTCCCAGGGGGAGAGATTGTTGTTTAGGAGAGGTTATTACTCTCTGTATCTGTATTTTGATTTCTGTTTATGATCTTTTTGGAGATTGTTGGTTTTTGGTACTTGGCATTTATGTTTTGGTATTTTGATGGTTTTTCCATCTTGTGTTGCCATCAATGCCAAAGGGGGAGATTGTTGGTATTTTGGTATGGTTTTGTCATTGATGTCAACACCTACTAAACTCTTATCAACTCTAGCACTTTGGAGAATTAGCAACATTCACCGGCAAGCGACTCATGCACAGTCACTGGTATCTAGTACACTGGCAAGATATAATGATCACCGGCACTTGGAATGATATGGAAAATAGATGGTTATGTCGAAGACATCATTTGGACATCTTGTCCTGGAGTTTTGTTCATTGGTATATTCATAGTTGCATATTTGTTGTTACCGACAAATAGGTCTAGGGTTACACCGGTAGGTTTGTCTTTTCCAGATCAACATGGCACGCTATGGAGATGATTAATTATTGTTGTAAATGCATTAAGCCGACATGTTCAATCAGTTATTGCATTGGATATTATATTGTTTGTAAAATGTTTTTATTGTAATATCTTGTAGAGCCGACCTACTAAAAATGGTCTTAGACTATGGTATAAATGTAAGATCTTATTTGTAAGATCAAATGGGGAATGCGAAAAAGGATTGTGTGAAGGTATATGGGAGATTAAGCAGAGCTATACATGCAGACATCATTTGAAGGTGAAGCTAGGTTTTTGTGAAAGCATATCAACATTACACCGGTACTGAATCCAGCATATGAAGATGCTATTTTGAGCAGTACATTCTTATTGGATTTAACCATCCAACTGTAGTCAGTGTGACTCCCATTTTGTGATTGAGCAGTGAGCTCTAGGCGGTTGGCCTTTCTGCATGTCCAGACCCCATTTATGTACACTTACTATCTGCAGTAGTATCATCTGATTGTGGATAATGTTTCCCACCGTGGTTTTCCCCTTACAGGGTTTCCACGTATAAATGCCGGTGTTATGTGTTGTGGATGACTTTGTGTTTATGTTTCATGCACTAATCCTTACCGGTATAGCAATTAACTGTTAAAACTGTCTGCCGGCATATTGAACTGGTTTACCGATATTAAGCATTAAGTTGGTTAAGTTGTTTTTGGTTTGAATTTATTTGACAACTGATTCACCCCCCCCCTCTCAGTTGTCTTCGGGACCTAACACAATAAAATACAAACGACTAGGTGCAATAATATATATAGCGTCAAGCTATCAAGGCCAAATGAAATGGTCGACAAGGTGCCCTCCTGAAACTGTGTCAACTCCTCCTCGGTCATCAACTGTTAAATAGACCATGTAAATAAAAATTAGTACTTAATATTATCTAGATTATAAATATTCATTTAAAATATAGCATGAACTATGAAATTGCAAATCTTACCACTACATCATCAATGTATGATGATGGTGCCTCCTCGCCTCTAGCATGCGAGGACTCCATAGGTCTCCTCCAGTCTGTGTCATAACATTCGGTGCATCGTGCATCTCATGCACCTCATAATCTACATTGTCCGCAGGAGGTTCAACAGGATGTCCAATTGGACCCAAGCATACATGCCCACACATGACACAACTATGGGGCACGCAAATGTGGGGACTCGAGGATGATGTGTCAGGGCCACCGGATGCACCGCTATCATCAAAAGTAGGCTGAACTACTGACCCATCATGAGAAACCAAAAGGCTACTCAAAGAGAATAGCCAATATAGTCTGTGAAGCCGCCTTACAAATGATATCTGGATGTTGCACTGGAGGTGGGGGATCAACAAGAGGAGGGGCGACATATGGGCCCTGGACTACTCTAACTACCCATGTCTATTTTGGAGCATACCTAAACCCACACCTTGGAAAGGTTGGATGTCAAAGTAGTTCACATGTTTGCCTAAAACAAACTCAACATACAATTTTTTTATGAAGTAGAAGGGGACATCAAGATTGTTGTTGGGTGGTTTGTCGAAAACCATCCACCAACAATCCCAAATGTTTTTCACAATACCATCATTTGTGCACCATTTAATAGAATTTTTTTGGGGGGGGGCTCTATGGGTTGACCAGTGTGGGGATTCATAAAAAATGAGGCAATAGTGGCTTTGGATATCTTGAGATCCTTGATCTCCTTATACGACAAGCCATCCGCATATTGTTCCCTCATAGAATCATGCCACAAAAGGGTGACATTGTGCTCCTCAGTCATGGTTTCCATACTCTTTATGATCGACGTGAGAGGATCAAATATTGGGTTTAGATGAGGGATCCTATGATATACATTTGTAATCCCCCTCAATTCATTTAAATTTTGTGCAATCAAATCTTGAATTGAGGGGGGATTTGGCAAAGGGGGGTTTGGTTGTTCTGGTTAATTAGAAAAATAGGTTTTAAGGACTCGAAACCTTTTACATAAAGATCAAAAGAAAGATCAACAAAGATCAACTAGACTAGCAAAAAGACAACATACAAAAGATTGGTAAGAAAGCCAGCAACCCGAACGGACAGCAAAAAACTAGGAACAACAAAGCAGAAAAAACTGGAAAGAAAGACCTAGACAGCTAGCAACACCTACAAAGACTTAAGAAGTTCAGCAGCCTTGATGACCAACAGGTCATAATTCGCCAAAGCAACTTTGAGCTCTTCGATTTCCTTGTTTGGCTTTTTCTACCTCTTGTTGCCTCTAGTCCTCATGCCTGGTCCTTGCACACCTTCCACGCCGTCCATGTCAGGTTCTTGCTCCAAGGATCCCTTCTCATTCTCCAACGTACTGATCAGGATTTTGATGTTGTCAACTGAGGCCTTCAGAATGTTATAACTGTGTTCAACAATGCTTCTAAGACAGGTATCAATTTTGTTGACTCTGTTTTTAGCATCCACCATTCTCTGGTCCCTAATAGTGTCATTGTTTTTTATTTCCTCCAGGGCCTTCTCCACTTGCTCAAACCTTGGATTGAAGGCGTCCCTAATCTCTTCAGCTCTGGCAATAGTCTTTCCCAATCATCAACATGCTCAACCATGGATTTACCTTCACCGATGCTAATAGTCTCCACAATTTGAATCCTATGACTTAGGTTCTTGTTTCCCTCCACAGCTTTCTTGTGACTATTTATGAGCTAATCGAGGGTGTCCACAAACCCCTTTATACCCTCAACAAAAGGGTTAGAAGGGGGGATTTTTTCATCAACCTTGGCCTGATCGGTTTTGGGGTCTTCACCACTGGTATTCTATTCGGCATCACCACCAACACTCTAGTTGAAACCATCCCCCATAATCTCCTCCTCAACGTTGTGTTGGGAATGGATTGGCTATCTTCTCATAATGCTCACGTAGATTGTCGCAAGAAGACAGTGGAGTGTTTAGATGACCTTGGCAAGGAAGTGAAAATTGTTGGAGTTCAGAGACCAATATCCTTACGTATGATCTCTGCTATGCAACTTAAGCGGTGCATGCGTAGAGGGTGCCAGTTTTTTGCAGTTACTCTTGAGGACATGGATGAGTTAAAGAGTCGAGAAATCGCTCTTGATAGTCACCCTATTCTTCAAGAGTATGCTGATGTATTTCCATTAGATATTCCTGGTATGCCTCCAAAGAGAGACATAGATTTTCACATTGATTTGGTTCCTGGTGCAGAACCTATTTCGAGAGCTCCATATCGGATGACTACTCAGGAGTTAAGTGAATTGAAGTTACAACTAGAAGAGTTGTTAGCCAAGGGATTTATTCATCCTAGTGTTTCTCCTTGGGGTGCGCCTGTTATCTTTGTTAAGAAAAAGGATGGTTCTCTTCAGTTATGCATTGATTACCGACAGCTGAATAAGGTAACCATCCGGAATCGATATCCTTTGCCTCGTATTGATGATCTTTTTTATCAAGTAAAGGGAGCCAAGGTATTCTCTAAGATTGACCTGAAATCTGGATATCACCAGTTGCGTATCCAGGATGCAGATATTCATAAGACAGTGTTTCGCACTCGTTATGGTCACTATGAGTTCACAGTAGTACCATTTGGGTTGACGAATGCGCCTTCAGTTTTCATGAGCCTCATGAATGGGGTTTTTCGCACCTACCTTGATCATTTTGTCCTTGTGTTCTTAGATGACATATTAATTTATTCTAGAACTATGGAAGAACATGAAGGTCACTTACGATAGGTAATGCAGTGCTTGAGGGAAAACCAACTTTATGCTAATTTGGCAAAGTGTGATTTTTTTCAATCAGAGGTAAACTATCTTGGTCATATAGTTTCAGGGGAAGGTGTATTCGTGGATCCTTCAAAAATCCAAGCCATTGTTGATTGGCCAGTGCCAACCAACGTTTCTGAAGTTCAAAGTTTTATGGGTTTGGCCGGATACTACCGTCGATTTGTTCAAGGCTTTTCCCGGATAGGTCACCCGATCACTTCTCTACAGCGGAAAGGGAAGAAGTTTGTTTGGTCAGAACAATGTGAGTCAGCTTTTCGTACCTTGAAGGAACTCCTTGTCAGTGCTCCGATTTTGGCAGTTCCAAATCCATCTAGAGATTTTGTAGTATGCACAGATGCCTCTTTGGAAGGTATAGGTGCAGTGCTTATGCAAGATGGATGAGTGGTTGCTTATGAGTCTCGCAAACTCAAGAACCACGAGTTGAACTAACCAGTTCACGATTTGGAGTTGGCAGCTGTAGTTCATGCCTTGGTTAGATGGCGACATTTTCTGTTAGGGCGTCGTTTTGAATTACATAGTGATCACCGTAGTCTACAGTATATTTTTACACAACCAAATTTGAATGCTCGACAACGGAGATGGATGGAATTTCTTTGTGAATATGATTTTGATGTTCGATACATTCAGGTAAAAGAGAACGTGGTGGCAGATGCTTTGAGTCGTAGGCGGCATGAAGTTTCAGTATTGTCCCTTGGAGTTGACTTGAGAGAAAGGATTCTCAGAGTTCTCCCTCAGGATACTTGGTATCAAGATGTTAGAACCATGATATAGTCCGGAAGGTCTTTAGAGGGAAGATATTCTGGATATAATCTTGAGGCAGATGGACTTCTTCGTCACCATGGGCAGATCTATGTACCTTCTTTAGAGGGTCTTCGCGTCTTGATCATGACTGAGGCCCATCGTGCACCTTATTCGGCACATCCAGGAGTCAAGAAGATGCACGCAGATCTTAGACAAATTTATCATTGGGAAGGTATGAAACATGACATTGCTGATTTCGTGTCAAAGTGTTTGGAATGTCAGCGGGTGAAGGCAGAGCATCAGCACCCGGCAGGGCTTCTTCAACCTAATTTGATACCAGATTGGAAATGGGATATCATTTCCATGGATTTCATTGTTGGGTTGCCTGTCTCTTTGCGTCGGCATGATGCCATTATGGTCATAGTTGATAGGTTGACTAAGGTTGCTCATTTTGTTCCTATTCGAGCTTCCTATACAGCAGCAGTGGTGGCACGAGTCTTCTTGGAGGAAGTAGTGAGACTGCATGGGGTTCTGAGGTGGATCATCTCTGATAGAGATCCTGTCTTTACCTCAGCTTCGTGGACCTCACTTCAGCATGCTTTGGGAACTCAGTTGAACTTTAGTTCAGCCTATCACCCAGAGACGGATGGTCAGACAAAGAGAGTGAATCAGGTTTTGGAGGACATGCTTCGCATGTATGTTATGGACCAGCAGTCGCATTGGGAGGATTATATCTACCTTGTAGAGTTTGCATATAACAATGGATATCATAGCTCCATAGGTATGTCCCCCTTTCAGGCATTATATGGTCGTCCTTGCCGTACTCCTTTGAGTTGGGATCGGTTAGAGGATAGGGTGCTTATAGGTCCGGATATTCTTCGAGAGATGGAGCAACAAGTGGGGCGAATTCGAGAGCATTTGGTAGCTGCATAGGATAGGCAGAAGAAGTATGCAGATGCTCATAGGATAGATCGTCAATTTTCTGTTGGCGACCGTGTGTTTCTGAGAGTGCGTCCACGGAAGAGTCCGATCCGTTATGGGAAGGGTTCTAAGTTGGCGCCTCGGTTTGTAGGCCCTTTCGAGATTCTTGAGAGGATAGGTCCTGTTGCTTACCGCCTTGCCTTGCCACCGAGTCTATCCCGCATCCACGATGTCTTTCATGTTTCAGTTCTTCGACCTTATCACCCTGATGTGACACATGTTCTTGATTGGAACTCTTTGCAGGTCGAGGACGGGCAGCTTTCCATGGAACCCGTGCGCATTCTTCAGCATCGGGATTTGATCCTCAGGGGTCGCACCATCGACCAGGTAAGGGTCCTATGGGACCCAAATGATGAGACCTCGGCAACTTGGGAAGATGCAGTGAAGATGAGAGAGTTATATTCATATTTGTTTTAGGCTTCTAGGAGTAAGCCTAGTCTTGGGGGGGAGAATGTAGTACCCTTACTTGTTTGAACTAATACTTTGTTCTTATTATTCTCAGTAGATACATTATCATTGGTTATTTAGAATTGTATAACATTGTTTCATGTTTTATCTGATTATGAGACATATGTTTTATTTGCAGTATTTATGTATTTATGTTTTATGGCATTATATGGTTCATTGTTATGTACTGACGCTTTACTTCATCTATGCACTGTGTGTTCTGTATCTGCGAGTGTATGGGATGCATGGGGACGATTTTCCTTCACTCATCTCGGTGAGATAGGGAACGTCGCGAATCTCCTTCATCGGTGTGTATGTTAAAATTTTGATATATGTATATATGCATGTGTGGTCGGTGATGCAGGATGTTGCAGGTACAAGTACCGGGTAGGTACGGGGTATCGTCTCCACCTGGCTACACAGGTCTGAGCGTGCCTTATATTTTCCGATGGAAGTAAAGGAGATAGTAGTTAACCCTAATTTTAGTCAGTTACACTCGGGTGAGTGCCTTCAATAAGTCATTCTATCAATTGGTTTGGTCTTCATATTTTATTGTTTGATCTTTATAAAAGTCGCTTGATGCTTGCTTAGTCTGCGTATCCAGTGTCCCAATTTTTGTATGTAATTGGTAACTGTTACGTTTATTACGTCCATAAGAGTAGTTATTTGAGTTGAGATAAGGTGATCGTATTATCAGTAGTTTATATCGCCATCGGTTTACTGTGATAGTGGATTATGCATGTATATAATTAGAATTATAAATATGTCATGTTTTATAAACTTTTCGAACGTATAATATATACATAATTCAATTATTTGAAAATATATATATAGGAAAATGCCACTCGTTATAAAATTAGAAAAACCAAAATACACATTTACAAATATGATGGCTAAGGAAGGATTAATATTTAAATAATTATATTAACAAAAGTCATTAATTGATTATTAACATATAAACAAAGAAATGATATTAAACGTAATAACCAAAGTATATTAAAGAAAACAAATAAAAAAATTTGTTTCGACCTTATAAAAGGTGGCGGAGTTTAGGTTTTGTTGTTTGGGCTATGGTGGTCGATGGTAATATCGACCACCCCCCTTAATATAGGGAGGGGTCGGTATTACCACCGACTACCCTCCTCCTTCGCACACCACGTCTCCTTCTTCCGCCATTACTCAGCAGACAGCACGCGAGGCGAGTATTCCTACGGGTATACTGCAGTCAGCAAGTAGTGGAGGACACCTCTTGCAGTTTAAAACGATAACTATCACCCCTCCACGTCCAGTTTCTCCACGAGCTCCAGTTCGTTGGCAACTAACAGCTGATTGACCGGTTTGAAAGGAGAATGAACTGGCGCGCAAGGAGGAAACTAAACCATAATCCTTAATGGACTCTAGACCTGGCAGTTTGAACGCTCAAGTCGCTGTTTGCAAATGCATCAGTGAATGAAATAATAAGTTAACCTCTCCACCCAGTCGATAGATGTCATAATAGCGCTAAAAACTGAAGCTAACTAGAGATGTACTCCCTGCGTGGAGGAAGTAGAAGAGTTAGTAGAAAAAGAGTCTCAGTCGATAGCTATCACTAAGCCAGATTTAGGGGAGCGATAGATGTTTTCTTTTAGTATAAAAAGGGGTGTGGGTAGAGAGCAAAAGGGAGGCTTTTGGTGACATCCAAGGAAGGACGAAGGAACGTAGAGAGGAGAGTAGAGTTAGTGAAGATAGTGCATGTTTTTTTTATAGTATCAAGTGTGAGATGTTTTAGAAAGGATAGTGGTTGATAGAATCAAGAGAGAGTTGTTTGCTTGTTTCTTTGATAGAGCTAGAAACATTGGTAAAAAGGATTGCAAGTAAGGTATATTTAGCAGCAAGCGGACGTCAAGGACTTGCAAATTGATCATCGCTTCAAGTAGGTCAAGAATTTCTTAGTGTTTAATCATTATTATTTGCAATCTCAGTTATATATCATGCTTATAAAATAGATATGGTCATGTTTTAGTTATTCGTTAGGGTTGTTAAATAAAATCGTTTAGTAGTAGTTGTGATTACATTAGGACTAAAGAAGTGGAATAGTTTTAAATTTAAATTTCTTAATGGAAGAAGGGTATGATTATGTTCAACACCTAGATATTAAGATTTATTTGACATAGCTCTAGGAGAGTTCTGAGAAGTAATAGTTTACCATTGATACGTTACAGAGATGGTACGAGCCAAACAAACAGCTCGCAAATCAGTAGCGGGTTATGCTCACTACCTAAAAGTCAAGAAAGATTCTTTGACTCCTGTCCAGCCCATTGTGGATGACAACCCTGCCGAAGAGAACCCAGCTCCAGAAGGGAGCAAAGAAATAGAAAAAGGTCCTATTCAGAGCCCAACCAAAGCAACTACCCCTGAGAAAGGAAAAGAACCCAAGCCAGAGTGCTCGCCTGAAAAGCCAATAGTGATAAGTTCTGACTCGTCGGAGGGGTATACCCCCTTGAGTGATAATGAGTCTGTGGGGTACTTTCTCCGAAGTGAAAGCAAATCTGAAGGATATACTCCTTTAGATCATGTTGAGTCTGACGAGTGTACTTCTCCGTATTTTTCGGAAGAATGATGTAACACTCTTGTGTAAAAAAATAAATAAATAAAAATAAAGGCATTTTTTTAATGAAGAAATGTATTACGTTTTATTGTAAGATTTTTCTGATGAATTGAATATTTCTATTTTAATCTTCGTTTATTTGTAAAAATGGAATTTATTAAGGTAACATACCTATAGTTGTTATCAAGAGTAATAGAACTCTTAAACTTGTCATTAAGTGTAAAATTATGTGTTTTACCGACCATATTGTTCTCTGTGTCTTGACAATCATGTTTACGTTTTGCAAGTTGATTTTGTGATAGGTATTGGTACATAGAAGTATCTTGTTTTATATGGTGGTCGCAACTAAGTACAATATGTCATGTTGTCAATTTGTCTTGTGTTGTGACTTGGCCAGTATATTTAGATGTATAACCTTAAGGGAGTGAGCCACTATGAGTTGTTCGTTATGGCCAAACCTTAGGTTAGTAATTTTGTATCTTTCATTTGAGGTAGGTCAAGTTTGGGAATGGCTATTTGTGTCGCCATAGAGTTCTGTAGATAGAACTAACCCATAGTGCCCTAAGAGAGAGAGTGGCTTTCGAGCGGGAACTGTGCCGAAGAGGTGACAGGATAACCCGTCGGAAGTTGGTTAAGAAAGTGAAAACCTAATAAATGACTAGGGAAGGGTAGAATAAAAGTTAAATGAAATAATGTGCCTCGCACATAGGTGAGTGCTAGTATAGGGCTCATAATGTAGCGAGAAGGCCTGGAATGGCAAACTTACCACCCTGTCTTCATGAGAGGATTGGTAAGGTCCGCATGAGTCTTAGTTGGAATCGGAGGTTCAGGAGAGGTCACCAGGATAACCAAGGATGGGGGTCGGGACCTATGGAGGCTATACCATGGTATCCACCGTAAGACATGCGATGAAACTTTCTCCTTAGAGTCACTAGTGTTCTGTGAGTTAGGTCACATGAATGTAAGTGGAGTCTTGTAGTCCTTTTGTTTTTGTATCATTTTGCTTGCTTGAGGGTTATCTACTATCTCCAGCACGGTGGGGTGGTTCCTTTTCGGAATCACATGGTCAGGTGGTAGTGTCACTTCCCATCGAATGTTCTGTTACGTATCTTCGGGCGAGAAAGGATTTCGTCGATGATCTTGGATCGTGATTCATGTACCGACTCTTCTTCCTATCCATCTTTTAGTTAAATACTAGAGGTTTTGAAAAGAAACTATATGTAACTTTCATTTGTATCATTTTAGCTCATGATGTAATTTCATTTTGAAAACATGTATTTTTGAATATTGAAAGCAAAGAAATATTGTAATATATGCTACTTCAATTACTGATTTCTGATGTATATAATATATGATTGCTTGAAGAAATTTAGATTCTTTCATTGCGGAAATTTTATCTTAAATATTTAATTTATGAAGTAATATTCGTTGGCAACCCTTAGGAAATTCAGGTGTAAAACTTCCGCTATGTTATTAGATGTACTAAGGTTTAATTCATGCATTTTAAAAAAAAAATTATTTCACCCTTAGTTGCATAGATTATGATGTTTTCCTTTAGGGTTCCTGACGGGGCATTACACAAAACCTCCCTCCAAGGCTTAGCAAAGGCCTTGGGAGGGTAGTAGGTCTTGCTAAGCTTAACCAGGCGTTTCTTCTCCTTATAAAAATCGGATATCCGATTTGCTTAGGTAATTACCATGCCAAGGTGTACTAACACCAAGGCCAAGCAAAAAGTCAACATGGATTTTCACATTTTTAGGTGAGTGGAGAAGGCTATTTTTTTCACATCACCACTTTTTGGCCCCCCATGATCCTGCACTAACCCAAATATGTCCATATTTAAGATGGGGCAATAGAAGTCTCAAAATCATCCACAAGAGCATGATTATCCAAAGAAACATCACTTTTAGATGAAGATCCAATGTCTCCATACAACTGTTGGATGATGGTCCAAGCAGTGAAAGGGAACTCAGTGTGCTCTATGTGATGTAGAATATCCTCATAAATAGTAAGACATATTAATTCATAGACCATGTCATTATTGTTAAACCAATAATTCTTTTATTCACGGTCATTTGGCTCAGAAATGCGTCCAAGGAGATAGGGTAGTAGATCCTACTCAAGGCAGTGATTCTTTATCCCTTGTTTCCAGGACAAATAGTTTTATAAAGTTAGCTTAAAAAATAAGGATGAAAATAGTTATCAAGAGACATGACTAACCCACCCATGAATGGAACTTTATCTTCGTTCATGATAACATAAAAGACATAAAGAGACACCTCCCCTTTCCACTAGTCTTAGAAATGACACCCCCCAAAAAAACAAAAAACAAAAAATTTACAAGGTTGGCACTTTATAATTAGTGTGTTTACAATGCCTTTTATCAGATTAAAATGCTTTCTAAGGCTCCATTTGCCAAAATAGAAATTTTGAATACCAATAATTTTGATACAAGATATGAAAAAGTTAGCCTTATACCTTCTCAATTCATCTCAATGCCTTTCCAACAACTATTCGTTTTTGAAAAAATAGAGTTGTGAGGTGAAAGATATTACCTATTCAAGGAAAAACAAATGCAGTCGATACAACCTACAATATCTGATAAAAAAGGTAAAATATTTTAATGAGACCTAAAATAATGGAAAGTGCTCATTTCTAGCTTTCAAAGAAGTATTCTTTTGCAAAAATATGACACCCGAGGTAAAAGTTATCTAACTTTTAAGAAAGGTTGTTGAATTTGCCTGCTAGAAAAATGGCTTAGGTCCTGTTCAAACTCGATTCTTGCATAAAAATTTTAATTTTTATGGGAAAACCATCAAAAACCAAAAAAAAATTTGATGCTAGACAGAGAACCCAGAAATCATTTATCCTAAAAGTGAATAGAAGTTGGAACACTAAACCAAAATGAAAACAACTCTAGTAAAAATATTTCACTCTGATTTTTTTGCTATATCCTCCAAACTCTGATTTTGGTGAAATAAAAGTTACTTTTGACTTTCTCAAGCCTTCTAGACAATCTGGAAATGTTGAATAAGCTTCCAATATTACCAAAAAACTGCAATCACCCAGATCTCACAAGAACACATATATAAAACCAAATTTAACAAGAAGCTTATTTTCCTTTAAACTATTTTGATTCTCCAAGTCACACGAGAATGCAAGAGAAGAGAATACTTTGTTTTAAAGGAAAATATAAGGTATATAATAATCTCAAATCTCTCAAATAAATCATATTAACAATGAGCTATACTAGATAACATGACTCTGATACCATGTTAGATTCTCCAAGAAGTGAGAACCGAACCAGGATTTGATGTCAATTGTGGATCACATGCAAATCCCCAAGAAATAGATGAGCATATATCATAATAGCTAAATGAATATAATTTTGATATGAGAGAAAAAATAGACATAAGAATTTTGGAGAAGACTCTCACCGAGCAATCACTGAACTTGTGAAGGTGAGAGTATGATGCTTATCATATTATTTCTCTCTTGTTATTGTGCTTTCTATTGCCTTTACATGTTGGGTGGCTACCTTCACAGTCAATTCTTACACTCCACAAAGAATTTAGGAATCAATTTGGCTAATCTCAGTAAAATAGCCTTTGTAAAAAAATTGAAATTAAGGAAATAGGTCTAAAACCAATAAACAAATTTGGAGAGGCTAATTTAGGAATAAGAGAAATATGTGGTGTTAAATTGCTTAAGGATGTTACCATTACATCTTGGCTCCTCCTCTACTTTCCAAACATCCAATCCAACAAAATGGCAATATTTTTCAAAAAAACAAGGCAATGAAGCCATTGGGCCTGTATCTTTATCCAAAGGCATAGAAAATATAGGTCCCCTAGTAAAAAGGGATCCTTGAACAATGATAATATAAGAGATGATGCTTTGTTAATTTCATGTACATTACTTCTAGACCCTCCAAGGGAAGAAGATAATGGAGAAGTTGATAGCATTTCAATTAGAAGGGGAGACCTAACCTCTGATTTAAACAGAGCGGCGCCCTACCAAAAAGTAACGGTTGTAATAATTCCCATATCTATATTATAGGAAAGTGGAAGATAAACTAAAGAGACATCATGGCCAAAATTGTTGCCCAGTTGCTTTCTTATAATCTTCAAAATAGAAGGCCTGCCTTTCCCATTGCAAAAATTGTATACACCTAAAAAATGGTCTAAAGGTAATTAATTAAATAAGCAATTATTTAATTAATCCCCCTCCCCAATTTAATTGAATTCATTAGCAATTTGATTAAAATCTCCCTTTCATCTACTTATTAATAAATCCAAGGATTTATTTAATAAGTTCATTTCAAAAGTCCCTTTTGATTAATTAATTCAAATTAATTAATCCTCCCCATTTAAATTCATTCCTTCTAATCCCCTAATTAATTAAAATAAATTAATTTAGCAGTTGTTGAAAATTATTTAGTCTTTTCCTATTATTTAAATTTTTTAATTCAAATTACCCACATGCCTCCTAACTTCTAACCACCTAACCTAACCATACCTCCAACCTAACCCATTCCACCTAACCTTGGGTTTTCCTAACCCTATCCTATCTTGCACATCCTAACCTCCTTATCCTAACCTCCTATGGTGTGGATATTCTTCCCTTGAGACACATGGCACTTAGGCCACATGTCTCCTCTCTTGGACACTTGCCCTTTTATGAGCAAGGCTCCTTGACACTTGTCACCACAAAGATGACAAGTGTCCCTTCTTCCAACCTCTTCTCCAACCTCCTCCAATTTCACCCTTGATATCTTCAAACTCAATCTTGATCGTTGATTCCTACCACCTCACCCCTGGCTTTGAAAATCCTATAAATATCCCCCATTTTAGAGCACAAAAGATCCCATTTCATCATCAATTTAGACATTGTTACTACAGGCATATCATTTGAGCATTGTTATTATAGGCAATTGCATCTTAATTTAGTTTAATTTGATCATTTTTTAGCATAATTGTTGAATCATGTAGCTTAATCAATCTCTTTTCTAGCTTAATTGCATCCTCATCATAGCTTAGTCATGCATATCATTAGCTTAATTAGTCTCTTGGATCAATCTAGCTTAATCAATCTCATCTTTACATATCATTATCATTTCAAATCCTCCATCTAGGTGTAGTCAAGTCACTGGGATTGTTTATCCACATCTGAGAGCAAATCCATACTCGCATCTCTTAGGAGGCGACAAGTTGCTTTGTCATGGTTTTATCTTTCTTTTGCTTGTAATGATCTATTTAGTGTTTTGTGTTGCAGTTGCAAGTATCACACTTCACAGGCATGATGGAAATAAGACATCTATGAACAATTTTAGTCTTGAAAAGAGAGAAAAGCATTATTCTTTTTTTTTCCCTTGTACTAATTCCCAAATTTATTGAACATATCAAACTACTAGGAGAATACAATCAGCAAGTCATATGTAGAACAAGGAAGAAGATTTTATACAAGAGTTTTACATTGTACTTTTGACTTGCATAGTATATGTATACAAAATTGGCTCATTCACCTAATTATACTTAATGTAATTTTAAATGATGTTCATATTTGTTGACCCATTATATTATTAATTATTTATTGACTTGTTTTTTATACTATTTTATTTACTATTGAGATAACTTCATTGATAGATTTGAATTTATTTTTTCTTCTATGTATTTACAATAGAGTAGAAATTGGTAGAGCCTCTCAAATGTCCTAGGCAAAGATAGCTTAACTTTTCTAATTTTTTGTACAATTTTTATAATTTTAAGGAAACTTTAATTAAATTATTGAAAGCTCAAGCAAAGGGTTTAATCATACCCTATTGCAAGTTTTGTGCTACAAATTGGAAGGCACAAGGAACATGAAGAGTGTATCCAATGCACTTAAAAATTGAAATTACTTATTGCATTCTTTGTATTTACAACTCTTATGATTTCATACCAACAGATTGTGAAATTCATAGTCTGTGCTTGGGAGTAGCATCTACATTGGTACTCATCTCTTGTATAATATTTACTTCAAATGAATTATAGAAAATAATTTGGTCTTAAATTGAAACTCTAATTACCAAATAGCTTTTCAAATAACCATCTAGCAAACTTTAAAGATATTTACGTCAAAACCATTAGCAATTTATCTTTTGTGTAAATGTAAAATCTTCAATGCAAATGTATGATATTTGTTCTTAAATGAATATAAAATTAAGGATCAAACTATGATCAACTTCTATTAACTTAAAATAAATAAGCTTGGAGCTTTAAAACACCGACAATCTCAATATCGCCCCCTTATCGCACAATTTATAATGAACTCACAACATCTAACATATATGTAATGATGTATGTACACGACTATTATTATGTATAACCTTTCTAGTCAAGGTTCAAAAGCCCCACTTTTAGTTTTCTATTGTGCTATTTGTTGTATTTTAATACTGTAATTTGCTCCATTTGTTAACAATAATAATGGAGCAAATTTTCTTTGTGGGTACCATAGTTTGATGAAATAGACACTTGCTTGATGTTGTAGTTGCTTCTCTTTCTTGAGAGAGAGGAAGGAATTATAAGCATAACTTACAATAACTTGTCACTATCTTTGGTGTATAATATATACATTGGTTGCTTTTGTCCAAATAAATAAAACCTTTCTATGGATTTTGGATTTTGGAAACTAATCAATTTGGTTGCAAAATCTAATTTAAAGTGAAGAAATGTTAATAGCAAGTGTTAATTCAATTCTTTAGATCACCCATTTAAGAGGAGGGCAATTCAAAAGTAGCTATCATTCCCAATTTTTTAATTTGTAAAATACTTATTTAAGTGTTTAGATCAATTGAATATCATACTTCTTATAAAGTAGATTATAGCATATAAATAAATATTTATTATTTTTAATTATTGATAAAAATTCATTGAGTTTTAACATATAAACTTAAAAAAACTATCAACATAATCCTTATAGTCCCTCCAGTGCAAGTGCTAGTTATAATCACATTCCTACTTAATAAACCTGCTAGAATAACTAGAAGTTGCACCCAATGTGCCCACAACACAAAGCCGATAGGCAGGGTTTTTGAAAGTGAAAGATGGGTACCTTCAAAATTGAATCTTTACATTTGATCATTTTTATTTATTAGTGAAGTACAATAAGAGGAGGATAATGTTTAAAAGGGGATTTTGGATCCGCTGTTTTGGGAAATTGTAATAGAGTAAAGCAAGTTTGAGTCAAAAATGTTAAATATCTTGTAGTTACAATTCTGTGGTCAAACAAAAGTAAGTTGTAGAGAAAAATATAGTATAACATCTTAATATCTCATTTTTTTGTTACATACAATGAAAAGCTCAAATATGGCAACATATAATTAAAAGCTTTTGAACTCTATGCAAAACAAAATATATAATAATAATTTGGACTTCCAAAACCATTTTTTAAAACAAACTGAAATATCAATTGTCAATTGCAATTCTCTTATATTTATTGACAAAGTTACATTTTTTTTAGCAATTCCATTATATTTATTAACAAATTGTAATGATTAAAAAACCCATATCACTGACCGAACAAGCCATAGATCTGGTGACATAGTTTATATCTTATAAGCAATAGTTTCTTGTCATAAATCTGTAAAAGTCTCTTCTTCCTCTCTCTGCAGTTGAGTTTCCCATGAAGTGGGCATTGTAGGCAAACACATGATTTGCCCAAACATTGATAATGATTGTTTTATATTTTCTTTATCAATTTTACTTCAAAATAACTCTACTGATTTTTGTGTTTATGATTCTAAATGAAAATTAATTAAGACTTAGTCACTAAAAGTCAATGTTTATCGTTCTTAAAATTTGAGATTGAAACATAAAATTCATATAAAAATTATCAAATTAAATTTTATGTTTAACAATGCTTCACCATATCCTAAATTAGTTCAATATAAATTATAAAGCAATTACATATAATAACATGCCAAAATTTCCTTTTAAACTATAACCCTTGTCATAAATATAAATATTCCTTCTTTCAGCAATGATATTCAAAGAAACTAATTGAACATTTTCTCTGAATAGCATAAAATGCATATACTGCGTGTAAACAGTACCCTGGGCTTGTATTAGAAAGATAATAAGCTAATGGTTTTGCATTTACCTTGCTGGATCAGGATTCTATTGGATGCAATAAAAGTATGTGCTCCAAATATATGAAAAAATCTCTTTATTCCATAAAAGTATGTGCTCCAAATATATGAAAAAATCTCTTTATTCCATAGAAGGGCATGTTTTGGTTATGATAAGAAGGGTAGATGTTTCTAAAGTAATTTTAGTATCAACCAGTAAGTTGCAACATCTAATGTACAAGCTTTCTAAGATGTATTTAGATATATGGATTCAATTGTACAGGATTTCACCAATGCAAATATGGATATAAAAACATTTCAGACCTTAAATCAGTTGCAGGTGCAAGGCAACAAAGACCAAGACTGTCAAAGAAAAATTAATCACAACCTCAAGAGTGGTAATTCTAAAAATTAGACAGATTTTGTGCTTAAAAGAAAAAGGATTTAACTTATTAAAGTAAAGCCCACTTCAAAAGTAATGGATGATTTTAGAGTGAAAAAAAAGAGTACAAACATTGCAGCGATATGTGTATTGTACAATGATTCAAGAACAAGTAACAAATTTAGTTTCTAAATGCATACCATGTAACATAGACATCTATCAGTAAGAATCTTGAATTGTACATGCCATTATTAATACCGAGTAGACCATACGACAACGTCTCCATGAGTTTCATGGGTTCAGCAGCCATGACCGAGCACAAGAAAGAGTACTCAATTGTGATAGCAAATTGGCCCAGCAAAATGTGCCCAATCATTTCATTGAATGATAGCGCTTTAGTGGACAAGAGATAACAAACATGCTCACTGGAATGCAAAGATAATCATCATAAACTACGTATTGCCTAAGCAATCATTTAGAGATAACAAACATGCTCATTGGAATGCAAAGATAATCATCATAAACTACGTATTGCCTAAGCAATCATTTAAATAGAAACTTATGAAACTTAGGCAAGTTGTGTGACTGGATGGTGCGGAAAGATAGATACCAAGTTGGAGATTTTTCTTGAACAATTTTTTCAAAATACTTCACAAAGGGCCTTTCTAAATATACCTCTTCCCAATTGCTTTCTTTTAGCTTCTTTCTTTCTCCAACTACTGTAAAAAGAAACAAAAAAATTCTAGAGATAAAGAAAAGAAAAAAGTCTCGCCGTCAAAACAGAAGAGTGAGAAGATGAAAGACTGCATCAAGAGAACAAGAGGAGCATGTGGAGTTTCTCACCGGCTAACATTTCATACCTTTGGAATGCCTGAATCATTGCAATAATATTCCCTGTGCACTCGATACTGTAGTCTACTCCTCCACCAGTCATTTCTGCAATTACCTGTACAAACAGACCAAGAAAATAGTCATTCTTTGAATATAATAGAAATAATGAGATCTCAGAAAGAGAATTAGACAGTAATACCCTACAAACGAAAGGAGGACCAAGAGACCATTCCTACACACACCGCTTACATTCACAATGAAATCCTAATGGTGTGAAATCGTTCTCGTGGTCCACCAAGGAATAAAGGCTTCTGAAGTAGACGATCTATGCTAGCCACCCCGTCCATCACACTCTAGTAGACTGCGGTTCACCTTCAATCAAATGGGGAAGAGTCGGGGAGACTGAATTCAATCAATTGCGACCATATGATGCTCCTTTCAAGCCCTTGTCCATGCTACAGGAGGATGGAGCCTAAATCCAACATCCTCCCAACAATGAACCTGAATTAGGCAACGCTGAGGCCAAATGAGTCTCATGGATAGCTTCAACCACTTGCAAAAATGGTACGAAAAATCAACAAGGAGGAAAACGACGACAATAAAAACCGACTCACCTCTTGACGATGGACTGTGCCCACTTTAGTGAAGCAGGAAACCCAACTGCAGATAAAGCGATGAATGCAGGAAATCCAACTGCAGATACCACAAACACTTTGCAAACCCTCCTTTTCGCGACCTCGAGAGTGGTTGTGTTGTTTGTCCTGTGGGGAGCTTTTACTCCTACCTACTCGCAAAAACATCTCTGGATTTTTGGAGAAGGAAGATCAACGCACGGGCATTTTGGAACAATGGGGCTTTAGCTACTCTACGATTTCGTAATTTTTCCTCTGATCTACGAAATATCTCAAGTAGTTACTAATGGCGGACATCAATCAAGGAGCATCTCCAAATGCCAATGTGGAAACCCAAACACATCTTCTGCAAAGTGATGTCCTCTACAAGGTTTGATGTCATATTGCTTTGAAAAATTAGTCATTTCGTCATTAGAATTCATTCTTGTATACCCACATTCTTTTACAGTATATTCTTGAAACACGTGTTTATAGCCGTGAACCAAAATGTTTGAAGGAACTCAGGGAAGTCACAACAAACCATCCACGGTAAGATTTATTTAACCTATATTGTTTTGAGGAAAACAACCTTTTCTCCACCATTAAATCGGTTCAAATTGGAGGGTTTGAATGTGTAGAACGCCATCATAGATTGACTGGAGATTTTATATGGGTTTAGTTAATTACGAAGTTTACTGTGTTGTTTTCATCAACGCGGCTAATTAGGGTCTAGCATTCATAGATATAATAAAGATTTAGGTTTTCCGTATCTTCACATTTTTTTGAGTAGCAGCCGGGGAGTTTCACAAGAAGAGTTTGCAAGTTTTCGAGTCCCAGTAAAAATTGCACCTAAATTCGATCCTGTTTCAAAACCCTAAACAAGAGAAAAAACCCTAAATAAATTAGGGTTTCACAATCTATACATTATTATATAAAGATTTAGGTGTTTGTTGATTCACATCTTTTGAGTAGCAGCCGGGGAGGAAACTGGAGGTTTGGAGTTTAAGTAAAAATGGTCCTTGTTGAAGTCTTCCTGAGACTTACTGGAGGTGAATTTGTCGCCCCTTCAAAGCTGGCGCCCAAAATAGGCCCTCTCGGGATTTCTCTGAGAAAGATCAGAGAAGAGATTGTCGGAAAAAACGATTTAAGGAATGGAATAGCATACGAGTAACCGTAAAGCTTTCTGTTATCAACAGGCGAGTTGAGGCTTCTATAGTTCCAACAGTCACGTTAATCACTAAGGCCTTGAAGGAAAGGAAAAGGACAAGAGATATTAAACACACAGGCAACATCTCTCTCCAAGATGTTGTCGAAATAGCAATGGGCACTTGTGTTTCTATCTAACACACATGGCTATTCTTGAATGGTTAAATCTGCATTGTGTAGATTTGTATATTTTTTTAATTAATGGCTTAGTTACATTTAGTATGCGTTTTTTCATGCAACGGTGAGCCGTAGGTGTTTGAAATTGCAAGTTTGAACAAACAGAAAAAAAAATATTAACATATTGAATCACTGTGCATTTAAGAGGAAAAATGTTCATTCCTACCTAAAAATATCTTTTCACTTTTTTGGTTCTTTCATAATAATTGTTTCAGGCATTATGCTTTGTGTAGGATGCACACATCAAAGAACTTTGTGAAAGTGAAATGGATTTGGCAATGCCTCGTTCCTTTGCAAGGCCAATTAGTGAATAGGATTGGCTGCGAAATGCAGCTTGAATATGGGATATGGTCAAGAAATCTCCAGTCATTGCTGATTATAGCAAAACACTTCAAAGCTCTTGACTATATCGAAGGTAGCCATGGTGAAATTTAGAGTACACTTCTGTCATTCATATCTCTCACTTAAGAGTCTGTTATAGACCTTGGGCTTAGTTCACATCTCCAAACTACTATTGTGGAACTGAAATACTGTTCAGTATACCTTTTAAGTCTATGTTGATTCAAGATTAAAATAGAACTGGTGACATGACTTCTGAGCTTGATTTGTTTCTAGGTAAGATAGAGAAATCATAAATTGGTTGTAAAACTAATTTTGTAACTGTTTTTAATATATGAGTGATCTTTTCAAGGCTATCAACAACATGATTACTAATTACTTGTGACAAACATCAATTTCTTTGTGGGTAATTTTGAGATTTATATGGTATAAAAGATCGAAGAATTACAATTTATTTTTAATGACAATTCCTAGGGTTCTTTGAAACGATTTTGTCAATTTCAATTGAAAATGGTGGAATGAGGATGTTTCCTGATTAGACACTATGAATTTGTTTTAAGCAAATAATTTGGTATTTTTTAGGGTTAAATCCTGCAACATATTTTAATATTGTTGTCTGTCAGCATATCACTATTTGGTTCATTTCTTCAATTCCCCTTGTTCAAGTTACTATAAAATGTGAAAGAAATTTGAACAGATAAAGATAAGTTGTTTTATATAGTGTATAATATTATAAGCTCAGAGGTGTTTATTTCAGCTAGCAGTTTACAAGTTGTAGCTTCTCAGCCTTGGCCACTACCTAGGCCCCAGATTTCTATCCAGTAGCGAGTACATTAAGAAAAGATACTTATAAGAATAAGACAATATAAAAACACTACTGGCTTCAACATAGAATAACAATGTATCTTACCTGAATATAACTTGCATTTTGTCAATAAAAAAGCAAAATAAAACTCATAAATTGAAGTATGCTTACCTCATCACCCAGTGAACGGACTGCTAAAACAGCTTGCATGATGCATTGTTTTGCTCCATTACTGACAAAAATCTGGTCAGGTGTATATGAGAGGCAATTTTCCTCTATATATCAAGCAAAGTAACAACTTGTTAATTTTCCCTTTAGAGGTAGTATATTAGATAGAAAACATGCATGTTTCCATTTAAGGTCCAAAGGAGACAATGTTGGTGGAGACAATTGAGTAAAATGAGAAATTAACCTTTTAAGTTATTACAAATAGCCGTTCGAGTCTCCATGGTTCCTGCATTAGGAGTATATCGATTATAACTTTCCTGAATTGCCTTAATACCTACCTGTACAGAAGGGCAAACCAATATCACAATAGGCAATCTACTTTTTCAAGTTGTTTAAATTATATCATGCAAGTTAGATAAACTCATTAACTTATTGTTATCTGTCCATTTTCACCTCAGATATTAGGTCTGGTGTATTAAAATCAGGCTCACCAGCTGTTAGTCTGATAATAGGAACTCCGACTTGCACAAGTACAGTTGCATGATCTGATATTGCCATTGTTTGTTATGGGTTTAAGAGATGCCACCCTTGGATTTATTGAGATATCAATTTGCGGTACACCATTTACACTAGCTGATTCAGCCATGGCCCTAATGCTGAATGAATGATGAGTCCCTTTTTTTAGATGACCTAGACATTTGCACAGAATCCACAATAAATTCACATATATAAAATTCTACAATCACACTTAAAGTTAAAATCTTCAGCTCTAAGCTCTATATAAAAGAACAAACAAGATTCCCCCATGACTACGAAAATTCAAGCTCACGAATCAGGTAACCCATGCCCTCTAAAACAATTAAATTCATGGTTTGACAATATGCTGTAAAAAGTCGAAGGTTGTAGCATGCGAGAATATAGACCTGCTCAGGTAGAGAACATAGTAAGTCATACATTTTTCTTGTGATTAACATTGTCATTATTACCTATGAGACTAGAATAGCTATTGATGGGAAACGATAGTGATCGGTAACCATATATTCATTCCCAGTAAACTGATGACTTTCCTAGGTAACTAAAAACTAAGGTCAAATTAGCAATCAAGCACTATTAGCATAACACTTGGCAATCAGTAAATATCAATCTGTTGCCATAAATTCAGTTCCATTCAGTAGCATCTCCCATATCGAAACCGAACATAATTATTTGCAGTTTCTGTACATCTTGACCCTGTTCCAAAGAGATCATAAATTTAATAATTTGTAGTGACTTGAAAATGCAAACTTTCAACATTATCTCAGATTGATCTTGGTTAACCTTGTTATGGTTCTCCTGTGATATTAATGCATAATACAATACAGGAAAGGCTAGACACGTCCACTAAATTGGTTTAATTTTCAAACACTTCAAGTTCCTTTCATAATCCTCTGAACTTGAGGAAGTTGTTCAGAACATTATTAACTTCCAAGAGCTTTCCTACAATTTTTAAAATGGGTGGATGTACTTGGTGAGAAAGAACTTGAGCTTTGAGTAGTTTGGTATTCACGACTGACATTCTTTTTAAAGTATCTGTAAACACCATAAACATGCTTTGCAGATACAAATAATGTACAAATGAAAGAAAGTCTTTCCGGTTTCAAAAAAACCTCCCTTGGAATTCAAAATTCCTACTGTCAAAATCTCTTCAGACTTCTGCAGTACTACAACTATAAAATCTTCAGAAGGAAAATAAATATCTAGTTCGTCCTGTGCATTCCCAAGAAATGCTTTTGTAGAATAATACATATCTGTTTACATTTATGCCACGTTCAACTGAAAATGCTGCAATCAAAACAATATTCCATTCTAACAAGCCAATTAAATGCAGTATAGACCAAAATTCGCAAGCATATCATATGAAGGAATGGGTATATAAATATGTAGGTTATAACCATTTATTAAATTATTACTAACTAGAGAAAGAAAGACATGTACAAATGAAGCCATATGAAACACAAATAGATTTCACTAATTCAAATCTGGGAATAAGATTTTTTATTCTAACTGAACTATAACCAAATCTGAACGGCACATACATTTGGATCAGATACCAGGTCTTCTCTTACTATAACTAAAATAGATGCAAAGAAGTACTTATTGGCATTACCCATGAAAGCTCCTACCTGTTGTGACCATTTCACACATCGCCCCATTAGAACGGGGACCCCCTCTTTTTTTTGCTTTTGTTTTGCCTGTTCTTCTCTCTGCTTTTAGGGTTTTGAGTAAGTGGTGAGTCGTCTAGACTAGGGTTAAGCCTTAGGGTTTCCTTTTTGATGTTTTCAAGCCGAAGTCCAGTCCAATTTTGAAAGATTATTGAGCATCCTCGCGTAGATTGCAATTTTGAAATAGGATGAGTCCAGTCAAGATTTTGAGGGCAAATTCAAGTTAGGTCTAAGTGATAGCATTTTGATGATTAAATTATGCATTTTGTCTGGGTGAATTTTGACCAAATTTTGGAAGTAAGGTAACCAATTCCTGGCCTTGGAGACGACCTAGCCCTGCATGATGAAGTGATCTGAAGACCTAGATTTTGATATTTTAACTCCAAAAGGGCAAAATCGCTCCTGTCCCTCTCCCAGGGACCAAGGCGAAAATGATATTTTGTGCATTTTGGTTATTGACTTGTTTTATTTGCTTTTTGCAGGGTCGCCAGGAGAGACAATCGAGTGTGAATTGAAGATTTTGAAGATTTTGAAGACTCAAGATGACAAGTTTTTAAGGTTTAAGGCCAAATCGCTCCTGTCCCTTGCTGAAGGACCAGGGCGAAATGGCTCATATAGATTATTTTGGGCCTCATTTGATCGAAATGAAACATCAAGGACGCGACGAAGGATGAAATGAGCATAAAGGAGTATCCAGACTTGGTCGTTGGCAATGAAAGATTGAAGATTTGACCTTTAAAACAAATATCGCTCCTGTCCCTCACTGAAGGACCAGAGCTTGATTTCCAAATTTCCACTGTCCTTGCAAGACCAGAACAATTTTATGATTGGAAGAGATCAAGAAGGACATGTTTTGTCCATTGAATATAATTTGAGCGACCAACTAGCAAGGAAATATGCTAAGATGACAAAAATCGCTCCTATCCCTCACTGAAGGACCGGAGCTTGAATTCCAAGTTCGCCTTATCCTTGCAAGATTTGAATGATTTCGCGATTTGAGAAGAACAAGGAAAGTGTGTTTTATCCGTTGAATATAACTTGACTGGACCACAATGGAGAAAATCGATCCAAATTAGCTAAGGCGCTCATGTCCCTCTCTCAGGGACCAAGGCGATTTTAAAGGAAGCTCCTGTGCCTCTCCCAGGGACAAGAGCGATTTTCTCAAAAGACAAGTTTTTAGCAAGGGTGAAGCAAGTTTTACGTTTGAGACGAGTAAAGGAAGGCATAATAGCTCCATTGAAGATAATTTCGAAAGTTTGCAAAACACAAGTGGAGCCTATTTTGGCCAAGGCGCTCCTATCCCTCACCCAGGGACCAGGGCGAAAAGTGCATTATCAAGACTTCCCTTCCAAGTTTGGTCGAATCCAAGCCAAGGCACATGATGGAGATGATATTGGGAATGCTTCAAAGAGGAACAAAGTTGCAAAGACCACGAGAACTTGATGGAATTGCCTAAGGCGCTCCTATCCCTCACCCAGGGACCAAAGCGAAATCATCATATTTGCCTAATTACCTAACATTTTGAAGTGCCATTTTCGTTTAAAGGACTCGAGATGGATTAAGGAACAAAGTTTTGCGCCCTGAAGATGATTTGACATTAATATGATTAAGGATTTGTGCCATGGATTAAAGATCGCTCCTGTCCTTTACTATAGGACCAAGGCGATTTCTATAGAATCAGTCATTTCCTTCCAAAACCACGTCAAGGCGAAGTCTTGCAAGGTCCAAAATGTCTTTAGGAAGACGATGAACAAGGAGTTAACGTCAAAAGTCGACAATTTTAAGCTCAAAAGCAAAAATCGCTCCTGTCCTTCACTGAAAGACCAAGGCGAATATCCTTGGAAGAGCTCATTTGGTATTGAAGAAACGAGTTTGGCACGTATAAAGCAAACAAGGAAGATCATCGATTGCCTTGCAACATGAATTGGCGATTGGAAAAGACGAGAACCAAGGCTAAATGTGAAAATCGCTCCTATCCCTCTCCCAGGGACCAGGGCAAAAATGTTCCAAGGTTCGCCCCTTCCAAAGATCACATGAATCAAACCCAAGATTCCAAGTGAAAATGCCATTTTCAAACATCAAGGATGAACTTTCAAACGTAAAAAATGAAGGATGGAGGACCAAAATACATGGGCGCTCCTGTCCCTCTCCCAGGGACCAGAGCGATGTTGATAGATGTCCCTTATATCTCCTATGCCTAGGCGCCAATAATTTTTTGAATTACATTAAATGCCAAATTTGCTAAAACGTGAGATATTTAATTAAATGGGCATTTAATAAGTTCGCATAAGGCATTTAATAATTAATTTAGCCTTTTAAAAAATAGAAACTTTAATTGCAAAGGCATTTTAAATTAATTAAAATTAAAATTAAATAAAAAAGGAGTGCGCTTGGGGTTTATTTTAACATTTTAATAAGGGTCGGCCTCCTCTTTTATTTAAATTTTGTTTATTTTTTTGTTTATTTTCCAAGTCGGCCTATGGGGATTGCAATGCATGAGCGCATATATAAGGGAGGTATGTTATAGCATTTTAATCCATCATTCAATCATTGTTTAAATGCAATTTGGAGAAGCAATAGAAGGAGCGAAATCTCATCGAAGGAGAAGTGCGAATTTTGTTGGAAGTGGAGCGAATTCTCCCTCAAAGCGTTGAAGACCCCAAGGGTGGTGAAGTTGATGAAGGAGGCACATTTGCTAGAGGACTTCGATCTTCATTTTGCCTAGCAAATTTCTTCATTTTTGCATCGATTTTTAGAGCTAGTTCTCAAAGAGAGGTATGGCAAGATCTCCTTCGTTCAAATTTTGAAATTTTGAATTTCCAAATTGCATCGTTATATTTAGGAAATGATAATTCAAAGATTTATCATGAAGTTTCCTAAATTCAAACTTTAATCCAGTCTATATTTCTACGTTCCAAGGTATATTGCTCATTATGAAATGTTGTGTAGGTGTCGAGATGGCGACCCCAAAGGCAGGAGCATGCACCAGTCATCCAGCCCTCATGAAGGAAGATCAGAGGAATGAAGAAATGGAGACCAAGATCGTGTCGAAGTGGAGCAACATTGGAGATACCAACTTGGGAAACTTCAGTGTGAAGAAGTTTCGAGAGGTCCCTTACATTGGCAAGCCATCACCTGTCGCAAGGAGGATAATTGAAAGTGGCATTATTAAGGCGGTCGACTTCCCTCCAGCAATCCAGTGCCATGAGTTGATGATCGAGTGTGCTCGCCATTATGACCCACAATCCAGATCGATCGTTTCCAAAGAAGGAAACACTTTGGCTTACCTTTCAGAGGAGGCTATAAGTGAGGCTCTCCATCTTCCGGAGCACAGAGATATGATTTACAAAAGCTTAGAAGGAGCCAGGTCCATGTACAAAGATGATCCAGACACTTGCTTGAGCATCATCAACAAGAATTGGTTACTCAAGAGTCGTCCTCGCCTGAGCAAGATTCCAAACACACCACATAGGATCGACTTCCAGGAGGAGTATAGAGATTTGATAACATTGCAAAACCGAGTCACAGGAGCTCCTCAAGCCTTCTATTTTGAGAAGTGGATGTTCTACTTCATCCAAGTGATAGTTCAAGGAAAAGGAACAATTCATTGGGCTAGAATGATTAGCCATTGCTTGGACGTGCAGTTAAGAAGATTGAAGGCTACCAAGTCCTTCCACATGAGTTCATACGTCACATATGCCTTGATCAGGAGTTTTGAATATGCAGGATTACCTCACAAAGGAGTGATCGGAAGAGGGCCCGGGGAAGTCAGAGTTTGTGATTCCTATGTTCATTTGCATCATCCACTAGGAAGTGACTACAAGTTAGTCAATGATACCTTCACGATGAACATCACCAGGACATTGCAAGGCGGGATTCACAATCGGTTATCTCAAGACACACAAGAGTTTGTAAAGAGGTATGGCGCATGGTTCATCCAATTTCAGAAATTTACTTATATTAGAGTTCATGGATGTCCTTCACCCCCCTACATGTTGCCGAGATATCCGACAGACAGAATAGTGTTACTTGATGTAACTAGGCAGTTGGCAGCTTATGCGAAGGCATTCAGACACAGGCATGGAAATGGAGTTCCTGTGCCTATCATACTAGGAAATTCAGTTGAGGTATGTCCTAATGTTCCAGCCATGGATGATGTAGAGAAGGAGTTGGCCTTATATTCATTTTCATTCTTCGCCTTGAGAGAGAGTTTTGATCCTTATGGGTATATAGAGGAGACAGTCGATAGAAAATACAAACATGAATCTCAGGTAGAAGATTTTTGGATGAATCTCTCACATAATTTTGAAGTAAAGAGAAAGATGCATTCCAGATTGCCTTTAGATTTCATTAGGAAATGCAAAATTTACAGAGTGGCCGATCAAGCTCAAGACAGTGGCAGACATCTCCAATCATCTTATGACCAAGAAAACAAAGCAGTGAGGATAGATTGGAACGAACCTGAGGTTTTGGATCTAGATGCTTTGATGGCTCCAGTTTTGTCTTGTACTCGCAGATGGGTTGATGTGCAACATCAAAAGTTGAGAGAAGAGAACATATCTATGACTTTCACTTTGGAGGAAAGGCCAGGGGAAGGAGGGACCAGTGTAAGTGAAGGCAATCCTCATCCTAGAAACACAAGTGAAGGCAACCTTTGAAGCGCAAGTGAAGGTAATCCCCATCCTAGAGGCTCAAAGAGGAAAGAGAGACCTGAGAAAAGAGAATCCTCCAAAAAGAAGAAAGAAGCCAATCGAGATCGTTCATCCGGCACATCTTCTCGACAAGAGAAGAGGACACTTGAAATGGAGGAATCTATGGAATCAATGGTACAGAACGATAAACATGAAGAAGGACAGGCACCTCAACGTTCATCAAGTCGATCTCTCCAAGTCAATGAGCTACATGAAGACAAGAATGATGACGAAGTGACATCTCCCCTCCGAGAAGAAGAGACATTGCCTAAAGAAATACAAGTTAGGGAGACGAGGTCTGCCATTCCAGATTGGTTGAAGGAGAGATTAACAAGGGTGATTGTGGTTGAGGACGAAGATAATGTGATTGATTAAGAAAGCCTTGTTGGACATTCTCAGGAAGTGACAGAAAAGAGTAAAGCCACTAAGATGTCCAAGATGCTCAGAGATGAGACAGGATCCAGGAAATTGCAGATAGCTACACCAGCAGTGGACAAGTATGAAGGTGAAATCCTCGCAGAAGAATATGATGTAGAAACATTTGAGCTTGGTCCACTCACGACTGAGAAAACATTGGATGAGGCAACCGATTCGTTTGAAGCACTAAAAGACAAGCTTAGGGAAGAAATGGAGAAAAATAGAAAGCTTGAGAGAGAGGTCGGTGCATGGAGAGGCTACTTTAGCCATCTCAATCAGCCTTTGGGGCGTCAAGATCCAGCAGTATCTCCTGTGCAGGCACTTCCCATTGAATCAGTTGGTGAGGCAGAGAGAGTCAAGAGTTTGGTCCAGCTTATGAGCTCTTGGATTGACAAATCCCATACAGTTGTTGTTGAATTCGCAACAAGGATGATGCAGACCATCCACCAAGCTATCCAGGTTCTTGAGATCATCCACAACCTAATGATAACTGTAGCCGCCTTTGCCCATACTAGAGATGTTATCATTCTTGTCCTACAAGTAATCAGACAAACATCAAGGAAGATCCTAGCACAAGAGAAGATAATGGATGGAGGACCCCATAGTTTACTCCAATGGTCAACTTTACTCCAGATGAAGGAAGTTCTTTTTGAGGACATCAGTAACAAATGCAATCAAGTTGAAGAGATTATCCATCCCATCCAGGACAAGGTGTTTGGGGTTTTTTGTACTATTCTTGGCCGAAGAATCGAAGTTGAGACAGATGTGGATCTTCAAGAGTTGGAAGAGAGGGTCAAGGTCATCTTTTGCAAAGATGAGAATGTTATTACAGATGAGCAAAGAGATCAAATGTTTGCTACTATGCTCCTGATTGAGAAAATCAAGGAACTCGAACCTGAATGGGATGCGGCTCTTCTCAAAGCTTTCGATCAGGTCATCCACTTGGAAGAACGAATGAGGAATCTTCCCGAGATTCCAATTGCTGAGATCGAAGGAATCGTGTCTAGATTCATTGCATATGCTAAAAAGGAGCATTGGAAAGGGAATAAGGTTCTAGAAGAGAGGTTGTTATAGATGACGTGGCACCCTAATTGTCATTGGTCTATGTTTCCTAGATTTTTGTGCCAAATCAAATATTTGGCTATGCATTTAATATTGTTCAATAAAAAGGGGAACTTTTGTAATAAAACCCTAATTAGGGTTTATGTGTCAGAATCTCAACCGTTGATCTTCTTTTGATCTGGGTCGTTCATTGTAATTGAGGATGCTATATATACCCTCACTCATTTTCATTTTGTAATTAGAAAGAGAGAGCAATAAGAAATAGTTAGAAGTTTAGAGCTTTTGAGAGAAGAAAGTATTTGTAGCAAGATTGAGCTTTCAAGAAGGAATTTCAAGCAATTGTTGTCTATTTTGGCTTTGAGATCAATAAAATATTGAAGTTATGGTGTTTTATTGCAATTCTTGTGGCTATCTTCATGGTTGTTTGTTTTCTTGAATCATTCTCAATCAAAGTAGTATTTAAGTTTGAAGGACTAAGTGTTGGGCTTGATCTTTGGTGAGATTCACATTCCAAACCAGTAGCTTCTTACTGATTGTAGGAACGCCTTGTGTGGTCACTGGAGAGACTCGAATTACTTAAACCTTCAATCGTCATTAAGATTTGGATATGTGCCTTTGTGCTAGTGTCTATGATCCTTGACAAATTGAAAGATCATTTGTTACCTTAGAAGATCGCATCAATTTCAGTTGAGTTGTTGTTTTATGGCAATATTGAAGTTGGTAGAATCTTGCCAAGTCCAGCCTGCATTGAGTCATTCTTAGGATTAGATTAGAATTTACCCCTTGCAAACTCTACCTTTTGATCTTTTTGAGAACTTGTTAGTTTAAAGAAATCTTGTTGCTGCAATTCGGATACGTAAGGCCCCTTGATGAAACAACAATCACAACGACCACTGTTGCTTATCCACACGTAGAGACCCTACATAAAAGAACATTGGAGTCACCCTGATTGATCCTTTTTTGCGACATCTTCAGCAATCAGAGGCTTTATTCAAGAGAGGATAAGGTACCCTTGGGTATTTTATTCTATGTATGATTGTGTACAAAATACACGTCAACAGAATTGGCGCTAGAAGGAGGGCCTTGAACCACATAATCCGAAGGGACAGTACTATCCAGAAAATTTACCAAAAAAAAAAAAAAAGGAAAGAATACATTTCGAGCATGATCATGAATCACGATGGTGTTGCCACATGAGGGATTGAATCAAGTAGTGCGACCTAATTTGCAGATAGGCAATATTCAAGAAGATATTGTTTCAGGATTGAATCACCTAGCGTGGAACGTAAGGAGAACTGAAGCTGAATATAACAGAGTGAGAATCATCTTGGAACAAGAAGAAGATAGGGCTGAAGAACACCAAAGAATCGTAGCTAGAGAGCTTCGCAATCAAAGGAACTTATAGTAATCTCCGCAACACAAAACTTCATGCTGGATCGCATTGGTTCTTTCTCGCCGGAGAAACATCAAAAGATATTGAGGTCAACACCAGGCATCAAGAATCTAAGTGAGCTTCAGTTTACTTCAAGGTCGAAGCGAGTCAAGAGAGAAGATACTCCCAAAGAATTTGAACTAAGATTGGAGGAATCTCCTAAGCCATCACAAGCTCCGTCTCTTCAAGAACAAGTACAAGCAGCAATTCAAGCAAGTATCCAAGCAATTTCTCAATCGACAAGCCAAGCCAGTTCATCAAGTCTCTTGTCAAGTTTTCAAACTCCAAGAAGAACGATGGCACACCATGCTCCTCCTCCTCCTCCTCCTGCTCATGCACTTAATGGCGCTACTTGGCTAATCAACAATCCATCACCATTGGAATTTGCAGTCTATCATGATATGCCAAAGAATCCAGAACACTTTTGTTCCAAATTCAATGTCAGTGATTTCAATTGTACAGCAGAGGATCATATCAAGATGTTCGAGGATCATCGTCGCAACAGACAAATCGAATATGGAGATGTAGCATGTAGACTTTTTCCCTACTCATTGGGAGAAGAGGCATACTTCTGGTTCATTCATTTGCCTATAGGGTCAATCAGGACTTGGGATGCAATGAAGGATGCATTTATTGCTGAGTTTGGTATACCAACCACACCGGCCGAGTTGTATAGACAATTTGTTGAAATCCGAAGGAGAGAACATGAACCAATCACCTCTTTCAACAATAGGTTCCACCATGCATACACGATGTTACGACATCCCTACCTCATTGCTGACCCGAGGGAGATCTATTATGGAGCCCTAGATCATCTTACCGCCATGTTCGTAAGGACACATCCTATACCAAATGATCTAAACGCAGCATACGCGAAAGCTATTGAAGTCAGTAAGCACATGGGACAGAATATTACTGGGCCACTATTACATATGGGACTTGTTGCAGCACCAAATCAAATGCAAGCAGTTGGTATGGCATTGGCCAACCAAACTCCAGTTATGAACCCCATTCCACAGGCAACATATCCTAATGTACAGCCGGCAAACCAGTTGGTACCTCATCCTGGAGTTCCACTTTCACAAGCTCCACCAACACAACCTGTGTACCTGCAGAACGCAACAAACTCATCAAGAACACAGGAAGAAAAGGATGAAATGAAAGAGTTGATTGAACAAGTCAAAAGGTTGTCAACCGAAGTAACTCATCTAAGGAACCAGAATAATCAACTCCAAAGCATGCAGAGGGTCAACCATGGCCAACATACAAACAATCAAAATTTCCAAGGAAATAATAATCAAGGTTTCAAGAACAATTATCAGGAAAATAACAACCAAGGCTTTCAGAGGAGACCATGGAATACTGCTCCCAATAATGGAAATGTGGTGATGCCACTAGATAACCCACCAAATTCTCAGAATCAAGAAAATCATTCTACCAGTAAAGTGTTTCTAGCAGAGGCGGCCTTGTCCAGTTGGTGTAGACTCCATAGTACAAACCAACATTCTGAGTTACAGTGTCCTGAATTCAAGATCGCGGCCGACATATTCCAGCAGGAGATGCGCAACAATGATCCACCTGAAAATCCACCCACAACAGGATACAAAATGGTCCCAACCATGCGATACGATCAAGCCATGATTGTGGAAACTTGCAAGTATTCACAAGGAGAAGATAATCAGGCACAAAATGGGAGGTTTCCACCAGAATCTGCTAATGGGCCGATGGTACCACCAGGTTCCCAGTTCCCACCTGCATCTGCAAATGGACCCATTGAAGACTCAGAGTATTATTTTCCACCTTTGAACAACAGTGTCCTAGTTGAAGGGATAAAGGAGGTATTCCACCAGTCTTCAGGAGGTGTGAACCAAAGGGTATATCATAGAAAAGAGAGAAATCAGGAACCCCTAACCACATCGATCCCTCTGAACAATTTCTCTACTCCTTCGAATCCACAAGCCAGTAACAATCCAGAATATCCACAACACCCACAAGGATACAGACAAAAGAATGTTGCACCCCCCATGGGCAATGAAATGAAAAGATTGGCCACGTTGGTGTTAGAAGAACTCAAGAAAGTTAAAGTTAGTCTACCACTCTATGAGCTACTCAAGATCTCAGAAATCAAAGATGCAGTGATCAATAGCTTAAGTGAGTCTAGTACGATAAGGTCAAACGTTCAAGACTCGGCCAACAAAGCTCAAGCTACCATCAATATGACCCAAGAGGAAGCCGACAACAAAGAGCAACCTGAACAAGACGAATGCATGGTCCAGACCATAGCTTTCCCAGCCAAAAAAGAAGACATGTTAGAAGGAAAGGTGTTACTCAAAAGGGGCGAGACTAAGAAAACTCAACCTGCTATCGAAGAAAGTCTCACCACTAGTCAGAATCTTCCAAGAAAGGAGGTTGCCGTTAAGAAGGATGTGGTCAAGAAAAGGAAATCTCCAAACAAGACCGATCACTCAAAAGAGGAAGGCCTCACCGAGAATGACAATCCGAAGGTCAATGAAGTGAAGCATCAAGAACACAGTGGGGATTCTTCAGCCCTTTCCCAAGGAAAAGATGAACCGGCCCCGTTCTTGCTATCAGTTAGAATTTTTGGGAAATTACTACATAATTGCCTTTATGACTCAGGAGCTTCCAGCAATGTGATGCCCCTGGCTGTTTGTCAGAGACTAGGAATAACTCCCGCCCCTACCAAAAGAAAGGTCACTCAGCTAGACAAGACAAAAGTTCCAGTCATGGGAGAATTAAACAATATCCACATGCAATTGGCCGCGGACCCGAGGGTTCAAAACTTCATAGACATATCAGTCGTGGATATTCCTGATTCATATGGGATGCTTCTGAGTAGAGATTGGTCACGAAAATTGAATGGGTATGTGTCAACTGACTTTGCACATATGTGGTTACCATGGAGAGGAGTCCCAAATCAAATCAAGATCGACAGCACTCGAAGATTGAGACTTATGATAACCGAGTATGGGGAAGACAATGAAGTCCTGTTCTTAGAATCAGATTTAGGGACATACAAACCTAAAGTAGGTGAGGTCCTGATGATACAGAACATACAAGATAAAGATGATCAACAAGAGGTCATGGAATCTACAGAAATTATCGTGGAAAGTGATCAAGGATCCGGCCAAGAAGATGATGGAATGTTTGAAAATTTCAGAAAATTCGTACATAGAAACATACAACAAAGTGTGCAACTTGGTAACTTGGCATCCGTTCGAGATCTGCTTCTTCCGAATTGGTGTAGGATACATAATGTCGTCCATTCAGAACTATCCTGCACTTTGTGCCAAACTGCATTAGAACAAGTGTACAAAAGAGCCCCGCAAACATTAATCATAGAAGAGATTCAAGATTTAGAAATTGATAGCTCCTCAGGGGACGAAACTCTATCCGATACATCAACCGAAAGCCAGGAGGACCAAGTGACGGAAGACCCAGGAGACGCAATATGGACATTGAGGTTCGATGGTTCTAAGTCCAAACAAGGATCTGGAGCAAGCTACGAATTAATTAGCCCGACAGGAGAAACCTACCTTGCTGCTCACAGATTACAATTTCCTTGCACCAACAATGTAGCTGAATATGAATCCTTGATTCATGGGTTATTGTTAGCTATCAAAAAGAAAGCAAAAATACTGCAAGTGTATGGAGATTTAGAAATAGCTATAAGGAAAATCAGAAGGCAGTATGTTTGCCATGACAAAAGGCTGACCAGATATAGAAATCGAGTTTGGGACCTTATTGAGAGTTTTGAAGCCTTCAACATCAATTCTATATACAGACATCAAAATCAAGTGGCTAATTCCCTTGCACAAGCCGCCAGCTCCTTGATACCATTAGCAATGGAAGGATTAAAGAAGTTCACGGTAGAATTAACATCAGTCCCTTCGGTCCCAGATAATATCACCAATTTTCAAGTTTTTGAAGACGACAAGCACATACTGGATTTCTTGACCAACACAGATGTCTTCCTAGCTCAAATCATTGATGAAGAAGAAGTGGGAGAAGCAGAATTTGATGCCGAAGGAGTTTTGAATTTAAAAACAAACACTATTCCAAAAGGAATGGTGGAATTAGAAAGAATCTTTGATCCTGACAAATTGAAGGAGATGAAAAGCCACAGTATGGAAGGAAACACATGCGATGCAATCAACATAGGGGATGACATACAAGTAAAAAATGTGTTCATTGGAAAATCCTACACCGCACCAGAAAAAAATGGAATCTTGAAAAAATATGAGAGATTTCCCAAATGTCATCGCATGGAGTTATGAGGATCTTAAGACTTATGACACTGCAATTATCACTCACACAATCCCTTTGAAGCCAGGAAGTAAGCCATTTAGGCAGAGACAAAGGCCAGTTAATCCTTTATTGGAACCCCTGATATATCAAGAAGTTAAGAAGCTGCTCTCAGCCAAGATCATCTTCCCGGTAAGACATTCGACGTGGGTTGCCAACCTGGTTCCTGTCAGAAAGAAGAGTGGAGAGATCAGATTATGTGTTGATTTCAGAAATCTCAACCGAGCTTCAGAAAAGGACAATTATCCGCTACCATCACTGGATGAAGTGTTGCAAATTGTCAACGGGTCGTAGATGATGTCTTTTCTAGATGGATATTCAGGATATAACCAAGTTCTGGTCGAGCCAGAAGATCGACTAAAGACTGCTTTTACCACCAAATGGGGAACATTTGCATACAAGAGAATGCCTTTTGGACTCATCAATGCCGGGGCCACATTCCAGAGAGCCATGGATATCGCTTTCAGGGACTTAATTGGAAAATGTATTATTATATATATGGATGACATCACAGTTTTCTCCAGGCAAAGAGAAGATCATGTAGATGACTTAAGAAGAGTCTTCCAAAGGTGCAGAAGATATGGTGTATCTCTCAACCCGAAGAAATGCATATTTGGGGTAACAGAAGGAAAACTTCTAGGACATGTCATTTCAGAAAGAGGAATCTCCATCGATCCTGAAAGAGTAAAAGCTATATCCACTATCAATTTACCCGCTAGCAAGAAGGAGCTCAAATCATTCTTTGGCAAGATCAAATTTGTTAGAAAATTCATTACTGGATTTGCTGAGATAGTCAGACCCTTGAATGAGATGTTGAAGAAGGACGCAAAGATTGAATGGTCACCACAGGCCAAAAGGGCATTCGAGGAGATAAAGATGGCAATCGCAGAAGCGCCAGTATTGATCAGTCTTGATCACCTCAAGCCCTTCTACCTATATTCTTTCGCTTCTGACTACACTTGTGCTACTATTCTCACCCAGAGAAGTGAAGAAAAGGACGAGAATCCAATTGCATTCATGAGCACCCCACTGAAAGATGCAGAACTCAGATATCCCAACATTGAGAAACAAGCATACGCGCTGGTAAAGGCCGTTAAAAAATTCAGACATTACCTCTTGAGGGCCAAAATCTATGCAATAGTGCCAGATGCAGCAGTCAAGACTCTCCTCATGCAAAATGAATTAGGAGAAAGAAGAGGCAAGTGGGTTGCCATTATCCAAGAATTTGATATCGAAATCCAGCCCATGAAACTTGTTCGAGGACAAGCTTTGGCACAGACGCTAGCAATTGACGGACCCGGATTAATCCAACAGATTTATGAATTGGAGCATGTCACCCCTGACGAATGGTACAAAGATATTGTGACATACTTACTTAACAACAAATGTCCCGCTCGCATGACACCCACGCAGAAAAGAGCACTAAGAATAAAGTGTCAACATTCTATGCTTCAAGGATCTGTTCTATATCACAAAAATCACGAAGGAATATATCTGAAGTGTGTTGGCAAAGATGAGGCCAAACAAATAATTGAGCATTTTCATTCCAAGTTTGGGACCGGACATGGAGCCAACCTCGCTACAGCTCATCAGATCCTAAGAGCAAGGTATTACTGGCCTGCCCTTTTCAAAGATACATTTAATCATATCAGGACTTGCCACACATGCCAAGTCGCAGCCTTCAGAGAAAGAAATCCTGCCATGCCATTGAATCCAGTGATCGAAGCAAGGCCATTTGCCAAATGGGGAATGGATTTTATTGGTGTCATCAACCCCGCATCCACGGCACAACACAAGTATATCATCACTGCAACTGATTATTGTACCAGATGGTCAGAGGCACAGGCACTCAAAGTATGCACGACTAAAGCCGTAATTAAATTCCTGGAGGAAAACATCATCACGAGATTTGGATGTCCTTATGCGTTGGTTTGCGACAATGGCTCCGCCTTCACATCATTAAGATTTTCAAATTGGGCTTTCGAGTATGGAATAACCCTCAAATTTTCATCAAACTATTATCCTCATGGTAATGGGTTAGCTGAGTCAACCAATAAGAACCTACTCAATGTTATCAAGAAGTTGCTAGAAAGAAGTCCGAGAGAATGGCGTACCCAATTGAGATTTGCCTTATGGGCAGACAGAATCAGGACAAAGAACGCATTGGGAATTTCACCCTATTTTTTGGTTTATGGCCAAGACCCAGTTTTCCCCATGCAACTCAGGATCCCGACTTTGAGATTTATTCAGGAATATATGGAAAACACTAATGCTATTCAAGCCCGATTGACACAGTTAATGAATCTAGAAGAAAAGAGAGATCAAGCGTTAGAAAATTTTGCAAAACATCAAGGAGTCGTGAAAAGATGGTTCAATCGGCAAGCTAGAGTCAAGGCGTTCTGGATCTCAGATCTCGTCTTGTATTGGGATAAAGCACACGAGAAAAGGGGAGAGCATGACAAATTTGATAAGCTTTGGAAGGGCCCTTATCAGATTTCAGAGATTTTGGGAGAAAATGCGTTCAGATTGAAGACTTTAACTGGAGAGGACATCCCATTGCCTGTCAATGGGAGGTATCTCAAACATTATTTCTAGTCGTAGGATGCCTAAGGCCTTCCCTTGTACATAGTTAGTTTAGTTTGCTTTCGTTTTTTGTCGTTTGCTTTTCTTTCATTTTGGTTTGCCTTTCGCTTTGTTTCGGGTCTTAGTTTAGGTGTTTTGTCTTAGGTTAGTTGTTTTGTCCTGGGGGGTATCCATTTGAAATTGGGTGATTTTGTTATGTAACACTCTAACTTCTCGCTAGGATATTGGTTGCATTTGGACAATCATGAGGTCTTTTGGAATTACAAAGGGGGTTTCTTTTAATAAAGCTTTGAGTCAGGACGTATTTGCAATGAAGCAAGATTAGCTTATTGAACTTAGATATTTTTGTCCTCCAGTTATTATATCTTTTCACACTTATAATCTCCAAGTCGTTGTGGTTTCCAGGCAAAGCTGTGATCGGTGAAAAATCTAAAATCTGACTTCAGCACCACCGCAATCCTCAAACCCTAGTGAGCTTCACTGTTCACGACCCAAAAAGAATTGACGAAACTGAAAAGCAGTATCAAAACAAAAAGATGAGAAAATGAAAATGAGGAAAAAATAAAAAATGAGCTGAAAAGAAAATATCAAATTGGCTCGAGGGAATATGCGAATAACTCCATCGGGGCTATAGACGCTTGGTTGGCAATGGAACAATGTTCGTGAGCTTGCGGCGATAACCTCGTCGGGACTGTAGACGTTTGACTGGCAACGAGGCTCTATCCAGGATGCTTTTGGAGTCCAGATAAACTACGTAGCTTATCACAGGGCAACCTGGAGGATCATGATTGTCTTGTTGAGGGGAATTAACTCATTTGCACACACATGGGTAACTATGGACTTGATACTTTGTCTCAATATGATGGTCTCTTCTTGTAAGTGTTTCTTAACTCCTTGTTTTGTTGAGGGAGGTTTTCTGAGTTTTCTTCAAGAAAGATTGATTCCCAAATGTTTTCCAACATTTCTCAGTGGTGTCGCCAGATGTTGTGACCATTTCACACATTGCCCCATTAGAACGGGGACCCCCTCTTTTTTTTGCTTTTGTTTTGCCTATTCTTCTCTCTGCTTTTAGGGTTTTGAGTAAGTGGTGAGTCGTCTGGACTAGGGTTAAGCCTTAGGGTTTCCTTTTTGATGTTTTCAAGCCAAAGTCCAGTCCAATTTTGAAAGATTATTGAGCATCCTCGAGTAGATTGCAATTTTGAAATACGATGAGTCTGCCAGGAGGTCAAGTATGTCTCAGGATGAGTCCAGTCAAGATTTTGAGGGCAAATTCAAGTTAGGTCTAAGTGATAGCATTTTGATGATTAAATTATGCATTTTGTCTGGGTGAATTTTGACCAAATTTTGGAAGTAAGGTAACCGATTCCTAGCCTTGGAGATGACCTAGCCCTGCATGATGAAGTGATATGAAGACCTAGATTTTGATATTTTAACTCCAAAAGGGCAAAATCGCTCCTCTCCCTCTCCCAGGGACCAGGGCGAAAATGATATTTTGTGCATTTTGGTTATTGACTTGTTTTATTTGCTTTTTGCAGGGTCGCCAGGAGAGACAATCGAGCGTGAATTGAAGATTTTGAAGATTTTGAAGACTCAAGATGACAAGTTTTTAAGGTTTAAGGCCAAATCGCTCCTGTCCCTTACTGAAGGACCAGGGCGAAATGGCTCATATAGATTATTTTGGGCCTCATTTGATCGAAATGAAACATCAAGGACGTGATGAAGGATGAAATGAGCATAAAGGAGTATCTAGACTTGGTCGTTGGCAATGAAAGATTGAAGATTTGACCTTTAAAACAAAAATCGCTCCTGTCCCTCACTGAAGGACCGGAGCTTGATTTCCAAATTTCCACTGTCCTTGCCAGACCAGGACAATTTTATGATTGGAAGAGATCAAGAAGGACATGTTTTGTCCATTGAATATAATTTGAGCGACCAACTAGTAAGGAAATATGCTAAGATGACAAAAATCGCTCCTGTCCCTCACTAACGGACCGGAGCTTGAATTCCAAGTTCGCCTTATCCTTGCAAGATTTGAATGATTTCGCGATTTGAGAAGAACAAGGAAAGTGTGTTTTATCCGTTGAATATAACTTGAATGGACCACAATGGAGAAAATCGATCCAAATTAGCTAAGGCACTCCTGTCCCTCTCTCAAGGACCAAGGCGATTTTAAAGGAAGCTCCTGTCCCTCTCCCAGGGACCAGAGCGATTTTCTCAAAAGACAAGTTTTTAGCAAGGGTGAAGCAAGTTTTACGTTTGAGACGAGTAAAGGAAGGCATAATAGCTCCATTGAAGATAATTTTGAAAGTTTGCAAAACACAAGTGGAGCCTATTTTGGCCAAGGCGCTCCTGTCCCTCACCCAGGGACCAGGGCGAAAAGTGCATTATCAAGACTTCCCTTCCAAGTTTGGTCAAATCCAAGCCAAGGCACATGATGGAGATGATATTGGGAACGCTTCAAAGAGGAACAAAGTTGCAAAGACCACGAGAACTTGATGGAATTGCCTAAGGCGCTCCTGTCCCTCACCCAAGGACCAGAGCGAAATCATCATATTTGCCTAATTACCTAACATTTTGAAGTGCCATTTTCGTTTAAAGGACTCGAGATGGATTAAGGAACAAAGTTTTGCGCCCTGAAGATGATTTGACATTAATATGATTAAGGATTTGTGCCATGGATTAAAGATCGCTCCTGTCCTTCACTAGAGGACCAGGGCGATTTCTATAGAATCAGTCATTTCCTTCCAAAACCACGTCAAGGCGAAGTCTTGCAAGGTCCAAAATGTCTTTATGAAGACGATGAACAAGGAGTTAACGTCAAAAGTCGACAATTTTAAGCTCAAAAGCAAAAATCGCTCCTGTCCTTCACTGAAGGACCAGGGCGAATATCCTTGGAAGAGCTCATTTGGTATTGAAGAAATGAGTTTGGCACGCATAAAGCAAACAAGGAAGATCATCGATTGCCTTGCAACATGAATTGGCGATTGGAAAAGACGAGAACCAAGGCTAAATGTGAAAATCGCTCCTGTCCCTCTCCCAGGGACCAGGTCGAAAATGTTCCAAGGTTCGCCCCTTCCAAAGATCACATGAATCAAACCCAAGATTCCAAGCGAAAATACCATTTTCAAACATCAAGGATGAACTTTCAAACGTAAAAAATGAAGGATGGAGGACCAAAATACATGGGCGCTCCTGTCCCTCTCCCAGGGACCAGAGCGATGTTGATAGATGTCCCTTATATCTCCTATGCCTAGGCGCCAATAATTTTTTGAATTACATTAAATGCCAAATTTGCTAAAACGTGAGATATTTAATTAAATGGGCATTTAATAAGTTCGCATAAGGCATTTAATAATTAATTTAGCCTTTTAAAAAATAGAAACTTTAATTGCAAAGGCATTTTAAATTAATTAAAATTAAAATTAAATAAAAAAGGAGTGCGCTTGGGGTTTATTTTAACATTTTAATAAGGGTCAGCCTCCTCTTTTATTTAAATTTTGTTTATTTTTTTGTTTATTTTCCAAGTCGGCCTATGGGGATTGCAATGCATGAGCGCATATATAAGGGAGGTATGTTATAGCATTTTAATCCATCATTCAATCATTGTTTAAATGCAATTTGGAGAAGCAATAGAAGGAGCGAAATCTCATCGAAGGAGAAGTGCGAATTTTGTTGGAAGTGGAGCGAATTCTCCCTCAAAGCGTTGAAGACCCCAAGGGTGGTGAAGTTGATGAAGGAGGCACATTTGCTAGAGGACTTCGATCTTCATTTTGCCTAGCAAATTTCTTCATTTTTGCATCGATTTTTAGAGCTAGTTCTCAAAGAGAGGTATGGCAAGATCTCCTTCGTTCAAATTTTGAAATTTTGAATTTCCAAATTGCATCGTTATATTTAGGAAATGATAATTCAAAGATTTATCATGAAGTTTCCTAAATTCAAACTTTAATCCAGTCTATATTTCTACGTTCCAAGGTATATTGCTCATTATGAAATGTTGTGTAGGTGTCGAGATGGCGACCCCAAAGGTAGGAGCATGCACCAGTCATCCAGCCCTCATGAAGGAAGATCAGAGGAATGAAGAAATGGAGACCAAGATCGTGTCGAAGTGGAGCAACATTGGAGATACCAACTTGGGAAACTTCAGTGTGAAGAAGTTTCGAGAGGTCCCTTACATTGGCAAGCCATCACCTGTCGCAAGGAGGATAATTGAAAGTGGCATTATTAAGGCGGTCGGCTTCCCTCCAGCAATCCAGTGCCATGAGTTGATGATCGAGTGTGCTCGCCATTATGACCCACAATCCAGATCGATCGTTTCCAAAGAAGGAAACACTTTGGCTTACCTTTCAGAGGAGGCTATAAGTGAGGCTCTCCATCTTCCGGAGCACAGAGATATGATTTACAAAAGCTTAGAAGGAGCCAGGTCCATGTACAAAGATGATCCAGACACTTGCTTGAGCATCATCAACAAGAATTGGTTACTCAAGAGTCGTCCTCGCCTGAGCAAGATTCCAAACACACCACATAGGATCGACTTCCAGGAGGAGTATAGAGATTTGATAACATTGCAAAACCGAGTCACAGGAGCTCCTCAAGCCTTCTATTTTGAGAAGTGGATGTTCTACTTCATCCAAGTGATAGTTCAAGGAAAAGGAACAATTCATTGGGCTAGAATGATTAGCCATTGCTTGGACGTGCAGTTAAGAAGATTGAAGGCTACCAAGTCCTTCCACATGAGTTCATACGTCACATATGCCTTGATCAAGAGTTTTGAATATGCAGGATTACCTCACAAAGGAGTGATCGGAAGAGGGCCCGGGGAAGTCAGAGTTTGTGATTCCTATGTTCATTTGCATCATCCACTAGGAAGTGACTACAAGTTAGTCAATGATACCTTCACGATGAACATCACCAGGACATTGCAAGGCGGGATTCACAATCGGCTATCTCAAGACACACAAGAGTTTGTAAAGAGGTATGGCGCATGGTTCATCCAATTTCAGAAATTTACTTATATTAGAGTTCATGGATGTCCTTCACCCCCCTACATGTTGCCGAGATATCCGACAGACAGAATAGTGTTACTTGATGTAACTAGGCAGTTGGCAGCTTATGCGAAGGCATTCAGACACAGGCATGGAAATGGAGTTCCTGTGCCTATCATACTAGGAAATTCAGTTGAGGTATGTCCTAATGTTCCAGCCATGGATGATGCAGAGAAGGAGTTGGCCTTATATTCATTTTCATTCTTCGCCTTGAGAGAGAGTTTTGATCCTTATGGGTATATAGAGGAGACAGTCGATAGAAAATACAAACATGAATCTCAGGTAGAAGATTTTTGGATGAATCTCTCACATAATTTTGAAGTAAAGAGAAAGATGCATTCCAGATTGCCTTTAGATTTCATTAGGAAATGCAAAATTTACAGAGTGGCCGATCAAGCTCAAGACAGTGGCAGACATCTCCAATCATCTTATGACCAAGAAAACAAAGCAGTGAGGATAGATTGGAACGAACCTGAGGTTTTGGATCTAGATGCTTTGATGGCTCCAGTTTTGTCTTGTACTCGCAGATGGGTTGATGTGCAACATCAAAAGTTGAGAGAAGAGAACATATCTATGACTTTCACTTTGGAGGAAAGGCCAGGGGAAGGAGGGACCAGTGTAAGTGAAGGCAATCCTCATCCTAGAAACACAAGTGAAGGCAACCTTCGAAGCGCAAGTGAAGGTAATCCCCATCCTAGAGGCTCAAAGAGGAAAGAGAGACCTGAGAAAAGAGAATCCTCCAAAAAGAAGAAAGAAGCCAATCGAGATCGTTCATCCGGCACATCTTCTCGACAAGAGAAGAGGACACTTGAAATGGAGGAATCTATGGAATCAATGGTACAGAACGATAAACATGAAGAAGGACAGGCACCTCAACGTTCATCAAGTCGATCTCTCCAAGTCAATGAGCTACATGAAGACAAGAATGATGACGAAGTGACATCTCCCCTCCGAGAAGAAGAGACATTGCCTAAAGAAATACAAGTTAGGGAGACGAGGTCTGCCATTCCAGATTGGTTGAAGGAGAGATTAACAAGGGTGATTGTGATTGAGGACGAAGATAATGTGATTGATTAAGAAAGCCTTGTTGGACATTCTCAGGAAGTGACAGAAAAGAGTAAAGCCCCTAAGATGTCCAAGATGCTCAGAGATGAGACAGGATCCAGGAAATTGCAGATAGCTACACCAGCAGTGGACAAGTATGAAGGTGAAATCCTCGCAGAAGAATATGATGTAGAAACATTTGAGCTTGGTCCACTCACGACTGAGCAAACATTGGATGAGGCAACCGATTCGTTTGAAGCATAGTTGAAAATCTCGGACTCGCCTCGGACTCGGCAAACCAAAATTTTGGACTCGGACTCGGACTCGTGAAAGACTCGCGAAAGACTCGTCAAAGACTCGGCAAAAAAAAAAAACCGTAGTTTTACAAAAAAACATAAAGAAATTAATGCATTTAGAGAACATAAGTGCCATAATTGAAACATTACACATGTCATATGATCTACAAAGTACAAACACGCAATATTTGAAATTTCATCATTCATGGCAGCATATTCAAGTTTCAAGTTTCAACTCTAAAATGTATAATACTATAATGGCAGCATAAGTATATAAATGTTCACAAAATTACATATAATGATATGTCCAAGTCCAACTGCAAATGTGAAAAACAGCAATGTGAATGAACAAACCAAAGAGAAGACTACATCTTCCTCTTTGTATTTTTCCTAATATAGCTCAATTTTTCAGGCCTTGAGCTAGAAGTAGTAGCAGTGGGTGTTGTGGTATCTAAATGGTGAGATGAGTCTTCTTCAAAGTCATAGTCCTCATCATCATCCTCATCTTCGTCCTCATCTTCATCCAATCTTGCTCCTTCTGCATCTTGTGCTGCGCCTCTCTCTATTTCTGCAATTTCTTCTTCGGTAAGGAGGACATCATCACCATCATTTTGTTCATTCATGGTCCAATCACCATATGGATCAATTTCATCCAAGTCAATGGCCTCATGTGAAACACCCTCCACCTGTCTAACTCGAAGGCGAAGGTTGTACCGAACAAATACTAGATCATTGAGCCGCTTTTGTGACAATCTATTTCTCTTCTTTGTGTGAATGCTTTCAAAGACACTCCAATTTCGTTCACACCCAGAAGCACTGCATGGCTGAGACAAAACACGGATAGCTATCTTTTGAAGATTAGGCGTGCCGGCACCATAATTCTCCCACCATAAATCTACAAAAAACATTTAGAAATATTAGAATTGAGAAAAAAATGTAACAATCAAGTTTGTAGGTTTTTTCTTGCACTGTTGAACTAAGTTACTAAATGTTTTACCTGGTTGTTGTTTTCCTCTCCTATCAATTGCTAGTTGTGATGAGAAGAGTCTCCCCTCTGCACTTTTGTAGATCTTGAACAATGGAATGAACATTTCCAAATTCAGAAATAGATACTAGATAGTCAAAGTGTCAAACTCAAATTCAATAATGAACATTTCCGAATTCATAAATAAAGATAGAGCAATTGCAAATGTCAAATCTCACCTCCAACTCATCAAGAACCTTGTCTCTCAACTCAGGATCAGGTGTCATCTTATCAATGCATGTAATAACACCTGCCATGACCTCCTCATCAGCCCTAAATGAATCAGAGAAGTAGAATTTCGGGTTCAAAAAGTAGGCGAAGGCATGTATCGGTTGGTGGAGTTGGTTTGTCCACCTACGATCAATGATGCGCCAAAAGATTTCACATTTTCTTGCATTTCCACGATAGTAATGTGAAATGGCCTCTTTGGCCCTATCCATGGCCTCATAAATGAAACCCATTGGCATGCCCTCTCCATCCACCATACGAAGAACCCTCACCAAAGGTTCTGTCACTTAAAAAAATTAAAACAAATTTTAAATTAATACAAAATCAACCCCTAAAAAATAAAATCAGCAAATAGACAAGATTGTATAAACTTTACTTTTGTGTTTGTTACTTACCGCAGTCAACTCCTCTCCATTTTTATTGAACCCATCATCAAAAACAATGGTCGCAATCTTCTCTGCTTCAGGTCTTTTGGAGTATGCAGACCCCAACCAAGCATCTGACACAAACATCTGCTTAAGATGAGGAATGGCACTAAGAATGCTCTGCAAAGTGATGAAGTGGCTAGCAAATCGTGTCACTCCAGGTCGCACAAGGTCCTTGCCATTTGTGTATTTTCTCATCAAAGCAAGCACCCAAGTATGGTTGTAGATGAATTTGGTGACACTTTTTGCATCTTCAACCACCTTCTTCACCCATCCAATCTTCCCAATGTCCTCTAGCACCAAGTCCAAGCAATGTGCAGCACAAGGACTCCATGTAATCGAAGGATGCCTTTGCATAAGCATTCTACCTGCAGATACATATGCAACTGCGTTGTCCGTGATAATTTGGACAACATTCTCAACTCCAACTTCCCGAACCACACCATCCAACAGATTACACAAAGTCTCTGCATTTTTTATTTCATTTGAGGCATCAACAGACTTTATGAATACCATTGCACCATTTGAAGCCACCAAGAAGTTGAGAAGAGTCCTATTCCGTCCATCTGTCCATCCATCAGATAAAATGCTGCATCCTTTTCTCTTCCAATACCTTTTCTGATCATCAACCACACCTTCTGTATTTTTCACAGCTTTCTCTAGCAATGGCCCACTGAAGTCATAACCTGTTGGGGCCTTAAACCCCTTACCTGCCACTGTACATGCATTAACAAAACTTTCCCAATACACATTGTTTGCTGCATTGAAAGATAGATTATTGTAAAACCAAAAGTTTGAAGCTGCTATCCGTGCTTGTTCATGCTTCTCTTTATTCCATCCTGTACCTTCAAGTGAAGGTTGTGCACCTGGAACATTGCGTGGTACAAAAAAATTAGGGTCTGATCTAACAGGAGTGCCACTAGCCTCACCCTCATTGTCACCAAAAGATGAAAGTGACTGACGACCCCGACTATGACCAATGGGACCCGAAGTGGACAATGTGGGATTCATTGCAGCTGCTATGGCTTCTCTTGTTTTTTGCCTTTCTTCCTTATGCATATCATTCTCAGCAAGAATGGCCTTCATCTCTCTAATAATTTCAGGAGTTGATTTGGGGCATGCCTCCACACCATATCCAGGTATTTGTGCAAGGTGGTATTTTAATCTATTGATTCCACCAGTCATCCATCTTGTGCATTCGGTGCAAGTGACCTCCCCCTTTTTGCTTCCTGCAATCCCATATTTCCAAGCTTTATCTCTTTGTCTTCCTGACCTTGGGGTTGCCCTTGGAGTTGAACTTGCCATTGCTGATTTAACATGAAAAAAAAAAAATCAGCAGGGTTTTATGGAAAATCAACAAAAAAAATGACAATGAATCATTTGGGAAAAATAGCATTCAAAAACAAGAAAAAAAAAAGAGGAAATAACTTAGGAAAGAAAATAGAAAAAAATTTGGCAACATATCCCCTTGTTTTTCAAGATTTTTTTCAGTTTCAAAACAATGAAATGATTCAAATGAAAAAAAAAAAGGAGGAGAAAAATCCTTACCTAGATCTCTCTTGCTGATTTTTCCTTCTTCCCTCTACTCCTCCAAACCCTTCTAACCTGCTCCAGCAAAAAAAAACCCAAATTGAAGTCAAAAAATGAAAAAAAAATTGGTTTTAAGCCCCACGGGCGCGTTTTTTCTGGGCCCGCGAGTCCCTGTGAAAGACTCGCGAGTCCGAGTGAAAGACTCGCGAGTCCGAGTGAAAGACTCGCGCGAGTCTTTGCGAAAGACTCGCGAGTCTTTCACAGGGACTCGCCTGGACTCGCCACGCGAGTCCTAGGCGAGTCGACTCGGCTCGCCAAAGGACTCGCGAGTCCGTGGCGAGTCCGAGGCGAGTCAAAGAGTTTTAAAACTATGGTTTGAAGCACTAAAAGACAAGCTTAGGGAAGAAATGGAGAAAAATAGAAAGCTTGAGAGAGAGGTCGGTGCATGGAGAGGCTACTTTAGCCATCTCAATCAGCCTTTGGGGCGTCAAGATCCAGCAGTATCTCCTGTGCAGGCACTTCCCATTGAATCAGTTGGTGAGGCAGAGAGAGTCAAGAGTTTGGTCCAGCTTATGAGCTCTTGGATTGACAAATCCCATACAGTTGCTGTTGAATTCGCAACAAGGATGATGCAGACCATCCACCAAGCTATCCAGGTTCTTGAGATCATCCACAACCTAATGATAACTGTAGCCGCCTTTGCCCATACTAGAGATGTTATCATTCTTGTCCTACAAGTAATCAGACAAACATCAAGGAAGATCCTAGCACAAGAGAAGATAATGGATGGAGGACCCCATAGTTTACTCCAATGGTCAACTTTACTCCAGATGAAGGAAGTTCTTTTTGAGGACATCAGTAACAAATGCAATCAAGTTGAAGAGATTATCCATCCCATCCAGGACAAGGTGTTTGGGGTTTTTTGTACTATTCTTGGCCGAAGAATCGAAGTTGAGACAGATGTGGATCTTCAAGAGTTGGAAGAGAGGGTCAAGGTCATCTTTTGCAAAGATGAGAATGTTATTACAGATGAGCAAAGAGATCAAATGTTTGCTACTATGCTCCTGATTGAGAAAATCAAGGAACTCGAACCTGAATGGGACGCGGCTCTTCTCAAAGCTTTCGATCAGGTCATCCACTTGGAAGAACGAATGAGGAATCTTCCCAAGATTCCAATTGCTGAGATCGAAGGAATCGTGTCTAGATTCATTGCATATGCTAAAAAGGAGCATTGGAAAGGGAATAAGGTTCTAGAAGAGAGGTTGTTATAGATGACGTGGCACCCTAATTGTCATTGGTCTATGTTTCCTAGATTTTTGTGCCAAATTAAATATTTGGCTATGCATTTAATATTGTTCAATAAAAAGGGGAACTTTTGTAATAAAACCCTAATTAGGGTTTATGTGTCAGAATCTCAACCGTTGATCTTCTTTTGATCTGGGTCGTTCATTGTAATTGAGGATGCTATATATACCCTCACTCATTTTCATTTTGTAATTAGAAAGAGAGAGCAATAAGAAATAGTTAGAAGTTTAGAGCTTTTGAGAGAAGAAAGTATTTGTAGCAAGATTGAGCTTTGAAGAAGGAATTTCAAGCAATTGTTGTCTATTTTGGCTTTGAGATCAATAAAATATTGAAGTTATGGTGTTTTATTGCAATTCTTGTGGCTATCTTCATGGTTGTTTGTTTTCTTGAATCATTCTCAATCAAAGTAATATTTAAGTTTGAAGGACTAAGTGTTGGGCTTGATCTTTGGTGAGATTCACATTCCAAACCACTAGCTTCTTATTGATTGTAGGAACGCCTTGTGTGGTCAACTGGAGAGACTCGAATTACTTAAACCTTCAATCGTCATTAAGATTTGGATATGTGCCTTTGTGCTAGTGTCTATAATCCTTGATGAATTGAAAGATCATTTGTTACCTTAGAAGATCGCATCAATTTCAGTTGAGTTGTTGTTTTATGGCAATATTGAAGTTGGTAGAATCTTGCCAAGTCCAGCCTGCATTGAGTCATTCTTAGGATTAGATTAGAATTTACCCCTTGCAAACTCTACCTTTTGATCTTTTTGAGAACTTGTTAGTTTAAAGAAATCTTGTTCCTGCAATTCGGATACGTAAGGCCCCTTGATGAAACAGCAATCACAACGACCACTGGTGCTTATCCACACATAGAGACCCTACATAAAAGAACATTGGAGTCACCCTAATTGATCCTTTTTTGCGACATCTTCAGCAATCAGAGGCTTTATTCAAGAGAGGATATGGTACCCTTGGGTATTTTATTCTGTGTGTGATTGTGTACAAAATACACGTCAACACTACCCAATAAAAAAATTCACAATTCTCTATGGTTTCATTTGAATAATTTACTGTGGTGGTCAATTTTTCCAACTAATCACATAAGCTATACTGTTCTAATCATTTTCAAGGCACTAACAACTCTAAAATATGCATGATATAAAAAAAGTTATACTTTTTAAAAATCAATACCAATCAAACAATACATATTTGAAATGGGTTTTAAACAATTAAAACTAAAAAGGTTTCAACCAATAAAAAAATTAAAAAGGCCAGCCTCCAATTTTGTTTTTCATCAAAACGGTCATGAGCAATTAACCAAAGAAAACAAAGAAAATGAAGAGTATTGACCAATGAATCATAAGGCTTTCAAAATGTGTCTCAAACTAATTAGATAATGAGACTCAAGAAATTATTTTGCCTTACAACATTGCAAACCCCATTCGAAGGCCCTCAGCAAAGGTGACATCGGTTGCAATTATTCTATGAAATCTTTGCCTTACCAACAGCATCTCGCCTAACATCACAGCCATCAGCATCTCCACCAGATAATGCAGTAGCTTTAGGTAACAGATCCGCCAGTTTCAAAGATGCTAGGTTAAAGATGTAGGCATTGGAAAGATAATAAAGACCATTACCAACGACCACAATAGGGTTTGCATAAAATCCCAATTACCAAAACGGTTGCTGTTTAGAAATTCTAAGGCTTAGATCTTGAAGTGAAAAAGTGTGTAATATTAATGGGGGCAAAAGCAGATATACCCATTTGAGAAAATCGTGTACGAACTACAAACCATAATATGTTTTTATAGGAAAATCCTTCACACTTTTAAAGTTTATCATGAAGATGGTCTGTAACAGGTCAGGCAAAGCAAAAAAAAAATGAGAAAACAAGAGAAAGCCAAACACGGCACAAAAGCAGGGTTTAAACCTCGGATTCTTACCCAGAAGGGTCTGGAAAACCTGCGTCTCTCTGTAGCTCGCCCTTGCCACTTTCTAAATGATCGTCTCATGTCGTTCTTGGCCCTTCCAAAAGCTGAACCGACCAAAAACGTCCATTCTCTGGAGACCCATCAAAATAATGGAAGTGATTACCGTCTGCACAGCCATCAATGTCCAGGCCAGATGAAATAACTTCACTGACAAATTCGCATGAGACGTACCACTTACAACTAAGCTTGCCAAACCACAGGAAATGGTGACCCGTCAAAAACGTGGTCCCGACGAAAAGCTACCAGAGGCTGACAAATTTCCAGAGGGCTGACAGCTTAACTAAAGCCTATCGGCTTAATAAATAATTACATTCAAAATTAATCAGTACATGCAAGTGCTAATTATAATTACATTCAAAACAAGTCTATTCACCATATTGGATGCATCCATATGGCTATGCATGGCAACCCCTATGCAGCATACTAATGGTTTTACTGCACTCCAAACTCCACTGGAACATGTGAACCAAATCAAAATCAAAAGAACTCGGGGTAAGCATTCATTGTCATCCCGTCGTGTTGAATGGGGCAATTGTTTGGAAGCTTGTGTATTTTTCGCGACTTTAGTCAACATGAATTGACTTCCACACATATCCTTTCAATAGGAGTCACCGGATACTACCAGGTTTGCCTTAAACAGCACACACTAAGCTGACAGACTGCTTAGGTGGCTCTTGTGGGGTCCATTCAATCATCTACGCCTTTTTCCGTTTGCCGTTCCCGTGGGCAGTCCCGTTATCGCGCGCATAAGCCAAACAAAATTCAAACTCATTACTCTTCCCGCGCTGCAGTACTCCACGTGCCCAGTCGCTTCCAGCCCGTACTACAAGGGGAGCTTCTGATAATGGTGTCCCGATAAATCAGGATATAGGCAAAATGGATTTGTTGAAAGGATTTCAGAAACTTTCAAGCAAATGCAATTGGCAGGTGTAAAGCTACGGTCTGCAGCCTTTTCCAGCATTCTCCTTGCCTGTCCCAAAACAGAAGATTTCGATCAGGATATGGATATCTTTCAAAGCTTAATAGAAGGTCTTTTTTATTCCACATTTTAAAGTTCATACGCTCTGGTATATATGTTTGCAAAGTGTGGAAGCATGGGTGAAGCGCGTGAACTGTTTGACATAATGCCTCAGCGATGTCATTCCATGGAACTCAATGATTGCAGGATATGCTAAAAATGGATTTCGCAAGGATGCTCTCTAATTCTTTGATTCAATGAAAGTACTCTGAAACACATTCTAACATTGTAAGCTTTGCTTGTGTATTTTCATGCAGCCATGCCGGTTTAATGACTGAGAGCTGTGAATAATTCAATCACATGATTAACCCTTATTGCAATCCGTACAGGTTAAAGCAAAGAGGATTTTGTAGCTGCAACTAGCCTGGTAGACATGTATCCAAAACGTGGAAGCATAGAAAAGAAACATGAACTGTTTGACAGAAGTTTAGAAATATTGTTAGGTGATTCACATCACTAGGATAGGTTTGATTATATTTATTTTTTAATTTCAATTAAACTGTGAATGATTATCCTTTCAATTTTGAATATTTCCTAATAAAAGCAATGATCAAATGATTAGATTTCAAGATTAGGACATCATAGAAATGAATGCAATGAATTTTTTTTTTATGAATGGGAGTCTATTATATCTTAATGATATATAATATATGTTTTCACACAAAAAATGAGTAGAAACAAATCACACCTTGAAATGTTTAGGGAAGGAAAATCCTCAAATGAAATTAGATAGAAAAAAATGGTCAAATTGCTAATCCACAACATGGTTATAAAATCATGAGGAAGAGGAGGCAAGCCCACATTGAAGGGGTTTCCATTAACCATTTAGGAAGCCCTACCTATCACGGATTGGCTTCCACCCCTTAATCACAACTTCTTAATCTTCTTTGCTTAGATGAGGAATAGTTCTCATTAGAGACATAAACAAACTTACATTGTAACTCTTTGGGTATCAGTAAGACCAAAAACTCAAGAGTAATGGGGAAGAGAATATAGTTCCTAAGTGACTTTGTGGAAGCCCTTTCCTTGCTTAAATGAAGCCCATACAAAATTATTTAAAATATTTTTTCAATTTCCAGTAGGAGTTCGTACAAGGATCCCACATAAATTTACCACAAGGACATAAAAATTGGATAGTGAATTTACTTTCTTTCCTTTGGATCATCAAAATGTAAAAAAAAATTAGAATAAGGACATAAAATTAAGAGGAATTTATGTTTGTGCTTAAAATCATGAGCATGATTTATTGACTTCATACCCAAATCCATCAAAAACCATAATAAAATGCTTCCATGCACTTTCTTTGCCTCTTCGTTCTTTTAAGACTCAAAATAAAGGCATTTTACAACTTCATTTTATCAACTAAGTGTGGTGATTGAATTGATCAAAGATGTTAATCAATAAATTTCCTAGCGTGACTTCTATTGTTGTTTTCTCCTATAGTTAAAAATTTTAATGTTACAATAAATTTATTTTGAAAGAAGCATAAAGGAGAAGGTATTTATGTTACATTAGTAGATATCCTAACCACTATCTCTTGTTATAAGCAAAAAGGAGAAGGTATTTATGTTACATTAGTACATATCCTAACCACTCTCTCTTGTTATGAAATTTTATCTTTGTTCAAGCATACTTACCCAAATGCATGTTTATCACTCTTCTTGGTGGGATCCTTGTAAGGGCTCCTACTAGAAACTTAATAATATTTTAGATAATTTTATATGGGTTTTTTTTTAAACAAGGAAAGGGCTTTTACAAAGTCACCTAGGAATTGTATTTTCTCCCCTATTACTCTTGAGTTTTTTGCCCTATTGATACCCTAAGAATTACAATGTAAGTTTGTTTATGTCTTTAATGAGAACTATTCCCCATCTAAACAAAGGTGATTAAGAAGTTGTGATTAAGGGGTGGAAGCCAATTCGTGATAGGTAGGGCCTCCTAGATGGTTAATGGAACCCCCTTCAATGTAGCTTGCCTCTTCTTCCTCATGATTTTATAACCATGTTGTAATTTAGCAATTTGACCACTTTTTTCTATCTACTTCTATTTGAGGATTTTCCTTCCCTAGACATTTTAGGGTCTAATTTGTTTCTACTCACTTTTTTTGTGAAAATATATATTATATCTCATTAAGTAATATAGTAGACACTCATTCATACAATGAAAATTCATTTCTACGATTCCATACTCTTGAAATATAATCATGCGTTTATCAAGAAAGATCCAAAATTGAAAGGTAAAATCATTCACATTTTCATTGAAATTAAGAAAAAAATATAATCAAACCTATCCTAGTGATGTGAATCACCTAACAATATTTCTAAAATTCATGTGCATATTTGAAGCTTGTATTCCATCAAGATGCTCCTAAATACTCCAACTTTTAGATGAGAGAAAACTTTTTGATAGCATGATGTAAAATATCATTTCCTAGCAATCAACTTTCTTTATAATTCACATAAGAGAGCCTAGAATCGACATAGCAAGAATTTATGGATATAAAATACGAACTTATAACTTTCATTTTAGTTCCAAGTTCATGAGGTCAACCAAACATCCAAAAAGAAATATTTTGATTATGATCCACATACAAGACTACTCAAACATCTAAAAATTTTAAACATACAAACTTCATTATCTTCATCAATCAATAGTCAATCTTTAATCATAAAATTAATAATATCATATTTCATTAGTTACTATTTTGTGATATGATTAAATTTACAACTTAATATTTACTATTAATTAATCTATTCTAATTCATTCCATCTAACCCTCATCAAAACAACAAAAAAATTGATTCCTTAAAATAATTCATACTTGAATATGGCTAGTTAACTTGAGAGCCCATATTCCAAATAAATATAACATTGCCAATACAAACATATGCAAAAGCAGATATAAATTCTCCACAAATTTAGCCTAAAATTCTCTCAATCATATAAAGAAAATACAAATTTTGAAGTAAAATTAACCTCAGAAATGCCTCTCAATCACAAAAATTAAATACAAATCTTACCAAATTCCAGAGTAATTATGCATACCAATCATAAAGACCAGATTCAAGTCCTTACTGAGTTAAACAAACCAAGCCAGATACAAATCATAAAGACCATTACAAACCATCAAGAACAGATACATATTGCTGCTCAACTCATATAATAAACACAGCCAATGACACAGAAAACGCTCTGACATTTGGTTGCAAGTTTCTAAAACCCTTTCAACAAATCCATTTTGTACATTCTGGGATAATGGCATTTTATCAAGCAATTCTTGAAGGCATTCTGTCAAACAGTTCATGTTTCTTTTCTATGCTTCCACGTTTTGGATACATGTCTACCAGGCTCGTTGCAGCTACAAAATCCTCTTTGCTTTAACCTGTAACGGATTGCAATAAGGGTTAATTATGTGATTGAATTATGTATAGCGCTCAGTCATTAAACCCGCATGGCTGCATGAAAATACACAAGCAAAGCTTACAATGTTAGAATGTGTTTCAGAGTACTTTCATTGAATCAAAGAATAAGAGAGCATCCTTGCGAAATCCATTTTTAGCATATCCTACAATCATTGAGTTCCATGGAATGACATCGCTGAGGCATTATGTCAAACAGTTCACGCGCTTCACCCATGCTTCCACACTTTGCAAACATATATACCAGAGCGTATGAACTTTAAAATGTGGAATAAAAAAGACCTTCTATTAAGCTTTGAAAGATGTCCATATCCTGATCGAAATCTTCTGTTTTGGGACAGGCAAGGAGAATGCTGGAAAAGGCTGCAGACCGTGGCTTTACACCTGCCAATTGCATTTGCTTGAAAGTTTCTGAAATCCTTTCAACAAATCCATTTTGCCTATATCCTGATTTATCGGAACACCATTATCAGAAGCTTCACGTGGAGTACTGCAGCGCGGGAAGAGTAATGAGTTTGAATTTTGTTTGGCTTATGCGCGCGATAACGGGACTGCCCCCGGGAACGGAAAACGGAAAAGGGCGTAGATGATTGAATGGACCCCACAAGAGCCACCTAAGCAGTCTGTCAGCTTAGTGTGTGCTGTTTAAGCCAGGTTTGGGATGGCTTAAAGATCACACACTAAAGTTTGACTTCTGTTTTCTGTTGCACTACTCTGACTTTCAACAGTCACGGTCACGACAACTTCTGTCCAATCCAGCGGTCACACTCTTTAATAATAAAACCGACAGTTAAGTTTGAATTTCAATTTCAAATCTGCATCTCCCGCCCACGCCACTAAAAGCAGCAAGTGGAGGATTTATGGCGTTCAAGATATTCTTTCTGGGTTCAACTTTATGAAATCTTCATTCCCGACCCGCTTCACTTGCCGAAATAGAAAGCTGCTCTGATGTCTTTTTTTCTCTACAGCCTGGCTTTAGATGGAGGCATACAGATAAAGGTAGCAACGAGGTTCAGAAATAATTTTAGATTGCGGTCTCCAACGGTCAAATAAAGATAGTCTTCGACAAAACGCGGACAGGAAGAAAAGCTGAGATCCGTAGCCCGACCACATGTTCTTCCCTTTACTCACAGAGATTTCTAACTCATCTCCAACCTTCTCTTATCTGGGTTGTTCACCTTAGTTTATAAATCAGTTCCATTTAGTTTGGTTAACAATTCTGCAATGGCAAGGAGCAAGGAAAATACCCAAGTCCTTATTTCGAAGCAAATAATCAGAGTCCTCTGTAGGTTTGCCTATTCCATTAAAGTAGATGGATATGCCCTTTTTCTTCAAAGAGAAAAAGACATTTCAGCTCAAGAGATGAGTTGGTGAACAGATCGTGTGGTGGCCTCCCTGTGCAGTGTATGTTGGCAGTGAACGATGTAGGTATGTCATCCCCACAAAGTATTTTTATCATTCTCTGTTTATGGAATTGCTCGACAATGCCGAGGGCGAGTATGGGTTTGCTCACCAGATGGGACTTACAATTCTCTGTAAATGCAAAAAGAGAACAAGAGCCATTTGGTGAACTATAATATGTGTGGAGAATGCAAATTTTATGTATTGCTTATTTTGGAAATGTTATGTTTTAATTAAATATTAATATTTTGATGTGTAAATAGTTGCTAAATTTAAGATGAATGATGAGATTTTTTGTTAGCACACTTGCATTCTAAGGTCCACCTATTGTTCTTACTGTAGAATGTATTGACAATAATAAAATTAAATTCTCTCTCTTAAAATTATAGGCTATATGAAAACATTTCATTTAAAATAAAATTTTGTTCTAATTACCTTCAAATGTGAGAATGTATGTTATACATGTGGAAATTGACAAAATTATACTTGAAAGTTTATAAAAGGTGTTTTTAAAATAAAAAAATTGAAGAAAAATATGATATAAATGTTTGAACAACAACATGATTTGATAATAACTTTTATATTTTTGTCAAAATATAATCTTACCTTAAGAATCATTCAATACATAAAAAAATTAAACCACATACATCAAAATTAAAATCTAAATATTTTTGAGTGAATATAGTCAAACAATCTAAACCAAGTAGGCTCTCACATTATGTTGTAAAAAAATTGCATTAGAAGATATCATCCTTTATTTTTAGGAGTTTCACTAATTTAAAATGTCACAAGAAAGTTAATTTAGACAAGGGAATTACTTACTTATATTTAAAAATTTTCATGTTTGACAATATTATTAGTAGAATAAATATTTGTAAGAAATGTTGTCCATCTCAAATTTACCTTGATGATAGAGTCAAAATTCCATTATAAAATAAACAATATCAAAATTTGAAAATACCAAAACAATCACATTATCATATGTGTATATATTTGCGAGTTAAAGATTATATTTTGAGGGAGTTAAATATTGTTTCCAATGCATGTAAAGATATCACCTTTTTATCCTTAGGAGATTCTTCTATCTAAAATTATCATAAAAATTATACTCGAGAACCTACCACCATCTCTTACTAGGAGATTGTATCATCCAAATTTTTCATTAAAAGTATAATTAGCAATTAGATTCATAGGTTCAATAGAAATGTTGTTAATTTTTTAAACATGTAATAAAACTTTCTTAGAGTTACATATCTCTTTCATAATTAAATTTAGAATTAAATAGAAAATTATATAAAATCCATGTAATTTATGATGAATTGTTTCAAGGATGGTAATTAGTACAATTTTTTTTATGGTATAGTAGAAAAATAACTAGAATTAAAATTCATGTATCATAGTTGAAATTCTACCCATCTAAATTTTATTAAAACCAAATCTATTCATTTTAATACAACATAAAAGACTAGTTCAACTCATTGAATGTGTAAGGGCTTTTATTTTTATCTTCATGGTGGGATATTTATTTCTCTTAGTCCTAGGTTTTCCTACACTTTTATTAAGTTTGCTTGATTTCATAAAGTTTAATTAATTAATATTTAGGATATAATGTAAAGGTGTCCCCTTCCTTAAAAGGTGGAGCATTATATAAAGGGTGTATCATTTTCTATTTTTAAACTACTTGGTGGTCACACCCTATTAGTTGGATTGGCCACCTCCATCTTGTATTCAAGTCTATATAAACTCACTACCTAGCTTGTATTTGGCATCCATTCTAGTCTTGAGATACACTTGCATTGTTGTAGAAATAATTCTTTTGTAGCTTTTCTTTGAACTCATAATGAAATCTTGTCATCTTGACATTCACAAATCTCTTGGATTCATAGATATGTACTTGCTTTATTTCATTTATCGATTTACAGTTTATCTTTCTCATAAAATCCTTCTTTCAAATTTCAACTCATGTGGCTTTGTGACTCTTCTTTGCAAGAGTGTATCATAGATTGGTGGGCCATGGGGAAGCCTGCATTTGAGACTCCAATTTGTCAAGTATAAGAAGAAGAACTAGAATATAGGCAATCCTTTAGTATGTTGGCAATAAGCAGCAAATTGAGAGGGGGGGTGAATTAGTTTGCTCAAAAACTTTTGCAACTTAAACCACAAAATAGATATGATAATGAACAATTAAATCATGAAACAACCCCACATCAATAACACACACAACACCAAGATTTTTGACATGGAAACCTAGTTAAGGAAAAAACCATGGTGGGAACACACCCACAATGAGATAATACCTTGTTAGGAGTAAGTGAGATATTACAATGGGGAATGCACATGCATTTAGGTACACTACCTAGAGCTCACTGCTCAAATTACAAAACTCAAAGGGGTACAACCCTTAGGGAAGTCTCACTGACATACAAAGCATTCATATTGCATATGGAGAATCATGAATTAATGATATAGAATCTCCATATGCTTGAGTAAAGTTTCGGTTAAGCTCATTGTTTGATCTGCTCTGCAACACACTTCTTCACACTACCAAAGGATCAAACACTTGTTTGCACACATTCAATCACACACATTCACATTCACTTGCATATACCTCTCACAATGATTATTACATATATTTATACAAGACATCAACCTCTATTTCAAGGTTGGCTCACCACACGCTACAACAATTCATGCAGGCCAAAACAATGTTGGTTAAGACATAGTTTGGACCTAAACAACAACCGCACATATGAAACACCTCCAAGAAATACGCTTCGATCATCCACAACATGCTACACCAACATGAATGTCACATAACATGAAGAACATCATTGGACATGAAAAATCTTCAATAACTTGCACAACGATCAATGCAGACCACCAATACACATAACACACAATCCAGGAATATCCATAAGCAACATGAATTGCCCCACAACAATTCACATTACTAGAATCATCATCATCATTATACCGAACCTCAAGAACACTCACAAAACTGACTATCAACCTAAAAGATTTTCTTGTGGATTTTCAAATCATGAACTACTCGAATTGAGGATACACATCAATGTCTAGAACACATCCCACACATCTGCAACTAAGGATATTGCAATTATGGAGCAACACACACAGATTTGTCAAACTCTACCAATACCGAGCAATTGAATAACAAACCTCAATATCAAACCTCATAAGTTGATCAAATCATCACATGTGGACCCCTAAAACTTCTACTGAATCAATTCAAGATACATATCACAAAAAACATTAATCTGCATCAACTCATCTGCAATATGCAAACTAAACCAACAATCTGACTGCAGCACTGACATACACAATCTGACTGCAACACTGAAATACACAATCAGAAACTCATCCAACAATGTCCACATATATGTTGACATTAATGACAACATATCAACCAATATCTAACAATCTCCCCCTTTGGCATTGATGGCAATATATGAATGTGAAAAACAATCAATGCAAAGGATCAACTCCCCCTTAGACAAACAACTCAAAATTCTGCAACTCTGAATCTCTACCCCAAAATGCTTCAAGGTTTTTCACATGCTCTCTCTCCCCCTTTGACATCAATGACAAAGGTGCACAAATTTGCATACCTGAACCATTATAAATTTGAACATCTTGAACCACAACACTGACTACTCCCCTTGAGTAGCGGTCACCCCATCAATCCAGATCACAAGATATCGTTGTGAAGCTCACCGTATTGATGCAAATCCATGCATCTTATTTCTTATCAGGAGGGGTAATCACTCCTAAATTCTCTCTGAGAAACTCAAAAGTATCTATAGGCAATGACTTAGTAAAGACGTCTGCAATCTTTTCCTTTGTAGATACATACTCCAATCTGATTTCTTTCTCATTCACCTTCCCTCTCTAATAAATGTCAGGTTTTTCTAACATAACCCTCCCCTCCTATAACATGCCAAAAAATACCAAACAAAGACCATGACACCCTTGGGCATTAGAAATTGGACCAATTATAGTGTCATTATGGGTCATTGTTTTGACCCACGGTCTTAGTAAACCAACTATGATTTGTGAGTTCAATTTTCTTATTTATTAATGTGCTTGGGGATTGGGTATTGTATGGGTTATTTTGCAAGTTTTGTAGTATTATTATAATGTTAGAATTACTTTAGATCTCATGTTGGTGATACTCTTGCAAAGGATTCAACTCTAGAAATGTATTGTAAATATTGAGTTTCTTTAGATTGTGAAATCTTCCTTTCAAGTCTAGTCAGTGGTTTTCTATTCTCTATGCATTGTAATAATAGGTGAGGCATGCCTTGGCTCTTGTGCCCTACATTAGTATCTAAAAAATATATTTATGTATTAAGTCTAACTACTTTCTTCTATTGCTTATTGCTTGTGTTAGTATAGCTTTTGTTAACTCTTATTTTAATTCTTTTTCTCAAAATTCAAAAGAAGATAGTAAACATGATTATGACTCACTTTAACAAATTTAATTGTTTTCTCTTCCACAAATTGTCACCAATGACTCACCATTTTACAACTCAAACTCCACTCTATTTATAAAGAGTCCAAGTTACCTAATTATAGTTTTCAGTGAAAATTGATTTTTCTACATCTAAACTTCAATTTTAGTTTATAACCAAATCTAAACTGTCCAAGTGTTCTATAATGCCTCTTCAAGCACTGCCACTTGTTGGCATGTTGTATTTGTTTCTTAATTTGTATGGTCTATTTGCTACTCATGTGATCTAGTTTAATGTATTTTTTTTCTTTCAGCTACAATTGAGGTAGCTGTTATTCCTTGTAATTTTGTTTTGTTTCAATATAAAAAAATCCAAACAGTCCTCTACATGTCATCACCAAAATCATCATTCTTATTTTTCAAATAATCTTAGTGAACTTTTGTTTTATGTGCCTTCAACAAATTTATGTGATATATACTAATGAAATTTTTTATATATGAAACTCAATTGCATGACCATTGTTCCATATAAGAATATTGTTCTAACGAGATTTTACATATTTCAATATTAGATGTCTTTGACAATAGAACACCTTTGATATGCTATCATTTTAAACCTCATTAATGACATGTTTCATCCCTTGAATTGTTTTATATGTTTTCCCTATCTACCATGAATTTTGAGGATATATTAAGTATGTTCGCAAAAAGCAATGGTATGAGTGACATTAAGGATTTTTTTAAGTTTAATTCATCGTTTCCCACTCGGGACAAGCAAAGCATTGACCAATCTTTCAAAGAATACTTTTTGCTAGTAAAAAGTTGGAACCTTTCAGCTTCATCATTTTCCTATGTCGCCACTTTCATGGATTCCCTATCCATGAAACGCAATCTCAAATGATTTCTGAATCTCGTTGCTATCTTTATTTGTATGCCTCCATCTAAAGCAAGGCTGCGGAGAAAAAACGATATCAAAGTAGCTTTCTGTTTAGGCAAGTGAAGCGGCTCGGGAGTGAAGATTTTATAAAGTTGAACCCCGAAGGAATATCTTGAGCGCGATAAATCCTCCTCTTGCTGCTTGTAGTGGCTTGGGCGGGAGATGCAGATTTGAAATTCAAATTCAAATTTAACCATCAGTTTTATTATGAATGAGTGTGACAGCTGGATTGGGCAGAAGTTGTAGTGACCGTGACTGTCGAAAGTCAGAGGAATGCAACGGGAAACGGAATGGGAGAAGTCAAACGTTAGTGTGTGCTGTTTAAGGGTGGCCAAATCGTTTATTGCCTTGAAGCTTATGCTAGGTCGGTATGATATGATAGAATATTAATTTTCTTTTGAGCTCTCTCTCTATATATTTCAGTATATTTAATTTTAATAAATTTCAGTTTATAGCAAAAGTTCTGAAGGATACTTAGTGGTGAATATTTGTCTTAATAGTGATGGAAGTGATAACAATCTTTGGGATGCCCGCAGCAAATCTGTTTACAGAAGCATATTAATATCTTTTAAAATTACTATTCAAAAAAAGAATGTACATAAATGAAAAAACTCTCTTTTATTATTATATTTTTCTATAAGAATGTATTTTAATATTATATTTTTTATTAGGATATTCTATTTTGTTTTTAAGTTTCAAAAAGTAAAAAGAAAAATTACTAAAAAAGGAAAAAATAGCTTTCTTCTTCTTCTTATTCTTCTTCTAAAGATTAATTTTGTATTTTAATTATTTATGTCTTTTTATGAAATTTCAAATAATAATTTATTTATTTTTTTAAAGGCAAAAAATCGAGCGTATATATTTATATTAATATATAACGAAATAGTTACAAATATTAGCTAGTATAAGACCACATTGAAGATACTAGGGAGTAGAGCTCAACCCATGAAAATCAACATAAACCCAAAACAAAATAGAGTATACATTAGCATGGACCAATCATTGACATCTTACAACCCCATATGAACCATGCCAAAATGATAGATGATCTAGAGGGGAGCAGAGATCGACCCAAGAAGCCAAAAGAGAAATCACCAATATGATACACCCAACCAATATTTTGAGAAAGATCCAAGCAGTTAGAAATGAAAATAGAGAGAAACTAATGTGGGAAGAGAATTTGAGGTGAGGGTGCAAAGAGATTCACTACCAATCAATGAGGTAGCTTGGTAGAATGAAAATCCTTGCAAGATGAATGTGAGAAACTAGACGAGGAAAGGGGATTTCATATCTATGCACTGGAAATCTTGCTCTAAAGTCCAATAGTTGGTAGGCCAAGTTGGCAATATTCATAGAGGTAGTCATTGATCTAAAATGCAAACTATCTATAACTGGATACTAGTAATTGGATACATAGTTGAATTGAAGTTGTCACTTCTCCATTAAGACCATTTTTGCACAAATAACATCATTTAACAAATGGCATACCAATTTAACTCATTTACTAGACAAATTTATCCCAAAAGTAAACCAATTTTTTTTGCTAATTGAACTTATACACTTCTTTGCATACCCATTGCACACCAAGGTGCAATTGCTAATTATAATTTGTATTTGTAGACTAAATATTTTGTAATAACATGGTATTAGAATTTTAAAATATTTCTATGTTTCTATCATCATAATTATTATTTTCTTAACAATCATACCATTTTGCTCTTACTTAATATATATCTATTCTTAAGCATTGAGATTGTATCAAATTTTTCATTTATTTTTTACAGCCTAATTTAAAATATTATGACTATTATTGAATAGATGTTTTGTTAAATTATAAAAATTTGTATATGAATTAAAAGAAATAAAATAATACTAAAAATATATTTATTCAAAATTAATTTTAGAATAATCAAATAGGTTGTATTTACATAAGTAATAAATTAACCTAAAATAACTAATTTAGAACTCACATAATGTGTTGTTCTAGATCCGATGTTAAAACATGTAAAATAAATTTAATGAACGAATGGTACATTTCTTTGGCCAAAGAATGAATTGATATGTTTATGATACTTTATACATAATTTCAATAGGAGAAGCAATACTTCTTTATCTATGTATTATCTTTAATTCTATGCTAAAACGTAGCTTTATCCTAGGTCAAATTATTTTATACATCCATGGATATAACCTCTAAAGATGAATGTAATCTTGTTAATTTATGCATCTACATTTTACTTTGATCATATTAATTAAAGTGGGAGAGGGCCCGAACCCTTAACATAAGATAGAGGAACTCACAAGTAGTGAGATTACCAACACCCAAAAAGAGGGAACCCCTTTTTTTAAATAGAGGCTTTTGACTAGAGCACCCAATTGTCAAGAACAAGGGTATAGAACGCTCAATAGGATTACATTCTTAAAATAAAGGGGTATAGGAGAGCACCCCAAACCATAATCCAAACAAAAACACTTGCACTAGAAAAAATACACTCAACGAGTTGGAGAGATAATACAAGACTTTGAAAGGCATCCCTTAACCATTTTTCTAAAGGACCTACATTAATAGAAGCTTTCTCTAAAAATGGAGGAGACCAGAAGGGTCTCAAAGATAGTTGGTTTTTTAAGCCACCTAGAAACCTCATGATATTAAAAGTACTTATCCATTTTTAAAAAATACAAAATAATATAGTCATAAAATGGACAATAGCGGATAAGCCTAAATGGTTTTGAAAGGCACCCCTAAACCTTTTAATGATAGGAATCCCTGTAGGAAGCACATCATGGCCCAGGGTGATCCCACAATACTGGGTTACAATTTTTGGTACATCTCGATTTTTGCTAAAACCATAGAGTTTTTAGAAAATATAATGATTTGAGCCTTTGAGAGGTCCTATTTGAAGTAACTAATATGAGAGAGTTAGATCAAAGCCTCTTAGATCAAAATATCTTGGATAGAACCTCTCTACTCTTAGATCATACCTACAGTGGAGTCTCCTTCATACCTATCAAAATGTTGATAAAAACCCACTTTCACATTAGCTTTTGGAGGTCCACATGAATTCATTTAATTTACTTTTTCTTAAAAGTACATAAGTCCTTATTATAAGATTTCCAAATAGCATAACTTTTAATATATTTAATTTCATTAATATATTTATTTTTTATTTTTTATGAATGTAGTTTTTTAATGAAACATTAAGGATTGTCTTTCACACGTGGAAATTTTGAAATATAGAGAATAAAAATTATAGAAAATATATTTTCCCTATGTATTGATATCCTCATTTCAACACAGAAATAAGTTAATTCAAATGTCTACAAAAAAAGTTATGCATTATGGAATACACCTCTGTCCAAATTACAATTACGTTGACATAAAAAATTAACTAAAAAAATATATGTAAGAAAAAATTATTAAAAACTATCCATGGACTAGATATTTGTGTGACAAATCTATATTTTTAAAATTAGAATTTCTTTCTTCCTATAAAAAATGTTATGCATTATAGAATAAATGTCACTTTTGAAAAATGTCAATTATTGTAAATATTAAGTTACTAAAAGTTACATAACAATATGGAAAATTCATTTCTAATTATTTTAAAATATATATATATATATAAAATCTCACAAATCACTAGTTTACTTCATGTTCAAATTTTGAATTGTTTAACTGCTAGAAGTGTTAGAAAATAAAGATCTAGTGCAAAATGTTGATTTCAGTGTCAAGTTTGGCCAAAAAGTGTAACCCATTATTATGGGATCACCCCCCACCTCAATAGGGTTGTAGTCCACAGTAACAATAGGCAAAGTGTGATAGCCAGCATTAGTAAGGGTTCCACCATTCTTGGAATCATAATTAGCTATAGAACCCACAATCTTCCTTTCTTGGGAAGATACACCAGAGGCTAATAAATAGTAGGGGAAAAAGCATAGACCCAAGAAGAAAACTACATTCTCCAAAAGGCATAAAAAATGACCATAGGAGTAGGTAAGAAGAGAGCAGAGCCCTCTTTGTTTAATCACCCTCATGGTAACCAACCCTAAGTATGCAACCACATACAACCCACAACTAATAGTAAATAACCAACTCCACTATAAAATCCATCTTCCATTAAGAAATGCTTAGAACCCAACACCCTAATAGCCTTAATCAACCCCCAATAAAGAAAAATCCACCTCAAAGGGACTCTTTAGAGAAAGGTCTTATAAAACCACATATGACCCCAAAGGTAGGGAGGGCACCAAAAATATCAAATCCAGATCATATCCGACACAAGAAGAAAGGGGATACATTGTTTAGAGGCCCCAATGGACTAGGAAGTCCATGCACTTGCAATACCCAACCAAAAACTTCCATTGTAGAAAACACACAAGATAAGGACTGTACACCAATGGATCCTCCACACACTATTGTTAGGGGCTCCAGATATATTTATAGAAAAGGTAGACAAAAAACTAATCACAAAACCAAGTTGATCTTATCACCAGCCAAAGCAATGAGCCACAAAAAAGGCCAAGCAAAGACATGCCACTCATATAACACCCTCAAGTAGGAATAGAAGAATGTTGAGGCACCACACAACATCATCCACCAACATATAGAAACATGGACATTGAGTAGATCCAAGTGCACAACAACACCTCGACAGGGGGACTGGTCACCAACACCCAAGGCAACAAAAACCAGAGCACTCTCAGAATGGTATCAAGAAGAAATAACTACATATCCTATTAGTTGTTCTAACTGATTCTTACAACACTCTAATGGATTTGTTGTTGGATATTATTGCTCATTGCTACTACTAGCATATGTTGTTGTCATTGATGTTAACATATTCTTGTGTATTGCTCTGGTGATTACAAATTAGGAAGATCTTATGATCTAGTTTGTAGTGTTGTTTTGTTGATCACTGTATTGCAGAGTTCAGTATTTCCTCTGGTATATTCCGGTGTGATCAGATCTTGTGTTGAGATTTTAGGATATTTCTTGGGATGATCTTGTATATCTTCATTTTAGATGGATTGTGATTTGGTGCTTCGTAAGTTATCTTTCTTTGTGACAATTGTTGATTGGTTGTGTTCCTGAGTTTCAGATGTTGATCAATGAAGATTTGATAAGTTGTGTTGGTGCAGTTGTTCTTGATGTTTCTAACTTACTTTCTGGTGTTTCCTAATTGTTTCCTATTTCTTTTGATGATCCACATTGATCATTATGCGAGTTTTCATGGTTTCTGTCAACTGGTGATGATTTTCATATTGTGCAGTTTTACTGGTGGTGTAGCGTGTTCCAGTTGATATTGGCATGATTTTGAGTTGAGTTGAGGATTTGGGAATTTGTCTTAGGTCCATGTTATGCTATGTAAATCATTATATTGGTCTAATGGTCGATCTTTGTATCGTGTGTTGTAATTTTGTAATTGATGGTTGAGGGTTTAGCCGACCTTATTGTCAAGATTAATGAATTGTATATATAGGTGATATTGTCATGTAATTTAGATGTCAATGTTGTGTCTATATTATCAGAGGGAGTTTTATGTGTGAACAAGAGATTTATCCTTTGGTGTTGAGATTGAGGAGAGATTAGTGTTACAGCGCAGACATTTATGCTTAACCAGAACTGTGATTAGGCATTTGAAGATGTTATTCTTTCAGTTCATTTCTTCTGGATTGTAGTCTAAATCTTATTGTAAGTCAGTGAGACTTCCCTGAGGGTTGTAGCCTTCCAAGCCATTTTCTTTTGAGTAGTGAGCTCTAAGCAGTGTGCCTCAATGCATGTGCATTCCCCATTGTAATATTTTCACATACTACTATAGAGTATCATCTTACCGTGGGTAGGTTCCCATCGTGGTTTTTTTCTTAACCAAGTTTTCCACATTAAAATCTTGGTGTTATGTTTTGTGCTTTCATTTTTCTTATCTGTCTAATTACTAAAGTTTATCAGATCTATTTTTATAGTTAAAGTGATATTTCAGTGAAAACTGAATCACCCCCCCTTCTCAATCTTCCTTCTTGGCTACTGCTAACAATTGGTATCAGAGCTAGATCCTCTAGTAGAAGCTCGACCGCTTGAGGTGATCCAAGATGGTAGCTCAAGGTGTTTTCTTTAAGAAGGACAATTTGAGGTTTGATGGAAGTAACTATTCTATATGGAAGAACTAGATGGAAGTACACTTGAAATGTCCTAGAGAGGATTGCTGGAATATTACAAAGAATGCCTATACTATTCCTCCAAATGGACCAGCTACCCCTGATGAGATCTAGGAAGCTTAACATAATATTATAGCAAAGGAAGCATTGCTTAGTGCACTGACTAGTTCTGAGATGACAAATGTAATGGGACTTCAAACCGCACATGAGATCTAGGAGAAGCTTAAGATTTTGTATGAAGGTGATAAACAAGTGAAAGTTTCTAATGTTAGACAGATCTGATACCGAGAGAAAATTGAGAGGGGGGATGAATCAGTTTTTCTATTAGCAATTAGAACTATTGCAGATTATAACCTTTATACTGGAGCACAAGTAAACCAACATAATGAAAGATAAAACATGAAAGTATAGTACACACAACAATAATATTATTGATGTGGAAAGCCCGGTAAAGGGAAAAACCACAGTGGGATACCCTACCCACAATTAGATAATACCTCTACAATAGTATGTGAAATAATTATAATGGGGATTGCACTTGCAATCAGGCCAAAAGCCTAGAGCTCACTGCTCATCACAAAAGAGAAGTTTCACTAACTTACAAAAGCATCAAACTATAATCCGGAAAGAATGAACTATGAAAATAGCATCTCCTAATGCTTGATACAATTTCATTTAAGCACAGATGTCTAGCTTGCAACACCAAAAAACCTTTTGTCGAATAATATATCACTATTCGCACATAAACTTCCTCTGATAATGCAGACATAACCATCGATCGCATACCATACCATCGATATCCAAATTACATGAATAAGTCACCTATAAATACAGATCATCAACCTTATGATAAGGTTGGCTAAACCCTAAACCCATGATTACAAAAATTACATCACACAATATCATCGGACCAATATTACGATTTATATTACATAGCATGGACTTGATTCAAATACCCAAACAATTATATGCGTTGAAAATCATGGTAAGACAAATCTCTAACACATTTCACCAGCCAATAAAAATCTTCAGTGCAATAACACAGAATATCTAATCGGATCCAAATAGGACCACCATATTAGCACGCTAGCCAATGCGAAGCCACCAAACAATTGGAACATGATCAAGAAACACCTTCAGCATGTTAGAAACAATTCCCATAAGCCAAACCAAAAATATCAAATCATATCATCAAATATCACTAACCAATAAAGCTAACTGGTACTAGGAAATACCAATCGGGAACATAAGCGATAGCTTCCAGAGCACCAAATCATGAACCAACTGAATATGATAATCATATAGTCATCTTGACTAACTATCCAAAACCGAATCCACAGATTTAATCATACCAGATCACAAGCTTAGCCAAAACCAAGATAAACACCAACTCTAACCAGGATAGCAGAACCATATCCAACTGGGATACAGTGTTGACATCAGTGAAAACACTTAACCAAATCCAGCATATTGCCAACAATATCCCCCTTTAGCATTTATGGCAACACTGAATGTGAAAAACATCCAAGTGCTAAGAAATGCCAACAATCTCCCAAAGACTAATCTGAAATTAATAGAGTTGTTTTCTCCTTTCAAGGGGATAAGGCACCGGGCCTGGATGGTTTCTCCATGTTTTTCTTTCAGGAATATGGACCCATTGTTGGGGTTGATATGGCCAATGTTGTCAAATAATTCTTTGGTTCCAGAAGAATTCTTAAAGAATTCAACTTTACCTTCATTACTTTAATTCCTAAGGTGGTTGGAGCTGATTCTATGGGTAAGTTTAGGCCAATAATTCTATGTAATTCTTTTTACAAGATAATTTCAAAATTTGTTGACTTCTAGATTGCTGGTTGTTCTTCCCCTTGTTATCTTTGAGGAGCAAAAAGGATTTGTCCGAGGTAGGCAGATCTTGGATTCTATAATTCTTGTGCACGAGAATATCCATTCTCTTAATGCAGCAAACAAAGAGGGATTTCTCATAAAGATGGATTTGGCAAAAGCCTATGATAGGGTTGAATGGCAGGTTCTTTTTAGGATCATGGAGGCCTTTGGATTTGATGAGAAGGTTATCAAAATCACTAGAGAGTTGATATCTACACCAAATTTTTTTATTCTTATTAATGGATCTCCTTCTAAATTTTTTAAATCTTCAAGGGGTCTTAGCCAAGGAGATCCTATCTCGCCTATTCTGTTCACTATTTTGGTAGAATGTTTGAGTAGATTGATTTAAAAGTTGAAAGAGAATAGGACCATCAAAGGGTTGCAACCCTCTTTTGCTAATTTCTTCTACACTCATCAACCATTTGTTGATGATACTATATTGTTGGGATACTCTTCTGTGAGTGAAGCTTCTGCCTTCAAAAGTGCTCTCAGATCTTATTCCCTTGCTACTGGCCAATGGGTTAATTGGGATAAATATGTTATTTACTTCTTCAACACCCCCTTATTGAGGTAGCAGAAGATTGCTAACATAATTGGCTGTAAGGATGAGCTTCTCCCCTCTACTTATTTGGGTCTCCCTCTTGGTTTGGCTCCTCCAAACTCTTTTTGGAATTATTTGATTGATAAGTTCAACAAAAAATTGGTTGGTTGGAAAGGCTTTATGCTATCGCAGGCTGGTAAGCTTTAGCTTCTTCAAGCTACCCTTCAAAATTTGCAAGTTTATGCTCTTAGTTTGTTTAGTATACCGGTCAAATTTGCAGAAGCTTTAGAAAGAATTCAGAAAAGATTTCTTTGGTCTGGTGTGGAAGATAAGAAAAGGATTGCTTTGGTTGTCTGGGATAAAGTCTGTGGTCCTAAAAGTAATGGGGGATTAGGTATTAAATCTCTTAAACCTTTCAACAAAGCTTTGTTAGCCAAACAGATTTGGAGGGCATATGGTATTAAGAGAGATTAGAGTAGGGTGTGGTTTGACAAATACATCCATAATCAGCCCATTCATTCCCTTCTCTATTCTAAAGATATCCCTGCTAGATCTTTTATATGGAATAGTATGATAAAATCTATTAAAGTTGCTAAAGCTGGAGTTGGTTGGGTCCTTGGCAAAGGTAACAAAATCAGATTTTGGAAGGATGTCTAGATCAAAGATGAGCCTCTTTTTAATCAGGATTGTAGTCATTTCATTGAACATTGTAAAAGGAGGTTTGGTTCTATGGTTTGTAATTATTGGGAAGAGAATAAATGAGCTAGACTTGATGCGGTTTATGCTGGATTTTCTTCGCTCCAGCATGATTTGTTGTCCTTTTCTGTCAGCAAAGATTCGGATGATGTCTTCTTATGGAAGAGTAATCATAGGGGTAATATTACTATTGCTTCTACTTACAAAAAAATAGCTACTCAGGCCTGCAGCCCTATATGGACTAAAGTTTGGAATAGATTCCTCATTCCAAAAGTTAATATGTTTTTCTAGCTTGCAATTAATAACAAGATTCTTACTATTGATAACCTAGTTCGAAGAGGATTTATGATTCCTAATAGGTGTGAGCTATGTCAGAAAGAGGTTGAGTTTGCGGATCATTTGTTCATTCACTATTCTTTTACCTGGGAAATCTAGGGTAAAGTGTGGACGCAATGGAAATTTGATTGGGTTATGCAGAATTGTTTTAAGGAAGTCCTTTGGCATTGGATTTTCCCTACCAAGCTTCCCATGATTAAGACCCTTTGGTCCTTTGTTCTTCCTATGACCTGTTGGCATATTTGGAAGGAGAGAAACAATAGAATTTTTAGGGAGACTAGGTGTTCTTCTCAGGTGGTTTTTGAAAAGATTTGTAGGGATATTAAAGAAAACATCAATACCATTCACAAAAGTAACAAGCAGTGTAGTTATATTGATATGACTGATAATGAGAAAAGCATTCTAACTGAATGAAATTTGATAAACAAGGTTTGGAAGTTTGATATGAAGAGTAGAAGAGATAATGTGGTTTGGAGGTTCCCTCCTCATGATTGGGTTAAGGTGAACTTCGATGGAGCAGCTAAAGGAAATCCAGGGAATGCTTGAGGGGGAGGGGTTGTCAAAAACTCTTATGGCTTTTATGTTGTTGCAATTGCATCTCCCTTTGGAATTCAAAACAACCATGTGGCAGAAGCTCTAGCAATGTTAAAATGTCTTCAACTTGTTCAAAGCTTCAATTTTAAAAGAATTGGCTGGAGGGGGATTCCCTTATTATAATTCAGGCTATTAAAGGTATTAGTTCCCCTTCTTGGATTACCCATACCTTAGAGAAGGTAATAGGGTAGCTGATTTGTTAGCCAATAAGGGGGTCATTTTAGTGGAAGATGCTAATTATATCAGGGAGTCATCATGTAAGAACAGAGTCTGAGAGCAATTATTTTATGACAGAATCCATGGTACATATTAATTTCATTATTACCTTTATGGGTTTGGACTTCAATGATAGATTTTGGAGTGAGGTGGATTTTCAGATGATGACCTGTCTCAGGCGTCGCACTAATGAGTATAGATGTGAAGGGCCTTATCATATTAAGTACTGGGTTAATTTGTATGTTTTAAAATGCTACTTGAAAAACAAGAAAATCACCTTGGTTTTCGATTCCAACTTCTCTGTTCTTCAGCATTTGGTCAGTTTGCGCTCCCTTGAGGGTTTCAACTTGAACAACTATCACATTATGGGAGGAAATCTCAACCGTAATGAGCCCACCAGTTGTGATAGTTGGAAGGGTAAAAGGAAAATTTGGAGAAGGTTTCATAGATATGGCTTCACTGATTATATGGAGAAATTGCATGGGAGCAAGAAGACTGTTTCCTGTGGTTTTGCCAAGGGTTGGAAAAATAACAGAGTTACTCTATTTGGTTAGACCTGGAGAGTGGATGAAGATTTGGTGGCTGAGGTGACCCGTTTGCAGAAGGACGAAATCAAGTTTTACAAAGACCACAAGTTCTCGATGGAAGCCATCAATAATTTCCCCAAGAATGAAGAAGAAAGGGCTCGCCTCACCAAAAAGGATAATACTTCCTATTATCTCCCTAACCAGATAAAATCCTTTTGGCAGAAAATGTTGAAAGTGTTAATGGAGTATCTTACAGTTGATGGTAGGTTTTCAAAAGTCTATAATTACCACTTTGTTATCCTTAATCACTTTCGCCATGGCTCTAAGATATCTCTGCCCTTCTATTTGGGCTCCTCCCTTAATGATAGTCTGGCTGACCATGCTAAGAAACCTAATTCCTACCCCATTGCTCACCAGGGTCTTATTTTGTTAATATATGAGCATCTTAAGGGTAAAGTTAAGGCTAATAAGGATGAACCCTTTGTGGAGAATGCCCATATTTCTGAGGATTATAAAGGTTCTGACTCTAATGAGGATTCTTCCAATCTTCCTCCTAAAAATAAATCGAGGGTTAGTGAAAAAGTTGAAGAAGACACTGAAGAGAAGGTTGTTTATAAGCAAGAGCAAGAGAAGGAGGTGGAAGAAGAGGTAGAGAATGAGCAGGAGAAGGAGGTTGAGGGTGAGGAAGGAGACAAGGATAACAAGTAGAGAGAAGAGGATTTGAAGAGTCAGAGGCGAAGGAGAATCCCTATGATTTGGACAATAGGGATGATGCTCAACATAATTTGGAGGAGGGCAACCCTAGGTCTGAGGATTCTGCCTAGGACATGGAGAATGTGGATTCCATTCTGAATGTTGCTAAAAATAGCACTCTGGAAATGTTCAATTTCTAGAAGTGGGTGGTTGATAACATTACCAACATTCAGGAAAAATAGAGAGTGTTGGATTTCAAAATTGATAATTTGGTTAAGGATATCAACATTAAAGGAAAAGAGGAAAATGCGGAGGATAATAGTGCAGCAGAGGATGAAAGAGAAATTTCAGAGTGGTCAGAAAGTGAGATTATAAAGGGAGATTTGAAGCACCTAGAGGATGTGGTGAGGACTCTCAAAGAAAAGGGTGAGTCTAATAATGATCTTATAAATAATTGGATTCAAAAAATTGAGAGTGCTCTGAGGAAATTCATGGAGCATAGCTTGGCTATGTTGAAGGTGTCTTCTCAAAATATGAATGCGCTAGTTGCTTGCCTGGAGTTCAGGATAAGAAGAATAAAGATATTGTGATTGTTGATGACGAGACGGCTTCTAGTTTTGCTCAACTTTCTTCCAAACGCAAAACTAGGCAAAATGCAAGAGAGATGGAGCTGAAGACCAAAGGTAATCAACAGGTGCAGGAAAATAAAGGCCTAAAAGAGGCAGCAAACGTGATGATGATGCTAGTCAGGTATGTGAAAGAGACTATAAAGATTTTCACCTGAAATATAATTTTGTTTTAGGTGTGCCAGTCTCTCGTTGGCCTTTTGTTGTTCTTTACTCTGGCTGTTGTCTTTTGTGTTGTTCTTTTGCAGCCTTTCTCTCTTTGTTCTATCTTCTCTATTTTCTCTATTGCTTTTCTTTTCGATATGTAATCGGGTTTCGCGTCCCTTAAAACCTAATTTTCCTTAATCAAAAACATGAATACCATCTCCTCCAAAGATTAACTATTTTTTATGTGAACACCATCTCCCCCTTTGACATCAATGACAAAAGATGGATAAAAAACCAAACATCTAACTACTCCCTCTAAGTAGCAATATCATCTCATCAACCAAGATCATAAAGTATGGCTGATAGGCTAACCAGATTGATGCATTCCTGCATCTTTGAGTCTCTTTCAAAGGGGTGGAGACACCCAATTGATCTCTGAGATATTCAAAAATATCTTTAGGCAATGGTTTAGTTAGAATATATGCAATTTTTTTCTTAGTAGGCACATAAACCAATCTGAATTCCTTTTCTTCAACCTTTTCCTTCGAGAAATTATACCTTATAGAAATGTGTTTTGATTTGGAATGAAATACTAGATTCTTTGACATATCAATAGTAGCAGTATTATCACAACGAATAACAATAGGCTCATCATAACTTACCCTTATATCTTTTAACATATGTTTCATCCATAAAATCTGAGTACAATTAGTTGCAACAACTACATATTTAGCTTCAACAGTAGATAATGAAATCTATGATTGTTTCTTGCTAAGCCATGAAATCAATTTCTTTCCAAGAAAGAATTCACCACCTGTAGTGCTCTTCCGATCATCCACATCTCCTGCCCAATCAGAGTCTGTATATGCATATTGTCTGAAATCGTCATCTTTTCGATACTATAACCGATAGTCTATTTTACCCGCCAAATATTTGAATATCCTTTTGGTGCAGGAGCACCTAGTGAAGCTCATGGAGCACTTCATAAAATTTTGATTTGAAATGGCCTATGTTGGTCTCAATTGAATAATGGACTTATTGTATTTCCAAAGGGTGTGTTTAGTGTGTTTAAGTGTCCTTTGTGTCTTAGTTTTGTTGTTTGTTGAGTTGTTGGTCTATTTTTGACATTTTATGCTTTGTAAGCCTGGAATGGGCAAAATATGGAAAAATGGTCAAAACACCTTATAAAGCCTTGTTAGGAATTGAAATATGTTTGTGTGGTTATATTAAACCATTTCACATGGTGGAGTTAAGTCTATTTGGCTCACAAGTAAAAAATGCTCATTGTACTAAAAATTGTCAAAGTTGTCAAGCAACATTTTGACAATTTTTGGAAAATTTGTAAAAATAAGGCAAAAGGTGGTTATTGGTCCATACTTGGGCATGATTTGGGTGGAAAGTTTCTATTTAAAGCCTCACACAACTTTTTATCAGGTTGGCATTTGAAAACAAGAAGAATTCAATACAAAAACTAAGAATTTTGTCACTTTTCTTGCATTTTTGCTCCATATGCTATAGCAATCCGTACTTCCTAAGCATTTGGCTGTACTATTTTCATTTGGGCAGTTTTTCTATGTTGTGTTAAATATTTCTCACCTGGGTTTGTGTGCTGGTGTGAAGTTTTAACATTGTATCAAAATTATTTTGTTTTAGCTCTGTTTTCGGTTGAGTAAGGGTTTGGCTTCAACAATGGAAGCAACTTGATTTTCTTTGGCTCTTTCTCCATGGCCTCTAAGATTCAATTTTATGTACTTATCCTTCTTGTATATACAATTTTTTTTTATGGAAATGAAAAAGAAAATGGTTTTTGTTGCTTACTAGGCGAGCTCCTATAGCCCGGTTAGTGAATTTTCATGGTGTAAAACAAAGCTTCTTTGCAAATCCCCACCAAGTGGACCTCATTTTTGGTTTCCTAAGGTGGAATGAAATTTGGACAAATATTTTAGACCATATCGGAGGATTTTTCAATGAATATTTTGTTGGAAATGCATTTTGAGTAGCCAAAGTGTTGAATGCAATGGTTTTTGAGCACTTTTCCTCTTGAAACTTGGTTGCACATCAAGTGTTTGTCTTTATGCTTTTAGGGAAGGAAGTTGGAAGGCTTCATAATTATGGTACAGACCTTCTCAAAATATTTTGTGGTTTGAAGAAGAGTTTGGAATGGTGATAAGGTGTTTGAAGACTCAAAACCCTTGAAAACTCTTGTTTTTAGGCACATTTATAGGACAGTAGTTGTACGGTCTTGTTACACCTCCTCATAGCACAAAATTGAAAGATATCCATAAAGGGTATCCAGATATGCAAGGGTTTCATGAAGTGTTTTGGCAGCTTGTGGAGTTATAAGCATTTTAGCAGTTTTGGAGGGCTAATTGGGGCTCTTCCCTTGTAGCCCTGTTTTGAGATTTTCTTCAAATTGGCTAAGAAGACAATTGAATAGATCACCAAACCAAGTTTAAATAAGCCTAATAGGTTGTTATAAAATTTCCTAGACCTCCTTCAACTTTTGGTGAGAGATTTTGGTGTTTGGAGCTAAGAAGCAAAGTTGCACTTTTGTGAGTCTTGAGAGTAAGTATGAATGAAGATAAGAACTAACATGGTAGGAAGATCTTAGGGTTGGTATGAAGCATAGAGAAGGAAAGAAAGCAAAGAATCAATACCTAAACAAGTGGAAAAACCTTCAACAATTACCTTTGAGGGAACTTGCAAGCCAAATTGATTACAAACACACAACTTGAGCCAATTTTTGAGTATCTCCCTATCAAAGTGGTATCAGAGCATGAAGTAAGTCTTTGGTAGAAGTGAGTAGTTTCAATATGGTGACCAATGGTGAGTTAGCCAAGAAGGTAGAATAAAAAGAAGAGAAAAATAGAGCACTAAGGGAGAGATTGGAGTAGCTAGAGACAAAACTAGTTTTAGTAGAGGTCAGGACAGAAGAAGTGAGTGATAAGGTAGGAGATAGGGGAAAATTGGTAGCAATAGAAGATTAGATCCCTATACCTAACCCTTTTATTGAACAAGAACCTTTCTTGAAGGCCTTGAAGGATTTGAGTGGAAAAACCTTAGAAGGTGTAGCCCTTTTTAGTGGAAAGATGGATCCAAATTCAGTCATGGAGTGGATTGAAGGCTTGGAGAATCACTTTGAATGTGATGGGGTGACAAAGGCCCAGAAGGTGAAGGTAGCCAAATCTAGGTTGAGAGGGGCTGCTTTAACATGGTGGAAGTTCATTCAAGTTGAGAGAGAAAAAGAGGGGAAACAACCTATAGCAACCTAGAAGGGAATGGTGTCTAAGATCAAAGAAACCTACATACCAAATGATTATGAAATCTAACTACATAAGAAGAGGCAGAATTTGAGGCAAAGGGAGTTAGATGTGAGCAGCTATACAAAGGAGTTTCAAAGACTATGTTTAAGGTCAAAGGTTATGGAATATGAGAACATAAAATTTGCAAGATATCTCAATGGCTTGAGATGGAATATACAAGAAGAGTTAAGTTCATTGTGTCCCAATATAGTGTAGAAGTGTTACCAACTGCACTCAAAGTGGAAGAGAAAAGTAGGAAGAAGCAAGAACAAAGCAACCGAGGCAAAGGTAGGGGAAGAGATGGTAGAGGCCATAGAGGCAATTTCGGTGGAAGAAGAGCTGATCAAAGGTCCCAAGGAGAGTCCAAACTTATAGAGAAAAGTGGGGATTCTAATAGCAAGAGCAACTATAGAGGAAGGGTATCTAGCAACCCAGGAAGAGGTAGATCCAGTGGACCAATAAGAGGGTCCTACTTCTCCACCATGAAGTGTTACTGTGATGCTAAAAATGTGGTTAGTATAAGAGGCATACACATATAATGAGACAATAAAAACATAATTGAAAAGCTTAATTAAAAAACTAAATGAAAGATGCAAACCATAAGCCTTCCTTGAAATGTCTCATTTTCCTCTATTCTTGAGGACCTTGAAGGTGTTGGATGATGGGCTCTCAGTGGAGCAATGACCTCCAAAGTGACAACTCAAGAGTTGAGTTGCTAATTTGATCATGATTGACTATGTAGATGATATGAAATGCATGATTCAAGAAACTAGATTAACATGCTATGATTAATCCAAATGCTAATTACTAGATAATTGAAATGCAAATTGCCTATAGTGATGATGCCTAAATTGATATGAGATGGGATCCATATTGCTCCAAAATGAGGGGTATTTATTGGATTTCCAAGGCCAAAGCTGAGGTGGCAGGAATCGACGGTCCAGATTTGATCTGAAGATATCAAGGGCCAAGATTGAGGAAGTTGGAGAAGAGGTTGGAGGAAGGGACACTTGTCATCTCTGTGGTGACAAGTGTCAAGGAGCCTTGCTCATGAGAGGGCAAGTGTCCAAGGGAGGAGATATGTGGCAAAAGTGCCATGTGTCTCAAGGAGAGAATATCCACACCATGAGAGGTTAGGATAAGGAGGTTAGAATGTGCAAGATAGGATAGGTTTAGTTAGACCCAAGATTAGATTGAATGGGTTAGGTTAGGGGATGGTTAGGTTGGGTGGTTAAAGTTAGGAGCCATGTACTCATTTGAATTTAGAAATTCAAATAATTGGAAAATGGTAATTAATCTCAACAAACTTGAGTTTGTTAATCTTAATTAGGGATTAGAAGAATTGATTAGTATGGGGAGACATTAATTAATTGAGAATTAATTAATCAAAGGGGGATGTGAGATGAACTATATAAATAAATCATTTAGATTTATTTACTAGTAGATGAATAGAGAAATTAATTAAATTGCTTGTGAATTAAATTAATTAGGAAGGGGAATTAATCAAATATTTGCGTATTTAATTAACTATCTTCAAACCATTTTTAGGTGTATACATTTTGCCCCTCTTTGAAGTGATGTGTGACGATGCATTGGTTCAAAGAAAGCTCGATTGATGATGTTATTGATTCGATAGAATATAGATTTGGTCTTCATTTGATGCAGATTTGGTTTTGATATGATATTGATTTGATTTGGAGATGATAAATCTTGATATGATTTTGTTTTGATCTTGGAGATGATAAATCTCGATATGATGTTGATTCGATGTTTGAGATGATATGATGCTGATATGATGTGAATTCGATGTTTGAGATGATATGATGCCGATATGATGTGGATTCGATGCTTGAGATGATATGATGCCGATATGATGCCCCAGACGCTGATTGATAGATATTGATGCGAAGGATGCCCCCTCGGGAGATCAATTGAGATAATTGACCTTTGGATTTTTTTGGATCTTTGCGAAATTGATTTCCTGATAGACTATTGGATGATTCCTGCAACTATGGTTGATGAAAGTGCGAGTTCTTCGATCATTTTGATGTGGTTCTTGATGTGATGATTGATAGAGTTTGATTGAATTGATAGGATTGATGAGATCGAGATCAAGTTTGGTTTTAGGAATGGCACCTCCTGTATAAGACAAAGATGATCAAAGCGTTTGGTTTCAGGAATGATATATCTTGTATAAGACTTGATCAAAATGTCTGGTTCCAGGAAGGATTCATCCTGTATAAGACATGATAGAAAGGATCAGATGAGATGGATTGATAGAATTGATAAGATTGATTGGATAAAGAACTGACAGTTTGTTGATATCATGTTGTAGGAAGATTCATATATGCTGATGTTGGCATATTTGGGGGAGTAGCATAAGATTTGCGTTGGGTTTTTCTAGATTTTTAAAAAAAAATTCATACGCCTCCCAAAATTTTTTATTTATGCATGCATGTATTTTCCAAAAAAATACATAAATTTGTTTGTTTTTTTTTAATTTTTGTTTTTGATTTTCACAATTAAAAAAAAAAAATAATGTCATTTTTGCAATTTTAAATTTTCGCAATATTTAAAAACTGCAAAAATTTTTTTGGGGGGAGGGGGAGCCTGTGGTGCGGAGGCGGAGGGCGGAGCGGAGGAGAGGAGCCTCGGCAGCGGCCGCGGGCGCCTTCGGCACTGCAAGCACCACGAGAGGTGCCTTGGGTGCCACCACGGGCACCATGAGTGGCGTCGCGAGTGCCATGGGCGGCGCCTTGGGCGCCACCGTGGGTGCCTTCGATGCTGCGGGCGGCACCGTGAGTGGGGGGGGGGACTTTTATTTTTTTTATTTTTACTGAGTTTTTCGATTTTTTGACTGAGTTTTTCGATTTTTTTATTTTTGACTGAGTTTTTCGATTTTTTGATTTTGATGATTGAGTTTTTTGATTTTTGATGCTTTTGATTTGATTTTTCAATTTTTGATTTTGATGATTGGTTGATGGTTTTCACGATTTTTTATTTCAATTTGGCGATTGGTTGATGAGTTTTCACGATTTTTGATTTTGATGAGTTGATTTGATTTTTTGATTCTTCAAATTTGTTGTCAATTGGATTTGATTTTTGAAAGGGTAGGATTTGATTTGATTTTTCAATTTTTGATAGGGTAAGATTTGATTAGCTATCTAATTGATAAAATTAGATGCTCCTGATTGTTAAATTTGTTAATTAGTTCTGATTATCTCGATGCATGCACGAGATGAGATAAAATTGATAATGACCTCATGATAGATGAACGTCATTGATAGGGGCTCAATGAGATTTGATAAAAATCTCAATTGGGTAAAATAGACTAATAGATAGATAAATCAAGAAATTGATATGATGAAGTGATTTGATTGCAGGAGCACTTTAGCGTTCTTCAGTCTTGGGAGCGTTTCCCAAAGACATGGATGCTGATACCCAGCCTTAATCAGGCGGAGCAAGATCACATTAGCAGATGTGGTCTGTCTTCCCTTCTTGACATGCCCCGACCTCTGATAAACTAGGGATTACTGACAGCTTTAGCAGAGCGCTGGCATAGTGAACATAACACGTTTCACTTGCTGACTGGAGAGATGATGGTGACACCCGAGGATGTCTACCAAATTTTTTGGATCCTTGTGATGGGCGATTTAGCATATTATGATCTCAGCGAGCGGGGTGGGATAGAGGCACTTTGTCGTGTGTTTGAGGATGATGAGATCGACAGGTATGATATTGAGTGGCAGGAGATGTGAGAGCTAGGGTATGCCACGTTACTGACTGTGCTTGCTAGATTCATTGGAGGCTTCCTTTGTCCTGATCATAGGTCAAAGGGATTATCTGTTGGATGGGGTTGTCTGCTTGAGAAGATGGTGACAGAGGGGACCTGATTTTCATGGGGATCATGTATGTTAGCGCATTTGTATCATGACTTGCATCGAGTTGTATACCAGGGATCAACTGCATTATCAGCAAAGGTGACTTTGCTTCAGATATGGGCCTGGAAGCATTTACCTATCGCATGACCATTGGCGGACAAAGAGAGACTTGTAGGTAGACCTTATGGTAATGGGTATCCTGGTGTCATTGTCCAGCGAAAGCTGGGCAAATTAGAGTACTAGAGACGGACTTTGGATGACCTAGATACTATGATATGGAGGCCATACAAGGACTACGAGATTTGGCCCAAGGATGCAGCGGAGATGCCATATGTATTCATGACGTGATATCTAATTGGCTCGACACCTTATGTCATCGATCGATTTCCTTGTATGAGGGTGTTGAGACAGTATGGCAGGATACAGGGGATACCATAGGGTACAACTCATTATGCTCGTCGGAGATTGGATGTGGCTACTTGGGGGCCTTCTATTTCATATGACCATGCCTGCGCAAAGTATCGATCATTGGGGCCTATGGATTGGGATTATCTTCCAGGTGTGATGGATAGCAGGATGACACATGAGTACACCATGTATTGTATTGCACACAAGTTTCTGAGGCTGACATGTCCGGATGAGCCAAAGCCATTGTTAGATGAGGATGATGAGAGGCCATAACACTGAGCTCCTAGACGACAGAGGGGTGGTAGAGACAGAGATGATAGCGGAGATGGAGATGGATATGGAGGAGATGCAGGAGATCAAGGTACTAGGGATGATGATGGAGGAGATGATGATGGGGGGAATGGGGGAGATGATGATGAGGGAGATGGTCGAGCAGTGGGAGTGGTAGCGACAAGCACACCAAGAGCTAGCAGTTCTAGATCTGCTAGGGATGTATATATAGATTGGATGGCCTGGGTGGTTAGACATAGGAGATCAGGTCTAGGGGATCAGGAGCATCAAGTTCCAGAGCAGGAGGGACCCCCAGTTGAGTAGGTACCTACGATAGTATCACAAGCTGAGCAGCCATAGGAAGAGGTAACTCGACAGATCCTCATTAGGAAGTCGTCGCATCAGCAGCAGGTTCAGATTACAGACTTACAAGCTCAGGTTCAGCAACTAGAGAGTCAACTAACAGAGAGGGACTCTCAGATGGCCCAGATAGAGACTCAGATGCCTTCTCTCCTAGTCGAGAGAGTTGTAGCTATGGATAGGTGTTGGTAGGCTGAGACACAGGTACAATTGTTAGGAGGGTCTACTTCAGGGAAGAATGCCCTGAAGATGATGCGCCAGGGGATCCGAGAGGCTGAGTATTACAAGACATTATATTTTATTGTTGTTCCTCTTGGGCGGAGGGCTCTAGGATTTTCACAGCTGAGCAAGAGATCAGGACAGAGCCAGATTGAGAGTCGAAGAGTGACAGGGCCACTTTAGAGAGCTCCCCCAGGTGGGGACTCAGGTACATGGGTACTAGCTGGTGCTACTCTACCTGCCGCATCGGGACAGAGTTCTGCTCTGCATCCGAGTGGTCACACTGATATGGGACATTGATCTATTTATGTACACACCTTTTTGTGATGAGATATTGATGATTCTTGCGATGTATATTTGTGATGTATCTCATATATTTTTTGATATCATTGTACCTTGGACATTGGTCTTGTTTTGATGATATGATATGCAGTCGATCCTATTCGCTCTACACGACCTATGAGATGATGGATGCATTCTATTTGGTATATGACTATGATGTGTAGTTACTTTCATGATGTATGCTTGATGTATGCTTTAATTTCTATGTGCTTATGAATTTTAGATGAATATATGATGATGCAGTATTTACATGATGTGTGCAAATGCAAATATGTATGGTGATGCTTATAATTTCTATGTGATGTTTGTGCGATTGCAATGCTTTCTATGTTTATGATTTTTTTAATTTTTTTAATTTTCTCATGCATGTTAATATGAGATGGATGCAATGCAATGCAATGGTGTTATTTTATATGATTTGAGATTTGATGAATGTCATGCAATGATCCTACTAAATGAATGAATGATTTGATGATTTATATGAATGATGTCTTGGTATGCAATGGTTACATGAGATGAACTAACTTATCATGCAGGATGAATGAATTGATTATTTTTGTTATTGTCTAATGTACTCAATCACGTAATAAGAGAGATAACACCATGTTAGCTTTGGCCTTGGAAAAGATGAGCATTGTGATCCCATGCAGAATGAAATGCAAATCTATATTGAAATGCAATGCAATGCAGTGATCAGACCGGTCATGGAGTCATTGCTTTGTTTCATCATCGAGCCTTTAAAATGTAGGAAGTGAGTGCAAACATCAATGGTATAATTGAACCATGATGACCCGAGCACTACTTTCCTGGGTTTTGATATTGCAAGTTAGCACAAGCATCGAGGTATAATTGAACCAAGATGACCAGAGTGTTGCTTGCGTAAAACAAGCAGTATTAACCATTTCTATATGCAAGTCTGAAATGTCTTCCATGATATTCTAATGATCATTTCCTTAGACAACTTTGCACATATTAATGATTAATTTATAGATAGTAGACAAGAAAAATAAGAGAGATAACACCATGTTAGCTTTGGCCTTGGAAAAGATGAGCATTGTGATCCCATGCAGAATGAAATGCAAATCTATCTTGAAATGCAATGCAATGCAGTGATCAGACCGGTCATGGAGTCATTGCTTTGTTTCATCACCGAGCCTTTAAAATGTAGGAAGTGAGTGCAAACATCAATGGTATAATTGAACCATGATGACCTGAGCACTACTTTCCTGGGTTTTGATATTGCAAGTTAGCACAAGCATTGAGGTATAATTGAACCAAGATGACCAGAGTGTTGCTTGCGTAAAACAAGCAGTATTAACCATTTCTATATGCAAGTCTGAAATGTCTTCCATGATATTCTAATGATCATTTCCTTAGACAACTTTGCACATATTAATGATTAATTTATAGATAGTAGACAAGAAAAATATCATGTTCCTTCCTCGTTCCTCTAGTCAAAGACATCCTGGAGTTACTCAGAAATCATGATAGCGAAAATCCAAATAAAATAGTTGAACCATTATTGCCAAAGTGTTAAGATCATGAGTCAAGATATATCATCCATTATATGTGTTTTGTCATGTTTAGATTGATATGTGATAGTTAATGGTTGACAATGTGATCTTATGTTCAATGTTGGATGTGTCTGAGTTTTTTGCTTGATCAGTGTTGTCTAACTATTGTTCTACCTTCTTTGATTAAGCTCAAAATGATCAAAACTTTTTGCCCCCAGCCAGGTTCAGGATTTTGCCCCCAGCCTAGAAATAAGGCTTATTATGATATAGTCAATGATCCAAACCATGACGAGAAATCACCTGGGATGCTTGCATATGTACAAAGGCTTTATGATGAATATGAACAACGCTAATGGAAGTGAATGCAAGCTGAAAGATGCATGAACTAATAAATAGAAGAGCTAGCTGACAGATAGTGCTTGTTTGTCAGGTTTTCATCATCTGTTTTTTTTGCACTTTTTGTCATATTTTGATTTTTTTTTTGTTTTTGGATTTTTCAGACATAAAAATTCTTCAGATGCATGCTATTAATGGGTTCCTCGAGCTAATCTTCATCTTGTGTTGATAGCTGATATGCCCCTGACCCAAATACCATTGTGACCATAAATGGACCTAACCAGTTTGGTTCAAATTTTCCTTTCTTTTCTCGATCTGACTGATTTCGTGGATTTTCCTTTAATACTAGTTCTCCCACTTGAAAGATTCATGGTTTGACCTTGTGATTATAACTTCGGCACATTCTTTGCTAATATACCTTTAAATGGTCAAAGGCATTTTGTCTTCGTTCCTGGATTAGTTCTAACTCTTGTAGTCTAGACACTCTTTGTTCTTCATCTGGGATGAGACCTTTTAGTTATACATGTAGAGAGGGAATCTCTACTTCGATTGGTAATATGGCTTCTGATCCGTATACAAGAGAGAAAGGTGTGGCACCTGTTGGTGTGCAAATACTGGTACGGTAGGCCCAGAGAGCAGGGTTTAGTTGAATATACCAATCTTTCCTAGCATCATTCACTGTATTTTTGAGGATTTTCAGAATAGTTTTGTTAGATGCTTCTACCTGCCCATTCCCTTGAGGATAATAGGGTGTGGAGAATCTGTGCTGGATCTTAAACTTCTCACATAGCTCTTGTACATCCTGATTCTTGAATGGTCGCCCATTATCAGTGATAATGGTCATTGGTATTCCATAGTGACAGATGATGTAATTCAAGATGAATGCAACAATTTGTTTTCCTGTGATATTTGTGAGAGGTACTACCTCAATCTATTTTGTAAAATATTTTGTAGCTACAAGGATGAATTTGTGACCATTAGATGAAGAAGGATTTATTTTTCCCACTAGATCAAGACCCCATTGGCAGAAAGGCCAAGATATTGCCAAAGCATGAAGTTCTTGTGCTGGTGCATGGATCAAGTTTCCATGGATCTGACATTGTTTGCACATTCTAGCTACCTGAAAAGAATCCCGTTCCATAGTCGGCCAATAATAGCCCAAGCGTATGAGTTTTTTCGAAAGGGTAAGACCACTTGAATAAGTGCCATAAATGTCGTTATGGACTTCCTTTAAGGCCTTCTCAGATTCTTCTTGTTCGAGACATCTTAAAAGAGTACCGTCTAGACCTTGTTTAAATAGGGTATCCGCGACAAGAGTATAATGGGAGGATTGGCGGATAAAGTTTCTCTTTTGATTTTTCAATAAGTCAGGAGGTAAGATGTTATCTTTCAGGTATGTGTAAGTTTGGCCATAGTAGGAGGAATCATGTCCTATAAGTTGACAAATGGTTTGGGAATCAGGACAATTATGAGATGGGTAAAACAACTCTTCAACTAGGAATTCATAATGCTTTTGATTTTCCTATGTTTGTAATAAGGAAGCAAGTGTTGCCATGGCATCTGCTACTTTGTTATCATTTCTTGGAATTTGCTCAGAAGTGATTTCAACAAAATATTTCTTGAAGTCATCCACCATCTTTTTGTAAGGCATGAGTTTGTCATCTTTTGTTTGATACTCATCATTGATTTGATTGATGACAAGCTGAGAGTCTCCAAAGACCTGAAGTTGTGTAATGTTCCATTCTATAGCCATTTTGATTCCTATAACCAAAGATTCATACTCTGCAGTGTTGTTGGTGCATGGAAAGCTTAATTTGTATGCTTTTGGGATAGTATGACCTTGTGGTGTGATAAATAGAATTCTGACTCTTGATCTGTGTTGCATATATGAACCATCAAAGTATAGTTGCCATGCTTTTGTTGTGACTGTTAGGATATTAGCGTCAGGAAACTCAATCTGTAGAGGATGATCATCTTGAAGTGGTGCCTCTGCTAGTTGATCTGTGATGACTTGTCCCTTGATAGTTGTTCTATCTACATACTCAATATCAAACTCACTTAGGATCATGATCCATTTTGCTAGTCGTCCTATCAATGTTGCCTTGTTGAGAAAATATTTCAATGGATCAATTTTATCTATCAACTTGATGGAGTGAGATAGTAGATAGTGTCTTAATTTTTGAGAAGCAAAAACTACCGCCAAGCATGCTTTTTCTGTTGGGGAATAGTTGAGCTTGTATCCCACTAGTGTTCTACTGATGTAGTAGATGGCTCACTCTTTTCCTTCATTATCCTATTGTGCAAGCAAAACTCCTAATGATACCTTAGTGGTCGATACATAGAGCAATAACGGCTTGTCTAGAATTGGTGACATTAGAATGGGTGGTTGCATGAGATATGCCTTGATCTTGTTGAATGCATCCTCACATTGATGGTCCCATTTGAAATGAACATTTTTATGTAATAGATGGGTGAATGGTTGACATTTATCTGCTAATTGAGCGACAAATCTTCTGATTGACTGCAATCTTCCTTGTAGTGATTTGAGTTGACTTATATTCTTGGGAGATGCCATTTCCATGATTGCTTTGACCTTAGCTGGATCTACTTCGATACCTCTAGCTGAAACAATATATCCCAATAGCTTTCCTAAAGTGACACCAAATGCACATTTCTTAGGATTTAGTTGTAGCTTATACTGTTCTAACCGATCAAAGATCTTTTCCAGTATTTCAATATGTTCTTCTCCATTGTATGATTTTGCCAAGATGTCATCCACATAGTCTTCCATGAACGTATGCATCATGTCATGGAATATCGTTGTCATAGCTCTTTGATATGTGGTACCTGCATTCTTTAGTCCAAAAGGCATGATGTTCCAGAAGAAAGTACCCCACAGACATGTGAAAGCTGTCTTTTCTTGATCTTCAGGTGCTATTTTAATCTGATTGTATCTGGAGAAACCATCCATTAGAGAAAACATGGAGTGTCTAGCTGTTAAATCTACTATGATGTCAATGTTAGGCAAAGGAAAGTCATCCTTTGGACATGCATTATTAAGATCTCTGAAGTCTGTGCATACTTTGATACTTTTGTCTGGCTTTGAAATAGGAACAATGTTTGATACCCATTGAGGATATGCTATAGGTCTGATGAATCCTACATCCAGTAAATTTTTTAGTTCTGCTTTGACCAAGAGAGCAATATGTGGATGCATCTTTCTTAATTTTTGTTTAACTAGTTTGGCTCCTGGATTGACATTCAAGTGATGCATAATAAGCTCTGGATCCAACCCTAGCATGTTTGCATATGACCAGGCGAAATTGATTTGTCATCGTGTAAAGAATTCCATATATTCTTTCCTTTCTTTTTTTGATAGAGAAGTTGTTGGATGTAGGATCTTTGGTTGTTCTGTTGTCCCAATATTAACTGATTCTGTTTGTTCGATCAAAATTGATGACCTTTCTTGATAGTACTCGGGTAAAGTGTCAAATCTCCCATCTTCCGGCGCCTCGAGGAGGTTTTCACTGTTAGATGCGTCCTTTCTTTTTACTTTTTCTTGATCTAATGTTGCTAAGAAATGGTTTTCAACATTAGACCTGATATTGTTTTCTTTATTTTCGCTTTTGCGACTAGGAGATTTGGCACCCACTTGACTAGAAGATGCATTACTGAAATTCCTAGTTGAAGTTGTTGCGGGTTCGATTGCATTAAGATATACAGATATGGCATAGTAATTTGGAAAGGTAGCAATGGCAGTATGTCCTTCATTTTCCCATTCAATAAGTTTGGGGTGGAGTAGAGGTAAAGGATCATTTGGTTGAGATGTTTCGAGAGTATTTAGGGTCATGATAGAGTTATCAAAGTTTTCGATATGTATGTCAATGTCTAGAATGGTACCCTCATTAGAATGACCTCATCCAAGAAGTTCTTGATCATCCTCAATTAAGTCCAAGTCAGCCGAATGTGATTCTAATTCAAGTGAACTAGTTCCTAACGTTTGCCCTGCATACGTGTGAACTACATCGACTCCTACATCTTCTTTAAAGCAATTTTCTTCAGCTGATTCTTCAGAATGATAGGAATCCCATTCCCATTCGTCAGAATTTGTCTCACTTGCAGCTTGCAATCTACAAATTTGTTCATATAGCTTTTGATGTGTTTCTTCTGTTTGTCTTGCTATATCTTTCCTTCTTTCATATTCAACTTCTTCTGGACTGAGATTGAGTTCTGTCAACTTTACTATTAGTTCTCCTTGATTAGTACTAGGTTCATGCTTGTTTTGATTAAGAGTTAATTCTTCTTGGGAGGTATTATTGGTTTGTTTCTCTTGTTGATTTGAGGATTGTTTCTTTTTCCATTTCATGTTTGGTTGTGCTCGTTGCTTTGTAGATGTTTCTTCCCTTTCAATTGCAAGTTGTTCTTGTCTATTTTCATATTCTTCTTTTTGTTGGTTAGAAAATGTGTCTTCTGGTAGAGTAACTTGTCCATACCCTAAGTCTACTTTGTCTGTAGCTTGCTGATTATGAGGTTGGATAGGTTCTGAGATACCTTCTTTTCTTTTTCCTATAGGACCTGTTCCAGTGTATCCCATCTTTTGGAGAATGTTGAATCCTTTTCCATATTTTTCTGTAGGTATTATGACATTGTTGACCTTTTGTTGAATTTCTTCATCTTTGTATAGCCACTGTAGTACATCTTTGTCTTATGTCTCCTTTGACAAGGTTCCAGCAGTAATGAATGCTCCATCAATTATCGAAAGATGTTTCTCAATGGGTTGTTGTTTAGAGTTTGATGGTTTTCCAAAGGATTTAGGAGAAATTGGTAATTGTGATATTGAGTATTCTCCATTTCTTCGATCTCTTAACTACATTTGTTTTTCCATACTTGATAAAATAGAGGCAAAGGATTGTTCTTTGGATTGTGTGTTCGAAGATGATGCCTCCCTGTTATGAGGAACGATGACTTCTTGAGCCATTTTTAGATTGTTGCAATACTGGAATGGATTTGAATCTGTAGATATTGTGATTTCTTGTCCATCATAGGGAAATTTGACACACTAATGATAGGTTGATGGGACAGCTTGCAAGTCATGTATCCATGGTCTCCCCAGGAGTATATTACATGATAAGTCCAAGTCCAGAACTTGGCATGTTGTGTTTTTCTGTAAAGGTCCCACTCTGATGGGTAGTATCACAATTCCCTTGGAGGAACGTTCTTCTTCATCATAGGCTTTTATGGTGATCTTTTTGCAGGGATCAACTGCATCTTCTGAATATCCTAAGGCACGAACAAGACTCAATGAACAAATATTTAGGCTAGCTCCACCATCTATTAGAACATGTTTAACTCGCATTTTGTGAACAAGGACTTCAATATGCAAAGGAGCGTTGTGGGGGTGTTGTAAGGACATGTCATCTTCTTCGGTAAATGATAAGCAATAAGGAGTTGTGAGGTGTCCCACCATGGTTTGGAATTGATCTATATCAAGGTCTTTAGACACTATGGTATCTACTAATGCTCGTTCAAGAATCTCTTTGTGTATAGGTGACAGTTTTAAAAGTTCTAAGATGGATATTTGTGTGGGTGTTTTCTGTAATTGATCCATTAGATTGTATTGTTTGGTAGTGGATGACATGTTTGTTGTAGGACCCGAAAAAACCACTTTGGCTTTGCTTCGTGTGATAACATGAGTAGGTTCATGATGTTGTTGTTCTTTAACCATGATTACATTTACCACATTGTCATATGCATGAGCATAGTTTACCTTTTCTTTACCTTTACCATTCTACCCTATTGATGATTCACCCTTCTCGTAATTAGGAAGTGGAGTTTTGAAAGCTGTGTGAGATTAATTTGTTGTATGTCCATCCATAGTTATTATTCCATTATCAATCAAATCTTGGATGACATGTTTTAATCGTTGACAAGCATCTCTTTGGTGTCCTTTGTTTCGATGGAAATCACAATAATGGTTGTCATTCCACCAAGAAGGTTTTACCTTGGGTTCAAATTTTCTTTCTTCTGGTAACGTAATCAATTTGTTTGCGATGAGTGTTTTTAATGCAAACCCAAGGGGTTCACCAATGTTTGTAAATTGTCTTCGAAAGAAATTTTTAATAGTTGCTTTTTGGTGATTGTTGTTTTGTTGAGCTGCTGTTGAGTGATTGGATAAGTTGAAAACCAGTTGCTTTGGTTTTACATTGTTGTTATCCACTATCCCATCATTGACGACATTATGATTTCTATTGCAAAATTTTGGTTTATCATTGTGATTATTGTTGTTAGTGTTGTTAGGAGGGTGAACTCCTTCTTTGAATATTTTCAACTCACCTTTCTTTATCATGGCTTCTTCCATTCTGATTCCATTATCAATCATTTTTGCAAAAAATTGATTTCCTTGCATTTTCAAGTAATAACTCATTTGATCATTTAAGTTGTCTATGAAAATGTCCATTTTTTCATACTCTAGCACTGTACAAGGATACCTTGAAGCTAACCGTCTCCATCATTGTAAGAATGTCATGAAGGGTTCTCTACTTTTTTGTTTTGTGTTACACAGGTCTAGCATGGTTATTTCGTGTTGAAAGTTATAAGCGTATTGGGATACAAACTTATCCACCAACTCTGAAAATGATCTGATTCCTGGTGGAAGTTTTGAGAACCATTTCATGGCTAATCTAGTTAAAATTTTTGGAAATAGTCTCATTAAGTATGTATCTTCATGTGCAAACTCCATGCTCATTGTGCAAAATTCTCTTATATGATCTTGAGGGTCAGTGCTTCCGTCATATTTTTCGTACCTCGGAGTCTCGAAACCTATAGGAAAAGGTATCATGTTGAGGTTTCTGTCAAATGGATAAGGACATATTTCTTGAAGCGAGTATCGTCTAACATTTCCTCTTTGCATATCTTGGATTTGTGTTTGCAATGTTTGTAGTTGTTGTGTGAGAGTCATGATAGGATTATCAACTTGATTTGTTCTTGTATGACCATGATTTTGTATTCTACGAATATATTGATCTCTTCTTGTATCATCTCTATCCCTTCTTGTATCTTTGTTGGATTGAGCGTTATTTAGAATTTCTACTTCCTCCCTTGTGGGAATGTAAGTTTCCTCATTGTTTCTGGTGTTGCTAGGAATTCACATGTTATTCATTTTGAGACCAAAGATGTCCTCATATTGTTCGTCATTAGGAGGAGGACCACTTTTCTTCTGTTTCAATTTGTTTACATCAAAATCTTGGGGGAGTGTAGCACCAGATTTGGCTAACATTAGGAAATATTTTTCTTTTTCTCCCTCCAATAATATCTTCATAAATTTGTCGAATTGAGGATCTTTCTTGATGTCTCTGATATTTTATTCTGTTATTTCCTCTTCAACTTGTATTTCATCTTCAACTTGTATTTCATCTTCGTGTTCCATGGTTCTATAGTCTTTAGTTATTTCAAATGTTTGTATTTCTCTTTCTGCAATCTTTCGTCTCTGAGCCCTGGTTAGAATATATGCAAAAATATCTTTAGCCAGTGGGTTAGTTAGAATATATGCAATTTTTTTCTTAGTAGGCACATAAACCAATCTGACTTCCTTTTCTTCAACCTTTTCCTTCGAGAAATTATACCTTATAGAAATGTGTTTTGATTTGGAATGAAATACCAGATTCTTTGACATATCAATATTAGCAGTATTATCACAATGAATAACAATAGGCTCATCATAACTTACCCTTATATCTTTTAACATATGTTTCATCCATAAAATCTGAGTACAATTAGTTGCAACAGCTACATATTTAGCTTCAACAGTAGATAATGAAATGTATGATTGTTTCTTGCTAAGCCATGAAACCAATTTCTTTCCAAGAAAGAAATCACCACCTATAGTGCTCTTCCGATCATCCACATCTCTTGCCCAATCAGAGTCTGTATATGCATATTGTCTGAAATCGTCATCTTTTGGATACTATAACCGATAAGTCTATTTTAAAGAAATACTAGACAACTTTAAAGAAATAATAAGTGATGGAGCACCAGCAACTCTACCACCTACTAGAGCCATAAGCCATCAAATTGACTTCATTCCAGGAGCCTCATTACCCAACAAAGTAGCCTATAAGATGACCCTAGAACAAAATAAAGAAGTGGCTAGAAAAATACAAGTTGTTAGATCAAGGTTTGATAAGAAAGAGCATAAGTCCTTGTGTCGTACCTACAATGTTTGCACCAAAGAAAGGAGGAACATGGAGGCTATGCACATATTCAAGAGCCATTAACAGAATCACTGTAAGATACAGATTCCCTATCCCAAGGATTGAAGATTTGATGGATTGCCTTGGAGGTGCAAAGTTTTTCACAAAGATTGATCTCAAGAGTGGTTACCACCATATCAGGATAAAGGAAGGTGATGAGTGGAAAACAACCTTCAAAACTAATGAAGGACTTTATGAGTGGCTCATTATGCCACTTGGTCTCACTAATGCTCCTAGTACATTCATGAGACTCATGAATGAAGTGCATAAAGATTTTATTGGTAAATTTATTGTTGTATACTTAGATGATATCTTGATTTTCAGTAGAATAAAAGATGAACATCTAAAGCATCTTAAATTTGTATTGCAACAATTGTATGATGAGAAACTAACAATAAACTTGGAGAAGTGTGAATTTATGAAGCAGGAAATAGTCTATCTTGGTTTTGTACTTTCAGGCTGAGACTTGAAAATGAACACATCAAAGGTGGAAGCCATCACCAATTAGCCAACACCAAAAATAGCAAGTGAAGTGTGAAGCTTTCATGGTTTGGCATAGTTCTGCAGGAAGTTTATAAGGGGATTCAATGAGATTTGTGCACATATGCTAGATACTATTAAAGGTGGAGTCAAGACAAAGTTTCAATGGACCAAAGAAGCTAATAAGGGGTTTGAAGTCTTGAAATAAAAGGTAGCTACACAACCAATACTCATTCTTCCTAGTTTTGATAAGTTGTTCCCTATTGAATGTGATGCAAGTAACATAACAGTTGGTGTTGTTTTGAGTCAAGATAATAGACCAATGGCTTTCTTTAGTGAAAATCTCAATGATGCAAAAAAGAAGTATTCATCCTATGATCTTGAATTGTATGCTCTTGTCCAAGCTCTTAAAAAATGGAGGCACTATTTTCTACCCAAAGAGTTTAGTGTTTACACAGATAATCAAGCTCTTAGTTTTTTGAATTCACAAGATAAGTTGAGTCATAGACATGTTAAATGGGTTGAGTACTTGCAATCATATACATTTTCCATTAAGCATAAAAAGGGAAAATGTAATAAAGTAGCAGATGCTTTGAGTAGAAGGCTACTAACAGTGCAAGAAGTGTAGATTCAGAGTATTGGAGTTGCTTGCTTCAAGGATTTGTATCCAAATGATGAAGATTTTGAAGCCATTTACAAGGTTTGTCAAAAATTTCAAAACCATTTTCATAGTGAATATGCTGACTTTACCTTTCAAAATGGGTTGTTGTTTAGAGGTGGACAGTTGTGTGTTCCCAAAGGCTCAATGAGGGAAAATATGATCCAAGAGAAACACAATGGGTGTTTGAGTGGTCATTTTGGTCTAAACAAGACATTAGAACTTGTGCAACGTTTCCACTATTGGCCAAGAATGCAAAGGGATATCAGGAGGTATGTTGAGTAGTGTATGGTTTGCCAAAATTCAAAAGGCACATCTACCAATGCTGGTCTTTATCAGCCATTACTCATTCCTACAAGGCCATGGGAATGTGTGAGTATGGATTTTGTGGTTGGTTTACCCAAAACAAAGCTTGGTTTTGATAGCATTTTTGTTGTTGTTGATAGATTTAGTAAAATGGCACATTTTGTTCCTTGCAAAACTACTCATGATGCTAGTCACATTGCACATTTGTTTTTCAAAGAGGTTATTTGAATCCATGGTTTTCCTATTAGTATTGTTTCAAATAGAGATGTCAAATTCCTTGGACATTTTTGGAAAACTCTTTGGAAAAGATTGGGTACTAACTTGTCTTTTGGTTCAACCTATCATCCTCAAACTGATGGCCAAATAGAGGTGGTCAATAGGAAACTTGGTAACCTCTTAAGGTGTTTGACAAAAGAGTATTGACAGAGTTGGGATCAGATTCTTCACCAAACAAAGTTTGCCTACAATGACAGTGTCAACAGGTCTATTGGTAAGAGTCCTTTTGAGATAGTGTATGGTATGCACCCAAGGGGTGTTATGGAGTTGAGAAACCTTGGTAATGTGTAGAAAAGAAGTGGTCAAGATGATGATTTAGCTCAGCCTATGAAGGAGGTTCATGATCAAGTAAAGTAAGCTCTCCAAGATGCCTCACAAAAGGTCAAAGCTAGAGTTGATGCAACAAGGAAAGATGTACAATTTTCAGTTGATGACTTTGTGATGGTGCACTTGAATAAGTCCAGACTTCAAAAAGGAATTCCTAGAAAACTCCAAATGAGGAGGATAGGTCCTTGTAAATTTTTGGCTAAGTATGGCTCTAATGCTTATAAGATTGATTTGCCTAATGATGTTGCATTGTCTCCTATCTTCAATATTGCAGATTTGGTTGCATACAAAGGGCATCTTTACAAAGAGGAAGAGAGAGTTTTAGATGTTCACAAATCACTTTCATACCTACCTCTTCCTTCTACACCCATTCCTCAAGCCGAAAAGGTTTTGGATTCTAGGATTCTCAAAAAGACTCGACATCAAGTCTATATGGAGCATTTGATCAAGTGGAGGAACAAACTAGATTCTGAGGCTACTCGGGTATCTAAATCAGAATTTTTTTAGTCTAGAATTGATCCCTCATTAGTTCCAAACTGAGTCGCTTGACTTCTTTGTCTTTGGGGGAGTATGGTGCAGGAGCACCTAGTGAAGCTCATGGAGCACTTCATCAAATTTTCGTTTGAAATGGCCTATGTTGGTCTCAAATGAATAATAGACTTTTTGTATGTCCAAAGGGTGTGTTTAGTGTGTTTAAGTTTCCTTTGTGTCTTATTTTTGTTGTTTGTTGAGTTTTTGGTCTATTTTTGACATTTTATGCTTTGTAAGCCTGGAATGGGCAAAATATGGAAAAATGGTCAAAATGCCTTATAAAGCCTTGTTAGGAATTGAAATATGTTTGTGTGGTTATAGTAAACCATTTCACATGGTGGAGTTAAGTCTATTTGGCTCACAAGTAAAAAATGCTCATTGTACTAAAAATTGTCCAAGTTGTCAAGCAACATTTTGACAATTTTTGGAAAACTTGTAAAAATAAGGCAAAAGGTGGTTATTGGTCCATACTTGGGAATTATTTGGGTGGTGAGTGTCTATTTAAATCCTCACACAAATTTTTATCAGGTTGGCATTCAAAAACAAGAAGAATTCAATACAAAAACTAAGAATTTTGTCACTTTTCTTGCAGTTTTGCTCCATATGCTATAGTAGTCCGTACTTCCTAAGTATTTGGCTGTACTATTTTCATTTGGGAAATTGTGCCATATTGTGTTAAATATTTCTCACTTGGGTTTGTGTGCTAGTGTGAAGTTTTAACATTGTATCAAAATTATTTTGTTTTAGCTCTGTTCTCGATTGAGTAACGGTTTGGCTTCGATAATGGAAGCAACTTGATTTTCTTTGGCTCTTTCTCCATGGCCTCTGAAAGTCAAGTTTTTTTACATAGCCTTATCGTATATAAAAGTTTTTGTTTGATGGAAATGACAAAGAAAATGGTTTTTGTTGCTTACTAGGCAAGCTCCTATAGCCTGGCTAGTGAATTTTCATGGTGTAAAACAAAGCTTCTTTGCAAACCCCCACCAAGTGGACCTCATTTTTGGTTTCCTAAGGTGGAATGAAGTTTGGAAAAATATTTTAGACCAGATGTGAGGATGTTTCAATGGATAGTTTTTTGGAAATGCATTTTGAGTAGCCAAAGTGTTGAATACAATGGTTTTTGAGCACTTTTCCTCTTGAAACTTGGTTGCACATCAAGTGTTTGTCTTTATGCTTTCATGGGAGGGAATTTGGAAGGCTTAATAATTATGGTAAAGACCTTCTCAATATATTTGGTGGTCTGAAGAAGAGTTTGGAATGATGATAAGGTGTTTGAAGACTCAAAACCCTTGAAATACCTTGTTTTTAGGCACATTTATAGGACAGCAGTTGTACGGCCTTGTCAGACCTCCTCATAGAAAAAAATTGAAATATCTCAATAAAGGGTATCCAGATATGCAAGGTTTTCATGAAATGTTTTGGCAGTTTGTGGAGTTATAAGCATTTTAGCGGTTTTGGAGGGCTATTTGGGGCTCCTTGTAGCCCTGTTTTGAGCTTTTCTTCAAATTGGGTAAGAAGACAATTGAATAGATCACCAAACCAAGTTTAAATAAGACTAATAGGATGTTAGACAATGTCCTAGACATCCTGCAACTCTTGGTGAGAGATTTTGGTGTTTGGAGCTAAGAAGCAAAGTTGCACTTTTGTGAGTCTTGAGAGCAAGTACGAATGAAGATAAGAACTAACATGGTAGGAAGATCTTAGGGTTGGTATGAAGAATAGAGAAGGAAAGACATAAAATAATTAGTACCTAAACAAGTGGCAAAACCTTCAACAATTACCTTTGAGGGAACTTGCAAGCCAAATTGATTACAAACACACAACTTGAGCCAATTTTTGAGTATCTCCCTATCACCTTTTAACAACAATATCATGAGTTTCTCTAGGATCTGATTTAAATCTAGAGGTAATACAAACAACATTAATTATATGATCAGGTGTAGTCCAAGTTAAGTACAACAATCCACTAATCATCGATTTGTATATGCTTGGATTAATTCTAAGAGGTTCATCATCCTTTGGCAATTTGCAACTAGTTATCATAAGAGTACCAACAGGTTTAGAATTATTGAGTCAAAATTTCTTAACCAATTCCCTCACATACTTAGTTTGACAAATGAAAATATCTTTATTAGTCTGAGTAATCTACAAACCTAAGAAAAATTTCATCTCACCAGTCATAGACATTCCAAATTCATTCTTTGTATCATCAGCAAATTTCATGCATAAAATTTCTTCTCCTCCAAAAATGATATCATCCACAAAGATTTCAATGATCAGTATGTCATCATGCTCAATCTTATAATATAAATTACTATCAATATTAACTTTGCTAAAATCAAGCTTTGAAATATATTTATCTAATCTAGCATACCGTACTCTAGGGGCTTGTTTCAATCCATATAAAGCTTTCTTCAATATGCAAACCATGTCTTTGTCCTTTAATAAATAAAATCCATCAGGTTGCTGAATGTAGACTTCCTCTTCAAGATCTCCATTAAAAAATGCATATTTGACATCCATCTAATATACCTTGTAGTTTTTATCTGCAACATAGGCAAGAAATAGTCTTACGACTTCAATTCTTGCAATTGGAGCATAAGTCTCATCATAATCAACTCCTTCTTCCTGTGTGTAGCCTTTGCAAACCAATCTATCTTTATTTCGCACAACTTGACCTTCCTTATTTAATTTATTTCTGAAAACCCATTTAGTTCTAATAATATTCTTATCTTTATGTCTACGAACCAATTCCCAAGTCTTATTCTTTTCAATCTGATCTAGTTCCTCTTTCATTTCTTTCATCCAATTCTCATCTTTACTTGCTTCAATAAAAGGTGGTTCAATTTGAGAAATTAAACATACCTCTTCAATAGCTAACCTTCTTCTAGTCATCACACCTTTTCTTTTATCTCCAATGATATGATCTCCAGAATGATTTAGCTTCACATACCTGGGAGTTTTTTGAATGTCTTGACTTTTTTATTCTTTTTGCCCTTCATCAGTCACAGTGGAATTTTCTGATGTTACCAAAGATATTGGATCTATTCTTTGAACTAATTCTTGAATTGTCGGTTATGATCTGACAAATTTATCTCTGGTCCATAATCATATGACCTGATCTAATTATTATCCTACTCATCCACCTCAATATTTATGCTTTTCATTATCCTATTCAATCTTTTGTTATAACATATATATGATTTTCTTTTAGTGGAATAACCCAAAAATATACCTTCATCACTTCTAGGATCAATTTTCCCTAATGCATCATCTCTTCTAATGTAGTATTTACTTCCAAAGATTTTGAAATATCTGATAGTAGGAGTATGACGAAACTATAATTCATAAGGAGTCTTACTAGTATCAGCTTTTATGTGTACTATGTTGAAAGTTTATTCAATGATATTGACAGCTTCTTTGTAATATATATTAGGCAATTTGGCTTCCATCATCATTGTTCTTGTGGCATCTAAGATGGTTTTGTTCTTCCTTTCCACTATTCCATTTTGTTGTGAGGTTCTAGGTGTAGAAAATTGTCTTCTAATTCCATGATTCTCACAAAAGTTGTTGAACTCACTGGATGTGAACTCACCATCTTGATTTGATCTTAAACATTTTATCTTCAATCCTATTTCTGTCTCAATCATAGATTTTAAAATTTAGAATTTCTCAAGAGCTTCAGATTTCTCTTTCAAAAATGTGATTGACATCATTCTAGAATAGTCATCAATAAGCAACATAAAATAGCTATCATGCCTTAAAAACTTTTAGTCCTTGCTGGTCCACACAGATTAGTATAAATAAGATCAATAATTTCATTAAATCTATCATGCCTACTTCTAAAAGAAGTTCTAACTTTCTTACCCATTTGACATTCTCTACATACCCGATTATGAGGTTTAACAATCCTAGGTAAATCTCTAACAGCTTGTGTTGAACTGATCTTGACTATGCAATCAAAATTTACATGACACATCCTCTTATTCCATAACCAACTCTCATCAATTTGAGAAATCAAGGAAGCCTTCTCACTAGAGTTCAGATGAAAGATGTTTCCCTTGGTCTGAGTTCCTGATGCAATCTCCAATCCAGATCTATTGATAATCTTGCATTTTCCATCTTTAAATTGCAAATGAAATCCTCTATCCACCATCTGACCTACACTCAAGAGATTATGCTTCAATCCTTCAACATAATAAATATTGTCAGTATTAGTCTTACCATCCAAGGATATTGTTCCTTTACCTTTGATCCTACACGCCTTGTTGTCTCCAAATCTGACTAGTCTGCCATCAAATTCTTGTAGAGTTAGGAATTTTCTCTTGTCACCAGTCATGTGATGTGAGAATCCACTATGTATGGCCCATTCATCCTTCTCTTCAATTTTAGCAGCCAAATCCTCCTCCTCGGTATGAGTTGCTTTAATGATAGGTTCCAAAGAATCATCCTTTATATCAATAAAGACCCAATCTTTACCGAAGCTTCCATTACCGGATCCAATTACAGGTTCATCATCATCATCATCATCATCATCATCATCATCATCATCATCATCATCATCATCATCATCATCATCATCATCATCATCATCATTAGTAATACCAAAATCATCATCACTATCATAATAATATGATTTATCCTTATTGCTTCTAAATCTAGGTCTTCTCTGATATTCTGGATTAGGCTTATAATTTCTCATAAATCTTTCTTGATTTCTAGCAGCTCTCTCAAGACATCTAGAAGCAAAATTACCAATCTAATTGCATGAGAAACATTTAAAAGGTACTTTTCCTTCATACTTACTTCCAGATAGTCCTTTAGGGATTCTTCTAGCAATTAGGGCTTCCAACTCTTCAAGTTCTTTATCTTCTCTCTCAATGTCTTCTAGATCTTTAGCATATAACTTCATCCAATCTATCTTCTGCTTCATGGAGGCAGATGCTTTAAATGCAGTCTCTATTTTAGTAGAACTTTGATCTCCAAGTTCCTCAAGCTCAAAAGTAGTCAATTTCCCAAGTAATGTATCTCTAGTAACAAGGGTACTTGACATTGTCCAGAGCTCATTAATTATAGTAGCCTTCATCTTGTAAGCCAGAGGTAGAACTCTTAAAATCTTTGATACAACCTCATCCTCACTAACTGATTTGTCGTAGCATTTGATTCCCATGGAAATCTCATTCACTCTATCCATTAAAGAAATTATCTTCTCATCTTCTTCCATCTTCAAAGTTTCATATCTCACCCGAAAACCTTCAAGTTTAGCAATCTTTATTACTTGGTCACCTTCATAAAGAGTTTCAAGCTTTATCCAAATCTTATTTGCATTCTCCAACTCTATGATATTTAATAGATTTTAATCAGATAAGGTACTTATTAATGATTCTTTTTCTCTGACATCATTTTCATCTCTCTTTTATTCATCAGAAGGTGTCCGTGTTCCATAATTAGGATCATGAGGTATATACCCTTTCTCTATTATCTCCCAAACTTCAGCTCCAAGGAATCTCAAATGAATCTTCATTGGCTCCTTCCATATTTTGTAATTTGTGCCATCAAATCTAGGACTCTCCTTCCAGTAGGGGTTAAATGTAAAACTCTATGCTAATACCATCGGATCTCCTCAAGCGGTTAATCTTCTATAGAGAGGACCAGGCTTTGATACCAATTATTAGGCAGATCTTATACTGGGAGAAAATTGAGATGGGGGATTGAATCAGTTTTCTATTAGCAATCTGAACTATTGTAGATTATAACCTTTATACCAGAGGACAAGTAAACCAACATAATGAAAGATAAAACATGAAAGTACAGTACACACAACAACAATATTATTGATGTGGAAAGCTCAGTAAAGGGAAAAACCACGGTGGGATACCCTACCCACAATCAGATAATACTTCTACAATAGTATGTGAAATAATTATAATGGGGATTGCACTTGCAATCATGCCAAAAGCCTAGAGCTCACTGCTCATCACAAAAGAGAAGTCTCACTAACTTACAAAAGCATCAAACTACAATCAAGAAAGAATGAACTATGAAAATAGCATCTTCTAATGCTTGATACAATTTTGTTTAAGCATAGATGTCCGCCCTGCAACACCAAAAACCCTTTTGTCGTATAATATATCACTGTTCACACATAAACTTTCTCTAATAATGTAGACATAACCATCGATCCCATACCATACCATTGATATCCAAATTACATGAATAAGTCACCTGTAAATACAGATCATCAACCTTATGATAAGGTCGACTAAACCCTAAACCCCTTAAACCCATAATTATAAAAAATTACATCACATGATATCACCAAACAAATGTTATGATTTACATTACATATAGTGGACCTGATTCAAATACCCAAACAATTATATCTACCAAAAACCATGGTAAGACCAATATTGAATATGTTTCACCAACCGGTAGAAACCCTCAGTGCAATAACATAGAATATCTAATCATATCCAAATAGGAGCACCGCATCAACACGCCAGCCAATGCAAAGCTACCAAACAATTTGGACACGATCAAGAAACACCTTCAGCATGTTAGAAACCATCCCATGAGCTGGACCAAAAACATCAAATCATATCATCAAATATCGCTAATTGGTAAAGCTAATCAGTACTAGGAGATACCAATTGAGAACATAAGCTATAGCTTTTGGAGCACCAAATCATGAACTGACTGAATATGACAATCATAGAGTCATCTTGACTAACCATCCAAAATGAAATCCAGGAATTTGATCATATCGAATCAGAATCAGAGCCAAAACCAAGATAAACACCAATTATAATCGTGATACAGTGTTGACATCAATGACAATGTTTAACCAAATCCACCATATTGCCAATAGCTAAACTACAGAGTTTGAAAGGAAAGTATGAGACATTGAAGATGGGAGATGATGAGAACAAACACTCTTTCATGGCTAAGGTGAATGACCTTGTCCTGGGTATTAGATGTTGGTAGAACCATTAAGGAAGATGAAATTATTGCTAAGGTGCTAAGATCTTTGCCTCATGCTTATAAACATAAGGTTGATTCTATTGATCAGATCCGAAGTGTGACTATAGTGACAAGAGATATGTTGGTTGGAAAGATTGCTGCATTTGAGTTGAGAGAGTTTGAATAATCATATGGAAAGTCTGAGATAACATTTAGAGCATCTGCATCTATATTCGGTAAGTAGAAGTATGATCCTGATGAGTGCAAAATATCTAGATATGAAAGAGAGAGAAGAGAGATGGAAGAGAAAAAAGGAGAGCTAGATGAGCTTGAAGCATTGATTGCTTAGAGATTGCCTAAAGGAGCTGGTATGTATGATGGAAAGTTGCCTTGGAAATATTTTTCTTGCAATAAGATAGGACATTTTTCTTTTATATGCCTAGAGAGAATGGCTGAATATGACAGACAATATAAGTTTGATAAGCATGATAGGAATGATAGATATGAAAATAATGAGAAGTATGATAAGCCCTACAAGCCTAACCAAAAGTTTAGGAATCAGAAGAACTCTTATTATGCTACTAATCAAGGTGTTATAGATAAAGAATCAGAAGGAGATGAAGTTTTGTTTATTGTTGTCAAAGAAGATAGACCTATACTTGTTGATTACTCAAGTTGTACTATTGAGGAAAAATATTTAGCTACTAAAGTTAAAGAGAAGGATGAATGGGTAATTGATAGTGATTGTTCACATCATATGATTGGTGATAAAGGGTGAACTCACAATAATGGTTCCCACTTTTTTGCCACTTTTGACACTGAGATGTACATTTTTAAAATAATCTTCAACTTCCGAGAACTATAACTTTTAAACTATTAAAAATTTGAAGATGATGTAAATTAGTGATTTCTAGCATTTTGTTTGTAGATTCTATATACATTTTTTTCAAATTTTTTTGAAAGAGTTTTTAAAAAATTTTCCATCTCCCTCGAAAAGTAGTTTTTTACAACAAACTACATTTTTTAAGAGTGATGTGCCTTCCGTAACGCATAACTTTTTTTCTATAAATGATAAAAACTCAATTATTTCGAATTTTGGTTTGTAACATCAATATCCAGGGCATGCATTTGGTTTTATAGTGATATGTTCAATATTTTTCATTTTATAAAGTTTTGAAGTCCGACTAGTCATAATTCAAACATAGGTTTACGTTTGAACACATAACTTGTTCTATATAAATCGAAATTCAATTTTTTTTTTTTTGTTAGAAAGAAGACATCAATACCAAGGGCATAGATATTTTTCAAAATTTTTTTGAATTAGTTTCTTATTTTTCCCAATGCGTTGAACAGAGAAGTTCATGTTCGGTTAAAAACCAACTTTTAATAAAATTAAAAAATCAAGAACATAATAAATTCAAAATATAACAAAATTATATCCGTTGGAAAGCTTGTTTCGAGTACTACCATCTAATATTTTTGGGTTATGAAGATTATTTCATTTGTGTACTGAACCAGAGCTCCAAAGTCATTAATTCTTCAGAACTCTGAAATTTTTTGGGAGAAACTTCCAATTTTGGGGTTTCGATCGAACACATGTTCGATCGGATTGGGTTCGCTCGAACCAAAGTGGGTTCGAGCGAACCCCCATTCGCTCAAACCCACGAGCTAAATTTCGGCATGCATTTTTTGGTAACTGCCATGTTCGAGCGAACCCAACAATTTTTAACTGTCGGCTTTCGTTTGAACACGGGCCGACGCATTTTTTGTTTTTTTTTTCATTTGTGGAATCGTATAAATATCTATAATTTTTTTTCGCTTTTTATCACTCAAATGATTAAAATAATTCGCACTTTTGGATGAGAGAAGATATTTGAAAATTATTTTGAAAGCGAATAATTTGAAGGTTTTTTGTAAAAGCATGGGGAACAAGAAGAGAAGGCAAAATAAGACTGCAAGGAATTATTCTCCCGAAACGGAAGAAAGATATCGAGAACAAAGAAGACAAAGATATCATGATGCAAGTATGTATTTTTAATTTTATTTCTATTTAATTTAATATGTATTACGTATCAATTAATTAGAATTCAATATTTTTTATCTAATATTTTTAATAGGATTAAAAATAATTTTGTTTTAATTGGAAAACATAATTAATTTGAGATAATACATGTGTATTTGCAAATTTCAATTTCCATCAACTTGCTTGTTGGGTAATTGCATTTTTCTCCTATATAATTAAGTTCATTTATAATAGATAAGACCTATTATGTCATAATTTTTAGGTTCTAAATTATATATATTGAATATTTAATCTACATGTACAAGTAATTTCATGTGATAGGTCCTTTAATATCACATAATATATTTGTCTTAAGGGTAGTTAAGCATATTAATTTTGTGAAATGTTTTTTCAAATGTGGTCATATTGATTTTAATAATAAGGCCTATTAGGACTATTACATTGATTATAGTTCTTAAATGTGACATAAATTTATAACAAAGAAGATATTTAATTTAATATGTATTACGTATCAATTAATTAGAATTCAATATTTTTTATCTAATATTTTTAATAGGATTAAAAATAATTTTGTTTTAATTGGAAAACATAATTAATTTGAGATAATACATGTGTATTTGCAAATTTCAATTTCCATCAACTTGCTTGTTGTGTAATTGCATTTTTCTCCTATATAATTAAGTTCATTTATAATAGATAAGACCTATTATGTCATAATTTTTAGGTTCTAAATTATATATATTGAATATTTAATCTACATGTACAAGTAATTTCATGTGATAGGTCCTTTAATATCACATAATATATTTGTCTTAAGGGTAGTTAAGTATATTAATTTTGTGAAATGTTTTTTCAAATGTGGTCATATTGATTTTAATAATAAGGCCTATTAGGACTATTACATTGATTATAGTTCTTAAATGTGACATAAATTTATAACAAAGAAGATATTTAATTTAATATGTATTACGTATCAATTAATTAGAATTCAATATTTTTTATCTAATATTTTTAATAGGATTAAAAATAATTTTGTTTTAATTGGAAAACATAATTAATTTGAGATAATACATGTGTATTTGCAAATTTCAATTTCCATCAACTTGCTTGTTGTGTAATTGCATTTTTCTCCTATTAAACATGTTGAATAATTTAGGTGAACTATTTATATTCAACTTCACGTACATGCAAAAACATTTCAGATTAGGAGGTCTATTATGCAATAATAGGTCTTAAATATACTCACATGTGACAAATTATAGTCCACTTACATTATGGTCCATAACAAATTAATATGAGGTCACCTAAGTTATCGTATGCATGCATCAAAATATTTGTACTTTTAATTTTCAAAATTGGAATTTCTAATTTATCAAAATTTTATTTTATGTGTTAAATTAGTGCTCAAAATTAGAGATTGAACTTTAATCCTAACCTGAGAACAAATTGAACTTTAAACCTAAACAAGTAATTTAATTTGAGTTATAACAATAAGGTCTTAAAAAAGTATTTAAATTTAATAAACCAAATTGAATGGGCTTTAATTTTAACATGTAAAGCTTTAAGCCAAATTCACCCCTATTCTTAATCCTAATTGAATAATCTCTGATTAATTCAAGAACCTTACACAAACTCTTAAATTATGTGCAGAACGGGCAAATGAACCTATTGAAGAACACAATATAGTTGATGAACATAGGGAGGAGATTGTCCAAGTTGAACCAATGGAGACCTTTGAAGGAGAGGGGTCAGGCTCCTTACCTCCTACCACTGATATGGATGAGCATATTGTGGATCTAGCTAAACAGGTGAAGAGAAATATTTCTTATAAAAATTTAGATCATTTACTTGAAATGGATGTGGATGAGTTGAAACGTCTCAGTGAACAACCTAGACATACTAAAAGGAGGTCAATGAATAAAAGTGCAAAAGAAATAATGTCGCATTTCAACAATCTTGATACTACACTAGAAAAAGCTCAATTGTTATCAATTGTACTTACTCATAAAGACTTAATAGATCCAATGAAATTGTTGGGTATAGATACAACAAATCAAAAGAGGAAATATTCTCAGCTACAAAAATCTATTGTTGATAATGTTAAGAAAGGTTTGGTGAACATTGGTAAAAAATCTCGAAAACTAGATAAGACCATTTCAAGAAGAGTGATGTTGACATCTTTAGTAAATGAAAGATTGCCTCAAAAAAGACAAATCTCTTCACTGTCATCTGAGTTTGGTTTTAGTAGAAGGACAATATCTAAATATGTTAAAAGGAGAAAGATTTTGGATGATACTACCTCAGAAGGGAATTGGGCAATTATGTGTAGAGCTCCTCGTTCTGATAGAATTGAAGATGTTGTTAGGAACTTTGTGACAAGTTTTTGGAATGATAATACTCGCCCTTCATCAAATAGTAGAGATGTTATCAAGCAAAGGATTGGTCCTGATCGTTATGATCTCCATGTAAAACATTGGCTAGACACAACAAAACATGAATTGTATGTATTGTTTACTAAACCAAACCCTCATATAAAGATTGGACAAACCATGTTTGAACAGTTAAGGCCATATTATGTGAAGTTAAACAAAGTTTTCGAAACTTGTTGTTGTCGTTATCACATCGAATTTGACTTGTACTATCAGGTGTTTCGAAAGATTAGAGAAGATAATGATGGTTATGAAAATGCTCCTCCTAAACGAACAAGTCAATTTATAGCATCCATCTTATGTGATAAATCAGATGATAATGCAACCGGTCAAATAAATTGCATAAGAGGAATTTGTGGAACATGCAGGGACTTGGCTAAATTGCCTTTGAGAGATGAAGATACTGACATGAGGAAGATGGTAAATTGCAAGAGTTATAAGTACAAAAAAATTGAAACAAAATTTGGAAAGGAATCTACAAGACTAGATTATGTAGAAGAAGAAATACCTATTGGAACATTTATGGAAAATTTTCGTAAGTTGATAAAACCATACATATGCCATGGTTTTTTTGCCAAGTGGCAAGGAGAACAATTTAAAAGATTAAGAGACACTTTCCCACTTGGAACTATTTCATCTGTAGTTGACTTCGCAGAGAATTACTCTTTTGTGCATCAAAAAGAGATTCAATCAGAGTATTATTTTTCAAAGCAAATCACTATTTTCGTGCATGTGTGTTATCGACATGCACAGATGAATTTAGATGGTGTTGATAGTACATTTGAAAATCGTGTCATTAAGAAAGAGTACCACTTCTATATCAGTGATGATAAGGAGCATGACACACTTTTTGTACAACATTGCTTTAAGAAGTTTTTTGAATATTTGAAAGATAGAGGCATAACAATAGTTAAACATTTTGTTTGGTCTGATGGATGTGCAGCACAATTCAAATATTCGAGGCCATTTTATGCACTATGTAGATATCATCGAAATGACAAAATACCACATGTTTGGAGTTTTTTTGAGAGTGGTCATGGAAAGGGTGAACATGATGGTGCAGGAGCTTGTATCAAACGTGCTATAAGAAAGCATCAAATAAAGTACATAGGATAATGTATAGAAAATGCACATGATGTTGTTGAATGGTGTAAGAAACACTTTGAACAACCTAATTATCCTGGGGAATCATCATCAAGAACATATAAGCCCATTCCATATAGAGTGTTTTGGGAGATAACCGGTACGTGCTCTCTTTTAGTATTTTATTCTATTTTTTTTTAATTTAACAACTTGATCTACATGTATGTATTCTTGTACACATGTACATTTTACAGATGTGGATAGAAAATCAATGCATGGATGCAAGAGTGTGGAGAGGACAAGATCTTTGCATTGTGTCATGAGTACATATAATCGCCCATGGACATTATACACTAGAGATTATTCATGTTTTTGTTCTGAATGCATTTTCGAAAACTATGTTGATTGCAAGAACCAAGAGCTTGGATATGTTAGTGAATGGAAAATGGTGCCACTAGATGTTTCTGACACATACGAGGATTCAAATGAGGATGAAAACTTTGAAGACATTCCTTTGATTTCTGGTGATTACGATCATATTTCAGGATTGATTAAAAAAGGTATGTATGTACATGACGTACACATGTAAACATTTCATTAAAAATGACATATAACTTAGAATTTATTTAAATTGTGTCAAATTGCAGGAGATATTTTTGCAGTCATAGCAGAAGATGGAAATATAGAAGGTGTTAGTTATTATTTATTGTGTTGCACAGAAGAGAGAAAGAAGTTATCAAAATCTGAGATGAGTGATGGAATGTCATTTCCCACAGGTTTGAGTTCCGATTTGAATATGTACATACATACAAATCGCTTGTGTGAATTTTTTTAATTTCTCATGTTTCTTATATACATGTACATGCAGGATCAGTTGTAGTGCAAGGGACATATTTCAAACAAGTTAAAATTGTTCAACATGGGATTCATTTCACTGAATACCAAATTGATAACAAGGTATATCAGTATAGTCACTTGGTCATTGCTGTTGGCCTAATTCTTCAAACAGTTCCACGTCGAGGGCGGACTCAAAAGTGGAGACTAGATAGTGAAGATCATGACAAAATATTAAGTGTTATTGAAGAGCGTTGTGAACCACTTGATGTGGTATGAACTATATATACATAATTTAGTAATCCACTTGAATTGAATTTTAATGTAAAAGTTCAAGATAAATTCTAGATCTCAAGTAACTTGTTTTGAAACTATTTAGGATAAATATTTTTTTAAGTTTATTTATACATTATATCAAATTAGGATGTATTTAAATGTGCACGTGTTTAATTGTATGTAATTGTATTTGTATTTAATTAAAAAATGCATATTTAAATTAGAATGTAATATGTACATTTGTAAAATTGATATATTTAATATGGAATTAGGACATGTACATGTTGTGAACTATTTAACTACAATATACATACCTAGAAGCTCACATACCTACAAATATACATACCTATGTAATATACATGTACTGGATGTGAACTATTCAATACATGACCTATCTTAGTTTAGTTTGTTCATTTCATACATACTCTTTTGTTTGAAAATCAAACATTTATAATTGAATACATTTAAATCAAGTTTGTTTGAAAATCAAACATGTATTTAAATCTAATCTAATCAAACATGTATAAATCTAATATAATCAAACATGTATAATAGATGATCAAACACAAACCAGGTATACAGAATAATCTAGAGTCTAAATAAGTCGTTGTACATGCATGAAATATACAATCTAATCAAACATGAATTTAAATCTAATCTTTAATCAAACATGTGTATAAATCTAATATAATCAAACATGTATAATAGATCAATCAAACACAAACCAGGTATAAAGTATAATCTAGAGTCTAAACTCCATGTATAAAGTATAAAGTATAATCCAGAGTCAAACATAAACCAGGTATAAAGTATAATCTAGAGTCTAAACTCCATGTACGTGCATGAATATATATATAATATGAAAGTATATAAAAAGATAAATGTAAATGAGCTATAAAGTCTAGAGCAAATCAACACTGGGGATCATCATGTCGGCTATGAACTGAGCGACCATCTGAGGGGGAGTCCTGCAAAAGTAGAATTTATTTAAATATTAAATATAATATATATAGATCTCTCTAGACGTGCATGTACATCAAATATATATATACCAAAAACCATAACTAACCTGTACACTAATGTCAGCATCTAAAGAATCTCTCCTATGCACATGCTCAGAGCTCAAGGAAGGAGTGACATGAGCTAACTGTCAATTTAAGGATTAGTCCACAATCAATTTAAATGATCTACAAATTAAAACTTAGAAAGTTCTAGATTATTTAAATTAAACATGAGATCTATATATATATATAGATTTATTAGGTACAAATTTGCAATGTAAGTATACATATCTTCTAAAATTTTAAATGCACATGTACATGTACATACCTGTGTATCACCTGGAGTAGGCTGTATAGTAGACTGATCCTGTCCCGTAATCATATCAACAACATCACTCGTGCCAGCATATCTCTCTCTAGCTGTACGCATCACTGAGGAGTGCAAGGGGCTAACTAGATGAGTGGGCATCGTGGATGAAGTGTCTGACTGTAGTAGCATGTCCATAAATCCAGTATGGCTCAAATCTCTCAGCTGATCCTCAAATGAGTCCAAACCCTCATCTGTGATATGTACCTGATCAGCTCGTATCTCCTCACATGAATCCAACCGGCCCTCATCTGTGATATGGAGCTCATCAGCTCGTAGCTCCTCCTCTGCAGCAACAGAGTGATCTGTAGGTGGGTCAGTGCCTGGAGCATGCGTAGAGTGATGAGAATGCTGTGACTGCCTCGGGGTATGTGTCGATGCCGCTGTAGCCTGAACATCTCTGAGAATCTCCTCTCTAACATCACCCAATGGTATCCCAAGTCGAGATGAAATAAAACTATAAGCATGTAGTAGGTCCTCGACTAAATACTGCGACATCTGTACATGTCTACTACCTCCGACTATAGCTGCTACCTCATCTGGGGAGGGGATGCCAGCAGAAATATACCGATCATCTGTATCTGAAGCCCCCCCATGACTAGAAGATGCATGATCTATGGATGATCGCGAACGTGGTCGAGTCATCATATATCTGCCCACCCTGTCAGAAGATATGGTGGCTGCTGCTGATGCAATATGTCCAATCCTATCAATTGCTTCTCTCTAAGAAGCAATCACAACGTGATCTGCTATGGGTGCCATGGCTGGGACTACTGCAGGAAATCTTTGGCCAACAAGGTCCCTGTGTCTAGGCAGAGCTCTATCACGCCTACGGTATGCATCTCTATCAGCAATCCTGCCCCTCCCCTGTCCATAATATCCCGGAATATCAAGGTAGTTTGGTTTCATCTGACAATGAACCTCAGCAAATACCTACTGTGCAAAGTATAATGGAATCTGGTCGTTATTAGGATAACGACCATGGGCTGCTAAGAATCATGGGTAAATCAGTGACGCAACCTGTGGGTCAATACATCTGGTAACTTGATATCCCCTCACCTTACTCTTCTCCTGATATTGTGGGAAGCATCTCTCCTTGATGGTCTCCTTCGAGACCACCCCCACCACATCAGCAAAAGAATGAGGACCCCTCACCTCACTCCTCAACTGTCTATATATATCCTCTATAACCTCAGGTGAGAATGAGGTATGAGATACTAAGCGGTCCCTCAATGTCTGCAAACTGTCAAAAATGGACGTGCACGTACTCTTGTACATGCCATCAGTACGAGGGTCATCTAGTATGGCCCTCAACCTATGCAGCTCTCGATCACTATAATGAAAAATAGTGGCAATATCGGGCAAGGGGGGATCCTGCTGTGGAGGATCCTGCTATGGTGGCTCCTGATGTGGAGCCTGCGTAGGTGGATCCTGATCAGGAGCCTGTGAAGGTGGATCCTGATCAGGAGCCTGCAAAGGTGGATCCTGATCAGGAGCCTGCGAAGGTATATCCTGGGATGCCATCTATCTAGGTACATGTCATAAAGTTAAAATAAATACGTAAGCAGAGAGAGAGAGATCATTTTCATGAGAGAGAGAGAGAGAGATCATTTTCATGAGAGAGAGAGAGAGAGATTATATACATATAAATCTTCATGACAGAGAGAGAGAGATCATTTTCATTTTCAAAAAATACATGTAAAAATTTCAAATATTTCAGTGAGAGAGAGAGAGAGAGTTCATATATTTCAGATCTAGAGATAACATATATTTCAAAGAGATAGAGAGATCTAATGTACATGTACATATTTAAATCTTTGACATACATAAAAAATTCAAGAATAGAGAGATCTAACACGTCATATGTATGTTAGGACACTATATGATCCTAAGGGGAATGTCATATGTATAGTAGGATGTTATAAGGGGTCATATGTGGGTCTAACCACATATGACCCCTTATGACACTATATGATCCTAAGGGGAATGTCATATGTACAGTAGGATGTTATAAGGGGTCATATGTGGGTCTAACCACATATGACCCCTTAGGACACTATATGATCCTAAGGGGAATGTCATATGTACAGTAGGATTGTATAAGGGGTCACGCATGTGTTAATGCATGTTGACCCCTTAGGACCACATACGACCCCTTAAGATAGTATGTGATGGACTAAGGGGTATGTCGTTCACACTAGGATTCTATAAAGGATCACGCATGTGTTAATGCATGCGTGAGCCCTTAGGACCACATATTCAACCCCTTAGGACACATAGGAAATTTCATATGTACAGTAGGATGTTATTAGGGGTCATGTGTGACCTACTAAGGGGTCACGTATGTGTCAATGCATGCGTGGCCCCCTAGGACCACATATGACCCCTTAAGACGCTATGTGATGAACTAAGGGGTATGTCGTTCACACTAGGATTTTATAAGGGGTCATATGTGGTTATAGGATTTTATAAGGGGTCATATGTGGGTCTAACCACATATGACCCCTTAGGACACTATATGATCCTAAGGGGAATGTCATATGTACAATAGGATGTTATAAGGGGTCACGCATGTGTTAATGCATGTGTGAGCCCTTAGGACCACATATTCAACCCCTTAGGACACATAGGAAATGTCATATGTACAATAGGATGTTATTAGGGGTCATACATCTGACCTACTAAGGGGTCACGTATGTGTCAATGCATGCATGGCCCCTAGGACCACATACGACCCTTAAGACGCTATGTGATGAACTAAAGGGTATGTCGTTCACACTAGGATTTTATAAGAGGTCATATGTGGTTATAGGATTTTATAAGGGGTCATATGTGGGTCTAACCACATATGACCCCTTAGGACACTATATGATCCTAAGGGGAATGTCATATGTACAGTAGGATGTTATAAGGGGTCATATGTGACCTACTAAGGGGTCACACATGTGTTAATGCATGCGTGACCCCTTAGGACAACATATGACCCCTTAGGACACTATATGATCCTAAGGGGAATGTCATATGTACAGTAGGATGTTATAAGGGGTCATATGTGACCTACTAAGGGGTCACACATGTGTTAATGCATGCGTGACCCCTTAGGACAACATAGGACCCCTTAAGACACTATGTGATGGACTAAGGGGTATGTCGTTCACACTAGGATTTTATAAGGGGTCATATGCAGTTCTAAGGGGTCATGCATATGTTATAACAAATGCATGACCCCTCAGAACCACATATGACCCCTTATGACACTATGTGATCCTAAGGGGAATGTCATATGTATAGTAGGATGTTATAAGGGGTCCTATGTGACCTACTAAGGTGTCACACATGTGTCAATGCATGTGTGGCCCCTTAGGACCACATATGACCCCTTAAGACGCTATGTGATGGGCTAAGGGGTATGTCGTTCACACTAGGATTTTATAAGGGGTCATATGTGGTTATAGGATTTTATAAGGGGTCATATGTGGGTCTAACCACATATGACCCCTTAGGACACTATATGATCCTAAGGGGAATGTCATATGTACAGTAGGATGTTATAAGGGGGTCACGCATGTGTTAATGCATGTTGACCCCTTAGGACCACATACGACCCCTTAAGATAGTATGTGATGGACTAAGGGGTATGTCATTCACACTAGGATTCTATAAGGGGTCACGCATGTGTTAATGCATGCGTGAGCCCTTAGGACCACATATTCAACCCCTTAGGACACATAGGAAATGTCATATGTACAGTAGGATGTTATTAGGGGTCATACATGTGACCTACTAAGGGGTCACGTATGTGTCAATGCATGCGTGGCCCCTAGGACCACATACGACCCTTAAGATGCTATGTGATGAACTAAAGGGTATGTCGTTCACACTAGGATTTTACAAGGGGTCATATGTGGTTATAGGATTTTATAAGGGGTCATATGTGGGTCTAACCACATATGACCCCTTAGGACACTATATGATCCTAAGGGGAATGTCATATGTACAGTAGGATGTTATAAGGGGTCATATGTGACCTACTAAGGGGTCACACATGTGTTAATGCATGCGTGACCCCTTAGGACAACATAGGACCCCTTAAGACACTATGTGATGGACTAAGGGGTATGTCGTTCACACTAGGATTTTATAAGGGGTCATATGCAGTTCTAAGGGGTCATGCATATGTTATAACAAATGCATGACCCCTCAGAACCACATATGACCCCTTATGACACTATGTGATCCTAAGGGGAATGTCATATGTATAGTAGGATGTTATAAGGGGTCCTATGTGACCTACTAAGGTGTCACGCATGTGTTAAAGCATGCGTGACCCCTTAGGACCACATACGACCCCTTAAGACGCTATGTGATGGGTTTTGGGATATGTCGTTCACACTAAGATTGATTTTATAAAGGGTCATATGCGATTTTAATGGGTCACGTATGTGTTAAGACACTATTTGATGGACTAAGGGGTATGTCATTCACCCTACAATTTTATAAGGGGTCATATGCGATTCTAAGGGGTCCCGCATGTGTTATAACACGTGTGACCCCTTAGAACCACGTATGACCCCTTAGGACACTAGATGTGATCCTAAAGGGAATGTCATACATGTACACTATTATATTATATGTGATCCTGTATGACCTCCTAAGAGAACGTATAGTGTCATATGTGGTCTTAAGGGGTCATGTTGTGCGTGTAATAGGATGTGAAAATAGGTCACATTGTAGAGGAAATTTATTTTGTCTAATTTGTTTAAATTTGGTATCTAAATTTTCTAATGTTTATTTAAATTAATTTTTTTAACGTTTTTCTTTTTTTGCTAATGTTTTTCTAAGATCTGATTTACTACAGGGTAGTTTTCTATGTTTTTCATAACAATTTTTTAAAATGTTGAAAAAAATATACATCTATACAATTACGTAATTTTAAAAACAAATTTACACATTTCAATCAAAATATTAAATTATCAAACATTTTTCTAAAATAATGAAAAACAATAAATTATCAAACATTTTTCTAAAATGTTCAAAACCAATAACTATATATAATTATTTAATTAAAAAATTAAATTAACAAATAAATTATTTACAAATTTAATAAAAAAAGACATTATTAAACCAAACAAAGGGTTATTTTGTGCACCTGATATAACAAGGGTCGAAAACTGAAATAAGAAAGATGCTAACTGCTGCAGACAATGCTCGATGACGTGATGCTGATGATTGGTTCGATCCAACCCCCACCAGACAGAAAAAGTCAAATGTAACAATGACCTTTTAACTGTCATTTTCGATATTTATAAAAGTTTTAAAAAAACCCTAACTGCCAAGGGTTCGAGCGAATGGGGGGTTCGAGCGAACCCATTAAAATATCGATATTTAATGGGTTCGCTCGAACCCAGCTGAACCGTTTGGTTCATTCGGACTCCCAGGGGCAGTCCGAGCGAACATTTGTGTTTTGCTCGAACATTGTCAAATCCGAAATTCCCACTTTTACCAAATTCTTTCGTTGGCAAAAGTGGGAACCAGTTTTGTGAATTCACCCTAAAAGAAAATTTATGAGCATGGAAAGGTATGATGGTGGAATAGTTAGATTTGGAGATGACAAAACCTGTGTGATCCATGGGAGAGGTTCTATTTCTTTTGATGGTAAGCATAACACTGATGATGGCTTGTATGTTGAAGGTTTGAAGCATAATCTTTTGAGTATTGGACACATGGTTGATAAAGGTTATGATCTACAACTCAAGGATAGAAAATTCAAGATCTTAAATGCCTTTGGTATAAAAATTGCATTTGGAACTAAGATTGAAGGTAACATTTTTTATTTTATTGCTGGTGAGAAAAGTTGTTTGATTACTCAGGTTGATGAGAGTTGGTTGTGGTATAGGAGAATGTGTCATGTAAATTTTTATTCAATGATCAAGACCTATTCTACACAAGTTGTTAGAGATCTACCTAAGATTGTTAAGCCTGCTAAACCAGTATGTAAGGAATGTCAGTTGGATAAGTAAATAAGAATTTCTTTCAAAAGAAAACAATATACATTTGATGGAATACTAGATCTTATGCATAATGACCTATGTGGATAAACAAATATTAGAAGTGTTTAGGGTGACATATATTTTATGCTGCTAATTGATGATTATTCTAGAATGATGTGAGCTGTCTTTTTGAAGGAGAAATTAGAAGCATTGGACAAGCTCAAGATATTCAAAGCAAAGGTTGAGACTAATTCTGGACTGTAGGTGAAATGTTTGAGATCTAATAGAAGTGAAGAATTTTGCTCCGGTGAGTTGAATTCCTTCTATGAGAAGCATGGGATTAGAAGACAATTATCTACTCCTAGAACCCCTCAATAGAATTGAGTTGTTGAAAGGAAAAAAAATTGTTTTGGATGTTGCAAGGAATAAGTTGATTGAAGGAAATGTTTCGAAGACCTACTGGAGAGAATCTATTATCACTTTTGTTTACACATTCAACAAAGTTGACATCAAAGGTGATATCGGTAAGACCCCTTATGAGCTTTGGTTTGGTCATGTTCTTATTGTGAGATATTTTAGAGTATTTGGTACCAAATTTTATATCAATAGAGATGAGGATATAGGAAATTTTGATGCTAGAAGTGATGAAGGAATTTTCTTGGGATATTCAACAAAGAGAAAAACCTATCGGTGCTACAATAAGAGACTGAGAAAGATAGTGGAAAGTGTAAATGTGAAGGTGGATGAGAACCTTGGGAAAGAGATCAGAGAATGTGGTTATGATGATGGGCAACATGTTATTTTAGCCCCTGTTCAAACTGAAGAGTCTAAGAAGAATGATTCAGTAGAGATTGTTAACCTAGATGTTGTTGCTGCTAGTGAAAAGGTGCAGGAACTTGATAATCAGAATAATTAGAAGACTCTGAGGTATGTAAGATTGAATCATTCTAAAAATTAGATTATTGGTGATAAAAATAAAGCTATAATGACTAGAAGAAGGTTAGCTACTGAAGAAGTATGTTTGATTTCTAAAGTTGAACCTAAAGATGTTGTTGAAGCTTGTAAATATGAAAATTGGATGAGAGCTATAGATGAAGAATTAGATCACATTGAAAAGAATTGTTGGTGTAATTATTTATTCTTATAGGATATAATTACACTTTACTTAAGCTAACTTAGGATAATGAATCTCATCGTAGTTTGGATATGAGACACTTAGGTATGTGTGCACATAGGGATGTAGCTTATAGGAGAAATTCCGCCTTTTGTGGTCTTATCTTGCTGTTACACTCCACATTCGGTGGGTCATCCACCTCTTTTGGAATATTATATTATTTCTCTTACCTACCCATACTTTTGCTTACCTACCCTTGTTTCTCATTGACCTACATGTCATGATTGTGTGCTCACATATCCATTTGGCCTTGCCTATATATGCAGGCCTATATTCATTGTATTGGTTAATCCAGTTGATCATTTGTATATTGATGAGAATACAATTTGTTCTTGTCATATTTTTGTCTCTCTTTTGTTCTTTTCATTGTGCCCTTGATCTTGGCAAAATTTCACATGGTATCAGAGCCATTAGAGTGTCATTGGTTTGCCAATTGAGAGAAATTTGGGGTTTGGTATTTTGGAGCTTTCTATTGCAGGTTATTATTGGATCTTGTTGGGTCAAATCTGAGGTTACCTTTGGATTCAGGAAGTTTGAGAAAGTCAGAATCACCTTTTGTTTCGTCCAAATCCGACATCTGAGGCCAAATCTAGAGTCGTTTGAAGGTGGAGGGTGGTGACTTGTCCCGACAATGATATGCAATTTTGGAGCATTTTTGGCCAAATCTGTCATTGCCATTGCGCTCATAAGGTCCAAAAACCCCACGATCACCTGTCCATTCATCGAAATCAACCTCCATCAACCTAGTTAAAAAAAAAACCCCTCCTAGCTATTGTACGAACTTGTAGGTACAAACATTTTATATTTTCAGTTTTTATTAATTTTCAAAAAAAAAAATTAATTGAAATCTGAATATAATTCGGGAGGGGGGAAATTTATTGTTTTTTGGGTTTCAGTTTTATTAAATCGAAAAACTTTTTTTTGGGGGCTTTTCTACAGGTTTGGTACCCACGAGTACAATAGAGTACCCGATAGGCACCTGCGTACCTGTAGGTACACAGGCCCTCTCGAGCTCTGCGGCCCGCAGGGACCGTAGACCTACGGTGGCAGGTGTACTATACCTATCATGACCTCAGTCGTGGCTGGGGTAGTACCCCTTCCATCGCAGGGCCTTTTTATTTTTTATTTTTGTTTAAATTAAAAAAAAAAAATTTATGTTTTTTTTAAATAGTCTTTTAAATAATAAAAATAAAACTTTTAATTAACTTTTATCTTTAATAAATTTTTATTAAAGTTTTTTTTTATATCAATTTTTTTATAAAAAAAATGACTTACACCTTTTTTAAATTTGTTTTCTTTATTATTTTTTTAATAAAGTTTTTTTTAATGGGCATTTAATAAATTGTATTTATTAAACTTTTAATTATAATATTTAAAAACAAAAATATCATGTATAAGTTAAATTGGAAACAATTTTTTCTTGTCTACCATACCTATATGCAGTGCTTCCAACTGACAGCTAGGGGGGGGGGTGCGGCTCAATTTGTTCCTTTATATCTCTTGGGCACATCCCAAACAAAGGCAACTTTTTCTGTGGTATTCTACAAGGCTTCTTGGTGGCATCATCTTCATGTTTCTAGATTTGCACTCTTCATGTTGTATGCTCTTGCATGAGCAATGTTGTACTTGCACTATCATAAAGTGCCACGCCTCTTTGTATCTTGTCTTTGATGACATATTTTGATGTAATCCTCTTGTACACGTAGATTAGGAATATCTTGTGAGACTTGGTGCATGGCTCCAGTTGAGACTTAGATTGTACACATTTGTGCATGGCTCCTATGAGACTTTGATTGTACCAGTATTTATGCTATTTATGAGTATCTAGATGATGCTCAAAGTAGGTTGTGACTCATCGCCATCGACTTGGTACCTAGTTTTGTCACACTTTGACATTATTGATGTAGCATTGGCTCTCTTTCTTCCTTATGGGGAGTTATTTTGGTCAACATCATTGGACCATCTTTGCAGGAGATTTTACATTGAGGGGGGGGGCTTCATGGTCTCTTCTTCTATCTTATTTATCATTGAGAGCATTGTGTGCTTTCATCATCTCTCTTTTGGGGGGGAGTTTTTTCCCATGTGGGTTTTCTCTCTTTCTCCATTTGTGAGATTGCATTGGTTTGCATGCATTTGCATTTGTACATGGGTAACTAACATGGCCTCGTAGCTAGGACCCATCTTGCATTGCTTAGTTGCATTGTAGACTTAAGTGCATTCCCCTAAGTTGCACTTAAGGGGGGGGTGTTGATGTAAATTATTATTCATCATGGATATTATTACACCTTACTTAATTTTACTTAGGAAATACATTTCATAGTAGTTTGGGTATGAGACACTTGGGTGTTTGTGCCACATTGGGATAGCGTGTGTAGGAGAATTTCAACCTTTTGTGGTCTTGTTGTTACATTCCACCTTCGGTGGGTGATCCACCTCATGTGGAATATTATATTGTTTCTCCTACCTACCACACCTATTTCCTACCTACCCTTGTTTCTTATTGAGCCGCATGTCATGTTTGTGTGTGCACATATCCATATAGCCTTGCCTATATAAGCAGGCTCATATTCATTGTATGTAACGATTGATGATCCAGTTGATCACTATTTTCTTGATAGAATACAGCTCATTCCTATCATCTATTTTTTCTCTCTTATTTGTCTTTTCCATTGCCTCTAGATCTTGGCAAATTCAGGCCAAATGGATATGTGAGCACACAATCATGATATGTGGCTCAATGAGAAACAAGGGTAGGTAATAAAAAGTAGGGGTAGGTAGGAGAAATAATATAATATTCCACAAGAGGTGGATGACTCACCAAATGTGGAGGGTAACAACAAGATAAGACCACAAAAGGTGGAATTTCTCCTACAAGCTACATCCCTATGTGCACACTTCCCTAAGTGTCTCATATCCAAACTACAATTAAATGCATTATCCTAAGTTAACTTAAGTAAAGTGTAATTATATCCTATTAGAATAAATAATTACACCAACACCCCCCCTTAAGTGCAACTTAGGGGAATGAAGACTCAAGTCAACAATGCAAGATGGGTCCCGATTACTAGGCCATGATAGGTACCCATGTACAATATGCAAATGCAAGCAAACCCATGCAATTCAATCTCTCACAAATGAAGAAAAGGAGAAAGCCCAGTGGGAAAAAAATCCCCCACAAAAGAGAGATAAATGTAAAAAAGACTCTCAAACAAGAAGGACAAAACCTCAAAGAGGAAAGAGTCCCCCCCATAAGAGAGGAAGGAGAAGTCAACTGACCCCCCCTAATGAAACATCCTGCACCCCTAAGAGAGCTTGCAACTGATGGAACTTACTCTCAGTGAAGGTTTTGGTGAAGATGACTACAACCTCGTCCGTTGTAGGATAATACTTCAAATCAATGACCTGCTCCTAAATTAGCTCTCAGATGTAGTGTATATGAATCTCTTTGTGTTTGGTCCACTGATGCTGAACCAGATTCTTTGAGATTTCAATAGCACTCTGATTGTCACAATGTAGAACTATCGGTCATGGAGTGGAGAACCCAAAATCTATAAGAATATATTGAAGCCAAATAGTCTCATTCGCTGCATTAACAACCCCTCGATACTCTGCCTCAGTCGAAGAGAGAGCAATAGCATGTTGCTTCTTGCTTTGCCAACAAATGGGGCCCGAAGCAAGGTGGAAGTTGTAACTAGAAGTAGAATTATGATCATCAAGATCACCAACCCAAACAGAGTCTGTGTATTCAATCAAGCGAAGTCTTGTGCCTGCTGTATAGTGAATCCCATAATGATGTGTACCCTGGATATAGTGTAGGATGCGTTTGGCGACTTTCCAATGAACCTCATGTGTTTCCTGCATGAAGTGGGAAACCATGCCAACTGCAAATGAAATGTTAGGGCATGTGTTAGTCAAGTAGATGAGACTACTCAGAAGCTGATGCTACAATGTGGCATCAACTGGTGGAGAAGAGCACCTAGCCTCAATCTTGACTCCTAAAAGAAAGGGAGTCTATGCAGGCTTACAATCAACCATATGAAAGCGTGCAAGTAGATCAAGAGCATACTTGGGCTGCAAAAGAGTAATCTCAGAAGATGACTGTGAAATCTCTATCCTGAGAAAGTAGTGCAAAAGACCCAAGTCAGTCATAGAAAATCTGTCATGCAAAGCAGATTTGACACTACTAATGATGGATGAGGTACTCCCTATAATGATCAAATCATCAACATAGAGCACAAGTATCAAGTGTGAGTCATCTTATTGCAAAATGTAGACATTTGAATCAAAATGACACTTGGTGAACCCTGCTGAGAGTAAGTTCCATCAGTTGCAAGCTCTCTTAGGGGTGTGAGATGTTTCATTAGGGGGGGTCAGCTGACTTCTCCTTCCTCTCTTAAGGTTTTGACTTTTTCCTCTTTGAGGTTTTGTCCTTCTTCTTTGAGAGTCTTTTGTACATTTATCTCTCTTTTGGGGGGGAGTTTTTTCCCACTGGGTTTTCTCCCTTTCTCCATTTGTAAGAGATTGCATTGCATAGGTTTTCTTGCATTTGCATATTGTACATGGGTACCTATCATGGCCTAGTAGCCGAGACCCATCTTGCATTGTTGACATGAGTCTTCATTCTCCTAAGTTGCACTTAAGGGGGGGTGTTGGTGTAATTATTTATTCTTATAAGATATAATTACACTTTACTTAAGTTAACTTAGGATAATGCATCTCATCGTAGTTTGGATATGAGACACTTAGGGAAGTGTGAACATAGGGATGTAGCTTGTAGGAGAAATTTAACCTTTTGTGGTCTTATCTTGTTGTTAGACTCCACATTCGGTGGGTCATCCACCTCTTTTGGACTATTATATTATTTCTCCTACCTACCCCTACTTTTTCTTACCTACCCTTCTTTCTCATCCAACCACATGTCATGATTGTGTGGTCACATATCCATTTGGCCTTGCCTATATATGCAGGCCTATATTCATTGTATTGGTTAATCCAGTTGATCATTTGTATATTGATGAGAATACAGTTTGTTCTTGTCATAATTTTGTCTCTCTTTTGTGCTTTTCATTGTGTCCTTGATCTTGGCAAAATCTCACAAGAATAATACATGGGAACTTGTGCCTAGACCTAACAATAATGATGTTATTGGTACTATGATGCTAAAAATGTGGTATATAAGAAAGGCATACACATAAAATGAGACAATAAAACATAATGGAAAGCTTAATTGAAAACTAAATTAAAGATGCAAACATAAGCCTTCCTTGAAATGTCCCATTTTCCTCTATTCTTGAGGACCTTGAAGGTGTTGGATTGGTTGGCTCTCAGCAGAGCAATGACCTCCAAAGTGGCAACTCAAGAGTTGAGTAGCTACTTGATCATGATTGATTATGCAAATGATATGAAATGAATGATATAAGAAACTAGATTAACATGCTATGATTAATCCAAAATGCTAATTACTAGATAATTGAAATGCAAATTGCTTATAGTAATGATGCTAAAAATACGAATGCAAGGGATACTTATTGCTCCAAAATGGGGGATATTTATAGGAATTCCAAGGCCAAAGTTGAGGTGGCAAGAATTAATGGTCCAGATCTGATCTAAAGATATCAAGGGTCATGATTGAGGAAGTTGGAAAAGAGATTGAAGGAAGGGACACTTGTCATCTCTGTGGTGACAAGTGGCAAGGAGCCTTGCTCATGAGAGGGAAAGTGTCCAAGGAAGGTGACATGTGGCAAAAGTGCCATGTGTCTCAAGGAGAGAATATCCACACCATAAGAGGTTAGGATAAGGAGGTTAGAATGTGCAAGATAGGATAGGGTTAGATAAACCCAGGATTAGGTGGAATGGGTTAGGTTAGGGGATGGTTAGCTTAGGTAGTTAAAATTTAGGAACCATGTGCTCATTTTAATTTAGAAATTTAAATAATTGGAAAAATGATAATTAATCTCAACAAACTTGAGTTTGTTAATCTTAATTCAGGATTAGAAGAATTTATTTATTTATTTTTAATAGATTAATAGCTGTAGAGGGACAACACCCTTGTATTAATCAAAATTGAGAAATACATACCTGGTTCAGAAAGAGACAGGAAGAAAACCCCCCACCATTGCTCCAATAGTAAAAGGGCCAGCCAAGCTGGCAAAGATCCTAAAAAGATAGAAAAAACAACCGGAGGAGAACAAAAGTTGGTTGAAACCAAAAACCTACAATTATCTAAACAGTGCAAGAAAATGAGATGTGGAAAACCAAAGAGGGCTGTAGCATAGGGCCAAGGAGGATGATGCATTTAGGATTCTTCATCGTTTGAGTCTAGGTCCTTGTCACCGGGGGCAGGAGCAGTGGCTACATCCAAAATAACTGGACAATCACTCCCACAAGCAACATGAGCCAATGATTCTGCTTTTTCCTAGGGGTGGCGGACATCATCTAGAATCCATTCTTTGTCACGACCAAGACCCCAAGAGTTTCCTTCAACTATGTCACGGTTGGTCATAATTCCAATGTCTTCTCTACTTGAAAGACCTTCCTCCTGGATAAAGGTGCTCCTCCCAGTAGTCATAAAGCCTAACATTATACCAACAATCTTGCAAAGGAACTCAATATTTCTGTTAATAATAGGCTAGGAGGCCTCCAGGGCATTGAAGTCAAGAGAGTTTACAATCACCTTTTTCTGCACCTCCACACCATTTCCCAAGCTCATATAATAATTATGGGTGAAGGGCAAACTGAGATTACTGTCAACATTGTCCAACACTGCATCAATTTCCCCAAGAAAGTGGTGCTCGAACACCATTTTGGTGATAAGATTCACCCTTTGTTTGCTAATCCTCATATAGAGTACCATAGCTAGGAAGAAGGTTGAGATGTCTGCATTGACTCTGCATCTGTGGTATGAATTATGGAATTCCTTCCCCAAAATTCTTTTAACACAGTTCAGAATCAAAGGGTGGCTTGAGGAAAGAACCGATTGTAGACACTTATCAAAGATTTTGCCTAAGAATGCCATTTGACGGCAAGTTACTTCTAGCAAAATCAGTGTTTCCATTGAAAGGACAATAAAGAAAGAAAGAGGGAGAGCTTGATATGTTAAAAATATGTAGGTCATTCTTTATTTATCTCGACAATCTCATAAAGGTTGAGGAGCTTGAGGACTTAGCTAATCGAGCCAAATTATTTTGCACAAACAAGGCACATCTCAAGCATGCCACCTTTAATCGCTATTAATTGCCTCTTTGATGTCAGCTGCCATCTGACTTTATGATATCTAACAGTAATGATGAAAAATAGATTATCTTTTGACAATAACTCAACCAGAGTTCGAGTTAGTGGCCCTGGTAAGATCAAATTACCGAAACCATAAAGAATACCGACAGGAGTCTAAGCAAGAGACCTAGTAAGAATACGTCTCCTAGTAAGTGCTACCATTGATAGGGGCCAATACATCAGGGAAACAAACATTTCATGCTTAGAACAAGATCATTACATAACTTAAGCCTTATAAACCACCATAATCAAAATAAAGATATGCTTCAATCCAAACAGGGTATTTGAGGAAAGATATGATTGCTGTCACTTATCAGAGATTTCCTAGAATATTATTCTGGCAACATCTGCAATAGGACTATAGTAACCTCGATGAGATCCTATACCAAAATGTAGTAAGTATCGGTTGGGGGTAGGTACAATAGACCTATGTGAGTGATAGAATCACCAACCGGAAGAGGCCGAGCAACTGGGATGGATACTCTTACCGGTAGGAGCCCGAATACCACAATCAAGAGAGACCCATAACCGGTAAGAGTTCCACTCCCATTATAAATGACTGATAGATAGGAACCAAGACATCGGGGGGCCAAAGCAGTTCATTCATTGGCCAAAAGATGCAGCATTTAACCCTAATAATCATTGTAATCAAATTTATCTATGCCCTAGCCAAATACCCGAATCAAGGCCTCCATCTGCAATTGCCATCTTAGATAGCCTGTCTGCTTCCATATTGCCTTCTCTATAGATATAGCTAATCTGAAAACCTTCAAAGGTCTCAAGAAAACCCACATAGGTTGAAGCCATAGGTTGAGACTGGGGGTATGGTTACTACAAACAACATTGACAACATTTAATGAATCACCTTCCAAATGGATTCTTTTTATCCCCAACTCAGACCCTAACTGCAAACCTCTTAATGTCGCTCGGAATTCAGCCTCATTATTAGTGGCCAAACCAATGTCTTTGAAAATTTCCTTAATACAGATGCCGTCAGAATCTCTAATAATACAACCAATACCACTCTGCACTGGATTCCCTGCAGAGGCACAATCAAAGTTAATCTTATACCACCCTAGTTCTAAGACTACCCATTTAACATCCAACCTTGGATTAGCCAGTATTTTAGGATTGCCATTTTCGAAAAGCGAGGGGATGATCAAATTTGGGAATTCTAGCTTTAGCTTCCAATCCCAATCAATATATAGATTCTTTTTTAGCTATTCAGACTTGGTTGATTCATTCAGGAGCTCAACCAGGTGGTTCTCTATTTTCCCATAGGGGGCTAACTAGCCCATTTCTTTATCCTGCAAAATTCTTCGGTTCCTTTCTTTCCAAATTTCCCAAATCATCAATGAGGGTGGGATAAAAAATAAGTCCCCAAATAACGTCTTGTATTTTGATTTAGGCCATAGTAAAAACCAATCATCCAAACCTTTTGGAAAAGGGCATGCCAGATTTAGCTTCCCCATAAAATGCCACCAACAGTTATTGGAGAATTTGCAGTGAAGCAAAAGGTGGTCAATTGTTTTCGCTTGATTCTAACATAATACACATCTACTAGGTCCATTAATACCCAGTTGAAGGAGTCTTTCACTGGTTAAGATTTTCTTCTGAAAAGCCATCCAAGCAAAGGAACCTTCTTTAGGAAGAAGATGTCTATGCCAGAACAAACTAACCGACCAATCCTTCTTGTCTACTGCAACTTCTTTCAATTTATAGCCAGAACATACCTTATACTTACCATCAGAGGAGCCACACCATCTAATGATGTCCTCATCTAGGGATGTATGAATGATTCAATCCTTTAGAATACTAACAAAAAGATCTTTTTGATTTTGGGTTAAGGCCAAGGGATCCAGAGAATTCCACACCCATTTATCAATACCATTCTTTTTAATTGAATGACCATAATCATAGACCTTGTGTCCCCAAAGTCGACATGTTTCTCTCATTATAGATTGGAGGGTCGGGTTATGACACAAGGATTCTTCGCCACTCCAAGAAACCAGCCAGAAGGATGCATTCCTCCCATTTCCGATATCCCAAGTGACCCGATCGCTTATGATTTCTCTGCACTCTAGAATAAAATTCCAAATGGTCAAGCCCCTGGGAGGGTTGATAACTGTGATAATCCTTTTGGGCTCAAGTGAGTCTAGATATTTGTGTTTTAGGATTCTTTTCCACTTTTGATTACCTCTTCTTAAAATTTCCCACACCAATTTAGATCCCATAGCCAGATTCATAATAAAAATCTACCGAATACCAGTACCCCCTGCACTTTTTGGTTGACTTATTTTTTCTAGGCAATCAAGGGAAACTTCCCTTTGTCATCTAATCCATTCCAAAGGAAATTTATCATTAAAGTAATTAAGTCTTCTTCTATAGAAATCGATAACTTCATGCAAGCCATGGAGAAAACTGGTATGGCAGAGAGGACTGATTTTATCATAGTAAGTTTACCAGCAGAAGATACCCACTTCCCTTTCCAATTTTTGAACCCAGCTTTACATTTCTCAATAAGATGCGACGAATAGCAAATCTTATTATGACTAGCAAAAAGAGGAGTCCCAAGGAATTTACCTAGAAAGTTTGCCACTCTTAAATTGAGGATCCTTGAAAGGACACCTTGCATATTTGGCAACGTATTGATAAAGAAAACTTCTGACTTGTTCTAGTTGATTTTTTGCCCTGATGCCTTGCAATAATCTTCCAGACATGTATTTATGGTCCTTGCCTCTCTTCTACTAGAGGATCCAAAAAGAATAGTATCATCAACAAATTGCAAGTGGGTTGAGTGTTCAACTCTTGTGGCCATATTGACTCTTAGCCAGGGACCATCGTGGTGAAGAGATTTAATCAGCTGACCTAAGGTTTCAGCCATAATTCTAAACACAAATGGTGACATAGGATCCCCTTGACGAATATCTCTTATTGAAGGGAAGAAACCATGAGATGAAATGTTAATCAAAACTAAGAATTTAGGGATTGATATACAATTCTCGACCCAAGTGATTCATTCAATGCAAGAGCCAAATTTCCTCAATACTTCAATGTAGGAGCCAAATTTCCTCAATACTTCTACAAGAAATTCCCTATCCACCATATCATAGGTTTTCATGATATCCAACTTTAATATCATACAAGAAGCTTTAATTTTCCTTGCAGTGTGTAGGGTTTCATGAGTAGTAATGATGCCTTCAACAATAGAGCGACTAGGGGCAAAGTCACTCTGCTCATCTGAAATAATATATTTTAGAAGAGGTTTCAGTCTATTAGTAATGATCTTTGTTACTATTTTGTATACTGAATTGCATAAAGAAATTGGTCTAAAATCACCCATTTGCTAAGGGTTCTTCTTTTTCAGTATTAAAGCTAGAAAGGTGTGATTGATGGCTCCCAGCATAGTCATTTTTTTCCTAGATTCTTCTATCGCTAGGTGCAAATCCCGGGCAATAATTTCTCAAAAATGTTGAAAGAAGGCCGCAGGAAAACCATTAGGGCTTGGAGTCTTATCAGGATTCAACTGGAAGGTAACTTTCCTGACTTCTTCTAAGTTAATAGGTTTAAAGAGCTCTTTATTGTGTCTTTCAATGATTATAGAGGGGATTGAGTCTAGAATTTTGTTTCTTGCTTCCTGAATACTCTGGCAATTTTCATTCATCAAAGATTCAAAATGTCTTACTGATTCCTAGGAAATATCCTCATAAACTCTGGTAATACTGCGATCTGGTCTCACAACCTCCAAAATTCTAGTCCTGCTATGGTTGGCAATAGCCGATCTGTGGAAAAACTTGGTATTTCTATCCCCATCCTTAAGCCAAAGTTCCCTAGATTTTTGCCTCCTGTGAATTTCCTCACGTCAAAAAAATTCATTTAGTTCAGACTTGAGAGAGTTCTCCCTTCTGAAAAGTTCATCATTCATGCCTAAATTTATAACAGAACCGTTTAAAACCTCCAGCTCTGCCGTAATCCTAAGTTTCTCCTTATGGATGTTTTGGAACTGACTCAAATTCCACTCTTTGATTTTGATCGTAATATACTTGAGCTTCTTATTAATCTTGAACAACCTCGAGTTGTTTCTGAGAGCCGACTCATTCCACCATGCTGCTATCAAATCATGTAGGTCCGACACTCTGAGCCACATCAATTCAAACCAAAAAAGACTGCCACCCTCAGATTGTCCTAAAGACACATTTAGGCAAATAGGGAAATGATCTAACCCTACAAGGGGTAGAATAGATGATTCAAGAATAAGATTTTGTGCTAGCCAATCACCAGCAACTAGAAACCGGTCTAGACGTTCTACAATTTCAGTGAAACCGGTACGCCTATTTGTCCATGTAAAGGTCCCATTTTTTGGGACAATATCCAATAATTGATTCTTATCAACAAATTCCTAGAAATCTTTCTAAGCCATACCAATCCTCTGAATACCACCCTTCTTTTCATTACCTGCCAAGATAGCATTAAAGTCATCAGCAAACACATAGGTGCCCAAAGGAATATTTTGGAATTTGTCTGATAGGAGTGCCCAAAGTTCACGTTTGTCATTGGCAGTAGAAGGTTTGTAGACATTAAATAGGTTGAAGCTCTCATTTTTGCATAAAATAGTGACCAAACAATGCTGCCAATATTTATCTTCACCAAGGAGAGTGACATGAACATTCAGAGGGTTCCAGATTATTCCCATGCCACCTGAGGCCCCCTCAGATTCCCTCAATAGACCTTTCCCTTGTTTTCATGCTTTCATTTTTAGTATAATCTCAGACTGACTCCATTTAGTCTCCTACAATACCCAAATATTTCCCTTAGTCTCATCAATCTGGCGCTTATTAAGCACCATTTGTCAGGGGCGTTGAGGCCCCTGACATTCCAAGATAGTAGTCTCATGGTTCCTGAGGAAGGGGGTTCCCCTTCCCTAAATTAAGTTTGGACTGCCCACTAGCTGCACTTGCGATTTTCAGCATTGTTTTCCTTGATTTGCGCCCCCCTTTTCCCTTTGGATTGAATTTTAGTGCAATAATATGTGATGTAGACTTACCAAAACCTTTTGCTGTATTATCCAATATCAGGTTGGAAACCGGTTCAAGATCTTCTTCCCATTCCGAGGAAGAGGAATCAATTTCTCCTTCTTCCAAGTCAATGGTGGGGCCTTTCTTGCCCAAATCACTAGAGGCAATTGGATCAGCTAGCAAAGGGGAAATAATCTTATGTTCCATCACACTAAAATCACCGGCCTTATTGGGTACTGAGGAAAGAGAAGTTGCAAACTCTGTTGCAATATCGTTTTGAAGGGATTTAGCATCATCTAAGAGATTTAGAAGAGCTTGAGTACTCTCACTATTGTTAGTAAGGACTTGTTGATGATTAATCACAACAAGAGGAGAATTAACAATAGGGTTATTCTTTTCCCCCACCTTCATACTGGTAGCCAAGGATTGTTCTACATCATTTGTTTCCCATTTTTTTGTATTTTCCTTATATAACTTCATGTCAGTTGACTTAGTTTTTACACAAGCATAACTTTTAAGGATGAAGGCCGAAACTTTGCAATCAAGACCTATGTGCTCCCTTGAGAATCATTTGGGGAAAAGGTGCAACTGATATTATCTATCAATCGTTTGAATCCAAACCTTATTGACACCAATAATTTTGACTTCCTCTAGGATACTAGAAATTTGGCTGGTGTTAATGCAAATCCTGATAAAGCAACCCCAAACCCTATCCTCCAAAATATCATCCACAGATACAAAGGTGCCAAGTTCTTTGCAGAAATCTTTAATAATCTCAATGTGCCAATAGTCTGATGGGCAATTGTATAACCTTATCCAGACTGTGTTTTTCGGTAAGGAATGGAACCGGGGATTAAAATTTGGTTTCCAGTCAATGATGTGCACCCCAATCCCGTCCAAAGTATAAGGACCTTTATTTTTAGCTTTAAACATGTCCTCATTTTTCATAAACTCAATAAGATAATAATCATTCAGAAGGACTTTAATGTTAATATTCTCCCCCATTGCGATCTACATCATTTCTCAAAATTACCCCTTAACCATTTGCCTCCACCTCATTTAGTTAAAAAACAGAAATCTTGAAGATTTGACCTAGCCAAATTGATCTTGTTATCATCCAAAATAACAGCAGGTCTCGAGATTTTCCTTACTGGTTTGTACATGCATGGGAAAACCGCTGATTGGCATCTTCACCCGGGTTCATTCTTCACAACAGGCCGGATATAGCTCACGCAGTTGGTCTAGTTGCTAGATTTTAGAAGAATCCTAAGGAAACATATTTGATAGCAACCAAGAGGATATTCAGATATTTGAAAGGCACTATTGACTATGGATTATTGTATCGATATGAAGGTAACTTTGACTTGAAGGTGCGTACATATGCAGACTGGGCAGGTAATGTTGATGATAGGAAAAGAACAACCGGTGGAGCATTCTTTCTTGGAGGAAAACTTGTTTCATGGAGTAGCAAGAAGCAAAGTTGTATATCACAGTCTACTGCTGAAGCCAAGTATGTTGCAACTTATATGAATTGTACCCAGGCTATCTGGATGAGGCACGTTCTGGAAGGTTTCAAGATGAAGTTTACAAAACATGTAAAGATCTTATGTGACAATACCAGTGCCATAAATATTTCCAAGAACCCTATTTTGCACACACGAACCAAGCATATTGAATTGAAGTATCATTTCTTGAGGAATTGTAGAGTAAAGATGTGATCTTGTAGCATGTTTCTACCAAGGAGCAACTTGTAGATATCTTTACTAAACCTCTACCTAAGACTAATTTTGAGTATCTTAGAAGTCAGCTCGGGGTTGTAACCCTTCATGAGGTGAATTGAGCATGATGTAGAATACATTAGTACCAAAGCTATTTGCAAAATTTTACAGCAGAATTGATGTAGGAGTGGAGTTATTCCACAGGGGGAGCATCAAGTTGCAAGTCGTTGATGCTGAACAGTGAAGTTTGACATTACATGTTTCACTTTCACTTTGGCATTGTTGTCAAAGGGGGAGAAGAACTATGTGATTTTTGAGAAGAAGAATTGTATGATTGACAGATAGAAGTGTGTGTGTGAAAAAGTGAACCTGTAGCTGCAAGCACAACACTTCAATTAAGTCATTATATGCATGGTTAGTAATCAATAATCAATAAGAAATAAACCATAACAAAGCGAATAATTGCCTTCTAAAAGATGCGAGTATAAGATTGCTCTTAGATTTTTATAAGAAATACCAATGACTAGACTACACCAAGATGAAGGATTTAATCTATATGATATTAAGCTATATGGATGCAAGATGGATGAGTAATTCAAGCAAATTCAGGCAACAATGCATGCAAGCAATAATGAATGTAAAATGGATGCCAGTAATCTAAAAAAGCACAATGATTTCAATGACTCCAGAGCGAAATTAGCGTGATAATAATTTCCAAGCGTGTTCTCAAAATCTCCGGGGTGAATTGGAATGAGAGTTGATGACTGAATTTATAGAGAATTACAAAAAGCTCAATTTAAGATTAATTGAAAATAATTGAGAAATCAGGTTGAGTTAACCTTGAGATAGATTCCAATTATAGTTTAATTGAAATGCATTCAAATTAGAAGTCCAAGTTGCATTGGAAAATAATAATAAATTAGTTCCATGCATATCTGATAAAAATAGACAATTCTTCAATTTAATCAAGAAAAGAGTTTTCTTAATGCAACTAAACTTCTTTTTCTGAAAAGCTTTGAGTTCCAATTTTAGAGAATAATTCAACAATTCAATTAAATTTCTTTTCTGATTTCAAGTTCTAAATTTAGAAAAAGAAATAATATCTCAAGTTTGATTTCTCTCTCAATTCAATTCTTTTTTTGACTTTTGTTTTGTTTCAATTCAACTCTTTGTAATAAATTAATTCATGTTTTGTAATAAATTAATCCTTTCGCATGATTGAATGGAAAATTTATTTATTAATTAAATATGCAAAGATATTTAATAAATTAAAATGGGATAATTGATCAAAATGATTATTCTTGAAATAATTCAATTAATTAATTAAATATTTAATTAATATTGAGTGATTGATTTGCCATGTTATTTTTGATAATTAAAGAATTAATAATGTGCTCAAGATTGATTTAATTGCCTTTGGTTAGGACCTTGGTGATGTTGTCGAGATTAGGGGCCCATGGTTTAGATGACCAATTTTAGGGTATTACAAGAAGGTCTATAGCCAGCTACCAGCTGAAGACAAGGAGAGTACATGGTAAAATGTAAACCATGATTCATATTCACAATCATAGAAATCAATGGTATTGATATTTGTATTGTCCTCAATGCCAAAGGGGGAGATTGTTGGCATTTACATGAAGATTGCATTAATAAAATGTTATGTTGTCATTGATGTCAATTAACCAATAATGATATTATTATAATGTTGTTTTATAACCGATAGGAAGAGATAATGGAGTGAATGGGTATTGCTAAGAATTGAAGAGTTGAACCGGTAAACCCTACGTGTTGATTTGATAAACCCTAACCGATTAAGTTTGGTGAATTGGTTGTAATGGTTTATGATCTAATGATGAGTGGTAATGATTATGACGCATATGCATATTGTATAAAGAGAGTTTCAAAGTGTTTTTGGTGCATTGAGATAATGGTTTTTAACTTGGGAATGAGAAAGTATATTGCATGTAATGCAAAACACATGATGAGTTACAAAGTTCAATGAAGCAGTGCTCAAGGAGCGGTTGAGGCTATCTTGAATGATGTGTAGAGATTGTTATGTAATCTAATGGTCATACTTGAACCAACTTATTTGTAATCTCTATGAGATAATTAGGTTTTTTTTGTGTTACGGACCTATTGATTTGTTTATAAGGTCGATGAGTTGTTTTGTTGAAGAGTTGGCAAATTTGTAGTTGAGTGTGTGGTTTGCGAACCAGATGAAGTATCTATAGTTTGTGCAAAGGCAGATAGGAGCATGGAAAGGATCTGAACAAGTAAATGTAGTGCTATTCAAACAAATCAACAAACCCCTATTGTTTTCTAAAAATTACAACAGTTAAAATCCCCTAACCGGGTAAGCTCTAACAAGCTTGTTGTTATTAAAATCCTCTAACCAGGTGGTCCATTAGCTTGGATTTCAAATCCTCTACCGAGGTTACTCCTCATAGGGTATTGCTTCTAATAGGGCATTATAGTCAATCCCTTAACCGGGTGGTCCCTAACAAGATTTGTTCTTAACAAGACTTTTTGTAAAGCTTTAATAGGCTTGGCTCCTAATAGGGCGAACTTTAGAAGAGTTTAGATAGTTAACTTGTGAGTCTCATCTCATTGTGGTTTTTCCCATTTGGGTTTCCACGTCACAAATATTGTGTCAAGTGGTGAATAATTTTGTGGTTATGTTTACTATGGTCGAATTTCTTAACCACTTAATCCACTTTGATATGTTATGATTAACTGACAACAATCTGAAATGAGGTTTTAATTATGTCAATAAAGTATTTGGATGTTTGTGAGTTTCAAGTTGTTTATTGTTAATCTGTTATAACAGTCAATTGGTTTATCTTGACAGTGATATTGCATTTATAGTTCAATGGTTTAACTTGTTAGTTTAAAGTTTTATTTGAGAGGTTGATTCTGAGATTGGTGAAAGTTTATATCAATTTTTCTATCTATTGAATCACCCCCTGTCTCTTAGTAGTTGACCAGATCCTTATTCTTTCATCATAACATTAGACACCTCATTAGTATGGTGTTGTGGAAAGAAAGAATATAACTATCTTTGATGTGGATAGAACTATGATGATGGGAGTTAATCTGCCTCATATCTATTGGAGAGAAGTTGTTAGCACAACGGTGTACACATTCAATAGAGTTTATATCAAAGGACACATCGGTCAGACACCTTATGAGTTATGGTTTGGTCATACACCAACAATTAAGTATTTTAGAATCTTTGGTAGTAAATGCTATATTAGAAGAGATGATTCCATTGGAAATTTTGATCCTAGATGTGATGAAGGGATATTTTTTGGTTACTCTAATGAAAGAAAAGAATATAGATGTTATAACAAAAGATTACAAAGAATTGTGGGGAGTACTAATATCAAGGTGGATGAGCATAGCAAAGGTCAAATCAGAACTTATGAGAAAGAATTGGAAGTGGAGATGATCATAACTGAACCGGTAGCACCTATACCAAAACATAATGTTGAACCAGTTACTCCGAATGTATCAAAACATTCAATAGTAACTGAAGATCAGAGCAGGGAAACGGAAAGTTAGAAGACTCCTAGGTATGTAAGGTTAAATCATTCAGAAGATCAGATCATTGGAGACAAGATCAAAGGAGTAATGACAAGAAGAAGGTTGGCAGCTGAAGAGGTATGTTTAATTTCTCAAGTTGAACTGGCATTAGTAATTGAAGCATGTAAAGATGAATGTTGGATGAAAGATATGGAAGAGGAATTAGATCAGATAGAAAAGAACAATACATGGACTTTAGTTCCCCGACTTGAAAATAAGAATGTTATTGGGACTAAATGGGTCTTTCAGAACAAATTGAATGGAGATGGACAAGTTTTGAGGAATAAGGCTAGATTGGTATGCAGAGGATATTCTGATTAGAAGGAAGGAATTGATTATGATGAGATTTTTACTCCGGTAGCTAGGATTGAATCTGTGATATTATTTCTTGCTTATGCTTCACATAAGAAATACAGGGTTTATCAGATGGACGTTATGTGTGCATTCCTGAATAGAGATCTTGAAGAGGAATTTTATATTGAGCAACCTGATGGATTTTCACTTTCAGATGACAAAAACATGGTTTGCAAGTTAGGGAAAGCTTTATATGGATTGAAAGAAGCCCCTAGAGCTTGGTATGCTAGATTGGACAAATATCTTTCAAAGATTGGTTTCATTAAAGGTAATGTAGACAAAAAATTGTATTAAAAGATCACTGATGATGAAATATTTACTGTTGAGGTCTTTGTTGATGATATCATTTTTGGAGGTGACGATAGGTTATGTATGGAATTCTCTAATAATATGAAGAATGAATTTGAGATGTCTATGATTGGAGAGATGAAATTTTTCTTAGGTTTACTGATTACTCAGACTAATAAAGGTATTTTCATTTGTCAAACTAAGTATGCTAGAGAGTTATTGAAGAAATTTGGTATGGAAAATTCTAAACCGGTTGGTACTCATATGGTTACAAGTGAGAAATTGACAGAGAAAGATGTATCAGCTCTAGTAAATCCTACAAGGTATAAATCTATGATTGGAGGTTTGTTATATTTGACTCAGACTAGATTGGATATAATGAATGTAGTTTGTATTGTATCAAGATATCAGAGTGATCCTAGAGAGAATCATGAGAGTGCGGTGAAAAGGATTTTCATGTATTTACAAGGAACAACTGAGTATGGTTTGTGGTATCCTAAAGATGATGACTTTACACTATGTGCATAAACATATGCAAATTGGGATGGAGATGTTGATGATCGGAAGAGAGCATCCGGTGGAGCTTTCTTTCTTGGAAAGAAACTTGTTTCATGGATCAACAAGAAACAATCATGTACTTTTTTATCTATTGTTGAAGCTAAGTATGTTGTTGCAGGTACTAACTATACACAAGTTCTATGGATGAAGCAAGTGAAGAAGGCTATTTTTTTCACATCGCCACTTTTTGGCCCCCCTTGATCTTGCACTAACCCACCAGATTCTTTGATATGTCAATAGCAGCAGAGTTGTCACAATGAATAACTATCGGCTCATTACAATCAATCATGTACTTTTTTATCTATTGTTGAAACTGAGTATGTTTTTGCAGCTACTAACTATACACAAGTTCTATGGATGAAGCAAATGTTGAAGGATATAAGGATAGATTGTAATGAGCTGATAGTTATTTATTGTGACAACTCTGCTGCTATTGACATATCAAAGAATCTAGTGGGTTAGTGCAGGATCAAGGGGGGCCAAAAAGTGGCGATGTGAAAAAAATAGCCTTCTTCACTCGCCTAAAAATGTGAAAATCCATGTTGACTTTTTGCTTGGCCTGGGTGTCAGTACACTTTGGCCTGGTAATTACCTATGCAAATCAGATATCCAATTTTTATTTGTAATTTTAATTTAAAAAATATATTATATGTTACATATTATATAATATATAATCTATTATTATATTATATAATAATATTATATTATATATAATATAATAATGTAATATTATATTATATATAACATAATAATGTAATATTATATTATAATATTATATGATATTATTATATAATATAATATTATATGATATTATAATATAATATAATATTATATATAGTATAATATTATATTATATATAATATAATATAATATAATATAATATAATATAAATATAATGTTATATTATATTATATTATATTATATTATATTATATTATATTATATTATATTATATTATACTATATTATATAATATAATACAATACGTATTATATTATATTATATTATATTATATAATATAATACAATCCGCATTATATTATATTATATTATATAATACAATACATATTATATTATATTATATTATATTATATTATATTATATATTATAATATATATAATATAATACAATACGTATTATATAATATAATAATATATTATTATATTATATATGTTATTTAAAAATAATTTAAGTGTAAAAATTGGATATCCGATTTTATCGGATATCCGATTTTTTGAGACTTTTATATTTTGACAATGGTAGCCCATGAGTCATTTTTAACTCACGGGCTACGCGATTTCATCACAATCCAGTATCCGCTCCATTCGATATCCATTTTTTTGACAAAAAATTGCTAAAAGATAGATTCAGAGGTAAGAATTTTATCGTTTTGAATCATTTTCATTCATTTTTTGTATTTTTTGTTAATGTTTATTTGATTTTTCATTGAAAATATGGTTTTTTTATGGAAACTAGGTTTTTTTAAATCAAATACCTAATTGTTTAAGTTTGTTAACTAAATTTAATTGTTTACATTCAATTTGGTTAAAAATGGGGGATAACAATGAAAACACTGACGAACAACAACTGCAACAGCCAAACCCTTATTTGCCAAACCCCCCCTCAATTCAGGATTTGATTGCACAAAATTTGAATGAATTGAGGGGGATTGCAGAAGTATATCGTAGTATCCCTCGTCTAAACCCAATGTTTGATCCTCTCATGTCGATCATAAAAAGTATGGAAACCATGACTGAGGAGCATGATGCTGCCCTTTTGTGGCGAGATTCTATGAGGGAAAAATATGCAGATGGCTTGTCGTATAAGGATATCAAGGATCTTGAGATATCCAAAGCCGAAATCGCCTCATTGTTTGTCAATCCCCATACTGGCCAGCTCGTAGATCCCAAAAAAAAAAACTTTCTATTAAATGGTGTACAAATGATGGGATTGTGAAAAACTTTTGGGATCATTGGTGGATGTTTTTTGACAAACCACCCAACAACAATCTTGGTATCCCCTTCTATTTTATAAAAAAATTGTATGATGAGTTTGTTTTACACAAACATGTGAACTACTTTGACATCCAACCTTTCTAGGGTGTAAGTTTAGGTATGCCCCAAAATAGACTTGGGGCAATCAGAGTAGTCCAGGGCCCGTATGTGCCTCCTCCTCATGTTGATCCCCCACCTATAGTGCAACATCCTGATATCATTTGTGAGGCGGATTCACAGACCATATCGACTATTTAGTCTTTGAGTAGCCTTTTGGTTTCTCAGGTCATGTCAGTAGCTCAGCCTACTGTTGATGGTAGTGGTGCATCCGGTGGCGTTGACACATCATCCTCGGCTCCACACATATGCATGCCCCATAGTTGTGTCATGTGTGGGCACTTATGCTTGGGTCTAGTAGGACAGCCCATCGATCATCCTGTGGACAGTGCAGATTATGAGGTGCATGAGATGCATGATGCACCAGATGTTATTACACAGACTGGAGGATACCCTGGGGAGTCCTCACATGCTAGAGGCGAGGAGGCACTATCATCATACATTGATGATGTAGTGGTAAGATTTGTATTTTCACAGTTCATGTTATATTTTAATTAAATATTTATAAATTAGATAATATTAAGTACTAATTTTTATTTACATGGTCTATTTAATAGTTGATGACCGAGGATGAGTTGAGACAGATTCAGGAGGGCACCTTGTTGGCCATTTCATTTGGCCTTGATAGCTTGACGATACATATATTATTTCACCTAGTCATTTGTATTTTATTATACATACATGCTCATCATTTATATTGGTATTAATTAGATTATGTAGTAACTTGCATGTATATCTTATTTTACTCTTGTAGGGCACAAGCAACATGAGTGCATAGTAGTGTGATTTAGGATTTGGTAGTCTAGTTGGAGACAAGGGAAAGGTAATTGAATGCAAATATGATTGAATGAATAGTTTAAATAACTTATAGTGATTATAAATATCTAGACATAGATTGATAGTTTCATATACTTGTTGTGTATATATACAGAGAATCCTTGGCTTCACATCCTTGATGACTACACCCAGTATACCTAAAGAAGAAGAAGAGATGCCTTGAGTAGATGTCTGTTTATTTTATTTTTTGATTAGTAGATATAATTTGTTATTATCAGTGACAATTATATGCTAATTTGTATCAATGTCATGTTTCTGAACATATGTAGGTTGTTTATGAAAATATTCAAAACATACCTCCTCTACTGAAGACATACATCAAGAGTCCTGCAAAGATAAAGAGAAAACATGGAGATGAGGTAAACATGAATAGTTCAATTATAGTTCATTTTTATGTTAACTTTTTGAATGTGAATTATATAATATAACTAATATTAATCGTGGTTTGTTTTTCTTGTGCAGGATCCTTCAGAGCCGAGCAGTGCGGTGAAGAGGATCGATTTTGATGATCCATTAGCAACTTAGGATGTTATAGATAGTTTTGGGATGCTTACATGTCTAGTTGGCATGTATATTTTGTATATGGACATACATTCACGTATTTAGACATACATTTTGTTTCAGTTGGTATTTATGCCATATTTGTGTATGGACATACATTTGTAATCATTTGACATTTTTATATATACAGAAGTTGATATTCAATCATATAAATTGTTGCTCATCTATGCGTGGTGTTATCATGGAAATCTTTAATCTTCATTCCAATAATTAACAATGGTTAATAATGGCTATTTAATGAACAATACAATTCATTTCATTTCATGTTATCGTAAGTGTTGTTTTTATAATGAACAATATAATTCATTTAATGAACAATACAATACAATTCATTTAATGAACAATACAATTTATGAACAATACAATTCATTTAATCAACAATACAATACAATTCATTCAATGAACAATACATTTCATGAACAATACAATTCATTTAATGAACAATACAATACAATTCATTTAATGAACAATACTTGATACAATTCCTTATTACCCTATGCATGGTCCTATTTTTCCCCCCACCTCGGTCGAACGCTCAGAGTTTTATTAGGGCAACAATTTTTTGGTTGGTGAAAAAATTGTCAGTCTCACTCAATGGAATGTTGTCGCGTGGCCGATTTCTCGTTCTGCTCGTTGTGATGATGAACCGTCTGCTCTGACATGTCCAACTAGGCATTATTACCCTATGCATGCTCCTATTTTCCCCCCCCACTCAATCGAACGCTTGGGGTCATACCCTACCGGTGTCGTCCCTTGAGTGCCCTAAGTGCTCAAAATTATCAAACTTTGACAAGGCCTAACTTAGAATTCGTGGCACCTGTGAATGATCCATTTGAACCAAGGGGCCACAAGAGGGGTCCCTATGAAAGCCTATCTCATTTTTTCAAGTTGCCCTATGGTTTTATTAGGGCAGCAATTTTTCGGTTGGCAAAAAAATCGTCAGTCTCACTCAATGGAATATTGTTGTGTGGCCGATTTCTCGTTCTACTTGTCGTGATAATGAACCGTTGGCTCCGACATGTCCAGTTAGGCATTATTACCCTATGCATGCTCCTATTTCTCCCCCCCCCCAACTCGATCGAACACTCGAGGTCATAGCCTACCGGCGTCGTCCCTTGAGCGCCCTAAGTGCTCAAAATTGTTAAACTTTGATGGACCCTAACTAGGAATTTGTGGCACCTGCAAATGATCCATTTGAACCTACGAGGCCATGAGAGGGGTCCCTACAAAAGCCTATCTCATTTTTTCAAGTTTCCCTACAGTTTTATTAGGCAAGCAATTTTTCAGTTGGTGAATAATTCGTCAGTCTCACTCAATGGAATGTTGTCGCGTGGCCGATTTCTCATTCCGCTCAACGTGATGACGAACCGTCAACTCCAACATGTCCAATTAGGCATTATTACCCTACGCATGCTCCTATTTACCCCCCCCCCCCCCCCCAACTCGATCAAATGCTCGGGGTCATACCCTACGGACGTCGTCCTTTGAGTGCCCTAAGTGCTCAAAATTGTCAAAATTTGACAGGTGCTAACTCAGAATCCGTGGCACCTACGAATGATCTATTTGAACCTACGAGGCCATGAGAGGGGTCCCTACAAAAGCCTATCTCAGTTTTTCAAGTTTCCCTACGGTTTTATTAGGGTAGCAATTTTTTGGTTGGTGAAAAAATCGTCAGTCTCTCTCAATGGAATGTTGTCGCATGGCCGATTTCTCGTTCTGCTCATCGCGATGATGAGCCATCAGCTCCAAAATGTCTAGTTAGGTATTATTACCCTACACATGCTTCTATTTTTCCCACCCCACTCGATCGAACGCTCGGGGACATACCCTATCGACATCGTCCCTTGAGCACCCTAAGTGCTCAAAATTGTCAAACTTTGACAGACCCTAACTTGAAATCCGTGGCACCTGTGAATGTTATATTTGAACCTATGGGGCCAAAAGAGGGATCCCTATGAAAGCCTATCTTGGTTTTTCAAATTTCCCTATGGTTTTATTAGGGCAGCAATTTTTTGGTTGGTGAAAAAATCGTCAGTCTCACTCAATGGAATGTTGTCGCGTGGCCAATTTCTCGTTCTGCTCGTTGCGATGATGAATCGTCAGCTCTGACATGTCCAGTTAGGCATTATTACCCTATGCATGCTCCTATTTCCCCCCCCAACTCGATCAAATGCTCGAGGTCATACCCTACCAGCGTCGTCCCTTGAGCGCCCTAAGTGCTCAAAATTGTCAAAATTTGATGGGCCCTAACTCAGAATCTGTGGCACCTGCGAATGATCCATTTCAACCTATGGGGCCACGAGAGAGGTACCTACTAAAGCCTATCTCAGTTTTTCAAGTTGCCCTACGGTTTTATTAAGGCAACAATTTTTCGGTTGGCCAAAAAATCATCAGTCCTACACCTCACACTCACAAGATTAATAATGAAATGACATTTATGATTCATAAAATGCTGACAAAGTCTAATCAAAGTTCAACTTCAAGATGTATACAACATATCATATTCAACTTCAAGATGCATACAACTTACCATATTCAAGCTCATGCCAACCACCACTTGGATATTGTTATATGTCGATTACAGTACAATATATGTAATAAAACCATATAGTCTTACAAAAAAGCCATCATAGACCATCTATGTCAATTAAAGTACAATTCATTTGTAATAGGGGCACACTCACAATGTGAAGTTGCAAAGCCATGTGGGAAGCATAAAAATAGAAATTTACTAATCTGACTCATACTACTATCAAAAGCATCAAAGATGCTATTGCTAGAGAACACCATGCTCCATTATGGAGAGAATATTAGGTGCATCTAATGTCAGCGTTTGAAAATGAAAGAATGTTATTCAATTGCCAAAATCTAACTGACTTTATTTTATAAACCATTAATGAATAAAAATAGACAAGGTTACCTAAGTGAAAGTTCGATGACCACCTTGACTAGTCAATGTCAAATGTGTGATTCAATAGATCATCTGTCATGACAATTTGATCCACTGCAGATGTGTCCTAGCCAAATGCATTTGAATCATCTTTATGATAATAAACACAACAAGACCCACAATTTAATCTCATTAATGCACAAAGGAATATGTACCATCACTAAGAGAGGGCCTTGTGAACGACGAATGAGCTAGCATGAACCTGTATTTTTAAGAATTGTTAGTCTACACATAAATTGCATGGATGAACATAAGTGGTGTTGCAAAAATACATCCCTGCCAATTATATCGAGTGTACTCGCTATGTGCATGCAAAAACCGTGTTGCCCAAAAAAAACGTTCATCAATAGACTTGCATTTTGAACACATCCTTAATATACATGTAACAAACTTGAACATTAAGGTTTAATGATCATTGTTTGAAATGAAATGCATGATAAAAAAATAAGGCATCATTAAAGACCTACTACTCAAGTGTGCCTGAAGGGTCATCTCTTTGTTTAAGAGTATCCAGTATTGCTTCATGATCAACAGTAGTCATTGTCCATAGCTCTTTGGTCTTCGGTTTTGCTTGATGCTTCAACAACTTGACATTTGTAGCTATAATAAGGTGTAAATACATTATAATGGTTTTGTGTCTCTCATAGTCTTCAAATGCAGGTATGCCATTCTTTCTAATCATGTATGTTTGCAACCAAGTTCCCACAACAACAACTAAACCTGTAGGATATGTGAACCCATCATCATCTGTCACTGGTTGTGTTAGCTTTTATTTTCCCTGTACACATCGTGCCAACCAATATTCTGATCTCTCTTCATTCCTTTGTGGTGCAACAACTGCAAAAACATGTCTTGGCTGTACAAGATCTGATAGACAATCATACTCAAGTGAACTTTCCATGTCATCATTTGACAAGGATATTGTTTGAGATAAAGGAGTTAGATAGTGGGGAACCCACATATCAACCCAATCACACCAAAGACAACTCTAACAAAAACAAGCCAAAACTCGTGTCCAAATGGTCAATGTACTTGCATCTGAGTTGAGAAATAAATGCATCTTTGAAGAATCTTTAATTGTTTGACAATCAAATCTATCTCCCACTGTTCCCTCCTCAACCAACCAAAATAATCTGCTCACTGCTAAATCGAGAGTACCTCCGTGTGACAATGTTGAACTACACCAATCAACAATAGAATGTGCATCAGAGTAATTTGCACCTGAAATTCTCAATTACTCCTTAACTAGAGCTCTCTTCAAACATGCACCTGCTCCATCATGCTCTCCCTTCCCATGCCCTGCCTCAAAAAAACACCAAATATGAGGTATACGCCTCTCCACATGCATTCTACTCAACCAATAAAACATACGGGCATTCTTGAATTGACCCATATAGTTATCTAACCATATTATATGTCGGTCAATTGCAATATCTTTCTCATGCAAGAACTCAAAAAATTCTCGAAAGAATGTTGCACATACTCAGAGGAGTGTGATCTATCATCACTCATATAAAAATGATACTCCCTGATTATCTTCTTGTCCTCTTCTGTACTATCAGGAGCATGTCTATATGTAATGTGAACAAAAATAGCAATCTGGACTGAATTGTAGTACTAAGACTGTACCTCATTCTGTGGTTGCAATGTATAGTTCTCTGCAAAATCAACCACCTATACAATAGTGCCAATCGGGAAAGAGTTCTTACACATCCTAAACTATTGATCCAACCACTGAGACATATGGGTGTGCCTTGCATACTTGTAGAAATTTTTTTCCTTAAAATCCAAAATAAAATCAGCAATACTCACTTCTCTTGAGACTAATTCACATCTAGAACCTTCACCTCCACTCTTCAAATTATATTTCACTATCTTGTATCTTTTTTTCTCAACATAATTATTTCCAAACTCGTGTTTTCTGCCCTCATGAAAACATGAAACAAACTTTGACAACCCACCGCATTCTGAGTACTTCTCATTCAAACAATCATTTCTATAGAAATATCATCCATCATCTCTAGGGAATAAATATAGATCTTTCAAGTCTCTTGATGATCTTGGAAATAGCATTGCACCACACTCCTGTAACATCTCATTAGTATGCATCATAGAACGAATATGACATAAAAGTTCATGGTACATTGAAAACTCCACATGGTACTTGCAACAATAGGTATTGCGAATCTTAAAAGGAACACAATAAAATGTTTTCAAAGATTCAAAGGCCCTTTGTGATATTTGCAAAGTTGGATGTAATTCACAAAATTTTTTGTACAACATTGTTTGGCTTGATTCCAAGAAATGTTTGGGATGCGGTGTGCGGTCTCGGTTGCCAATTCTTAATTTCAAAATGTCCTTTACATTGGGTGACACTCTAGAATTAGAGTGCCAAAATTGTTGAATCTCTTCCTTCACATTGTCAGTCAACTTTCTATCAACACGTGGAAGCCTCCCACCAAATGCCCATGTATCTTGTTGAAGTGGATCATCAAGTCTGTCTTCGTGCAAGTGCTCTATCCAAAGTTTTACGGTTTATGTTAAAATCAACACAAGTTTGTCTCATTTGATGAGCCTTCCTCAATTGATGGCTTACTAAGGAGGTTGTAATCACTCTTCGAGTGGCTCTCTTATCTCTTTCTTTGGTATTCTTTCCAATAGAATTGAGAGTGTCAAATAGATTTTTTGCAATAATAGAATTTCTCTCCGTCTTCTTGTTCATACGAATATTCAATTTGTTTAGCAATGGTCTCATCTTTATCATCTTTAGCAATTGAACAAAGAGTTGGTATTGCTCGGTCAATGTCTTATTGCTAAAATTTTGGTTGAAAAGTTCTGTAGCCCACAACCAAACGGTTCTTGTTGACCTCTTGCCTTCAAGATTCGCAATAATGTTCTCATCGATTTCAAATAACCATTTTGGGGTTCTTGAAGGTCTTGGATTTGGAATTTGTCTTTCATCCATGAGAGGGTCTTCATTTATAAAGTAATTAGGTGTTACATATGGTTCACTTGGTGAGGCAATTCCACCTTCAATGTTAAAGTTTTCCACATTTTCACCTCCTATGTCAAAATTTTCCACATGTTGAGCATTTTCATTATCACTTTCAACATTTTCAAAATTTTCAATATTTTCACTTTCAAAATTTACATTTTCATTTTCAATAACTTGTGGCACATTTTCAATTTCAATTTCCGCTTCAGTTGAAGTAACATTAGCAATATTTAACATACCTTGTCTTCTCCTCCTATGACATTCTCTATCTCTTTCTCTATAGACTTCAACTTGGTCATTTGAAAGTTTTCTTTTGCGTTTAGACTTCTGACGACTACTACTCCCCATTTCCCTCCACACATATGCTCCTTCATGATTGACAATGTAAGTTTTCACTTTAAGAATCTCCCAAAAGCACAAATTTGTCTCTAGTTGTCTGAAACCCCATGATCCTTGACAAAAAACATAGGACCCAGACTGTCGGCCGTTCGAATCTACAGAATGGCCCACAAACCCTTTTTTTCTTAGTTTTTAGTACTAAAATCAGATATCAAATAAAATTAGATATCAGATTTTATCCGATATCCAATTTTTGTACAAAAATATGTGGTCCCCCAAAAAAATTCCCATTGCCGCCATTTATGAACTAAATTGCCACATGGCAGAAATCTGATATCCGATTAAATTAGATATCGGATTTTATTGGCCATATTTTAGAGAGAGAGAGAGAGAGAGAGAGAGAGAGAGAGAGAGAGAGGGAGAGAGAGAGAGAGAGAAGGAGAGGGAGAAAGAGAGAGAGAGATGAGGAGAGGGAGAGAGAGAGAGAGAATATGACCCCTAATGTTATGATTTGGTGTCTTAAGGGGTCCTATGGTGTCGTTAGGGGTCATATGGTATCTTGTGACACCATAGGACCCCTTGAGACACCAAATCATGTTGTTAGGGGTCATATTTACACCATAGGACCCCTTAAGACACAATATGACCCCTTAGGACACAATATGACCCAAAGCGACCCAATATGATGTCATTAGGGGTCATATGGTGTCCTAAGAGGTCATAAGGGTTCATGGGACACCATATGACCCCTATGGACACCATATGACCCCTAAGGACACCATAAGACCCCTCAAGACACCAAATCATGTCGCTAGGGGTCCTATGGTGTCGTTAGGGGTCATATGGTGTCTATAGGGGTCATATGGTGTCTTTGGACACCATAGGACCCCTTAGGACACAATATGACCCAAGGTGACTCAATATGGTGTCATTAGGGGTCATATGGTCTCCTAAGAGGTCATAAGGGTTCATGGGACACCATATGACCCCTATGGACACCATATGACCCCTAACAACACCATAGGACCCCTTAAGACACCAAATCATGTTGTTAGGGGTCATATTGTGTCCTACAACCTCGTAAGACACAATATGAGCCCTAACAACATGATTTGGTGTCTTAAGGGGTCCGATGTTGTCATTAGGGGTCATATGGTGTCCATAGGGGTCATATGGTGTCCCATGAACCCTTATGACCTCTTAGGACACCATATGACCCCTAATGACACCGTATTGGGTTGCTTTGGGTCATATTGTGTCCTAAGGGGTCCTATGGTGTCCAAAGACACCATATGACCCCTAACGACACCATATGACCCCTATAGACACCATATGACCCCTAACAACACCATAGGACCCCTTAAGACACCAAATCATAACATTAGGGGTCATATTGTGTCTTACAGGGTCGTAGGACACAATATGACCCCTAACGACATGATTTGGTGTCTTAAGGGGTGCTATGGTGTCGTTAGGGTTCATATGGTGTTCATAGGGGTCATATGGTGTCCCATGAACCCTTATGACCACTTCGGACACCATATGACCCCTAATGACACCATATTGTTGTGTCCTAAGGGGTCATATTATGTCTTAAGGGGTCCTATGGTGTAAATACGACCCCTAACGACATGATTTGGTGTCTTAAGGGGCTCTATGGTGTCACAAGACACCATATGATCCCTAATGACACCATAGGACCCCTTAAGACACCAAATCATGTTGTTAGGGGTCATATTGTGTCCTACGACCCCGTAAGCCACAATATGACCCCTAATGTTATGATTTGGTGTCTTAAGGGGTCCTATGGTGTCGTTGTTGGCATATGGACACTCCAATGAGACCTTGTGTGTGATTGAAGGTTTTGTCATTGATGGCAACCTTACAATCCCATGGCACCGACAAGACATTATATCGACAAAGCATTACTCAGGGAACCTTGCAATCCTATGGCACCGGCAAGACATTATACCAGAAAAGCATTACTCAAACAAGACAGTGCACCGGCATCAGCAAGATCAATCTACACCGGCACCGACATAGAAGGAAATATGTATACCGGCACAGAGACCGACAAGATTTTTGATATGTAATATTTTGTTTATTATTGTAAGTCAACTTGGAAAATTGTAAAATGACTCTTGTATATAAAAGAGATCATTGTAGGCATTTGTAGGATATGGATGGGAAGCATATAATAAATTATAAGGTAGACCTAATGTGCGAATTGTAGGTCAAGGGTATATGTAAATAACAGAGAAAGAACCAGTACTAAATCTGGCATTGAAGATTCTATTGTAAAGCAGTACAGAATATTGGATTTGTGTAAATCCTCATTTTAAGTCAGTGTGACTTCTTATTGAGTAGTGAGCTCTAGGCAGTTGGCTTTCCTGCATGTGCAGGCCCCTATTGTAAGTAATATTCTCTTATTGGCCAGTAAGCGAATATTGTGGGTCACAAATCCCATCAAGGGTTTTCCCACACCGGGTTTCCTCGTTAAACATCTCGTGTTATGGTGTTCTTTTCATGTGGATGTTTTTGATTCTGTTATTTACATTAATTCTTGCATACCAGTATACTGTTACTTTATGTTCTGCATATTCAGTTTTAAGAAAATTTCATTACCGTTCAGATACTGATTCACCACCCCCTCTTAGTATCTGTGGGAACCCTTACAATCGTTAGGGGTCATATGGTGTCTTGGGACACCATAGGACCCCTTAAGACACAATATGATCCCTTAGGACACAATATGACCCAAAGCGACCCAATATGGTGTCATTAGAGGTCATATGGTGTCCTAACAGGTCATAAGGGTTCATGGGACACCATATGACCCATATAGACACCATATGACCCCTAACGACACCATAGGACCCCTTAAGACACCAAATCATGTCATTAGGGGTCATATTGTGTCTTATGGGGTTGTAGGACACAATATGATCCCTAACGACATGATTTGGTGTCTTAAGGGGTCCCATGGTGTCATTAGGGGTCATATGGTGTCCATAGGGGTCATATTGTGTCTTAAGGGGTCCTATGGTGTAAATATGACCCCTAACGACATGATTTGGTGTCTTAAGGGGTCCTATGGTGTCGCAAGACACCATATGACCCTTAACAACACCATAGGACCCCTTAAGACACAAAATCATGTCATTAGGGGTCATATTGTGTCTTACGGGGTCGTAGGACACAATATGACCCCTAATGACATGATTTGGTGTCTTAAGGTGTCTGATGGTGTTGTTAAGGGTCATATGGTGTCCCATGAACCCTTATGACCTCTTAGGACACCATATGACCCCTAGTGACACCATATTGGGTTGCTTTGGGTCATATTGTGTCCTAAGGGGTCCTATGGTGTCCCAAGACACCATATGACCCCTATGGTGTCCCAAGACACCATATGACCCCTATGGACACCATATGACCCCTAACGACACCATAGGACCCCTTAAGACACCAATTCATGTCGTTAGGGGTCATATGGTGTCCTAAGGGGTCATAGACCACAATATGACCCCTTACGACACAATATGACCCAAAGCGACCCAATATGGTGTCATTAGGGGTCATATGGTGTCCTGAGAGGTCATAAGGGTTCATGGGACACCATATCACATAACTATCATTAGGCGTCATAGTTATGGGTTGTAAGACACAATATGACCCCTAACGACATGATTTGGTGTCTTAAGGGGTCCTATGGTGTCCCAAGACACCATATGACCCCTAACAACACCATAGGACCCCTTAAGACACCAAATTATGTCGTTAGGGGTCATATGGTCTCTCTCTCTCTCTCTCCTTATCTCTCTCTCTCCTTCCTTCTCTCTCTCCCTCTCTCTCTCTCTCTCCTTCTCTCTCTCTCTCTCCCTCTCCTCCCTCTACTTCTCTCCCTCCCTCTCTCTCTCTCTCTCTCTCCCTCCCTCTCTCTCTCTCTCTCTCTCCCTCACTCCATCTCCTCCTCTCTCCCTCTCTCCCTCTCTCCCTCTCCTTCTCTCTCTCTCTCTCTCCCTCTCCTCTCTCTCTCTCCCTCTCCTCCTCTCTCTCTGTCTCGTTCTCCCTCTCTCCCTCTCCTCCTCTCTCTCTCTCTTTCTCCCTCTCTCCCTCTTCTTCTCTCTCTCTCTAAAATATGACCAATAAAATCCAATATCCAATTTAATCGGATATCAGATTTTTGCCATGTGGTAGTTTACTTCATAAATGGCGGCAAAGGGAAATTCTTTAGGGACCGCAAATTTTTGTACAAAAATCGAATATCGGATGGATTTTATCCAATATCCGATTTTTGTACTGAAATTTTCAAATTTCAAATTTCAGCTCAGGAATGCTTTTGTATTAGGCTTGGAAGTGACAAGCTTGGAAAGTCAACTGAAAAAACGTGTTTTTCAGTATTCCTTGATTTTCCAGACTTTACACTGGTGGTTGATGACTTTTTTTGTAGCCTCTCTCTCTCTCTCTCTCTCTCTCTCTCTCTCTCTCTCTCTCTCTCTCTCTCCCTCTCCTCTCTCTCCCTCTCCTTCTCTCTCTCTCTCTCTCTCTCTCTCTCTCTCTCTCTCTCTCTCTCCCTCTCCTCCTCCTCCTCTCTCTCTCTCTCTCTCTCTCCCTCTCTCTCCTCCTCCTCCTCCTCTCTCTCTCTCTCTCTCTCTCTCTCTCTCTCTCTCTCTCTCTCTCTCTCTCTCTCTCCCTCTCCTCCTCTCTCTCTCTCTCTCTCTCTCTCTCTTTCTCCCTCTCCCCTTCTCCTTCTCTCTCTCTCTAAAATATGACCAATAAAATCTGATATCCAATTTAATCGGATATCAGATTTCTGCCATGTGGCAATTTACCTCATAAATGGTGGCAAAGGGAAATTCTCTGGGGACCGCAAATTTTTGTACAAAAATCGGATATCGAATAAAATCCAATATCCGATTTTATCCGATATTCGATTTTTGTATTCAAATTTTCAAATTTCAAATTTTGGCTCGGGAATGCTTTGGTATTAGGCTTGGAAGTGAGAAGCCTAGAAAGTCAACTGAAAAAACGTGTTTTTTAGTATTCCTTGATTTTCCAGACTTTACACTGGTGGCTGACGACTTTTTTTGTAGCCAAAATTGATAAAATGAAAAGGGTTTTTTAAGGACGTTCCCAAATTTCCAACAATATAAGGCTTCTCTTATTTCGACTTTAGTAAATAATTATTATTTATTTTCTAATTGAATTCTGACAATAGTCCTGATTGATATACTGATTGAAAAACACTCATAACTTTCAAGCGGTATAACATTTTTTGAAACCGAAACATGCGTCACATCCTATGCTTCATCTACTATAGGGAATAATTAAAAAAAATAAAATTTCATAAGGTTTTGACCAAGTTAAGGTGGTCAGATGTAGGAGTTTCTGAATTTTTGAAAAGATGTAGTAAAAAAATCATAAATAATTATTTAATTCATAAAAAATTAAAAAAAATATGTGTCACATCCGGACATGAGTCTAATACTAATATTATAAATATTATTAAAAAATATTAAGATTTGATTGTGATTAGGGTGGTCAGACATACGTCTACTTCTTATTTTTTTCCTGAAATTTTAGTACCACTGCATTGAAATTTGAAATTTTCATCAAATAGGATTTTTTTTTTCCGAAAAACAACTAGTAGCTTAGAAACTGCATTCAATTTTCTATATATTCTCTTCTTACATATTTTAAAAATATTTTTCACAACTTATTCAAATTTTCATGTCAAGTTGCATAACTCTGATTTTTCTGAAATTTCATTGCCACTTAAGGGCCTATTTTGGCACACCATGATCGTGCACATACCCTAGTATTTCATTCTAAGACAAAGCTCACATATCAATCAAGTATAATTTTTTGAAGGAGAAGGTGGAAGAAAATGAAGTCAGACTGGTTTATATGAACACTAAAGAGAATGTTGCAGATATATTCAGTAAACCTTTGCCCAAGGAATCATTTGAGTACTTCAGAGACAGATTGGGAGTTTCTACTCCTCCGATAGAGACTTGAGTGATGCAGATTGGCATCAATCCGACATGCAATTATCAGAGCTATCATTCATTCTGGATTGATGTGTTGGACTTGGTGCTACTACTTAAGGGGATTAGCTAGCTATGTGGTTCAGAGGTTTTATGATTTTTCTTTGATATTTATGTTATATTTCTAGCATTAATGTCAAATGGGGAGAGATATATGTGAAAAACAGAGCTTAACAAAAATATTAGTCAAAGGGGAGAGATCAGAGCTCAACAAAAATATCTTTCACAAGGGGAGTTTTTTAGAACTTCATTGTCATATCACTTTGAGGAGATTGTTGGTTGTGTTCCTTTGGGGGAGATTTGTTTGGCACTTCTTGGCACTTGGATATTTTTCACATCTAGTGTTGCCATCAATGCCAAAGGGGGAGATTGTTGGTGATTTAGAGGAATTGATTATGTGTTGCATTGATGTTTGTGTAATGTATTGGGTGATTCTCCTGATGTGTTACCGGTTGGATTTATGAATTGATTCATGTTGTTTTGATCTTAGGCTGACTTGGTTTATCATTGGTTTGTGAGATTATGTAATAGATTTATTGTATTATCTTTTAGGTGCCCGACCTAATTGTTTAGGTATTGGGTTGGTATATATATGATGTAAGATCTCTTTGTAGATTATGGTCATGGGTTATGAGATTATCTGTGTGCGAATAAGGTTGTAATCATATGCAGAGGTTGTGGTCGATGATAGGTGATTGAATTAGGTTTGTGAAAGAGGTTTAAGACCTCCAGTATTGAGCTTAACCAGAACTATACTCAGACATAGGAGACTCTATTCTTGAAGTTTACACATCTTTCCAGATTGTAGTCTAGATTTATTTTGTAGTCACTGGGGCTCCTTTTGTGATGAGAAGTGTGCCCTAGGATATTTATTGGACTTCCTGCATGTGAAATACCCTCTCTTTGTAATCACCTACTTACTGTAGAAGTATTATTTGATTGTGGGTAGGCTTCCCACTATGGTTTTTCCCTTTACAGGGTTTTCCACATACAAATCTTGGTGTTATGTGTTGTGGATGGTTGGTAATTGTTCTGTGATTCATGTTGGTACCTAACTGTAATATCTACTATTCCGATATTTGATTTATGCATTCTTGTAGAAGGTTTTGTATGCTTAGAGTTTCATAACTTGTTGACAACTGATTCACTGCCCCTCTCAGTTGTCCACCTGTTATCTGAGATATCTAACATTTTTATCTTTCCAAACCAATTAAAGACACACATGAATGATTCCAAATTTCCTCTACTATACATGCAATGCACTAACTTTACCTTATTCAACACATATACTATAACATGATCCATTAATCCAATATTTCATAAGTCTTCCTATATTATTTGTACAAAATTTATTCTACCTAACTCATTCTTTTTAAAACATAAATCATAGATGCAATGCATGAATTTTGATATTCAATGCAAATTTATTCTAACCAAACTTTTGTTTTAGTACACACAAAATCATATTTGTCAATATGCATTCAATACTTCTATTATCCAGAAAGAGGGAGAAAAAGGAGGGAGAACTATACTACTCAATCAATATTTGTACACAAGATCATGCATGAGATATTTTTTAAACATATAATATTTATCGTACAATGCAACTACTTACAACATTCCCTAAAAAATTCAAATCCAACCTTTCATGAGGTCTCCTAACATTACAAATACAACTAGAAGTATTAAATCCTTATTGAAAAATAATATCTATACATATAATCTTTCTTACATATAGTATCACATATAGAATCATTCAATAGCTCCATTTAATGTTTCTACATCATTAGTCACATCCTTATATTTCAATCAACATAGGAGAATGAACAAAAGAGAAAGATATCATTTGACTACTATTATATATATGCATTACATGCAAGTTCCTCACATACACATCATGTACTACACTAAATCATATTCATAGGTAAAATACAACCACTTTGTTGTACTATAAGAAAATCAATTTATCACTCCAATGTAATAAGCTAATACTAAAATCACAATAGTAGTTTAGAGAATACACAAAAAAATCTTCCTACTCTAGAACATGATCATTAATATACTGAAAACAAACTTTAACATTCAAGTAAGCACTATAAATTAAAAATAAAATTAAGGCCACATAGAATCATATAAACATTCCTTACATCAAGGTAATATGTATAATAAATGAATACAAATGTTGCATACAATTATGATTTTTAGATATAAGGAGAGAGAGCACAAGCATAGATATCTAAAATCTCCAAGGTGTCAATGACCTTTACCAAACATAAATCCTGAAGGACAATCACAAGATAGAGAAAATTATATCACACGACACAAGACAAAGGAAAACAACATTAACCAAATATCCTAGTGATTGCATCACAGGCTCTAATACACCAGTAAGAAAACCTAGAGGATTAAGTGAACCAATAACTATTCTATACAACATAGAGATAAATATAATTTTTTTAAAACAAGATAAATAACAATACATTTAACTAAAAATATCACCTCATCTTAATTGCATGTAAGTGGAAATTAATGTTACAAAATCACATTATTCAAGTAAAGGAATGCTATACATCTAAACTACATGATTACATAATACTAAAGCACAAATAGAATTAACCTCTAACAACCAAATTACTTCCTCTAAGGTTCTTAGCATAATTACTAATAAAGCATCAACTAAAAGATACTTGAGATATTTCCTACTTAAACTATTATACCCACAACATAGAAAAGTTACCATCTAGATTATAGAATTCTAATCATGAGATATAACTATCGCATGCAAGAATTCATCTATTCAAATATCAATTAGAAAAAAAAGGGAAATCACGAATCCCTATCCTAATCAAAGAATTCAAAGAAACAGACAATGAAATAACACAATAGCAAGAAATAGGAATTATAAAGTAAATCAATTGAAATTCCCTACTCCATGACTATGTATAACTTCCATTTCTCTTCTCCTCTCTGTGGTATGATGGCTCTTATATATTATGTTGGCAACCTGCAAATGACACAAAGATTCAAAGTTCGTGATTGTTGAAAATGAAGATTGAATGCTCGATTTATAGATAATTAGAGAAGATTGATTGAAAGGTGGAACAGATTGATCAAGAGGTGGAACTCAGGTGAGCTCACATGAAAATTGATAGTTGAACTGCTGATTTAGAGGTGAAATAGAATTGATTGAATAGATTAATTGAGTCAATAGATTGAGAAAAAGCTAACCGAGGGAAGAAAAAGAATGATTGGAGGAAAATTAATTGATCACAAAGAAAGCTTTATTTAGAAAAGGCTAACTAAAAGATGGAAATAGAGATTGGAGAGATAATGATTTAATTAATTAATTTAGCATGTGCTTGCACTTTGACTTAGATTTTCAATTTAATCTTTGCATGAGATTTATTCAAATAATTGAATTTATTCAATTTAGTATTTGAATATATTTAGAACTTGACTTTGATTTTCAATTTGATTTTTGAAATCATGCACATGTATTTGAAATTAGAAGAAATTAGAAGAATTTGAAATTAAATGAAATTAGAAGAAATATGAAATTAGAATTTGGGGATTTGAAATTTGAATTTAGAGGAAATAATTAGTTAATTAAATAATTTAAAGAAACTATTTAATTAAAGGAATTAAATCATAATTAATTAAATAATAAATATTTAATTAATATTTAGAAGAGGGTTAATGATTAATTGATTTAATGAATAGAGATAGAAATTGAGAATTAATCTATTTAACTAATAAAGATTATTTAAATTAGGGAATTAATCAGAATTAATGAAATAATAAATATTTAATTAACATTGGAAAATGGTTAAAATGATTAAATGATGAAAGAACTGAGATTGGAATAATTTGTAAGATGATGAGGAAATATGAAATTGGAAGAATAAGATTAATTAACTTAATTAAATATTTAAAGAATTATTTAATCAATTAGACGAATAATTTGTATATGATCAATGAGACATTTCTGAGGTGTCTACATTTGCCCCTCTTTGAGACTATGTCAGAATGATGTTGTTTCAAAGAAAATAATAAAAAAATTATTCCCCAGTAATACTTAGGGTGTAATGCCCCCTCGAGAGATTATTTATGCATTAAAGGTATGAATTATCTCTCGAAAAAAGAAGAATGTGAGATGAAAGATAAAAGAATGGTTAGTTGATTAGAGATAGAGATAGGCCATGTGAAGATGATATTGAGATAGAATATGATAGAATGAACCTTAGAATGAAATAGAATAATGTTAGATGATAGAAAATGATTTAGAAAGAGATGATGAGAAAAGAATCAACAAACTAGAAATAAGCAAATGAGATGAAATGAGAATGATTGATTCACGAACCCGTGTCATTATATATTGCATAATATATATTCATCACGAAGCCTTATTATTGAACAATGGAGCTTAGCACATCATGGTATAAGGAACCAAGATGTAAAGATATCTCATTGAAGAAACAAACACATAGCAGACAAGGAGTGAACCCCTCCATTCTGGGAAATACACTAGGGGTCGAGGTATGTGTGGCATTCACAAGCTGAATGCTCCTATCATAGACACCCACTAGAGAAATTTCCCTAGAACTTCATCGGTTCACACCACAAACATCAAACAAAGAAAAAGATAATGCCCATCATGGCTCCTCTAGTCACTTGTGGACATCCTTGAGTAGCATAGGAACATAATCTATCACCAAATGATAAAAGATAAAGACTGACCCAGAAAAAAATCAACAACTATACTGACCTTGTTCCTTCGTTCTTAGTTGCTTGATGTGATGGTTGATAATGTCTGATCTCAAAAAGTTGCAGACCCCGTTTAAGACTGACTTGTCTGATTTCGAGTGTATCCTCTTTTGTTTGAGACAAGATAATGATCACTTTGATATGGATATGATACGATTGATAAGATAGTTTGATCAGTTGATTGCAGATGTTTGACTGGATAGTCATATCCTTTGTTAACTTTGTGCAAGCGTTTGTTGGATATCTGCTAGGGAATTGTTTCTCACAAGACAATTTTTTTTTTTTGATTGATTGATTTTCGATTTTTAGTTCTTTTCCAAGAGCTTTTTCAATGTTTTTGGATTATGTGGATTGATATTTGAATGTTTTTGATTTATTTTTTAGGACATTATATGGATGTTTTTGGTATTTTTTTAGGATCGTATTTGAAATGTTTTTGGATTGACTTTTGTAGGATTTTCCAATGTTTTTGGATTTTGAGTTTTTCACTGTTTTTGGATTTTGAGTTTTTCAGTGTTTTTGGATTTTAAGTCTTTTCAGTGTTTTTGGATTTTAAGTCTTTTCAGTATTTTTTGATTTTTGAAGGACTTTATATGAATGTTTTTGATATTTTTGAAGGACGCTATATAATTGTTTTTTATTTTTTCAGTTATGCCCCTAGTGTGCAGACCTGTATGACATGATGATATATGTACTACATGTGGAGACAATGAATTTTTGACATGACCTATTGTAATGAAATATGCATGATGGAAATGCATTTCCTATTCGAACAAGGTTGACTATATTTGTTTAGCCTTTTATAATACACCAATTGAAATGGAGGTGCAAAATGTTTCATAGATAAGTAGTCAATCGATCCTTAAGGTTCCTTGGAACATCCAAATTAACACACTTAGTGACTAAGATTTACAAATGGAGATGTGGAAAACTTCCCCATTGGTTCTTGAAACTTTGATCTTCTTTTGCCCATGTGTGTGCAGATGAGTTATTTCCTGCTCTTGTATTCACTAAAGATCCTTAGCATCCTATATGAATAGCTACATGGATTATCCTAACTTCAAAAGCATCCTGAATAGAGCCTCATTGCCAACAATATTTTAGGGCTCTGATGAGGTTATATACTGTAATTTCTCAAATATTGCTCCATTGCTAGCAAGTGTTCATAGCCCTGATGGAGTTACTTGCATGTTCCCATAGTCAATCTTTTTGTCGCACTTGTATACGTGATATTTCAGTTATATATCATTTCTCTTTTGCCTTAAGATGAATATGTGGCATAGCTCTTTTTTTTTTTTTTTCTTGCCTTGACTTGTAAGTAATGAAACCTACTTGGGTGTGACAATTATAGTTGCGTTGAAGTAGAATTTTAGATTTTTCACTAGTCATATGATCAACTAGGTGTCTCGAATGAATTAGAGGTTTATTGTGTTTGAGATATAGAAATTGATAGATTTTGGGTTAATCAAGTCCCAAATAGTGAAATCACTACCCAACCATAAGTAAAGTGTCATAGGGTAATGTTGAAAATGAATGACCTTAGGACCTCAAAAGACATCATTCCGAATATCTAAGAAAGGAAATGACCCTTGTTTCTCTTAAATCAAAATGGATGACCAACTTGGATAGTTGCCTTGTTTTATTGATGCTGATATATAAAAAATACAGAAACTTTGCGAATGTGACTTCTGAATATGATGTGCTTGGAAAGAATCTATATGTGATATAGTGCTTTGAATAAAATTATATGCAATGCGGAAAGTAAAACCTAAAATAACCCAACCCTTAGGTATAATATTGTTTAAGGTGCATGTTGTTCATAAGGTCAAAGAGTGGATCTCCTTCCATGGTAGCCAAATTGTATGCTCCATTGCTTATAACCCTTGTTATGATAAAAGGACCTAGCCAGTTAGGTTCAAACTTCTCTGGATTTTCTCGTTCTGCTAGGTTCCTTTGGTTTTCTTTGAGGACTATATCTCCCACTTCAAAATTTCTTGGGTGGGCTTGTTTATTATAACTCTGTCTTAGTCTATTATGACAACCTTGCAGATGATTGAAAGAAGCTTGTCTCTTTTCGTCAAGCGTTTCTAGCTCTTGTAATCTTGCCACCCGATAGTCTTCCTTTGATATGATGTTTTTTAAGGAGACTCTTAGAGATGGTAGTTCAATTTTAATAGGGAGTATTGCTTCTATACCATAGACAAGGGAATATGGTGTTTCTCCTGTAGGGGTGTGTACTCTTGTTCTATAAGCCCAAAGGGCGGGATTTAATTGGAGATGCGAGTCCCGTCTTGTGTCAGTGACAACTTTCTTAAGGATTTTCAATATTATCTTGTTTGTTGCCTCTGCTTGTCCATTGCTTTGTAGATAATATGGTGTTGTAAATCTCTATTGTATTTGAAATTTGTCGCACATTTCTTTTACTTCTTGATTTTTGAATGGACGTCCATTTTTTGTCACTACGCACATTGGAATATCATATCTATAGATAATGTAATTGAGCATGAATTTTGCTATTTTATTTCTAGTGGTGTATGTAAGGAATCACCTTGACCTATTTAGTAAAGTACTCAGTGGCTATTAAGATGAATTTGTGCCCATTGGAAGAAGTAGGATTGATTTTACCAACAAGATCTAATACCCATTGTGAAAATGGCCATGGTGATGTAATAGGTTGAAGATCTTGTGCTGGTGTATGAATGAGATCTCCATGCAATTGACATTGTTTGAATTTTTGCACATATTTATAGGCATCTTTTTCCATAGTTGGCCAGTAATATCCAGTCCTTAGCAATTTCTCTGACAATGGTGGACCACTTTGATGCACCCAACAAATTCCATCATGGACTTCCTTTAGAGCAATTTGTGCTTCATTTTCACCAAGACATCAAAGAAGAGTTCCATCAAAGCCCTTTCTATACAATGTAGCAGCAATAATAGTGTGTCTGGATGCCTGACGAATAAGAGTCTTCTTTTGATTTCTAGACAAATCCGGTGACTTGTACTGAGTATGCAAATATGTGTATATCTCATTGTACCATGGGGATTTTGGACCCACAATTGCACATACATATTCTGTTAATGGAGTCTCATATGCCAGTATCATCAATTGTTCTATAATAAACTCAAACTAAGTTTCATTATTAGGCATATTTAGAAGAGACCCTACTGTAGCCATGACATCAGTTGCCTTGTTCTGTATCCTTGGAATTTGTTCGAAAGTGATTTTACTGAAATTCTCTTTGTAATGCTCTACAATTTGCTTATAAGGCAGTAGTTTGTCATCTTTCATTTTTTAGTCATCATTGACTTGGTTTACAATTAGTTGCAAGTCACCAGAGGCCTGTAATTCTTTTATTCTCCACTGCACAACTATATGAATTCCTATGAGGAGAGCTTCATATTCGGCTATATTGTTCGTACATGGAAAATTTATCTTAAATGACTTAGGGATATAATCAACCTGAGAGGTGATGAAAAGAATCCCAGCTCCAGATCCATGACTTGTATATGACCCATCAAAGTATAATTTCCACATTATAGATGCTATCAATGTAAATACTGATTCATCTGGAAAGTCTATGAGCAATGGGTGACTGTTTTGTAAAGGAGCCTCTGCTAACTGGTCTTCTATAATTTGTCCTTTGATGGCCTTTCTGTCCATGTACTCTATATCAAACTCACTTAGGATCATGACCCACTTAGCCAAACTCCCAGTCAATGTTGCTCTGCTTAACAGATATTTGAGTGGATCAAAGTGTGCAATGAGTTGCACCTTATGACTCATCATGTAATGTCTAATCTTTTGATATGTGAAGATTACAGCTAGACATGCTCGTTCTATAGGAGTGTAATTAAGCTCATAACCGATTACGTTTCTACTTATATAGTAGATAGCTCTTTCTCTTCCTTGTTCATCATGTTGTGCCAACAAAGCTCTTAAAGCTAAGTTTGTCATTGATATATATAGTAACAAAGGTTTTCTTGGACTAGGTGAGACTAATACTGGTGTGTTCAAAAGATAATCTTTTAGAGCTTGGAAATATTCTTGGCATTGTTCTATCCATTTAAAGGTAACTCCTTTCCTAAGTAAATGCTGGAACGGATGACATTTATCTGCCAGCTGTGCTATGCATCTCCTTATGGATTGCAGCCTTCCTTGTAACCCTCTTAATTGCTTAAGTATTGCCAGAGGTTGCATATCTATGATCACTTTGACCTTGGTAGGGTCTACTTAAATTCCTCTGTTAGACACGATAAACCCTAACAGTTTTCTTGCTGTTACACCAAACACACACTTTTTTGGGTTTAGTCTGACATTGTACTACTCTAACTGATCAAATATCTATACAAGGACCATAAGGTGACCTTCTCTTGTCTGTGATTTAGCCCGCAGGTCATCCACATAATCTTCCATTATGTTGTGGATCATGTCTTGAAATAGCGTTGTCATGGCCCTTTGGTATGTTATTCCTACATTTTTAAGACCAAACAACATCACATTCCAGCAGTATGTTCCCCATGGACAGGTAAATGCCATTTTATGTTGATCTTTTGGTGCAATTTTAATCTAGTTGTATCCTGAGAAACCATCCATTAATGATAGCATTTCATTCCTAGCTGTTAAGTCAACTATCATATCGATATTGGGTAATAGGAAATCATCCTTAGGATAAGCTTTGTTTAGATCCCAAAAGTCAGTACAGATTCTTATGCCTCTTATGGGCTTAGGCACAGGTACACAGTTGGATATCCATTCTGCATAGTTGATAGGTTGAATGAAACCTACATCCAACAAATTTTGGAGTTCTATTTTGACCAGTAATGCAATCTGTGGATGCATTTTTCTTAATTTTTGCCTGTATGGTTTAACTCCTCATAGCAAAGGTAAATGATGTAACACCAACTTAGGATCTAAGCCTGGCATATCTGCATAGGACCAAGCAAAGTTGATAGGACATTGTTTGAAAAAATGAATGAACTTGTCCTTTTCCTCTTGATTTAATTATTTTGCGAGGTGGATATTATGTACAACCTCTCATTCTGCTATATTTACCTCTTTAATTTCTTCCATAAGAAATGTTGAATCTTCTCTTTCGATAGGGAGGTTACCTAACTCACTCTTGCCATTATGGTTATTTTGATCTGTATCTTCTATGATAGAGGTACTTGCCTCTCCAAAATATGTCATCCTATCCAGGTCTATAGTAAATCCTGCCTTATGATCACCTTGTGGAAATCCCTCTCCTACTTCGAGGAATTTTGTAATGGATTCATCATTTTCAAACCAATCTAGGGTTGGTTTTCCTTCTCACTCCCAATCAATCAAGTATGAGTGTACAAGGGGTAAATCATTACTCGCTTCTATAATAGATTTTGATAACATGAAGACTTGATTGTTTGAGTGATTTGGTGTATTTTTCTCTTTTATTGGTTTGATTTTATACCTTGGAATGACACTTGTTTGTGGCCTAGAATCATGGAGTTATAGGAACTCATAGTCATGAGAGTGTGTCTCACTTTCAATGTATGTCTCATCTTTTGAGGTAGTATCACTTATCTCCTCTTGTTCCTTCCTCTAATTTTGTTGTGGATTGGCTGGTCTCCTTTGCATAGTAGTTACCCTTCTTAAGCCTGGCGTAAGCCATTGTAGTCTTTCTTCATCTGATTCATTATGTTGAGCTTGAGTCATTTCCCAAGGTAGAAGTATTGATAATAACGAGGGATTAGGTTCATCTACTAGTGGTAAAATTGTGTCTGTTATTACATTTGCTTGCGTAGTTATTTCAGGTACTGTATTGTTGTATGACTCAATGCTAGGTTCTAGCAAGAGTTGTCTCATGTCTTCACCATCTGATTCTGCACTAGGCAATGTTGGTACTTGGTTTCTTGTTTGAGATGAAGAGGGAAACACTCTTGTGGAGAACTATCTGTGAGATATGTAGTTTGACGGTGTCCTTGGTTTGTTTGGTATATCTAGGGTGCACTTTCTTGCCTCTGTGATATGCGGTACATGCTTATACCCTAACCCTTGATTCCTTGGATTGTTGCTTAGAACAATGGATTCTAATCTTCCTTGTTTCTATAATCCCAAGCTCATGGTACCATCATATCCATGTTTTTAGAGCATTTTGAACCCATTGCCATATTGATCTAGAGGTAACCTGGGTATTGTCATGCGATCCTCTTTCCTATATATCCAATGGTTGATATCTTCATTTAGGGATTCTTCTCGTAAGTCACCCCATCTGATGAAAGAGCATGAGTCTATGTATCTGACAATTTATTTTCTTTTGCCTTGTTTCTGTACTGCATTTTGAGATTTCCCAAAAGGCCTAGGAGATACAAACAATTGTTTTCCACTTGAGGTATTTGAAATAAAATACTCTCAACAACCAATATCTTTTATCTGTAATGAAGATGTTGTAGGCATATTCTTCTCTGTTTATGTGATTGTCAATGCATCCATTTGTGTAGTGAGAGGTGCTACTTGATTAATTGGTACCTGATTATCAAGACTTTCTTTCATGTAATTACAGTGTTGGAATGGATTTGGATCACCTTTTATGGTGATTTCAATGTCGTTATATGAGAATTTGGCACATTGATGAAATGTCGATGGTATTGTTTGCATGGTAAGAATACATGGGCGGCCCAATAACATGTTATATCCCAGTTCTCTATCCAAGACTTGAAAATCGACCTCCATTATTATAGGTCCTATTTGTACTAGTAGCGTTACAATACCTTTTGAGGGATGTTCATCATCATACGCCTTGATATTTATCCTCTTTGATAGAGAACTGGGAAGTTCAAAATATCCCAACATTTTCCTTAACCAGTTTTAAAGTACAAATGTTGAGACCGGATCCTCCATCTATGAGTACTCTTCTGATTCTTCTTTTATGTATGTAAGCTTCTAGATGTAGCGGGTCATTATGGAGCAGTATATCACTAGGAATGTCCTATGTTGTGAATGCAATGCAAGTGCCCTGTGCCAAATTCCCTACCATGGATTGGAAGGCATTTACATCTATATCTCTATCCACTACTGAATCTTGAAGCACTTTGTCCAGAATGGCTTTATGAGTGGGTGAAATACGCAATAGTTCAAAAAGTGATATCTATGCTGAGGTTTTCTTGAGTTGCTCAACAAAATTATAAGTCCCTACTACTAGTGGTAGGTTTGGTGGTACTCCTTATAAAGTTACCTTTGATCTGCAAGTAACTACTGCACAGTCTCTATCTCTAGGAGTTATTGTGATTGTAGCCACTATATCATCTCTTTTGTAGGAATTGTCGGTACCATATGTTGTTTTATCAAGGTTTATGTTATATCCCTCCTTATAGGCTTCAGGTGTAAGTTTGACATCCATGATATATGCTATAAGTTCATCTTTAAACCATCTTGAATGAAAAGGTTCGTCATGCCCCCAGTCCATGAGACAGAGATTTCTGTCTTCATCATATTTTGGTGACTCTAACAACATGCAAATTTGGTTATCATCTGTGTGAATCTCTAGATATTGCTCATCTTGATAGAGTGTTTCTTGTGAATCATTGTTTACTACATCACCTGAGCTAATGGCATGAATAGTGTACTCGTGTGAGAATTTTGTGTAGTTAGCTATATTATCTTGAGTTCCTGATGTAGTAGCCTTCCCTTTGTCATGTTTAACAAATGGATCCTTAAAGATCACGTGATTAGTGTTTGCTGAGGTTTTATCAATATCGATCATGATGTCACCTTGATCGATCATATCTTGGACCAAGTTTTTCAACTTATAGCAACTCACCATTTTTTGACCTTTAGTATGATGATAATCATAAAAATCATTATCATTCCACCATGTAGGTTTGAAAGGACCTGGTTCATATACTCTTATTTCTGACAAAGTGATCATGTTTGTCTGTATTAAATTTTTGAGTGTTGATTCAATAGGTTCCCCTAGAGGTGTATAATTTATTCTTGGAGCATTTACCCTGGGGTACTTTGTGTTCATGTTCTGCGTAGCATTTACATTTGTTGAGATAGTGTTATTCTCTGTATGTGGATTTAATGATTGACTCGTGCCTAAAGATAAAACTGGTTGAGTTCTATTTACTGTACGGGTATCTACAACACCATCATTGGTCACATTTAAACAACATATATTCATCAAAATGCAAATCTAGGTCTTACCAATACAATGAGAACAACTCAACCAAACATGGGTTCACGTATCAATTATTTCATAGTACCTAGTGGAATGTACAACATGCGAAATTATAATCATGGTACCTTCCAACAACCTCCTAGTTATGCTACCATGAATCCTTTTGTGAGACATACATAGGGACAAAATGTACCTTTGACTCGAACGAATATTCTGACACAACAATTACAGGTTCACCAAAATGTCGTATGCAAGAATTCATCTATTCAAATATCAATTAGAAAAAAAGGGAAATCATGAATCCCTATCTAATCAAAGAATTATAAATAAATAGACAATGAAATAACACAATAGCAAGAAATAGGAATTATAAAATAAATCAACTGAAACTCCCTATTCCATGACTGCGTATAACTTCCATTGCTCTTCTCCTCTTTGTGGTATGATGGCTCTCAGATATCGTGTTGGAAACTTGCAAATGACACAAAGATTCAAAGTTCGTGATTGTTGAAAATGGAGATTGAATGCTCAATTTATAGATAATTGGAGAAGATTGATTGAAAGGTGGAACAAATTGATCAAGAGGTGAAACTCCAGTGAGCTCACATGAAAATTGATAGTTGAGCTACTGATTTAGAGGTGAAATATAATTGATTGAATAGATTAATTGAGTCAACAAATTGAGAAAAAGCCAATCGAGGGCAAAGAAAGCTTTATTTAGAAAAGGCTAACTAAAAGATGGAAATAGAGATTGGAGAGATAATGATTTAATTAATTAATTTAGCATGTGCTTGCACTTTGACTTAGATTTTCAATTTAATCTTTGCATGAGATTTATTCAAATAATTGAATTTATTCAATTTAGTATCTGAACATATTTAGAACTTGGCTTTGATTTTCAATTTGATTTTTGAAATCATGCACATGTATTTGAAATTAGAAGAAATTAGAAGAATTTGAAATTAAAAGAAATTAGAAGAAATATGAAATTAAATGCAATTAGAATTTGGGGATTTGGAATTTGAATTTAGAGGAAATAATTAGTTAATTAAAAAATAAATATTATTTAATTAAAGGAATTAAATCATAATTAATTAAATAATTAATATTTAATTAATATTTAGAAGAGGGTTAATGATTAATTCATTTACTCAATAGAGATAGAAATTGAGAATTAACCTATTTAAATAATAAAGATTATTTAAATTAGGGAATTGATCATAATTAATTAAATAATAAATATTTAATTAACATTGGAAAATGGTTAAAATATTAAATGATGAAAGAATTGAGTTTGGAATAATTAGTAAGATGATGAGGAAATATGAAATTAAGAGAATAAGATTAATTAACTTAATTAAATAATTAAATAATTATTTAATCAATTAGACGAATAATTAGTATATGATCAATGAGGCATTTTTAGGTGTCTACAATAACTTATCTACATTACTAAGCTACTACATTCATTTTATTTCACTAATATCCAATTGTTCTTAAGCTATTAAAAATGATCAACACATGATAGAAACTATCTGTTTATGGTGAAAATGGATAACAATAATAACAATATTGAAAGGCTAAATGAATTCAACCACTAAACCCTAGCCTAACAATCAACAAAGATCCACCATAACATATGAAGATTACCTAAGACAATGCAAATAACTCAAAATCACAAAGATTATACCATCACATGTCCACTAGGGTTTTGATCTCCATTCTTCCTATCTCCATTGATCTTGCTTAATATATTTGCTCTCAGATTTTAATATGCACAAGAGCTCAACAAAGAACGGAATGTGGTTGCAAGTAGGATCGTAGTCAATTGATCAAGTAGCTAGTCATTAGGGTTTGACAATGAAGGAAGCATCTCCTTAAATAGAAGACACAATAAGAAATGGAGGGTTAAGATTGAGAGGTGTAAAAAGAGAGGTCGGCTAGGATTAGAGGGTAGGTAAAAGAAATACCAAAATAATGAAAGGGGTAGGTAATGTAGGAATTAAGAGATGAATGACATGTGTCATGTGTAGAAAAAGATAATGAATTAATTAAATAAATAAAGATTTATTTAATTAATAGAAGAATAAGATAATTAAATAAATAAAATATTTATTTAATTTAGGAAAGGGATAATTTAAATAAATAAATGTATTTATTTAAATGAGAAATAAGGCTAGAAGAGGATAAATGAATTAATTAAATAAATACAAATTTATTTAATTAATAGAAGAATTAGGCTTAGATAATTAAATAAATAAAATATTTATTTAATTAGACATGACATTTTTAGGTGTCTACACTATCTATTCCTATAACATATCCAACACCAATTCCATATAGAATGAACATATGAAAACATCGCTACATTAAATAGGACCTCTCATATATGGAGTACATTACAATTATAAGTCAACCATTATAAATAGAATGCAATGATACAATGATCACATAAATGAAATATAAATACAAGTTCTTAGATCAACCTTAATATATAACAGAGATTATATTCACATCATAATCCATAGCACTAGAAATTGAATAGAAGAAGGAACATCCATCACGCAGACAAACCTCTAGTAAGGAAAATCCCAATGGAAGAAGGTATCAAACCACCAGACCATGTGGAAACAAAAAGGTCCACACCCCATGCTCTAGAGAATGACATAAGGTCCCACACACACTTTAAACCTAGGCTAATACCTAACTTCCAAGGAACATAAAAACAAAGGACTAACTCACAACAAGAACAACATCAAATGTCATATATATAATGCATAAAACAAGGCTTAACCACAAGCACAAAACCACCATAGGTCACCATTAGAACACAAGTCTAATGTAGTAGGATACATATAGGGAAGAGTATCATCACATGCCATCAAAAAGGGTTCTCTTGGTAGTCTTAGCCCCCGATGCCCATCCACAGGGTTTCCTTGGCAATCTCTCTCTAGATCCCAGTGCCCAAGTGATACCCAGGCAAAACCATCTCCACCTTTGAGAGGACAAGGGAGTTTAGTCATGCCATCAAGGCCTTCTAAACTCATCCTGAGCTTGAACTAGCACCCTAAGCCATGAGTGAGGCTCCAAATATTTTTCTTATCTTATCTTATTAATGTGTGAAAACCCAACCCAAAGATTTATATTAATGTTATCACTTGATCAACCAATTCTCAATGAAATTCCTTGGTAGTCTCTCTCTAGACCACGACACTCACTAGAGAGGAAACTTCCAATGAAATGCTCTGGTAGTCTCTCTCTATATCTTGACACTCATTTGGAAGCCACTCCCTCTAATATGCTCCTTAAACATAGGGTACAACAAAAGAAACACAAAAATAACATATCCATGGTTTGCATAATGAATCATCTTCATCATTCTCATAATCAAGATCCTCATAATCCCATACAAAACTTTATACATTAGATTCATAAAAAAAATAAACCCACATTATCAAATCTAATCTATAATATTCAAATAAAATTATATCAAGTATTGCCCATAAGGGTGTCTAAGAGAAGGCATTGCATTGAGAAAAGAGAAAGACAATAATAAAAGACTCAAAAAGATAATTAAACATTTATTTTTTATTTTGACATGGGATTACACAACATAAATAGGCAAGAGAAGACTAAGGGTGTATAACTTGAAAGAAAAAGAATGAAATGTAGTTTTGGAAGAAGCTATTAGGGTAGGGGAAGTGATATATAGGCAACAAACAGAACATAAGAATTTAAAATTAGTAGTTTATCGAAGGATAATATAACAGGTTATACTAAAAAGTGTGGGTCAAAGCCCAAAAGATTAGAAGGTGTGAAGTGCATAAGGAAGAAGATAGTAGTTATGTGTAAAGAAAGAGAATGAGTTCTAAAGGGTGCATAGGGTGTACAAAAAGAATCTGTAAATTTGAGTGGGTGTAAGAAAATGGGTAGAGTTGGTTATAAGATTAAGGAAACTAGACATTGAGTAAGATGCTAGGTGTCTATGCTAAAATTCGTCATTTAATTCAATTAAAAATCAAGGGAAATCACAAATCCCTATCTATCAAAGAATTCAAAACAAACATCAATGAAATAATGCAAGTAATAGGAATATAAAATATTCAATTAAAAACTCCCTATTCCATGACTCAATATGGCTTCCATTGTTCTTCTCTTCTTTGTGGTATGATGGCTCTCAGATATTGCGCTGGCAACTTGCAAAGGACACAAAGATTGAAAGTTCATGATTGTTGAAAATGAGGAATTTAATGCTCAATTTATAAATTTTTGAAGAGTATTGAATAAGAGGTGGAACTTAGGTGATCTCACATGTTGATTGATAGTTGAACTGTTGATTTGGAGGTGGAACTGAATAGATTGAATAGTTAATTGAGTTAACTGGTTGAGAAAAAAGTTGATTGAAAGATGAAAAAGAATGATTGGAGAAGAATTGATTGATGACAAAGAAAGCTTTATTTAGGAAAAAGCTAATTAGAAGATAGAAAAAGAATGATTGGAGAGAATTAAAGAAACTAAAATAGTTAACTGATTGAAATCTTTTTAGAAAAAAGCAAAGTGGAAGATAGAAAGTAGAGATTGAAAAGATAATGATTTAATTAATTAATTGAATGAATTAATTAATTTAGCACGTGCTTGAACTTTGACTTTGATTTCAATTTAATCTTTGCACGAGATTTAATTCAAATATTGAATTTATTTTAAATTTAATTTATAATTTGAATATATTTAGACCTTGACTTTGATTTTTAAAATCATGCATATGTATTTGAATTTGGAAGAATATTAAATTAAATGAAATTAGATGAATTTAAAATTCGAGGATTGGGAATTAGAATTTGAAGAATTAATTATTTAATTAAATAATAAAGATTATTTAAATTAAAGGATTAAAATCACAATAAATTAAATAATAGACATTTAATTTACTTAGAAAATGGTTAATGATTAAATGATTATCTGAATAGAGATAGAAATTGAAAAAGAATTTATTTAAATAATAAAGATTATTTAAATTGAGGTATTAATAATTATAATTAATTAAATAATAAATATTTAATTAATATTTAGAAAAGGGTTTAAATGATTAAATGATGATAGAATTGAAATAGAATAATTAGTTAAATGATGAAGAAATATGAATCTTTAGAAGAATAAGATTAATTAGCTTAATTAAATAATTAAAGAATTATTTAATCAATTAGTGGAATAATTAGTACATGAGCAATGAGACATTTTTAGGTGTCTACATTTCCCCCTCTTTGAGACAAAGTCAATACAAAATTATTTCAAAGAAAAACAAAAATGTTTCTGCCACAAAATGCCCTAGTGATGCTTAGGGTGTAAATATGTCCCCTTAGAAAAAGTGGTCAAAAAATTGTGAAACTAAGACCATATTTTTGATATCATTATAGTGAGAAATCGTGTGAAGTTTCATGTGATTTCGAGATCGTTTGACTAGCCTACAAGTTCGTTGAATTTCAGGGGGACCACTATTGTTGGAGTTAAAAACCCCAATTTTGAGCTATGAATAGTGATTTTGCCCTTTCATTTACTTATTTGCATTGTTTTGTGTTCTTGGAGATCATTGTTACTCTAGCGCTTCCTTGTGAGTGTTCGATCATCATGGCTGGCTTTAGGGCATGACTGCACTTGTTCAAGAGAGTACGATCCTATTAGAGACCATCGGGGATGGGTGGCATGGTATGTTTCAAAATTTTTGGTCAATTTCTTGCCTAATTTTGTCAAATTTTCCAAAAAAATTTAGAGCCCTAATTTTTTAATCATTACACATTCGCCTTTCATTTTTCACGCATTCGCCTTTAATGTTACGCAAAAGTTATAAGTGTAATGCATTAGTGTAAGTGTCACGCATTCACCTAGATCTTATTATACATTCGACAGACCTGTTTATGCATTTTGTTTATCTTATTTTTTCTCATTTTTTTTCCTCTGTTCTGTCTTGATTCTGTATTAAATTCTTTAAATCTAAACATTGTTTAGTTTTATCTGATGCTTTAACTATGACATCTTATGGCACATAAGGTACAATTTAATATTTTAGGTGCTAGAAGGACAAAAGAACAAAGGAGACAAGCCAAACATCATCAATAAATCCTAAAGGTAGAAAAGAAGATACAAGATCTGGAGGACCAACTAGCCAGTGACACATGCAAAAACCTAGTTCTCTCATACAAAGTGAAATATGATTTGATTAATATAGAATGGTTTATGAGATATCTTACTAGGGCATCATAGTCTGTTTTGCAGGTTTCAAATCAAATTTTTATTTTTTATTTTTGTCTTTCTGTCCTTCATGCATTCGCCCTATTCTTTTTATTCATTCACTTTGTTAGTATACCACATTTTCTCTGTTAGAATTACACAATCTATTTGTCAAAATCACACAATCGCCCACAAAGGATCACACATTCGCTCAAGTATAAAAACACATTCATTTAATAGAGATTTGGGTTTTATATTTGTAGCTATAATGGGTGAAAAAGGGTGATGGGGAAATCAAGAGGAAAGCTTTTCTCTCCTCAAGAAAAGGAGTCAAAGTTTCACAAAATATCCTCTTAAACATCTGATGCCCATTACATTTAAAAGAGGGGGGAGAATTCACTAGATCCAATCTAAATAGAAAGAGATTGAATGCTGAGTGAATTGACAATGAATTTGGAAAGTGAAAGTAACCCCTCTTTTAGAATGGATAAGTTGATGAAAGGAAATCCAAGAGCAAGGAAAGGAAAACAAAATACAAGTAAGTTTATTGATGAAGTAAATGTTACCAAGAGAAATACAAAAACCTTGGAGCAATCACCCAAATGTGAAGAAGGAGGCACAAGAACTTTTGAAAGGGGAAAAGAAAAGAAAAACCCCTTGTGATATTATGAATGAGACAATTCCTAATATGAGAGAGAGAGAGAGAGAGAGAGAGAGAGAAGATCTTTTACAATAACATCATTAAGAAGAAATCAGAGAGAATATATCTCTTAAATAGAGATGAGGAGAGGAGTTACAAAGTAACTCCCAAATCTATGAATGTCACCATTCATAAAATGTGTGTGCCATGTGTCCACATCCTGTTAAGGAGGAAATCTTAAATTCCTTAATAAAGAAAAATGAAAGAAATGACTTGTCCTCACACATGTACAAGAGGACAAATTACATGTAGGTATTCCAAAGGAATATCCCAAACTAAGCCAAGTAAAGATTAAATATCCTAACACCCCCACTTAATCTTTACTTGAGGAGTTTACATCACACCCTTCAATGGGTTGCAATCCAATATTTTTACAATGAAATCAGAACTTTTCTTTACAAAGTGGCTCGGTCAAAATATCGGCAACTTGGTCTTCTCCCTTGTAATAAAGGAGTGAAACTTGCTTGTCTTCAATTTGTTCTCTAATAAAGTGGTGTTGGAGAGCAATGTGTTTTTTCCTTGCATGAAAAAACAGATTTTTCGCCAAGGCAATCACACTTTGGTTGTCACAATACAATGAAGTTGGTTCATGTTGAGGTAGACCCAAATCTGTAAGTAGTCTTCTAAGCCACAAGGCTTCTTTGGAAGTGTGTAGGGGAAAAAGTGACACTAAGCAAACATGCCCTAATCTCACTTTCAACCACACACTTGTGGAATACGAAAGAGCCTAGAGTTATCACACAATTGGCTACTTCTTTTTGTGGAAGAGAGAGCCATGGGCTACGTAATAGGATTTCTATTCCTTTGTTGCAATTGAAAGATAAAATGATGCAAGTTCAATCCCTAACCCCAAAGTGCAAGTATGAACTAATAACAAGATTGCAGAATTGAACTTAAACAATGGAAAGCTGTAAACACAAGGACAAGACAAGAATGTAAATGCGTACCTGATGTTAAAATATGAATGAAAATGTTCGGGACGGGGGTGTGGGTGCCACTGTCGTGATTCTGCCCCTGAAACCGCTCTAGAAACTACTGTTTTGCAACTTGAAAAGTTGTCAGAAATGCTAAAACTTGCTATTTGACAGAAGGACTAGGGCACCCAGCGCCCTTGTCCCAGGGACCAGGACGCCCAACGCCCCTGTCCTGGTAGGACCAGGGTGCCCCACGCCCCTGTCCTGGGTTTATGCTCTACAATTTGGTGTGTAGCTCAGTTTCTGTCTGCTTCTGCCGGATCTGCAACTTACGGCGTCGTCCGAATCTCAAAATTTGCACTTATATCTGAAAAGGTATGGTGGGCGGCTATATAGGGTTTTGCCTTAGTCAAACCCCCGCTTTGGTGATTTCCACCTCCATGAATAGCCAAGTTGTATTGTAAAAGTAGTGTGTGTGCAGACCTTGTGTGTGTGCAAGATCCTAAAATGCAAGTAAGCAAACTAGAGCAACCTAGAAAGTAAACCCTAATTGCTTGTAAATGATAATGTAAATGCTCCAAATCAAGATGAAAAGTGATCTAAAGCATGAATACAAATGATATAATGAGGCTTATGCAAAGACATGAGAACAACATGAAATCATACCCAACCCCAAGGGAGGGGTACAAGCCAATCTTCAGTCGGTGATCCCTTATTGCTCTTCAATGTCTTCAAAGCCCTAAATGGATGAATGAAATTGATGAATGCTTGATGGATGGATGTTGAATTTTGTTGAAGTCTTCAAAGATCTGCTCTTTCGCTGCATAGAAGGTCCCTCAAACCAAAATTTTGGATCCTTTCAAATGAAGAAAGAGAGCTCTTATATATGAAACCCTAGGTCATAATTTCAACTTTTGGCCGACCTAGAGATTGAATCTCCCGCCAATTTCTTGGGGTTAAGCTTTATTTTATGATTGGATCGCGCTCCTAAAATTTTGGGAAAAATGTCCGGGACCGTGTGCACTCCGGGCACCATGGTCCCGACAACTTTTCACCAAATTTTTAGGGCCATCGGATATGATGATTTTAGAGAGAATCCCGAAGTTACAGGTGATTTCGAGATGTTTTGACCCCCGAAATCAAGCCCCCAAGTTCAAAATAGGACCTAATTAGGGTTTTAGATTGAATGATGTATTGGAGGAATAAGATGAAAGGGGCACACTTTAATGAAAGGGCCCAACTTTATGATGTGGAAGATGATGAAATAGGACTTTAGACCTAATTAATTTAATTAATTAAGTGCTAAAGGGGAAATGCAATGCAAAATGCAAAATGTGCCGAGGCGGGTGCTAAACTAGGTGTGAAATTGTACCACCCTAGCAAGTGTGTACAATTTACGATGCTACATTTAGCCACCACTTTAGCGGTCATATGAACACTACGTGCATATGCAAGCTAAAGTATAGAAAAGTAAACATTATTTGAAAAAGGATATATCCATAAGTCTGTTGAACGAAGCCCCCAGCGGTATCTGCAGTACACAGTTAGGAACCGTACCCTACAAAACACACGTTAGATCACAAAATCACCTAATGCTTACTAAGGAAGGTGATGAAAATTCGAGGGTAGCTATATGCCCCCCCTGTTTCGGCTTGCTAATTTTAGTGAGTTGAAATAGGGTATCATGTTTACCACTTCGAATCGTTAACGAATATTGATGACAAATGCTCACAAGAATATTTGATATGACATCAAAAACTAATGGAGAATCATTTGGTAAGAAAGAGGACTAAATCTCAATTCCAACACAACAAAGAGTGTGAGGATTTGAGAGTTCTCTAACACAAGATGAAGGATGTAAATGGAAACAAAATGCAAAGAGAAGAAAAGAAAGGAAAAGAGGCATGAATACACACATTGGTGATCCATGAGAAGAATAGTGAGAGAGAAAACATGGACTTCTCACCCCCAGATTTTGTCTAGGTGATCCATGGGAAAAAGGACATGGAAAACTAGCCCCTAGAGTCTATCTAGGTGATCCATGTAAGGGAGGAGAGTGAGAAAGTCTAGCCTTATGCCGCTAGTTCCACTCCACCTCATGCATGTGTGTGTAAGTGAGGTTAGAAGCACCTCATAGGAGTCTATGCCCAAGTATGCTACAACCTGTATATGTATATTTCAAAAGTGTGACATCTCGCTCTAAGAGTTTGTGCTCTGGTTCCGAGAATAATCACCTTGCATAAAAGAAAAATGGAGACATCTCACTCTAAGAGTCTGTGCTCTAGTTTCGAGAATGACCCATTGCTCAAAAAGTGTAATGTTTATGTCATAAGCAAAGTAGAACAAGGATACCTACCTTCATCACAAAAAAAGATACCCCAAAAATGCAACAATGTCATAGATCCAAGCAAGAGAGTTTTTCACTCTTTAAGCAAGGATAAAATAGTTGAAAAGGGATATCTTGTAGTATGTGTAAAGGAGATCCTTAGAGGAGAAGAGATCTTTGTACAAAAGACACCTATCCCCGAGAGGAATTGTCTTAGACAAATATAACATTTTCTAGAATAAGAGAAAGAAGAGAATAAGAATGCAATACTTCCTTCTTTTGCGAGGTGAAAGTGATTCTTAATGAAGGATGACGCTCTTTTTAACCCAATTGGGAGAGTGAATTCATTATGGATGTATTTTACCAAGTGCAAAAGAGGTTGTAGTCAAGGACTTACACCTCTTATAAGAGAGAATCCTTGAACAAACGACAACAAATGCATACAAGGAATAACATCAAGTAATAAAGTTCACACCATCCACGAAATAGGAAAAAGTGGATCCTTAGAAAAAAATAAGGAAAGATCATTGCCTCCCAAGGATAAGGACAATGAGAAGGACTTACACAATCTTCTAGGGAGAGATTTAGACATAAGCAAAATGTACTACATACTCACATGAGTTCATGCAAGCAAGACATTAGTGTATGTAAAATGCTCCTCACAAGAAGTGGGTAGGATAAGAAAAAGAATACACATCTTCTCCCATATCTAGAAAAAGAGGATTCTAAAGAAAAGATGATCAATATTTCCACACTATTACCCCAAAGGGAAATTTTAATCATAAAAAGAAGAGATGTATGAAATCACTCTTGTCCCCATAGGAACAAGAAAATTAGACTATTATGTTGCTTCAAAAATATGATTGCACTTGAAATTGTACCATCATGAATGACAATGAGCCCCCAGTAAATGAGCTACCAATGTCACATAATGATGAGCAACATAATAGCCATTAATGTTATTTAAAGACGTGATAGATTGAATGAGGTATTTGAATATGACATGCTAAATGCTCAACTATAAGTGAGATCAAAAACATGTATAAAATGATAAAAATTGAAGAAGAAAAGTCACAAGAAATCTTAGAAGAGGGATGAGTGTAACTTATTAGAGCCTTATCCCTGGAGGAAAGGACTTTATGATGAATAGGAGATAAAGATTCATAAGTGGATTTAGAAATTTGAGGGGATTCATAAAGAGATTTGTTCATCACCAAGATTTCCTTATGAGGGGAATGAGAGTTGATAGAAGTAGAAGATGATTTAGTTGAAGTGAGATCATCATCACTACTAAATATAGCATTCACACTGAGAGATGGTCTTTTAGATGCTTTGGTGGGCTTAGAAAGATTATATCCAAGTCCAAATGAATATTCATGCATGTTATGTTCTAAAGGAACTTTAATTCCTTGTTCATTTGTGCCACAACCATTTCCACTATAGCCACTCTTAGCCAAAATATGAAAACCACGACCATAATGATTAGCCATTTCAGAAAGAAAAGGTGGTTTTTCATAAGACAAAGAATCAAATTCTTCAGAATTAGAGGTGTGAGGAGAAGAAGTTCGAGAAGTAGCCACAAAATTATTGCTCATAGGTTCAGGTAAGACTGATTGATCTCTAGTTTCTTCCTTCTTTTTAACTTTAAACTCTCTCTCTAGGAGGAACCCTATACTCACCTACAAAGGTGGGATTGAAATCAAGAGATCCCCAATCATCTTCTGCGAGAACCTTCTTAGGATCAAAAGCCTTTTCATGTGTAGATTCAAGTTGAGAAGAATCTTCTTCAGGAATTTCAGACTCATCCAAAGAATTTTGATTATTAGAGGGTAATGATTCATCACTAGAAGAGGAAGGCTTAGAAGAACTCCCTTTGGAAGTAGATGTTTGCAAACAAGCTTGAAAATTAGTATCACCTATCAAGGTATATGTCTTATTATTATAAATAAATTTAACTTGTCTATGCAATGTAGAGGGGACAACTTGCATACTGTGAATCCAAGGTCTCCCTAATAACAAGTTGTATGTTAGATTTCCCGACATAACATGGATAGGAGTACGCAAAGTAACAGGTCCCACTGTGATGGGTAAGGTGATAATACCTAATGAAGACTTAGCCACATTATCAAAGCCTCGAATGGGACGAGAGTCAGGCTCAATAAGGGATGTATCCACATTCATCTTATACAATAGATTAATGCTACACACATTAAGGCCAGAGCCACTATCTACCAATGTTCGTCTTATAGCAGTGTCATTTATGATAACCACAATCATCAAGGGATCATATTGATGTTGAATTTCACTAGTAGGCAATTCATCTTGAGTAAACACAATTTGAGCTTTAGGATTCATCACTGAGTTAACCAAAGACACTATATTACTAGATGTATTAGGTGGAGGAACATTCAAATCTTTCAAGGCATCTTGTAACATTCCATGATGAATGGAAGAAGTTTGGATCAAATCCCAAAGGGATATCTTAGCAGGGGTAGCTTTAAGTTGTTCTATGAGATCATAGTCCTTACTAAGCATTTGTGAAATACGAGGAGCTTGAGGAAGAATAGGTTGGGAAGGAGGAAGTGAAGTTGGGCTAACTGGAGGAGGATTAGGTTGCCTATTGTTTCTTGTGTTATAGGTATGAGCAACCGCATTATAACTCTCTCTAGTCAGTTGCTTAGCATACTCATAAGGGCTCTTAGTAGAATAACCTCCTTGCACAGTAATAATAGGTTTCTTAGGAGTGCAAAAAGAATCATTAGCATAACCACCTTGAACCACTAAGATAGGCCTATTTAAAGGTTGAGAATTTTGAGAAGGACAAGCACCTTGGACAGTGAAGAGAGGTTTGTTAGGTGTTTCATTCACATGTATCAAATTGATTGAGGATGGTTTAGAGGAATGAACAAAAGTGTTGGAAGAATTATTGATAGTCTTCTCTTGCACTAAAATCTCATCACGAATTAAATCAATTTTAGGAGAGAGACAAGGGGTAGGCATTGATGTTCTAGTAGGAAGAGGAAAGGTCATATCATCCTCTATCATCAAATGATCTACATGGGGAATAAACTCTCTAGGAGAAGGATCAACATTTCTCTCTAAAGTCTCACTCTTGAGAGGGAGATCTTTGAAAGAGATCTTAACCATCTTGCCTTGAACTAGGGTTTCCTTATGAGTAGAACCAAGTTGAGGAGAGGGAGATGCTTTATTTTTAGAGGGAGAATAATTGAGATTCAAGGAAGGTGAGAAACTATCAAGGGATTTTTCAATCTTTATTTCATCCCCCTTGGCTTTGGTTCTCTCATGGGATAGAGAATAATCTACACCTTCTTCTAATGGTTCATCCCAAATAGTGAGGTTGTTGAAAGGAATGTTTGAAGTATTGTCAATTTCGGGAGAGGAGATAACATTGTTTATTAATTCCTCATCCTTAGAAGGGAGAGCATCAATAGATGTGTTAAACTAATCCTCTTTCCTCAAAATATGTTCAATATGATCTTTAGGGGAGAGAGAATTAAGGAAATTACTTATTATTTCATCCTCTTTCTCTAAGGGATGCTTATGGGTAAGACAACCTTTAGGAGAAGGGTAAGCATTTATCATTAATTCATCATCTCTAGTGGGAATTTTGTTGGAAAAGGAAATGCCATCACTAGGAAATTTAGGGATAATGTCATCTTCTTGCACAAAAGGATCCTCATGAAGGGAGTGTTTTTTAGGAGGAACATGAACAAACTTCTCTAAAGTTTCATGCTTAGGAAGGAGATCTTTGAAAGAAGTGTTCATAACCTCTTGTTGCACTAACATGCCCCCATTGGAAGGACCAACTTTAGGAGAAAATAATTCAATGTCCATTAATACCTTTTCACTTAGAGAGGCATCATGTACGGAAGGTGAAGTAACATTAAGAAAGGTGTTTATGATATCATTCTCTTCCTCTAGGATAGCTAAATAGGAAGGGCACATTTTAGGAGAATTGTCAAGATCACTCTTAAAGTCTTCATCCTTAGAACATGGGAGAGTCTCAAACGGATTGGTAGCAACTCTTTTAGGCACTAAAATGTTGTTATAGATGGGGGGAGGTTCTTTAGAAGAAGGAAAAATTGAAACAAGGGAAGCTAACCCATTATCACATCTATGAAATGAATGCATCATGACAACAATTTTCCTCTTTCAAATGATAACACATGCAAAATAGAAGGAAATGTTTAATTTAAGCACTTAGAATGTAGATTTAGAAAATGAAATTTATGATTCAAATGAGTTCCTAAATCAGATTTGAAATTATTTATCCCAATTAAGCTATCCACAAGTTCAACTTTGAATTGAAAAATTAGGGTTTTAACAAAAATTTCCTCTAAATTTTTGAATCTTGCAAGAAATTAAAACTTGTAAATACAAATTTGATTTTGAAATAGCATAAACACTCAAATTTGAAAACATAAATCAGAATTAGAGAAGATTGGAATTCACGTCGGGTTCACCAAAATGTGTAGGGGAAAAAGTGACACTAAGCAAACATGCCCTCATCTCACTTTCAACCACACACTTGTGGAATATGAAAGAGCCTAGAGTTATCACACAATTGGCTACCTTTTTGTGGAAGAGAGAGCCATGAGCTACCTATTAGGATTTCTATTCCTTTGTTGCAATTGAAAGATAAAATGATGCAAGTTCAATCCCTAACCCCAAAGTGCAAGTATGAACTAATAACAAGATTGCAGAATTGAACTTAAACAATGGAAAGCTATAAACACAAGGACAAGACAAGAATGTAAATGCATACCCAGTGTTAAAATATGAATGAAAATGTTCGGGACGGGGGCGTGGGCGCCACTGTCCTGATTCTGCCCCTGAAACTGCTCTAGAAACTGCTATTTTGCAACCTGAAAAGCTGTCGGAAATGCTGAAACTTGCTGTCTGACAGAAGGACCAGGGCACCCAGTGCCCCTGTCCCAGGGACCAGGGCGCCCAACGCCCCTGTCCTGGCAGGACCCGGGTGCCCCATGCCCCTGTCCTGGGTTTCTGCTCTGCAATTTGGTGTGTAGCTCAGTTTCTGTCTGCTTTTGCTGGATCTGCAACTTACGGCGCCGTCCGAATCCCGAAATTTGCACTTATATCTGAAAAGGTATGGTGGGCGGCTATATAGGGTTTTGCCTTAGTTAAACCCCCACTTTGGTGATTTCCACCTCCACGAATAGCCAAGTTGTATTGTAAAAGTAATGTGTGTGTAGACCTTGTGTGTGTGCAAGATCCTAAAATGCAAGTAAGCAAAGTAGAGCAACCTAGAAAGTAAACCCTAATTGCTTGTAAATGATAATGTAAATGCTCCAAATCAAGATGCAAAGTGATCTAAAGCATGAATACAAATGATATAATGAGGCTTATGCAAAGACATGAGAACAACATGAAATCATACCCAACCCCAAGGGAGGGGTATAAGCCAATCTTCAGTCGGTGATCCCTTATTGCTCTTCAATGTCTTCAAAGCCCTAAATGGATGAATAAAATTGATGAATGCTTGATGGATGGATGTTGAATGTTGTTGAAGTCTTCAAAGATCTGCTCTTTCGCTGCATAGAAGGTCCCTCAAACCAAAATTTCAGATCCTTTCAAATGAAGAAAGAGAGCTCTTATATATGAAACCCTAGGTCATAATTTCAACTTTTGGCCGACCTAGAGATTGAATCTCCTGCCAATTTCTTGGGGTTAAGCTTTATTTTATGATTGGATCGCGCTCCTAAAATTTTGGAAAAAATGTCCAGGACCGTGTGCACTCCGGGCGCCATGGTCCCGACAACTTTTTACCAAATTTTTAGGGCCGTCGGATATGATGATTTTAGAGAGAATCCCAAAGTTACAGGTGATTTCGAGATGTTTTGACCCCCGAAATCAAGCCCCCAAGTTCAAAATAGGACCTAATTAGGGTTTTAGATTGAATGATGTATTGGAGGAATAAGATGAAAGGGGTACACTTTAATGAAAGGGCCCAACTTTATGATGTGGAAGATGATGAAATAAGAATTTAGACCTAATTAATTTAATTAATTAAGTGCTAAAGGGGAAATGCAATGCAAAATGCGCCAAGGCGGGTGCTAAACTAGGTGTGAAATTGTACCACCCTAGCAAGTGTGTACAATTTACGATGCTACAGAAAGCATTAGCGCATCCTTTGTACTCAACTTCAGTGGATCCAAGAGAGGTAGATTGCTGCTTTTTACTATTCCAAGAAATTACTCTTGAACCAATAAAAGACAATAACCAAAAGTTGATTTCCCATCATTGGGATCTCCACCTAGATCGGAATCAGTAAAACCTTTGAAAGAAAAATCAGAATTTGTATCATAAAACAAACCTACATTAATAGTTCCTTTAATATATCTTAATTTTTTTTTGAGCAACTTTAAAGTGTGTTTTTTGAGGTTTAGACATGAATATGTAAACCAAACCAATGCTATAAGGAATATTTGGCCTAGTAAGAGTTAAATAATTCAAACTTCCAACTAATTATCTATACAAAGTAGGATCAACAAGTGGAGTTTGCATATCAAGCATTAACTTAGTGCCTAATTCAATAGGAATTGAAACATGGTTAGCATCATTCATTTTAAACTTATCTATGAGATCTTGAGCATATTTACTTTGACATAAGAAAATTCTTTTAGAGGTTTGCCAAATTTGCATTCGTAAGAAATAATGTAAAAGACATAAATCAGTCATTTGAAATTTATGATTGAGTCGAAACTTAATTTCAAAAATCAAATTATTGGAACTTGAATTTAGAATTAGATCATCTACATATAAAATAATAATCACAATGTCATATTCAATATGTTTAATATACAAATTTCAATCATTTTTACTTCTAATAAAACCTTGAGAAAGAAATAATGCATTAATCTTAGAATACCATTCCCTAGGAGATTGCTTCAAACCATAAATTGATTTATTTAACTTGCAAACTAAATGTTCATCACCTTCCTTAATAAAAACAGGAAGTTGAGACATATAAACTTACTCATGTAAATCACCATTAATAAAAGCACTTTTAACATCCTTTTGGTAAATAGGCCAATTCATTCTAGAAGTCAAAGAAAGAACAAGTTTAATTGTAGACATTTTAGCAACAGGAGCAAAAGTTTTAGTATAATCTAAGCCTTCAATTTGAGAAATACCTCTAGCAACTAATCTAGCTTTAAATTTACTAACTTGATTATTAGAATTCAATTTAGTTTTATAAAGCCACTTGCAAGAAATAAGATTTTTACCATGAGGCAATGGAACTAGATCCCAAGTTTGGCTAGAAAATAAAGTATCATATTCTTCCTTCATTTCTTTTTGCCAATATGGTTAATTTTTATCTTGATCAAATGTTTTAGGATCATTAGAATTCATAATATTAGACATTAAAGCATAATTACAATAATTAACTCTTCTATCTTGAAGTCTATCCATTCTAGCTAGGTATTAATCACTATCTTGAATTAAAGATTTAAGCCATTTGGGTCTTCTTTTAGAAGTAATGGATTCATCACTAGAAGAAGAGTCATAAGGAGTAGAGTTATTATTATCATCATCACTATCACTAGATATAATAGAAAGAGATGCATTAGGAGTAGGGTTAAGAGAAGGAGGTTGGTCCTCCACAAACACAAATTTTCTTTGAGCAAGTTCATCATCCTCCACTTTAGAACAATCATGAATGCCTTTTTCTGCAATACAAACATCTCTTGCAACTTTTACCTTGTTAGTAATAGGATTGTAAACTTTATAACCTTTAGTATTTCATCATAACCAAAAAAAATAAAAGGAGAAGATTTAGCATCTAATTTTTGTCTTTTCTCCTTAGGTTTGTGAACATAAGCCATGGAACCAAAAATTCTTAAATTCTGCAAATTGGGCTTTCTACCAAACCAAGCTTCTTCAGAAGTTTTATCCTTTAAATCTTTGGTAGGTGTTATATTAATTAAATAAGTTGCACAAGCAATAGCTTCAGCCCAAAACTTGTAATCCATATGTTTTACATGTAATAAACATCTTGCCATTTCCATAATGGTCCTATGCTTCCGTTCTGCCACACCATTTTGTTGTGGTGTATAAGGAATGGTAAGGTCATGTTTAATTCCAAAATATTTCAAATAAGAATTAAATACATTATTTACATATTCTCTTCCATTGTTAGTATGAAGAATCTTAATTTTAGAACTAGATTGCCTTTCTACAAACATATGAAATTTAGTAAACACATCAAGCATTTGATCCTTACTATGAAGGAAATATATCCATGTTCTCCTTGAAAAATCATCAACAAAGGTAAGAACATACCTTGAACCTTGGATGGAGGGATTCTCCATGGGACCCAAGAGATCACTATGAACTAGATGCAATTTGGTATATGCCCTCCAAGATTGATCATGAGGAAAGGGTTCCCTATGCATCTTACCACTCATGCAACCATTGCAAACAATTTGAGAAGGAACAAGAATAGGCAATCCATCAACCATATTTTCTTTTTGCATCAATGAAATATAATCAGAATTGAGATGGCCAAGTCTTTCATGTCATATAGTAAAATCAATAGTAGTAAGCAAGGAATACTTTGTAGGAGAAAATTCATAGAACTTGAATAAGTTATCAATATCCATTTTAGTAGTAGCAATAACATGATTAGTTTTTGGATCAATGATATAACACATGCCCCTGTAAAAGTTAATCTTATAATCTTCACAAAATTTAGGAACTGAAAGCAAATTTGATTTTAAATTAGAAACATAAAGAACATCATGCAATTTTCTATTAGGGATATTCACATCACCAATAGCTTCAACTTGCAACTATGATTATTAGATAATTGTGATGAATACTAAGAAGGGGGGAGGGGGGGGTGAATTAGTATACCGAAAAATACTGTACTTAAACACTTTAACAATCTAGCAGTAAATTGGTAAAACAGTTTAACAAACAAACCAGTTAACACACATGCAGACCAAATAGCAAATGAGGCATTCACCCATAGAAGCACAATCACCATAACACAATAGATTTTGACGTGGAAACCCAAATGGGAAAAACCACAGTGAGATGAAACTCGCAAGTAACTATATGCATAATAGTAACTAGATCGGTTAAGGTCATACAATGTTCTTTACCAGAACAAATCCTGTTAGGAATCTCAGTCTCTGTTAGGATATAAGTCCAATTAAAGACTACCTTGTGAGAGGATTTCAGATCCATAGATGTGAAACCTTGTTAGAGGATTTACAAAGGCTTTTCTGGGCCTACCCGGTTAAGGGTTTCTGACTTGTCAAAGATGTGAGTAGTCAACAAGTGAATGATCTAGAAAATGGCATAGCCTGCTTGATTAGATCCATTGTAGTTCATAGCTAATGCTCTTCAGCATTACTTCAGTCTTCAGTAAATCCACACTCTATAGACTTGACCTTCTCAGTTAAGATCGCACATACAAGAGCTTCAATGACCACTAAAACCTAACAATTACTCTCATACATATGCATACAAAACCCTAGACATGATGTCCTAAAAAGGAATCTGATTTCATGTCGGTCCAATAGGATTACATTGCAAGTTTCTAGGTTCATTGTATCTAGACACATTTGATAACATGACACAAAATCAGCGTCAAAGTGTCGATGGATGGTAACTCATCACAAAAATATACCGATTGGCAACTCATCATAGAGTATTACCAGGTTATACAACTTTTCTGGTTACCGGTTGGTAAATCATAGTAATACCAGTTTAACAGATTATCGGTTGACAAAAATTGAAGACTGGGAAAAAGATAACTGCTGCTTCTAGCTCCTTTGCTTTGCCCTGCTTGAGATCCTTAAACCGTTTGATCTCTCTATGCCACTTGGGTCTTTATACCGCTTGAGATCTGTAAACACTTTCTTCATAACATCAATACTCTAAAGACTACAACATGATACCGGTTTGGAACAATTACCAGTTGAGCATAATTCATACATTCACAAAGTGATCTCATAGCAAGTGTGTGTCCATCAATGACAATCACAACATAATCATCAAAATACCAACAATCTCTCCCTTTGGCATTCATGGCAACACTTAGGAAAATTTTTGACATTTAAGTGTTTTATAACAAAATTATGCCATAAGCAAAATTACTCCCCCTAAGCATATACACTATCCCTTTTGCAGAAAATACAATGTATACTACTTCCTTACTGAGATAAACATGAAAGTATGCATAGCATGCATCCAAATTTTAAATACAAAATACTACTCCCCCTGTGCCAACAATGACAAAGTACAACTAAAATAAAACTGTTCCATTAGCATTAAAAACTGATTTAAAAAAGTTTATGACAATAAAGAGTGAAACTTGTCAAAAACTGATTTAAAATCCTGCATAAATGTCTTCATGGATAAAGATCATGATTCAAGCAATGAGGTAGGAACCTCATTCTCCGTTTGCATCTGATAGACCTTCTCTTCCATGGCATCGAAGGTACTCATGTCTCTCGAGTGACCATTAGGGCATCCAGATTTAGATAGCATTTTTGAAGAATTTGCAATCTTGGCAGTAGGACTAGTTGAAGTTCCTACAAATTACATGTCTGATTTCTTATCTCTACCTCTAATATTGTAGACTAGAGTTGAAACTGGTGAGCGGTTTGTCCATATGTGGAGAAGGAATCATATGGCATCTTGAAGGTGCTTATAAATGACTGCATATCAGATTGCAGTTTGGCTTTCTGAGCAAGCACATCATCACAAAATAAATGAGGTTGATATATCTTACTTAGCAATAGTTTTCCCTCATCCATTGCATCTCTAATGTCCTTCTATGCCTTCTGAAGATTAGACCGGACCTCTGTTAACTTTTTCACTAAGGAAGTGTCCAGAGCCTTTTGATGCTCCTTCTTGGCATTTGCTTTTGCAACCTCTTCTAGGCTTTGCACATGGTCTTCTACAACTATGCATAGGAGCTTTAATTGTACAAGAGAGGAATCGGTACTGGGGAGGTTGGTACCGGGTATCAAACTGATAAGAGTGTCCACCGCAACTTGGATCACATCTTTCTCTTTCTTCCTCCTTATTACTTCCAAGCATTCTTGAGCAAGCTTAATGCTCCGTAGCAACTCTAATTCATTTGCAAACTGGAGGTCAATGGGACTGGTAATGTCAGCCGGTTTGGCTTGACTACCGGTTGCCTTTGGGGTCTCCATCCGAGTGCTCTGTGCTGCTCCCTCTTTCTCTTTAGCTCTTTACTTGTCCTCTTCTGCCTTCTTTTTCTCCTCTTCTTTCCGTTTTTCTTCCTCTTCATCCTTCTTCTTCTTCTCTTCTTCCCGCTTCTTCTTTTCTTGTTCCTTTCTCTTCTCCTCTTCCTTTTTCTTCTCCTCTTCCTTTTTCTTCTCTTCTTCCTTTTTCTTCTCCTTTTCTAGTTCCGCTTCCTTCTTCTTCTTCTTCTTTTTTTCCTCTTGTTTCTTCTTCTTCTCCTCTTCCTTTTTCTTTTCTTCCTCTTGTTTCTCCTCTTCTGCTTTTTTCTTCTCTTCTTCCTTTTGCTTCTTTTCCATGTCTTCCTGTTTTCTATTTTCTTCCTCCTGTTTCTTCTTCTCTCTCTCTCTGCCTATTTTCTCTTGTCTTCCTCCTGTTTCTCCTAACCTTTTGTTTCTGTTGGTGCATCTGGAGTAATATTTTCACCATTCAAGGAATCAACATCAATCGGGTCCAATTGAGTAGTGACTGGTTCTCCTTCACTGTCATATACTTCGTCTGGTTGAGTGATTTCCGGTTCTTGCTCAACTTTCCTATTGGCTTCAGCCACTTCATGCAGTCTTAAAGCTGATTGAGCAAGGGAGTGGGTATCTTTGACCACTTCCAGAACTTTTCCTTCCAATAACAGGAGTCTTCTTCTTCTCATGAAGAAGAGGCCCTTATATCTCTCCACCACTTCATATAGATCTGTTTTAGGCACATCAAGAAAGTATAGTGCAAATACTTCCTCTCTTATTTCTTGTTCCTTTTCTATGGCAATGCGCCACTTGTTCATTTCTGTCTTGCTGATCTTCCTTAAGGCTGACACTTCACCGACGTTGCAGAAACTAGTGATAGCATGAATTGCTTCCGGTGTAATATCATGCATTCACTCTAAGTACATTTTATCACCATGTACTCTACTCAGAATAATGTGGATGTGATCATCTGAAAATTCTTCAAGGAAATAGACAACATTGTGAAGTTTCTTCTTTTCCAGAATGCTGAATTTCGGTTTAGTATTTTTGTCCTTCCCACAGAACAAACTCAACTGAGAATGGATCATCAGAGATCCTAGATCTTCAATCTTACAATCAATGTAATTGGAAATGCCTTCCTTCACTATAACACCAACGGGTATTTGAGAAAGGGCATTGTATTTTGCCTTCCATTGAATGAAGTCTACAGTATCAACAGGTACACTAGAACTAGTATGTTATGCGGAAGCCATGATAAACAAAGAATTTTGAAAAATACCTTGGAAAGTCAAAATTTAGGGCTTGCAATTTAAATTTAGCTACACACTCCTTTGGTTGCTGAAATACCGCTTTGTGTTCTACACCTCACGAATAGATGTTTGCTTCTAATTCTTCTTCAAGATTTTGATAAATTCTTTGAATCGCAATCCAAATTGCTTTTCTTCGCTCTGTTCTTGAAAACTTCTTCGCTCGTGAACTGATAAGAGAAAAATGACTTTGAAAAATTCTTTTAAACAAGTTCTTCACCTACCACAATAAATGCTCCACTATTAGGGCATAAACCCTAATTTGCCTTTTACCATTTCCGGTCTTCTACCAATTGACAGGTATCACATACCAGTTGAGGTCTTTTACCGGTGTAAATCGGGGGTTCGTGATATTTCACCATTTGCTCCCCCTAAGCTTGTCTGACGCTTAGTTTGCTGGTTCAATGACTTCCACACTAGGTGTAGAAACTGATTCTACTTGAATCACTTCTTCTGGCTTCTTCTTCCAAGTTTTCTCCATATCTGCTTGAACAATTTCAAAATCAATCTTTCCTTCTGGAGTGACCGATATATCATCTGATATACTCTTTCTTGCTCTGCAGAATCTTGTTGTATAACCCAATTTGTTGCAGTGATAGCAAACCATTCCAAGTGCTCTTCAAGGTCCATTATTCATGTTTCCATTCTTCCTTCTGCATGTTGCAGCAGTGTGACCATGACCATGACAAATCACACAGATTGCTCTCCATCCGGTTGCCGCTTGATAGCCACCGCTACTTGACTGCTGACTATAGGTATTAAACCGGTTTGGGTTTTGGTTCTCAGAGGATTCAGGAAAAACTCCTTGACTCCTTTGAGGATACCTTCCGGTATTGTACAGGATAGACCTGCATTCAAATGCTCTATGCCCAAACTTGTTGCATGCATAACAATTTCCATTGAATCTATTGGGTCTAGGCTTATCATTTAGAAAATAAGGAAAATTATTGTAAGCCTTACTTCTACATACATTAGCAGTGTGTCCTTCCTTGAGACAATTAAAGCAAACAGGTTTGAACTTTTGCTTACCTTTATCCTTTGATTCCGGTTGTTTCTTTGATGCTGCACTTTTTGTTCCAGAGGTCTCACCTTCCTCATATTCAGAGAAACCAAGTCCATTGGTATTCTTTACCAGTTTAGCTGATTCAAGCTTCTGCTCTAGCTTAACAAAGCTCTTATTGAATTTGGCAAGTATTTCCTTTGACTCAGTGAGTTCTTTGGAAATGGTAGCATTGGATTCCTTCAAGGTTGCATTCTCAGAGATAGCGATGTTTAGTTCACCTTGCACTTCTTTTTCCATTTTTCTTTCATGAAGACGAGCGGTAAGTGCACTGATCTCTTGCTTCAGCTTGGAGATCTCATGATCTTTGTCTTTTACCAGATCTTCAACTTTCCTCTAGTTCTCAAGCTCTTGACACATTTTGATAGTTAGGCCTTCAAGTTCCCTTCTTAGGTTGGTATTGGACTCATTTAGTTTTTCAACTTCTTGAATTAGGGCTTCCATGTCCACTTCATCAGAAGAATTATTTTCAGTTAGCTCCATCAGTTTTTTAGCATGCTCTCTTCTTTTTGCCTGAGAGGCCTTATATTTGACCTTAAGTTCATCATAGGCTTGCTCAGTCTGAGTGAGCTGATGAGTAAGTTTCCTCACAGTGTATTCCCCCATATCTATTTCCAAGTGGTTAGACTTATAGAAAGGCTGGCTTTGATACCAATTGATGAATACTAAGAGGGGGGGGGGGGGTGAATTAGTATACCAAAAAATACTGTACTATACTTTAACAGTCTGGCAGTAAACCGGTAAAACAGTTTAACAAACAAACTGGTTAACACACATGCAGACCAAATAGAAAATAAGGCATTCACCCATAGAAGCACAATCATCATAACACAAGAGATTTTGACATGGAAACCCAAATGGGAAAAACCACGGTGAGATGAAACCCACAAGTAACTATCTGTAGAATAGTAACCAGACTAGTTAAGGTCAGACCGGTTAAGGTCATAAAATGTTCTTTACTAGAATAAATCCTATTAGGAATCCCAGTCTCTGTTAGGGGATAAGTCTGATTAAAGACTACCTTGTGAGAGGATTTCAGATCCACAGATGTGAACCACCTTGTTAGAGGATTTACAAAGGCTTTTCTGGGCCTACCCGGTTAAGGGTTTCTGACTTGTCAAAGATGTGAGCAATCAACAAGTGAATGATCTAGCAAATGGCACAGTCTTCTTGATTAGATCCATTGTAGGTCATAGCTAATGCTCTTTAGCATTACTTTAGTCTTTAGTAAATCCACACTCTACAAACTTGATCTTCTCAGTTAAGATCGCACATACAAGAGCTTCAATGACCACTAAAACCTAATAGCTACTCTCATACATACGCATACAAAACCCTAGACATGATGTCCTAAAAAGGAATCTAATTTCATGTCGGTCCAATAGGATTACATTGCAAGTTCCTAGGTTCATTGTATCTAGACACATTTGATAACACAACACAAAATCACCATCAAAGTGTCGGTGGATGGTAACTCATCACAAAAATATACCGGTTGGTAACTCATCATAGAGTATTACCGATTTATACAACTTTTCCAGTTACTGGTTGGTAAATCAGAGTAATACCAGTTTAACAGATTACTGGTTGACAAAAATTGAAGACTGAGAAAAAGATAAATGCCGCTTCTAGCTCCTTTGCTCCACTCCGCTTGAGATCCTTAAACCATTTGATCTCTCTATGCCGCTTGGGTCTTTATACCACTTGAGATCGGTAAACACTTTCTTCATAACATCAATAGTCTAAAGACTACAACATGATACTGGTTTGGAACAATTACCAGTTGAGTATAATTCATACATTCACAAAGTGATCTCATAGCAAGTGTGTGTCCATCAATGAAAATCACAACATAATCATCAAAATGCCAACAAATTGAACAGGAATATTGAAAGTATCAAGATGCAAAGATTCAAAACATTATTTATGAGAAGTAACATGGTGAGATGCACCAGAATCAATAATCCACTCAAGTGGTCGAGAAACATTATAAGTAAATGTAAATGCATGACGAGATGAATTACCAATATTATTACCTTTCTTATAATGAGGTTTATGTTGTTGATTATTTTGGTTCATGAGATTTTTACCATTTTGCTTCTTAAAACAATTATTAGTAATATGTCCATCTTTCACACAATATGTGCAATGGGGTCTTGTTTGAGAATTATTCCTTTGATAATTGTATGTATTATTATGAGAATTGTTATGATAGGATTTAGAATGACATTGATAATTAGAAGATTTGTGATTATTATTATGATTATGATTATTATTATTGGACCTAAAATTATTACTATGTTTAATTTTTAGACATAAAAGCATGTTCACTACTTTTAAGAGTACCAAATTGAATTAATTTAGCTTCCTTTTGATGTAATAAATTATTAAAAATATAATAAGTTAATTGAGTAGCTAAACTAGGAATAGCAAGTTGACCATGAATATTCATAATAAATTGCTGAAATTGACGAGGAAGACATTTTTTAAGAATAAGATGAATTAAAGTAAATCAGCTAGTGTAACTCCTAAACCAATTAATTGACTATTAATAGAATCAAACTTTAATAAGAATTCATCCATGGTTTTAAAATCCGTATACTTGAGATCTTCAAGTTGATCTTGAAGCTGAATTTTTTGGGATTCATTTGAACTATCATAAGTTGTTTTTAAAATTTCCCATGCTTCATATGCTTTTGTACAATTTCCAATTAGAACATACAAATCAGGAACCATTGAAATTCCAATCAAACCAAGCTCTTCCTCATTTTGAGCCTTCCACCTGTCTTGGTCAACTTGAGGAGCAGTTGTAGCGGGCTCTGAACTTTTATCAGTTGCAACATCCAAACGGTGCTTGAAACGAAAAAGTAAAGGAAATATGTGTTTTCGATGAATTATAATTAGAACTATTAAATTTAATTTCCAGAATTAAAGTAGACATGATAACAAAATAAATGTGAACAAGTGATGGTTAGTATTGAAAATCAATAAAAATTATCCTCTTTGATTAAAAAAAGAAAAAATGACCACCTTAATTACAAATTGAACAAAATTTTAATAAATCTTTCTAAAAAAATTCTTTTAAAAAAAATATTTATAAAAAGATACTATTTCAAAAATTTAATAACAAATTTAAATTTTAAAAAACTTAACTTTTAATTAAAAAAAATATATTTAAACTTAAAATTTTTCTTAATAATAAAATAAAACAATTTCATAGTAAAAACTTCATTAAAAACTTCATATATAAAAACACCTTTTTAAAAAAAATTATAAACTTTATAAAATTTTATATATAAAAAAAAACTTTATAAAATTTTAAACTTTTTAATATAAACTTTCTAAAGAATATACGTGAGAAATAAAAACTTAAGCTATTTATAAATTAGTTTTAGATAAAACGTGGACAAGCTATTAAGGAAATTTAAGAAACTTGAGGAAATTATATGTGAGACTAAACTCACAAAATCATGAATACGATAAGGACTGAAATACGTTACAAATGGGAGCAAAGATGTAATTATACAGAGAAAAACGTTACTCAAACAAAAAATGTTATTGGGAGTGCAGAGAGAAAAGCGCAGGTTTGCAGAAATAACATAGATGGGTAAAGCAACCACATAGATGAGAGAGGCGTTATTTTGATTACTATGCTGAAATATTAAAATGTATTATTGCAAATGGAATGATTAGCTGAGAAATGTAAGCAAGAATAAACCAGAAATTGTTGATTGAAAAATCAAAAAAACTTTATAGAGATTGGAGGAAGAGAGAAATGAGAGATACAAAGATTGCATAAAGGATAGAAGAATGAAGAAAATGTTTTTTTGTTTAAACTGGGGAAAGCAATATTAAAGAAATAGATAGAATGAATGATAAAGAACAAAAGTACGTTATTGATGAATCGTATTTGGAAATTGTGCAAAGAATTGTTAGAACACTGAAGATTAATAGAGACAAAAACTCAAAAAAAAAACCTCAAGTGAATCAAAGAATGTTTTGGCGGTAAGCCTTTCAAAACAAGATAGATAATATGGGTTTGGCAGCAAGCCGACCAAATAGATTAAGGAGGCTGAGTTTGGCAGTAAACCTTTCAAACTAGTCACAAAAAAAAAACTTAAACCAAATAAATAACTTTGGTGGCACACCTTCCAAAGCACATTAGCAAAAAAAATAAAATACAGATTTAAAGCAAAAAACTTGCACAGTAGAAAGTATTAGAGAAAGAACTTCTTCTCCTCTCAAAAATGCCTCCAAGAAGGTGAACTCCACAAAATGGTAACCTCCATCAATCTCAACTTGAAACAAGGATTAAAACCTGCTCTGATACCATGAAAGAAAATACAAAAGCAAGGAAAGGAAAACAAAATCCTAGTAAGTTTATTGATGAAGTAAATGTTACCAAGATAAATGCAAAAACCTTGGAGCAATCACCCAAATGTGAAGAAGGAAGCACAAGAACTTTTGAAAGGGGAAAAGAAAAGAAAAACCCCTTGTGATATTATGAATAAGGATCTTTTACAATAACATCATTAAGAAGAAATGAGAGAGAATATATCTCTTAAATAGATATGAGAGGAGTTACAAATTAACTCCCAAATCTATGAATGCCACCATTCATAGAATGTGTGTACCATGTGTCCACATGCTCTTAAGGAGGAAATCTTAAATTCCTTAATAAAAGAAAATGAAAGAAATGACTTGTCCTCACACATGTACAAGAGGACAACTTACATGTAGGGATTCCAAAGGAATATCCCAAACTAAATAAAAATAAACCTAAGGTAAGTAATGATTGAATATTCTAACAGTTGAATTATGCGATTTAAGACTAAGTGTAAAAGCGACAAAGAAATGATTATAAGTTGAGATAGAAATGCAAGATGAAGTTGTGCACCTAGAATTAATAGTAAAATGTTGAGATGAAGCTCCCCTGCAAATTTGAGAAAAAGTTGTCAGGACCATGTTGAAAGTGCACACAGTCCTCCAAAAAATTTGTGTGTCGAAAAGGGTTTTTCCATTTCTAAAAATAAAGTTCAAATCTGCAAATACAGCTACGCACCTACAACCTACACACACAAAAGAGAGGAAATGTTGTTGGGATTGGGGGTTAGCCTTCAAGTCAAACCCCGGTTTTGAAATTAACCAAATGATGAAAAGTACTTGCAAGGAAATGACTGGAATAAAATTCACCTCAAGAGAGGGTACAATTGAAACGTTGATAGAGATGTTTGAAAGGATATGTAGAATTGAATGTCAAGAGAGCTTTGCAATTCAACAGCTGAATCCTTGACTTGAATGCAACACCTATCCTTGAAAGGAGACTTGAGATTCTCAATGGATGGTTGAATGTTTAAATGCTTGAATGTCGATAATTCTTGTTCACCTTACTTTCACTTATTGACTTGATTGAACCTCTTGATTTATGAAAGTAGGAGGAGAAAATGTGTCTTATATATTCGTCAATTAGGGTCAACTGACTAATTTTTTATTATAGGCCAACATAGGGAAACTTTTCCCACTTCAAAATTGCAAAGTCCAATTTAAAGTTTGAAAGGAGGGGGCCCAAAATAGGGCAAGGATAGGGGCACCATGCCCCTATCCTAGGGGGGAAAGGGGTGCCATGCCCCTGTCCTGCCCTTATTCAGGACAGGAAATTGGAACAGGTAGTGTGAGGTGCAAGGAAATGCAAGTTTCAGGAGGTGTGAGCATGTCTTGGGTCTCCAATTAGGCTTAGAGATTCCTTTTTCCAATGTGAAGACCTAAATACGATTGAAGATTGTTATAAGGTCATAATTTTATGATGGTACATTAGCCCCCACTTTAGTGGGAGTATAAGCGTATGCCAATACTACTGATAAAGTAAAAGGAAACAAGATTGAAAGACTTTCACCACATCAAGGAGGCAAGATACACCAAGCCCCTAGTGGACTAAGGATCTTACGACATCGCTTGACAAAGTAAAAGGCAAGATCAAAAGGGAGAGAACCATGATTGCAAGTAGCAAGGTTCTCCTCACTATGATTCATGAAAAGGAAGGATACCAAAATTACAAAGAAAAGCCAATTTCACTAAGTAACTTAAATTATCAAGAAGGAAAATATGAGCAGAGTGTATGCCCCCACTTTAAAGCCATCACGCATGCCTTATCAGGAGCGATTGCTTTGAGGTAGGATACACCAAAGAGAGAGAACGTTATCACAAGGATTTAGCCCCCAATCAAGGGATAAACCCAAGGATAATGAACACAAAACACTATATATATATGCATAGAATATTTGTCACTCCCCAAAGAAAGGAAACTACCTTGGAAGAAATAGAAGTGTTTTTTGAGTCAACATGAAAGAGACCATAAGAGATCTTAGTGCTTTGCATCTTCTTCAAGTAGAAATTACTAGGGAACATAGAAGAACAGGGATACACATCGAAGAATGATCACAAAAGAGGAAGGAAAGATAGAGAGGTAGAGGATCTACGGTGCTAATGTAGCTAGTCTAGCATGACATCTACCTCCCAATCTTGCTGATCACTATTTTGGGAAGGTGAGAAAAATGTTGTAGGAGAAACATCGAGCATAGCAGATGGAGCTATCACAAGATCCAAACAAGGACTATGCTCATGTGCGAAGTCACCTTGTTTGATTCTAGGAACTAGGATTAAGGTTTTTAGAAACTCTTTAGATAAATGTTTGTCCACATCAACATACTCATATTCACTGTCAGAAGCATTAGGAGCTAGATTGCCACCATGAATAACATTTTCACCTATTTCTTCATCAAGATTTATAGAAAGAGGAGCACAAACATGAATAGGAGTAAAACCATCACATTTTTTCTACAAATTATGATTTGAAGATTTAGGTTCAACATCTTGCTTAGGAGAAAAGGGAATCATATCAACTGTTGGAGTTTTCAGAGATTGAGTGTTTTGAGGCAAAACTTCATGAGCTCTAGCACGAGTCTTTTCTCGACTTTCTGTCACACAATAATTTTGTCGAGTCTTAACAGAAGGCTGAGAAGAAGGAGGAATATTTATTAAAGGATGAATATTCTCATCTTTGGTAGTTGGAGGTTTAGGTTGAGGTCTTTTAGGTTGAACAAGAGGAGAGGCAGGTGTCTTCTCTCTATAAGAGAAAGGAGGTAGAAGTACACCATATAAAGGAGGAATGTTCACTGTAGGAAGGAGACCAGGTCCATCATGAAGAGGAGGAGGTCTAACCTTAGGAGGAATATTGTTATTCTTCTTAGGAGAAATCATAGTTTCATCCATAGGAATAGGTTTGGAATCTTCCTTACAAGGAAGATTAGTTCTATCCATCAAGGGAACAACCTCATCCTCAAGAATTATGGGAATATCAAGTTTTGGAGTTCTAAACTAGTGTAAGGATAAGGTCATATCTTTATTCCATTTTTTATAGGATTGAAAGAGAACATCGCTTCTTGGTGGAAGAGATTGAAATTGTTGAGGCCAAAACTAATCAATAGGAACACCTGGGCTTCTTTCGGTTCAGTTAAATAAGCTATGTTTAATGGATATGATTTCTCCATTGTGGGGAAATTTTTAACACATGAATTGGAGAAGCAATCTAGCCTTCATGGAATATAGCCAAGGGTATCCCAACTTCACACGGAATTGCTCAAAGGAAGGAATGGTAACAAAGTTGACATCCATAGATTTAGTGTGAACCTCAATAGGAAGTGTGATAGAACCAATGGTAGGACAAGAAAATACATCAAATAACTTAACAACCACATTAGTATTATCATAGATTGGTTTATGCAAATGTAAAGTGAAAAGATACTCCTTAGTGATGACATTAACCATGCAAGAGGGATCAATAAGCACACCGGGATGAATTATTTCCTTAATCTTCACAACTATATATAGAGGTCCATCAGGTTCTCTAATGGTCTTGCTAGGGTCAAACATGATACATAGATCCTTAGGTTTTCCCTGTTTGTCTATCATATTCACCAAAATTTTAATCGTGGTAGTCACATCAAAAGGAGAGAAAGAAGTATGTTTAGTCTCAATCACGTTAGAGGTATGAGAAGGTAAAGGATTAGTAAAAATATTAAGATTTTGATTAGGAGGGTCTACTGATTCATTTCTCTTATCATTCACACCTGCCACAGGTATAGTATTATTATCAATCAAATCTTGAATCTTACTTTTTAATGCAAAACATTTCTCAGTGTCATGACTAGGTTGACGATGAAATTGACAAAAAAATTTATTATCAAAGTAAGGTGAGGCTGCCTTAGAAGGGTTAATTGGTTTTATTGAAGGAATTTTGATAACATTTCTTTGTAACAACTAAGACATAATGCTTTATAAAGATTCATTCAAAGGAGTAAATTGTCTTTCTCTTTTGAAAAATTTAGAAATAGGAGGTACACCTGTTGTAGCATTCATATTGTTGTTGTTGATGTCATTGAATTCGATGAAGTCTTTAATTTGTTTGAACTTCGCAAACGGTTGTTGAGCACTGCCACCCTTATCACTTTTGGAGCCATAGGTGTGGATTGATCCAGTTGAATCACAATCAGTTGATAATTGTGAAGTGTTGCAAAAAAAGACGGAAAGGAAGTAAACTCAGAAAGCAGAAGTTTTTCTATAACATATTTTTGCAAATTAGAAATAAAAATTCTTTGAATATCATTATCAGGCACTAAAAAACAAATTTGAGAACACAAATGCTTATATCTACCAATGAAATCAATCACTTTTTCTTGAACACCTTGTTTACAATGCATTAAATCAATCAAAGTAATTTTAGGACGTATGTTGTTTTGAAATTGTTGAATAAAAGCATTTTCTAATTGTTGAAAAGAAATAATAGACTAAGAAGGAAAAGAGAAACTCCATTGTAAAGCCTTATCTCTCAATGTTATAGTAAACAATTTGGCAAGCAATCTTTGATCATAAGAAAAGTTAGTACATAAGGTTTGAAATGACTTGACATGTGTTAAAGGATCACCTTTTCTAGAGTTCCAATTGAGGGACTTCAACATGTTTAAGAGAGACAACTCTAACGATATCAAGAGAAAGTGGGCTCGCAACATCAAATGTGCGCACACTAAACTTGGATTGACTCATAAAAGTGATTTGTTGTTGCAATGATGCCATAGTTTGAGCAAGATTATTAATAGTTACTTCAGTTGAAGAATTTATGTTAGACATGTTTGAATGAGAAGGTGGTGTGATGTTGTTGAAAGAAGGCATGGATTGAGAATAAGGTGGTGGAACAATATGGTAAGTACACATATGTGATGATTGAGTAGGAAATGGGATACTAAATAGAGGAATAGAATGATTGGATGAATTGACCCCTTGCATCATATTTATTGGGTGAGACAAAAGAGGAATACTTATTGAAGGCATAGGTAAGGATGAAGCATTGATTGAAGAAGAGGGATTTACCCCATGACTAATGGTTGTAGGTATAACGTTTTGAGTTGATGTAGCCATAATGTTTGAAGCAAAAGTAGGAATGCTAGTCATCGGAGTGGTCAAAGGAATATAATGATTGATTTGTGTAGAAGGTTGTGAATAACCTAAGTTCTCAACACAAATCTTTATAGGCATGACATTAGAATCAACAATATGAGTAATGCCACACAATATATCAATTTCATTCTTATCATTTTGAATGATGTGCTTTAGACCTTCAATTAGTGGAAGAGCTTCACTATTAGGGTATTCTTGGGACATCCATTATTGAAAGTTGTCAAATTGATTATCCAATTTTTAAATTTGATCTATGGAAACTCTAGTCAAAGCTTCTTCTTCATCATTAGAATCATCAATTGGGTAAATAGGGATGTGATTAGGATGGGAAGAATTAGCATTATCCTCATTGAAAAAGTCACCCAAATTAGGCTCCAACTCCTCGGTAATTAAACCTTGGGAAACCTTAATTCTAATGCTTTATCTAATGGGGATAGTGTAGGTACGACTAATAGTGGTAAAAATCATGCACTAGAGGGAAGTTTTGGATTTTGAATTTTGGGAACAAAGTTGGCAAAATTGAATATTACAAATTTCAAGGAAATATTGATTACACAATTTGAACTTTGTGGAAAGAAGAAAAATGGCACAATTTTGCAAGAAAAATATTGAGAAAAAGGAAATTGAATTTTAAAATTAGGGCCAATGGGATACCACTTAATTTTAAAATTAAAATTGACAAAATTAATATTTTAAAATCAGGGCAGATTATAATTAACCACTTAATTTTAAATCTTTCCTTGAAAATTGTGATGTTGAAATTGAGAAGTAATTTTTATTTTAGAGGGATCAAAATTCAAGAAAATCAGCCAACTTTCTGGATTCAAGCAATTAAATACAATCGTAACAGTCTCCCAAAATTTTGGGAAAAAAGCCAAGGGTGGAGTTGAAAGCGCACACGGTATTGCCAACATTTTTGGAAATTTTTAAGGATGAAAGTTATGATGATTTTAAAGCTAACCCCCAAAACCTAGTTGATTTTATGAAGTTGAGATAGGTGAAATTAAGGTTTGAATGTGAAAATAGGACCCTATTAGGGTTTTGAAAAAGGTCAAACCTAATAGATAGGGCCATGTTGAATAATGTTTAGAAAACTGAAATTGATTGAATTTGATTGAAATTTGCACAAAATACAAATAATTTTGAAAATTAGGGTTTTAGGGCCTAAACACAGAATTTTTAAATTTCAAATTTTGAAAAAGGAGGGAAATTGAAAACTTGAATTTTGGGCAAGAAGACAAATCTAGAAATAGTTCAAAATTTGAAAAATTAAATGTTAATTCAATTTTTGCATAAGTTCAAATTGATTTTTAAAAATTGGGATTTTCACAATTAACCATGTAATTTTATAAATTTGATTTGCAACTTGAACAAGATAATGAAGGAATTGAATTTTAAAAGCAATGCAATTGTTCAGATCTAAAACAATAGATAACAATTTTTGCAAAACACAAGATCAATTTCAATTTTTGAAAACTAGGGTTTTGACAACTAAGTTTTGTAAATTTGTAAGAAAATCAAACTTGTGAATGAAAAATATGCAATAAATTTTAATGTAAAGCATGTAAGATGTTGGGTTCACCAAAATGCAATGAGTGAAAAAGGGTGATGAGGAAATCAAGAGGAAATATTTTCTCTCCTCAAGAAAAGGAGTGAAAGTTTAACAAAAGATTCCCTTTAACCTCTCACGCCATTACATTTAAAAGAGGGGGGAGAATTCATTAGATCCAATCTAAATAGAAAGAGATTGAATGCTAAGTGAATTGACAATGAATTTGGAAAGTGAAAGTAACCCCTCTTTTAGAATGGATAAGTTGAATTATGCAATTTAAAACTAAGTGTAAAAGCGACAAAGAAATAATTATAAGTTAAGATAGAAATGCGGGATGAAGTTGCGTACCTGAAATAAGTAGTAAAATGTCGAGATGAATCTCCCCTGCAAATTTGAGCAAAAGTTATCAGGATCGTGTTGAAAGTGTACACGGTCCTCCGAAAAATCTGCACACTGAAAAGGGTTTTTCCGTTTCTGAAAATAAACTCCAAATTTGCAAATACAATTGCACACCTGCAACCTACGCACAGAAAAGGGAGGAAATGTTGTTGGGATTGGGGGTTTTCCTTCAGGTCAAACCCCGGTTTTGGAATTAACCAAATGATGAAAATTAATTGAAAGTAAATGATTGAAATAGAGTTCACCTCAAAAGAGGGTGCAATTGAAATGTTGATAGAGATATTTGAATCCTTGACTTGAATCCTTGACTTGAATGCAACACCTAGCCTTGAAAGGAGACTTCAGATGCTCAATGGATGCTTGAATTAAAATTGAATGCTTGAATTCTTGAATGCCAATAATGCTTGTTCACCTTACTTTTGCTTATTGACTTGATTGAACCTCATGACTTATGCAAATATGAGGAGAAAATGTGTCTTATATATTTGTCAATTAGGGTTTATTGACTAATTTTTCGTTAAAGGCCGACATGGGAAAATTTTCTGGCTTCAAAATTGCAAAGCCCAATACAAAGTTTGAGTGGAGGGGGCCCAAAATAGGGCAAGGATAGAAGCTCCACGCCCCTATCCTGCTCTAATTCAGGACAGGAAATGGGAACATGCAATGCGTGGTGCAAGGAAATGCAAGTTTCAAGAGGTGTGAGCATGTCTGGAGTCTCCAATCAAGCTTAGCAATTTGTTTTGCCAATGTGAAGACCCAAATGGAGTCAAAAATGGTAAGGTCACAATTTTATGACACTACAACAGAATGTGGCAAAATAATAGAGAAGGCCAAATCATTGCAAGAGCATTTTAGAAATCATGGGAATGCATGCTTTTACACTTCAATTTGGTGCTTAAAAAAATCTGATTAAAAATGAACGTGCATGCTTTCACACTTCAATTTGGTGCTTAAAACAAATCTGGTTAAAATTGACATGCATGCTTTCATACTTTAGTTTTGTGTTATAAAATTTACATGCACATGCGTATCTCACACCTAAGTTTGGGTTTTTAAAATGAACATGAATCAGGCTTATAAATAGAATAAATCACACTTTGCAATTTTTTAAGGGAAATAACATTTTATTGTGTTTGGGGTCGACCTATTGTTGCATTAACTACCTTTCCACATACCTTTAGGATCTTGGGAGAAAGGGAAAGGTGATAATGACACCCACTTTTTCATTTTTCTAGTGAGGGGTATCTTTGACTAGGGATTTCATCACCCCACAAAGGTACTTCAAATTAGATGTGTTGGGGATATCATCTCTCCCAACGTACTCTCAAGCAGGTTTTTTCAAGCCACTATATAAATATACTGGTCAGGTGGCTAGAGTGTTGAGTGAATTCAGCGTATGTGGGGGACTTCCCTGCACCAATGAGATTAACTAAAGCCTTAAGTGGCTTGCTCTAAGAATCCTTCATTGGATCAGGATCCCTCAAAACATACAATAAGAACCAACTTAGTATCCCAAATCCCACATTCATTAATTCTAAGATTGAAAATCATACCCCATAGATACCCTTCATGTAGCTTGCATTATGAGATATAAATCCCTCGATAATACAATCTTCAAATCTTCAGGGTAAGAGAGACTGGCATGCACGAGATGTATGTGTCGTGGAGTGGAAATAGTTCTACCAGACTCTCTAGTTGTTCATCTTTTTTTGGTATTTTGTAAGGGTCTCATTGAATAGTTTCCAATATCCAGCCTAAGATTGTCTTCTATTCTTTTATGTGTATCATTGTGCCAGATAAGTATTGAGTTAGTATTTGGGATATTTTAGGCCCTACCTTGCATATCTCTAAATTCGCACAGTTTGTCAGAACACAGTTTAGTCAGCTATACCTATCTTTAAACAAGTGTTCTTAGATTTGAAAAATAACAGACATGTCCTCCAAACAAAATTACTTAAAATAAATTTTACCTTGAAACATTAGACAGTCCTACAAACTCCAAAATTTTACATACTTGTGGCCATAAGCATCCTTGCATAGTCCTCATTTACGCCCTCATTGTCATCCTCATATACGTCCTTAGAATAAGTCCTTGCATAGTCCTCATTTGTGTCCTTAAATTTTGCATAAATCCTTGCATTCTCATATTTTGCATCCCCATAATCTTCGCATAGGTCCTTATTTGTGTCTCGTTAACCTCCTCATTCATTTTAGGGTCACTATAGTCTTTACAATTAGTCCTTGTTTAAGCCTAATATACGTTCGTCTTAGTCTGTCATCATTTGCATAATCATCCTAGAAAGTCAATCTAGTGCCAAACAGTGGGCAACAAGAAATCATTGGGGATTAAAATAACTTCGCTTGGAAATTATAGACAAGTCTACCTTAGTACATAGGAGTTGTGTATGAGCTAGATAGAGAGTATAAAATTGCCCGTAGAACTGATAGAGAAATTGTTGCAAAACTTCTAAGAGAAGAACTTGGAAAACTTGCATTGCAAAAATATCAAAGTACTCAACAAGTTTTGTGTCCTAATCCCCAATAGAGAGTTTGGTCTAGTGTTACATACTTTGCCTTTAGATCTAGAATCTTGCATTCATAATCCAAGTTTATCATTGTCTTGCATTATATTCTAAAGCATCCTCATATAGAAGTCTTAAATGCCTATCATAAGGTCACAAAAGGCAAAGAGTAAAATGGAACCAAACAACGACCTATCAATTAAGCCAACTTGGAACATGGACATATCAAGTAATCAAAATTCTGAATGGTCAAATCCCTATGCCATACCGATAATACATGAGCTACAAAAAAAATTAACATGTGAAGAGATTGAGTCATCTCAACAAGACCCACATGTCCTTATGATTCTAAACGCTCTTATGCACAATGACAGGGATAAATATCTGTCATTGTTATTACAAAATGGTGCTAAGTTACCTAAATATTTTGATGTCACAACAATCTTACCATTAGGAATCACTTTAGGTCCAAATAGCAGTCAAATATCAAATGTAACACAAACACAAGCTATGACCTCAAGTTTCTCCTGGAATGCATCAACCTCATCTACACAAACAAATATGGCATCAAATGCGAGTTCGCAAGAAAGTGTATCATCCTCAATAATGAACGCTAGCGCACAAATGCAGGATATCATAGCCTCTCAAACTATACAAGTAATGTCAAGTGTTTTGGCACCGATTCAAAGACAAACACAAACCTCATATATTTCTCATACAACAAGTGTGAATCAATGTCCGGTTTCTTATTTCATAGGTTCTACATACAGTCATTAGAATACAAACCCATGCTCTGCTAATACAATGAGGACAACCCAATCAAACATGGGTTCACAATTTTCTTATTTTACAGTACCTAGCAGAACCCATAACACATAGAATTATAGTCATGGTACCTTTCAACAACCTCCTATTTATACTACCACAAATCCTTTTGTGGTAAATATACACTCACAAAGTGTACCACTAACTCAAATGGATATTTTGATCCAACAAGTACAGAATCTGCAACAACTGATGACAACTATGAAAACCAGTAATGATAAAAAGAGCTATATAATGGAGGACTTATGTTCTTATCCTTTTGATCGCACAATATACATGTCCCCTTTCCCACCATATTTTGAAACACCAAAATTTGGCAGATACCAAGGGAAGGGTGATCCTAGAGATCATATCAAAGAATTTTTCATTGCATGTATAGAGGTTGCAACTGAAGACTCTTATGTAATGAGATTGTTCCCAAAAAGTCTTGGAGGTTTAGTGTTGGAGTATTTTTCACATCTCCTACCAATGATCACATCATGGGGTGAATTATCTTAACATTTCATTTTTAACTTCTCACATAACATTGAAAACCCAGTTACATTGATGGGCCTATGTGCTGCAAAACAATATGAAAATAAAACATTTTCATCCTTCATACAAAGATGGAGATCTCTCTACAGAAGGTGCAAGACTATTATTCCTGAAACTGAACAAGTTGACATTTTTGAAGAAAACTTAATCCCAAAATTTAAGTGCCCGATACAAATCACTGAAAAGGCCTTGAAGTGAGAGAAAGGACTAGTAGAACAAGGTATCATAAAATATGAGAATAAGAACAACATTGATAAATCCAAGTTTTGGTCAGGAAACAAGAATGTGACCAATAATGGTGTTGTAGATGCCCGTACAATGAACAAAGCTTAACCGATTATATCTTTACTAGGACCAATTCAATCATTTAGTCCACATATAGATAATAACACAATACTGACAAATGCAAATGTTGCACAAGCTACAAACATAAAATTCCCAAGGGTAAATGCTCCAAAAAGGAACTACACACCTCTAGGGGATCCTATTGAATCAGCATTAGAGAAGTTAATAGAGACAAATATGATCAATTTTCTAGAGGTTAGAGTATATGAACCAAGTCCTTTCAAACCTACATGGTGGAATGATAACGATTTCTGTGAGTATCATCGTACAAAAGGTCATAAAAATGCAAGTTCTTATAAATTGAAAAAATTAATTCAGGACCTGATAGATCAAGGTGACATCATAATTGATACCAACAAAACTTCAATGAACATAAATAATACCATCTTCAAGGATCCTTTTGTCAAAGATGATAAAGGGGAGGCATCCACATTAAGAACAAAAGACAACACCGCAAATTGCACAAAAGTCTCATATAACTATACTATTCATGCTATTAGCTCTGGAGATGTAGTAAATGTTGATTCACAAGAAGAACTTGATGATGATGAGAAGCATCAATAGATTGATAACTATGATAACCTAGTTTGAATGATGTCAAAAGCACCAAAATATGATGAAGACAAGAATCTCTGTCTTATGGACTGGGGTGGAAAGAACAATTTTATCGAGGATGGTTTGAAGATAAAATTATAGTACAAATCATGGATATTGGACTTGCACATAATGACTATAAGATGAGATATGAAATAAACCTTGATAGCACAACATATGTTGTAGACATGTCCCTCACAAGAGATAATACAGTGGCTATGATCACAATAAATCCAAGAGATAGAGACTATGCAGTAGTTACTCACAGATAAAAAAGTAACCTTACAAGGAGTACCATCCAACCCATCACCAGCAGTAGGGACCTATAATGTGGTTGAGCAACTGAAGAAAATCCCAACCCAGATATCACTCTTTGAGCTATTGCGTATAGAACAAAATCGCAAAGCTATCCTAGATAAAGCACTTCAAGATTTAGTTGTTGATAGAGATATAGATGAAAATACTCAAATATATGGTGGGGAATCTAGCTGATGGTACCTGTATTTCTTTCACAAAATGGGATGTTCCAGTGATAGAATTCTCCATAATGATCCGCTACATCTAGAAGCTTACAAGCATAATAAGAAAGTCAGAAGAGTAATTATAGATGGAGGATCTAGTCTTAACATTTGTGCACTAAAGCTAGTCAAGGCATTGGGTTATTTTGAACTTCATATTGTTCCTTCAAAGAGAATAAACATCAAAGCATATGATGATGAAGAGCACCCTTCAAAAGGTGTAGTTACACTACTAGTGCAAATATGACCTATCACAACATAGGTTATCTTTCAAGTGTTGGACAAAGAACTAGGGTATAACCTGCTATTGGGCCACTCGTGGATTCATGCCATACAGGTCGTACCTTCAACATTCCACCAGTGTTAAATTTGCATACAATAGCATTGAAATCACCATAAATGGTGATCCAAATCCATCCCAACACTGTAATCACTTAAAGGAAAGTGTAGATAACTAGGTACCCATTAATCAAGAAACACCACTCGCTACACAAATGGCATCATTGATAATCACAGAAATACAAAAAAATACACCTACTGCATCTTCTTTACAGATTAAGGATGTTGGTTGTGGGGAATGCTCCATTTCAAGTACCTCGAATGGCAGACAATTATCTCTTTCTCCTAGGTCTTTTGGGAAGCCTCAAGACACAATGATTAAACAAGATAAAGGAAAAGAGATAGTAAATTACTTAGATTCATTCTCTTTCATTAGATGGGGAGACTGATAAGAAGAATCTTTGAATGAAGATGTCAATCACTAGATATACATAGAAGAAGATGACATGACAATACCCAGGTCACTTTTAGTATGGCAATGGTTTCAAGATGATACAAAAAAATGGGTACGATGGTACCGCAGGATTGGGACTTCAGAAGAAAGGATGATTAGAACTTGTTTTACCAAATGAAAACCCAAAGAATCAAGGGTTAACATATAAACATGTACCAAATATAACAGAGGCAAGATGACATACACTAGATATACTGAACAAACCTAGGCTACATCAGAGTAGATACCTCAAAGTCAGTTATCAACATGAGTATTTCATTCTTCATCTCAGAGAAGCAAGAGAGCACCAACATATCCTAGTATGGAATTAGATGGTGAAGATATGAGGCAACTTCTACAAGAAGCTAACACAAAATCACCTAGAAATACAATATCTGAACCATCTGCACAAGCAAATATGGTAACAGACACAAGATTAGCACCAACAAATGAGCCTAACTTGGAAACAACTCAATCTCCTCCAAACGAGTCAAATGATGAAAGACTACAATGACTTATACCAAGCTTAAGAAGGGCATTCACCACACAAAGGAGGTCCACAAATCTACAACAAACTAAGTTACAAAAACAAGAGGTGATAAGTGATACAACCTCAAAAAGTGAAACATACATAGAAAGTGTGACAGATTCTCACGACTATGAATTCCTATCTGACCATGATGTTAGCCCACAAGCAATAAACATGGTAGATGACAACCAATCACCCATTGATGATAAAGATGTATCAAGATATCCAAATAATCAGGAATGGATGTTATCAAAATCTTTTACAATAGGAAGAAACAATGACTTACCCCTTATACATTCACATTTGATTGATTGGGGGAAAGAACGAAAACAAAGTCTAGATTGGTTTGAGAATGATAAAGCTATTGAAGAATTTCTCAACGTCGGAGAGGGATTTCCACAAGGTGATCAGAAGGCATGATTTGCTATAGATTTGGATAGAACAACATACTTTGGAGAGGCAAGTTCCTCTATGACATAAGATACAGATGAAAGTGATCGTGATGGAAAGAACAAGTTAGACAACCTCCCTATTGAACAAGAGAATTCAACATTACTTATGGAAGAGATTGAAGAAGTCAATATAGCAGAATGGGAAGTTGTACATAATATCCACTTAGAAAAATCATTAAACCAAGAAGAAAATGACAAGTTCATACAATTCTTCAAACAACGTTCAATCAATTTCACTTGGTCCTATACAGATATGCAAAGTCTAGATCCAAAGTTGGTGTTACATCATTTACCATTGCTACCAGGAATCAAATTGTAGAAACAAAATATAAGAAAGATGCATCCACATATTGCATTATTGGTCAAAGTAGAACTCCAAAAGCTTTTGGGTGTGAGATTCATTACACCTATTGACTATGCAGAGTGGATATCCAATCTGGTACTTGTGACTAAGCCCACTGGGGGCATAAGAATCTACACAGACTTCTGAGTTATAAACAAAGAATGTCCTAAGGATGATTTCCCATTACCTAACATAGATATGATAGTTCACTTAACTACTGGGAATGAAATGTTTTCATTGATGGATGGTTTCTTAGGATACAACCAGATCAGGATTGCACCAAAAGATCAACAATAGAAGAAATTTACTTGTCCATGGAGAACATACTACTGGAATGTCACACCACTTGATCTTAAAAATGCATGGGCAATGTATCAAAGGTTTATGACAACATTATTTTATGACATGATTCACAATATCATGGAAGACTATGTGGATGATCTATTGGATAAATCACAGATAAGAGAAGGTCACCTTGAAGTACTTGCAAATATATTTGATGAATTAGAGCAATACAATGTCAGATTAAACCCCCAAAAAGTGCGTTTGGTGTAACAACATGCAAACTTTTTGGCTTTATTGTTTACAATAGAGGAATTGAGGTAGATCCAGAAAAGGTCAAAGAAATGGATATGCAACCTCCATCAACACTCAAGCAGTTAAGAGGGTTGCAATGAAGATTACAGTCTATAAGAAGGTTCATAGCGTAGTTAGCAGATAAGCGTCATCCATTTCAGTATTTATTCAGAAAAGGATTCACCTTCAAATGGATAGAATAGTGCCAAGAAGCTTTTCAAGCTTTAAAAGATTATCTTCTGAATACTCCAGTATTAGTTACATCTACTTAAGGAAAGCCCCTATTACTATATATATCAACAACAAACTCATCTTTGGAAGACCTAATGGCACAACGCGGTGATCAAGGAAAGGAAAGAGAAATCTACTATATAATTAGAACCCTAATTGGATATGAGCTTAATTACACTCCTATAGAACAAGCATGTCTAGCAGTGATCTTCACATCTCAAAATATTAGACATTATATGCCGAGTCACAAAGTTAAACTCATAGCACACTTTGATCCACTCAAATATTTGTTCAGCAAAGCAGCATTAACTGGAATATTGGCCAAGTGGGTCATGATTTTAAGTGAGTTTAATATAGAATATGTGGACAAAAAGGAAATAAAAGGGCAAATTATAGCAGATCAGTTAGCATATGCTCCCTTGCAAGACTGTCACCAACTACTAATAGATTTTCCTGATGAATCTGTGTTTACATTGACAACATCTACCATTTAAAAATTATACTTTGATGGATCCTTAACAAATCATGGAGTAGGAGCCACGATTATTTTCATCACCCCTCAAGGTAATTCTATCCCTAAGTCATTCAAAACCTATTTTCCCTGTATGAACAATATAACCGAATATGAAGCTCTCATCATAGGACTTCATACCATTGTACAGTGGAGGATAACATAATTATAAGTATACAATGACTGACAACTTATTATAAATCAAGTCAATGATTACTATAACACAAAAGATGATAAATGGATGCCTTACAAACAAATGGTAGAAGATCACAAAGAAGACTTTAGTAACATTACTTTTGAACAGATTCCAAGGGTGAAGAACAAGGCATCCAACACCATCGCTATAGTAGGGTCTCTACTAAACATGCCTAATAATGAAACTCAGTTTGAGTTTATTGTAGAATAATTTATGGTACCGATATATGAGATTTCCTCATCAGAATATGTATGTGTAATTGTGGGTTTGGAATCCTCATGGTATAATGAGATTTACACACACTTACATACTCAGTATATGTCTCCTAATTTGTCTAGAAGTCAAAAGAATACTTATTTTTTAGGCATCTAAACATACTATAATTGTTGACACATTATATAGAAAGAGCCTTGATGGAACACTTATCTGATACCTTGATTGTAGAGGAAGAACAACTTACCATAAAAGAGGTACATGATGAAATTTGTGGTGCACATCCAAGTGGCCCGCCACTATCAAAGAAATTATTAAGAAGTATACTATTGACCTACCATGGAAAAACATCCAATAAATATGTACAAAAATGTAGACAATTTCAAGTGCATTGAGACCTCATTCATCTACTAGCACAAGATCTCCAACCTATCACATCACCCTGGCCATTTTCACAATGGGGGCTGGATCTAGTTGGTAAAGTTAATCCTACTTCTTCCAACAAACACAAATTCATCTTAATGACTACTAAGTATTTTACTAAATGGGTAGAGGTGAGTCCTCTTACAGACACCACATGTAAGCAAATAACAAAATTCTTGCTTAATTACATCATTTGTCGATATGGGATTCCAATGTACATAGTGATCGAAATTGGATGCCCGTTCAAGAATAAAGAAATGAGAGAATTGTGTGAACAATTCCAAATACAACAAAGATTTGTGATGCCATATTATCTACAAAGTAATGGACAAGAAGAGGCAACAAACAAGACAATATTAAAGATCCTAATTTAAAGTTGTCATTGATGCAAGATGGGACTTGCATCTTCAGTTAAACCCCACTCTTTGGGCTTATAAAATAGGGGTACACACACCCACATGAGAAACACCATATTCATTGGTCTATGGTACATAAGCAATACAACCTATTGAAATAGAACTACTGTCTTTAAGAGTATCCTTAATGCACATCATATCATAGGAAGACTATTGGGTTGCAAGATTACAAGAGCTTGAAATGCTCAATGAAAAGAGACAAAATGATTTAAATTCATGTGCAAGGTTACCAAAATAGACTGAGAAGGAGTTACAAGAAATTTTGAAGTGGGAGATCTAGTTCTCAAGGAGAACCAAAGGAACCTAGTAGAATGTGAAAAGCCAGGGAAGTTTGAACCTAACTGGATAGGTCCTTTTATCATAACAAGGGTTATAGGAAATGGAGCATATAATTTGGCTACTATGGAGGGACTAGATCCACTCCATGACCCTATGAATAGCATGCACCTTAAATGATATTATATCTAAGGGATGGGTTACTTTAGGTTTTAATTTCCACATTGCATCTCATTTAATTCAAAGAACTGCATCACATATAGTTTATTTTCCAAATGCACTATATTCGCACAAAATTCCTACATTTGCATATAGCAGCATCAATAAAATAAGGAAACTGTCCAAGTTTATCATTTGTGTGCATTCAATAGAAACAAGGGTCATCTCCTTTCTCAGATATTCGGACATGAAGTCTTTGAGGTCCTAAGGTCAATCATTTTCAACATTACCCTGTGACGACGCTTTACTTATGGTTGGGTAGTGATTTCACTATTTGAGACTTGTTAACCTAAAATCTATCAATTTATATATCTCAAACACATTAACAAAATCTCTAATTCATTCTAGACACCTAGTTGATCATATGACTAGTGAAAAATCTAAAATTCCACTTCAGCGCCGCTATAATTGTGACACTCGAGTAGGTTTCATTACTTTCAGGTCAAGGCAAGAAAATTAAAAAAAGAAAAGTTTCTACGCCAAATATTCATCTCAAGGAAAAAGAGCAATGATATATACTTGAAAGATGATTCATATAAAGTGTGATAAAAATATTGACTATGGGTTTAATCATTAAGCATTCGCCTTTCATTTTTCACACATTCGCCTTTAATGTTACAAAAGAGTCATAAGTATAATGCATTAGTGTAAGTGTAATGCAATAGTGTTAATTGTAATGCATTAGTCTATGTTTCTACGCAAATGTTCATATCTCTATGCATTCATGCTAAATGTCACACAAAATTTTTAAATGTAATGTATTTGTGGTTAATGCTATGCACAAGACTTTAGGTTTTATGCATTCATTATAAAATGTTATTTTATATCATGCGCTTGATCATTTTTTTATCGCTTTGTATGATATTTAACATTTTCAATATGTTTACTGTAGAGGAGAATATTGGAGTGCTATACTACCGACATAATAGACCCAATGGTCTTGATCTTCAAGACTAGATACTCAATGAGGAGGTTTTGCATATCTAACCTTTGGGATTGTATCATGTTTTACATTACCAGAGATTATGGCCAACAAGGCCTTGATCACTGCATTAGTTGAGCAGTGGAATTCTGAGACGTGTACCTTTCATCTTCCTACTAGTGAGGCATCTATTACCTTAGAGGATGTTTGGAGGATAATACATATTCCCATCCATGGAGTGAGAGTTGTATATGATCATGACAATGGTGTTGCTAGACTATGTGCCCTTGTTGAGTGTGAGGAGAAGGAATTGTAGATCAATGGTCATTATGATATCCCATGGCGAGCTCGCTTGGAATCTGATGAGCTCACTATAGTATTGTGCAATATCATAGGTGGTTTTCTTATCCCTGATAGGTGAGGTCATGTATTTTCAGTTGGATGGGGCAGAGTACTCCATGATATGATTATTAATCAATGAGTGTATGCTTGGGTTCCTTGTCTCTTAGCGATGGTTTACTACCACATGCACAACATTGTTTACTTGAGATATAGATCAGTCAGTTGTGGTGTGACATTGCTCCAGACTTGGTCTTGGGAGCATATTTCTATCTCAAGGCTAGTGATTCATGTTGACTTGCAGCTTGAGGAGCCATATGCTTATAGATATACACCTTGGATTAGACACAAGGGCTCGAGTAACATATTGTACTAGCGACATCACATTAATATCCTCCAGCATTTCATTTGGAGACCTTATTTGGATTTCCCTAGTTGGGCAGATGATGCTCAACACTTGCCTATCTTTAGACAACAAAGATATCTTATTGGGAGGATCATAAAGACATAGAGGATTATTGAGATGTACCTACCAGGACTGGTAGTTAGATAGTTTGGAGAGGTACATGTAGTACCCTTTGTTACAACTTACTTTGCTCGTGTTAGTCACGAGGTTTATGATTGGGGTGCTTGCATAGAACCACATGTGGCTGTTGTAGAGTTCGATGATCTTCAAGAATTACAGTGGGGTTGGAGTATAGGTGTGGCAGATCCAGGGACTAGACCTCAGTATGACACATGGATGGACAAACATAGGCCTATTACACTGAATGAGCTGATGGTTCCAATCATATCGTAGCAGATATGTCATCCTAGATAGTATTTGAGGATTGATATGGGGGAGAGGAAGGGAGATGATAGAGGAGAGGAGGGCAGAGAAGGAGAGGAGGGTAGATGAGTAGAGGAGGGCAGAGGAGGAGTTGAGGGTGGGGGAGGAGATGAGGGGGGGAGGAGATGAGGGAGGAGGAGGATGTAGACATTGGTGGAGACATCGAGTCTAGGAGCAGTGGAGATGATGATGATTCTTCAGTCATCGAGCAACAAGGATGGGGATGATGATGAAATGCTAAAGCTGGAGGATGCACCCATAGTAGAGGGGGTGGAGATGAAGGAGAGGATGGTGAAGGAGATGATGATGATCTATAAATTCTAAGAGTGCAGATTTAGAGTTTAGAGGATGAGATTTCAGACTTAGGGAGTGATAGGATGCTAAGCAAGATTATGGTGCACTAGAGAGCGAGAGGGACCATATTTCTGGTGAGAGGGATCAAATTTCCAGTGAGAGGGATCACCTCTAGAGGAAGGGAGATGATGCAGTGAGGCGGATGTAGGTGATTCAGACTGCTTATGACCAAGATTTTTCTCCAAGTACTGATGCACATAGACATTCATATAGACTTTACTATGGTATACAAGAGGCCTTTAATTATAGACAACTCTACCATGATGTTATACTTGAGGCACAAAGAGCTCCAAGATTCAGTGAGGTTAGGGGTCATTCTAGTTCTAGTAGGACTTCTACATGGAGGACTAGTAGTGGTGGTGTTATGGGTCCACCTCAACATCCTAGGGAAGGATCTAGCAAGTGGGATCCACCTGGAGATAGAGGCAGTGTGGGTTGAGACATTGAGTTCATATTATTTGAGCTTTTTGGCTTGTTTTATGATATTTGTATTCTAACACATTACCATTTTTGAGTCATATATATGATATGCAGTTTTTTGGCGGCGATCTATTATGCTTTGTGTTCCATGTATGTAGTAGATTCTATGTGTTATATGATGCATGTGTCTATATGATTTATAAATGATTTTTATGAATGCAATTATTTCTCTATGGTTTGTGATGTAATAATTAACTTAATTTAATCTTATATGATAATCATGCAACTATACTATATGAATGCAATTTAACTATATGAATACAATTCCAATTATATGAATGCAAATTTAAAATGAATGCAATCTAAACTATATGAATGAAAATATGAACTATATGAATGCAAATTTAACTATATCAATGCAAATTTGAACTATATGAACGTAATATAAACTATATGAATAAAAATTAAACTATTTGAATGCAAATTAAATATATGAATGGAAATTAACTATATGAATGCAAATCTATTATATGAATGTAAATTTGTTTTTGTATGATAATGTCAGAATATTGGGTTATCCTTTTTGACTCAGATGTACCTTGAAGAAATGTTATTAAGATAAAACAAAGAAGAGATTGATGAAAGAATAATGTTAGATGATAGAAAATGATTGAGAAAGAGTTGATGAGAAGAATAATAAGTAAACTAGCAATAAGAAAATGAGATGAAAACAAGAATGATTAATTCACGAACCTGTGTCATTATTTATTGCACAATATATATTCATCACTGAGCCTTATTATTAAACAATGGATCTTAGTACATTAGGGTATAAGGAACCAAGATGTAAAGATATCACATTGAAGAAACAAACATGTATTAGAAAAGGATGTAGACCCTCCATTCTGGGAATTACACTAGGGGTCAAGGTATGTGTGGCATTCACAAGTTGAATGCTCCTATCACAGACACACACTAGAGAAATTTCCCTAGAACCTCATTGGTTCACACCACAAACAACAAACAAAGAAAAATATAATGCCCATCATGGATCCTTTAGTCACTTGTGGACATCCTTTAGTAGCATATGAACACAATTTGTCACCAAATGATAAAACATAAAGACTGACCCAAACAAAATTCAGAAGCTATACTAATCGTGTGCCTTCATTCTTAGTTGCTTGATGTGATAGTTGATAATGTCTCATCTCAAAAAGTTGTAGACCCCATTTAAGATTGATCTGTCTGATTTTGACTGTATCCATGTCTATTTAAGACAAGATAATTTGATCACTTGATATGGATATGATACAATTGATAAGACAGTTTGATCAATTGATTGCAAATGTTTGACTGGATAGTTGTATCCTTTGTTAACTTCGTGCAAAGCATGTGTTGTATATCTGCTAGGGTATTTGATTCTTGTGAGACATTTTATTACAAGTTATTTGATTTTTTTTGGATTTTGAAGATTGATACTTGAATGTTTTTGGTTGATTTTTTCAGGATCAATATTTGAATGTTTTTTTAGGGTTGTTTATGTTTTCTCAATGTTTTTGGATTGATTTTTTTTTCAGGACATTATATGGATGTTTTTGGTACGTTTTTCTTTTCAATGTTTTGAATTTTATGTTTTTTACTATTTTTATTTTTATTTTTTCAGGACTTTTTATGATTTTTTAGGATTTTTTCAGTACTTTTAATGATTTTTTAGGATTTTTTCAGCTATGCCCCCAGTGTACAAACCTACATGACATGATGATTTGTAGAATGCATATGGAGACAATGAATTTTCAAAATGACCTATGTTAATGCAATATGCATGATGAATATGCATTTCCTATTCGAACAAGGCTGACTACATTTGTTTATCATTTTGTAATACACCAATTCAATTGGAGGTACAAAACATTTTATAGATAAGTGGTCAATCGATCCTTAAGGTCCCTTGGAAAATCCAAATTAACACACTTAATGACTAGGATTTACAAATTGAGATGTGGAAAACTTCCCCATTGGTTCTTGAAACTTTGATTTGCTTTTTCCCATGTGTGTGCAAATGAGTTAATTAACACTCTTGTGTTCAATAAAGATCCTTAGCATCCTATATAACTAGCTACGTGGATTATTCTAACTTCAAAATCATCTCGAATAAAGCCTCACTGCCAGCAAGCTTTTAGAGCTTTGACGAGGTTATAGACTGTAATTTCTCAAATATCGCTTCATTGCCAACAAGCGTTCATAGCCCTGATGGAGTTACTCGCATATTCCCATAGTCAAGATTTTTGTCGCACTTTGTCTACATCATATTTCAATTATATATCATTGCTCTTTTGCCTTGTGATGAATATTTGGCATAACACTTTTTCTTTTTCTTGTTTAATTTTTTTGCCTTGACTTGTAAGTAATGAAACGTACTTGGGTGTCACAATTACAGCGGTGCTGGAGTAGAATTTTAGATTTTTCACTAGCCATATGATCAATTAGGTGTCTAGAATAAACTAGAGATTTTGTTAATGTGTTTGAGATATAGCAATCGATAGGTTTTGGGTTAAACAAGTCTCAAATAGTAAAATCAGTACCCAACAATAAGTAAAGCATCGTCACAGGGTAATGTTGATAATCAATGACCCTAGGACCTCAAAGACTTCATGTCCGAATATCAAAGAAAGGAGATGACCTTTATTTCTCTTGAATGCACACAAATGATAAACTTAGATAGTTGCCTTATTTTATTGATGCTACAATATGCAAATGCAATAATTTTATGTGAATGCGATGCATTTGAAAAAGAAACTATAAGTGATACAGTTCTTTGTATCAAATGAGATGCAATGTGGAAATTAAAATATAAAGTAACCCAGCTCTTAGATATAATATCGTTTAAGGTGCATGTTATTCATAGGAACACAAAGTGGATCTCCCTCCATGGTAGACAAATTATATGCTCCATTTCCTCTAACCCCTATTATGATAAAAGGACCTAGCTAGTTGGTTAAAACTTCCCTATCTTTTCACATTATTCTAGGTTCCTTTGGTTCTCCTTGAGAACAAGATCTCCCACTTCAAAATTTCTTGTGCGTACTTGTGTATTATAACTCCTTTTCAGTCTATTTTGGTAACCTCGCAAATGATTTAAAGCAGTTTGTCTCTTTTCATTGGGTTCACCAAAATGTCTATGCTAAAATTCATCTTTTAATTCAATTAGAAATCAAGGGAAATCAAGAATCCCTATCTAATCAAAGAATTTAAAATAAAAATCATTGAAATAATGTAAGCAAGTAATAGGAATATAAAATATTCAATTAAAAACTCCCTATTCCATGATTGCATATGGCTTCCATTGTTCTTCTCCTTTTTTGTGGTATGATGGCTTTCAGATATCTCACTGACAACCTACAAATGACACAAAGATTCAAACTTCGCGATTGTTGAAAATGAGGAATTGAATGCTCAATTTATAAATTTTTGAAGAGGATTGAATCAGAGGTGGAACAGATTGATTAAGAGGTGGAAATCAGGTGAGCTTACATGTTGATTGATAGTTGAACTACTGATTTGGATGTGAAACTAAATAGATTGAATAGTTAATTGAGTAAAATGGTTGAGAAAAAAGATGATTGAAAGATGAAAAAGAATGATTGGAGGAGAATTGATTGATGACAGAGAAAGATTTATTTAGAAAAAGCCAATTAGAAGATAGAAAAAGAATGATTGGAGAGAATTAAAGAAATTGAAATAGTTAATTGATTGAAAGCTTTTTAGAAAAAAAGTAAACTTGAAGATAGAAAATAGAGATTGAAAAGATACGATTTAATTGAATTAATTGATTTAGCACGTTCTTGAACTTTGACTTTATTTTCAATTTAATCTTTGCTTGAGATTTAATTCAAATATTGAATTTGTTTTAAATTCAATTTACTATTTGAATATATTTAGAACTTGACTTTGATTTTCAATTTGATTTTTAAAATCATGCACATGTATTTGAATCTAGAAGTATATGAAATTAAATGAAATGAGAAGAAATAATGAAATTAGATGAAATTGAAATCTGAGGATTGGAAATTAGAATTTGAAGAATTAATTAGTTAATTAAATAATTTAAAGAAACTATTTAATTACTTAGAAATTGAATTTAATCAAATAATAATAATTATTTAATTTAAAGGATTACAATCATAATTGATTACATAATAGACATTTAATTAATACTTAGAAAATGGTTAATGATTAACTAATTAACTAAATAGAGATAGAAAACGAAAAAGAATTTATTTAAATAATAAAGATTATTTAAATTGAGGTATTAATAATCATAATTAATTAAATAATAAATATTTAATTAATATTTAGAAAATGGTTTAAATGATTAAAAGATGATAGATTTGAAATAGAATAATTAGTAAGATGAGGAAGAAATATGAATCTTTAGAAGAATAAGATTAATTAGCTTAATTAAATAATTAAAGAATTATTTAATCAATTAGAGGAATAATTATTACATGATTAATGAGACATTTTTAGGTGTCTACACTAGGTAGAGATAATAGCATCAAGATATTATCTATGAAAAAAATCTCTTAGTAGAATAAAGAAATAAGAAAGGTCATTGGAATGATAGCTCATAGCAAGAAACTAAGAAGAGAACTAAGGAAATGAGGGACCAAGGGTGGTATATGTTTTTTCTGAAAGTTGTTTTGCTATGTTACCATTTATAGAATTTGAAACAATAAAGTTAGTGATTGGTGGATCATGTGTTATCTCAAGAATTTTATTTCATGTGTGATTTAGTAGCCATTGTTGGACATTGTTGCTACAAGGATATCTTGTTGTCACTGATGTCGACATATTCATGCTCCAGTGATTACAGATGGGTTTATTGGGATCATGGTTTGGTATTATGGAGTATATCTAGTATCATTATATTCTTCTATTTTTGTTTTGGTGATCAGGAAAGCTTAATTGATCATATCAAATGATCCAGTTTTGTAGTTTGTCTATCTGATTAGTGCTTTGTAGAGTTGAATATTTCCTTTGATATATTCTGGTGTGACTAGATCTTGAGATGAGTCTTTGAGAGACTATTTGTGATGGTCTTGTGTATCTTCATTTCAAATGGTTTGTGTTTTGGTACTCTACAAGTTATCTTTTCTTCGTAACAGTTGCTGTTGTTTGTGTGTTCTTGAGTTTCAGATGTTGATTGATGAAGATTTGATAAGTGGTGTTAGTGTAGTTGTTGCTAATGATTCTAACATACTTTTTGGTGTTTCCTTAGTATATTCTATTTGTTTTAGTGATCCGCATCAATCATTGTGCATGATCTTGGTGATTTTTCTATTATGGTGATGTTCTTCATATTATGCGGTTTTCCTGGTGGTGTAGGGTGTTGTAGTTGACCTTGGCATGATTTCCGATGGATTTGAGTTTTTGTATATTTTGTTTAGGATCATGTTATGTCATGTATATCATTATATTGGTCTGATGTTTGATCTTTCTATCATGTGATGTAATTTTGTAATTGTGAGTTAAGGGTTTACTAGACTTTGTTGTCAAGGTTGATGAATTGTATAAATAGGTGATATTGTCATGTAATCTAGGTATCATGGTTGTGTCTACATTATCAAAGAGTGGTGTATGTGTGAACAAGTAATTAATCCTTCAATATTGTGATTGAACAAAGATTGGTGTTGCAGAGAAAACATTGTGCTTAATTAGAATTGTCATTAAGCATATGGAGATGCTATTCTTTTAGTTCATTTCTTCCGGATTGTAGTCTGAATCTTGTTGTAAGTCAGTGAGAGTTCCCTGACCTAGTTGTATCCTTTTGAGTCATTATTTTTTGAGCAATGAGCTCTAGGTATTGTGCCTGAATGCATGTGCATTCCCATTGTAATATTTCACATACTACTGTAGAGTATCATCTTATTGTTGGTAGGTTCCCATCATGATTTTTCCCTTAAAACTGGGTTTTCCATGTCAAAATATTGGTATTGTGTGTTGTGTTATCAGTTTTCTTATCTTTATTATTGTTGAAGTTTATCAGATCCATTTTGTGGTTAAGTTTGGAGATCCGGTGAAAACTGATTCACCCCCCTCTCAGTTTTCCTTCATTGTTGTTGCCAACAACCATGAGATTAGACTTATCACTGATATCATCTACATCTAGATTTCTCACTTTCAAGGCTATAAGGAAACAAAGATCATTTAAATAATTTATAGTTTTAAGTATTATTATAGACCCACTATTCATGAATTTTAAGTATATATAAAAAAACCTATTATAAATTTATATCCATTTTTTTTAAAGATAGAAAACAAGGGAATAACCAAATTAGATTTGAATATGTTATTTGAGTCAAGATAAAAAAAAATGAACATTTTTCTATGTTTGAAATGCCCTTTTTGTAAAGACTCAAACTTTTCATAACAATAAATGTAGAAATTCCTCATAATTTCCATATTAAATAACACAAAAAATATTAAATACATCATAGTTTAATTTTCAACAATCGCTCTACCCAGGTGGGGGTTACATTAGAAGGGATCTTTTGAAGCTTTGGGCAGACATGGTGGAATTTATAATGAGGTTCATAACTCTTGGTGACCACTATGTTAGCATTTTTTTATCGCTACACAATTTTAAATCATTTTAGGCATGATAGAAAAATTTTGCTGCCTTTTTATTTAGTGTCCTCGCTTGAGCATATCATTCATAATCATGCTAAAAATAATGAAAATCCTGTTTTGCATGAGGGTTTAATTCTTCTCATTATGGAATATGCTAAAGTGCATGAGGTTAAACCTTTCCTTGTTTTGAGAAATCCCAAACCCTTGGCTAGTCATGATGTGCATGTGGTCTTAGATACTAGATTTGATGAGGAGGAGGGGGAAATGGCCATGGATTGGAATGACATCCATGTGCCAGATGATTCAGAATATATGCCTTTGGAGAATGAGGTCTCCCCTTAGAAGCCCACTCTCGATACTACTAGTAGCAGGAAAAGCAAAACTCCTCCTAGATGGGCAACTAAAAAGTTGAAAACCCCCTTTCCTCAACCCTAAAACTTGGGCCCTCAAAGTTTGAAAAAGTAGGAAACTAGGAAAAAGGTGGAGACACAAAGTAAAGGGGTTGATGAAATTGAACTAGATATCCCCCTTAATGTGGACCACGAGGATCTTAAAAAGGATGAAATGGATATAGATATGCTCCTAGCAAATTTGACCTCCAACTAGGAGAAATGTTTCCCCTAGATGATTATAGGGAAGTTGACCTTATTAAACAATGTATCAAGGATATCATTAACACTTTCACTGAGAACCCTTTGCCAGACAAAACTGACAACCTCCTGAAGATGACTCAAAAAATACCGAAAGACATCAAGGTTATGAAAATTGAGCATAAGTCAAGGATTTCCCATCTAGAAAAAAGTATTGAGGAGTTAAAAGGTAACCTCGGGGGACTGGTGGAGATTAGCAAAAAAGTGATGCATAATAGTACAGAAGGCCTTAAAAGGGTTAATGAAAAAATTGCTATATAGAAATCCCATCCTATCAATATTGATCTGCCTTCATCTACAAAATTGCACAAGAAGACCCCTGAAGACTAATACATAGGATTCTAATAAGACTTCTATAGGTCCCTCTACCAGGATTAGAAGAAAAAAATAGGAGAGAAGCAGCTCGAGATTCATTATGGAGGATCTTGAAGATATTAACAACAAAAGGATTAAGAAGAATTGTGAGCTCATGAAGGATCTTAGTTAGTTTTTTGGTTTTTGGTTTATTCTTTTTTTCTTTGTCCATTGCTTTTTGTTAGGTGTTATGGGGTGTTTCTTCTATTTTTGTAGTCATTTGGCAGTTGTTTAGTCTTTGGTTTTCTACTAATACTCTTTTGTTGGATTTGGGTTTTGGGTCCTTGTAAAACCCATTTATTTTAGTAAAAAAACTCACTCTACCCAAGATATATATTACAAAAGTAAGATCACATACGGTCGAATTAGATATACAAGTTAAACAAGGTCAATATTGTATACACATAAAAATGGTCTAGAGATAATTGATTAAATACTCATCTATTTAATTAATAATTGTTCCCAATTAATTAAATTTGTAATGATTTAATTAATTCCCCTTAATTAATGTACCTGTAAATAAACCTAAATGATTTATTTATTAAGTCCATATCATATCCCCCTTTTGATTAATTAATCCAAATTAATTAATTAATTCCCCCCATTTAATTCAATTCTTCTAATCCCATGATTAAATTAAAAAAAATCATTATTTGTTGAGTTTAATTAACATTTTCCCAATTATTTGAATTTCTAAATTCAAATGTGCACGTGTCCTAACTTTAACCACCTAGCCTAACCAACCCGTAACCCAACCCATCCAATCTAACCTAGGGTCTAACTAGCCCTATCCCTTCTTGCACATCCTAACCTCCTATGGGTTGGATATTCCCTCTTGAGGACACATAGCACATTGGCCACATGTCCTCTCTCCTTGGACACTTTTCCTCTCATGAGTAGGATTCCTTGGCACTTGTCACCACATGGATGACATGTGTCCCTCCCTCCAACTTCTTCTCCAATATTGACCATTGATATATCTAGATTGAATCTTGATCGTCGATTCCTACCACCTCAACCTAGGCCTAGGAAATCCTATAAATACCCCTCATTTTGGAGCAATAAGGATCACTTGCATCCTAGTTTTTGCATAGTTATTATAGTCAGTTACATCCTTTTGAGCATTTTAGCATCGCTGAATAATTATAACAATTCTATCATGTTTGGCATAATTTTTATCATGATAATCTAGTTTCTATTTGAAGCATGTAGCATAAATCATCTTATCTTAATCATGCATCAAATCACCCTAGTCTTGTGCATTTGCATAATCATGATCTCATAGCTACTCAATTTTTGAGTTGCCACTTTGGAGGTCATTGCTTGCTGAGTGCCACCCACATACCACCTTCAAGGTCCTAAGAAATAGGGGAGGATGAGACATCTTCAAGGAAGCCATTGGTTTGCTTTTATTTAAGTTTTCCATTTACTTCTTAACTTCATTTGTTGTCTCATTTATGTGCTTGTTATTACTAATTGACCATATTTTAGTAGCACATATGTCATATCATTTACAAATTGACGATAAGATCAAAAAACATGGAATGACAAATATAAGCATACTATAATAATATATCTCCATTCATTGCAGACTCTTCTCCATCTGATCTTGTGAGACAAAATGTTGTCTAGGGCCTTTTTCTACCTAGCCATGAAGAAATTGCTTCCCCAATGCTATTAATGTACAAGAGCTCGCAACCCTTGCATGAGGCTCCTAACAAATTAGAACTGGCAAGCGGGATGGAATCCTAGTGCAACATGAAAATATCTAACATATCACATAGATCATGTAATCCTAATTCTAATGATATGGCAAGCAGTAAGAAATGTAACCATCTAGTATCAAATTGATTTAATATACTTTGGCCAAAATTTTAAGCTGACTACTAGCAGGAAAATCAGATTTTGAGATTTACCCTTCCCTATTTCCCCATATTAGGCACTCGTCCATTTAACATACAAGATTCTACTTGAATAAGAATAAAAAAAAATACCATCCCTAAAAAGCATTAAAGTAAGAAAATTGATATTTTCCTGAGTATGTGGTTCATTTACAAATTCAATGAGCATCAAGTAGGCATTTGAAAACAATTCGATAACTCAATTTCAACATGACTTTCTATTCTTATTATTATAAAATTGATAATTTATTACACACATATTCCATGACAAAGAATATTGCACTATTAATTTATAGCAACATATTCTCTTATTTCACAAAATAACTCAATAATTTGTAAACAATATTTCATTGAGAATATGATAATTTATATTATAACTTGTATTATCATTCAAATGCATTGACAAAATAAGGATATTAAAAATCTTGCACTCAAACTAATGTTTCAATTTCATTATGCAATGTTTATATTAACAAGCTTATTTTACCTCTTCATCTAAATGGCTACTATCCTTCTACTAATTAATCCTTTAATTCTTTATTGCTGTTGGTCTTTTGCTTATTAACAAATTTCAAATAAATAAGAAATTATAAAATTCTCAATAATGAAATAAATTTTTAATGTATAAAACAACATATTTTCTTATTTCACAAAATAACTCAACAATTTGTAAACAATATTTTTAATGAAAATGTGATCATTTATATTATAACTTCTATTATCATTTAAATGCTTTGAGAAAATAAGAATATACAATTCTTACACTCAAACTAATTTTAACTAATGTTTCAATTTCTTTATGCAATGTTTATATTAAAAAACTTATTTTACCTCTTCATCTAAATGGCTGCCATCCTTCTAGTAATTAATCCTCTAGTTCTTTATTACTACTATCATTCTACAGCAGTCATCTAATGTAATTAGAATCATAGTTAAGGGATCGGAACTCGTAACTTGTTTGTTAAGACTGAATTCCTTAACAACTACACCAAACATCTCTGTTGACAAAATATAAATGATAACCAGATATAAATGTTTAGAATGAGTGCACAAGTCATATCTATGATTGTTGGATATGTTCATCATGTCAGTTGTTGTAGCTGCAATTGTCCTGTTAGAAATGTTTGCAAAATGTGTAAGCCTAGACAAGGGACCTAAACTGTTTGACAGAATGCCTTAGAGAAATATGGTCTCACAGAACGTCTGATAACAAAGATTAATATGCACAACACAAAGAACTCAAAGAAAATAATACATTCTTATTTATTTATTTAAGCTAACATGATTAAAATAATGACTAAAACTTCTCATTTTTTCATGTAGGGGAGGCTCCCCTACATGCTAGTTCATAGCTATTTAATTACACTTACTATGACAATTCAAACATAAATTATACTACAATATAGATCCTTAATTACTTATTGGTCTAATTACCTTCACTATGTTACATTATTATATCCTTTTAGATTGCACTCCACTTCATACTTATTGTTCTCTACTCACATTTTTTATTTAAGACCTCACAATCTCACGCTACTTCCATTCTACCTCTCAACTTCCTCCCTTAACTCTTCCCATGCATTTCTTGGTTCCAAACTAAATATAAATAACATCAATAATCTTTTCCAATGATCTGATTTATAGTTCAAGAGGAATTTCCTTCCACCAAATTAGAAGAGCAAGTCATCTTCAAGGAAATGGGCCAACTAATTTTGGTAGGGTAGTTATAATCTCGTCATTTCCTATAATGTTTTATGTAGTGGGAATTTTTTATTTCAGAATTTGTTAGGCTCTACTAATGCTTTTCAAACTTTACTAATAATTTGTGGGATATTCTATTGATATTTTTGTGTGCACAATGGCTTTTTAATTTATAATTGTTGGCATTGTGTTGTCATTGATGTTAACCAATATAGGATGGCTAACCAGTATAAGAGATGTATGTGCAACACTGTCATGGATGCATACAAGGTGAGATGTCTTTGATATCACCTTGTGTTGTTGAACACCGACAAGGTAAGGAAGAGAATGTCATTCAGAGGAATGACCATTGGAGTCACCGATACATTGTATGGATCCAGAACAATAGGATTCCTACCGGATAGAGATGCAGTCACCATGTGAAGAGATGATTGATAGTGAGTGTGCCCAATTGGATCACATGTGCCTGTTTGAAGATATGGTGCACAAACAGGAAAGCCACATGAGTGCATTACAGAATGTAGATGACAAGGACCCACTCCCACCGGTAAGTGGAGCTTATCTCCTATTATGCAAAGTATGCATCTTAGTTCTGTGAGATAAGACATAAGTAGAAGAAAGGTGATTGAAGCCTCACACCAGATCTACCGGTGAAATAAAAGGATGCCTTAGGTGCATGTAACTATAGATGTGCACCGAATCAGAAAGGGTTGGCATATTGTCCCACTGGGACAAAAAAGGAAGAGTAAAGAAGTGATGGGTTGTCACCTTGACAAACCGACTGAGATGATGTTTGGTCTAATGATGAAGAAGGCAAAGTGGAGCAACTGCAGATAGAGAGTGCAACCGGCATGCAAATGCCTCAGATAGAAACAATAGAAGGTTGATGACATGATGTCATCAAGGTGCCTACTAATAATTATGAGAAGGTAATAGAGCAAAGAGGCTAAGTAATGTGCTCCTACATGATTAGAATGTACATGCTATGGATAGGCATGTCTAGCAACCGGTTAAGGTGTTCCATCGACAGATAATCAAAGTGCAGACATGATGGTTAACCAATAAAGTGTGAGATACCGGTAGGGTTAGAGAACTAACATAAAAGAAGGACCGGTGGTGTGTTGATTGTCGGTGACCGAGTCTAGCCGACACAAAGATCTTTGTTGAGGTGGATATCAACAAGGATACCACATGGAGTTGAAGTGACAAGCTCATAGAGGTCAGTGAAGTGTCATGTCGAGGAGGTAGTTGGATGTTGGATGACATTAAATGTTGACTATGACAATCACAGAGGAGTAGCAGAGGGTTTGCGGCTCGATGCAAATCGAAGATCTGAGTGATGCCTCAGAGAGAGATGCTGCCAAGTAATGCCAAATGCCAAATAGAAGTATTGGTGGGATACCCATGTGTGTGTGTGTGTGTGTGTGTGTGTGTGTGTGTGTGTGTGTGTGTGAGTGTGGGTGTGTGTGTGTGTGTGTGTGTGTGTGTGTGTGTGTGTGTGTGTGTGTGTGTGTGTGTGTGTGTGTGTGTGTGTGTGTGTGTGTGTGTGTGTGTGTGTGTGAGAGAGAGAGAGAGAGAGAGAGAGAGTATTACTAAAAGTGAAAAATAGGAATAGAATATATAGTTAAATGTATTGGTGGGATACCCATGTGTGTGTGTGTGTGTGTGTGTGTGTGTGTGTGTGTGTGTGTGTGTGTGAGAGAGAGAGAGAGAGAGAGAGAGAGAGAGTATTAGATCAAAGAAAATGATAACGTGGTTACAGGCAGTCAATGGTAGTGAAAAATATTTCCCATAAGAATTGTATTTTGAAAGTCTATATCATACAATGAGTTCATATAATTAGAGTGGAAATCAAAGATGATACTAAATCACTAAAGTGTATTGGTGTCACCTTTAATAACATCATCTAAAATAAGTTTGAAATGCCCTTTGAATATGGGGCCAATACATAAAGAAAATGTATGCACCAGTACGATGGAGTCAATTTGACCTAGAATGAGTGCTTAAATTTTTTGAGGAATCATGTAAATCCTTATATTTATTTCCATCTCACCCTTTCTAATAGTATTTAGAGATGAAGCGGAGTAGGATGACAATTAAAATAGTAAGAGAGCATAAATAGGAATGTTCCAATAATCAACCAAATGAGGTAAGTAAAAAAATAAATATCATTAACATTTACTATTGATTGAGAGATAAGTTGCGGTAATAATATAAAGTTTTAATCAAATCCTAATTATAATAATTTATGATGAAAAGTAGACTAAAAAACTATCTTCCCATAATTGTTTACCATGTGGAGTTGTAGAGTGTGCAAATGAGTTATTTGTTTGAAATGAGTCAAATGAGACACAAACATTAAGAATTAATGAAAGGGTACATGAAAACAAACATTATGATCATTACAAAAATTCCAATTTTACCCATAATTGTTTACCATGTGGAGTTGTAGACCGTAAATGAGTCATTCGTTTGAAAAGACTCGAATGAGGCACAAACATTAATAATTAATGAAAGGTTACATGAAAACAAACATTATGATCATTACGAAAATTCTAATTTTAAATCTTTATATTCTATGTTTGAAGAGAGTCATAGACCATTGTATTTTCAATTTGGTTGATTCTCATATTGCCATTATATAGGTAGGTTTATTTGCTTGTCTATAACAATGGTTGAATTCATATGAGATAAAGTCATGCTTATTTTGTAAATGAGACAAATATTATTTCTATTTGTAAAAGAAATCAACCTTGTGTTTGGGCACTAATAAGTTACTTGTAGAGAAAAGAAAAAAAAATAACATTAATTAAAATAATTAAACTTGATATTTTTAGAAATTGTGAATTAGATCTATGGAAGTTTATTCTTTGCTTCTTAAAAAAAATATTAATATGAATGGAAGTCAAGATAATTCTGCATTTTCAAATAATTTCTTAAAGTTTATAACCTGGTACCAAGCACTACCACATATTTTTATTAGTAACTCTTTCCAACATGTTTTGTCTATATCTATTTTAGATATAAAAAAATGCTGGCAACTTGGAGGAATTGATTATGTGTTACATTGATGTTTTGTCATTGATGTCAACACTAGCTGTTTTGGTTGTTTACCGGTTGTTAGTAGAGCGGTTGGATTATGATATTGATCCGATATGCTTTGGTTTGTGGAATTGGTTTGGAACTGCCATTCATGCTATTTAGATGCGTATCACGATCAATTGGTTCGAGATGTGATGACTCAGAAGCTATCATTTTCTCTAGTAAGCCTTTTGGTTACCGGTAAGAGTTTTACCGACAAAGCTTTGTTGAAGATCTTTTTATGCACTTGATAAGTGGTATTGGTGTGGCTTCTAGATATCTCATAGGATGCTATTGGTTATCTTTTTCATATTCCTATTGATTGGCGGTGTTGGATTTGGTTTATGGCGACCTATTTTAGGTTTGGTCTTATTCTACTAGGTTATGGACTGATTTATGTAATGTGTTGGTGGATGATCTTGATGTGTTACCATTTGGATTCATTGATTGGATAATGTTGTTTTGATCCCAGGACAACTTGGATGATCATTGGTTTGCAGGTTTATATTATGAATTCATTGTATTATCTTTTTGTTGGCCGACCTAATTATTTAGTTCTCAGGTGGGTATATATATGATGTAAGATCTCTTTGTAGATCATGGAATGTATGAAATGGGCTATGGGATTATATGTGTGCAAATAATCTTTTAATCACATGCAGAGGTTTTAGTTAGTCATAGGTGATCAAATTGGGTTTGTAAAAGAGGTTTAAGACCTCCGGTACTGAGCTTAATTGGAACTATACTGAGGCATAGGAGATGTTATTCTTGCAGTTCTTTCTTCTTTCTGGATTGTAGTCTAGATTTATTTTGTAGTCAGTAAAACTCCTTTTGTGATGACCAGTGTGCTCTATGCTATTGGCCTTCCTGTATGTTTAGGCCCCTCTTTTTTGTAATCACATACTTACTGCAGAAGTATTATCTGACTGTGGGTAGGCTTCCTACCATGGTTTTTCCCTTTACCGAGTTTTCCATGAATAAATCTTGGTGTTATCTTTGTTGATGGTTGGTAAATATTTTGTGGCTTATATTTGTGCTTAACTGCTATATATGTTATTTTGGTATCTAGTTTATGTATTCTAGTATTAAGATTTTAATGCTTAAAGTTCTATAATCTGTTGACAACTGATTCACCCCCCCTTTAAGCTGTCCAACAATTATTTAAGCTATCCAATAATTAGTATTAGAGCCTGGTCCTCTCTACAGAAGCTTAACCATTTGAGGAAGATCCTGTGACATCTAATAGTTCAAGTTCTTCAAGTTCATTTGTAGTCATTTTTCAGAGAGAAATTCCTAGGCTTGATGAAACAAATTACAGGGTATGGAAGATTCAGATGGAGACTCATCTGAGATATCTCAGGAAAGAGATTTGGGAAATCATTGAGAAAAGATATACTCCTTATAATCTGGTATCTAGAAATCCTCCTCCAGCAGGCTTAGGTAAGGACATTTAGAATGATTGTAGAGCTAGAGAAGCCCCTTTGTGTGCACTTTTAGATCAACAAATAATGGGACTAACTGACAAATCAACTGCAAAGGCTATATGGAATAAATTGGAGACTCTGGATGAAGGTGACCCTACTATTAAAATTGATAAACTTGATGGTTACTGGGTGAGATATGAGAACCTGAAGATGGAAGAAGATGAAAGGATTACTGCTTTTATGGAGAGAGTCAATGAAATTGTCATGGGTATTCATTGTTGTGGTGGATCTTTGAGCAAAGATGAAATAGTTTCTAAAGTATTGAGAGCTTTGCCACCAACTTATAAGATCAAGGCTACTACAATTAATGAGCTAAGAACAATGGAAAACACCTTTGTTAATAGAGATACATTGGTTGGAAAGTTATCTGCTTTTGAGCTTGAGGAATTTGGACCTCCCAGAGCTACAAAATCTAAATATTCTTTTCATGCATCTACGTCATATACTAGCAAGAATGATTGGAAAGATTTATAAGCGAAGGAACTAGAGGATATGAAGAAAGAAGATGAAGAGTTTGAGCAACTTGAAGCCTTATTTTCTAGAAGAGTACCTAAGGGTTCGACAGGAAGTAAGTATGAAGGAAAATCACCGTTTAAATGTTTTGCATCTAATAAGATAGGTCATTTTGCATCTAGACGTCCTGAAAGGAATTCAAGATTTGAAGAAAGATATAGAAGATCTTTTAGGCCTAACCATGATTATCAGAACAAGCATAAGTAGAGGAGAAACAAAGACAAATCATGCTACTAGGTGGATGAGGAAGGTGTGACTGATTCTGATGATGAATCGACACAAGAATCAGCTAGTGGATCTAGCAATGGAAAGGAATGGGTATTCTTGGCTATCAAGGAAGATGATCCGGTACTTGAAGAAAAGGCCCTTGCTGTTAAAGTTGAAGACAAAGATGAATGGGTGATAGACAGTGGATGTTCACATCATATGATTGGAGATAAAAGGAAGTTTCTATCTTTACAAAAAATTGATGATGGTCTGGTTAGATTTGGAGATGACAAAGAATGCATGATCAAGGGAAGAGGAACTATATCATTGGATGATAAGAATAAAACTTATAATGTCTATTATGTTGAAGGTTTAAGACATAATCTTTTGAGTGTAGGACAGTTGGTGGATAAGGGATTTTAATTATAGTTCAAGGATGGAAAATGCAAGATTATCAACATATATGGATTGGATATTGCAAATGGTACTCAAACTAAAGGTAACATATTTCATTTGAACTCTAGTGAGAAGAAATGTTTGATTGCACAAATTTATGAAAACTGGCTATGACATAAGACATTGTGTCATGGGAATTTTGATTGCATTCTAAAGATCAGTTCAACTAAGGCATTTAGAGATATACCTAATATTGTGAAGCCCTACAATCCGGTATGTAAGGAATGTCAAATGGGAAACCAAGTCAGATCTTATTTTAAGAGTATTCAAGACAAATCTAATAATGTTCTTGATCTTATTCATACTAATTTATGTGGTCCTGCTAGAATAATGAAATTTCAGTGTGAGATATTTTATGCTAATCATTGATGACTATTCTAGAATGATGTGGGTTACTTTTCTAAGGGAGAAATCTTAAGCATTCTGTAAAGCGGAAAATCGATCGAACCCTAGTTGCTCTCCCCTCTTCCAACTCCAAGGAGAGAGAAGGGAGGTTGCTAGGGTTGATGGTTTTCACTTAAGGAGACTTTACATTCAAAAGAGGGGTTGAAACCCACAAGATCCAATCCCACACAATGCAAGATTGGATGCTACATGTGTTTCAAGGGTTAAGATAGCAAGGCTACCCTCTTTTGTAAAGAATGTTGATAGAAGAATTAAGTTAGGAATGCATAGAAAGTGAGAAAGATTCGCTTATAAATTGAGATAGGGATACAGGATGAAGCTGCGGACCTGGAATTATCTGTAAAATGTCGATACGGCGTTGTCCTGCAAATTTGAGCGAAAGTTGACGGGACGATGGCGCCCGGCGTGCACACGGTCCTCCGAAAAATCCGCGAAACAAAGGGGGATCTGTTCGTCTCTGCACAAGGATTCCAGATCTTCAATTTCAGTCGCGTACCTGCAACCTACACACAAAAAAGCGAAGACGATTGGGGGGTTAGGGATTAGGGGTTTGCCTTTAGGTCAAACCCCGGTTTTGGAATTAACCAAGAAATGAGAAATGTTGTAAATGTAAATGTCTGTAATGTAAAACAAGTACTAATACCTTGTTGTAAGGATGTTTGTATCCTTATGTGCAAAGGTATAGATGTTGTTGTATGTGGTACGTTGTAGTAGTATGTAGTAAGTGATCTCCTCTTCAATGGTTGAATCCTTGTCTTGAATGCAACACTTAGCCTTGAATGGAGACTTAGAATGATAAATTGCTTGAAGGAATGCTTGAATGCTTGAATGCTTGAATGTTGTTTCCACCTTTTTCCCATTCATCTTCTCCTCAAAATGAGAGAGAAAATGTAGTTTATATACTTGCCAATTAGGGTTAATAGATTGATTTTCCCGACCTTAGGCCGACCAGGAAATGTTATTTTCCAATTTGCAAACAAAAAGACTCGAAGTCCTCTAGGAGACCGGGCCCAAAATAGGGCCAGGGACCAGGGCGCTGGGTGCCATGGTCCTGGGGGACCAGGGCACTGGGTGCCCTGGTCCTGAAGGACCAGGGCACTGGGCGCTCTGGTCCCACCTCCCGGGACAGCAGGGTGCAAAGGAGGTTTAGGCCAGGGTGCTTGAAAATGCAGTTTTTGGTGTCGTGGACAAGTTTCGGGGTCTCCATTCAGGTTCCGTGTTGCGTCACCATCGTGAAGACTGAAATGCAGTCGAATTTGCAAGTGTCGCAATTTTAGGACGCTACATTTAGCCTCCACTTTAGCGGGAGTATGTATGCTCATACTTTCGGTAAAGTACAAGGAAACAATATTGAAAAACTTTCACCACGTCAAGGAGGCAAGACACACCAAGCCCCTAGTGGACTAAGGATCTTACGACTTCGATTGACAAAGTAAAAGGGAAGATCACAAGGGAGAACCATGACTATCAGTAGTAAGGTTCCCTCACTATGAGTCATGCAAGAGAAATACTAAAAAATTTCAAGGCAAAGATAAGTTCGCCAAGAAACTTTCAAGTATCCTGAAGGGATAGACGGGGTGTATGCCCCCCTACGTTAAAGCAATCGTACATGCCTCAACGGGGGTGATTGTTTTAACATAGTGATACATATAAGAAATGAGAAAGGAAAGGAGCATGTTATCACAAGGATTTAGCCCCCAAGTGTGAGATAAACCCAAGGATAATAGACACAAAACACAAAGCACGAGGTGACTTCACTTTCCTCGGGGTCAGTATGCTGTATGATTATTCATGTATATATATCATATGTATGTATGCATAATTGTTCTTCATTCCCCAATCAAGGAAGGTCACCTAGAAGAAGGGAACACATGTGTCTTTTGAGTCAACATGAGAGAGACCAAAAGAGATCTCAATGCTTTGCATCGTCCTCAAGTAGACAACACTAAGGACAACAAATAGAAGAATGAGAATAACATATAGAAGAAGTAACAAAAGAGAGGAGGAGAGAATCTGCTATGCTAATGAAACTAGTCTAGCACGTCATCTACCCCCCGATCTTGCTGATCAATGTTTCGGGAAGGTAGGGAACATGCTAGAGGAGGAACATCCAACACAGCAGATGGAGCTATCACAAGATCCAAACAAGGGCTATGTTCATGTTCCAAGCCACGTTGTTCTTGTCTAGGAGCTAGGATAAGTGCTTTAGAAAATTCATTAGATAAATGGTTATCAATATCAACAAGTTCATATTCACTATCGGAAGCAAGAGGAGTAACATTTTCATCTATAGCATCATCAAGATTTATAAAAATAGGGTCTTTAATTCGCACAGGATCAAGACCATCATGCATCTTATGTTTAGGAGATTTGGGAGAAAATGGAATAATGCTTGTTGAAGGTGTTTTTGGAGATTGTAAAGTTTGAGAAGCAGCTGCTTGAGCTCTAAGACGATGCTTTCGTCGACGTTCGCGTGCAGAATGATTTCGTCTAGTCTTAGTAGGAAGTGGAGAAGATTGAGGAGGAGGAATGTTCTCATCCTTATCACTTGGGTGTTTAGGTTGTGGTCTCTTAGGCTGGATAATAGGAGAAGAAGAAGGTCTCTTCTCTCTATAAAAAGAAGGAGGAGGAACTACTCCATATAAAGGAGGAACATTTGGTTTAGGAAGGAGACCAAGTCCATCATGACGAGGAGGTATAGGTCTACTTTTAGAAGGTTTATTAGGCATAGACATAGTCACATCCATGGGAACGGGTTGGGAATCTTCTTGAGGAAAGACATTAGTTTTATCTTTCAAAGGAAGAACTTCCTTCTCAAGAACGATAGGAATATCAAGTTTAGGTGTTCTAGGTTCGCTTAAAGATAGGATCATATCTGTTTTCCATTTTTGATAAGATTTGAAAAGATGATCACTTCGCAGAGGAAGAGATTGGAATTGTTTAGGCCAAAAGTAATCAATAGGAACACTAGAGGTTCTTTCAGCTGGTTTAAAGAGACTATGATTGACAGTAACAACTTCACCATTATGGGGAAATTTCAAACACTTATGAATAGGAGAAGCAATAGCTTTCATGGAAGATAGCCAAGGATAGCCAAGCTTCACACGAAATTGTTCAGAAGATGGAATAATAGCAAAGTTCACATCAAGGGATTTGTTATGGACCTCAATAGGCAATGTAATAGAACCAATTGCAGGAGAAGAAAATGCATCAAATAATTTCACAATCACATCTGTTTTGTCATAAATCACTTGATTCAATTGCAAAGTAAAAAGGAATTCTTCAATAATAACATTAACCATGCACGAAGGATCAATAAGCACTCCACGGCAAGGTGTATTCTTGACTTTTGCAACTATGTATAAAGGACCATCAGGTGCCCTAATGGTTTCACTAGAATCAAATGTGATGGAAGGTTCTTTAGGGTTTTCTTGCTGCTCTACAAAGTTAATCACATTCGGAGTCATAGACACAAGACCATCAGATGAGAGAGAGGAATCATTAGTCTCAATTGCATTAGAGGTATGAGAAGGTAATGGATCAGTAAAAATTTGAAGATTTTGGTTAGGAGGAGCTACAGATGTGTTGCCTTTATCATTCACTCCAGAAACAGAGATAGTATTATTATCAATCAAATCTTGAATTTTACCCTTTAAAGCAAAACATTTTTCAGTATCATGCCCAGGTTGACGATGAAATTGACAAAAAGATTTGTTATCAAAATAAGGTGAAGTAATCTTTGCAGGATCAATTTGCCTTATAGGAGGAAGAGTAAGCACATTTTGTTCCAATAACTTATTCATAATACTATGCAATGATTCATTCAAAGGAGTATACTTTCTTTCTTTCTTGAAAAATTTAGAAATAGGAGGCACACTTGATGCTGCATTCACATTGTTGTTGATGATGTTTTCATTGAATTTGATGGAATCTCTGTTCGGTTTAAACTTCCCAAATGGTTGTTGACTGCTATCACCCTTATCACTCAGAGCCATAGGATGTGATTGTTCCATTTGACTCACAGTCAGTTGATAATTGTGAAGAGTTGCACACAACTGTTGGAAAGAAGTAAACTCAGAAAATAGAAGTTTGTCTCGAATATCTTTTTGTAAATTAGAAATAAAGATTCTTTGAATATCATTATCAGGCACTGGAAAAGAGATTTGAGCATACAAATGCTTATATCTACCAATGAAATCAGTCACTTTTTCTTTAACACCTTGTTTACAATGCATTAAATCAATCAAAGTAACTTTAGGACTTATATTGTTTTGAAATTGTTGAATGAAAGCATTTGCAAGTTGTTCGAAAGAAGTAATAGAATAAGAAGGCAACGAGCAATACCATTGTAGGGCTTTGTCTCTTAATGTTCTAGTAAACAGTTTTGCAAGCAACCTTTGGTCATAAGCAAAATTAGTACAGATTGTTTGAAAAGTCTTAACATGTGTTAGAGGATCTCCTTTACCATTATAAAGTTCCAAATGCGGGATTTCAACATGTTTAGGAGGGATAGCTCGAACAATGTCAAGAGAAAGTGGGCTCGCAACATCAAATGTGAGCACACTAAACTTAGATTGATTCATAGAGGCAATTTGTTGCTGTAAAGACGAGACAGTTTGTGCAAGATTGTTAATGGTCGCTTCAGTCGAAGAATTCATATTAGATGTGTTAGATTGAGATGGAGGTGTTATGTTATTGAAAGAAGGTAAAGAGTAAGGTGGTCGGACTCTATGATAATTAGTCATAGGAGATGATTGGAAAGGAGGAACACTACAAGGAGGAATGGAATGATTGAATGAATTGCCCCCTTGCATCATGTTCATTTGTGAAGATGTAATAGGAACACTCATTGAAGGAATGAATGAAGAAGTCGGATTGAATGAAGGAAGAGGGTTAATTGAAGAAGAAGGATTGCCCCCATGACTGGTGATCACAGGAGGAATGTCTTGTATAGAAGTAGTCATTATGTTTGATGTAAAGGTAGGTATGCTAGCAATAGAAGTTGTCAAAGGGATAGAGTGATTGACTTGAGTGGGAGGTTGTGTATAACCTAAAGTTTCGGCACAACTCTTCATAGGCATCACATTCGAATCCACAATGTGTGCAATACCACGCAAAATATCAATTCCATTCTTATCACTTTGAAGCATATGTTTTAGACCCTCAATTAAAGGAAGAGCTTGACTATCGGGGTATTCTTGAGACATCCATTGTCGAAAATCGTCAAATTGGTTATCCAATTTTGAAAGTTGCTCTTCAGAAACCTCATGGAGAGCTTCTTCATCATTAGGAGGATTAGAGGAATTACCCATGTCCTCGTTAAAAAGGCTATTCAAATTAGGTTCCATCTCCTCAGTAGTTAAACCTCGGAAAGACTTAATTCTATGGCTTCGTCTAACGGGAATGGTGTAAGTAGGGCTTATTGTTGTAAAACTCATGCACTAGAGAGGAAGAGGAGATTTTGAATTTTAGAGGTAGCAAATTTCAGTAAAATCAGCCAATCTCCTAGATTTAAGCTGTTAAATGCAATCACGACAATCTCCCGAAATTTCAAAAAAAAAGTCTGGGACCGTGGCGCTCGGAGTGCACACGGTCCTTGCAACTTTTTTCAAAATTTGCAGGGATGAAAATTATGATGATTTTACAACTAACCTGAAAAAATTGAGTGATTTTACGATCTGTAGATAGGCCAAATTAAAGTTGCAATCTCGAAATTGAACCCTACCAAGATTGTCGAAAAATGCAAAATTTGAATTTTGAAAAAGAGAGGGAAACTGAAATTTTGAATGTTATGATTTTAAAGGGAATATCAAAAGCAATGCAAGTTTTGAAATTTAAAAGTTGACTCAATTTCATGCAAAATTCAATTTTGAGAGCGGAAATCAAAGTTGTTGTAATTAGGCACTTAATTTCAAAAGTCACAAATTGCAAGAATTTGAATAAAGCACTGAAATTTCGAATGAATGCCAACACACTTTTCAGATTTAGGACAGTAAGAAACACAATTTTGACATGAATTTCAGTTTCAACAATTTTTGAATGTTTAGAAGCCTTAATCCAAGCAACCATAAGACCAATTTTGATTTTAATTTTGAAAGTGTTATAATTGATAAAATCAGCCAAAATTCTGGATTTTAGCAGGAAAATACAGTAAGATCTAGCTCCCGAAATTTCGGAAAAAATGTCGGGGACAATGGCGCTCGGAGTGCACACGGTCCTCGCAACTTTTTTCCATATTTTCAGGGATGAAAGATATTGTGATTTTATTGCGGAATCCAAAGTTACAGTTGATTTGGAAATGTTTTGATCAGTGAAATTGTCAGACAAAGGTTGAATCAAGAGGGTTTCAAAAATTAGGGTTTTGACACTTAACCACTTAATTTTCAAAATTAAAGCACAAATATGAACTGATAATTTGTAATAGAAGGGCAGATCTAAAACAAGCACTAACATTTAGACATTTCACAAGCTTAATTACTAAAAAGAAAATTTAGGGTTTTTATGCAATTAACCTCTAAAATTTTGCAAAAGATCAAACATGGAAATGTAATCAAGGAATCCAATTTTCAGATCTAACCATGAATAATCAGAAAGGATGTTCACGTCGGGTTCACCAAAATGTAAAGCGGAAAATCGATCGAACCCTAGTTACTCTCCCCTCTTCCAACTCCAAGGAGAGAGAAGAGAGGTTGCTAGGGTTGATGGTTTTCACTTAAGGAGACTTTACATTCAAAAGAGGGGTTGAAACCCACAAGATCCAATCCCACACAATGCAAGATTGGATGCTACATGCGTTTCAAGGGTTAAGATAGCAAGGCTACCCTCTTTTGTAAAGAATGTTGATAGAAGAATTAAGTTAGGAATGCATAGAAAGTGAGAAAGATTCGCTTATAAATTGAGATAGGGATACAGGATGAAGCTGCGGACCTGGAATTATCTGTAAAATGTCGATACGGTGCTGTCCTGCAAATTTGAGCGAAAGTTGATGGGACGATGGCGCCCGGCGTGCACACGGTCCTCCGAAAAATCCGCGAAACAAAAGGGGATCTGTTCGTCTCTGCACAAGGATTCCAGATCTTCAATTTCAGTCGCGTACCTGCAACCTACACACAAAAAAGCGAAGACGATTGGGGGGTTAGGGATTAGGGGTTTGCCTTTAGGTCAAACCCCGGTTTTGGAATTAACCAAGAAATGAGAAATGTTGTAAATGTAAATGTCTGTAATGTAAAACAAGTACTAATACCTTGTTGTAAGGATGTTTGTATCCTTATGTGCGAAGGTATAGATGTTGTTGTATGTGGTACGTTGTAGTAGTATGTAGCAAGTGATCTCCTCTTCAATGGTTGAATCCTTGTCTTGAATGCAACACTTAGCCTTGAATGGAGACTTAGAATGATAAATTGCTTGAAGGAATGCTTGAATGCTTGAATGCTTGAATGTTGTTTCCACCTTTTTCCCATTCATCTTCTCCTCAAAATGAGAGAGAAAATGTAGTTTATATACTTGCCAATTAGGGTTAATAGACTGATTTTCCTGACCTTAGGCCGACCAGGAAATGTTATTTTCCAATTTGCAAACAAAAAGACCCGAAGTCCTATAGGAGACCGGGCCCAAAATAGGGCCAGGGACCAGGGTGTTGGGCGCCTTGGTCTTGAAGGACCAGGGCGCTGGGCGCTCTGGTCCCACCTCCCGGGACAGCAGGGTGCAAAGGAGGTTCAGGCCAGGGTGCTTGAAAATGCAATTTTTGGTGTCGTGGTCAAGTTTCGGGGTCTCCATTCAGGTCCCGTGTTGTGTCGCCATTGTGAAGACCGAAATGCAGTCGAAATTGCAAGTGTCACAATTTTAGGACGCTACACATTCGAAATATTTGAAATCTTTAAAGCTAAAGTTTTTTATTAAGGGAAAATAGGTTTTGAAGGGCCCCTGAAACCCTTTACAACATTAGATCAAAAGATAGACATTAAAGCACAACGAAAAAGCAAGTGACAATAAACATAGAAAAGACAGTTGACCAGCAAAGAAAAAGCCAGCAATAGAAAGACACAACAAACAAGACCTACAGAAAAAAATAAGCCAAGGCTAGGTAAAGTTCTTAAGCATATCAATAGCTTCCAACTCTAGTTGCTCCATGTTCTCAGCAGTCTGCTTAATTTCCTCAATCTCCCTGCTTTGGATTTTTTTATTTTCTGGGGCTTGCGTGAGTTCTTCTTCCATGACCGGTCTCCTTATCTCCAGGGATGTCTTCATTCACCTCAATGGTGTCCCCAAAGGCCTTTTCCCCTTGATCACTTTCAAGCTTGTTGATAAGAACCTTAATTTTTTTAGAGGCGGCCCTTAACATCTTATGACTGCTCCCCAATATTTTTGACTATATTCTCAACCCCTTCTAGCATTTTTTCAGTAGCCCTAGCTTTTTTTTTCCAAGATTTGGAAGATATTACATTGAGTATTAATGATTTCCTATGCATTATTGATTGCCTTGGTAAGATCACTTAAACAATTTGGGAGGGAGCTGAATTTACTTGTGCCAATAGCTTCTTGTCGTGCTCTGTGAATTGTGCTTGCAACGACAATGCACTCAATAAATCATTACAAGCAATGATTAGTAAATTGAAACAACGAAAGACAAAACCATAGCTAATCGACTTATTGCCTCCTAGTAAATGCGAGTATGAAAAATGCTCTCAGATCTTGCTATGCAAATTGCAGTGACTTAACTACACTTAGATGGAGGATTTGAATGGTGCAAATGCATGATCCAGCTAGAATAGCATGATTTAAGCTACATGATAAGCAAATTAAGCTAAGATTTAAACTAAAATGAGCATGATAACATTGCTAAGATGATAAACAAGAAGCTAGATGCCTATAGTAATAATGCTTGAGCTAAGAATGAGATGGATCAAATGATATGCAAGATTGATATGAAATTGGTACATGAAATTGGGACATGAAATTGGGACCCATATTACTCCAAAATGAGGTCTATTTATAGGATTTTCCAAGGCTAGGGGTGATTTGGCAAGAATCAACGATCAAGATTGATCTGAAGATATCAATGGTTAAATTGGAGGAGGATGGAAAAGGGGGTTGGATTAAAGGGAACATCTACCATCTCTATGGTGACAAGTGTCAAGAGGCTTCTAGAAGATGTTGGATGGAAGGAGATACTTAGTGATAAGTGTCACAAAGGTTCTAGAAGATGTTGGATGAAAGGGGGTATGGTGGTAGGTAGAATGGGTTAGGTTTAGGAATGGTTAGGTTTAGGAGTGGTAGAAGTTAGGAGAATTTGAATTTAAAAATTCAAATAATGGGAAAAGGCTAATTAATCTCAACAACTCATTGATTTGATTTGTTTTAATTAATTAATGGATTTAGAAGAAATGATTTTGGATGGAGGGAATTAATTAATTAAAGGTGTGAAATGAACCTATTTAATAAATCCTTAGATTTATTAATAAGTATATGAAAAGGGAAATTTAATCAAATTGCTCAGTGAATTCAATTAAATTGGGGAGGGAGATTAATTAAATAGTTGCTTATTTAAATAATTATCTTCAGACCATTTTTAGGTGTATACACTTCCAAGTTTCAATTTTGTTGGCTTCCTGGGTTTGTTTAGCTTTTCTTTTTGTTATTTCTTTCCAAACCTAGAGGAAAACCTTGTTGAATCTATCCATGCCATGTTTCTTCCTTGTTCCTCTAGTCAATGACATCTTGGAGTCACTCAAAAATCATGATAACAAAAAGAAATTTATAGAAAAGTTGAACAATCATGTTAAAAAACATTATTCAAAAAGATATATCATCCACTGAACAGTGTATGATATGCTTTGATTGATTTCATGATAGCTTGATAGTTGACAGTTTGATCTTGTGTTCAATGCTGGACATGTCTTAGTTTTCACTTGATAAGAGTTGTCTAACTATTTGCTCTACCTATTTGATTAAGCTCAGAATGATCCAGAGTTTGCCCCCAGCTAGGTGTAGGATTTCGCCCCAAGCCTAGAAACAAAGTTGTTATGAATATCCAATGATCCAAACCATGGCAAGAAGCCACTTGGGATGCTTGCGTATGTCCAAAGGCTTTATGATGGTCAACACTAATGGAAAATGAATGCATGAACTAATAGATGGAAGAGCTAGCTGACAGATAGCGCTTGTTTGCCAGGTTTTCACCATCTGTTTTTATTGCACTTTTTCTAATATTTGATTTTTTTTCTTTCTTTTTTTACTTCTTTTTCACTTTTTTTTTTATTTTTCACTGTTTTTGATTTTTCAGTGTTTTTGATTTTTTCTGTTTTTTTATTGTTTTTGATTTTTTTCTGATTTTTCCCTTTTTTTGATTTTTTCTGTTTTTTCAAACATAAATTTTTTTTAGATGCATGCTATTGATGGGTTCCTTGAGTTGATCGTCGTCTTGTGTTGATAGTTGATATGCTCCTGATCCAAATACTGTTGTGACCACAAATGGACCTAACTAGTTTGGTTCAAATTTTCCTTTCTTTTCTTGATTTGCCTGGTTATGTGGATTTTCTTTTAGCACTAGTTCTCCCACTTGAAAGATTCATGGTTTAACCTTGTGATTATAACTCTGACATATTCTTTGATGATATACCTTTAGATGATCAAAGGCATTATGTTTGCATTCATGGACCAGTTCTAACTCTTGTAGTCTAGATACTCTTTGTTCTTCATCTGGGATGAGACCTTTTAGTGATACATGTAGAGAGGGTATCTCTACTTCGATTGGCAATATGGCTTCTGATCCATATACAAGAGAGAAAGGTGTGGCACCTATCAGTGTGTGGATACTGGTGTGGTAGGCCCATAGAGAAGGGTTTAGTTGAATATGCCAATCTTTTCCAACATCATTCACTGTCTTTTTGAGGATTTTCAGAATAGTTTTGTTAGATGCTTCTGCCTGCCCATTTTCCCATGGATAATATGGTGTGGAGAATTTGTGCTAGATTTTGAACTTCTCACATAGGTCTTGTACATCTTGATTCTTGAATGGTCATGCATTATCAGTGATAATGGTCATTGGTATTCCATAGCAAAAGATGATGTAATTCAAGATAAATGCAACAATTTGTTTTCCTATGATGTTTATGAGAGGTACCGCCTCAATCCATTTTGTAAAATATTCTATAGCTACAAGAATGAATTTGTGTCCATTAGATGAAGAAGGATTTATCTTTCCTACCAGATCAAGTCCCCATTCACAAAAAGGCCATGATGTTGCTAAAGCATGTAGTTCTTGTGTTGGTGCATGAATCAAATTCCCATGGATTTGACATTGTTTGTATGATCTTGCTATCTTAAAAGAATCTCATTTCATAGTCAGCCAATAGTAGCCCAAGCGTATGAGTTTTTTTGAAAGGGTAAGACCACTTGAATGAGTGCCAAAAATTCCATTATGAACTTTATGTAAAGCCTTCTCAAATTATTCTTGTTCGAGACATCCTAAGAGAGTACCATCTAGACCTCATTTATATAGGGTATCTGTGACAAGAGTAAAATGAGAGGATTGACGAATAAAGTTTCTCTTTTGATTCTTTGATAAGTTAGGAGGTAGGATGTTGTCTTTTAGGTATGTGTAAGTTTGGCCATAGCAGGAGGAATTGTGTCCAATAAGTTGACAGATGGTTTGGGAATCAGGACAATTAAAGGCAGGATGAAACAACTCTTCAACCAGGAATTCATAACGCTCTTTATTTTCTTGTCTCTGCAACAGAGAAGCAAGTGTCGCCATGACATCTGCTACTTTATTGTCATTTCAGGGGATCTATTCAAAAGTTATTTCTACAAAGTACTTCTTGATATCATCCACCATCTTTTTGTAAGGCATGAGTTTATCATCTTTTGTTTGATAGTCATCATTGATTTGATTAATGACGTGCTAAGAGTCTCCAAGACCTGAAGTTGTTTTATGTTCCATTCTACAGCCATTTTGATACCTGTTACCAATGCTTCATACTCTGCGGTATTATTGGTGCATAGAAAGCTTAATTTGTATGCTTTTGGGATGGTATGACCTTGTGGTGTGATGAATAGAATTCTGGCTCCTGATCCATGTTGTGTTCCATTATTGATGTCTGCTCCTGGACTGATATTCGGGTGATGTATTGTAAGATATGGATCGAACCTTGGAACGTCTGTATATAAACAAGTAAAGTTGACTTGCCATATTTTGAATGGTTTCAAGTATTTTTGCCTTGCTGGTTTTGATAAAGAGATTGCTGTTGGATGTAGATAAATTGTGCCAATGATAGTTGCCTTTGCTGGTTCTATTAGGATAGATGACTTCTCTAGATAGTACACAGGTAAGGTGTCAAATCTCCCATCTTCCGGCGCCTCAAGGATGTTTTCACCATTAGATGCATCCTTTATTTTTACTTTTTCTTGGTCTAATGTTGCCAATAAATGGTTTTCAACATTGGACCTAATATTGTTTTCTTGATTTTCATTTTTGCGACTGGGAGATTTAACACCCACTTGACTTGAAGGTACGTTAGCGGAATCCCTAGTGAAAGTTGTTGTGGGTTTGATTTCATCAAGATATAAGGATGTGGCATGGTCGTTAGCTAAGGTATCAATGTCAGTATGTCCTTCATTTTCCCAGTCCATAGGCTCAGGATAGCTTAAGGATAAAGGATCTTTTGGTTGGATTATGTCAAAGATATTGGGGGTCATGATAGAGATGTAAGAGCTTTTAGTATGTATTTCCATGTCTAGAATGATACTCTCATCAGAATGACCTTGTATAAGAAAATCCTGATCGTCCTTGGTTAAGTCCATGTCAGTCGCATGTGATTCTGATTCAAGTAGGCTAGTTCCTAACATTTTTTCTGCATACGTGTGAACTACATTGACTACTATATCTGCTTCTTCATCCCTCTCAATTTGAAGTTGCTCTTGTTTGTTTTTCCATGATAGCAAATATTCTCTAGTTCCTTGATCCTTTAGTTGCATTTGTTCTTCCATGTTTGACAAAATTGATGCAAATGCTTGTTCCTTGGATTGTGTGCTTGAAGTTGCTACCTCTTTGTTATGTGAAATAATGACCTCTTGAGTTGATTTCAGATTATTACCATACTGAAATGGATTGGAGTCTGTTGATATTGTGATTTCCTATCCCTCGTAGGGAAATTTGACACATTGATGATATGTTGATGTGATAGCCTGCATGTCATGTATCCATGGTCTCCCCAAGAGTATATTGTATGGTAAGTCCAAGTCTAGAACTTGGCATGCTATGTCCTTCTGCAAAGGTCCCACTATGATGGGTAATATCACCATTCCTTTAGATGAATGTTCTTCTTTATTATGTGCTTTGATACTTATCTTTTTCTGGGGATCAACTGCATCTTTTGAATAGCCTAGAGCACAGACAAGACTCAAAGAGAAAATGTTCAAGCCAACTCCCCCATCTATCAAGACACGTTTAACAAGCATTCTATGAATAAGGACTTCAATTTGCAAGGAAGCGCTATGGGGATGTTGCAATGAATTAATGCTTGGATATGAAGGAGATGAGCTTTGAATAGGATCCTCTGAAATAGGTTTGATGGGTATATTGTTTGGTGAGGTTGCTATGGAAGGTTCTTGCAAGCTTTCAGGAGGTGTGGGAATAGATGTGTTTGGAGAGTCAATTTGCTCATGGATGGATGGATCATTGTTAGACATGGGTGCACGATTTTGATCTTCTTTAGCCAAATCCTTTAGGGATCTTTTTAAGAGGTATATAAAAGAGCCACTTTTCTTTTAAGATGTATTTGAATCCTTGTGAGGTTTTAACATAGTTGGATTTTGATTTTGAACTTGTTTGATTACTCTGATATGTTGGTTTGTCATGTTTTCTTCTTGTTTTTTTCTTTGGTATGTCACGTTGATATGATTTTCAGCTATTTCAAATGTTTCAGTGATCTTATGTCTCTGCATTCTAATCAAAATGGGCATTGTGTTTGATATTGTGCTAGGATTTGATTGTCCAAAAGGTTGTTTTGAGTAAGTGATCAATAGTCAATTTCAAGGCAATAGAGTGATATGACATGAAAAGAGAATTCAAGTGTTTAAAAGTTTGTAAGTTTTTCAATATTCGGTTTAGGAGTGGAATGGTGATGATTTGATAAGAACCAAGTCCAATAGGAACGATATATCCTATGATGTGGGACAAGGTTATCTTGACCAAACATTTTAGCTTCATGATAAATGATGATTGATCCTAATGAGAAACTATGTTTGAGTGATCAGTTTATCAAAGAGGGTGATAATGCACTTTGAGATGTTTAGATTTTGAACTTGTTGGGGGTAAGCACTTTAAAGTCTTGAGGTGTATATTTTCTAAAGTCTGATTTTGACGGATGATACTTGACCAAGTGAAACCAATCTAAGCATGGATTGATAGATAACAGGTGTTTATGCTTACTGAAAATTGATTAGGCAGAAATGATAAATTTGAAACAGGTAGGACACAACTCTGGACTGATAGATGCAGAGTTCCGTATGACATAAGATTCATCTTAGGACAACACAAGATACAGAGCCATATGACAGAACAAAGTTTTTCATGTAAAGAGTAGAGGCTCGTACGACACACTTTTATGAACCATACGACAAAACAAATGACTCGTGCGACATAGGATAGCAGATAGTATGACATAAGATTTTATGCAAGTTAACTCATCTGATAGAGATTATGACTCGTGTTACAAAGAATTAAAGCTCATACGACAGGTTGCAGAGAGTGATAAAAAGTGTTTGTTTTGCTGATTTTGATTTTTGAATTTTGATGATGTTTTGCTGATGCTTTCCAGTTTTTTAGGTGTCTGATTTTCTCATTTAGGGATGAATACACAACAAACACATTATGTGATAAATGACTCCAATCAAGCTAAACCCTAAGGAAGTTGGCTGAGAATGAAAACCTTTGCTTGCTGACTTAGGTACACACCCAATAGCTAATCAGAATATGACCACTGAGTCTCACGCAATGGATTCTCAACGCCGTATTATCCGACTCCAAACACTAATGGGGGCACGATATGGCAAGTGTCTTGGGAGAGTTACTATCTCTCTTGTACAAAGATTATCACCCTTTTGGAGGTGAATCAAGTAGCTTCTATTTTAACCGACACTAGTAAGGGATCCGTTCAGTGCATTGGGGTATAAAATCAATTAAGAGGTCTCCCAGCCTTGAAAACCAAGGTTTGATATACCCGAAGGTATGGAGGAGAGCTATTCCCGAGCACTACCATTGCTTTGATTTTCATCAAAAACACATTTATTTTATAGTGGGTTGGATTACTTGGCATTAGCCGTTCCCACTTAGGTCGTTCCCCTCTCACTGGTCTTAAGGGCTAAGAGTTAATAACTCCTTGGGAGGGCAAGCCTGCTAAAGAGATGCACTAATGAAAGTAAAATGATGAGTCTAGCTTTCTAATCACCTAAGAAAGGTGAGAGCATACTCGCCTATCATCAAAGACATGAAATACATGGTTGTTCATTTCTTTAAGCCCAAATTGAAGTGTGCCTAAAAATCTTAAAGAATACACCAAGTTTTTGTTGAATCCTTAGGCAACCTACAAAATAGATCCATTAGTAGTCATGATTGTGTTTTGAATTATATCTTTGACAAGTGTATCTTTGACAAGCATCCTGCAGAAAAGAGTTAGGCTGCAAAAATCTCATAAACAAAACAAGATTAGCATTAGTGATCCAAACTATGAAATTTTCAAAAAAACTATATGAAATTTTATCCTAACTTCAAAAAGGCATAACTTTCTGCCCAGGACTCGAAATTATGAGCTGTTTAACTCGTTGGAAAGGTCTCCAAGAGTTGAAGATGATATTTTAAAGATAAAGGGCTAAAAAATGATGAGAAGGCCTTCAAAAATGCAAATTACCAACGTATAGACAAACTTGAAAATTCAAATTTGCAGTTTATCAAAAAATCACAGAACCAGAGATTCGTACGACATGTTTTTCCAGTTAGTACGAAAGAAATTTAGATCTCATATAGTAATACAAATAGACTCATACGACATAAGATTTAATAAGTAGAAATTCATAAGAAATAGAATTAGCTCTAGTACGAAAGTGAAAATCAACTTGTACGACACAAGATTTATTAGGAAATTAACTCGTATGACATGAATTTATACCTGATACGACAAGGAAAATGGACTCGTACGAGTCAGGATGAAGTTTCGTCCAAGTTTAAAAGGTAGTTTGTATGAGTTGGAAAATCAACTCATACGAATATTTGATTCAGGTTTGGTAGAGATAGATGTTTGTTGAAGCTTGAGAGGCTGAAAATGATGATTTCTGCCCTACGGTGGGTGCCAAAATGTCATGCTTTGTGAATTGTACCTGTACCTGCAACCATAATGCACTCAATAAATCATTACAAGCAATGGTAGTAAATTGAAACAATGAAAGACAAAACCATAACTAATCGACTTATTGCCTCCTAGTAAATGCAAGTATGAAAAATGCTCTCAGATCTTGCTATGCAAATTCCAGTGACTTGACTACACTTAGATGGAGGATTTGAATGATGCAAATGCATGATCTAGCTAGAATAGCATGATTTAAGCTACATGATAAGAAAATTAAGCTAAGATTTAAGCTAAAATGAGCATGATAACATTGCTAAGATGATAAACTAGAAGCTAGATGCCTATAGTAACAATGCTTGAGCTAAGAATGAGATGGATCAAATGATATACAAGATTGATATGAAATTGGTACATGAAATTGGGACCCATATTACTCCAAAATGAGGTCTATTTATAGGATTTTCCAAGGCTAAGGGTGATGTGGCAAGAATCAACATTCAAGATTGATCTGAAGATATCAATGGTTAAATTGGAGGAGGATGGCAAAGGGGGTTGGATTAAAGGGAACATCTGTCATCTCTATGGTGACAAGTGTCAAGAGGCTTCTAGAAGATGTTGGTTGGAAGGAGATACTTAGTGACAAGTGTCACAAAGGTTCTAGAAGATGTTGGATAAAAGGGGACATGGTGGTAGGTAGAATGGGTTAGGTTTAGGAGTGGTAGAAGTTAGGAAAATTTGAATTTAAAAATTCAAATAATGGGAAAAGGCTAATTAATCTCAACAACTCATTGATTTGATTTGTTTTAATTAATTAATGGATTTAGAAGAAATGATTTTGGATGGAGAGAATTAATTAATTTGAATTAATTAATTAAATGTGTGAAATGAACCTATTTAATAAATCCTTAGATCTATTAATAAGTAGATGAAAAGGGAAATTTAATCAAATTGCTCAGTGAATTTAATTAAATTGGGGAGGGGGATTAATTAAATAATTTCTTATTTAATTAATTATCTTCAGACCATTTTTAGGTGTATACACTTCCAAGTTTCAATTTTGTTGGCTTCCTGGGTTTGTTTAGCTTTTCTACTTGTTATTTCCTTCCAAACCTAGAGGAAAACCTTGTTGAAGCTATCTGTGCCATTTTTGTAACATAGGTCAGTATCCAGATGGGAGCCATCCTAGGCCTTGTCTCCCGCATGAACCAAGTTCACCTCTAGTCTCACCTCCTTCAAATATGCACTCTTAGCTTGCTTCATGGAGGTGTCCTCCCCATCCAGGCCCTTATCCTCAGAACCAGTAGAGAAGGATGAATGACTCTTAGCTCCCACATCCTCATTTCTGAGATTTTTCCCCTTGTGCTTCTAGCTAGAAAGGATTTGGACCTCCTCATTGTTAGTCTCCATATCATCTTTAGTCTTATCTTCCTTCTCATACAAGCTTTCATCATCCTCTCCCTTCTTCTTCCTTTTGGATGACCCTTTACCCTATTCCTCTTTCCCTATTTTTATTCTTCTCTTGCTCGACCCAGTGATATGGGGGTCGTCCTCAACATCAGCCTCAGTGTCATAACCATCACCATCATCATCATCATCATCATCAGAATCATCTAATTCCTCATCCAACTTAGAAACCTCTGCAATATTCAGTTGATCCATGATATTCTTGATTTGGTTGTACAAAACCACCATTAGACTCTCATGCATAGGAGGATTGGAGATAGAGTCTTTTATCCAAATATTTAGGGAATATAACAAGTAATAGGGGATGGAAATTTTATCCTTATACCAAATTTGGTTGAGAATAACAAAATGATAGATGTAAACCCTAGAAAATCTACCATCTATAGTAATAAATTCCATAATTGTAAACAAAACTCATCACTAGATCATCTTAATTACCTTAGGGGAGTAGTAGGTGTGACTTCTCCTCACCAGCTTGGCTTTCTTCTCCTCGTCCTTAGGGAATTTCTTCATTATAGCATGTGATAGCTTCCTATCCCTATAGAATTTGATATCGTCCATAGGTAGACCCATAGCCTCAACAATCATGGTCTCATTCACCTTTAACTTCCTATTGCCAATGGTTAGGGTGCCCTTATTCCATCCCTTCTTGAAAATCCTTTTGATTTCCGACTGTCTTTCTTGAATTCTCTCCATATAATCAGTCATTTTGCTGCTTGCAGGATAGCCTAGACCCGGGGATGGTCTCGCCATTTATCAATTTTGGTTGCCTCCGTTCGTTTGCGATTTCCTCCCATTTTCTTATCAATTTTTGTCAATTATATTTTCCTACAAATACCACTCTTTGATGTGGACTTTCTAATTAGTAGGGAAGAAGTCGCTAGAAGCTAATGGATATTTCTAAGGCTTTCACTCCAAAAGGAAAAAAGCACCAACAAAGCATGCGAGCTGGTCTGAAGATTACTAATGCACCTCCTTCTTGGCTACATACAATATTGTTTCATGATGCCATGACCACCCCTATCATCTCAGGAAATGACACCAAATCATGCCTTTCTTACCATGATATCTTTCATAATTTAAAATGTCACGTGCCCCTCGAGGGAGCTCCCCATTGCCATTCCAAATCTTGAGTTTCTTGCTCTATACTGCCTCATTTGTGGCCCAATCAACACTCCTATTGGCCTCTCTATAATCATGAGAAATGTAGCATTGATCAAAACCCTCTAGTATTTCCCTGGCCGAATCAATAATATTTTTAATAGTCCACGATGGTTGGTACTTCCCAAGGAGGTAATTTATAATGTTTTTAGAATCCCCTTCTAGCCATAATAATTTCATTCCCAGATTGTGTGCCAATTTGATAGCTTGGAGGATGCCCAATACTTCAGCCAAATGATTAGTCTGGTTCCCCAAGGGGAAGGCCACCACCTTAATGCAAAAGCCAACCCAATTCTGGATAACTCCACCACAACCAGTAGGCCCTGGTTTCCCTTTAGCATCCCCATCAAAGTTAGCCTTAAACCAATCATTAGGAGGAAAATACCATAAACACATACTTCTTTTTAGTTGGTTGGTATTGATGTCCATGTAGACTGTGATGTTCCATCTATTTAGAACATCAAAATCCTCCTTACTATTGCAATAATGATCTCCCCTAGCCATCACATTCTCAACAAAATTGTATTTTATCTTAGCCCAAACCACCTTGGAGGGGTTAATATCATCCCTGAAGATTCTATTGTTCCTTTCTTTCTAGATACCCCAAAGGATATGTGGAAAGGAAAACTTCCATAAGTTTCTTATGGTTGAATTGTTTGTATTGCAATACCAACTCTAGAAAAAATCTTGAATCTCCTCTGCAAAAACCCAATTCAAACCCCAATGCTAGAAAAATATAGCCCAGATAGGTTGGACAAAAGGACAGTGTATAAAAATATGGTTCATAGATTCCTCATCATTGAGACAAAGATAGCATTTGTTGGGGATGCAGAATCCCCTCTTTCTCAAGTTATCAGTGGTTAGTATTTTATTTTGTAAAAGAATCCATAAACAAATATTAATTTTAAGAGTCAAACCTAAATGTTAGGCCTTATCCCAACAGAGGTTAGGATCTTGAGACTGAGCCAACATAAGGACAACAGATGCCACAGAATAATCCCTGAAGAGGTACCGCTCCACACCAGGTGGTCCTCCCTTCTAGGATTAATAATTGCATGATTGATCACTAAGCTTACCTGCTTTAGGTTAGGATCAATAGAGCTAAGGTCCACCCACTTTTGATCTCTCCAGTAGTCTGCAACTTTAACACTAAATTGATCCTTGCAGGTCTAGATGATCATCTGAGAAACATGATTATCATTGAGAGGAGCTGCTCCAATCCAGGAGTCATCCCAGAAATCCACCTTCTTGCCATTACAAATGGCCCAAACGTTTCCCAAACTAACAATAATTTTAGCATATATAACACCATTCCAAATAGTAGAGTCACTCTGTATCTAATCAGAGGCAAGAAAGTCTTCCATGGTAGGGACCACACGTAAGTATTTAGCCTTCCAAATTTCATTCTAGTCACTGTTTCCCTGATAGATTCTCCAGATTTGTTTGGCCACAAGGATCTTGTTTAGGGTTCTAATATTTCTTAATCCCAGATCCCCCACCTTTTTGGGTTTAGAGACATTCTCCTAGGCAATGAGGGCAACTCTCTTCTTTTCCTCAACCCTGGACTAGAGGAAAAATTTCTAAATTTTCTCAATAGCATCTGCAAATTTTCCAGGAATTTTGAAAAGGCTTAAAGCATAAACTAGAAGACTCTGGAGAGAAGATTTTAAAAGATGGATTTTACCAGCTTCACTAAAAAAGGTCCCTTTCCAACCAGCTAGCTTCCTACTGAATCTATCCAGAAGACTATTCCAAAAAAATTCCATACGTTTTGTGCCCAAAGGAAAACCCAGGTAAAATGATGGGGGCTTTCCAATTTGGCAACCAAGGATCTGAGCCATCCTATTATGTTTGTCCTTCAGGGTGTTGAAGAAGAAAACAAAGTTTTTCTCGCAATTAATCGCTTGACCCAAAGAAGAATTATAAATATTGAGAAGGTTCTTCATAGTAGAAGCTTCTTTGATGGATGAAGTGCCCATTAAGTTGGTATCATCAACAAATTGCTAGTGGTAACAGGCTTTGAAACAAGAAGAGGGAGAGACTCCCAATAGAAGACCCTGAGAAATAAATTTTCTAATAAACCTACCTAGACATTCAGCCAGAATAATGAAGAGAATAGGGGAGATGGGATCCCCCTGCCCGATGCCCCTAGAAGTTTTGAAGAAGGGGGAAGGCACACCATTCACAATGATAGAGAAAGATGGAGTCAAGATAAGTTGGTCAATCATCTGAATAAACTTATCATAGAAGTAGAAATCACCAAGAACCTTACCCAAGAAGCCTCATTCCACACGATCATAGGCTTTAGACAAGTCCAACTTCATTAGGAAGCCTTGTTTCTTCAACTCCACCAACGAGTGTATGTTTTAATGAATAGTGATGATAAAGTCAAGGATTTGTCTGCCAGGAATGAAGCCACTCTGTTGGGGCGATATTATAGAAGGAAGAATCATAAGAAGTCTGCTAGTAACCACATTCGAGATAATTTTATAGAAAGAATTGCATAAACTTATCGGTTGAAACTGATCCATTGAATCATCCCCAGGACACTTGGGAATCAAAACCAAAAAAGTAGCATTGAGTTCCTTTAAGATAATCCTAGCCCCAAAAAATTCTTGTACTCCTTTAACCACATCATCTTTGAGAATGTTTCAAAATGATTGAAAGAAGAACATTGGGAACCCATTCGGACCTAGAGCTTTATTGCCATCAAAGGAGAAAACCGCTTTCTTAACTTCCTCCTCAGAGGGAATGGCCACCAAAGCCTTGTTCTGAACATCATTAATGATGGTAGGAATGGTCTCTAAGAGGGCCCTCTGAGAAGGATCATCCAAACTAATATCCACTGAGAGAAGAGATTTGAAACAATTCTTGACTTCATTCCTAATCTCATCATCCTTGTTTTAGTTCCACCAATTCTCAATTTAGAGATCCTATTACCAACCTTATGTTTCATAGCAGTCATATGGAAAAACTTGGTATTTATGTCTCCAGCTTTAAGCCAAAGAGATCTAGACCACTGCTTACAAAATTCTTCTTCTCTTATGATACTTAACAAGCACTTCATTTTCCTTTCTGATAGACACTTCATTATATCTGCTGGTTTGGATTTTATCATGTATTTCCTTTAGCAGGTTTTGGACTTGGCAACAAAAAGATCCCCCAAAACTTCCTTGTTCCATTTCTTTATATTATCTTTCACTTGCCTTAATTTTTATATTATCTTTAAAGCTAAGGTTGAGATATAGATAGGATTGAAGATTAAATGCTTAAGGTCAGATCAAGGTGGAAAATTCACATCTGGTGAATTTAATAATTATTGTGAGAAGCATGGGATAAGAAGATAGTTGTTTGCACCCCAGACACCTTAGTAGAATGTAGTTGTGGAAAGAAAGAACAAAACTATCTTGGATGTGGCTAGAACTATGATGATGGGAGCTAATCTACCTCATGTCTATTAGAGAGAAGCTGTGAGCATGACAATATACACATTCAACAAATTTAATATCAAAGGAGACACTGGTAAGACCCCTTATGAGTTATGGTTTAGTCATACGCATATAATTAAGTATTTTAGAATCTCTGGTAGTAAACTCTATACCAAAAGAGATGATTACATTGGAAAATTTGATCCTAGATATGATGAATAAATATTTCTTGCTTATTCTAATGAAAGAAAGGTATATAGATGTTATAACAAATGATTGCAGAGAATTATGGAGAGAACTAATATCAAGGTGGATGAGCAGTAGAGAGGTCAATTCAGAATTTATGAGAGAGAACCAACAATCTAAATGATCATAACTGAATCGGTAGCACCTACACTGGAACATAATGTTGAACCAGTTACCCCGAGAGTATCAAAAAATTCAACAGTAACTGAAGATCAGAGAAAGGAAACAAAAAATCAAAAGACTCCTAGGTATGTAAGGCTGAGTCATTCAAAATATTAGATCATTGGACACAAGAATAAATGAGTAATGACAAGAAGAAGGTTAGCAACTAGTGAGGTATGTTTAATTTCTCAAGTTGAATTGGCATCAGTAATTGAAGCATGCAAATATGAATATTGGATGAAAGCTATGGAAGAAGAATTAGATCAAATAGAAAAGAATAACACATGGACTTTACCTTCCTGACCTAAAAACAAGATTGTTATTGGAAATAAATGGGTTTTTAGGAATAAATTGAATGAGGATGGACAAGTTATGAGAAATAAAGCTAGATTGGTTTGTAAGGATATTCTCAGAAGGAAGGAATTGATTATGATGAAACCTTTGCTATGGTAGCTAGGATTGAAACTGTGAGATTATTTCTTTCTTATGTTGCACATAAGAACCACAAGGTTTATCAGATGGATGTTAAGTGTGCATTTCTAAATGGAGATCTTGAAGAGGAAGTTTATATTGAGCAACTTGATGGATTTTCACTTTCAGATGACAAAAACATGGTTTGCAAGTTAAAGAGATTTATATGGATTGAAACAAGCTCCTAGAGCTTGGTATGCAAGATTGGATAAACATCTTTTGATGCTTGGTTTCACTAAAGGTAATGCTGAAAATAATTTATATTATAAGATCACTGATGATAACATACTGATTATTGAAGTCTTTGTTGATAATATCATTTTTCCAAGTGAGAATAAGTTGTGTATGGAATTCTTTGATAATATGAAGAATAAATTTGAGATGTCTATGATTGGGGAGATGACATTTTTCTTAGGTTTGCAGATTACTTAGACTGATAAAGGTATTTTCATCTATCAAACTAAGTATGCTAGAGAGTTGTTGAGGAAATTTGGTATGGAAAATTTTTAACTGGTTGGTATTCCTATGGTTACGAGTGAGAAATTGACAAATAAAGATGCATTAGCACCGATAAATCCTACAAGGTACAAGTCTATGATTGGAGGTTTGTTATATTTGACTCAGACTAGGCTAGATATAATGAAGGCAGTTTGTATTGTATCAAGATATCAGAATGATCATAGAGAGAATCATGAGAGTGCGGTGAAAAGGATTTTTTAGGTATTTACTGGGAACAAGTGAATATGGTTTGTCATGGTATCCTAAAGATGATGGTTTTACACTATGTGCATATACAAATGCAGATTGGGTTGGAGATGTTGATGACCAAAAGAGTAAATCCCATGGAGATTTTTTTCTTGGAAAGAAATTTGTTTCATGGATCAGCAAGAAGCAGTCATGTACTTCTTTATCTACTGCCAAAGCTAAGTATGTTGTTGTTGCTACTAACTATACAAAATTCCTATGGATGAAGAAAATGTTGAAGGATATAAGGGTGAACTATAATGAACCGGTAGTTATTCATTGTGATAACTCTACTGCTATTGACATATCAAAGAATATGGTATTTCATTCTAAGACAAAGCACATATCCATCAAATACCACTTTTTGAAGGAGAAGGTGGAAGCAAATGAAGTCAGACTGTTTTATGTGAACACTAAAGAGCAAATTGCATATATTTTCACTAAACCTTTACCTAAGGAATCATTTGAGTACTTCAAAGATAGATTGGGGGTTTCTTCCCCTTTGATAGAGACTTGAATGATGTTGTTTGGCATCAGTCTGGTATGCATTTTCAGAAAAATTATTCATTCTGGATTGATGTGGTGATGCTACTACTCAGGGGGAGTAGTCAGGTGTGTGGTTCAAAGGATTTATGATTTATCTTTGATATTTATGTCAGATTTCTGGTATTGATGTCAAAGGGGGAGAGATATACATGTGAAAAACTAAGCTTAACTGTAACATCAGTCAAGGTGAGAGATCAGAGCTTAACAAAGATATCATTCATAGGGGGAGTTTGGTCTATTTGTTCAAAGCTTCATTGTCACATTTTTTTTGGAGTTTGTTGGTTATCTTCCATTGGGGGAGACTTGTTTGGCATTTCTTAGAACTTAGATATTTTTCACATCTAGTGTTGCCATCAATGCCAAAGGGGGAGATTGTTGGCAACTTGGCAGAATTGATTATGTGTTACATTGATATTTTGTTATTGATGTCAACACTAGTTGTTTTGGTTGTTTACCGATTTTCGGTAGGTTCCAGTAAAACGGTTGGATTATGATATTGATCAGGTATGCTATGATATGCTTCGGTTTGTGGAATTGGTTTGGATCTATCATTCATGCTATTCAAATGCATATCACAATCAGTTGGTTCGGGGTTTGATGACTTAGAAGCTATCATTTTCTCTAGTAAGCCTTTTGGTTACCGATAAGGGTTTTACAAGCATAACTTTGTTGAAGATCTTTTGATGCACTTGATAAGTGGTGTTGGTGCGACTTCTAGATGGCTCGTAGGATTGTGTTGGTTATCTTGTTCGTATTCCTCTTGATCGGTGGTGTTGGATTTGGTTTATGGTAACCTATTTTGGGTCTGGTCTTATTCTGCTAGGTTATGGATTGGTTTATGTAACGTGTTGGTGGATGATCCTAATAAATTACTAGTTGGATTCATTGATTGGATTATGTTGTTTTGATCCCAGGCCGACTTGGATGATAATTGGTTTGTGGGTTTATATTATGAATTCATTGTATTATATTTTTGGAGGCTGACCTAATTATTTAGGTCCCAGGTTGGTATATATATGATGCAAGATCTCTTTGTAGATCATGAAATGTATGAAATGGGTTATGGGATTATCTATGTGCAAATAATGTTGTAATAATATGCAAAGGTTTTGGTCGATCATAGGTGATCTAATTGGGTTTGTAAAAGAGGTTTACAACCTTAGGTACTGAGCTTAACCAGAGTTGTACTCAGGCATAGGAGATGCTATTCTTGCAGTTCTTTCTTCTTTCTAGATCATAGTTTGGATTTATTTTGTAGTCAGTGAGGCTCCTTTTGTAATGACCAGTGTGGTCTAGGATGTTGGCCTTCTTGCATGTGTAGGCTCCTCTTTTTGTAATCACATACTAACTACAAAAATATTATTTGACTATGGATAGGCTTCCCACCATGGTTTTTCCCTTTACTATGTTTTCCACGAACAAATATTGGTGTTATCTTTTGTGGATGGTTGGTAAATATTTTTTAGCTTATATTTGTGCTTAATTGCTATATCTACTATTCTAGTATTTAGTTTATGTATTCCAGTATTAAGGTTTTAATGCTTAAAGTTCTATAATTTGTTGAAAGCTAATTTACCCCCCTCCCCTCTTAGTTGTCCACCTGTTATCTGAGCTTTCTAAAAAAAAACCTGGTTCAATTTATTGCATCAATGATTGTGTACTGATAGTTTTAAAATTCTTTCTAATAACATTTTAGTGTGAATTCTTCCTCACAGTTGCCTGGGTTGTGGGTTCCATTGCTACGGTCTTTTTCTTCCTGGTTTGTGTTTCTCCCTTTCAATGTTGATTGCGAGTGGGTTTTTTAAGGTCTAGGTTACTAGAGGGGGCATATTTCCTCATTTTTTCTCCTACAAGGCTTTTGGTTCCTATTCTTGAGGCTATTTTTGCAATGCCTATTGTGGTGGCTTCTACCAATAATGGTGATCTTGGTCCTATTGAGGTGGGTTGTGGGGTTTTCCTTGCTCCTATGTACCCAATCATTATGTGTGGAGGAGTTGATGCTAGTAATAGGTTTAGGGGTTCCTTTCAAAATCCATTGGTTATTCATATTCTAGTTCATTCCTTGACTACACTTTCCATTGTGCTTAGTGTTTTTTGGGAATGACTAGGTGATTGTATTGTTTCAAGGATTCTAGGTGCCTTCCAAGCCCAATTTGTTTCCAAATCTTGGTAGTCCCTTTCGTTATATGAGAGATTCTTTATTAAAGGTGGTCATGTAGGGAAAAGGTTTTAGGGAGCCTTTCAAAACCCATTGGTCGTTGTCTATTCCCTTGGCTACTTTTTGTGTTCGCTTAATTTCTTGTTTTTTTTGAATTTGGTTTGGGTTTCTTACCTAAAGCCCTTTGATCTTGAAATTTTTTAATCTAATGTAGGGTCAGGACCCCTTTTCCTATCAGTTTGATGCTCCAGTCAAAAGAATCTCTTTAAAAAGGGTATTTTCTCTTGGTTTTGGTTGTCTCATTGCTTGTGAGATCCTCTTTCTACCTAGTCAATTGTTATATAAGGATTTGGAACCTCTACCAATTTACCTAGTCTTTAGACTTATTCAAAATATTCTAGTATGACCTTTCTAAGTTGGAACTAGTTAAGTCACATAAACGATGTGTTAAAAAGATGAATAATTCTACATATGTTATTCAAACCTATCATAAAGTGTGATAGAAAAATATAATTTTACCTGATCATAAATATTTTATTAGTTCCTTCATATACTGATGGGTTTGAAGATAAGGACCTCCTAATTAGATCATTTATTCAATATCTCAAACTAGTTTAGTTGTTATTTTCTATCATTAATGTATCCTACATTGCATGATAGAATATTATGTCTTAATTCTCCCTAATTTTATCTCAATTTTTTTAATTAAAAGTAAAGGTGATGATTAGATTTATTTCTTTAGTGTTATCTTTCTCTAGATTAATTAATTAAGGATTCTATTATGAACATTTCCCATGAAATGAATGTAATATAAATATTACATCCATAAGAGAACAAATCACCATAATAGTCTATTATAAAGTATCTATACAAAAATATGAAGGAACATTAAGTTACCATTGCAAACCCATTAAGCAAAAAATAGTGAAAATAAATATAAATTAGTGCAGTCATCAGTTTGGAGGGACCTCAAAGAGATCAATCTGGACTAGGAAGCAAGAGTAAACACAACATAAACAAAAGGATATGATGGAGACAATGCAGTACTGAGTGAATTAGATAATGAAAATTGATTACAGATACGTGGCAACATCTAGATTACAAGTTTCAACTCACCAGCCTACTATATACATGCTCAATTACAAAATTGGTCAACTCCGGACCTCTAAATCTCAAGACATGTCTTCTATATTTTCTACCTTATGATTTATAATTCTAAATTATATTGATTTATATAGTCTAGAGGGATCCAGTCAGCCCAAGAAGAATCAAACAACGATGAACATGATGAAATGTGCAAAAACATCAAGGTCAACCTCTGCCAAATGAAATCCTTCAAAAAATCCAAAGGATGAAGTGGATATCAAAGGGAAGTTCGGCCACATGCCAAGGAACATTGGAATCAATGAACTAAAGCTCCACAAGCTACAAAAAGGATCTACAAGATTCATCAATAGTAGATAGGTCCAAGCAGTTTTGGTGTCTTAAGCCAGAAAACTGTCTCGGAATCCAGAATCAATAACTTGCTAGAAAATGATCCAAAATCTCCATGGATTAAGAATAAGGGTGATGATCATGTTCACAAGAAAAATCTAGTTCCGCGAGATTTGGTGAGCCAATGAAAGGAAATACAAAAAAAAATGTTGAAGTTGCAAAACAAAAACAAATTGGAAAGGAAATGTTTTTGGTTGATGCAAGATTGCTAAGAATTGGGGATGCTCCTATATCATAAATTTATAAATGTCTCCCTATAAACACCACAACCATAACCAACAAAATAATAAATAGCATGGGATTAAAAAAACTCAATGATGCCAAAACCTTGAATTCACTATACCACATTACAATCCACTGGGTATTTAACCTCAATTGCATTAGGGTTCTACAATACATTTGTTAAGACACTACCAACAATGGGATCAACATGGAGCCTATTTCATTAAATAAATCCTTCCTATACCAAGCTCTATGGATCTTATATCTAAATAATGAATTGTGAAGATGCTAAAGACATCTACTTGCCACTTACTATGAATCACCATGAAACCTACCATACATGTACACAAAAATTATGAAGAAATAGCAACTTAAAATGCACTAGTTTCAATTATTTAATGTTTATAGGTAAAAATCCTAAAGGATTTGAATGAACGCTCTTAACATCATCACTAATAATTTTCTTCCATATTTACCACCACCTCTTCCTTACACTTCAATAAATTCGTATCTTTAAATTTGTAGGATAAAGAAAACATATAATCTCTACAATCTAAGCCACACTGAGGTAATATACTACTAGTTGATATGAAATCCTCCCATATGTAGGCCTTCTAATATAAGGGACATCATTAACAAAACTACTATTACCCAAAACTAACTTAAGGAACCTTAAGGCAACTATTTCATTCGAAGTGAAAGTTTAAATAAATTTTGTATCCATGACTTGATTTGTTCTAAAGAGATTCCTTCTAATAACGATGCTTGATTATCATGGTGATTATTATAATATATACCACCCAAATAAAAAATAAATAAATTGCACCAAAATACCACATCACGGATTATTACCAATAATAAGATAGAACATTTAAAAACTACCACATAATGTGAATTTAAGAATGTTCCCATGTGTCCCATATAAATGTAGGAAGATGCTTTAATATTTAATAGATTATTACAATATTATTTTACTAGACCAAGATTAATTAACTATTTCTAATACCTCAACTCAAAAATATTTTTATTTTTCTTTGCAGCCCATGTGAAAGTACTATCTTCAAATATGATTGCATTAGGATTCTTGAAAGTTGCTCTCTTATTCATTTTTGGAGCATAAATAAGAAAGCTTCCTTGATTTCATATACATGGAGGAAAAACCCTATTTGTCTTACATTATTTGTAGAAAACAAGAGTTAGAAGTTGGGTTTTTGTGCTTAAGAGCATCATGAGGAAATGAAGAGGGTTTCATCTGCTTCTTTTTTTTAAATTATTTTTTTATTAGTTCTTTGTCATATATTATCTTGGTTTAATTAATAAATTAAATCTCTATGTCCATAAGAAACATATATTATTAAACTACTCCATTAGTGTATTTAAGGTTTGGATGTGTTATGAGAATCATGGGAGAACAGAGGACATCTAAAGAGAGTGAGAAGTAAGAGGGAATGGAATGGTAGTGGAATGAAATATCACACTATAAATGAAGAGTTGTCATAAGATGACAAGATGAATGATACCTTTAGCTTTAACGTAGATCATTACAATTTAATACATCACAAATCTCACACATACTGAACATTGATAAAATAAAATTTTCATCTTTTTAAACCTAAGCATATTTCATCATCTTTTACATATTATTAAATAGTTGGCATAATGAATCTTAACTACAATTACCTATGATATAAAACTTATTAATAATATTTACCATAGCAATTGCAGCTACGACATGTGACAAAATTCCTCTATTATTTATCCTATAATAAATGTTCATACCTTATTCCAAAACTTCCAATTTAGCACAGGCTAGGAGGATGCTTGTAAAGATTTAGACCTGACAATCACATTTGATTGAAAGTCTCTAAACCCTTTCCCACAAACCCATTCTGTTCATATCTCGTAATCAGGCGTTCTATGGAAACATATCTCTCTGAGGGATTATGAAAACGGTTTAGATGCCTTGTCTCAACTTACACATTTTGCATACATGTCTACTAGGGCAATTGCAGCTACACTAATTGACAAAATTCCTCTATATTTTATCTTGTGATGAACATCCACAACCTATTCCAAAGCTCCCTTTTTCACATAGGATGTCAGATGTTGACAGAGATTTAGACCCGTTAATCACATTTGATTGAAAGCAACTGAATGTTTTCCATTAAACTCATTTTATGCATATCTTGCAACCATAGCATTTCATGAGAAAACATTGCTTGGAGGCGTTCAATCAAATAGTTCATGTGCCTCATCAATGCTTCCACATTTTGCATAAATGCTTATCAGAGCATTTCTAATTGTAATAAAATTTCCCATAGAATGTTTGACTGTAATAAACCCTTCTATTATGGTTTGATGGATGTCTATCCTATCCGAAAGCTCCCATTTCGCTAGAGACAAAGAGTATGCTACAAATAAACATCGATGTGGATGTAAACTTGGTTGTTCCATCTAGTAAGGGTAGGTCCCTATGCTGTTGCTTAGCTTATTTTGGCTAGTAGCAACTGCTCGACTTTTTAAGGAGCAATTTGTGGAGTAGATGGCCCTATGGATTGTAAAATGGCTGCTTATTTTTATGAAATCTTCTTAAATCATTTTGTAAATGAAATTAATGGTAATATTTCTTACAAATAAAATTCATAAGAAAAATTGCAGGCAAATAAATAGGAGAGCAAAAAAACATGGTGAAGCCAAGTGTCATTTTTTTAATAAGCAACCACTACTTATTTCTAGCCCCCCCTTTTTTTAAAAGCTTATTTTCAATTTTTAAGAAACCTTTGTTCCACTAAAATAGGGAAAGATTCCAATTTATCATTTTACTCTTAATTAGAATTATACATGGGTACAGTCCGACTGCTTAAATTTAAGCAAAAAATACTCATAAGCAGTGACATGGGGACATTGGGTAAGACTTTTAGGCAGGGACAAATTTAATTCGAATGTTAATGGTGTTGTTCATTTAGATGGAACATATGAGAATGCATGTTTAAATGAAAGGACTAGGCCCACAGCCACCTAAGCTCAGTCAGATCTTAGTGTGTGATGTTTAAGCGAGCTCCAACAAGATATCTTGATTAGCATGTATAACATGTACATGCCAAATAGAAAATATTAATGCTTTGTATATTTAGGCATAGGAAAAAGGTGCTATACATAAAGAACATAAAGAGGAAATTCAAAGCTTGTATTTTAAAGTTAACATACAAATGTAGATAATAAAATGACTTGCTATGCTAACTTAGTCCAAGATCAGAAGATAATAAAATTAAAAGATCAAGATTTGTTCCCTTTTTGAAGGAATGCAATGTCCTTTCTAAAATCACCAACCTCATCTCAATGCTTAGTCCATGTCTGTTGTTTCTCATATCACCCTAAAAATAGTCATCTAAACCATGGGCCCCTAATCTCGACTACATCACCAAGGTCCTAACCAAAGATAATTAAATCAATATTGAGCACCTAATTAATTAATTCCTAAATCATCAATGTCACAAGACAAATTAGTCACTTCAACCAAATAAATCATCAAATCTCTTTAATCAATTATCCTATTAGTTTAATTAAATATCATAGCATATTTAATTAATAAATCAATTTACCATTAAATCGTCAAAAAGGAATTAATTTGAGAAAAGAAATCAACGTGAGATATTTTCAAAATCTAATTTGAGGTAACTTGAAAAATCACAGAAAAGCAATTAAACCGATTAAATCTCAAAATTGAACAAAAATATGCAATAAATTAGTTTTCTCTGATTTTAACTTAAAGAAATTTGGTTGCATCAAAACAACTTTTTCTGATCTTTTTTAAAATCCAACAAATTTTGAGCAAATAAAGGAACCATGCATTAAATTAATTCTTTTTAATTAATTTTATCTCCAATGCAAACTCAGACTTATAAGCCAAATACATTAAATTATGCTTTATTAAATTTATCTCAAGATCAACTCAATCTTATCTCCTCTAAAATTGAGAAAAACATCCAATCATATCAATTCACCTAGATTGTGCTTCCTCTTGGAGAATCCCAACCACTCATCATCATTCAATCTCGACTGTTGGTCTCTCTCTGGATTTTCTATAAATTCAGGCTCTCATCTCTCAATTTGGAAAAGGCTAGAGATTTTATTGTTATCGTGTTGGTTTTTCTCTAGAGTCATTGAGAATATTGCATCTTAGCTTATTGCATATTAGCTTAATCATATTATCTTAATCATGTTAGCTTTATAGAATCATATAACTTGATATTATAGTTTGGATCTATCTAGCTTAATTTGCTTATCATTTAGTTTGCATTCATATAGATTAAATCCTCCTCGTAGTGTGGTCTAGTCATTGGTATTGCTTAGATAAATCTGAGAGCAAATTTGTACTCGCATCTTTTAGGACACAATAGGTCGATTTGTTATGGTTTTTACATTTATAGATTTTGATCAGCTAACTATTCATGCAATGATTTATTGAGTGTTTTTATTTCAGATACAGATTCTAAATTTCACACACACACACACCCTTTCCACGAGTTGATGGATGTGGAACTCACCATCCCTTCATTTGTTCTCAGAACTATTATGTGGCACTCACAATTTAGTTTGGATATTAATTTCACTCTCTTTTTCAGTTATTTATTTATACATGCTTGATAAATGCTTGATCAATCTAGAACTCGCTAAGTTTAGTTAGGTTGTGCGATTTCAACAATCACATGATAGTAAAGTTTTCTTAATTGAATTTAAAACTTTGTACCATCTATATTAAAGATAATTGACAATTAAATGGAAATATGAAAATTCTCAAAATAAATAGACAACACACATATTTTCTTATTCATTGTTTATATCTTTTCTTTTTTAATCTTAAAGAAAATAACATAGAATATAATATTAATCTTTTCTATATATATATATATATATATACATATATATATATATACATATACATATACATATATATATATATATATATATATATATATATATATATATATATATATATATATAATATATATATATATTAAATCTAGAAAGCAATGAAATTGCTGGAAATTTTTGCATATAAAAAAAGAGAAGTAGAAAACAATATTTGGAAATACAATCATAATATGCATTGAAATCAAATTAAGTGTATGTTTATGCAGGTTTCCATCACTCTAAGAGGTGCCAAAAGGCTAGGAGGCCTCTATGTAGACCACATTTTTATCTTCACACCTCCCTACCACTTATATCTCAAGCCTTGCATTAATATCTCACCCCACAAGCTATTAATAAATAATAAAATTCTTCCTTATTTCATCTAAAATATAAAGAGAAATACATTTCATAATGCGTATTTAGAATATTGAATAAAAGTCAATAGTCAACATTTCATTTGTTGTTCTAAACATCTGAATCACATCCAAATATTAATAATAATTAAATATGATAAATTTTGGACCGTGACACTTTTCCCATTCCCATGTTTTCCCATCACAATGTGACTCTCACACCTAATAGTAGGAGAAAAAAATAAATTTTAAAAATTATATGATTATAGAATATAAAAGAAGCGCAAAGTACTTTATAAAAGAAAAAGAATAGAAAATGAGAATCCTTTCTTAATATATTAAAAATTAGGAAAATAAATAATGGAAACAACTAGCATGTTCAAACCACTATGTATCAATAGCTTAATGATTTTTTTAATGTGTTAATGTTATGAATGAATATTAAATAAATACTACTTTAGGCATATTGCTTTTATTTTAAAAAAATGTTACAAATAAATATTAAATAGTCAAATTTAGAATCACTAAAATTATGGTAATTAACTATGAAAATATTATAATTTTTATTATTAAGACAGTGAAATATTGTATAATAATAGATAAAAGTTGTAGTCAATTATGTCATAGATGAGGTTGCAATAACATGAAATTCAATTTCTTATGCATCTAGAATCCACATTTTAGAATGGATTCTTTTTCATATGTAATCATAGTATCTTTTTGTTGGCATTTGAACTGAACCGGTAATAATTGTTTGCTTGATGCAACCGGTACATGTTTGATTTGTAAATGATGGGATTCTTGAGTGATGACTTAGTTTTACATTGTTATTGATGGCAACTATGCTTTTATAGTCATTAGAGTCTTGTAGACCAATCGGTAAGGTTTAACCAGTAATAAAGACAGTTTAACAGAGAATAGGCATTTAGGACTTGAACTGGTAAATTGCAGACAATATTATATTCTGACAACCGGTACAGGAAATTCATGAAGAATTGGATGATGTGGTTTTGCAGAAATGTTAAAGACTAGTAGATTAACTTATGTTAGTGACCGCATGAGCTGATTTGATCAGATGAATGAGATTTGATTGAAAAAGTAGATATTCTGATAGACAATTAACCAGTAGTGATGAAAATCATTTACATCGGTAAACCAACACAAAAATTAATTTGTTATAATGGTGGACAACCTTTCCAAGGTGTGCAATGCAAGTTTGTTTAGATTCATTGAACCTAGGAAATTGTTCCAAGGTTGTAGCCAACTAAAAGATGTTTATAAAATGTGTGATGGAGTATGAAGTTGGTGTATGCATGTATGAGAGAGATCATTAGTGAATTTTGTATTTTTGATTGTGCGATGATCAGAGAAGTTTTGTGATGAAGTATTGATGATGTTTTGTGGATCAAAAGTGGATCTTATCAGACACTAAAGGTGTTACATGAATATATTTTGACTGTTGTTATCCTAACAGTTGCAACAGTAAAATACCCTAACTGGGCGGGTCCTAATAGGCCTTAATCTTGTGAATACCCTAATGGGGTAGCTCTCAAATAGAGTGGTAAATCCTCTCATGAGGTAGATCCTAATAGGTCTTAGCTCCTAATAGGGCTTATCTTTGAAATCCCTTAACCGGGTCTGCTCCTAACAGGCATCATACTTGTAAGACCTTAACCGGTCAAGATTTATATTCTACAAATAGTGATCTTGTGAGTACTAACTCCCACCGTGGTTTTTCCCTTTTGTACTTCCTTAAGGCTTAACCGCTTGGAAGGAATCTCAAATCCTAAGACAAATATGGGGGAAGGAATGAGTTATAGAGAGATGGCTAGGGAGCTTGCAAAAACCAAGGAAGACCTAGAAGCATTGAGAGGCAAGTATAAGGCTTCACTTGCTAAAATAAAAGACCTAACTGAACAACTGTCAGAGATCTCTGAAAACAGCTCTTCAAATGAAGAAAATATAGATGCATTGGTTGAAGAAGTGGGGAAACTGAATGGTGAGTGTTAGTCCCAACCGGTACTAAGAGGGGAGGGGTGAATCAGTACATTACTGGTTTTTACTAATTGATATTTTTACTTTAAGTATGAACTAATTAACCATTCACCAATGTACACATTTATTGCAAAAGATTAAGCATACATGAAAAGATACACAAAGACACACATATTTATCTCGTGGAGACCCAATAGGGGAAAAATCATGGTGTGAGTAGAAACTCACAAAATTTGTACTATCTTGGAGTATGCCCGATGAAGAGCCATCCCTGTTAGAAGATTACAAAGACACTGGTTAGCCGTCACTCGGTTAAGGGATTTTGATCAAGCTCGATTAGTGCCTTTACCTTGTTAAAGGTAGTCTAGTTAAAGGACTTAGAACAGTAGTTAACATGTTACCCGGTTAAGGGATTTATACAATGGGACCTGTTAAAGTCCACCCAGTTAAGGGATTTATGTTGCAGTCATTTCAAAATAATAGATAAATGATTAGATACAAGAAGCTACACATTAGCCTGATCAAATCACAATTAGGCATCAGTCTTGGTCTGCATCAGTTGTGCTTGTCCTTCACAACTCTGCCCTCTGCTGGTTTGCTGGTACTTGAATCCAACATTGTCGGTCCTTTGTCACCTGAGTCACTGCTCTGTGAAACCCCACTCTACCGATCTTCTGTCACTCGGCTCTGCATACTCTAAAACTCCCCCTATGCCCTTTTTCATAGTAACTTCATTCACCTTGACAACAACCTTCTCAACAATGAGATATGTGTTTTATAGACCCTTAAATCTTTCGCCAACTTTTCCCTCCAAAACGTACCTTTCAAAATTTTGTTGTCAAGCCTTAAATTGCACTTTTGAAATCATGCAAGAATCTTTGTCAATACTATTGAGCCTGTCGATATGTCTGTTGGTTGACTGAGAGAAGACTTTCGATTTAGCTGGTTGTAACAAAACGTTACCACTCTGTCGGTTATTGACTTTTCCGGTGAACTAATTGAAACCTTGTCTAGCCGATTTCTTCCTGTGTATCGGTTTAGTCTTTTCTTAGCCGGTAGACGTCTTCCTTAACGATCTACTTACCGCTACTCGATCGCCTTACTGCTTGCTGGTCTACTACTTGTTGATCTACTGGTTGCCGGTATACTTACTGTTTGTCGGTTTACTCACTGTCCGGTTTGCTTACTCCTTAAGGATTGGGAAGACTAAGGAGATGATGTTGCCAACAATGACAACCATATCATTTACTGGTCATATGACATTGCATCAGAATGCCAACAAACTCCCCCTTTGGCATTGGTGGAAAATTCTACAAACTACTGTGTTGGTCCCATGGCCCTTATTCCTGATAAGACTACATAAAAGCCAAAATTCCCCCTTTTGCCATCAATGGCAAAGACTATCCAAGATGATTTGTAAAAATAAAGCAAAAATCTCTTTAAAGGTTTCTTGAGCCACTTTTAAAGAAGATTCCCATGAAGATTGAATTTGTCTCATGGTAGTAAAGTGACCATGTAATACTGCAATGAAGACCTCCATATCGTCAACTATCTTGTAGTCAAGTGCATGAATTAAGTGGTCTGCCTCATTAATATTCAATTGCATGAAGTCTATATTGGTGCTAAATAACACTGAAGTTATAACATGCTAAGACTTCTTTTGTCTTCTTCATCTTTTAACTTTCTGAGTTGATGATTAAGCATTTTGATTTTTCTAGTGAAAGTTGATGTTGAACTACTAAAGGGATCAAATGAGCTTACCAGATCCTGAATCTCCTTTTGAATCTGATTTATGTTGTCATCCAAATCTTTGATTAAGATGGGAAAGTTTGAAGATTTCAATAGGAGTTGACCAACTTGCTATAGAGTGGTCTTAACTTCTTATGTTCGGGTTGTTAGAGCAACTTTTCCAACTGATATTTGCTCCATTAGGTTATCTCCTCCCTTTGATTCATATTGTCTTATTGCAACCTTCTCAAGATTGGTTGCCTCTGAACTGATTGCTTTGACCAGAGTATTCAACTGATCAATAATGGGTGCAGTATCATCAACTACAATGTTCGGGATGAGATCAAAGAGAATTGTTTTGGCAGAGGTGAGGATTCTTGCTTTCTTTTTCTTTTCTCTCAGTTTTACCTTTTCAGCTTGATTCTCAATTTTTCTGAGCTTTCATCAACTATTTTGGGGTCATTTTATTTATATCTATAACCGAATCACCTTCTTCTTCTTCCTTTGTTCCTTCTTCAATTTTTGAGGGTTTAGCTTCCCAGCTAGTTGATGTGACAATTCTTACCTTTTGCTTTACATTTTCCCTTTCTAAGTCTAATTTTCTTTTTACCGAAGGGGTATCCAACACTACTATGTTATCTTTTATCTTCTCTTCCTCTTTTCCTTCCTCTTTGCCTTCCTCTATTTTCTTTTCTTCCTTATATTCCTTCCTCTGCTCTCTTCTCTTCCTCTGTCTTCTTTTGTTCCTCTTTTCCTTCTTTTGTTTTGTTTTCTTCCTCTTCTTCTTTCTTTGTTCTCTTCTCTTCCTCTATCTTCTTTTCTTCCTCTTTTCCTTCTTGAGAGAGATTAGGATTTGGTATTCATAAGTTTCTGTGAGGTGTATCCTCATACGGAATTTCTTCAGCTAATAGTTTTATCGACTTCCTCTACTGGTGAAGTATGAACCAGTTGTTCAATACCTATTGTCAGATTGGGGATGTCTGACACCATATCTCCTATGATGTCCTCAACAGAGAATGTATCAAATCCTTCAGTTGATTCTTTAGCTTTTCCTTTATCAAGGACAACTGCCCCTTTGTCATGTTTAGTTTCTTGTTCAATTTCTTCTTCAACCTTCTTTTGCTGGTCCATAATTTCCTTCCACAAGGCAACACCTTCAGCGTGCACTTCTCTAATTTCACCTACTGCCACTCTTCTAGTTCTATTCCTTACCTTGAAATTTTGAATGCATGATTCAACCACCAGTGAAGCTAGATCAAGATCTAATTCATGCTGCACTTCCATGTGAGCTTTTATTCTGAGCTCTTTTTCAATAGCTAGAGTAGTCTTCCATCTTCCTTCAATTTTATCTAGCAAATATGATTAAATAATGCCATACAATTCACTGGGATTTCTACAAAAGGTTTGCAAGTTCTAGATCAAAGCTTCCTCAAGTTTCCTCTTGTCTTCATCATTACTAAGAGAATATCTCCTTTCCACACCAGACAAACCTCCAAATTCTTTGATGCCATGCACCATCTCGTCAATTATTGTGGCTTTATTCCTTTGACTTCTTCTAACCTATGTTACTTCCATATCTGACCCAATGTCACCTTCTTTCTTATCCCCTTTAAGTTTTGAATCACTCTTTCTCTTTCTGGTGTAAGTTACTCCTACCGGTCTATCTTTGCTTGGTGAAGATACCAGAGTACCTAGATTCTTTTCCTTTGTGTATGTTGTCAGTTTAGTTGCTGTAGTGCCCTTTGGTTTTATTTTTGTCACTTTCTTCTTTTCACCAGTCAGGTCTTCATCTTTGGTAGGTGTGACCGTTGCTTTCTCACTCGCATCGGTGGAGGTAGTGGCATCAGATGCTTCACCTCCATATTTCTTGTCAAGGGTATCAATCATTTTCTTTACTTTTCTTTTAATGATAGGCACTTGAAGTTCTTGTTTTATTTTAGAACTTGCCTCCACATATGTTCCAAACCTCATTGCCTTCAATTATACCGATTTAGATAGAAGCATATTGATATGAATTTTAACCAGATCTACTACAACCTCATACCCCATAGGTGGAACCCAAAAAGTTATGGGTTCAACTGCTTGGATAATACAACAATCTGTATCTACAAGAAAACAAATGTTGTTCTTGTATTTCTGTACTATTCTGGTTGGAATTCTTTCCCTCTTATGCATTCTAGTTTGGAATTCTTTGAAATAACCCCACATTGCTTCCCCAAATTTATCTCCCAGATCCATAATCATTTCACCTATCTGAACCATGATAGGTTTCTTCTGTAACCATACTACATTACCCTTACCGAGAAAATATTTTATCACATAGAAGAATATACATACCAGTAGAGAGCCATATTTTAAGGATTGCTTCTTATCCTTCTTTATTATTTCCATGTTCACCATGAATTGACTTTGAATCATCCCGCATATAACATATGTTGCATCTTCTTTGATAATATGATATCTAGCATGGATGGCACCGCTCAGTACACTCTTCATCCGGCTTGATTGATATACCTTGTAACCCAACACTGGAGAGGAAAATCTTACTTCATCATCCCCAATATGAGTGATAGTCATTGCTCGAATGTCACACTAGGATTCGGATAACCGGATGACTTAATTTGATGAAATCGTTTGTAGGGTTAGTGCTTCATCAGTAGCACTGAACCCAGTCACTCTTTGAATCACCTCCTTTGAAATCTTGATTGGTGCATTAGCCTCCAGCCACAAAAATTGATCATGAACCATGCTTAGTACATATCTAACCCACCCGTCATGAAACTAAACAGGAAAATCAATCACATTTGCCATACCCTTTGTCTTCAGAGATATAAATTTTGGCTTCAATTGATCATTGTCACAGAACCCATTAAACTCATTTTGAATGAACTTATCTCCAATTTCTTCAATCTTTCAATGAATGTAGGAGCAAATATCTTCTACCAACAATACACCGGAGGGCACAAAAGATAAAGCACCTCTCTTATCGATTTCACTGGCTTTCATCAGGTGGAACTTGAACTCAGGTTGGGGTTCCTTGATAGATTCAACCAACACAAGAGTTGATATCTGCACTACCATACTGACCTTCAATTGATATTTTCTCAGATGTAGTTGAAAACCTTTTCTTGGGGAATCCTAAACACCTCTATTGCTCTGCTTGAATTTATTTTTCACACAAACAAAGCTTAGCAATTTTCAAATCGCCTTGGAACACTTGGGAGCTCAATAAAATTTACAAGTCATTAGGTAAATAAAAATGTGCTATCTTTATTTATCCATTGATTTTTATCCGTGCTAGGATCCAACGGTCAGATTTGAAGCTCACAACTTAAAGTACACTGATTTGAATTCACCAGTTATTTATTGCTGATACAGATACTCAAATAAATAACTCACAAGACAAACTTCAATTAAGATCTCTTAGACCAAATTTTGTGCATCACAACTATGCAGATAAACACATCCTTACATTTGTTGAGGGAATTCAAAAGTAATCTTACCATATGTGCTTCCCCTAGGCATCGGTATTCCTAGTTAGAAGTAGAACTGTCATCACTGATGGATGATGACTCGATTTCAGGATGTCCTTGTCCTTCTTTTCCTTCATCCTTCTTGATCCATGTCTTTTTCATTTCATCTCTTATTTCTTCAATTGTCTTCTTTCCTTTTAGGTCACTTTGCTCCTTTTTCTTGCTAAACCGATTCTTGTCTGCAGATCGGCTGTAGGATCGGCTTCTGCATTCTCTGGCTAGATGGCCGATCTTATGGCAGTTAAAGCATGCCATACCAATTTTCCTCCATGGTCCTGTATTGTTTCTCCTACCCATCCTCATTCTGCATGTTTCAGTAACATGACCAAAATTACCACACATGGAATAGGTGGCATTCAACTGATTAGTCCTTTTGTTAGGACTAATTGGTTTGAACGATGGTCTTGATACCTTTATCTTGAACCTGCATTCTTTTGATCTATGTCCAAATTTATTGCAAATGAAGCAATTTCCATTAAATATTTTTGCACTTGATAGGCTGCTTGATTGTGATCTACACTCATAAGCAGTGTGACCATACTTATGACAATTATGGCAGTAACCATCAAAAGTGAAAGTCTTCTTTTGATTAACTGGTTTATTCTTATAGTCATTGGACTTATGACCCAATTTTCAACAATGATTACATGAGAATTTGGAAGACTTCATACCTCTTTCTATTGAGTGATTTCTTTTATCATCCTTCATCTTTTTGGATTTAGAGGATTCTCCAGTTTCCATAGGACTTGAACCGGGGTAACCAAGATCGGTTGTATCCTTTGTTCTTCTCTAAGCCTTCAACTATCTATCTACTTTCTCAGAGATTTCATTGAATTTTCTCAACTTCTCATTTCTCTCATTTTTAGTTTTCAACTCACTCTTGAGTTGTTCAATCACTTTCATCATCCTCTCCTTTTCTTCTACATTGTCATTCAGGTGTTTATGTATGAAGAGAACTTAGATCTCTTCATCTTTCTCAATCATGATTGCATCATTTTCTCTCAGGGAATCTTCAGCAAGCCTCTTGGCTCTTTCAACTTTTGATAGATCTTCTTCTGCCTTTCTCTTTCTTTCATCAGCACTTCTGCTAGCTTCCAGTATCTCAGTCATTCTCAGGGCCTGACCTTCATGTTCTCTTTTGAGATGTGTGATTTCTTTGGTTAGCTTCTTGTTCTTTTCCATGAGTTCTGAGACTACTTCTTCAGCTTCTTCAGATCCACTATGTTCAGAGAGTTGATCTATGATATCTTGGATATCATTTAGCTATCAAGCCAATTCATTCCTTTTAGCAAGAGATTTTCTCAATCTCTCTTTCAACTGAGCAATAATCTCATTATCTTCATCAATCTACTTTTGATACTGATACACTTTCATGATCTTTATCCTCAAGTTGTCAAGCTTCTCACCAAAGGAACTATCTCTGATACCAATTGTTAGTCCCAACCGGTATTGAGAGGGGAGGGGTGAATCAGTACATTACCAATTTTTACTAATTGATACTTTTACTTTATGTATGAACTAATTAACCATTCACCAATGTACACATTTATTGCAGAAGATTAAGCATACATGAAAAGATACACAAAGACACAAAGATTTATCTCATGGAAACCCAATAGGGAAAAAACCACGGTGTGAGTAGAAAATCAAAAAAATTGTACTCTTCTGGAGTATACCTGGTGAAGAGCCATCCCTATTAGGAGATTACAAAGATACTCGTTAGGTGCCACCTGGTTAAGGGATTTTGATCAAGTTCGGTTAGTGCCTTTACCCTATTAAAGGTAGCCTAGTTAAAGGACTTAGAACTTCAGTTAACATGTTACCCAGTTAAGGGATTTATACAATGGGACCTGTTAAAGTCCACCCAGTTAAGGGATTTATGTTGCAGTCATTTCAAAATAGCATATAAATGATCAGATATAAGAAGCTACACATTAGCCTGATTAGATCACAATTAGGCATCAGTCTTGGTCTGCATTGGTTGTGCCTATCCTTCACAACTCTTCCCTCTTCCGGTTTGTTGGTACTTGAATCCTGTACTACCAGTCCTCTATCACCTGAGTCACTGCTCTATGAAACCCCACTCTACCGGTCTCCTGTCACTCAGCTATGCATACTCTGAAACTCCCCCTTTGCCCTTTTTCACAGTAACTTCATTCACCTTAACAACAACCTTCTCAATAATGAGATATGTGTATTTATAGACCCTTAAATCTTTCACCAACTTTTCCCTCTAGAACATACCTTTCAAAATTCCATTGTCAAGCCTTAAATTGCGATTCTAAAACAATCCAAGAATCTTTGTCAATACTGTTGAACATGCTGATATGTCTATTGGTTAACTAAGAGAAGACTTCCGATTTAGTTGGTTGTATCTGAATGTTACAAGTCTATCAGTTACCGACTTTTTCGGTGAACCTATCAAAACCTTGTCTAGCCGATTTCTTCCTGTGTACCGGTTTAGTCTTTTCTTAGCTGGTAGACGTCTTCCTTATTGATCTACTCACCACTACCCAATCGCCTTACCCCTTACCGGTCTACTACTTGATGGTCTACCGATTGCTGGTATACTTACTATTTGTCGGTTTACTCACTGCCTGGTTTGGTTACTCCCTAAGGATTGGGAAGACTAAGGAGATGATGTTTCCAACAATGACAACCATATGATTTACCATTCATACATCATTGCATTAGAATGCCAACATTGAGAAGGCTGACCTAAGAATAGAGCTTGAAGCCCTTACAGTCCGGATGAGTCAAGAACTTGAAGCTAGAAGGAAGGATGAGGATCAGATCAGAGATAAAGAGCATGAAATCTTTAAGATTAGGTAGGAAAATGCAACTTTGTATGAACATTGGCATGAGGAGAAAGAAGAAAAAGAAGGAATACAGCCAGATCTTGATATGACAATGTCTCTTAGATAGACCCTCATGAAAAGAAATGAAGATCTTACAAAGGAACTTGTTGAGGCTAATGAGAAGCTTACAAAATCCAATAAGAGTTCTTCTATTCTTGATGAATAGATCCAATCTCAAAGGATGAAAGGTGATACAAGTGGAGTGGGATACTCTACGTTTGAGAAAGGTGAACCTTCTAGTGCAACGATCAACATGAATGAAGGTAAAATTGCTCCTATGATTCAGAAATCCACCGATAAGAAACCTTATAGACCTATATGTTTCAATTTTCATAAGCTAGGACATACTGATAATGTTTGTAGAAGCAGATATGATGCTAATACTGGTTAGAGACCTAATAATAGATATGTGTCTAGAAAATTTGAGGGATATTGCTACACATGCAACATGTATGGGCATAGTTCTATTGAATGCAGGTATGGAGCTAATAATCCAACACCTTACATGAATCAAATATATGTCAGTGATTGGAGAAAGTATTTCTATGATCGGAGGAACACAAACTGGCAAAGACTTTATGCTAACTGGTCTAGTCCCTATGAGATGGACAAAATAATTAATGTGATTTGTTCAATCAGTAATTACTTTGGACATGTGGCTATGAACTGCAAAAGAATGATAGGTAGAGGAAATGCAAGACTTTTGAGAGCATCTGATATGGCCTGTTATCACTAACATAAAATGGGACATATTGCTAAGTTTTGCAGAACACATAAGAACCAACCGATAAATAATTTTGCAGATCAGAAAGGAAAGAAGCAAATTGATATTGAAGAAACTAGAACTGAGATTAATAGAATCTAGAAAAAGAAGAGTGGTGACAAACCATCCAAGGAATCAAATTCTTCACCTAGTGTGGGGTATCCATCATTGGAAAACTAAGTAGTTTTTACAACTTGGGGATATCTTATTGTCAAATATTTAGAAGAACCCCTGGATGAAGTGTGGTAAGTTAAATTTGTATATTCTAATACTTTTCAATATTTTTAAGTGTTTTCGGATCTTAACTGATAAAAATGATACATCGTAACCAGTAATATATTCTAGTTTGTTTAAAGGAGTTTTAGGGTTTTATCGGTAAAAGCATTTCATGTGGTAGTTAAAGTGCAAATAAAAGAAACTTTTTTTAATTTAATTTGTCACATTGCAATCTTGAGAGCACTTGGCGAGTGAATAGAGCAGAGACATCATTGTGTGAGAAACATTTGGCAACAATCTGAAGTGATCTGAAGTGTTTTTAAAATTGGTGATCGGTGTTGAGAACATTGTCAGTGTTTGAAACCCTAGTGCAGAAGTGGGAAAAGGTATTTATCTAGAAATCTTACTTTTTATTTCTATAATCTGCATATTTGGATATGGAGACTCCTCACCTTGTTGACGTGACCGAGAGGCCATGACCAGAATTCAAATGACATCCTTTTAAATCCAAAGAAGTAGACCCTATCAGTGCCCTATCCAGTGTACCTTATGGAGTCTTACATGTTAAAGATGTTAGATCTTTCTATCACTGCAAATTGGAGGATATGGGTTTGGCTGTTATCCTTGACCAATATAGATCATTGTGTGATGTCAAGGGCATCCTAAAGGAAAAATATAAGAAAGTCATAGAGAAAGGGGTCCATAATGTAATTAACTTTATTGATGACTTTGATGATGAAATAGTTATATTTATATTGAGCCAGATTCATGATCAATTTATGTGGTTGGACCGACCTCATAAAATCACTAAGGAAACTATCAATGCAGTAATTGGATTTTTCTCAACCGGTGAAGTATCTTTTCTTAGATCAGTTCCTAAGAATGATGTGGAGAAGCTAACTAGATCTAAATGGGATGGCAGAGCGATGGCAATAAACAATATAAATGACCCAGTTTTAAAGTATGCTTCAATGGTCATCAGTTATAGGATCTATTATTCTAGCAGGTTAAACAGTATACCTGTGGTTGCCATTCACACTACCTACCGAATGGTGAAGGAGAATGTTGATTATGATCTGGTGGAAGCCTTGAGGAGCCAGCTAATGGAGAATCTAGAGGAAATCAAGAAAGATAAGAATTTAAGGTTTAAATTTGGACAACTTATTCTTGGTTTGTTCTTTTATTTTCAAAATTATTTCCCCGACATAGGTGATGTGTAATGGATTTCCGATACCCCTGCATTACTTTAGATGAAGATAAGTATTAGAATGATTAAGGATAAATTTGATAACATTTCACAAGATTATTTTAAAGAGTTTCAAAAGAAAATGCATGCTAGAGAGTGAATACCAGCAGAAGTTGTGAACCAATATGAAGATACTATCTACTTCATGATTGACACTTACACCTATTTGATGGAAGTAGTTATTCCTAGAACCACATGGGTAATGCCCATGTGATATAAGGTAGACAAGGATCTACTTATTGCATATGTTGAACATCTACTAGGGAAACCAGTAGATGCAATTGCAAAAAGATTTGGGACATATAAAGAGAAGTCACTGCAAGTGCATTCTGAATTGCAAAAACTAGTGATAGCCAAGAAGGCTAGAAAGGAAGTTGAAGCTTTTGCTGAGAAGGTAGGCTTCAACAAAGAGTAGATTGCAATAGCAAGGGATAAACATGCAACAAAACAAGGTGGTACATCAAATGTACCAACTAGTACTCCCATCGGTGTTAAGACAAGACCTGGTAAAGGAAAAATTGTGGAGAAAAAGAAACAAAAAGAGGCTAAGATGAAACCGGCTGAATCACAAACTGAAAAATCATCAAAAATTCAGTTCCAAAGGAAAGGTAAGATAGTTGATCCTCCTACTGCACTGATAGACACAGGAAAAAGGAAGAAGCAACAACCTCAAATACCAATAGATGGAGAGGCAACTAAGTATGATGAAGATAAGAAAGCACTTAGAGCCAATGCTAAAAATCCTAAGACAACTAGTAAGGGAAAATCTCCTAAGAAACCTTTGACACTTGGAGATTCTTTTAGCAGAATGGTTAGAATCATTAAGGATTATGGGGTATACAAAGGACTAAACACATTAGTTATTCATTTATCTAACAATAAACAAAGAGAGATTGAAGATGTAGTCATCTTCAATATGAACAAATTTAGTAAAGTCCTCATTGAGTTACAAGGGAAGATTCCCAACTCTTTGTATAATTTAATTGATGCAAGGTGGCATGATGCTATCAATCTAGACAGAGAATGTATTGATTATACCCTTATGTACCTACAACCAAAAGCCAACAAAAAGGAGATTGAAGAAATAAAGGTTAATGTGAAAGCATCTTTTCGATCTAAAAAGAGATTAACAAGAATGTTAATAGGAGAGACCAAATCAGTCCAGAAGGAGATTGAGATTTTGATGAAAAAGGCCTTTAGGTCTCATCCTGGATGAAGAAGAGGAAAAATATGAACAAGACGAGGAAGATAGTTTTGTAAGGCTAAAGGCAGAAGAACCTCCTAAGGGTGTCAAGATGATAGATTTTGAATCAAATAACAAGTATATGCAAGATGATCCTATTGACACTAAACAAATAATTATAGAAGATGATGATGATATCGCTAATGTTGACAATAATACCACTAATAATGTTGATGTACATGATGTGGACACAGAGATGGCTCATCAACAACATGAACAAGAAAAGGTTGAAGAGAAAGGAGATAAGAGCTCTAATGAGAAATCAGTGAGTATATAGCCTACAAATACCCAAACACCACCGGTAAGTGTAAGTGTAAATAGTCAAAAGGAGAAAATAGATGAAAAGAAGGATAAAGAAGCACCGACACATGAACAAAATGTTGAAATTCAACCTCCACCAATCAAGGACAACATAGAAGAAGATAAGATAGAAAAAGAGAAATATGAGTGTAATTGTGGGTGAAAAATGTGTGAATGAGAAATCAAGAGGAAAGCTATTCTTTCCCTCCAAAGAGAGATGAGAGTTTCACTACGAATTCCCTTCAAACAGTTTTCACACATTACATTGGAAGAGGGGGAACAATTCACTAGATTCAACCTTTAAACAAGAAGATTGAATTCTCAATGAAATGATATAAGAATAATAAGCAAACATCTCTTCGTGGAATGGAAAGGAATTGATTGAATTATGTATTAAGACTAAGAAAAAAGTGACAAAGAACTAATTAAAGCTTGAGATCGAAGCATGAGATAAAGTTGTGTACCTGGATCTAGAAATAATATGTCGATACGATGCCACCTTGTGAATTTGAGAAAAAGTTGTTCTAATCATGGCAGGAATGTACATGATCATTCAAAAAATCCATGCAATGAAAATTCTTTTCTGCCTCTGCAAATGGAGTCCAAATCCAAAAGTACAGCTGCGCACCTGCAACCTACACACAAAAAAGAGAGGAAATGGGTTAGGATTGGGGGCTTGCCTTCAGGTTAAACCCCAATTTCGGAATTAACCAGATGATGAAAGAAAGTACTTGCAAGTAAATGTAAATGAAAGACTGAAATGTAAATCACCTCAAGGGAGAATGTGATAGAAAAGTTGATAGAATTTCTTGTATGAAGTTGAATGTTGAAATGGATCTCCTCTTCAATGGTTGAATCCTTGACTTGAATGCAACAACTAGCTTTGAAGGGATACTTGAGATGCTCAATGCTTGAAAGGTATTCTTGAATGATTGAATTCTCTTGAATTCTTGATTTCTTGAATGCATGATCTCATGTGTCCAAAATTTTCCTTCCTTTTGTAAATGAGAGGGCAAGTGCAACATTTATACTCATAAATTAGGGTTAATGAAACTAATTTTTGTCATAGGACGACATCGAGGAAGGTTTCTAACCCAATGCACAACCTATAATGCAGGGTTTGGAAGGTCCTACTCCAAAATAGGGTAGGGGATAGGGGTGCCACGCCCCTGTCTTACCCTTCTTTCCAAGACAGAATGCAAGTTAGGTAGTGCAGGGAGCGAGGAAGATGCATTTTTTGGGAGTTGAGTAGTCTCTTGTCCCCAATCAAACTTGCGGATTCAATTTAGCATGCATGAGGACCCTAATGTGGTCAAAATTATGAGGGTCATGATTTATGACACTAAATTTAGCCACCACTTTAGTAGGAGTATGAGCGTATGCCAATACTACCGGTAAAGTACAAGGAAACACGATTGAAAGACTTCTAATACGTCAAGGAGGCAAGATACACTAATCCCCCAATGGACTTAGGATCTTATGAAATCGATTGATAGAGTAAAAGGGAAGAACAAGAGAGAGAACTATTACTGCAAGTAGCAAGGTTCCCCTCGCTATGAGTCATGAAAAGCAAGGATACCAAAATTACAAAGCAAGACAAAGTTCACTAAATAACTTTGAGTATCAAGAAGGAAAATATGAGCAGAGTGTATGCCACCATGTTAAAGCAATCATGCACGCCCTATCAGGAGCAATGGATTTAAGGTAGGATACACCCAAGAGAGAGAGAAGAGAGGGAGCACATTATCACAAGGATTTAGCCCCTAGTTGAGGAATAAACCCAAGGATAATGAACACAAAACACAAAATATGAGGTAGTTTCACTTTCCTCAGGGTTAGTATGTTGTATGATATCTCATGTATATCATATATGTATGTGCTTATAATAATCGTCATTCCCCAAAGGAAGGAAACTACCTTGGAAGAAAGGGAAGATAAGTCTTTTGAGTTAACATGAAAGAGGCCAAAAGAGATCTCAATGGTTTGCATCGTCTTCAAATAGAAAATAAGGGGAACAATAGAAGAACAAGGATACACATAGAAGAATGGTCACAAAAGAGAATGAAAGGAGAGGAAGAGAAGATCTACGATGCTAATGCTGCTAATTCAACACGACATCCACTTCTTGATCTTGCTGATCACTATTTTGTGAAGGTGGGCAACATGCCAAAGGAGCGATATCAAGACAACAGATGAAGATATCACAAGATCCAAACAAGGACTATGCTCATGTGGTAAGTCACTTTGTTTGACTCTAGGAGCTAGGATTAGGGCTTTTGAAAGTTAAGATGATAAATGCTTGTCAACATCAACATATTCATAATCACTATTAAAAGCATTAGGAGTTGTATTTCCATCATGAATAACATTTTCACCTATTTCCTCATCAAGATTTATAGAAAGGGGAGCTCTCACATGAATAGAGGTAAAACCATCACATTTTTTCTACAACTTATATTTAGGAGATTTAGGTTCAATATCTTGTTTAGGAGACAAGGGAATCATGTCAACTGATGGAGTTTTAGGAGATTGAATATTTTGAGGGACAACAATACATCTTCATCAACATTCTCTCGCACAATGATTTCATTGAGTATTAGCAGAAGACTGAGAAGGAAGAGGAACATTTATTGAAGGAGGAATATTCTCCTCTTTGATAGTTGAAGGTTTAGGTTGGGGTCTTGTAGGTTGAACAAGAGGAGAGGTAGGCGTATTCTCTCTATAAGAGGAAGGAGGCCTAACTATGCCATACAAAGGAGCAATGTTAGGTGTAGGAAGGAGACCAGGTCCATCATGAGGAGGTGGTATAGGTCTAAGCTTAGGAGGAACATTGATTTGTTTGTTAGGAGAAAGAATAGACACATCCATAGGAAGAGGTTGAGGATCTTCCTTAGGAGGAAGATTAGTTTTGTTCATTAGAGGAAGCACTTCATCTTCAATAAGAATGGTAATGTCAATTGTTGGGGATCTAGGTTTACTTAAGGATAAGATCATATCTTTCTTCCATTTTTGATAAGATTTAAAAAGAGCATCACTCCTTCATTGAAGAGATTAAAATTGGTTAGGCCAAAAGAAATCAGTAGGAACACTAGGGCTTCTTTTAGATGGTCAAAATAAGCTATGGTTCACAATTATGATTTTTCCATTGTGAGGAAATTTCAAACACTTATGGATTGGGTAAGCAATAGCCTTCATGGAAGGTAGCAAAGGATAGCCCAACTTCACACAGAATTTCTCGGAAGAAGGAATAATAACAAAGTCAACATCTATAGATTTATTGTGAACTTCAATAGGAAGGGTGATAGAACCAATGGTAGGACAAGATAATCCATCAAATAACTTCACAACTATATTAGAATCATCATACATTGGTTTATGCAATTGTAAAGTGAAAAGATACTCTTCAGTTATGATATTAACCATGCAAGAGGGATCAATAAGAGCACCACAACAAGGTATATCCTTAACCTTCACAACTATGTATAAAGGGCCATCGGGTGCTTTAATGGTCTCACTAGGGTCAAATTTAATACAAGGATCCTTAGGGGTATCTTGTTTCTCTACCATATTCACCAAATTCAGAGCCATAGAAGTGAATTCCTTAGAAGAGAAAGAAGTAGGCACAGTCTCAATCATGTTAGAGGTATGAGAAAGCAAAGGATCAGTGAAAATATTAAGATTTTGGTTAGGAGGAGATACTGATTTGTTTCCCTTATCATTAACACCTACCATAGATATAATATTATTCTCAATCAAATCTTGAATCTTACTTTTTAATGCAAAACATTTCTCAATATCATGACTAAGATAACAATAAAATTGACAGAAGGAAATGCTATCAAAATAAGGGGATGCAAGTTTAGATGGATCAATTGGTTTTATAGGAGTAAGTTTAATAACATTTATTTGCAACAACTAAGACATAATACTGTGTAAAGACTCATTCAAAGGAGTCAATTGTCTCTCTCTTTCAAAAAATTTAGATATAGGAGGCACACCTATTGTAGCATTGACATTGTTGTTGTTGATTGTATCATAGAACTTGATGAATCATTTTATTGGTTTTAACTTCACAAATGGTTGTTGAAAACTCTCCCATTTATTACTTGGAACCATAGGAGTGGATTGCTCCATTTGACTCACAACTACAGAAAGGAAGTAAACTCAGACAAATTTTTACCCTAATATCTTTTTGCAAATTAGAAATTAAAATTCTTTGAATATCATTATTAGGTACATGAAAATAAATTTGAACACACAAATTCCTATATCTACCAGTGAAATCAGTCACCTTTTCTTTAACACCTTGTTTACAATGCATTAAACCAATCAAAGTGATTTAAGGACCAATGTTATTTTGAAATTGTTGGATGAAAGCATTTTATAGTTGTTGAAAAGAAGTGGTAGAATAAGAAGGTAAAGAGCAATACCATTGTAAAGCCTTATCTCTTAGTTTTCTTGTAAACAATTTTGCACACAGTCTTTGATAATAAGCAAACAAGGTTTAAAATGTTTTGACATGTGTAAGAGGAACACCTTTTCCATTATAGAGTTCTAATTGAGGGACCTCGATATACTTAGGTGGTATGGCTTTAACAATATCAAGAGAAAGTGGGCTCACAACATCAAATGTGGGCACACTAAAATTGGATTGACTCATAGAAGCAATTTTTTGTTGTAAGGAAGACACGGTTTGAGGAAGATTGTTAATTGTTGCTTCGGTAGAAGAATTGATGTTAGACATGGTTGATTGAGAAGGTGGTGTGATATTATTGAAAGAAATAATTAAATAAGGTGGTGGGACATTGTTATAAGTAGGCATAGGTGATGATTGAGTAGGAGGAGGGACACTCAAAGGATGAATAAAGTTGTTGAATGAATTTCCCCCTTGTATCATAGTGATTGGTTGAGGGATAATAGGAGCACTTAATGAAGACATAGGTAAAGATAGAAGATTGAATGAAGAAGAGGGATTTCCCCCATGACTAATTATTATAGGGATGAAATTTTGAGTTGAAGTAGCCATGATGTTGGAGGGGAAAGTAGGAACACTAGTCATAGGAGTAGTCAAAGGAATAGAAGGATTGACTTGTGTTTAAGGTTGTGAATAACCTAGGGTTTTGGCACAACTCTTTATAGTCATGAAATTGGAATCAACAATATGAGAAATGCCACACAATATATCAATTCCATTCTTATCACTTTGAATCATGCATTTAAGGCCTTCAATTAATGGAAGAGATTCACTATTAGGACACTCTTAAGACATCCATTATTGAAAGTTATCAAATTGATTATCCAATTTTTAAAGTTGATCTATAGAGAGTCTAGTTAAAGCTTCTTCTTCAACATGGGGTTCATCAATTGGATAAATAGGCACATGATTAGGAAGGGAAGAATTAACATTATCCTCATTAAAGCGGTCACCCAAATTAGGCTCCATCTCCTTGGTAATTAAACCTTGGGAAGCCTTAATTCTGATGCTTCATCTCATGGGGATAGTAGAGGTAGGACTAACGGTGGTAAAAATTATGCACTAGAGGGAAATTTTGAATTTTGAATTTTGAATTTTGAAAAATAGGAAAAAAGCTTACAAAATTGAGTAATGCAAAATTTAAGAAAATAATGCTTAAACAATTTGAACTTTGTTGGAGGAAGAAAATGACACAATTTCCAAAAATAATTGTGTAATAAATCAAAGGAATTGGAATTTTAAAATTAGGCCCAAGGGATACCACTTAGTTTTAAAATTAATAGAATTTTTAAAATTAGGGTAGACTGTAATTAACCTCTTAATTTTAAAAATTTTCTTGAAATTTGAAATGTTGAATTTTAGAGGTATTTTTGATTCTAGAGGGATCAAAAATCGACAAAATTAGCCAATCTTCTGGATTTAATCTATTAAATGCATTCATAATAATCTCTCGAAATTTTTGGATTTAGGCTTTGTGTAGAGCTTTAATGCCTATCTTTTGATCTTTTGTTGTAATGGCTTTCAGGGGCCCATCAAAACCTCTTTTCCCTTAATAAAAAACAATCTCTCGAAATTTCGAAAAAAAGCCGAGGGTTGTAGCGGGAATACACATTGTCCGACCAACATTTTTTGAAATTTTCAGGGGTGAATATTATGATGATTTTAAAGTGAACCCCAAAAAATTGGTGAATTTTACGATTTCTAGATAGGTGAAATTAAGGTTCCAATGTGAAAATAGGATCCTATTAGGGTTTTGAACAAAAAGAGGAATTGAATTGAAAATTTGAAAGAGATCAATCCTAATGGATAGGGACACCTTGGAAAATATTTAGAAATCTTAATTTGAATTAAATTGATTGAAATTTGTACAAAATCCAATGTAATTGAAAATTAGGGTTTTGTGATGTAACCACTTAATTTTAAATTTTGAATTTTGGGAAAAAGGAGGGAAATTGAGAGTTTGAATTGTAGGAATGAAGACAAGTCTAAGAACAATCACAAATCTGAAAATTAAATGGAAATTCAATTTTTGCACAATTTGAGATGATTTTTGAAAATTAGGATTTTAACAATTAACCACTTAATTTTGTAAAATTGAACAAGATACTGAAGACATTGAACTTGACAAACAAAGCAATTTTCAGATCTAAGATAATAACAAGCAATTTTTACAAATCAATTCCAATTTAAAAAACCTAGGGTTTTTAAAGAATGAACCAATAAGTAAAGCATACAAGACGTCGGGTTCACCAAAATGCAATGGTGGGTGAAAAATGTGTGAATGGGAGATCAAGAGGAAAGCTACCCTTTCCCTCCAAAGAGAGATGAGAGTTTCATTGCAGATTCCGTTCAAACACTTTTCACACATTACATTGGAAGAGGGGGAAAAAATCACTAGATTCAACCTCCAAAGAAGAAGATTGAATTATGAATGAAATGATATAAGAATAACAAACAAACCCCTCTTTGTGGAAAGGAAAGGAATTGATTGAATTATGTATTAAGACTAAGCAAAAAGTGACAAAGAACTGATTAAAACTCGAGATCAAAGTGTAAGATGAAGTTGTGCACGTAGATCTAGAAATAATATGTCGAGACAATGCTGCCCTATGAATTTGAGAAAAAGTTTTCCAAACCGTGGTAGGAATGTACACGGTCCTCCGAAAAATATACGAAATGAAATGGGTTTTTTTGCCTCTATAAATGAAGTCCAAATTCAAAAGTACAATTGTACACCTCCAACCTACACACAAAAAAGAGAGGAAAATGGGTTGGGATTGGGGGTTTACCTTCAGGTCAAACCCCAATTTTGGAATTAACCAGATGATGAAAGAAAGTACTTGCAAGTAAATTTAAATGAAAGATAGAAATATAAATCACCTCAAGGAAGGTTGTGATAGAAATTTTGATAGAATTTCTTGTATGAAGTTGAATGTTGAAATGGATCTCCTCTTAAATGGTTGAATCCTTGACTTGAATGCAACACCAAGCCTTAAAGGGAGACTTGAGATGCTGAATGCTTGAAAGAGATTATTGAATGCTTGATTGCTTGAATACGTGATCTCATGTGTCTGATCTTATCCTTCCTTTTGCAAATGAGAGGGTAAGTGCAACATTTATACTCGTCAATTAGGGTTAATGAAACTGATTTTCATCACAGGCCGACATCGGGGAAGGTTTCCTGCCCAATGCATAACCTACAATGCAAGCTTTGGAATGTCCTACCCCAGAATAGGGCAGGGTACAGGGGCACCACACCCCTATCCTAGGGGAGGACATGGGTGCCACACCCCTATCCTACCCTTCTTTCTAGGACAAAATGCAGGTTAGGTAGTCTGGGGAGTGAGGAAGATGCAATTTTTGGGAGTTGAGCAGTCTCTGATCTTTGATCAGACATGGGGATTTGATTTCACATGTGTGAGGACCCTAATATGGTAAAAAATTATGAGGGTTGCAATTTTATGACACTACAATGAGAAAAAACAAGAAGAGAGGAAAATAGAGCAAGAGAAAATAGAGGAGAAAAAGACAATTCCATCTCCTGATTCCAAGAAGAAAATCAGTGTTGATAATGATGATGACTATGTGAGCATCAAAGGTCCTATTGATATGGACAGTTTGAGTTCTTCTTAATTCATGGAGATTTCACAAGCAATGCAATCTAGAGCTCAAAATAAGAGAATGACAGAACAATAGAGAGAGGTAGAAACTATTAGAACAATAGTTGATATCTTGTCTAGTCTCCTACTGTAGATTGATACTAAATTTTTTGTTACTCCCATTGACAAACTTGGAGAGTTGGTTATCGATTCTAGAGAGAAACTCAAGACTTTTGAAGATGTAGCATACATATCAGCTGAAAAGGATAGAACAACTGATGTCTTAGATAGATAAGGTAAGGTAGCCCTCACAAGTAATAAAGACCTTTTCAAGACCAGACTTAAAACTAGAGGAAATATTTTGGCTACTATTTCCAAATTTTTATTATTTTTTGTTGACTTAAGGAAGAAAAGAGATGATGCTAAGAAGGATCTTGAAATGTTAAGTGAAGGATTCAAACCGGTGACTGACTCAGTAATACATTTTGGTAGATTTGTTGTAGATTTACAACATAAACTTAAGATGTATGAATATGAACAAGCTAAATGGATAAGATGTTTGTAGGAGCTGAATCCAGCATTGGAGATGTTATTTTGAGTAGTAAATTATCATTGGATTTAACCATCTAATTGTGTAGTCAGTGTGACTCCTAATTTGTGATTGAGCAGTGATCTCTAGGCAGTTGGCCTTTTTGCATGTGCAGACCCCATTTGTATACACATACTATCTGCAATAGTATCATCTGATTGTGGATAAGGTTTCCCATCATGGTTTTTCCCTTACCAGGTTTCCACGTCAAAATCTTAGTGTTATGTGTTGTGGATGTTGTTTCTCTTTATGTTTCATGCATTAAGTTAAACCAGTACTGCTATATCTGTTAATCTGTTTTACCAGCACTTAAGTTTGGGTTACTAGGATTTAAGTTTGAGTTGGAATAACTTGCATTTGGATTACAATTTATAGACAACTGGTTCACAACTAATTCACCCTCCCTCCCTCTCAGTTGTCCTTCTCGGGACCTAACAATTGGTATCAGACCAAAGTCCTATTTTTGCAGAAGCCTAACAACTTGAGGAGATCCTATGGCAACAAATTTTTTCAGGAAGGACAGTCTAAAGCTTGATGGAACTAACTATGGCATATGAAAGATCAGAATGGAAACGCATCTGAACTGCATTGGAAGAGATATATAGGATGTTACAAAGAATGGCTATGTTTCTCCTATTCCAAATCAACCTCATCCACCAACATTGGCTAAGGACATGGCAATGATTGCAAAGCAAGAGAAGCACTTCTGAGCACATTATCAGATCAACAAATCATGGGACTATCAGATCGATCTACTGCTAAAGCTATTTGGGATAAACTGGAAACAATGAATGAAGGAGATACCAATGTCAAAATTGCAAAACTGGAATGTTACTGGGTCAGGTATGAAAATTTGAAAATGGAAGAAGATTAAAGAATTTCTGCATTTATGGAAAGAGTTAATGAAATTGTTTTAGGAATACAATGTTGTGGAGGATCCTTAAGTGAAGATGAAATTGTGTCTAAAGTTTTAAGAGCATTGCCACCAGCATACAAAATGAAAGTGATTGCTATTAATGAAATGAGAACAATGCCTAATACTTCAGTTTCTAGAGATACTTTGGTTGGAAAACTTTCAACATTTGAGCTTGAGGAATTTGGTCCTATTGCTATTGTAAAGACTGATTTAGCTTTCAAAGAATCATCATCATCAGCATCATCATGATCATCTAACAAAACTGATTGGAAAGCACTTTATGCAAAAGAACTTGAAGATATGAGGAGAGAAAATGAAGAACTTGAATAACTTGAAGCACTATTTGCAAGGAAATACCTAAAGGTCCAGTAGGAAGTAAGTATGAAGGTAAATCACCTTTCAAATGTTTTAATTGCAATAAAATTGGTTATATGGCATCTAGATGTCCTGATAGAAATACAAGACTAAGGGAGGAAGCAAAAAGATCATATAAGCCTAACCCTGAATATCAGAGATATAGATTCAAGAAAAACATAGATAAGTCAAGTTACTGTGCAGATGAAGGTGTTATAGATGATTCAGATGAAGATCCAACAGATAATGGATGGGCTTTTGTTGCAATAAAGGAAGATCAACTGACACCTATTGTCAAACTGGTAGAGCAGGCACTGGCAGCAAAAATTGAAGAAGAAAAAGGTTTGGAGATGATAAAAGCAAATTCTTATCTTTTCAAGAAATTCATGGAGGTCTAGTAAGGTTTGGAGATGATAAAGCTTGTTTAATCAAAGGAAAAGGCACTATATATTTGGATGGTAAGCATAATACTGACAATGTTTATTATGTAGAAGGTTTAAAGCATAATCTTTTGAGTGTTGGTTAGCTAGTTGAGAAAGGATTTTAGTTACAGTTCAAGAATGGGAAATGCAAAATCATAAACAGAACTGGATTGGAGATTGCAACCAGTAATCAGACTAAAGGTAATATCTTTCACTTGAATACCAGTGATAAAACATGTTTGATTGCACACATTGATGAAAGTTGGTTATGGCATAAAAGACTCTGTCATGTGAATTTTGATTGCATTGTAAAGATCAGTTCAACTAAGGTAGTAAGGGATTTACCTAAGATTGTGAAACCTCATAATCCGGTATGTAAGGAATGTTAAATGGGAAAGCAAGTTATAACAACATTCAACAGAATTACTGAGAAATCAAATAATATTCTTGATTTAATTCATACTGATTTATGTGGTCCATCAAGAACAAGAAGTCTACAAGGAGACAAATACTTTATGCTAATAATTAATGATTATTCTAGAATGTGTTGGGTTACTTTTCTCAAGGAGAAATCACAAGATTTTGGAAGATTCAAGATATTCAAGGCAATGGTAGAGAATGAAACCGGCAAGAAAATCAAATGTTTGAGATCAGATCAAGGAGGAGAATTTACGTCTAAAGAATTTAATGTATTATGTTAAGTGAATGGAATCAAAAGACAACTATCAGCACCACTCACACCCCAGCAGAATGGAGTTGTGGAAAGGAAGAAAAAAACTATTCTGGATACAATAAGAACAATGTTAATGGAAGCAAATCTAACTCATGTGTACTAGAGAGAAGCAGTGAATACAACAATTTATACTTTCAACAAAGTTCACATCAAAAGTAAAACTGGTAAGACCCCTTATGAACTATGGTTTGGTAATATTCCTACTCTTAAATATTTCAGAATATCTGGAAGAAAATGTTATATTAGAAGAGATGAGTATATTGGAAAGTTTGATCCTAGAAGTGATGAAGGAATATTTCTTGGTTATTCATCTAAAAGAAAGGCATATAGATGTTATAATAAAAGGTTAATAAAATTATTGAGTACTAATGTGAAGATAGATGAACACTTTAGAGGAGATTCAAGATCTATTGAATAGACAGTTGAAATGATTATAAATGAACTGCAATAGATTGCACCGATACAAAATGAAGATCCAGTCACACCGACATCATTAGAAAACTCAACAGTGACTGAAGAACAACAACTTGTGAATGTTAATCAAAACAAACCTAGATATGTAAGATTGAATCATTCAGAGAAACAGATAATTGGAAACAAGAATCAAGGTGTTATGACTAGAGGAAGACTGGAAAATGAAGAGGTATGTTTAATTTCTCAAGTTGAACTAGCATCTATTATTGAACCATGTAAGGATGAACATTGGATAAAAGAAATGGAAGATGAATTAGAACAAATTGAAAAGAACAACACTTGGACATTGGTTCCCCGACCTAAAGACAAAAATGTAATTGGAACTAAATGGGTGTTTAGGAATAAACTTAATGAAGATGGAGAAGTAATCAGGAACAAAGCAAGATTAGTTTGTAAAGGTTATTCACAGAAAGAAGGAATTGATTATAATGAAACCTTTGCACCGGTAGCCAGAATTGAGGCAGTTAGACTATTTCTTGCATTTGCAGCTCATAAGAACTATAAAGTTTATCAAATAGATGTAAAATGTGCATTTTTGAATGGAGATCTAGAGGAGGAAGTTTACATTGAACAACCTAGTGGATATTCTTTGACAGATAATAAGGATATGGTTAGAAAGTTAAGGAAAGCTTTATATGGATTAAAGCAAGCTCCCAAAGCTTGGTATGCTAGATTGGATAAATATCTTTTGAATCTTGGTTACACAAAAGGTAATGCTGAAAATAATTTATATTACAAAGTTACCAATGGTGATATTTTGGTTATTGAAGTTTTTGTAGATGATATCATTTTTGGAGGTAAAGATGGATTGCGTAAGGATTTTGCTAATCAGATGCAAAACGAATTTGAAATGTCTATGATTGGAGAGATAAAAAAAAAATTAGGTTTGCAAATTTCACAAACATGTAAAGGTATATTCATATGTCAAACAAAGTACTTGAAGGAACTTTTGAAGAAATTTGGTATAGAAAATTCCAAACCGATAAGTACTCTTATGACTACAATTGATAAATTGACATTGAAGGATGATTCAACTCCTATTAATCTAACAAGGTACAAATCTATGATTGGAGGTTTACTATATTTGACACAAACAAGACCTGATATAATGAATGCAGTATGTATTGTATCTAGATTTAAAAGGAATCCTAAAGAAAATCATGAATCAACAGTTAAAAGGATTTTCTGGTACCTACAAGGCACAACAAATCTTGGTTTATGGTATCCTAAAGATGAAAATTTTGATTTATGTGCATACACTGATGCAAATTGGGTAGGAGATGTAGATGACAAAAAGAGTACCACTGGCAGTGCAATATTTCTTGGTAGTAGATTGATTTCATGGATCAGCAAGAAGCAGACTTGTACATCATTATCAACAGCAGAATTAGAATATGTTGCAGCAACAACTAATTGTACTCAGGTATTATGGATTAAGCAAATGTTGAAGGATATAAAGGTAAAATGCAAAGAACCAATAATAATGTATTGTGATAATTCAATAGCAATTGATATATCAAAGAATCTGGTATTTCACTCTAAGACAAAGCATGTTTCTATTAAGTATAATTTTCTGAAAGAGAATGTTGAAGCAAATGATGTAAAATTGGTTTATGTGAATACTAAAGAGAAAATTGCAGATATCTTTACAAAGCCTTTTCCTTAGGAAACATTTGAATATCTCAGAGAGCAGCTTGGGGTAATTTCCCCACTAATAGAGACTTAGATGTTGAAGATTGACATCAAATTGACAGGAACTAACTAGAAAAATCTTTTTCTAGCTTTGATGAAGGAGAGCTCCTTCTTAGGGGGAGTAGTTGGTTGAATGCTAAGTTTTCAATTCTTAACTTCTTTGGCATTTTATGTCAAGGGGGGAGAGATATCTATGGAAAAACATTATTCCTTAGGGGAGAGATTATTCATTAAGGGAGAGTTATACTCTTTGGATATATGCAGTTTTGGTACAAACATTGTATTGATCTATCTTTGGGAGATTGATTGGTTTAACTAGTTTTGGCATTCTATTTTTGGCACTTAGATATTTTTCCATCTAGTGTTGCCATCAAAGCCAAAGGGGGAGATTGTTGATATTATGGATGACTTCATCATGTGTTGCATTGGTTTTGTCATTGATGTCAACACTTATCTTCTTGGAGGTTTGCATTATGTTCACCAACATGGTTAGTGGCATATGCACAGTCATCGATATGTGTTCACTAGCAGGTTATATGGTTCATCGACACTGATGATGACTTGTTATCATTTGGAGATCATTTGGTTATGTTGAAGACATGGATTGGAAGTTTGGTTTTGGTGTTTTTCTTATTGGTCTAATCGGGTTCACAGATTTGCCTTTACCAATAGGTAAGTCTAGGTTATGGACTAGTACATGTTATCTATTCTAGATCAGCACGACACATTATGGATATTGTTTATTGATTGGTTATTGTGGTAAATGTATTGAGCCAACATGTTGTATCACATCAAGACTTATTTGTAATTGATTTAATTGTAATATCTTTAGTGAGCCAACCTATTCATTTGGTCTTAGGTTTTGTATAAATGATTGTAAGATCTTATTGAAGATTGGAGATATGGTTATGGTATGAGTGTGTTTGAATATTGAAGAGGGAAAAATAGTAGATCCTTGTGTGAATCACACAAACATTATTCAAAGGTTGAAGGAAGGTTATGAAGGTGTTATCACACTCATGTTAAGAGCTTAACCAGTACTGAATCTAGCATTGGAGATGCTATTTTGAGCAATACATTATCATTGGATTTAACCATCCAATTGTGTAGTCAGTGTGACTCCTAATTTGTGATTGAGAAGTGAGCTCTAGGTAGTTGGTCTTTCTGCATGTGCAGACCCCATTTGTATACACATACTATCTACAATAGTATCATTTGATTATGGGTAAGGTTTCCCACCGTGGTTTTTCCCTTACCGGGTTTCTGCATCAAAATCTTTGTGTTATGTGTTGTGGATGTTGTTTCTCTTTATGTTTCATGCATTAAGTTAAACCGGTACTGCTATATCTGTTAATCTGTTTTACCGACACTTAAGTTTTGTTTACCAACACTTAAGTTTAAGTTGGAATAACTTGCATTTTTATTACAATTTATAAACAACTGGTTCACAACTGATTCACCGCCCCGCCCCCCCCCCCCCCCACCCCCCCCCTCAGTTGTCCTTCTCGGGACCTAACATAGTTTTTGATGTAACATTTTTATATCTTTCATTTATTTTACTTCTTTATTTGGCATTTTTTCAAAGGGGGAGTAGAAGTTTAAGAGTCAAAATTTTGCATGTAATGATAAGGGGAAGTATGGAGTATGAGTCTATGTCATTAAGTAAATTTTTTTTTGTACACTTAGTTGACAAAATTTCCCTAAGTTTTGCCATCAATGCCAAAGGGGGAGAATGTTGGCATTTGAACTAAACCTGTAATAATTGTTTGCTTGATGCAACTGATACATGTTTGATTTGTAAATGATGTGATTCTTAAGTGATGACTTAGTTTTATGTTATCATTGATGCAAACTATGTTTTTATAGTCATCAAAGTTTGGTAGACCAACCTACAAGGTTTAACAGATAGTGAAGACAATTTAACAAAGAATAGATATTTAGGAATTCAACCGATAAATTGTGGATAGTATTATATTCTAACAACTGATACAAGAAATTCATGAAGAATTAGATGATGCGGTTTTGCAGAAATGTTGAAGACTTGTAGATTGACTTATGTTCATGACCACATGAGCTGATTTGATCGAATGAATGAGATTTTATTGACAGAGTAGATATTCTGATAGACAGTTAACTGGTAGTGATGAAAATCACTTAGATTGGTAAACCGACACATGATTTAATTTGTTATGATGACAGACGACCTTTGCAAGGAGTGCAATGCAAGTTTGTCTAGATTCATTAAACCTGAGAAATTGTTCCAAGTTTGTAGCTGACTAAATGATGTCTATAAAATGTGTGATGGAGTATGAAGTCGGTGTATGAATGTATGAGAGAGATCATTAGTGAATTTTGTATTTCTGATTGTGTGGTGATAAGAGAAGTTTTGTGATGAAGTATTGGTTATGTTTTGTAGATTGGAAGTGGATCTTATTAAACAATGAAGGTGTTACATGAATATCTTTTGACTATTGTTATCCTAACAATTGTAGTAGTAAAATCCCCTAATGGGGTAGGTCCTAACAGGCCTTAATCTTGTAAATCCCCTAATAGGTTAGCTCTCAAAAAGAGTGGTAAATCATCTCATGAGGTAGATCCTAATAGGTCTTAGCTCCTAATAGGGCTTATATTTGAAATCCCTTAACCGGGTGACTCTTAACCAAGTCTGCTTCTAACAGGGAATCATACTTGTAAGACATTAACTGGTCAAGATTTGTATTTTGTAGATAGTGATCTTGTGGGTACTGACTCCCACCATGGTTTTTCCCTTTTGTGTTTTCCATTTATAAATTTCTTGTGTTATGTGGAATTTACTTTATTAGGTGATTGAATATGTGTTGATGTTTCTTATATGCCTATTGAGTTTTAATTTGGTAAAATTGATAATTAGATTTGTATTGTTCTTACTTGCACTGATTCAACCCCCCCTCTCTGTGCCTTATAAGTTCATCACTTTTCCTAACTAATGTCACATTATATATTAAATAAATGAATTGTTGTAATTGAATATGTATCTCCTAAATTAATTTCAATTAGAACTAATTTATAGGAGTAGATATTATATTTAAGTTTATGCTATTTTTATTAGCTATATATTTTGAAACATAAAAAGAATTCCAAAATTTTACCATTTATATAAAATAAGTATTGATAGTTTTAGAATGAAACCCTCTATGATCTTTGCCATTTTTTTTGCATACATATAGTGTTATAGGAGTGCCATAAAAAAATTTTATTGTTAGTCTTATAATCTCGTGTATGAATATAGGTACAATCCCAAAACATGAGATCCCATAGCCTCACCCAAGTCTCTCTTGTCTCCATGAGCCTATACCAATCAATTCATGATAACTTCAAATGAAAATCTTGCAAAATCATGAAGCTCCATGCAAATGACTAATAAGCAAAAATAAAGAGAAATAACAACACCTCATCAAAGACACAAGGGTCCTCCATGGCACCAAGGTGTCACCATAAGGTTATCCATCATCAAATGAAAAATATATCATCACTGCTAAAGATCCTACTAAATCATGAAACCAAGCTTTCTAGACATCATGATAATAATCTCCTAATTTAATATCCTCCACTGCCCCAACAAGATCAAAGAACAAATCAACCCATAATATCCAAACCGATAAGATACAATTGCACATCCTTTGTCAATAGAACCAAAGATGTCAGACTCTCATTGTAACCTAAAGATAAAATCCAAGAGCTCCACATGAAACCACCATCCATTGCAAAAGATCATCCATCTTCTAATCAAAGATTATCCATGGCTCACAATACACTACAACCACAACAACTTAGAACTAAAATCATGAATCAAAGAAGATAGAACACATTATTTAACTGTATAAAGATCCCATTGAAAGAGATACCGAGATATGCATGGATCATGAATAACATTATTGGCGAAACTCCACTTAAAGTGAATAGATCTTCTCACGTATCATAATCTATTACTAAGACTCATTTGATTAACAATTCCAAGAAACTCCCAAAAATTATTTTCTCACTGCAATCAACATGTTAGATTCAATGACAGTCCCAAAGACACTGAGAGGGGGGAGGGGGGTGAATCAGTGTCTAACCGATTAGCTGAATATTTATACTTATTTAAAACTTTGCATCCCAAAACAGTGTATCGATAAATAAGAATTAATTTAGAAAATAAGAATAACAAAGACATCATAGAAAACACACCATAACACAAGATATTTAATGAGGAAACCTGGTGTGGGAAAAACCTCGGTGGGATTTGTGACCCACAATATTTACTCATTGGCCAATGAATAAATACTACTTGCAATGAGGAGCTTGTACAAGTAGGGAGGCCAACAGCCTAGAGCTCACTACTCAATAAAGAGTCACACTGACTACAAAATAGATTATTAAAATCCAGTATAATGTACTCCTTCAAAACAACATCTCTCATGCCAGGTTTAGTACTGGTTTAAGCTCAGTCAATAACCAAAACATTCGCTACCAACTATATCACCTTATATGAAATTATACATCATATCTCGCTCTTCTCTATCTCTCATGCCATATTCAAAATGACCTATACAATCTCATACATATATGAGTTTATTACAATGTACCATGACGGCTTACAAAAGATATTTATATTTAAATACAATAAACAAAATTTTATTCCATGTCAGCCTAAGTGTCGGTATGCATTGTTGCCAATGTTGGTGAAGTGCCTGTTGGTGTCAGTATCTATCAGTTGGTTGCCAGTTGGTTGCCATCAATGACAACATCAACTATTCTCATAAGAGTGTAGAATGCCAACAATCTCCCCCTTTGGCATTGATGGCAATACTCATGAGAAAAATTCAAAAACTGTTTCCAAAAATTGAAATCCAAAAAGATGTGCTCCCCTTGAGCAAGTCATCTCCTCTGTACATGTATTTTTCTCTCCACTACTGCCCCTTTGACATCAATGACAAAGGTTGTCAAAAATAATCAAATGAGTTCAAAAATTTCACCTCAAAGTTTGTAACCAGTTGGTTACAATCTGAAAAATATCTGCCAAAACTAAATTCAGACTCTGCATAAACCTTTTGCTATCATTCAAAGTTGCCTCAGTCTATTGGATCATGTCGGTGAGACAATGCATGTGTTCCTTCAGTGATCGCTCTCCTTAAACTAATGCCTTAGATATTTCAATTCTTTGAGTGATAAGATTGTCCAACGTAGGACCAAGTTTATTTTTAAGTTCCCAGGCATTTGACCTTATCCTTGCCTTCTCTTTCTCAAGTTTTTCTAATTTCTCCTCAAAAACTGCCATTACCTGCTAAAAAACTAATATATGTCCTGATGAACCAATTATATTATCTACTATGTCATCAATTTCTTTATGTGTTTTTCTGATCTCCTCATCTACGTCCTCTATCAAAAGGTGAGGTTTGCATGTTTCCCTATATAGCTCCTTGTACTCCAAATTGTAGAGTTAAGTACCGGTAATAATGTATTTAAGTGTTTTGTACATTTCTTTATAGTGTCTTCAAAGAATTTGTTTTTCTCTTTTTCAACTCTCTCCTTAATTGTGTCCTCATTCACCAAATCAATAGTTATTACATTATCAGCAATAAATTTGGACAATCTATCCAATTTACCCAAAGAATCAGTAATGCGATCTATTTTACAATTTGGTGCAATGAACTTAAGAATGGGTAGTATGTTATCAATTGCCTTATAGGCCAATGCATTGCAATCTGTTATCTTCTTAATTGAATCCAAAAGTACCTCTGTAACATTGGTAGGTCTGAATTCACCTATAGATGTGTCGGATGTCTGACCAATCATTTTTATTACCTCTTTTCTTCCATCGGATGTGTCCATTTTGCTTTAACTTTCAATTTCTTATCTAATTCCATCACTGATAGCCTTTTAGCTTCTATTCTCATTTATAGATCATTTAGTAACTCATCAATAACTTCAATCAAAACATTCTTATAAATGTCTAAATGAAGAATAATGCTTTCTTCAATAGTTTCCCTGTCAGTGTTATTGAAAGAATGATATAACTTGTTCACATTTAACAAATTTCCCTCATGTTTAACCTCATTAAGTAGATCATTCAATGAAGGGGTAACCGATGTTTGTTTTCTCTTTGGAGTAAGCTTCTTATTCGGTTCCCTAATCGCCTGTTGTTTCTTCCTTAATGTTCTTGTTTTCTTTGGGGTAGGAGAAGGTACTAGTGAGGCTTTCCTTTTCCTTTCCACTCTTTTGAATTCAATAGCCTTCCCACTATCACTGTCAAAAGATATTGGCATTATGTGAACCGGTATGAGGACATAATGACATTGTATGTTGTCATTGATGTCAATATGCTGAAGAGGTGAGAACCGGCATATGTGAGAACCGGTATAACACTAAACCAACATTTGTGCCAAAGTGAAGCGGTGTGTTTGTTCAAGGCGAACCGGCATATAGTTATGGGAACTGGCACATGGAAGCATTGTATGACTACTAGTTGGTAGTTTCCACTTTAGGGTTTCCGGTTGAAGTGCTTCAAGCTTGTATGGCTCAACCGGTGACTTTGTGTGATGAGTTGGAATGGTAACGAAGAACAGATCATGTTGCCATGTAAGCCTTGTGTGCATGAAGGATCTTGCATGAAGGAGATTGTTCATATCTACCTTGGGAATGTGTGAAGTCTGTAAATGGTGATAGCGTGTGATGGGTTATTAGCCACCATGAAATTAGTGGAAAATGGATGATGGAGAAAGTCTTGAGATTGGATCAAGAACTGCTACATTTAATGTAGTATGCTCAATGGTCGGGATTGAACCATTTGAATTCTTTAACCTAACAAGTTCAGGGTTTAGGGTTTAGGGTTTATGCTATCAACCTATCTATTCTCCTATAAGATTGATGTTGTGTCTCTTTCTAAAGTTGTTGCCAAAACTTGTGTGTGTGTATCCAAGAGAAGGGATACGTGATTCTTGCCAGACCAAGAGGAGAGAAGTGATACCTGCAAAGTGTAAGTGCAGAAGGTGAAAAGGAGCTTAAGTGGATCTGCATTGGCATTGAGTGCTATCATCAGATCATTGTTATACCTATTGATCTTTCACCACTTCAATAGTTGTGAAATCCCTTAACACGGTAGCCTTAACCGGCTTGCTGTAAATCCTTTAACAGGGTAACTCAAAGCTATTGAGTTCTTGAAATCCTATAACAAGGTAACCTTTAACAAGGTTTAACCCTTAACCAGATATTTTAGTCATCCCTTAACTGGGTGATCCCTAACAGGATCGGTTCCTAGCAGAACCTATTGTAATGTCTCTAATCGGACAAGGCTCCTAATAGAGCGGACTTCTAAAGAGTTCAAAAATAGCTTGTGGGTATTCATCCCACTGTGGTTTTTCCTAGTTGGGTTTCCACGTGAAAAATATTTGTGTCATGTGTGATGCTTTTATCTTGTGATGCTTTGTTATTGTCTGTCAAGCATGTGATGGTTCTGTGTTTCATACCTATCAATTAAACATGTTGAACTTGATGTTATTATGTTTTGATGATAGATTACCTGTTCATACATAAGGGTATAATGGTAGTGTAGTTTTGAGTTGAGTGAAAGCTAAGTGAGTAACTGGTTAATGCTTGTTTTAGTCATTCTTAGCTTTATCGATTGCACTCTGTTTCAAACCGGTATCACTGTTTACTAGTTATTAGAAGTGTTTGTTAACAAATTGGTTTAGGACTATGTCTTTGTCTATACTGATTCAACCCCCCCCTCTCTCAATAACAATTTGGTACTATCCATTCATCATTGAGTTATCAATTGGTATCAGAGCATCCTCTAGGTCCTCCATGTTATAAGCTTAACCGCTTGAGGTAAAGATCCCAGTCTAATGATGAAGAGGGAAGGTCCAAGGTTTAACAAGGAAAATTTCAATATATGGAAAGACAGAATGAAGATATACATCAGAAGCATGGGTGCTGAACACTGGAGCTATGTTGAGAATCCCTATGTTGCCCCTACCGGTACTCTCACCGATGACCAAAAGAGAGAGATGCAGGAGAATGGCAAGTCATGGAAGCCCTAATTAGTAGTTTATCTGACATTGAGTTTATTGATGTCCAAGATAAGGTAAATCCCAAAGAGTTATGGGATACTCTTGAAAATATCTATGGTGGTGATGAGCATATAAAATAGGCTAAGGAAGAAAGTCGTAGAGGGAAGTTTGAAGACATGTGGATGGTTGAAGGTGAGACCATTCAACCATATGGAATAAGAATCAAAACCATTTTTGGTGATATCAAGAGTGCAGGTGGTAAAATGGAAGATTCCACTGTGGTAAGAAAAGTCCTGAGATTCATATTGCCAGTCTATGCAATAAGGGTTGCTGCTATTCAAGAGTTGAGATCAATAGATAAGACTAAGGTATCTCTAGACTCCATCATTGCAAAGTTGACAGCCTATGAGCTAAATAGTTTTGATGGCAGTGTTCAAAAGACTGAATCACCTTTTAAAGCTTCTACTGTACCATCCAAGAAAGGAAAAGAAGCTAGCACTAGTGGTGAACCAAGATAGAGCAGAGAAATGGATGATGAGGAGATTCTAATGGCATTTGAAGCTCTCCTTGCCAGGAAAATTCCTAAAGGAACCAACAAATATAGAGGTAAGCTTCCTTTGAAATGCTTTTCTTGCAATTGGATAGGACATATTGCTATAAACTATCCTAATGGTGACATCAAGGAAAAACTTGAAAGGTTCAAGAAATTCAAAGGAGGAAACCAAAGAAACTGTTTTGTGGTAGTTGATGAAGGTGTTACAGATGAGGAATCAGAGGATGAAGAAAATGAAGATATTGTGTTTGTTGCTATAAAGGAAGATGTGTCAGACAAGAAGGCTCTTGTCTCCTAGTTTGATAATTCCAATGAGTGGATCATTGACAGTGGTTGTTCTCACCGTATGACTAGTGATCGGAGCAAGTTTCTATCCTTGGAAGAGTATGATGGTGGTGTGGTTCGCTTTGGCAATGATGCACCATGCATGGTCAAAGGTAGAGGGTCCATCTCTCTAAATGAAAAAAGTAGTGGTGATAATGTGTATTGGGTTGATGGTCTCAGACACAATCTTCTAAGTGTTTCCCAGCTGAATGGCAATTGTCTCACTCTGGAATTCAAGAATGGAGTGTGCAGAATCTAAGGAAAGAATGGTGAATTGGTGGCCACCGGCATGTAGACCAAAGGTAACCTATTTCAGCTGAATGCAAATATAAGTACATGTCTTATGGCAAAATTTGATGATAGCTGGATATGCCATAGGAGACTCTACCCTATAAACTTTGATAACATAGTGAAGGCGAGTAAGATCAAGGTAGTTAGAGGGTTGCCAGTGCTAAGAAAACCGGATAATACCTTGTGTAGAGAGTGTCAATTGGGGAAAATGTCTTTCTCAACCTTTAAAGGTAAATCTTTCACTGCTGACAACTTACTTGATCTTGTGCATATTGATTTGTGTGGTCCTATGAAAACTAGAAGTGTGTAGGGTGATAGGTACTTCATGATTCTCACTGATGACTACTCAAGAAAGATGTGGGTCACATTCTTGAAAGACAAGTCTGAAGCTTTTGTAAAGTTCAAAGCTTTGAGAGCATTAGTGGAGAAGGAAAGCAGTAAAAGGATCAAGTGCCTAAGAACTGATCAAGGAGGGGAATTCACCTCCAGTGAATTCAAAAAATACTATGAAGAACATGGCATCAAGAGACAACTGTCTACCCCCCAGACTCCACAGCAGAATGGCCTAGTAGAGAGGAATAACTAGAGTATGGTTGAAGTAGCTAGAACCATGTTGATTCAAGGAAAGGTAGCTCAAACCTTTTGGAGAGAAGCGGTGAGCACTGTAGTCTACACAATGAACTGGGTACTCATTAAGAAAAGTAAGGATAAAACTCCTTATGAGTATTGGACGGGTAAGACACCTGTGGTTAGCTACTTTAGAGTGTTTGGTATCAAATGTTATATCAAGAGGAGTGAACACCAGAGCAAATTTAATGTGAAATGTGATGAGGGAATATTCCTAGGATATTCCACCAAGACCAAAGCTCTCAAGTGTTTCAACAATAGGACTCAAAGAATTATGGAAATCGTCAATGTAAGAGTTGGTGAAACCTCTAAGAAAACTGAGGAAACCGGCAGTGAGCAAGTGGTAAATGAACCGGTTGCAACCTTCTTGGAACCGGTTGTCAGTCAACCAAGCACCAATAACAGTGTTTCTACACTGGTAGATGTAGATGTTGGTACTAAAAGAGATGAGGATGAAGAAGAAAACCAAGAGGAATCCATCAAGACCATTCCTCGATATGTCAAGCTGAATCATGATCCTAAGAAGATCATAGAGATAAGGATGCAGGAATCCTTACAAGAAGAAAGGTCAGAGAAAACTCATGTATGATCTTTGAATTTAAGCCTAAATCATTTAAAGAGTCACATAAAGATGAAGACTGGATCAAGCCAATGGAAGAGGAACTTGACCAGATAGAGAAAAATGGTACATGGTCTTTGGTAACCAGATCGGAGCATAAAAATGTCATTGGTACCAAATGGGTTTTCAGAAATACGCTGAATGAGGATGGCACAATGATTAGGAACAAAGCTAGAATGGTGTGAAAAGGATATGCTCAAGAAGAAGGAGAAGACTATGGAGAAACCTTTGCTCCTGTAGCCACATTGGAAGGAGTTTGTATGCTTCTTGCATATGCAGCTTTTAAAGGCTTCAAAGTATATCAAATGGATGTAAAATCTACATTCCTAAATGGTGTACTTGAAGAGGAGGTGTACATAGAACAACCAGATGGGGTTACCCTATTTGAAGATAGTGACATGGTATGTAGGCTACACAAAGCCTTGTATGGTCTCAAGCAAGCACCCAGAGCTTGGTATGAACGTCTGCACTCCCACCTACTGAGGATTGGATTTTAGATGACAAGTGAAGATATCAATATCTACTTGAAGTTTGAAGGTGATCAAATCCTGATCTGTGAGGTATTTATTGATGACATTATCTTTGGTGGAGATGACAAGATGAGTCATGAGTTTGCAGATAAGATGAAGAAAGAGTTTGAGATGTCACTCATAGGGGAGATTAAGTTATTCATTGGACTGCAGATCCAATAGATGAAAAATAGAATATTTATCACTCAGTCCAAATATGTCAAAGAGGTGTTAAAGACCTTGGGCATGGAAGATAGAAAACTGGTTGGTACACCGATGGTGACTGGTTGTAAACTATCCAAAGAAGATGACTCGGCACTAGTTGATGAGAAGGAATACTAATCAATGATTGGTAAGTTGCATTATGTAGTGCATAGCAGACTAGATATTGTACATGCAGTCAGCATTACTAAAAGATTCCAGAAAAGCCCAAGAGAATCCAACTTGGTTGCAGTCAAGTGGATTCTTAGGTATCTAAAGGAAACTATTGACTATGGATTGTGGTATCCATATAGCAAGGACTTCAACTTGAAAGTTTACACAGATATTGATTGGGCAAGCAATGTAGATGACCCGAAAAGCACAACCGGTGGTGCATTCTTTCTCAGTGGTAGACTGGTCTCATGGATGAGTAAAAAGCAGAGTTGTATCTCTCAGTCTACAATGGAAGCAGAGTATGTTGCAGCTTTCATGAACTACACTCAGACAATTTGGATGAAGCATGTATTAAATAGCTTCAAAATTCCTGTATCTGAACCCGTAAGTATATTTTGTGACAATACTAGTGCAATTAACATCTCCAAGAATCCGGTTTTACATTCTAGAACCAAGCACTTTGAGCTTAAGTATCATTTCTTGAGGGAAAAGTTTCAGAACAAAGAGATTGCATTAGAACATGTTTCCAGTCAGGAGCAGTTAGCAGACATATTCACCAAACCTCTCCCCAAGGCTACATTTATGTACTTAAGAGGTGAATTAGGGGTGTTTCCCCTTTAGGAGGTAAACTAAAGGTATATGCTTCACATCGGTTAGGTATTGCACAGTCAAATTTTTCTTTAGGATTGATGTGTTGAAGGATGCTACTCCTCAGGGGGAGTAGCATAATGGAATAAGGAAGCTTGTGCCTCCACTTTGGCATTGTTGTCAAAGGGGGAGAAGATGTGAAGTGGAGAAGATATCAACAAAAATTGGGGGAGAAGATGTGAAGCGAAGAGATATCTTTGTATATTGCCATCAATGCCAAAGGGGGAGATTGTTGGCATTATGTGAACCGATATGAGGACATAATGACATTGTATGTTGTCATTGATGTTAATATACTGAAGAGATGAGAACCAGCATATGTGAGAATCGGTATAACACTGAACCAGAATTTGTGCCAAAGTGAAGCGGTGTGTTTGTTCAAGGTGAACTAGCATATAGTTATGGGAACTGACACATGGAAGCATTGTATGACTACCAGTTGGTAGTTTCCACTTTAGGGTTTCCGGTTCAAGTGCTTCAAGCCTGTATGGCTCAACCGGTGACTTTGTGTGATGAGTTGGCATGGTAACGAAGAATAGTTTGTGTTGCCATGTAAGCCTTGTGCACATGAAGGATTTGGCATGAAGGAGATCGTTCCTATCTACCTCAGGAATGTGCGAAGTCTCTAAACGGTGATAACGTGTGATGGGTTATCAGCCGCCATGAAATCGATGGAAAATGGACGATGGAGAAAGTCTTGAGATTGGATCAAGAACTGCTGCATTTAATGCAGTATGCTCAATGGTCAGGATTGAACCGTTTGAATTCCTTAAACTAACAAGTTCAGGGTTTAGGGTTTATGCTATTGACCTATTTGTTCTCCTATAAGGTCGATGTTGTGTCTCTTTTTGAAGTTGTTGGCAAAAGTTTTGTGTGTGTGTATCCAAGAGAAGGGATACATGATTCTTGACAGACCAAGAGGAGAGAAGTGATACCTGCAAAGTGTAAGTGCAGAAGGTGAAGAGGAGCTTAAGTGGATCTGCATTGGCATTGAGTTCTATCATCAGATCATTGTTATACCTATTGATCTTTAACCACTTCAATAGTTGTGAAATCCCTTAACAGGGTAGCCTTGACCGGCTTGTTGTAAATCCTTTAACAAGGTAACCCGAAGCTATTGAGTTATTGAAATCCTCTAACAAGGTAACCTTTAAGAGGGTTTAACCCTTAACTGGGTATTTTAGTCATCCCTTAATCGGGTGATCCCTAACAGGATCAATTCCTAGAAGAACCTATTGTAATGTCTCTAACCAGACAAGGCTCCTAACAGAGCGGACTTCTAAAGAGTTCAAAAATAGCTTGTGGGTATTCATCCCCATCGTGGTTTTTCGCAATTGGGTTTCCATGTGAAAAATATTTGTGTCATGTTTGATGCTTTTATCTTGTGATGCTTTATTATTGTCTATCAAGCATGTGATGGTTCTGTGTTTCATGCTTGTCAATAAAACATGTTGAACTTGTTGTTAGTATGTTTTGATTTTAGATTACCTATTCATGCATAAGGGTATAATGGTAGTGTAGTTTTGAGTTGAGTGAAAGCTAAGTGAGTAATCGGTTAATGCTTGTTTCAGTCATTCTTAGCTTTACCGGTTGCACTCAGTTTCAAACCAGTATCACTGTTTACCAGTTATTTGAAGTGTTTGCTGTCAATCCGGTTTAGGACTGTGTTTTTGTCTATACTGGTTCACCCCCCCCCTCTCAGTGCCAGTTTAGTACTATCCATTCATCATTGAGTTATCAATTGGTATTAGAGCATCCTCCAAGTCCTCTGTGTTATAAGCTTAACCACGTGAGGTAAAGATCCCAGTCTAATGATGAAGAGGGAAGGTCTAAATTTTAACAAGGAAAATTTTAGTATATGGAAAGATAGAATGAAGATATACATCAGAAGCATGGGTTCTCAACACTAGCGCTATGTTGAGAATCCCTATGTTGCCCCTACCAGTACTCTCACCGATGACCAAAAGAGAGAGATGCAGGAGAATGGGAAGTCATGGAAGCCCAAATTAGTAGTTTATCTTGCATTGAGTTTATTGATGTCCAAGATAAGGTAAATCCTAAATAGGTATGGGATACTCTTGAAAATATCTATGGTGGTGATGAGCATGTAAAACAGGCTAAGGAAGAAAGCCTTAGAGGGAAGTTTGAAGACATGCGGATGGTTGAAGGTGATACCATTCAACAGTATGAAATAAGAATCAAAACCGTTGTTGGTGATATCAAGAGTGCAGGTGGTAAAATGGAATATTCCATTGTGGTAAGCAAAGTCCTCAGATCCCTATTTCCGGTATATGCAATAAGGGTTGCTGCTATTCAGGAGCTGAGATCAATAGACAAGACTAAGGTATCTCTAGACTCCATCATTGCAAAGTTGACAACCTATGAGCTAAATAGTTTTGATGGTAGTGTTCAAAAGACTGAATCAACTTTTAAAGCTTCTGTTGTACCATCCAGGAAAGGAAAAGAAGCTAGCACTAGTGGTGAACCAAGATAGAGTAGAGAAATGGATGATGAGGAGATTCTGATGCTATTTGAAGCTCTCCTTGCCAGCAAACTTCCTAAAGGAACCAACAAATACAGAGGTAAGCTTCCTTTGAAATTCTTTTCTTGCAACTGGATAGGATATATTGCTATAAATTGTCCTAATGGTGACATCAAGGACAAACCGGAAAGGTTCAAGAAATTCAAAGGAGGAAACCGGAGAAACCATTTTGTGGTAGTTGATGAAGGTGTTACAGATGAGGAATCAGAGGATGAAGAAAATGAAGATATTGTGTTTGTTGTTGTCAAGGAAGATGTGTCAGACAAAAAGACTCTTGTCTCCTAGTTTGATAATTCTAATGAGTGGATCATTGATAGTGGTTGTTCTCACCATATGACTGGTGACTGGAGCAAGTTTCTATCCTTGGAAGAGTATGATGGTGGTGTGGTTTGCTTTGGCAATGATGCACCAAGCATGGTCAAAGGTAGAGGGTCCATCTCTCTGAATGGAAAAAGTAGTACTGACAATATGTATTGGGTTGATGGTCTCAGACACAAACTTCTAGTGTTGCCCAGCTAAATGATAGTGGTCTCACTCTGGAATTCAAGAATGGAGTGTGCAGAATCAAAGGAAAGAATGGAGAATTGGTGGCCACCGATATGCAGACCAAAGGTAACCTATTTTAGCTAAATGCAAATATAAGTACATGTCTTATGGCAAAATTTGATGATAGCTGGATATGGCATAGGAGACTCTGCCATGTAAACTCTAATAACATTGTGAAGGTGAGTAAGATCAAGGCAGTTAGAGGGTTTCCGGTGCTAAGAAAACTAGATAATACCTTGTGCAGAGAGTGTCAATTGGGGAAAATGTCTTCCTCAACCTTTAAAGGTAAATCTTTCACTACTGACAACTTGCTTGATCTTGTGCATACTGATTTGTGTGGTCCTATGAAAACTAGAAGTGTGTAGGGTGATAGGTACTTCATGATTCTCACTAATGACTGCTCAAGAATGATGTGGGTCACATTCTTGAAGGACAAGTCTAAAGCTTTTATAAAGTTCAAATCTTTCAGAGCATTAGTGGAGAAGGAAAGCGGTAAAAGGATCAAGTGCCTAAGAACTGATCAAGGAGGGGAATTCACCTCCGATGAATTCAACAAGTACTATGAAGAGCATGGCATCAAGAGACAATTGTTTGCCCCCTAGACTCCATAGCAAAATGGCCTAGCAGAGAGGAATATCTAGACTATGGTTGAAGCAACGAGAACCATGTTGTTTCAAGGAAAGGTAGCTCACACCTTTTGGAGAGAAGCGGTGAGCACTACAGTCTACACAATGAACCGGGTACTCATCAAGAAAGGTAAGGATAAAACTCCTTATGAGTATTGGACTGGTAAGACACCTTTGGTTAGCTACTTTAGAGTGTTTGGTAGAAAATGTTACATCAAGAGGAGTGAACACCAGAGCAAATTTGATGCGAAATATCATGAGGTAATATTCCTAGGATATTCCACCAAGACCAAACCTCTCAAGTGTTTCAACAATAAGACTCAGAGAATTATGGAAATCATCAATGTAAGAGTTGATGAAACCTCTAAGAAAACTGAGGAAACTGGTAGTGCAGAAGTGGTATACGAACCTGTTGCAACCTTCTGGGAACCAATTGTCAGTCAACCAAGCACTAGTAACAGTGTTCCTACAACGACAGATGTAGATGCTAGTACTGATAGAGATGAGGATGAAGAAGAAAAGCAAGAGGAATTCATCAAGACCATTCCTCGGTATGTCAAGCTGAATCATGATCCTAAGCAGATCATAGGAGATAAGGATGCAGGAATCCTTATAGGAAGAAAGGTCAGAGAAAACTCATGTATGTTCTCTGAATTTGAGCCCAAATCATTCAAAGAGGCACATAAAGATGAAGAATGGATCAAGGCAATAGAAGAGGAACTTGACTAGATAGAGAAAAATGGTACATGGTCTTTGGTACCTAGACCAAAGCATAAAAATGTCATTGGTACCAAATGGGTTTTCAGAAATAAGTTGAATGAGGATGGCACAGTGATTAGGAACAAAGCCAGATTGGTATGCAAAGGATATGCTCAAGAAGAAGGAGAAGACTATGGAGAAACCTTTGCTCTTGTAACCAGATTGGAAGGAGTTCGTATGCTTCTTGCATATGCAGCTTTTAAAGGCTTCAAAGTATATCAAATGGATGTAAAATTTGCATTATTAAATGGTGTACTTGAAGAAGAGGTGTACATAGAACAACTAGATGGGTTTACCCTATCTAAAGACAGTGACATGGTATGTAGGCTACACAAAGCCTTGTATGGTCTCAAGCAGGCACCCAGAGCTTGGTATGAACATCTACACTCCCACCTATTGAGGATTGGATTTTAGATAACAAGTGAAGATAGCAATATCTACTTGGAGTGTGAAGGTGATCAGATCCTAATCTGTGAGGTATTTATTGATGACATTATCTTTGGTGGAGATGACAAGATGAGTCATGAGTTTGCAGATGAGATGAAGAAAGAGTTTGAGATGTCACTCATAGGGGAGATTAAGTTCTTCATTGGAGTACAGATCCAACAGATGAAAAATGGAATATTTATCGCTCAGTCCAAATATGTCAAAGAGGTGTTAAAGACCTTTGGCATGGAAGATAGAAAACCGGTTGGTACACCGATGGTGACCAGTTGTAAACTATCCAAAGAAGATGACTCAGGACTGGTTGATGAGAAGGAATACCGATCAATAATTGGTAAGTTGCATTATGTAGTGCATAGCAGACTAGATATTACACATGTAGTTGGCATTACTGCAAGATTCCAGAATAGCCTAAGAGAATCCCACTTGGTTGTAGTCAAACAGATTCTTAGGTATCTGAAGGGAACTGTTGACTATGGATTGTGGTATCCATGTAGCAAGGACTTCAACTTGAAAGTTTACACAGATGTTGATTGGGCAGGCAATGTAGATGACCGGAAAAGCACAACCGGTGGTGCATTCTTTCTTGGTGGTAGACTAGTCTCATGGATGAGTAAGAAGAAGAGTTGTATCTCTTAGTCTACAATGGAAGCAGAGTATGTTGCAGCTTTCATGAACTGCACTCAGACAATTTGGATGAAGCATGTATTAAATGTCTTCAAAGCTCCTGTATCTAAACCGGTAAGTATATTTTGTGACACTACTAATGCAATTAACATCTCCAAGAATCCAGTTTTACATTCTAGAACCAAGCACTTTGAGCTTAAGTATCATTTCTTGAGGGAAAAGGTTCAGAACAAAGAGATTGCACTGGAACATGTTTCCAGTCAGGAGCAGTTAGCAGACATATTCACCAAGCCTCTCCCCAAGGCTACATTTATGTACTTAAGAGGTGAATTAGGGGTGTTGCCCCTTCAGGAGGTAAACTAAAGGTATATGCTCCACATCAGTCAGGTATTACATAGTCAAATTTTTCTTTAGGATTGATGTGTTGAAGGATGCTACTCCTTAGGGGGAGTAGCATTATGGAATAAGGAAGCTTGTGCATCCACTTTGGCATTGTTGTCAAAGGGGGAGAAGATGTGAAGTGGAGAAGATATCAGCAGAAATTGGGGGAGAAGATGTGAAGCGGAGAGATATCTTTGTATATTGCCATCAATGCCTAAAGAGAAGATTGTTGGCATTATGTGAACCGGTATGAGGACATAATGACATTGTATGTTTTCATTGATGTCAATATGCTGAAGAGGTGAGAACCAACATATGTGAGAACTGGTATAACACTGAACCGACATTTGTGCCAAAGTGAAGCGGTGTGTTTGTTGAAGGCAAACCGGCATACAGTTATGGGAACTAGCACATGGAAGCATTGTCTACTACCAGTTGGTAGTTTCCACTTCAGGGTTTCCAGTTGAAGTGCTTCAAGCCTCTATGGCTCAACCGGTAACTTTATGTGATGAGTTGGCATGGTAACGAAGAACATATCATGTTGCCATGTAAGCCTTGTGCGCGTGAAGGATCTTGCATGAAGGAGATTATTCCTATCTACCTTGGGAATGTGCGAAGTCTATAAATGGTGATAACATGTTATGGGTTATCAGCCACCATGAAATCAATGGAAAATGGACAATGGAGAAAGTCTTGAGATTGGATCAAGAACTGTTGCATTTAATGCAGTATGCTCAACGGTCAGGATTGAACTATTTGAATTCCTTAACCTAACAAGTTTAGGGTTTAGGGTTTATGCTATCGATCTATCTATTCTCCTATAAGGTCAATGTTGTGTCTCTTTTTGAAGTTGTTGGCAAAACTTGTGTGTGTGTATCCAAGAGAAGGGATACGTGATTCTTGCCAGACCAAGAGGAGAGAAGTGATACCTGCAAAGTGTAAGTGTAGAAGGTGAAGAGGAGCTTAAGCGGATCTGCATTGGCATTGAGTGCTATCATCAAATCATTGTTATACCTGTTGATCTTTAACCACTTCAACAGTTGTGAAATCCCTTAACAGGGTAGCCTTAACCGGCTTGCTATAAATCCTTTAATAGGGTAACTCAAAGATATTGAGTTATTGAAATCCTTTAGCTATTGAGTTCTTGAAATCCTCTAACAAGGTAACCTTTAACAGTGTTTAACCCTTAACTTGGTATTTTAGTCATCCCTTAACCGGGTGATCCCTACCAGGATCGGTTCCTAGCAGAACCTATTGTAATGTTGCTAACCAGACAAGGCTCCTAACAGAGCGGACTTCTAAAGAGTTCAAAAATAGCTTGTGGGTATTCATCCTGACTGTGGTTTTTCCCAGTTGGGTTTCCACCTAAAAAATATGTGTGTCATGTGTGATGCTTTTATCTTGTGATGCTTTGTTATTGTCTGTCAAGCATGTGATGGTTTTGTGTTTCATGCATGTCAATAAAACATGTTGAACTTGTTGTTATTATGTTTTGATGATAGATTACCTATTCATCCATAAGGGTATAATGGTAGTGTAGTTTGAGTTGAGTGAAAGCTAAGTAAGTAACCAGTTAATGCTTGTTTCAGTCATTCTTAGCTTTACCAGTTGCACTCTGTTTCAAACCGGTATCACTGTTTACTAGTTATTTGAAGTGTCTATTGTCAAACTAGTTTAGGACAATGTTTTTGTGTGTACTTATTCACCCCCCTTCTCTCAGTATCAGTTTGGTACTATCTGTTCATCATTGAGTTATCAGAAGATGTGTCAACTGGTGAAATATGTGCCTCTGGTTGAAATCCTTTTAGCTCACCAGCCGATTTGCCACTAAGATTCATGACATTTTCTTTGATTTCTTGTGCTTTCTTGGATGCACCCCTAATGGATTTGTCTATTTTCTTAGTCATTTTCTGCATAGATACTTTGCTCTCTATGGTTTCTGCATTTCCAAATATTTCCTCAGATGGTTCTCTACATGCTTCAAGAAGTGCTTTTGCATATGTTTCTAGAATATGTAAATCAACCTCATAACCCATTTCAGTAACCCAAATAGTTCTAGGGCTTACTTCTTCCATCCTGGTTTCATCTCTTTTAATGACAAAACTGATTTGCTTGTCATATTTCTCAACTATGCTCTGAGGAATCCTTTCCCTAGCTCTCATCTTAGATTGAAAAGTTTTAAAGTAATTTATTATTTTATTATCTCTATCAGTTCCCATACCGGTAAAAGCTTCCTATAGTTGTTTTCCTACTGGTATATCATAACAAAAGTCTTTGTGTCCTGCACCAAGGATCTCTTTGGTGAAATATAACATCAAATATACCAGAAGGTTTCCAAAGCGGAAAGTACCATTTTTGTCTCCCTTAATCTTTTTCAGGTTATCAATAAGCTCATATTTTAACCATTCACACACATCTATCTTAGCATTGTTTTTTATCATTTCATATGCACTATAAATACAAAGACTAGAAATAGAATTGAGTTTGTTAGCATGCGTGTCTTTGTATCCAAGGACCATACTTACATATCTCACATTAATGTCCTTAATGTCATTTACTCTAAGTGATCTATTCTCAGATGTTACTCTAGTTAGGCTTGTCATTATTTTGTTGGGAATCTTCTTTGTCTTATCAGGTCTACTGTCGGTTGAGGGTAAACCAATAACTGCCCTAATTGCTTATCGGGTTATCTTACAAACATAATCCAACCATAAGAATTCTCCACATGCTCTACTCAATACAATCCTTACCAGTTCCTTTGGAAATTGAGGGATATTTAGTATCTCCACAAAACATAAAGTTTCCACAATCTTATGTTCAGGTTTAACAATTCCATGTTCATCACAAATGACCTTATTAAACATTTTCATTAGCTCCTCATATCCTAGGTCTTCTATATTGCAATGTATGTAAATCCTAGGGTCTTCTGCAAATGTTACACCCTTAGGTTTATCTGAAAAAGCTCCTACAGAGTCACCTTGCTTTGCAATCTCGAGAATTATTTTGAATATGGGCCTAGGGCATTTCAAATTCTCCACAATGGTAGGGTTCAAAATAAATTCAAGAACAAAAGATGAAGCAGCCATTATGAAAAATACCTCTTATCCAGATGTTTGCTGAATGCTTGAAAAACACTTCTCAGATTCGCCTTGAATTCCTTTTCTCTATTTCACGCTCACAAAAAGTTTGAATGCTCGGTGAGTTTGAAATGAGGGTTTCTCAGTCCTTTATAGCCAAAAAGTTCTTTAAAACATCATTAAATGCTCGCCGGTTAAGTGAAAACTTAACACACCTGTCAGTAAAGAAGAAATGTATCTTCTCACCATCAACCAAGGGTAGAATGCATATTTTTCAATTTGCTACCATACCCCCAATGGATTATTCCTTAGTTAGATGAAGAGTCTCCTATCGGTGGAGAGTTACTCTATTCTACCAGTGCAGAGATCATTTCATCAACTCTCTGATTTCTTTTCTTAATCCATTGTTTAGAAAATTCTTGCTTTACTTCATCTACCTTTTCTTTGCCTTTCAAACTAGATCCTTTGTTGTTTGTCGATGCATTCTTGCTTCTACAGAATTTAGCAATATGTCCAATCTTGTTACATGCATAACAAGTCACATTATTCCTCTGAATAGCCTTTCCATATCCTTAACCGGTTTTTCATCTGCATTGATTAGATAAATGTCCAAATCTTCCACAAACATAGCATTTCACATTCTTTCTGCAATTTTCTGAATTATGACCAACTTTGTTGCATTTGGAACATTGACTGGTGGGTGAGTTCATATTCTGATTATTTCTAAATCATAACTAATTTTCTCTATGACCATATTTGTTGCAATTGAAACATTTGCCATTAAATTTATAAGCATTAGGTTGTCTTACCGGTTTGTTCTGATCTTGATTATTTGCCGGATCAGAACTTTCTCCATGTTCAAATCCAAGTCCGTTAGTATCTCCATTAGGTTTATTTTTCTTTAGCATGTCGTCAAGTTCCTCTGAACTTTTTTTTAATTTTTCTTTGTGTTTATTTGTAGTAGCCAACTCATTTTCCAGAATTCCAACTTGTCTTATAAGCTTAGTTTCATCATGTTGCATGTGAATCAGATCTATCTTTAACATATCATTTTCATGACCAAGTCTTTGATTTTCATTTCCAGCATCATTAAGTCTCGTAGTCAAGTCTTCTTCATTCTTCTTCTTGTCTTCAATATCTTTACATAATCTCATAGTCATATCTTGCATTTGATTCTTCATATTATTGTTTTCTTGTCTCAACTTGTTTGCAATGTCTCTAAGATTTTCTTTTTCATCATCATCATTTTGCATCTTCTTATGAAGTTCTTTTATTTTATTTTGTGCTATAGAAAAGTTCTCCTAAAGTCCTTTAATGAATTCTTGTGCAATCCTCAGATCATCTTCAAGTTTGATATTCTTTAATTTTTCAGCATCAAAATCTTCAAGAGCTCCTTCCAACTATTTTCTTAAGTTCTCCATCTATACCGGTGTCAGAATCTTCCTCAAGCTGGTAAGATTTTGAAAATAGAGGACCAGGCTCTGATACCAATTTTTAGATTCAATGACAGTCCCAAAGACACTGAGAGAGGGGGGTGAATCAGTGTCTAACTAGTTAGCAGAATATTTATACTTATTTAAAACTGTGCATCCCAAAACAGTGTACCGGTAAATAAGAATTCATGCAGCAAATAAGAATAACAAAGACAGAATAGAAAAGACACCATAACACAAGATATTTAATGAGCAAACCCGGTGTGGGAAAAACCTTGGTGGGATTTGTGACCCAGAATACTTACTCACTGGCCAATGAATAAATACTACTTACAATGAGGGGCCTGCACATGTAGGGAGGCCAACAGCCTAGAGCTCATTGCTTACTAAAGAGTCACACTGACTACAAAATGGATTATCAAAATACAATACAATGTATTGCTTCAAAAAAGAATCTCTCATGCCTGGTATAGTACTGGTTTAAGCTCAGTCAATAACCAAAACCTTTGCTGCCAACTATATCACCTTATACAAAATTATACATCATATCTCGCTCTTCTCTATCTCTCATGCCATATTTAAACTAACTTATAAGATCCCATACATATATGAGTCTATTACAATGTACCATGTCGTCTTACAAAAGATATTTATATTAAAATACAATAAACAAAAGTTTATTCCATGTTGGCCTGAGTGTCAGTATGCATTGTTGACGATGTCGGTGAAGTGCCTGTCGGTGTCGATGTCTACCGGTGTATGTAGAAATCTATTGCTGGTGTCGGTATCTGTCGATTGGTTTCCAGATGATTATCAGTTGGTTGCCATCAATGACAACATCAACTATTCTCATAAGAGTGTATAATGCCAACACAACATGCCAATGTAGTAATGGTGATCCATAAAAAGGCCAACCAAACCGAATCCTCATTAGATAATTTACAAGATCTACACATATACAACATCTCAAAGAAGAAATATTAAAATAGTTCTTCAATCTCAAACTAATGAAATATTCAATCCCATATAAATATCTTGCATAAAAGTGATAATTAGGCATAACATGAGGATTCTAAGCATCAAACACTAGAATCACTACTAGATCTAATTTTACAAACAAAACCACATAAGATTAACCTAGATCAATAAACCTTCTAAGATGCCATGCAAACCCCTAATTGTCTCCATTTAAAACACCATAAATCTAGTCACATACCATATATTTATATATAATATATTTTAGTTAACATATAAAACCTACAAAAACATCTCCTTAAATTTTAAATCCATTTAAACATCTAGACATTCACTTTATAAATGTCATCTAAACAATAAAAATGTGATAGATCTACAATACCCAAAAGATGAAAATAAGATATCACTACAACCCAACAAAGGAAAGGAAAGTTGTCCAATAGTTGAAAGCATAAGAAACATATCTACTCAACTCGCAAAAAATTTAGTGGCTTATCTTCTAATGCTTTCAAGTAACCATGGGCTAAAACCATGAACCCTACGTAAGCCCTTCATTCCATACTCCAAATAACTAGTGTATCTCAAGGTGACTAGGATGTCAATACTCATCCAACATGAACACATTTTCAGTTTATATGACCATGAGATGAAGGAAAAAAAAAACCAAACAAGATGATACACATGTATCATCAAACTTCACAAATATTCATGTGTAACCAACTCTATGAAGATCCATAAGCATGAGCTTAAAATGCCCAACATAGATCACATTTATAATATCCATGGTTTTGATTCTCACAAATATGGAAAACAAACATAACTCACAGATCATTTATGGAATACCCAAAATCCTTCCAACAACATTTAATTCCTTCTAAATTATTCTCACAAGATTTCCATGCTAAGAAACCAAAAATATATTAATATCGAAAATAAATAACCATTAGCTTTAATATCGATTATTGGAAAATAAACAAGTTCAATACCGAAGATTATGAAACTAATCTTTATCCAATAAAATAATCAAAGGATGATATTCAAGCCTTGAATAGAAGCAACATAAACATCTAAAAATCACATGCAATTTTGAAATCAGGTTTCCTTAATTGTGGAAAGCCTATGATTAGATCATTCTTCTTTATGATGTAAAAATTCAGCCTATTAACTATACTAATAATTTTATGTTATGTGAGATTATTATAGAAATGAGCATTGATTAACATTAGGATAAGATAGCAGCAATAAGAAATAAAGCAACAACATAAGATCCACACATAACACAAGATTTGCATGGATAAACCCTTGCAGGAAAAAAATCCACATGAAATAAAAAAGGATAAAGATGTATCAACACCAATTAAATTTCTTACAATACAATCACTTCCATTCTCCTCTTTATATCCACCATAGTAGCACCTATCTATATGTGGATAACCTCTTTATCCTTCCCATCCAACCTTTGTTTCTGTAGAGAAATCTACATTCAACTATTCTACAATCTACTTACTCCATCTAATCTACACGCAAAGGATAAATTTATAGAATGGTAAGAGCTCCAAAACTACCTATAAATGTTCCCAAAGGAACCTCTTCATTCCTCACAACAACAACCCTTAAAATTCCTTTACATAACTCAAAAATACACCAATTTAGCTTCTAATACTTTTCCTCCAACTTAGGCACCAATTCTTGCAAGATAAACATTACATTAAATGTAATAAATGACTGGATACTAAGGGACAACTATTGCCTCTTCAATGCTCCCACTTGGAGAAGACCATAGATCACTCATTTTTCACTTCCCATGTCATCAAATATTTATTGTAGGCATCCATGAGTAGGGAAAACAATATTAAATGATTCTCTTCACAACCCACTTTTACTACTACTAGTATAACCCATCAGTCCTTAGGAATGCATTACAAACAACAGTGAAATTAATATTAAAAATTGCTTTCTCAATACATCCTACTTGACTTAGGACACTTTCCAAAGATGTTGGAACCATGAAATTGTATTTCTAAGGTGGAGAGTGTTGTAAGGTGTGCACCCTTGGTCTCCTTGGGCTATGTTGTGCATCGCTCAGGTTTATGAAATGGTTTAACCACCTCCTATGGATTCTATAAGTCTAGTGGTTGTATTGGGCATTAACAGGTCGATCTTTTGTTGCAAAGGCAAGCACACTTATAACAAGTGGTATCAGAGCTTGGTCATAGGTTCAAACCCCTCTCTTGCACTTGGGGGGATTATTGCGAGGTGTGTGCCCTTGGTCTCCTCATGTTGTGAAATGTAGTGCTCAGGTTTGTGACATGGCTTAACCGCCTCATGTGGATTCTATAAGTCTAATAGTTGTATCAGGCATTAATAGGTCGATCTTTTGGTACAATGACAACCACTTTTGTAATAGACAACACATTAATCCTAATACAAACTTAATTTTATTGGTATGATCCTATACTATTTATACTAAATAGATGAAAAGTAAAATAATAGAAACTAGAGAATAAACTAGTTGATGTGGATATGAAAATTTAAAATTAAAAGTGGAGGCTATAAATAAAAAATTAAGTAGAATTTTGGGAGTATGCAACTCCATTAAATCCTCTTAGTTAGGAGTCCTAATATAACTCTTGAGATTTCCATCTATATAATACTAACATTACCCAATCTCCTAAATAGAGATCATTGCATTATATATGTCATCCAAACAATGAAAATGTGACAAATCAACAAAACCCAAAAGCTAGAAATAAGAGATCATGGCAACCCAACAAAAGAAAGGAAATCTATCTAGGAGCTAGAACCATATGAAACATATATACTGAACTCTCAAAGATATGTAACCATGGGCTAAAACCACGAACCCAACACAAGGACTTTGCACTTTATAGTCCAAATAGCTAGTATATCTCAATGTGACTAGGATGTCAATACTCATCCAAAATGAACACCTTCTCACTGCACATGGTCACAAAGGAAAAAAACCACCAAACAAGAGGATACATACATATTCTCAAACCCCATAAAAATCCATAATTATAATCAACTCCATGAAAATCCATAAGCATGAGCTTCACATGCCCAACATAGATCACATTGATAATATCCATGACTTCCATTCTCACTTGCAAAACAAACTTAACTCATAAAACATTCTTTGCATACCCAAAAGCCTTGAATCAACAAAATTTAATTCTTTCTAAATGATTTCCACAATATTTAAATTCTAAGAAACCATTTATACAAAATTTTTAAAAAACTCAAATAACCTTCAGCTCTTATACCAATTGTTGGGAAATAAATAGGTTCAATACCACAAATTTTGAATAACAATCTATATCCAATAAAATAATCAAAGGATGACATCCAAGGCTTGAATAGAAAAAAATTAAAATATGAAACTCATATGAAATTCTAAAAATTAAGTTTTCTTAACTGTGGAAAACCTATGACTAGATCCTTCTTCTTTATGATGCCAAAAATCAGCTTATTAACCATGCTTAATAATCTTATCTTATGTGAACTTATTATGAAAATGAATAATAATTAACATTACATAAGTTGGAAATGAATAATAACTAAACATGCTTTTTGGAATACTATCCTTGAGCAGATACAAAAGAAACTTGTTAGTTGGAAAGGGAAATTCCTTAGTACTGCAGGCAAGCTTCAACTCCTTGTTGCTTCCCTCCAGGGCATCCCGATGTACTTCCTTTCCTTGTTAAAAATATCCGGTGCTATGGGGTAAAAGCTTGAGAGGATCCAAAAAACCTTCTTGTGGATGGGTATGGAGTAAAAAGGATGCCTCTCTCTGGTTAATTGGGACATTGTTTGCTTACACAAATCTATGGGAGGACTTGGTATCAGAAAGATAAATGCCTTGAATAAGGTTTTAATTGCAAAAGTGGGATGGACCCTAGCTAAAGGTGAGGCGGACTGGTGTAACATTATCAGGGCCAAGTATTTGGAAAGGGAGCAATTCTATTGTAACTTGAATATTGGTGACCTTCCTTAGGGGTCCAAACTATGGAATAACATCCTGAAACTTAGACCGGTTATCAGAGAAGGACTAAAATGGGAGATTGGAAATGGTAGGAAGATTAGGTTTTGGGAAGACTCTTGGGTGGATGACAAACCTCTGGCAGACACTTGATTCCGCCATATTATGTATGCCCTAAAGGAGCACCTAGGGGAATACATTGCTGATTATATGGAACCGGGAAGAGGAAGATGGAAGAACATAGCTCGGTTCTTCTCTAATCGGCCTAACCTGTTACCCATTGCTCTGGAGTTGCAGGATCTTATGCTGGAATGTAGAATTCCCCTAGCTCCCTAGGAAGATGGATTCATTTGGAAGGGGACCCAGTCAGGGGATTTCTCGGCCAAGTTTGCTTATAGACAGCTCCTGAGACCCACTGGCGATGTTGAGTGTTGGAGGAAGATATGGAACTCACAACTGATGCCTAAAGTTAACTTCTTTTGGTGGTCCCTAATGCATGGAAAAATCTTAACTCGAGACAATCTAAAAAGGAGGGGTTTCCAACTTTCCAATAGATTCATTCTATGTAAAGATGAAGAGGAAACAATTGACCACCTTTTCATACACTGCCCCTTCATTGGACACTTGTGGACCATTACTCTTATAAAATTTGGGTTGCAATGGGTTTTTCAGGATAGCATTAATTAATTTGTAATTGGATGGACTCCTCCCTCCGACACCCCCTAATCCTCCAATTATGGAGGCAGATCCCGCCGCATATCTACTGGGGGTTTGGAAAGAAAGAAACAACATAAATTTTAGAGATGTCAAAGTCCCCCCAGATAGAGTCTTCTACAATTGCCTCAAAATGATTCTAGATAATATATTAGTGACTAAGTGGAAAACCCCCCCCAATCCTCCTAATTCGATGGAAATTTATTTTGCTGAACTTTGGAAGCCCCCCCCAGAGTTTGAAGTCTTCAACAATGGTGTAAAAATCAATATAAAAAAGACCAAACGGTTAGCCTTAAAAACCCATTGGTACAAACTAAACTTTGATGGGTCTGCCCAAAATGCTTGCCAAGCTAGAGGTGGAGTCATCCGCGACCACTTGGGGAATACTGTTGCAGCTTACGTGGGCAACCTAAAGAACCATACTGTCACTCAGGCAGAGAGAATGGCTCTCCTATGGGGTCTGAGATTTGCCACATCTATTGGCATTAAACATCTAGAAATTGAAGGTGACTTGCAGATCATTGTGGAAGCAGTTAGTGGTAGATCTGGTGCTGGGTGGAAAGTGGATCCCATTTTGAGGGATGCTAGGATGCTTCTAGCTAACCCTGATGGCTTTACCATCTGCCATATCTTTAGAGAAGGGAATGTTGTTGTGGACTCTATGGTAGCAGTGGGAAGGCTGCAAAATGGCTTACGATGCTGGAGGAACCCCAATTTGCTGCCAATTATCACCAAGGTGTTCTTGGAGACCAAAAAAACCAAGTCTAATGATGAAACTAGCCCATCATGGGTTGGGTCTGCCACGTAGCTACAGATGGCTTTGTCACCACCTACAAAATGGGCTAAATAATGATGGTAGTACTGATATCGGGAATGCTAATTTCCTAATTATCACCCGGACGGAGATTATTGGTGGCGATAAAGGTGACAGCTGGGATCTATCAAATCACATTGGCTAGATTAAGGGTTCGCATGAGTATAGTAGATTTTATGAATGTAACACCTACTTAGGCACAATTTACAATAATCACATCATTTATTGTGTGATTTAATCTTAGGATTGACTAAGTTTTTATCACAACTCTGCTATTGCTCTGGTTCGGCTTTGTGTTTCTGATACCTTGTTTCTCTTCTGATTTGCTAAGCTAGAAGAATCAACCATGCGAGGTCACAGGCTAAGACTGGAACCCAACAAAATTGATGAATTTAAAGCTAATCTGACAATGTGGTTTGTCTGTTTGGAAGGAGGGATCGACAAATTTATGGAAAGCATGAAAGGGAATGATGAGAGATTGTCTAAGAAGTTTGTGGCTTCCTAGGAGGATAGAAGGGTTACCATGGGGAGTATCTCCTTTGAAATAAATGAAGAAATAATTGCCCAAGCAACGAGTCTATCTATGGAGGGGAGGAAATGGAAGAAATAGAGCCACATTTTAGATACCATCAGCCTGAACTAGTTTTTTTGTGAAGGTGAGAACTTGGTGAAGAGGGCGGGAGGCTTCAACCGGGAGGAGCTTCCACCACCATGGGATGAGGTCTGACATATAATAATGAAATACTTCACTCTAGAAGGAAGGTATGGAATCTTTTACTATTACCACCTCCCTTTCCTTAACCACCTTAGAAACAAAGATCATATCTCCATTTAGATTTTCCTACTTCATTCGCTGGATTCAAATATTTAGGATATTGCCAAGGCCAAGAAAAAAGGAAAAGACTCCCCCATTCTACACCAAGGCCCCATCCTTCGTCTCTACAACTTCCACCTGCACCTTTGCCCACCTTGCATAATCTCTATCCAGAATGTGGCTAAAAACCATCCCCTAGCTGTTGCTACCAATAAACTTGATATAAGCCCTCCTTGACTGCCTGAAATTGGCTCCTGCAGTAAGAAAAACAAAAAGTGCCCTTCTGAGGATGTTCGAACCCCTAAGAAAGTTAGAATCCAGGAGATTGATTCTAATTTGGAAACTATAGATGAGGCCAAACCCCCCCCCCCCCCCCCGCCCCCTCCCCGCCTTTCTATGAGATTGGCCTCCAAATCCCCTCAAAAATTGCAAAGAGACCCCTCCTCATCCCATGAAACTGGGAATTCCATCCCCTCTGAGAATGTGGCCCTATTTCAATCTACCTTGACCCCCCACTATGTTAGCTCCACCCATGCCTCTGAAAGCCCTAAAAATTCCATGAGTCTGGAGGGCGGCCCCTGATCCTAGACAAATTCTTGCTCCCCGACTCTCAGGTTTGAGAAGATGATGGTGGTGAAGGAAGTGAGCAGCATAAAGGAGGAAGAAGATAGCCACCTAGTGGAGTTGGGTAAGAAAGTGGAGGGTTTGTTTGATAATGTGCAAGAAATCAACAGTAGAATGGAGGCCATGGAAAACAAGATGCAGGACGTCTCCAAGTTTGCTTTGAACGTGATGCATTGCTCGGCGGCCACTCTGTGTCTTCTGCAGGAAAGTTCTACCAAAGGAAAAAGCAAGGAAGACGATGACTACATGGCCCTTTTCAAATTCCTCATCAAGGAATGGGCTAGGAAGCTCCTCTCTAAGAGGAGCCATGGAAAAAATAAATAATATGTTTCTATGTCTTGGACGTCCTATTTTTTTGTTTGGGCCTAGTAGCCTCTGAGCTGATAGTTTTAATTTTTGTTTATATTTGAACTTATCTACCTTTTTCCCTACGTGGAAAATGTTTAACATGTTTATTAAGACTCTAATATATCTATTGAACTTGTGTAGAATGATCATGGTTTTTGATAGAGGGAAGTGAGAGGGTTGTAATTTTGCTAATGATCTGCTGACAGTTGGCTTGCCACTATTTCTTTGATCTATTCCTAGGTCAGCCCCCTTGTTTTGGCTGCTTTTAATATCAAAAACATTACATAAGTTAGCAGAAATAAGGTATAAATCAACAACCTAACATTCACACATAAAACAAGATTTACATGGATAAACCCTTGCCAAAAAGAACTACACAAAGAAGAAAGGGCAAACTTGTATTAAAAACAATAAAAGTTCTTACAATAAAATGACTTACATTCTCCTCTTTACCCCCACCATAGTAGCACCTATGCACATGTTAACAACTTATTTATTCATCCCATCCATCTTTCATTTTTGTAGAGAAATCTACATTCAACACTTGTACATTACATTTACTCCATATAATCTACACCTAGAGGCTAAATTTATAGAATGGTAATAGCTCCAAAATCACAAATAAAGGTTCCCAAAGAATCCTCTTCATTCCTGACAACCACAACCATTGGAATGCCCCCATAGAACTCAAAAATATATCGATTTAGATTCTAGTACATTCCCTCCAACATAGGCACCCATGCTTACAAGATAAACATTACATTAAATATAATAAATGATTAGATAACAAGAGACATCTATTGCCTCTTCCAGGCTCACATTTGGAGAAGCCCAAAGGTTACTCTTTTTCCACTTCCCATGCCATTAAATATCTTATTCTATGAGTTCATGAGTCAAGAAAACAATATTAAATGTTTGTGTTCACAACCCACTTTTACTATTGCTGGTGTAACCCTTCACCCTTAATGAATGTATTACAAACAATAGTAAGAAATAAATATTATAAATTATTTTTCCAATACATCCTACTTGACCAAGGAAACTTTCCAAGGATGTTTGAACCATGTCATAGTATTTAAAAGGTAGCTTGCACCTCAATCCTAACACATCCCTCACTTTCTTTGTATGATCCCATGATATCTATAGCAAATGGATGAAAATGAAAAGGACAAAAACTAAAGAATAAACTAGTTGATGTTGATATGAACTGTTGAGATTAAAAGTGGAGGTTATGATTCAAAATATGTTGGAATCCAAGAAAACTAAGGGGGGTGAATCAATATTCTACCAGTAAATGAGATTCTAAACTTATTGCTGATCAACCAGTTAACAAAATATAAAATTAAAGTGCATAAACAAGTCAACAATACCATAACACCAATATTTATACATGGAAAACCTTGTAAAGGGAAAAACCACGGTGGGGCCGATATTCACAATATCTATATACTTGATCAAGGTATACAAATATTACATAAAGGGGATTGCACATGCAATCAAGCTCATTGCTCAAATAGAAGTCTCACTAACTTACACAACATTACATAATAATTTCACACAGAAATAAACTTATATAATGCATTTGACCATGCTAGATAAGTTTTTATTTAAGCTATGTCAACCTCCTCTTAACCTATTTTTTGATACTTTGTTCTGCTTTGTTTCGTTACCGGTTGGGATTGCACACATGTAGCTGTGCACAAAACCTAACACTCGCACACCAATTCACATACCATCAATCACTGACTAATTCACATCACAATTCACATAAGCACTCACATGAAATCCATCACTAAGATGATCTCCCTTAAATACCCTTGTAACTTGTTTATCATGTCAGCCACAAGATGAAAAATAAACTTGTCGACTTTTGGATCACGAAGTATGATATGCATTATCTCGATGATCTTAATTGATGTCAGCCTACATGCTACCTCCAATTCCATAAAATATTTTATTGGGTCCCAAAATACCTTAACTGGGTCCTATACTTAATCAGGTCCCAAATATACATTACCAATACTAAGACTAACAGGTTGACAAGTGTAAAGAAAAGTGTGTATACTAATTGGCCTAATGAAGACAAAATGATAAGACAATGAATCTAAATGAGAGATACCAACACACGAAGATGAGTTGCCATAAATAAAAACCCAAAATGCAATTTATCTCAGAAGGTAGCTACCGGATGAGTGTCAATTACCAACAATCTCTCCCTTTGGCATTAATCACAACACTCATGTGAAAAATGTTATAACCTCTAAGTTTTCTCCCTCTAATCTATACATTCATGTAGTTATATACATCTAGTATTCTCCCCTTGTGATATACATTCATTTTTCACTGTACTCCTCCCCCTTTAACATTAATGACAAAGCGGGTGTCCACAAAAAATATTGTAAAAATATATACATACTGGTTTCTATATATGTTTCAAAATGTCAACATACAAAGTCTTCAAAAATGAAAAATATTTGTCCCAGCCCTACTTGACAGAATCAAGAATGGAGGTGAATCCATTAAAGAGATTGGTGTAATATTCAATTGCCTAGGATTCAAGGGGATCCTCGTGCTACATGTTAGATATACATTTTGTTTTATGACATGGCAGGTTATCTAGCCAGGGATCAATGAAGTTTTAGAGCTCAGTTGCTCACCTTATTGTGTTATCCCTTTCCTTTTCTAACCTCAAATCTGATCCATAACCGCCAAAACTGGACCTTCTAAAGAACTTGTCAAATTTGTTGCCAGATTTTAGGAGTTTGAAATCTAGAGCAAGTGATCTTTACAATCCAAAATTTGCTTGTCTATGGAAGTTGTAAGCTTAGAAAAATCTAGACAAGTCTTGTATAGCTTTCCTCCTTCTACTAATGCATCATTAATAGATTGTAAGGAAGTTTGAAGTTTAGCTTTCTGAGATGCAGTCAGCACCAAAAATGTCTATTTTCGGGCCTCAAAAAATTTGTCTTTAGCTTTAGTTATAGAAAGTTTAACCAAAGAATCATATTACTTAGGAATGTATTAAATTAACTCTTGCAATTTACTAGATGAGCTTGCGATCTCCTTTGTCTGGAGTAGCCAATTCTTAAGTTTCTTGATCCTGAAGTGCTGCAATGGTGAAAATTTTATCTGCCAAAGACATAAAATGATAAGGCTTGTCAAAACTGATAGAAAATTTTGATAATTTCCCTTTAGCTTTTAACAGTGATGTATCAATTGCCAAACTGGAAGGGAAGACCAATTGTGTCTATTTGCCTATAGTTGCTGGTATCTTACCCTCTAAAGTCTTTACCTCATGTGCATTGGTGGCTTCACCACTTGGTGCCTCACTCTGTTTTGGTGTTTCCTCTAAAACTTTATCCTCAATATCTATATCCTTTACAACATCTACCTCTACATCATGTACATTGGTTACTAGAGGATTATGTGTATCCTTAGCTTCAAAATTTAACTCATTAGTCGATTGAGTAGTAAGCAGTGGAGTGCTAACTAGTGGAAATGGTATCCACATTCTGCTCATCGAACTTTTCTATTCCCTTGTCCCCTGCTAATTGAATGTTCTGTGATTGAACAAAACTAGGACTTAACTCATATCCAAGAATTAAAAGAATTCTAACCCATATGTCAATTGTCTCCTTCTGTCCATTTCTTCAATTTTTTCTAGCATCAAGTTATTAATCCGATGTTTGGGATTAAATTTTGTTCAACTTGTCTTATTAATCAAATCTATAATCTTAGGTGGAGTTATTGGTGGACAAAGATTAACCAATTATGTTTCTTTTATTTGTCAGTCCAAGTTCTGAGCATGTAATTTCCTAACCTCTAATTTATCATACAACTCCTTGGGCAAAATTTTCTCTAACTCAATCAAAGTCCTACTAAAAGAATCAAGATATAAAAAAATTGCTTCCTCTAGTTGCTTCTTGTCCTTATCATCAAAATCATCATAGAATGTAGAAATATTATCCAAATTCCCATCATTAATAATTTGATCAATAATATCTTGAACATCTAATTTCTTCTGCTTATCGGATCTTCTTTTTGCTTCTGGTTTAGATTCCTCATATGTCTTAGGCTTCCTCTTATGTACAATAGTGATTTTAGGAGTCCTTCGAGGAGACTCCATCTCAGGTTCCTTCTTTTGTTCATCCTTCTTCTCTCTCACAACCCTTGCCAAAACACCTTTCTTCTTCGAAGCTTCTGGATCTCTTATTCTGATTCTGTCTTCTCTGAAGAAACAATCATGTACTATCTAGTCGGTTTTTGCTTCCTCTTCAATGATTCCTTAAGCTTGGGGAAAAAAGGTTCACAAATGATGCTACTGGTTGAGTTGGTGGATCAGTGGCAACTGGTACAACATTGGGTGTAGCCTATGTTGCCTTCTTCATCTCTCTCTCCTCCTTTCTCTTCTGCTTCTGTTCTTCCTTCCTCTAAGCTTCAAGGATTTTGACATTTTTCTCAATTTTAGCCCTATTATGACCTTTACTAATTAGTGTCTCAGCTGTGACCCTTATCATTTTCTTCCTTATGGAGGGTGCAACTTGTTCCTGATGAACTTTAAGACCCTTCTCTTGAGTTGTGCTAAATTTTTCTTCTTTCTCATCAACTGGAGCTTTCAATAAATGATGTGCATAAGCATCCATTGTGGCCTCATCCACTTCATAACCCATCGATATGATCCAGACCATTCTAGGCTAGAATGCCTCCATCATACATTCATCTTTATTAACCATAAAAGAAATAGTATCCTTATATTTTTCTGCAATTTCCTTAGGAATTCTAACTCTGTTGTTTATTTCCTTTTGAAAAGTTTTCAAAAATGCCCACAGATTATCCTTTTGTTTCTTATCACCTTGCCAATCTAATATTTTTACAATTTGGGATGCAACCGGTCTATCAAAATCCCATTGAATTTTCCCATAACCGGGATCCATGTTCAAAAAGTAAAATACCAAACATATGATAAAAGAACCATACCAGAATGTACTCTTCTTGTCTTTCTTGATTTTTTAGAGATTGGTCATTAGTTCCTTTAGCATTACACTGCACAAGTCATAATGTGTGTCTTCCTTCACCATCTCATGTGCAATGAGAATGTTGGTTCTGAAGATAGAGTCTAGCGAGTTAGACTATTAAACTTTGTATCCAATCACCATCGCTGCAAATTTTACATCATTATCCCTTATATCATCAACTCTCATCGATCTGCCATCGAAGGTGGCACTAGTGAGTTTGCAGAGTTTTGTGTTAGAAAGTTTTGACCTAGGCCCTGGCAAACCTCCGACCTTATGAAGGCATGTGATATTCTTAATGACTTCCTCAATGATTTTCTACGACCGGTCCAACCATAGGAATTCACCATGCATGCAACTGAGAATATATCTGACCCATTCATCTTCATCAAAAGTCAAAAAATCCATGAACTGGGTAAAATCCTTCCTCTGTAGATGTGCATATTCCCGTTTCAATTGATTTTCGGTGATTAGATGCTCAGTGAATACACAAGACATTTCATAACTTTCGATCTCCTCAATATCGCAGTGAATATATGCTCTAATGTCTTCAGTGTGAAGAACACCATGGTAAACACTCAAAAATGCTCCCAATGGTTCATCCCAAAAAGATTTAAAATGATGTTTCTTAAATTCTAGATGGGGACAGTCCTTAATTTCCACTACCAAAGGACTATCAACATTCGATGATGATGCCATGATAAATATCTAGGGTTTCTACAAATGATAAATACCTTAAGATCTTGTTAGATGATGAAATGCTTCCCGAATGTAGATGCTCGCACAAATCACCTTAGGACCCTTGAAATGCCTTTGAAATCACTTTTTAGAATACTTGATCACTATGTGAATAAATGATTTAACCTTTTCCCTTTTATTGCCATTAACCCTAATTTTCCACTATCATAAATGCTACTAGAGTATCTGACTAGATCACATAATCTGCAAGTAGGTTCCGGTAAATGCTTGAATTCACCTAAGTAACCATCTACAATCAAAATTTCTTGACTATAGACCTAATTCAAAGTGTCTATATGATTTTCAATGATTTGCCTACCCCTAAGGCAGAGTGCCTTAGTTACCGGTTGAAATTTCTTCTTTCGATGCAGGACCTGATGGCTCTACCGGTTGATCTGTCGATGTAGTATTTAATTTCCTAACCCATCTTCTCCCATGTTTCTTTCTAATATCTTCAACATTTTCCTTTCCTTTCTCATCTACATTTCTATCAGTTACCGATGGATTCTTACTCTTGCAATACTTAGCAATATGTCCAATCTTGTTGCGTGCATAACAAAAAATATTGGTCTTCTGAATTTCTTTGTTGTACCCTTTATTTCCTTTTGTTCTGCATTGGTTAGCCATATGTCCAAATCTATTGCATGCATGACATCTAATATTTCCAAAACCGGTGGATGATGCATTGTTCTAATTATTCCTATTTTTCCACTGACTTTCTATACGACCATATTTATTGCAAACAAAGCATGTACCATTGAATTTGTGAGCCTTAGGCTATCTTACCAGTGATTTCTGGTTCTGATTGTTGGCATGATTCTTCTTATGACCAAATGATTGATCTTGTTGTGCAATACTAGAGCTTTCTCCTACTTTATATCCAAGACCTCTCTTGTCATTAGCATCTCTTTAACTCTTCAGCAGTTCATCAAGTCTTGCAGAGATGGCTTTGAACTTTTCTTTGTACTCATTTGCAGTGGCTAAGTCATCTCTCATGATTATGATCTATCTCTCAAGTTCCTGTTCATTATTCTGGGATTGAATCAACTCAAGTTTCAACATGTCATTCTCATGTATTAGTCTATTGCATTCATTTGATCTGTCCTTCAAAGCATGAGCTAGGTTTTCTTAATTCTTCTTCCTGTCTTCAATCTCATTGCACATTCTCATATTTTGGGCTTGCATTTCATTCTTCAAGGCACTATTCTCCTGAGCAAGTTTCTGACATTGATCTTCTAAGGCATCTTCCTCATGATCATAGAGTTCCTTCCTCTTACCTTGAATAGATGATAACTTTCCTTGTAATCAAATGATGTTTTCTCTTGCTTGCCTCAGTTCATTCTTCAATTTATTGTTTTCCACCTGCTCATTATCAAGATTGTTAAGAATAAGTTGAAGTTGTTGCTGCAAACTGGTTTTCATTGATTCCAAGTTCTGGATCTTCCTCAAGTTGTTAAACTTCTTCAAAGGAACTAAGCTCTAATACCAATTGTTGGAATCCAAGAACACTAAGAAGGGGGGTGAATCAGTGTTCTACCGGTAAATGAATTTATGAACTTATTGCTTATCAATCAGTTAAAAAAAATAAAATTAAAGTACATAAACAAATAAACACATAAATCAATAATACCATAACACCAATATTTATATGTGGGAAACCTTGGAAAGGGAAAAACCACGGTGGGGCTAATACCCACAATATCTATATACTTGATCAAGGTATACAAATATTACATAAAGGGGATTGCACATGCAATTAGCTCATAGCTCAAACAGAAGTCTCACTGACTTACACAACATTACACAATGATTTCATATAGAAATGAACCTATATAATGCATCTAACCATGTTGGATAAGTTCCACTTTAAGCTCTGTCAACCTCCTCTAAACTAGTTTTTTGATACTCTGTTCTTATCTGTTTTGCTACGGGTTAGGATTGCACATGTGTAACTGTGAACAAAAGCTAATACTCACACACCAATTTGCATACCATCAATCACTAACTGATTCACATCACAAATTGTGTAATGCCCGCCAAAATACCCCAGAGAAATAGAGCTAAAAACATGCTAATTTAAATTTATTTTTTTAAATAATACAACACATAACATCACTTAAGCAATGCAGTGAGCACACAACAACATTTAAGTGTTATGAACATAGAATAATTCACTCAAGCTATTCAAACAATTATACAAGCGAAATACAATAAATCATTACTACTACGTCCCTAGGGTATCTCAACAACATTACTTAATCTACCTACATAAGGAATAAGCATTTACTTTCTTCCAGTTCAACACCTCATAATCTTAATCATTATACACACATAGGTACAACATAGCAATACCTAACACTCATGATATGCAACCTTCTTAATCTTTTATTTAATATGAGATTCTATCTTTCAATGCACCACTATTTCCTTTTTCACTTAGATTCATTTTATACACCAAGTCCAAATGTTCCTATTATCATTAACCAACCTCTAACTATAAACATCACCATACACATAACAAGATTAATCCCTTACATTGCATTAACATGATTTCCATTTACAATTAACTTCTACATAGTCATTTATAATTCTATGCTCCTAGCATACTTATTACTTCTTCATGATTCCAAAAGTACATAATGCAATACTCACAAAGTCTCCTTAAAAATTTAACCCATAGCTCATTTAATAATCATAAAATCTCTTGTACTATATCTCATTACAAATCAGGTAACTACATGAATTCATCTCAACACAAACTATGATACAATATCCTAATTCCATAACCACTAATAGCATCCACCAAATGGAGATATAACCTTAAACCATAGCACATGATACATTATAATCCTTTCCTAAAGACAAGCATTCATTTTACCATCTACCCATACACTTACTAGTAATTTCTGTTTATAAGATTAGCAATTCATTCACTAAGGACATCCATACAATATTTTCATAAGGAACATTCAATTGTATCCCAAACATTATAAGATTTTCAATCCCACCATTAGATCACTAACTATGAAGTATGATACTATAATTTCAAATTCTTTAATCACAACTCATAAACATGTGCTAAGATATCTTCCAACATTACTCAAACTCATACATCCTATCAAGACATAACATTTCTTCTACTTAAATCATTAGTTAAAGACATCATTTCAAATCTAATACCATTATCATAACATTTACCTGATTTACTTTTAACATGGTTCATCAAGAATACAAAATACATCATTTAGTTTCGAACAAAAATACTTATCCACATCTCATGCATCCATTTCATTTAATATAAATGCATTACAATACCACTCAAAATTCATCATTACAATCATCTACCGTAATAAAAAATATCATTATAACTAGAACACCATAGTCATTTCTCATATACATGACTTCTTTTACAACCATTACATAAGAATTTTATTACATAAGTCACACCACCATTTACATTCTTGCTGCAATTATTATCCATGAACTATCTAAAGAAGCATCCTCATCCACGCAAGAAGAATCCAAAGACAGGAACATCCCAATGTTTAAAAGCACCAACCACCCGACCATGTGGAACCAAAGGAACCACCGCTCATGCTAGGAGATGACACAAGGTCCCAACACACTCTACATCTAGGCTGACACTCAAAACCAAAGAGACTAACCAACAAGGACTCTCAAGCAAGAACTCACACAGAGCCACAAGAATAAACTCCCAGAGGCGTAAAACTCATTAGGACATAAATGCATCCAATAAGCATAATCATAAATCATAAAGGGGGAACACATGTAGGAGTGGAGTGTCATCACATGCCATCCTCATAACATAATAACATAATAACACAAGGCACTAGCTTGATGGACATGTGGAGCCATCTCAACCTATGAGAGACCAAGGGAGATTAGCTTACCATCTTCATAGCCTTCTCATGCTTATCCTAAGACATCCTCCCTAGGACTAAGCCATGAGGCTCAAAACTATTCATTATCTTGTTTAAATGAGTTATAATTTTCCATCCCAATTAATTCATTATCAATGTTATCACTTGTTTACAAATCATAGAAAACTAGAATGTGCCCTGGTGATCTAGACTTCATGCATCCTTACAAGGAACCTCATGCTAGCCTATCTCTCATAACCTCAGTCATCACAAGGAAGCCCACTCCTCCTAACATGGCCCAACAACACATCACAAGAGGCTTTACCAACATAAATACATTAAAATAATACTCAATGCACCCAATAACTTCCACACATACTCTCACAACATATGCAAGGCTACAACAACATCAATATAACAAAATGAGCCTCTTGGCTAGCAATAAACAAAGGCATATCAAGCCATCAAATGTTGCCATCAAATAGAAGATAACATCACAACAAGGCCTACTCACTTGCTGGTCCAAAATAGCATATATATTCACCTCAATCATCCATGGCCTATTCACATGGAAGAGAGTCTATAATGTCCACAATGGTGCAGAGGAGCAAATATACATGAGACCATCCAAATACATCGAAACTGATAAAAGTTAAATCTGGAAGATATAACAGCCCTCAAATAAAGCCTCTGGTACAAAAATAAATCTGAAAAGTACCGTACAATCAAGCAACTAGCAAATGAAGGCCTATTTATCAAAAATAAAAATAAAACAAAACAAAAACAAGCAAAACCATGCTCCAATCAAAATATTTCAAAAATATTATATTCCATACCTACCTTCCCAAAGTTCAAGAAAATTAAATATATTTTCTACCTACCATAAACTTCCAGCCAATCAAATCCAAGGGTGGGTAAAATAAATTAAACCATTGATCTAGGGTGAAAATAACTTTTAAATAAAAGAATACAAATTACCCCCTTTTAAATTACTTAATGGGTAAAATAATATTACCCAATAAATAAAATTCACTTCAACATTAAATAAATAATAAACACTTAAAGACCAATATTAAATCAAAACTCCATGCACGACACAGACTCAGAAAGACACAGAAGGCTTTCAGCAAACCCAAAAATACAAATATTTCCCACAAACTATAGAATAAAACCTTACAACAAATTTATGCCTTCATATATTTCCTTCCTCACTATACGAATTTTAGATTCATTTCCCCAAGCTCACAGATTCAATCTACAGACACGGAGCATACAAGAAAACTATAAAATAAAATATAAAAAGGTAGAATACATCTCCAATCTGCAACCCATGTTATGGAAGAAGCTGAATAAGAGATTCCACCAGCCAAACCAAATCCAACCCAAGCTCCAGCCAAAATTCAAGAGAGAAGAAAAACCAAAACCAAGAAGAAAACTTGCTGGAGAAAATTTGCAAAAGAGGAACCAACCCACGAAAAATTCATGGAAAAGAAAATAAAAAGACAAACATTAACCAAAAACCCTAGCCTCAATCTCAGCCAATCAAAATATTCCAATCTATAATATATTTTACCAACCCCACCATATAATATAATTTTACCTCCCTTTTTAAATTCAACCAATAAGAGAAGAGGGTAGGTAAGGTAAATATAAATCATACTTTTTTACACTTTGGTGGGAATGTTTTATCATTTTATTATTTATACAACCCACTTAATATAAAAGTCAAACTAATAAATAAAACATGAGCCACAATTAAATAAATTAAATGGGGAAATTAAATTAAACAAACCAAAGGCTCATAAATGAATTAATGAACTAGATAAACATTAAAAGCCAAATAAATATTAAACCATAGGCGATTAAATAAATAAATAAATACCAATAAAGGTCAAATTACAAATAAATATAAAACACATCATAAGCTAAACAATAAAAATTAAATAAATATTAAATCATCATTAAAATAAATAAACATTTAAATGTCAAATAATCAAATAACCAAAAAGGCAAGAATCTAATAAATTAAATTAAACATTAGATAACCAAATAATCAAATCGCTATTAATCAAAATAATTAAAATAAACATCATTAATTATTTAATCTCGCATCAATAATCAAATAGTCAATCTCAACATAAAAGGAATAATCAGCCAATACTAACATACTCACAACACAGAAGAAGCTTAGCTTACTAACTATCATGACGACTTGCGCCAAGACACTGACGACTCACAGCGAACAACTTAGACCTACAGTATGTGAGGGGAAACTATGTCAACTCCGAACCACATACCATTGGGATTTAAAGACACGCTCATATCTGTGGAGCCAGGTGGAGTCGATGTCTGGTACTTGCAAATCCTGCATCCACAAAGCAACGATACGACATATATATATATATATATATATATATATATAATAACAGACAAGGGTTAGAGAATTGCAACGACACATCCCGCTCGCAATGAGTGATGTGGAATTGTCTCTATCCTGAAGACAGTCATGTACAACAATCAAACACACCATAAGATGAACTCATCATAGATAATCATTAAATATGGTTAGTACATAAAAACATCATCAAGTGCATGATTAATATAATTCACAATTATAGTAAGGCATGTAAAATCCATCAACAATTGTGCTCATCAAATCACACGATCATTATAATATTTCGATAGTTAGTCACATAATAAGCATATAGTGTCTAATAAATCACACGATCATTAATGATAGTATCAACATCCTATAAATCATTTGAAATAGCCTATGCCCAATAGTGTCTATCACGCATGAATTAAAGGTCAATTCTAGTCAAACAAGTCAAGTCAAGGGTGGACACTACAAATTGCATAACCACTCACATGAAATCCATCGCTGAGACGATCTCCCTTAAATACCCTTGTAACTTGTTTATCATGTCTGCCTCAAGATGAAAAATAAACTTGTCGGCTTCCGGATCATGAAGTATGATATGAATTATCCCAATGATCTTAATTGATGTCAGCCTACACGCTACCTTCAATTCCACAAAAGATTTTACCGGGGCCCAAAATACCTTAACCAGGTCCTATACTTAACTGGGTCCCAAATATACGTTACCGATACCAAGACTAAATGGTTGACAAGTGTAAAGAAAACTGTGTATACCAATTGGCCCAATGAAGACAAAATGATAAGACAATGAATCTGGATGAGAGATACCAACACCTGAAGATGAGTGCCATCAATGACAACCCAAAATGCAATTTATCTCAGAAGGTGACTACCGATGAGTGTCAATTGCCAACAAAATATATGTAGAACTTTGGGAGTATGCAACTCCATTAAATCCTCTTATTTAAGGATCCTAATCCAACTCCTAAGATTTCAATCTATAAAATACTAATATTATTCAACCAAATCCAATCTCCAACCCAATCCCCTAATCATCATCAACACATACTCATCTTGCATGCTCCACACTAAATGTTGGACCCTTATTTAAGGGGAAACAAGTGTCATATTTCCATTTTTTGAAAGTGAAATTATTTTTACTTAAAGATAAATGCTTTTCCTAGTACTTTTCTTTTAGATTGTAGGAATCAAGTATAGCACCCCCTATAAACTACAATCTACCGAGTAATTTTTTTAACGTGATCAGTGATGCTAGCGCGACACGTCCCACAGTACCACATGGGCTCGAGGGAGACTAGACCTCGTGACCTTTTCCCAATTTTCCTAGTATCATCTCTTATTGAAAGTCACAAAGAGCTAGGTTTGTGGGTTTATGACCACAAACAAAATTGAAAGAAGCATAGAAATAGGACAAGACAAATGAATTCGATAGCGACTTAGTTATCTATAGTCATAGATTAATCTAAGATAGTTCTAATTGTTCTAGGGTTGATATTTTCTACCAATATTATTTCCTACCTTTTAAATGATTTCAAGTTAGATTCAAAATTCCTAGCCTACTTATATTCCCAATATCTTTAGCTTTCTCTAATATGATTATCGTGTCACATGAAAAGCATACCATTTTCTACAACTATATAAGAAAATATATACTCCATATCCTTCATTATAATTATCATTTCTTCATATAATGCACTACATGTGACTAGAAAAGATTTGAAGTTTACAAATTCATCTAAGATCATTGGATGAAATAGAATTCTTTTCATAAAATTTATTACTAGATAAATCTAGCACTCACAAATTGTTGATGTCTATGATTCATAAAGGAAGCCTACCCACAAGTTCATTAGAGAAAGACAAAATACTCTCATGTCTTATAATATGTTGGGAGGTGTGAAGAAAACTCATCTATCAAATCAATATTTTCTAAAATGAAAATATTAAGATTTGTATAATTGACCATGAAAGGAAATGAAGATAATAAATTGACCTATTATTTTAAGGCATTCAACAGAATTAATTATTTAAATCTTCATTCCAATGTAATTGAAATAAATATATGTCATTTTATTAAATAATTTTTGTTCAATCATAGATAACAAAATACTTTAAGCTAAACTGAAAATGTAAAAATAAAATAAAATCTAGATTATTATACAAAGTAATATTATTATTCCACCAGATAGAATTACATTTTAATATCTATTGTACTAAATCCTTCTTTACGCTTTCACGTACAACCGACCGTCCAGACCTCCGAACTATAACTAACCCACCAAATACATTAACTAACAACCTAACCACTGAACACATTCAACATATTACAGTAATATTAACTACTCACCCACCCAACACATTCAGCATATTACAGTAATATTAACTAACTAAATTTTGAAGCGACGTACTAGTTGTGCTCTAAGAACGACAAATTGACCTCAATAAAAAGCCTTTTATAAACTTTAGACAGACTGTCTGTGCTGAATAGATGAAAACAAAAACAATTTTAAGACGAACAACTGAACGCAGATCTAACCAGCCGCTGCAGGAGTGATTTGCTGAAACAAAAACTGATATATGTAATTCAAACACCACAAAGTCCTCTTCATTTGAGTGTCCTAATCCAATTACCAAGGCTGGTTCCCCACACAATCACTGATATTGTTCCCGCAAACCCAATTCCTAATCCCAGGCCAACAGCAATCAATGACACGTGCTCATCTAGCCTGCTCCACAGTGACTTATCCTTCTTTTCTGAAGGTGACACTAATGCCACATTTTTGATGCACTTCTTGAAAGTAGATCTATTTGTATTGTCACATAAACATGGAGGGTTTCCCTGGTATGATCTCTCATCAAAAGTCACAAACTGCGGTCCTCCGGGTATGTGCCCACAGAGACCATTGAAAGAAACATTGAAATAGGCCAAGAGGAACAAGTTAGAGAGCTCTTCTGGTATCTGCCCACTCAAACTATTCTGAGACAAGTCCAACTGTTCCAGAGTTGATATTTGTCCCAGAGATGCAGGTATGTGACCTACCAGTTGATTTCCTGACAGATTTAACAGCCTCATGCTAAACAGATTACCTATGCTTTCTGGTATTTGCCCAACAAGATTATTGTATGACAGGTCCAGTATAGTGTTTGCTGTCAGCACATAAGTAATTGTATACTCGATTCCTTTTATTACTATGGGCATGTCTTCATAGAGCGTATTACCTGTCAATTGAGAAGATTCTGGAATTTGAAATCCCTTGAGGCCCTTCAAACTTGAGGGGATTCTTCCACTGAAATTATTATTGGAAAGATCCAGCACCTGCAAACTGGTAAGGTTTGTGATCCATAGAGGTATTTTACCCTCAAGGTCATTAGAGCCAAGACTTAAAACTCTCAATTCTTGACAATTTGCAAGAATGTCTGGAGGAAACTCACCTGTCAATCGATTCTTGCTCAGATCCAGAAGTTGAAGATGTGTACAATTGGCCAAGGAAGCAGGCAAAGGCCCAGAGAAATTATTAGAATGAGCTGAAATAACTTCGGTGGAAGAAGAGAAATTCAAATTTAGATCTCCGTGGAACGAGTTGCTGGATAATTTTAGCCTCTTGAATGCAGTGCTGTTAAACAGGGTCGCAGGAATTGTTCCGGTCAGAAAATTGTCGGCCAATACCAAATCCGTCAGAGACTTGCAGTTGCCTGAGGATTGCGGAATTTGTCCCGTCAACTGATTACCAGAAACATCCAACCTCTGAAGGGAAACCAAATTGCCAATGTTTTCAGGAATAGCCCCAGAAATTTTATTGTTGTAGATGGCTAGCTGAGTAAGATTTTTGAGTTCACCAATACTATATGGTATAGATCCGCTTAAATTGTTGGAAACCATATACAATTTTTTTAAGGATCGGAAGTTTCCCATGGCTTCAGGAAGTATACCTGTCAGATTGTTAGTGTCCAGGTAGAGATTCTCAAGCAGCGTCAAATTGGTTATTGCTGCAGGTATGCTCCCTGCTAACCTATTTGTACCTAAATTCAAAGAGGTTAACTCCGACAGGTTTCCAATGCTCTCTGGTATAGAACCTGTAAACCCATTTATACCTAAGTCCAAACTGACTAAATTTGTAAGCTTTCCAACTTCTGAGGAAATGGTTCCGCTCAATTTGTTTCCAATTAAAGAGAGGGTGGAGATAGGAAGCATGAAAATACTCAAGGGTAATGATCCCTTAAAAAGGTTCCATCCAAGATCAAGCCACACAAGACTGCTACAGTTTCCTATTTCTGCAGGAAGGGAACCTGTCAGATTGCCTGGGCCATACAGTGACAATTGGAAAAGCTGCTTCAAATTTCCTAGTTCAGGTGGTATACTACCATTCAACGAGTTATCCCCAAGAAACAGTACCTCAAGTGAAGAACAATTACCCAGAGCTGCAGGGATTTGAGACCCCAACCTGTTGGATTGCAGGCCAAGGATTTGCAATTTCTCCAACCTCCCAAGTTCAGACGGGATCCCACCTGTCAAGGAATTGTGCGGAAGATTAATGATAGATAAATTAGAGCAATTACTGAGAGAAGTAGGGATGCTACCTGTGAGACTGTTAAAGCCCAGGACCAAAACAAGCAGAGACGTGCACTTGCCCAGAGAATTTGGAATACTTCCACTGAGACCATTGTAGGACAAGCGGAGATGCTGTAAGTTGATCAGGCCACCAAATTCTTCTGGTATGCTCCTCGTGAAGTTGTTCTTGGAAAGTCTAATCCACTGAAGGTGTGTGCAATTAGCAAGGGATGTGGGGATGGAATCCATCAGATGATTATCCATGAGGTCGAGAACTCTCAATGCCTTCAGTTGGCCAAGCTGAGGTGGAATCCTTCCCATCAAAGAATTGCTGGAGAGATTCAAAGTGTGCAGCAAGGAAAGGTTCCCTATGGATGGAGAAATGGTACCTTCCAATCCTAATTGAGGGAGAATGATTGCAACCACTCTGTGGGTATTTTTCCTGCACGAAACCCCATTCCACGAGCACGCGTTTGACGACGCATTTGCAGTCCAGGTGGAGAGCGAGTGCAGGGGATCGAGAGTAACGGCGTTCTTAATGGACAGAAGGGCTTCCACATCCCTCTTCTCCCCATCTCCATGACCTGCCCATGTCAAATCTTCCTCCGCTAAAACTCTCTCTTCTATAACAGAAAAGGAACCACCTATATCAGCTGCTGCATTGGCAAAAGCAATTGCCAACGCCAGGTACACCATTTTAATTAAAACACCTAGCTCCATCTGCCTTTATTTTCCTTACTCTCGTGCTTCCTCAGCTAAGAATAGTCCAGTACTAAATGTATATATAACGCATTTAAGCCTCTCACGTCATCATTTAGCAGCGGCTTACGTATCCACAATTAATTTGAAGAATAGCTAGTCCTATTTAATGGAGAAACTTATCCCATATGTATGTATATGCATTTCCATATTTCAATGTACATCGCTCAATGCACATGACGATACTATTTGTCTTCCTAATGGTTAGCTCCGACAGAGATTGCCTCACATCACTAAATTACTAACTAGAGAGAATCTTATACTTCTCTAGAACTTTCAAAAGCTAATTTGTTAAAATATTCTAAATGTTGAAATGTTTAAAATATAATTTAGGATTTACAATCTTTTAGTTAATCCATTTCATTTAGTTACATTAATTGTTAGAAAAAAAGGTTATTTAAGAATGATGAATTTTTTATATTTTATTGAAGTGAATTAAAAATATTGTTGAAATATATAAATAAATTAAGATTGGAAATAATAATTTCAATTATAATAATTAAATGAATTAGATGTTAATAAATATAAGTGAGAAGGTGTGAGAAATTTATTTGTTTAGGTGTTTGAATTGTACTGTTCAATTTGATGACCATATTAGAATTAACAAATTTTGATAGTTTGGTTTAGATTTATTCTTATGAAAAACCAAACTAGTTTATGACCCTAAATTTATACCCGTAAAAATCAACCAACATAAGGAGACCATTAGAACTTGCTCGCCTTCATTCTCTAATATTTCAACATTTGAAGGATTGATGTTGTCTATAAATATTTTTGAGAAGTTTGTTAAATTGAGAGGGTCATGCTTTGCTTAGTTAGATCCCTTACTAGACTTATCAAACAACTTTGAAAAATGTATAAACGATGATAACAAAGTATGTAATGGAGCTAGGATGACAAATGAGAACTACTCTACTACTTTGATGATAATGTTATGGTACTCTTATAAATGCTTAAAAAAATGTTCTTCAATAACTCTAAGGTCGTCTATGATGATTTCTTAATGACTTAATTGTATTTTTTATTACAACACTTCACACAAATCAACACAAATACTTGCTAGATTTGTTAATAGTCCCTAGTAAGAAGTTTGGCATGTTTAAAATTTGAATTTTAAGTTTTAAATATTCAAGCTTCGTATGCATGATATGGAAATGACAAAGTTGCATCTATATAGCTCATGGAGCTACCATAGAGCTATTTATGGGATATTTAGGGACCACAATAAAATATTTCATAATACGATAAATAGAAATAGGATATGAAAATGTCATGAGTTAAATTCATGCAATAAATTGCCACTTATAAATTAGCTAGTGCATTTAATAAACTATAACCAAAATTATTATAAAATTTCTACCATTTGATTTTATCTCAAATTTATTTTTCTTGTGAAATTTAGAGAGAAAGAGGATAAAACATGTGAAATATTGAGTGGATGAAATAATAAGAAGGAGAGCGAGAAAAAGAGATAGAAAGAGGGAGATGATTAGAGAGGGGGAGATAGAGGGATAGAATGAGAGAGATAGAGAAAATCATATATAGAGATTGGTAGAGAGGGATATATAGATAAAAGGTAGGAGAGATGGAGGGAGAGGAGTGTACTACACGCAAATATTAGTAGGTATGCTCGTGTAAATAGATGTAGACTCGTAACAAAGTTTGGTAAAGCATCCGTTAGGTAATACTGGAGGAACATGAATTCAATTGTGGAAGTCGATTCATGTTGACTAAAGTCGTGCAAAATCGTACTGAGTGATGGGATATTAACGCAATCGTGGAAGTATCCAGCAACTATTAAAAGGCATTCCAAATATTTGCTCCACTGAACACGACAGGATGACAGTGAATGCTTTCCACAAGATTTTTTTATTTTTTTATTTCGTGCAAATTCGTTCCAGTGAATAACTTGTTCTCAACGTAATTGTAGTAATTAATATTTAAAATTATCAAGTAATGTAAGGTCAAATGAATTGGGGAAAGGGTCGGTCACTTTAATTTGCACATCTATATCAATTTCAACAACATTTTTCCTCTTCTATTTATAATATTTTAGATTTGTCAAATTATTTTAATATTATAAATAGGATGATAGATAAATTCTAATTTTATTAAAAAGGTCAGATTTATAGTTAATATATAATTTTTTTGTCATATTTTTATAATATTTATTAAATATATATAACATTAATGTTTTGATGGATTGTGAAAACATTAAAGTTTAATTTTCTTTTCAATGGATTGATCAAGAAATAATGTGTTCATGACTTTCTCACAGAAGAATCTTATAAAAATATTTATCAATAATGCTATCATACACAAATAGAAACGAGAAGAGAAGGAATCAATACATTGAATAATCATCCTAATATTAAATCTCTTATGTTACACTATAGTCTACACTAATTCTTTTATTATTATTAAGAACATGTTTAGAATTTTAAAACAAATAGAAGCAATAACCGTAAATAAAATGTTGGAATTTTTATCAAATTCATTGTTTATAACTGGGTTTCAAGTAGAAAAAACTATTCCAATTAGCTAGCACAATTTAATTTAAACACAACACACAAAACACTAAAAAAGTATATCGGTATTGGGTTCTTAGTTTTATAAGTTATAATTTTCTTATGTATCAACTCTTTTTAACATGCATTGATTATGTCTATTTACCCACCTATCCCTATGCATTTTTTTTATCTAACTTGGCACAAGAATTTCCATGTCTTCAATCATTTTTATGGATGTAAGGCTGAAATTGTATTCATAGATTTAATTGTTAATTTTAGAAAAATTAAATTTAACATTTCTCTAAATGTTATCCTATTCATGGTTCAATAACTCAATGGATTATAACATATTTGCATGATGTTTTAGGTATTTTTATTTCATTTGAATACCTTTAATTACATTCATTTAGTCATCAAGGAACATTAAAAAAAACATCCTTTTTATTTTAGAATCATGATATATACAATGTTGGACATTATTTTTGCTAGGATATGTTGTTGTCATTGATGTCAACATATTCCTGTGTTTTGGTATTGTAGATAATTGTTTTGGTGGTTTGGTGATTGTAGTGAGTTGACCTTGATGGTTTATCTGCTTGGAATATTGGAATACTTCATTTATTATTGGTTTCAATGATCTGAAAGTTTACTTGATCATATCATTAGATCCGGTTTTAGGTTTGGTCATTCTACTCAGTGGTTGGCAGAGTCTGGTTTTTTATCTAGGGAGCTATGGTATGATCATATATTGTGTTGTGGATTTGGGAGAATGTTTTGGATGTTGGTGTGTATCTTCATTACAAGTGGTTCATGATTTGGTGCTCTGGAAGCTATCTCTCTTATCTGACTTGGTAATGTTAAGTGTTCTTGAATGTTAGCATGTTGATCGATGAAGATTTGAATAAGTGGTGTTGGTGCAGCTATTGCAGATGGTTCTAATGTGCTTGTTGGTGTTTCCTAATCATGTAATATTTGTCTTGGTGGTTTGCATAGATTATTGTGTGAGTTCTTGATGATCTTTGTGGTCCAGTGATAATCTTCGTGTTATGTGGTATTTTGGAGGTGTAACATGTTGTGATAGATCTTGCCAAGATTTTCGATGGTGGTGCATGTTTTAGGAGTTGATTTAGGTCCATATAGATTTTGTCTATGGAATTGTATTGGTCTGGTGGTTGATTTATGTATCGTGTGATGCAATTTTATAATTAGGTGCTATGGGTTTGACTGACCTTTTAGTCAAGGTTGATGATCTGTATAAATAGGTGAAATATTCATGTAATTTAGGGTAATAGGTGATGAGTCTGTATTATCAGAGAGTGGTGTATGTGTGAACAAGTGAATTGACCTTTCAATGTGGTGAGTTGAGAAGAGATTGGTGAAGGGCAGATATTTGAGTTTAATCGGAATTGTCATCACGAATTAGTAGATGAATTTTTTGTAGTTCATTCTTTTTGGATTATAGTCCAAATATTTTTGTAAGGTAGTGAATCTTCCCCAAGGGTTGGAGCCTTCCAAGTCATTGTAATTTGAGCAGTGTGCTCTATGCAGTGTACCTGAATGCATGTGCATTCCCCATTATAATATTTACACATACTACTACAAAGTATCATCTTATTGTGGGTAGTTTCCCACCATGGTTTTTCCTTTAACCAAGTTTTCCACTTCAAAAATATTGGTGTTATGTATGTTGTTGTTACCTTTCTTTTTGCTGCAGTTGATCAGATATGAGATTGTGCTTAATTGATCTAATCTAGTGAAAACTGATTCACCCCCCCTCTCAGTTTTCTTTCTTGTTGTATCCAACAAATGGTATTAGAGCTAGATCCTCCAAAAGATGCTTAAATGCTTAAGGAGATCCGGGATGGCAACTTGTGTGTTTAAGAAGGAGAGTCTTAGATTTGATGGAAATAATTATACTGTCTAGAAGGACCAGATAGAAGTTCATTTGAAGTGTCTTGGTGAAGATTATTGGAAGATTACAAAGAATGTTTACAATGTTCCTCTGAATGGATTGGTTATTACTGATGAGATCAAGGAAGATGAACATAACATAAGGGATAAGGAAGTGTTTCTGAGTGATTTGACCAGTTCAGAGATGACTAATGTGATGGGACTTCAGACTGCACATGAGATATGGAAAAAGCTAGAGGTCTTGTATGAAGGAGATGCACAAGTTAAAGTTGCTAAATTGCAGAGTTTGAAGGGAAGAAATGAATCATTAAAGATGGGAGAAGATGAGAACATAACTTCCTTTATGGATAAAATGAATGAGCTTGTTATGAACATCAGATGTGCTAGTGGAACTCTTGAGGAAGATGAGATTGTTGCTAAGGTATTGAGATCCTTGCCTTATACTTATAAAGCTAAAGTTGTTTCTATTGATGAGATCTGGAGTGTGACTACTGTGGCAAGAGATATGTTGGTTGGTAAGATGGTTGCATTTGACTTGATCTAATTTGGAGAATCACATGGCAAATCTAAGACTGCATTTAAAGCCTCTATATTCATTAAGCAACTGTATGATCCAGGAGAGAGTTCATCTAGGGTTTCAAGAGATGAAAGAGAGATGGAAGAATAGGAGAAAGAGTTGGATGAGATTGAAGCACCTATTGCTTGGAGATTGCCTAAGGGAGCTAGTAAGTATGATGGAAATTTACCTTTGAAATATTTTTCTTGTAATAAGATAGGACATTTTTCTTCTAGGTGTCCTAAAAGAATGTCTAGGTATGATAAGCATGAAATACATGATAGATTTGATAAGTGGTGTTGGTGCAGCTATTGCAGATGGTTCTAATGTGCTTGTTGGTGTTTCCTAATCATGTAATTTGTCTTGGTGGTTTGCATAGATTATTGTGTGAGTTCTTGATGATCTTTGTGGTCCAGTGATAATCTTCATGTTATGGGGTATTTTGGAGGTGTAACGTGTTGCAATTGATCTTGGCAATATTTTTGGTGGTGGTGCATGTTTTAGGAGTTGATTTAGGTCCATACAGATGTTGTCCATGGAATTGTATTGGTTTGGTGGTTGATTTATGTATCATGTGATGCAATTTTATAATTAGGTGCTATGGGTTTGACCGACCTTTTAGTGAAGGTTGATGATCTGTATAAATAGGTGAAATATTCATGTAATTTAGGGTAATAGGTGATGAGTCTATATTATCAGAGAGTGGTGTATGTGTGAAGAAGTGAATTGGACTTTCAATGTGGTGAGTTGAGAAGAAATTGGTGAAGGGAAGATATTTGAGTTTAATTGGAATTGTCATCACGAATTAGCAGATGAATTTTTTGCAGTTCATTCTTTTTGGATTATAGTCCAAATATTTTTGTAAGGTAGTGAATCTTCCCTGAGGGTTGGACCCTTTTAGGTCATTGTAATTTGAGCAGTGAGCTCTATGTAGTGTACCTGAATGCATGTGCATTCCCATTATAATATTTACACATACTACCGTAGAGTATCATCTTATTGTGGGTAGTTTCCCACCATGGTTTTTGATAACTCAATGATGAACCACTAGTACCAAACCAGTACTGAGAGGGGGGGTGAATCAGTACAAACACAAATGCTGTCCAAAACTGGTTTGACAGTAAATACTCCAAACAACTGACAACCGTGAATGCTTAATCAACACAGACTACAACCGGTAAAGCCAAGAGTGTCTAAAACAAGTATTGACCGGTTGAACACTTAGCTTTTCATTTAACTCAAAACAAAACTACCATTTCACCCTTATGCATGAACAGGTAATCTATCCTCTGATTGTCACAACAGTTAGTTCCGTATGCTTTATAGACAAGCATAAAACATAGAACCATCATATGCTCAACAGGTAGTAACAAAGCATCACAAGATAAAAGCATCACACATAACACACATATTTTTCATGTGGAAACCCAACTGGGAAAAACCACGATGGGGATGAATACCCACAAGTTGCTTTTGAACTCTTTTGAAGTCTGCTCTGTTAGGAGCCTTGTCCAGTTAAAGACATTACAATAGGTTATGCTAGGAACCGATCCTGTTAGGGATCGCCAGGTTAAGGGATAGCAATAATACCCGATAGGGTCACCTTGTTAGAGGATTTCAAGAACTCAATAGCTAAAGGATCTCTAGAGCTCTATAGCTTCTAAGAAATCATTAACCTCAAGTTAGCCGGTTAAGGGATTTGAATCAAGCTTGTTAGGACCACCCTATTAGGGGATTTTGCAACAAGCCAGTTAAGGCTACCCTGTTGGGGGATTTTAGAACTGTTGAAGTGGTTAGAGATCAATAGGAATTACAATGATCTATTAACAGCACTCAATGCTAATGCAGATCCGTTTAGGCTCCTCTTCTCCTTCTGCACATTCACTTTGCAGGTATCTCTTCTCTCCTTTGGTCTGGCAAGAATCACGTATCACTTCCCTTGGATAAACATTCACAATTTTTGCCAACAACCCTAGAAAGAAACACAACATCGACCTTATAGGAAACAGACAGGTCGGTAGCAAAAACCCTAAACCCTAAACCTGTTAGGTTAAGTAATTGAAGCAGTTCAATCCTAATCGTTGAATCATACTGCATTAAATGCAACAGTATTGAATCGATCTCAAGACATTCTCCATCATCCATTTTCCACCAATTTCATGGTGGCTGATAACCCTTCACGCGTTATCACCGTTTGACAGACTTCGCACATTCTCGAGGTAGATAGGAATAGTCTTCTTCATGCTAGATCCTTCACGTGCACAGAGCTTACGTGGCAACACGATTTGTTTTCCATTATACTACAGACTCATCACACGAAGATCACCGATTGAGTCACACAGACTTGAGGTACTCCAATCGGAAATCCTAAAGTGGAAGCTACCTACCAATCGGTAGTCATACAATGCTTCCATGTGCCGGTTGCCATAACTACATGTTGGTTCACCTTGACACGCCGGTTCATCTTGAACAAATATACTGCTTCACTTTGGCATATAAATCAGTCCATACATATGCCAGTTCCCTCTTCTCACATATCACATATGTCGGTTCACTTCATAACACATATTGACATCAATGACAACATACAATGTCATTATGTCTTCATGCTGGTTCACATAATGCCAACAATCTCCCCCTTTGGCATTGATGGTAATATACAAAGATATCTTCTCTACTTCACATCTTCTCCCCATTTGCTACAGATATATTTTCGCTTCACTTCTTCTCCCCCTTTGACAACACTACCAAAGTGGAGGTACAAGCATCTCTGTTTCATCATGCGGCTCCCCTTGAGGAGTAGCATCCTTCAACACATCAATCAACCAAAAATTGTCTTTCCAATACCTGACTGATGTGGAACAATTGCTTTTAGTTCACCCCCTAAAGGGGCAGTACCCCCAATTCACCTCTTAAATGCACAAATGTAGTCTTTGGTTGAGGCTTGGTGAATATGTCTGCTAACTACTCCTTACTGGACACGTGCTCCAGTGCAATCTCTTTATTCTGAACCTTTTCCCTCAAGAAATGGTACTTAAGCTCAAAATGCTTGGTTCTAGAATGTAAAACCAGATTCTTTGATATATTGATAGTACTTGTGTTATCGCAGAATATGCTTACCAATTCAGATATAGGGATCTTGAAGCCTTCCAGTACATGCTTCATCCAGATTGTCTGAGTGCAGTTCATGAAAGCTGCAACATACTCTGCTTCCGCTGTAGACTGAGAGATACAACTCTTCTTTTTAATCATCCATGAGACCAATCTACCACTGAGAAAGAATGCACCATCGGTTGTGCTTTTTCGGTCATCCACATTACCCATCCAATCAGCATCTATGAAAACTTTCAGATTGAAATCATTGTTGTATGGGTACCACAATCCATAGTCAACTATTCCCTTCAGATACCTAAGAATCCGGTTGACTGCAATCAAGTGGGATTCTCTTGGACTCTTCTGGAACCTTGCAGTAATGCCAACTACATGTGCAATATCCGGTCTGCTATGCACTACATAATGCAACTTACCAATCATTGATCGGTATTCCTTCTCATTGACATATTTGGACTGAGTGATAAAGATTCCATCTTTCATCTACTGGATCTGCAGTCCAATAAAGAACTTAATCTCCCCTATGAGTGGCATCTCAAACTCTTTCTTCATCTCATTAGCAAACTCATGACTCATCTTGTCATCTCCTCCAAAGATAATGTCATCAACAAAAACCTCACAGATCAGGATCTGATCTCCTTCAGACTTCAAGTAGATATTACTATCTTTACTTGTTCTCTCAAATCCAATCTTCATAAGATGGGAATGTAGGTGCTCATACCATGCCCTAGGTGCTTGTTTTAGACCATATAATGCTTTATGTAGCCTGCACACCATATCACTGTCTTTAGATAGGGAAAACCCATCTGGTTGCTCTATATATACCTCCTCTTCATGTACACCATTTAGGAATACAGATTTTACATCCATTTGATATACTTTGAACCTCTTAAAAGCTGCATATGCAAGAAGCATACAAACTCCTTCCAATTTGGCTACAGGAGCAAAGGTTTCTCCATAGTCTTCTCCTTCTTCTTGAGCATATCCTTTGCATACCAATCTGGCTTTATTCCTAATCACTATGCCATCCTCATTCAACTTATTTCTGAGCACCCATTTGGTGCCAATGACATTTTTATGCTTAGGTCTGGGTACTAAGGACTATGTACCATTTTTCTCTATCTGATCAAGTTCCTCTTCCATTGCCTTGATCCAGTCTTCATCTTTATGAGCCTCTTTGAATGATTTAGGTTCAAATTCAGAGATCATACATGAGTTTTCTCTGATCTTTCTTCTTGTAAGGATTCCTACATCCTTATCACCTATGATCTGCTTAGGATCATGATTCAACTTGACATACCGAGGAATGGTCTTAACTGGTTCTTCTTGCTTTTCTTTTTCATCCTCATCTTCATCAGTATCAGCATTCACTAGTTCAGGGACATTATTATTGGTACTTGGTTGGCTAACAACCGGTTCCCAGAAGGTTGCAACCGGTTCATTTATAGCTTGCTCACTGTCGATTTCCTTAGTTTTCTCAAAGGATTCATCAACTCTTACATTGATATTTTCCATAATTCTCTGAGTCCTATTGTTGTATCACTTGGAAGCTTTACTCTTGGTGGAATATCCTAAAAATATTCCCTCATCACATTTAGCTTCAAATTTGCCCTGATGTTCACTCCTCTTGATGTAACATTTGCTACCAAATACCTTAAAGTAGCTAACCATAGGTGTCTTACTGGTCCAATATTCATAAGGAGTTTTGTCCTTACCCTTTTTGATGAGTACCTGGTTCATAGTGTAGACTGCAGTGCTCACCGCTTCTCTCCAAAAGGTGTGAGCTACCTTTCCTTGAATCAACATGGTTCTAGCTGCTTCAACCATAGTTCGGTTATTCCTCTCTGCTAGGCCATTCTCTTGTGGAGTCTGGGGGGCAGACAGCTGTCTCTTGATGCCAAATTCTTCACAATACTTGTTGAATTCACTGGAAGTGAATTCCCCTCCTTGATCAGTTCTGAGACACTTGATCCTTTTACTTCTTTCCTTCTCCACTAATGCTCTGAAAGCTTTGAACTTCCCAAATGCTTCAGACTTGTCTTTCAAGAATGTGACCCACATCATTCTTGAGCAGTCATCAGTGAGGATCATGAAGTACCTATCACCCTGCACACTTCTAGTTTTCATAGGACCACACAAATCAGTATGTACAAGATCAAGCAAGTTGTCAACAATGAAAGATTTACCTTTAAAAGTTGAGGAAGACATTTTCCCCAATTGACATTCTCTACACAAGGTATTATCTGGTTTGTTTAGCACTGGCAACCCTCTAACTCCCTTGATCTTACTAGCCTTTACAATGTTATCAAAATTTATATGACAGAGTCTCCTATGCCATATCCAACTATCATCAATCTTAGCCATAAGACAAGTACTTACATTTGCATTCAACTGAAATAAGTTACGTTTGGTTTGCATGCCGCTGGCCACCAATTTACCATCTTTTCCTTTGATTCTGCAAACTCCATTCTTGAATTGCAGAGTGAGGCCACTGTCATTTAGCTAGGCAACACTTAGAAGGTTGTGTTTGAGACCATCAACCCAGTACACATTGTTAGCACTACTCTTTCCATTCAAAGAGATGGACCCTCTACCCTTGACCATGCATGGTGCATCATTGTCAAAGCGAACCACACCACCATCATACTCCTCTAAGGATAGAAACTTGCTCTGGTCACCAGTCATATGGTGAGAACAACCACTGTCAATGATCCACTCATTTGAATTATCAAACCGGGAGACAAGAGCCTTCTTGTCTGCCACATCTTCCTTTACAACAACAAACACAATGTCTTCATTCTCTTCATCTTCTGATTTTTCATCTGTAACACCTTCATCAACTACCACAAAATAGTTTCTTCGGTTTCCTCCTTTGAATTTCTTGAACCTTTCTGGTTTATCCTTGTTGTCACTATTAGGATAGTTCATAGCAATATGTCCTATCTGGTTAAAGGAAAAACATTTCAAAGGTAGCTTACCTTTGTATTTACCAGTTCCTTTTGAAAATTTGCTGGAAAGAAGAGCTCCAAATTCCATCAGAAACTCTTCATCATTCATTTCTCTGCTCTGACTAGGTTCCCCACTAGTCCTAGCCTCTTTTCCTTTTCTGGATGGTATAGCAGATGTTGGAAAAATGGTGTCTCAACCTTGCATTTATGTGAGGTTACTATTTATAGTAAGTTTTTATTTGAGCACGAAATAGTGCGAAACTCTCCCTGAAGCTTCTGGTTGGCTAGATAAGCATTCCGGTAAAGTTTCGTCGCAAGGTCACAGCTAGTTTTGAAGATATTAAAGTTTTCGTCTTGGAGGGGTGCAATAAAATATTTAAACTTAATTTTGGGGACTTTAGAGGCTCCGAAACGCCCTAAAAAGTGGCCGTAACCGGCGAAACTGGTTACGAGGTGATAGAGCACTTCGCGAGCTTTCCGGCGCTTCAAACGGTTCGTCAATCGGACACCCGGTTCTCAAGTTATGGCCTCCGGAAGTTTGTACTCCTGAAATAGGAAAAATAATTTGTATCGGATACATAAATGAGCTGTAAAAGGGAGCAACACGTGTTGATGTGTACTTTAACATGTCATAGGGCATCTAGAAGGGAGATAAGGTTGGCTACACCTTATTGGGTGGTTTTAGCCCATGGTTTTGTAATACCGTTTGACGGTTTCTTGTATTGTATCTCCTATTTATGAGGTGTGTGAGATAGAGGTTGAGTGTAAGAGTCTTATGGCTATTGAGTTGCCTCTGAATCTCTGATTAGTGGTACTCCTGCGAAGAGCTTGCTCTGCAAGTATTTTGTAATCTGTTTTTGATTGCTGAATAAAATATTGAGCTGCTTTTGGAGGGTGGGGTTTTTCTCCCGAAAGGGTTTTCCCCACGTAAATCATTGTGTTGTGGTATGAATGTTATTATATCTATTTCTATTTTATGTAACTGTTGTAATGATCTGAAAAATTTTTGCATTACCCTCCTCTCAAGGTTAGTGTAGGAAGTTGTTTCCGCTACTTAACTTCCTTACAGCAGAGGCTTTAAAAGCTGATTCTATCTTTTGAGCACTGCCATCAAAACTATTCAGCTCATAGGCTGTCAACTTGGCTATGATGGAGTCCAAGGACACCTTAGACTTGTTTATTGATCTCAACTCCTGAATAGTAGCAACCCTTATTGCATAGACTGACAAAAGGGATCTCAGGACTTTGCTTACCATAGTGGAATCTTCTATTTTACCACCTACACTCTTGATTTCTCCAACAACCATTTTGATTCTTATTCCATACTGCTGAATGGTCTCTCCTTCAACCATCCGCATGTCTTCAAATTTTCCTCTCAGGCTTTCTTCCTTAGCCTGTTTTATATGCCCATCACCACCATAGATATTTTCAAGAGCATCCCATACCTCTTTGGGATTTGCCTTGTCTTGAACATCAATAAATTTAATGTCAGATAAACTACTGATGAGGGCTTCCATGACTTGCCCATTTTCTTGTATCTCTCTCTTTTGGTCATTGGTGAGAGTACTGGTAGGAACAATATATACATTTTCAACAAAACTCCAATGTTGAACACCCATGCTTTTGATGAATATCTTCATCCTGTCTTTCCATATACCAAAGTTTTCCCTGTTAAACTTTGGACCTTCCCTCTTCATCATTCGACTAGGATCTTTTCCTCAAGCAGTTAAGCTTGCAACACAGAGGACCTGGAGGTGCTCTGATACCAATTGATAACTCAATGATGAGCCACTAGCACCAAACCAGTACTGAGAGAGGGGGGGGTGAATCAATACAAACACAAATATAGTCCAAAACTAGTTTGATAGCGAATACTCGAAATGACCGACAAACACGAATGCTTAATCAACACAGACTACAACCGGTAAAGCCAAGAGTGTCTAAAACAAGCATTGGCCAGTTGAACACTTAGCTTTTCATTTAACTCAAAACAACACTACCATTTCACCCTCATGCATGAACAGGTAAACTATCCTTTGATCGTCACAATAGTTAGTTCAGTATGCTTTATAGACATGCATAAAACACAGAACCATCATATGCTCAACAGGTAGTAACAAAGCATCACAAGATAAAAGCATCACACATAACACACATATTTTTCACGTGGAAACCCAACTGGGAAAAACCATGGTGGGGATGAATACCCACAAGTTGCTTTTGAACTCTTTTGAAGTCCACTCTGTTAGGAGCATTGTCCGGTTAAAGACATTACAATAGGTTCTGCTAGGAACCAATCCTATTAGGGATCACCAGGTTAAGGGATAGCAATAATACCCAGTTAAGGGTTAAACCCGGTAGGGTGACCTTGTTAGAGGATTTCAAGAACTCAATAGCTAAAGGATCTCCAGAGCTCTATAGCTTCTAAGAACTCATTAACCTCGAGTTAACCGGTTAAGGGATTTGAATCAAGCCTGTTAGGACCACCCTATTAGGGGATTTTGCAACAAGCTAGTTAAGGCTACCCTTTTAGGGGATTTTACAACTATTGAATTGGTTAGAGATCAACAGGAACTACAATGATCTGTTAATAGCACTCAATCCTAATGCAGATCCATTTAGGGTCATCTTCTCCTTCTGCACATTCACTTTGCAGGTATCTCTTCTCTCCTTTGGTCTCGCAAGAATCACGTATCACTTCCCTTAGATACACATTCACAATTTTTGCCAACAACCCTAGAAAGAAACACAACATCGACCTTATAGGAAACAGATAGGTCAGTAGCAAAAACCCTAAACCCTAAACCTGTTAGGTTAAGAAATTCAAGCGGTTCAATCCTGACTGTTGAATCATACTGCATTAAATGCAACAGTCTTGAATCGATCTCAAGACATTCTCCACCATCCACTTTCCACTGATTTCATGGTGGTTGATAACCCATCATGCGTTATCACCATTTGACAGACTTCACACATTCCCGAGGTAGATAAGAATAGTCTTCTTCATGCTAGATCCTTCATGCGCATAGAGCTTACGTGGCAACACGATCTGTTTTCCATTATACTGCTAACTCATCACATGAAGATCACTGATTGAGTCACATAGACTTGAGATACTCCAACTGGAAATCCTGAAGTGGAAGCTACCTACCAACCGGTAGTCATACAATGCTTCCATGTGCCGGTTCCCATAATTACATGCCGGTTCACCTTGACATGGCGGTTCATCTTGAACAAATATACTGCTTCACTTTGGCATATAAACCAGTCCATACATATGCCAGTTCCCTCTTCTCACATATTACATATGCCGGTTCACTTCATAACACATATTGACATCAATGACAACATACAATGTCATTATGTCTTCATGCCGGTTCACATAATGCCAACAATTTTTCCTTTAACCAAGTTTTCCACTTCAAAAATATTGGTGTTATGTATGTTGTTGTTATCTTTCTTTTTCCTATAGTTGATCAGATATGAGATTGTTCTTAATTGATCTAATCTAGTGAAAACTGATTCACCCCCACCTCTCAGTTTTCTTTCTTGTTGTATCCAACAAGTGGTATCAGAGCTAGATCCTCCAAAAGAAGCTTAAATTCTTAAGGAGATCTGGGATGGCAACTTGTGTGTTTAAGAAGGAGAGTCCTAGATTTGATGGAAATAATTATACTATCTAGAAGGACCAGATAGAAGTTAATTTGAAGTGTCTTGGTGAAGATTATTGGAAGATTATAAAGAATGTTTACAATTTTCCTTTGAATGGATTGGTTATTATTGATGAGATCAAGGAAGATGAACATAACATAAGGGATAAGGAAGTGTTGCTGAGTGATTTGACCAGTTCATAGATGACTAATGTGATGGGATTTTAGACTGCACATGAGATATGGAAAAAGCTAGAATCTTGTATGAAGGAGATGCACAAGTTAAAGTTGCTAAATTGTAGAGTTTGAAGGGAAGATATGAATCATTAAAGATGGGAGAAGATGAGAACATTACTTCCTTTATGGATAAATTGAATGAGCTTGTTATGAACATCAGATGTGCTGGTGGAACTCTTGAGGAAGATGAGATTGTTGCTAAGGTATTGAGATCCTTGCCTTATACTTATAAAGCTAAAGTTGTTTCTATTGATGAGATCTGGAGTGTGACTACTATGGCAAGAGATATATTGGTTGGTAAGATGGTTGCATTTAACTTGATCTAATTTGGAGAATCACATGGTAAATCTAAGACTGCATTTAAAGCCTCTATATTCATTAAGCAAATGTATGATCTAGGAGAGAGTTCATCTAGGGTTTCAAGATATGAAAGAGAGATGGAAGAACAAGAGAAAGAGTTGGATGAGATTGAAGCACCTATTTCTTAGAGATTGCCTAAGGGAGCTAGTAAGTATGATGGAAATTTACCTTTGAAATATTTTTCTTGTAATAAGATAGGACATTTTTCTTCTAGGTGTCCTAAAAGAATGTCTAGGTATGTTAAGCATGAAAGACATGATAGATTTGATAAGTATGATAGATATGAGAAGCATGATAAGAATGATCAGCCCTACAAGCTCTATTAGAAGTAAAAAAATTAGAAGTACAAAAACCAAAAGAGATGCTATTATGGTGTTGATGAAAGTGTGACAGATGAAGAATCAGACAATGGGAATTCAGGAGATGAGTTTCTATTTATTTCTATCAAAGAAGATGATCTAGTACATGTGAATCCTACAAGCTACATTGTTGAGGATAAATATTTGGCTCCTAAGATTGTACATAAAGATGAATGGGAAATTGATAGTGGTTGTTCACATCATATAATAGGTGATAAAAGTAAATTTGTGAATATAGAAAAGTATGATGGTGGTAGAGTAAGATTTGAAGATGATAAAGATTGTGTGATTCATGGTAGAGGCTCTATATCTTTTAATGGTAAGAATAACACTGATGATGTCTTATATGTTGAAGGATTAAATCATAATCTTCTGAGTATTGGATAGATGGTTGACAAGGGACACTAGTACATTTGGAGTAGTTTTTCGATGACTGTTTGTCGGAACTCAGACAAGCAAACATCAAAATTATGACCTATTTTTTCATCGCTATTTTTTCAACAGTGATTCCAACGACGGGATTCACATTGAAATTCAGACGACACCACGTCAGAACTTTCTATGCACTAGCGACATGTTTTTTTGATGAGGAGACATCAAAATTTTGACCTCCTTGCATCCTTTATCATCGTAACCTTTTGTTGATGACCCTTTATTTATCATCGTAACATTTACCGATGCATTTTACTTTAGCAGTGTCCATCGGGATAAGTCTAACCAAAAGTCTCATCAGATATCGACAAGACATGATTTCTCCATTGCTGCTAGTGTGTGTTCTGTCGATGGACCATCTTCAAGGAAATGCCATAATTTTGACGATTACAATTACAAACGAGGCTGCATCCTGTGACATTTTTGTCGTTGCAGGCATGGCAACATCATCGGTTGTCTTTTGGTGTTCATCGGAATTCCGACCTTCCCCAACATTTAAAACAAAAAAATCCTGACTGCTTTTTTCTACACCGATGACCCTTTATCGTCATAACCTTTTCTGATCCATTTTACTTTTTGCCAGTGTCCATTGGGATAAGTCTTACCGATAGTCTCATCGGCTATTGACAAGACAAGGTTTCTCCATTGCCACTAGTGTGTGTTCTGTTGATGGACTTAAACAGTGTATGTTATACCAATCACATGTTTCTACTTGTCAGTATTATGACCAGGTTGACTTTTGCAGATTAAAAAGGATTCATATTAGCAACATTAATATTAGTGAGCTTACAAAGGATTAAGCATGGTAGGTACTTCATTATCAAGAAGATAAAGATGAAATAGCTACAAGAATGCATGAGAAGGCTTATCATAAGGAATCATAATAGTATTTAAAAACCTCATTATCATGTGTGGAGAGGTTTTTGATGTTTATTTGAAGGTTGATCTATGTGAAAACAAACTGCTGCAATAAAAATTTAACATTTTCCTTGCATTTCATGAGTGAAATCTGAAGCATATTGTGGTTTTATTTCTTCATATTGATTTGAACTCATTGGTATTTTTTTGGTGGATTTTATGAGAATAATTTTAATTCATTTTTAAGGTTTAGTCAATCATTTTGTGCGCCAAAACATTGACTGTCCCGAAGGCTGTTATTTAATAGTTTTTATTAGATTTTGGGGTTTATTATGGATGAATGACCCATTCCACTTTTTGTTTCTAACATGGATTATGGAATGGGTCTAATATTTTGTAAAATAATAGATACTAACCATATGTGTGTAGGAGAAGCACGAATGTTTGAATGGTGATCACCAAATCAGCAAGTTGTGTGTTGTGTGAGTAGGGGGTGCATGGTACCATGTATTTGATCTGAAGATTTTCCTTAATGATGGTATGTTTTTATGATGGAATGTGTTAATATATGTTAATTCAAGGTGAGACAACATTTTTTTTCATTTGGAAGTGTTTGTGGGGTTCATTTTGAGAAGGCCCTAGTCTTTGTTCGTAGAAAGGAGGGTTTGTGTTTTGGGGTAACAAATGAGCATGGCTCTTTGAATGGGCATTAAAATACTTTATTTTGTAATGTAAATTAAGATTTTTTTTGAATTTGGAGTATTGGTTGTAATTTTTGGGGGTACTTTCTTTGTAAAAGTGGCCTAATTAGGCCTAGTTTTGGGGTAAAAGTCATTATTCTATATAGTTGGTCCAAAGGAGTAGTGTGATTATTTTTGATATGTTGAGTAACGCTGAAAAGGGTACCTAAATATGTGATTATTTTTCCAATTATTTTGGTAATTTTGGAAGTTTAGTCTGAAAAACAAGATTTGGACACCTAATTGGAGAAATAAGCCTAGTTGGTACCTAGTTTTGGGTTTGGGTATAAACCAGTCATTTGGGACTTTTAATTATATTTAATTATGTTTTTTGGGGTATGAGAAGACCCTAGTAAGTGGTAAACCAAGTTGCGAAGGTTGAAGTCAAGTTTTGGTCCCTTGAGAGGGCTCAATGTTGAAGGGTAAGTTGGTAACCATGTGGGTTAAAGTTCAAAATTACTTGATAATTGTGTGAAGAAACAACCACCTAAGAAGGAACTTGGAGGAATCCAAGGGAAATTAGGCTCAGATCAAGACCTAGCTAGAATCAGAATTAGGATCCAGGGGTTTTAGTGAAGAATCAGTAACTTAGTTTAACACTAAGTTTTGAACAGTTCCACCTCCTTTTATGCATGCTCTTTCTTCAAATTTGACCCAAAATAAACTCAAAATGAAAAATGAATGAAAAAAATGAGGCAGTGTGTCTATTCTAAAACATAATGAATAAATGTTAAGGAATGAATAGAGAAAGTGTGTCTATTCTAGAACAAATTAGCCTCACAAAACCAATGAGGCATGCATTCACTTATCATGGGGAACTATCTCATAGAAGCATGTTCACAACCTGCAACATTGAATATGTAACCTGAAAACAAGATTCTTAGCATCAATAAGATTAACAGTGGAGCATAATGAAATATTGAAAAGTGTGTTACCTTATTGAGCTTCTCTTTGTTTGAAGAATAGTTTAATACTCTACTTAACAGGGCCAACCACACGAAGGTGGAAGCTCATTTGGCCTCTCCCCCCCCCTAATATCACTCTAAATTCCCTGTTAATGTCTAAAATTCTTTCATCCATTAATGAAGCACAACATTCATTCATTATCACATAATATTCATTAACACATAACATTCATTAGCACGTAACATTCATTAACACATATCATTCATTAACATTCATTGACACATAAAATCCAATTGTTAACATATAATAAGATTACCATCATTTTTTTTTTCTTTTTTTTTGAAGATTGAAATTAAAGACTAAGTGGACGATTGTTGTCTTCATCATTTTTCCCCTCTTCAGTTCTTTTGCCCTTTGCTCGTGATCTAGTTAATGTATGCCTAGTCATGTACTCATGATGATGAAACATATGCAAAGGGGGGTCTGCTACAATAATAAAGAAATGGGTTAAATTCATGAGTTTTATTATTATTGTTACATGTATTTCATTAATTAAAAGAAAATTACAGGGGTGCTCTTTACCTAATGGGGCCACATCATCTTCCTGATCATTTTGTCTAGCCTCATCCTCAACATCCTGAACACTCTCTAAATCCTCTGGAGTTGAAACACGAAAGGTTACATTAATCAATACACCAATTGCAATTAAATTTGTTTAAAGGAATAACAATGGTCCTTTTTACCTAGTGGCGCTCCATCACATTCTTGATGTTGTCTACCTGGATTATGCTCAACTTGCTCACCACGGTCTACATGCTCTAAATAAAAATGAAAAAGGTTACATTAATTACTACACCAATTTCAATAAAAGATGTTTAAATATAATAATCATTACATGCTCATCCTGAACATCCCGAACACCCTCTAAATCCTCTGGAGTTGAAACATGAAAGGTTACATTAATCAATACACCAATTGCAATTAAATTCATTTAAAGGAATAGTAGTGGTCCTCTTTACCTAGTGGGGCCCCATCACGTTCTTGATGTTGTCTAACTAGACCATGCTCAACTTTCTCACCATGGTCTACATGCTCTAAAATAAAATAAAAAAAGGTTACATTAATTACTACACCAATTTCAATTAAAGATGTTTAATTGTAATAATCATTACATAAAAAAAATTTGTTTAGCACGTGAATACCTCCAATACTAGGATGCACACCATGACCTTCATCATGTGCAGGTTGTGTTCCACCTTGTGTAGATTGCATTCCAATGTCATGTGCATTGCTATTATTGCTTGATTATTTAAAACAAATATAGTCACATTATGTTGTAAATTAACATCGAATAGATTATTGATCAAGTATTCAATTTTAAATAATTTTCATTTAGCTTATTTACATGATTGACAAATGCACTAGATTCTTTTGTCTACCCACTCAATCCTTTTAGACGTTCATCCACAACTCTATAGCTCTCCTAGAAGGCAATTTTCATGTCATCTTCTGTGAGCACTCTATTGAATTCAGAGCCCTGCAATTTTTGCTTAATATTATGAATTTTTCTTGTATTATTAATTATTAAAAAAATTATTTGCAATTTATTATTTTGATGCGATATTTCATTTATTGATACTTACAATTCATGCGACAACTTTCATATAACCACCAGAGCCGAGTTTGTGTTGCTCGTGCTTTTCTAGTCTTGCCTTAGTTGCCTTTGATGTGTCAAGCAATCTATGAAAAGTTTGAAATATGTTAATTATATAAATATAAAGAGTAATTAGTACATAATTACATTCGTAATAGTATCACATATCTTCTTCTGCCTGGTGGTGTATTTCCTTTTTTCCTTTCAACTCTCTCCTTTGCATCCAAAATCAGGTCCTTCCACTCCCTCTCTGGAACCATGGGGGACACTCGTACATTTTGTTCTTCTCTAAATGTGTCCTATACTGGTCCCTCACATGCTTTACATGTTTTCCAACTTGGTCAAGTACCTTGCTTTTCTTGAATGTGTAATTTTAGAACAACCCAACCAAATGGTTTATGAGCTCATCTTTTGACTTTTTTTTTTTCTCATTCCACCATTTACGTATGGTGGGCCTAGAGATCTCCAATGTAATTTCATTAAGATTTTTATAAAAAATATCATTTCCTACAAACAAATCATGGGATGATTAATCTAAAATGAGTGATCAATAAGTAAATTACAATTACTCTATATAGTATAATAATTTTAGAGTACCTAGAACCTTCTCGATCTTTATGGGAAGCAAATCTTCGGTCACCACAAATGTGACCGGCAACATTCCCGTACTAGCAATACGGAAAGATCCAGGAAATGTTGTTATGGTATCACCACTAGTGGCCTCTGCATCCTCATGTACATGTCTTGCTGCAGAAAATGAATCCACTATGAAATGCCACCAAGAAAGAACACTTCAAGGAAAATAAACACATAAAAAAAGAGAGGAAAAGAGGGATCTACCAACTCTGGGGTCAGTATGATGTGCACTACTAGATGTCTGCATGTTGCGTGCTGCCAACATTGCAATTGTCAATATAGGTGGGGATGATGGGATCTGATGAGGCGATGTTTGCACAGGAACATGGACATCACTTGAAGAATAATACATTAAATATAAAAAACATTAAATATAAGATAAATAACACAATGGTGTAGGAGCACCAAGAGTACAATGAGGAACTAGGACCAATTTTTTAAAGTAGTAGTTTTAATGTATGGAACATGGACATCACATGAACTACCTCGAGTACCCTGATCATGGCCACCAACTTGATGAGGACCCAATATTTCATGTAAAAACAACACATACATATTTTAGTTCCTGACATAAAATCTAGGATAAAATATAAACCATTTTTGAACTTATGTTATAATTAAAGATTTCATTACTGCTTACTTGCATGTTTTGTGCTCGTTGCATCAATTGTTGCAGCCTCTCTTTTATTGCATCAATTTGAGGGACTTGATATGCCAGAGCAGTATTAATTTCTCTATTATTTTTTTTTTGAATCTTTCTCATCATTGCGACAGGGTCTGTGAAATATGCAATGTCATCATCACATATTAGTGAGTCCAGCACTGTATTGTCATCAGCTAATGAAGGTGCCTTTCCTCGAACATCCGTCTGTGACAGGAATATTAGTAACATTATCAAAATTACTCGAAAAAGATTAAGAAAAGAACATAATAATATAACATTTTGCTTCTATCTAATTTGTACAATTACAACGACGTTTATCTTTTGGGTAGAAGGGTGCTATAAGAGGGATGAATGTCGCCCTATGAAAAAGATTAAAAATTAAAAAAAAACATTAGCAAAATGAAACCAATAGACTTAACAAAAAAACTTAATAATATAATGGTAAATTGGAGTCATTAATTGAAGGTTGGTTTAAATAGTAAATAGTATGGACCACCCCCATGATAGTAACTTTGTTTGTAGATATGCGATTCAAATTGTAACCAATTAGCAACTCTTCTCCTGCACTTATTGATTTTATCGCACATATAAATACACGATTTCCCTCCAAATATTCAATTGGGTTGCTTATTAGTTGACCCAGGTTGTGTCCTATTTATAAAACCTGCAATATTCCCTGTTGCTTTTGGCCTTCTGCCAATGTACATAGCCACTCTTTTACTTTCATCATTATCTTTCTATTGTATATAATTCGCTGAAAGTGCATACCTACGCATACTTTTTTTTGATATTGAACAATCCGCATCCAATTTTTATAATTGTAACAAGGTCCAACATACTCCATCAATTAATGAACTTTGTTGTAATGGACCTTTATGTTGTGCATGGAAAATAGGCCCAAACCATGTAATGACGATGGTGTTATGCGATATATCCTCTCATTAACACAAAAATCAGTGTTTATTGGAGGAACTTCCTTGGGTACCCATTGTTTCTATAGATGTTTGTACCTCAAGGACACCTCGATGTCGCCTATGCTCTCATCATCGTAAGAACATGACCCCCCTTGATAAAGAAAAAATTGCACGTGTTTATTGAATTTTCTCCTAATCTTTTGACCTTTAGTTGATCTCCCTCTTTTAGATGCACTATATGTAGTACCCCTCCTCGTTTGAACTTATTAGACTCATATTTTATTATTGTTTACTTTCAGTGGATACATTACCATTATGTGTTATTCAGACTTATATGACATTAATTCATGCTTTATATGGATATGAGATGCCTATTTTATTTACAGTATTTCAGTACTTGTGATTTATGGCATTTTATGGATTATTGCTATGTACTGACACTTTACTTTATCTATGCAATGTGTAATTATATGTTGCGTGTCTACGAGTGTATTGGATGTGAGGGGACAATTTTCCTTCACTCACTCTGGTGAGATAGGGAACGTTGTGATTCTCCTTCATTGGTGTGCGTGTCGTGTATTATATATTTGTATATAGGCATATGTGGTTCGATGATGCAGGTCATTGCAGGTACAAGTACCAAGTAGGTATGGGGTATCGTCTCCACCTGGCGTCATAGGTTTGAGCGTGCCTTATTTGTCCAATGGGAGTGGAGGAGATAGTGGTTGACCCTAATTGTACCTCAGTTACACTCTTGTGAGTGTCATTAGTCGATCGTCCCTTTTGATTTTGTTCGGCCATCGAGTCAGTTTGTTTGACTTTTTCAAAATCTTTGTTTGGGTCTTCTCAGTTTGTGTGCCCTAGTAGATGGAATTAATTAATTGAGTTTATGGCATCACTTTATAGTTAGCATATTTAATTTATGAATTATAATGCTTTAGTGATTATGAATTTAATTAATTAAGTGAAGTGAATAAATTTATTTGCAAATTACATTATATTAGAAATATAATTTTATTTAAATGTAGTAGAAAATAAATTTGTTGCATTTATTATTCTCTAGATTTTAAAAATAAAATTTCCTTCCTTTATTAGTTTGCAAATTTCATGATTGTAGAAATATAATTTTATTTAAACCTTAGTGGGAAAATAAATAAAATTAAATACATTTGTTGTTCTCTAGATTTCGAAAATAAATTATAAATAAATAAAATCAAGTAGATTTACTTTCCTTAGTTATTTTTTTTAGAAAGTTAATTAAATGGGAACGAGAAAAGAAAAAAAAAGGGAAAGTAATGATTTTTGGGAAATTGCATTTTCATTTACTTTTTGTGGGAATTAGGAAATAAAATAAAATCTTTTAGTTTTTAAAAGGAAATATTATATTTTGGAGAGGAAAAATAATTTCAACATAAAAAGGGTTAGGTTAAATATATTTTTAAAAATTATTTTGGGAGTTCACAGGAAGGAGGCAAGGATTTTTGGTGAAGAAAAATTATTTTGGAAGCAATATTTTGCTGAAAAAGAAATTATCAGAGGATTGCTGGTAAGAGGGATTGGCTTGGAAACCTAATTGCAGGACTAAGCTCTTCCACGTGAATCTTCCAGGAAAGCTTCACAGGTTGGGTTGTTTTGCCTGGTTTTGTTTTCTTTTAATAAAAATAAATTAGTTTGTTTGAATCTCCAATCTCTGTTGTGGAGATTCTCATGTTTATTATTTCTTTTCTCTATTTTTAGTTTTGGCATTGTGAAAATTATAGGGGGTTATGCTTGCAAAATTTTGCCAGATTTACCCTCCTTTGTTCCATATCATTTTCTCTGTGTGTTATGTGATTCTGTGTTCTTCATGTTTGTGAAAAGAAAAAAAAGAAAAATAGGGGATTTAGAAATCTAGGTTAAAATTTATTTCCTATGGTTTGTGAAAAAAAAAAAGGTTTTCCCTTTTAAAGAAATTTGGGTTTTTTTTTAATCAATCTCATTTCAGTCTTAGAGTTTGAATCTTTTGGCAAGATTTATTTGCCAGTAAATATTATGGAAGAAATATTGGCAAATTTTAGAAAACAAATTAGCAAATCTTAGAAAACAAAAATATATATATATAAATTTTATATTCTTGTTGTGTTTTATTAGACTCTATTGTCTCAGAGTAGGAATGGGGAGATTTTAAAATCTCTGCTGAAATTTTCCTTTGGAAAAAAAAAAAACTGAAGTCTTATTCTCTGAAAAACAAAATTTAGATTTAATTTAGATTTTAATAGATATATATATATATATATTTTATTTTAAAAAAAGGAAGTTTGGGGAGGGGGTGGTAGCTGCTACCAAATGATAGCAAAGCTACCATAAGGTAGCAACGCTACCTTATGGTAGCAGTGCTACTATAAGGTAGCGGCTGCTACCCAATCACAAGGCTGCAAAAAAAATAAAAAAAATGTTACCCTTGCCTCCTGTGTGTGCAACACTGTGCATGCTGGGTGTTCATAAATTTATCAATGTTATTTTAAAATTATATATATATATATATATCTTTTTGTAAATGGTGATCTTTTAATATATTTTTGGGATATTTGGGAAAGGATTAAATCATGAAATCTAGTTTTTATATATATATATATATACACTTTTAATATGACATATGTTTATATGATATTATTCGATGAATATATATTCATATAAATATGTTATATTATTATATATATATATATATATATATATATTTATTTTAGAATAAATTCTTTTTACTTTAAAAGCATATATTAGATTCTTTTATTTATTTAATCATGGATATATGTTAGGGGGTTAATTTTAATATGATTAAATTTAGCCTTTTTGAACAAATGACAAACTCTACTTTCTTTTATCAATAAAGAAGTATTTGCTATTTTTCCAGAAAATTTGTATTTGCAAGTATTTGATGCTTTTTACTATTTTAGAAAGATTGCCTATGATAGGATCTTTAGATTAAATGGTATTTTATGGTAAAAGTATATTTCATTGTAAATCTATTTTTGAGTGGTTGTCATGTTGTAAAGGTTGTTTATACCCCTTGGTCAGGTGTTGTTGTGTAAACCTGTTGATGTGAGCCATTGTGTGTTTTATTCCAAATGGTCAATCCCAGGTTTATGATTTGTGTATCCTTCACCTGTAAATCTGTCAGGATTAGTTATGGTTGTCAGTTTCTCCATAGAGTTCTCGTAGAGAGACCATTCCTATTAGTGTCTTATGAGAGAGAGTGGCTTTTGAGCGGGGGCCGCGCCCAAAGTGGATGACAGGATAACCCCTCAAAAGTCAGTTAAGAAGTGATAACCTAATAATTGATTAGGGGGTGGTTAGCTAAAATATTAAATTAAGATAATGTGCCTCGGGATGTGGTGAGAAGGACTGGAATGTCAAACCTACCACCTTGTCTTCACGAAGGGATTGGTAGGGTCCGCATGATGCTTAGATGGAGCTGGGGGTTCAGGAGAGGTTACCAGGATAACCCAAGATGGCGGCCGGGACCTATGGAGGCCTACCTGGGGTAACCACCTTAAGCCATGCGATGACACTCTCTCCTTAGGGTCACTAGTGTATGTGAGTTGAGTTACATGGGTTTGCAGAGTCATGTTATACTGTTGTACTTGTCTTGTTTTGCTTGCTTGAGGGTCTTTTGCTATCTCCTAACATAGTGGGGTGGTTCCACTTTGGGATCACATGGTCGGGTGGTAGTGCAACTTCCCATCGGATATTTGTGGTCATACCTTCATGCGAGGATTGGCTTCGCTGGTGTTTCTTGGCTCGTGACTTGTGTATCAGCTCATGTTAGAGATTATTATATATTTGAGACCATGTGGTCATTGTATCAATAAACTATGTAATCCTTGGCATTGTAACCTATGTATTCAATTGTATTATTGGAAGCCATGTAATTATTGAATATTGTAATCTTAATTCAATGGGATGTATGTTATTACAGTTATCTTTCTTCCTATGTGTAAATGAATCATTGAAAATAAAATTATTGTAACACTTTACATCTTTCAATATGGAATTCAGTTTTATAAGAATGGTTTTATTAATTGTAATCAAATTTCCTAATTAGATGGATAATTGGATTAACCTTTTGTAGTTGTTTAGTTTTGAAGTAATCTTCGTTGGTAACCCTTTAGGATATCTTGTGTTAGACTTCCGTTGTGTTAATAAACGTACAATGTTATTATTAATGCACTTAATCTTTTAAAAAAATGATTATTCCACCTTCTAGTTGCCTAGATTTATTGTTTTCCTTTAGGGTTCCTAGCGGGGCATTACACTACATGTCTCACTTTCATCTCCTCTTCGTTAATTTCCCTCACTTGAGGAAGAAAGATCTAGAAAATACCTATTTGGTGGTACCTGCACTCCATCAAATGAAGAAGTTGGCCCTAAAGTTGATGTTGAAATTAAAGTTTGAATAAGCCCAATTGGGGCCTCAAGTGTTGATAACTGTATTAGATTTATTGCATTTAGGAGGGCCGAGGAGGTAGAATGAGCTATAACATGTGGTTTCGATGAGAAAAAAAATAAAGTTTTGACAAAATATTATTGCTAAAACCTAAATTATTAGTAAAGAGAAAGCAATCAATTAATACAAGGTTTCTATAGGGTGTATTGACTTATACATGTCATTCCATGACACTGTGCAAGATCCTCATCAAAGGGGTTTAGGTTCTTGCATATGTAATTCATTTATCTTATGTTAGCTAAAAATTACATGATACGTATGCTATATTCTACATAGTAGACAACATGAACAATATACAGACATCATAATCACTGTATATATTTTTTCCTTACCTTTCATTTACCTAGAAAGTACAGGGTCCTCAACAAAAGGGTTGACGATGTTTCCAGTCAATTACCTATTTCCACCAAGGATGACAGAATCAGACAAAATTATATACATATAATCAACTTTCTGAAAGCCGTTGAGGCTATTTATAAGACTTATCTTGATGAACACAACCAAGGATAAAAGTGTATTGGCAAAGGTTATAATGAAAAAAGATCATCAGCATAGCCAAAGGCATCGGGATGTGTCATTTTGAGTCTCTCCAATGCCTGATTAAGTGATTGGTCAGAAGATCATCGGGAAATATTATGCTGATGGAACATGATGTAGCGGGAAAAGTTATACCGAAGGAAAAGGTAATCGAGAAAACTATGCTTGTCATCATGACACATTTGAAGTTACCCCAATTCCTAATGATAGTATTAGGTTGACATATACCAATAAAGAAGGAGTTTCATCGGCTTATGTTACCCTGACAGGAAAGATAAAGTTTTTAAAAGGAAAAGGGATTTTGTTGATGGTGCCAAAGATGAAGTTTCATCGGAGAGACATATGCCTATGAGCCATTGTCATATCATAATTTAAAACTAAAACAATGAGCTTTTATTAAATGCTTACATCAAGTAGATTTATTTATGGTTCACACGAGGTAGATTTATGAGAGGATCATCATTACAAAGCTGTATGCAGATGTATTGGGCATATAATCAAGATTTCTTGACATAATTTGTACACAACAAAGAAATTGATAGAACGGAGAATTGAATTCCTGAGAGTTAGAGTTCCACAGAAAAGAAAAGAGTGTTAAAAAGGTATGAATCTAGGGCTAAGAAATATAAGAAAGAAGAGGAAGCCTTGATTCGAAGACTGAACCAAGTTATGATACAAAAAATGCAAGCACAGAGCCCTAAGTCTAGAAGATCGAAACAATATTTTTTGGGGAGGGACCAATTGGAAGATAAATACAAAAATGTTGGAGATGTGTGCACCAAAGTGAAAGGATACAAATTGTTCCTATTTCACTACCTGTGAAGAGATAAGGAAATGCCATTGTGCAACCCATGGAAGACCAATTTGGGTAAGTTGATTGTCCCAAATGTGTTTGTAAGTGTGAAGTTGCTAGAAACCCTAGTGAAAAACTATAATCCATGTGGAGGTATATTCAAGCCCCCAATGGAGATGCCTTTATTAGGTTTTCTATTTGTACAGTGAATGAAGTATTTAGCCTAGACCCCAACCTTGATAAACCCTTGTCTTTCGAAGAATTGGAAGAAGAATACCTTAGAATGGATGCAACATTTACTGGGTGGAAGTTAGCTATCCATAAGAAGGAGGAAGGTATACTGACAAAATAGGATGGGCCACCATTCAACATTGAGTTATTCAGACATTAACTACAATATACTTATATGTCTTGTGGGCAGTTAGGAGGAGCTGAAGTTCCTGATCTAATGAGTACTGGGTTGTTAGTCTTAGCCTCAGATATCTAAATGTATGAGCCCAAACCATTTGGTTATGCCTCTAATCTGGTAGAAAAATTACATGAGGGTTTCCTGAACCTTAGGGATAAAAAAAGCCCTAATTTCAAGTTTTATCCATTGTTGATGCATTTAGTATTGTTTTATGGGCATTTTAGGGGTATGTGGCCTAAGGAGTTAGTTCTTAATACTAGAAATAGGGAAGGGGAGGAACAACTGGTTCAATAATGGACTTCTATTTGGGACTCTCATTATGTGAGATCAAACTACATAAAATTTGAAGAGTGGATAGAGAAACCATTATATAGGATGTACAAAGTTCCTTGTGATGGATCAATTTCAAATGAGATTAAGGCATTTTTTAGGCCTAAAGATTTTGATGATAGGCAAATTGTGAATCATAACTGGGGAGATTGGTACGTGCACCAAAACTTTACTTGTTTTAGGATCTATGGATTTGAAGGAAGCCCATACATGTTACCAAAATGTGTTCCTGATAGAATAACATATTTGGAGATTGTAAGACAATTAAGTGTCTCAAATGCTAAACACTTTGGAGATCAACATATGAAGGCTTTCTTTCCTGGAACTCTTAGTTTTGGAGATTTCACTATTGCTTCTACAAAGGCATATGAAATAATTGACATGAAGTTAACGAAGGAGTATAATTTTTTTGAACATAGTGCAAGAAAAAACTATGATCTAGAGGGGTACATCCACTTGTGTAAGAAAAGACAAAATCTAGGAGGTTATGTGCACTTGAGTTTAGAAGTAGAAGACATCTTCAGAAATATGAAAGATGTAGAAGTACAAGAGGTAATTGATAATTTGAATAGAGAGATAGAAGAAAAGAAACAAAGGTTGATGGAAATGGAGATAGAAGAAGATGTGTCAGAAAGTGAACTAGATGAACATGAAGTTGTTTCTAGATATTGGGAAAAATAACAAGAAGAATAACCAAATGAAAATGAGCAAATTGTGACTACGATGGAGATTCATGCAAATTCAAGGTTAGAAGAACATTCTACTTTTTTAATAGATGATGTATTTGTGAAATCTAAAGAATTTAAATATTTTCTCTATAATTTCAAAGGCAAAAGGTTGAGGGAATCTATCCCACATATAACACCTGAAAATTGAGGTAGAGTTGTTGAAAAGGTTAAAGGAGGATATAGAAGCAGAGATGGTTACAATCATTCCCCAAAAAGGGAGGCAATTACCTGCAAAAGCCGGAGTAATTTTGTTTCCAAGATGGGATTTGAGTGTATCTTTTATTTTTGACAGTCTATTACACTCCAACAAGGATTTCAATTTGGACATTCAAGGAGTAAATGATGTGTTTATTGGATCCAGGTTTGACCAAGATGAGGAAGCCTTAATGCTATGGGCATTGTATCCTCTGAATAAAAGGCCTAAAATTATTGATGTGGATAAAGCATTTGGCCATATGATGAAATTGAAAGTTATAGAAATTGATCCCATTGTTTTCGCAGACATTGGAGTCGACATTTCAAAGTTCAACATAGCACAAATAATTAGAACAATAAGGGAAAGAGATCAATACAAAGGATTGTATGAGGAAACCATAAGAAGAAGTGGACAATCTATGCCAATGATACTTTCCTCTGATAATTCAAAATGGAAAAAGAAATGTGAAGAGCTGTAGAAGGAAAATCAAAGAATTCTTAAACAAATGCGGAATGTAAGATTTGATACTGCCTCTTTTCTATTGAATAAAAGATTTGTAAATTTGAAAGGATATTTGGAAGAGTTTTGGGTTATTTTTCAAAAGAATGTGGACAAGGGTATGTGCAAGATCATGGTGGGCCAAACAGGCCCTTAAGTGGCAACGAAAATTAGAAAACAAAGTGAGGCAACTTGACATAAAAATTTGAATAAGCTACCCACATTATTTCAAAAATATGTAAGAATACAATTTGTAGCAAATTTAATGTAGTTTCTAAGATACTAGTTATTTTTTGAAAAAATAAAACCTATTTGACTAAATTTAAAATTCCAATGTAGTAGTACTAAAATTTCAAGAAAAAGATAAGAAGCAGGTGTCTGTCTGACCACCCTAATCACAATAAAATTGTAATTTTTTTAATAAGATTTTAGTTATACGTAGGAGACTCATGTCCAGATGTGACACATATGTTTTTGTATTTTTTTTCAAATAAATAATTAATTATGATTTTTTTACTACAACTTTTTAAAATTATAAAAGACTCATATGTCTATCCACCATAACTTGGTCAAAACTTTATGAAATTCAAATTTTTTATTTTAATCATATAGTATATGAAGCATATAATGTGATGCATATTTTTGATTCAAAAACTGTGATGCCATTAAAAAAATAGATATTTTTCAATCAGCCTATCAATCAGAACTTTAGTCAGAATGCTACCACTTTTTGGCCCCTCGTGATCTTGCACATACCCACAACGCTATACCACATAATACAATAAAGAATAGATTGGGAACCATACTTCTTGACAAGACTTTGGAAGGGGTAGATGCTAAAGAAATTGAGAATATCAAAAGGCTACTTGTAAAACATGAAAAAATTGATGCAGAGTTACAAACTAAATATGATGAATGTAAAGACATAGTCCAACATGGTATCCTAGTGCTAACTGGTCAGAGGGGAGAAATCAAGGATAAAGACAAGTAGATTTTAGAATGCCAAAATCTATGCAGTGCTGCCCTTAATGTTTCCCAGTCAGATGGAATTGATTTGAAGGAAAAAATTAGAAAGATGGAACAATTCGTCACATGGGAGATTGTTGTCAGGTACCTAATCCATGATGCAAATAGCTACAAATCAGAAAAGTACTTCGAGCATATTTAGAAATGTGGCGAGATACTTGGGGATTGAAATTATTTTCAAATATTCCAAAATGTTACCTTAAATTCTTTTATGTAGAAGAATTTTGTCAGTTGGTGTAGTTGCAATTGCCCTTTTAGAAAATGTTTACAAAATGTGTAAACCTAGACAAGGGACCTAAACTGTTTGACATAATGCCTTAGAGAAATATGGTCTCATAGAATGTTTGATAACAAAGATTAATATGCACAACACAAAGACCTCAAAGAAAATAATACATTCTTATTTATTTATTTAAGCTAACATGATTATAATATTGATTAAAACTTATCATTTTTTCTAATAGGCTCCCCTACAGGCTAGTTCATAGCTATTTAATTACACTTACTATGACAATTCAAACATAAATTATAATTCAATATATATCCTTAATTACATATTGGTCTAATTACCTCCACTGTGTTAAATTATTATATCCTTTTAGATTGCACTCCACTTCATACTTATTGTTCTCTAATCACATTTTTTATTTAAGACCTCACAATCTCATTCTACTTCTATGCTACCTCTCAACTTCTTCCCTTAACTCTTCCCATGCATTTCTTGGTTCCAAACTAAATATAAATAACATCAATAATATTCCAATGATCTGATTTATAGTTCAAGAGGAATTTCCTTCCACCAAACTAGAAGAGCAAGTCATCTTCAAGAAAATGGGCCAACTAATTTTGCTAGGGTAGTTATAATCTCATTGTTTCATATAATGTTTTATGTTGTGGGAGTTGTTTTATTTCAGAATTAGTTAGGCTCTACTAATGCTTTTCAAACTTTCCTAATAATTTGTGGGGTATTCTATTGATATTTTTGTGTGCACAATGGATTTTTAATTTATAATGCTTACAAAAGATTGGACCAACTTCAATTTGTACCAATTAATTTAGTTTCTTAGATTAGAATCTAGTTCAATTATATCTTATAAGGATTTGGACAAGTCTCTCATTATAGTTTCCTAGAGTTATATGAGCTAAATAACTATTTTAAATTAAAGACATTCACTTAAGCGAAATTTGAGTACCATGACACGCTATAATAAAGTTAATGAATAGTTTGACTATGCTGTGAAAGTGGCATATATATTTTAATGAAATTGTGTGAAATAAAAATATAGAATTTTTAATATGTTTTATATGTTTATTTAAATTTCAAATATAAAATATTAGATTATTTTTAAAAACTTGATAGTTTTCTTTGATCATTGAAATTGTTCAAATAATGATACTATCTCAAGAACTATTCTCTCATCTAGGGCATCACATTTTTCAATATAATTTAAACATAATAGGTGAGAGATCATCAATAATAAATATATAATACTAAAAGTGAAAAATAGGAATATATAGTTAAATGTATTGGTGGGATACCCATGTGTTTGTGAGAGAGTGTTTGAGTGTGTGAGTGTGTATTTTGAAAGTCTATATCATACACTGAGTTCATATAATTAGAGTTGAAATCAAAGATGATACTAAATAACTAAAGTGTATTGGTGCCACCTTGAATAACATCATCTAAAATAAATTTTAAATGCCCTTTGAATATGGGGATAATACATAAAGAAAATGTATGCACCAGTAAGGTGGAGTCAATTTGACCTAGAATTAGAGCTTAAATTTTTTGAGGAATCATGTAAATCCTTATATTTATTTCCATCTCATCCATTCTAATAGTGTTTAGAGATGAAGGGGAGTAGGATGACAATTAAAATAGTAAGAGAGCATAAATATGATTGTTCCAATAATCAACCAAATGAGGTAAGTAAAAAAATAAATATCATTCACGTTTAATATTGATTGAGAGATAATTTGTGGTAATAATATAGAGTTTTAATCAAATTTGAATTATAATAATTTATGATGAAAAGTAGATTAAAAAACTATCTTCCCATAATTGTTTACCATGTGAAGTTGTAGAGTGTGCAAATGAGTCAAATGAAACACAAACATTAAGAATTAATGAAAGGGTACATGAAAACATTTAACATTATGATGATTACAAAAATTCTAATTTTACCCATAATTGTTTACCATGTGGAGTTGTAGAGTCCGTAAATGAGTCATTCATTTTCAAATACTCGAATGAGCCCCACAAATTAATAATTAATGAAAGGGTACATGAAAACAAATGTTATGATCATTAAGAAAATTTTAATTTTAAATCTTTATATTCTATGTTTGAAGAGAGTCATAGACCATAGTATTTTAAATTTTGCCGATTCTCATATTGGCATTATATAGGTAGCTTTATTTGCATGTCTATAACAATGGTTGAATTCATATGAGATAAATTCATGCTTATTTTGTAAATGAGACAAATATTATGTCTATTTCAGAAAGAAATCAACCTTGTGTTTGGGCACTAATGAGTTACTTGTAGAGAAAAGAAAAGAAAAATTTAATTAAAATAATAAAAATTGATATTTTTAGAAACTGTGATTTAGATCTATGGAAGTTTATTCTTTGCTTCTCAAAAAATTTATTAATATGAATGGAAGTGGAGATAATTCTGCATTTTCAAATAATTTCTTAAAGTTTATAACTTGGCACCAATCACTACCACACATTTTTATTAGTAACTCTTTCCGACATGTTTTGGTTATATCTATTTTAGATATTAAAATATTGGAAACTTGGAGGAATGTCTTATGTGTTACATTAATCCCCACATCAGCACTGGAATGAAAAATATCTCTAATAATGCATACCAAACTGATGCCAATCTGCATCAATCAAGTCTCTACCAGAGGGAAAGAAACTCCCAATTTGTCTCCAGGTACTCAAGTGATTCTTTGGGAAAAGGTTTAGTGAAAATATCTACAATATGCTCTTTAGTGTTCACATAAACCAGTCTAACTTCATTTGCTTCCACCTTTTCCTTCAAAAACTTATACTTGATATATATGTGCTTTGTCTTAGAATGAAATACCAAATTCTTTGATATATCAATAGAAGTAGAGTTATGACAGTGAATAACTACCAGTGCATCACCATCCACCTTTATATCCTTCAATATTTGCTTCATCCATAAAACCTATGTACAGTTAGTAGCAGCAGCAACATACTAGCTTCAGTAGTAGACAAAGAATTGCATGACTGTTTCTTGCTGATCCATGAAACCAACTTCTTTCCAATAAAGAAAGCTCCACCAGAAGTACTTTTCTGGTCATCAACATCTCCAACCCAATTGAAACATTTGTATATGCACATAAAGTGAATTTATCTTCCTTATGGTGCCACAAACCATATTCTGATCTACCTTGCAAGTATCTAAAAATCCTTTTCGCTGCAATCTCATGATTTTCTCTAGGATCACTCTGAAATCTTGAAATGATGCAAACAACATTCATAATGTTAGGCCTAGTCTAAGTCAAATAAAGCAAACCTCCAATCATAGATTTGTATCTTGTAGGATTTATTGATGTAGAAACATCTTTTCTTGTCAATTTGTCACTTGTAACCATAGGAGTACTTACCATTTTAGAATCTCGCATACCAAATTTCTTCAACAATTCCTTAGCATATTTAGTTTGATAGATAAAAGTACCTTTGTCAGTCTGAGCAATCTATAAACCTAAGAAAAATTTCATCTCACCAATCATAGACATCTCAAATTCTTTCTCCACATTCTTAAAAAATTCTATGCATAATTTATCTTCACCTCCAAAAATAATGTCATCCTTCAATAATCAGTATATCATCATCAGTGATCTTATAATATAAATTACTGTCAGCATTACCCACCAAGCTCTAGGTGCTTATTTCAATCCATATAAAGCTTTCCTTAACCCACAAACCATGTTTGTATCATCGGATATTAAAAAATCATCAGGTTGCTCAATATAAAATTCCTCATCAAGATCCCCATTCAAAAATGAACATTTAACATCCATTTGATAAACCTTGTAGTTTTTATAAGAAGCATAGGCAAGAAATAATCTTACAACTTCAATCCTACCTATAGGTGCAAAAGTCTCTCCATAATCAATTCCTTCCTTCTGAGAATATCCTTTACAAACCAATCTAGCCCTATTCCTTATAACTTGACCATCCTAAATCATTTTATTCCTAAAATACCATTTAGTTCCGATAGCATTCTTATTTTTAGGCCGGGGAACCAAAGTCAATGTGTTATTTTTCTTAATGTGATCTAATTCTTCTTCCATACCTTTCAACCAATATTCATCTTTACATGCCTCAATTACTGATACTGGTTCAACTTGTGAAATTAAACATACCTCACTAGTTGCTAGTCTTCTTCTTGTCATCATTCCATTGGTCTTATCCCCAATTATCTGATCTTTAGAATGATTCAATCTGACATACCTAGGAGTCCTCTAACTCACTATTCCTCTTCCCTGTTCTTCAATTACAATAGAATTCTCTGATACTATTAGAGTAACTAGTTCAAAACTCTATTCTGATAAAGGTGCTACCAGTTTAGAAATAATCATTTCTACTGTCAGTTCCTTCTCACAAACTCTGATTTGACTTTTGTTCAGCTCATCTACTTTGACATTATCACTCTCCACAATTCTCTGCAATCTCTTGTTATAGCATATATATGCTTTGCTTTCATTAGAATAACCAATAAATATGACTTCATCACATCTAAGATCAAATTTTCCAATGATATCATCTCTCTGGATATAACATTTACTACCAAATTTTTAAAAATACTTAACTATAGGTGTATAGCCAAACCATAATTGATAAGGTGTCTTATCAATTTCTCCTTTGATATGTACTCTATTGAATGTATAAACCATTGTGCTCATTGCTTCTCTCTAGTAGATATGAGGCAGACTAGATTCCATCATCATTGTTCTAGTAGCATCCAAAATAGTTATGTTCTTTCTTTCCACAACTCCATTCTACTGAGGTGTCCGGGGAGCAGAAAATTGTCTTCTTATACCATGCTTCTAATAAAAGTTATTAACCTCACTGGGTGTGAATTCTCCACCATGATCTAACCTCAAACATTTAATCTTCAATCTTGTCTCAGTTTCCACTTTAGCCTTAAAGGTTTTAAACTTTTCAAATGCTTTAGATTTTTCTTTTAGAAAAGTAACCCACATCATTCTAGAATAATCATCAATGATTATCATGAAATATCTATCACCTTGAAAAAACTTTTAACTCTAGCAGGGCCACACAAATCAGTATGAATAAGATCAAGAACATCATTTAATTTATCTTGTATACTCCTAAAAGAGGTTCTTACATGTTTACCTATTTCACATTCTTTACATATCGGATTATAGGGCTTCATAATCTTAGGTATATCCCTAACTACCTTAGTTGAACTGATTTTTACAATGCAATCAAAATTCACATGACACAACCTTTTATTCCATAGCCAACTCTCATCAATTTGTGTAATCAAACATGTCTTTTCACTAGAGTTCAAATGAAATATATTACCTTTTGTCTATGTAGCAGTTGCAATCTCCAAACCACATCTGTTAATGATTTTGCATTTTCCATCCTTGAACTGTAATTGAAATCCCTTATCCACCAATTGTCCTATACTCAAAAGTTTATGCCTTAAACCTTCAACATAATAAAAATTGTCAATATTGTTCGTACCATCCAATGATATAGTTCCTTTTCCTTTGATCATACATACTTTGTCATCTCCAAATCTAACTAGACCGCCCTCAAATTCTTGCAAAGACAAAAAATTCCCTTTATCTCCAATCATATGAAGTGAACAACCACTGTCAATTACCCATTCATCCTTGTCTTCAATTTTAGCAGAAAGTGCCTTCTCTTTAGGTACATTTTCTTCTAGTGCCAGATCATCTTCCTTGATAGCTAGGAACACCCATTCCTTCCCATTGCCAAAATCACTAGTAGATTCTTCTGTTGGTTCATCATTAGAATCAGTAATGCCTTCCTCATCCACTATATAGCATGATTTGTCTCTATTTTTCTTGTACTTATTCTTGTTCTGATATCCAGGGTTAGGCTTAAATGATCTTCTAACTCTTTCTTCAAATCTTGAATTCTTTTTAGAACATCTAGATGCAAAATGACCAATCTTTTTACATGCAAAACATTTAAAAGGTTATTTTCCTTCATACTTACTTCCTACCGGTCTTTTATTACTCTTCTAGCAAATAGTGCTTCAAGTTGCTCAAACTCATCATCTTCTCTCTTCATATCTTCCAATTCCTTTGCATATAAATATTTCCAATCTTGCTTACTGGTTGCAGATGTAGATGCATGAAAAGCAGGTTCAAACTTCACAACTCCAAAAGGTCCAAATTCTTTAATCTCAAAAGAAGATAGTTTCCCAACCAAGGTATCTCTGTTGACAGGTGTATTAGCTATTATTCTCAACTCATTAATAGTAGTAGACTTCATTTTGTAAGCTGGTGGTAGGGCTCTCAGAACTTTAGAAACAATTTCATCTTCACTTAGAGTTCCACCACAACATTGAATTCCCATAACAATCTCATTTACCCTTTCCATGAATGCAGTAATCCTTTCATCTTCTTCGATCTTCAGGTTTTTATATCTCACCCGGTAACCATCAAGTTTAGCAATCTTCACTATAGGGTCACCTTCATTAAGAGTCTCCACCTTATCCCATATAGCCTTTCCAGATGATTTTCTAGTTAATTCCATTATTTGTTGATCAAAAAGTGCACACAAGAGGGCTTCTCTTGCTCTACAATCATTCTCAAGCTCCTTATCTAGGTTTTCTAGAGGAGGATTGCTAGATCCCAGATTATAAGGTGTTACACCATTATGTGTGATCTCCAAAATCTACTTGCCAAGACATATTAGATCAATCTCCATCTGAATCTTCCATACTGTGTAATTTATTCCGTCAAGCCTCAGAATATCTCTCTGAAAGATATCTCCAGAAGAACTGGATGAACTTGAACTATTAGTCACCATAGGATCTTCCTCAAGCAGTTAAGCTTTCTGTAGAGAGAACCAAAGATGTGATACCAATTATTAGACAATTCAAATAACTAGAAGACAACTGAGAGGGGGGGGGGGGGGGTGAATCAGTTGTCACAGATTAACAAAACAATTAGGAATTAAAAATTTAATACTAGAATAGTAGTTAAACTAATTAAACATAAACAATACTCACATAATAAATACCATCCTCATGACACCAAGATTTATACGTGGAAAACCCGATAAAGGGAAAAATGATGGTGGGAAGTCTACCCAAAGTCAGATAATACTTCTAAAGTAAATATGTGAATTACAATTAAGGGGCCTACACTTGTAGGAAGGCCAAAAGCCTAGAGCACACTGCTCATCACAAAAGGATTATCACTGACTACATAGAAATCCATACTACAATCCAGAGAAGTGTTGAAATGCAAAAGATAACATCTCCTATGCCTGAGTATAGTTTCAGTTAAGCTCAATACCGGAGGACTAAATCCTCTTACATAAACCCAATTTGATGTCCAATGATCAACCAAATCTTCTACCTGAATGATATTACATTATTCGTACATTGCATCCCTTTACCATGACCTCTAACATAACCATGATGATCTACAATGAGATCTTACATCTATATATACAAACCCTCGATCATAAACAATTATTTCGGGCACCAAATAATAAACCAATTACATAATTACAAACCATGGTGGCCTTAGACCAAAAAACTAATAGCCAACAAATAAGACATCCCAGAAACACTTTGAGAGGTCCAATCCATATGTTACATTAAAGCCGATCCATAACCTAGATCAACTGGGACCCAGTATAGGTCCACACACTACAACAATGATCTCCATTTTATAAGTCTCAAACATGATCACCATCAGCATCTTGAAACTCCACTAGAAGTTGCATCAACACCACTTATGCAATTCATCAAAGATCTTCATCAAAAGCTCTGCTGGTGAAACCCTCATCAGAACTAGAAACCAAACTTCTAAGGAAACAAGATGGGATCCGATCACCAGACCAAAAACAACTTACTAAATATTAACATGAGTATCATGAACAAGCCATGTCTATAACCAAATCATACCAGAGCCTACCAGATCATGTCGGATCCAAATCAACCAGAAACCACTCAACCTACCGAGACCAAAAGGGTGTCGATAAAGCATCCAAACAGCTAGTGTTGGCATCAATGACAAAACATCAACGCAACACATAATCAATTCCACCAAATGACCAACATTATTTGACTGTGAGTAGGCTTCCCATAGTGGTTTTTCCCTTTACCAGGTTTTCATTGTACAAATCTTTGTGGATGGTTGGTAAATATTTTGTGGCTTATATTTGTGCTTAACTACTATATCTTCTATTCCAATATTTATTTTATGCATTCTGATATTAAGGTTTTAATGCTTATAGTTCTATAATTTATTGACAACTGATTCACCGCCCCCCCCCCCCCCCCCCCCCCCTAGTTGTCCACCGGTTATTTAAGCTATTCAAAAATTGGTATTAGAGCTTGGTCCTCTCTGTAGAAGCTTAACCACTTGAGGAAGATCCTATGGCATCTAATAGTTCAAGTTCTTCAAGTTTATTTGAAACCATTTTTCAGAGATAAATTCCTAGGCCTGATGGAACAAATTACAGGGTATGGAAGATTTGGATGGAGACTCATCTGAGATGTCTCAGAAAAGAGATTTGGGAATTCAATGATAAAGGATATAATCCTTGTAATCTGGCACCTAGAAATCCTCCTCTGGTAGGCTTGGATAAGGATATTTAGAATGATTGTAGAGCTAGAGAATCCCTTTTGTGTGTATTTTCAGATCAACAAATAATGGGACTAACTGACAAATCAATTGCAAAGGCTAAATGGGATAAATTGGAGGCTCCGAATGAAGCTGACCCGACTGTTAAAATTTCTAAACTTTATGGTTACTGGGTGAGATATGAGAACTAGAAGATGGAAGAAGATGAAAGGATTGATGCTTTTATGGAGAGTCAATGAAATTGTCATGGGAATTCAATGTTGTGGTGGATCTCTAAGAAAAGATGAAATAGTTTCTAAAGTATTAAGAGCTTTGCCAGTGGATTATAAGATGAAGGATACTGTAATTGATGAGCTAAGAAAAATGGCAAACACCTTTGTTAATAGAGATACCTTGGTTGGAAAGTTATCTATTTTTGAGCTTGAGGAATTTGGACTTTCTCGGGCTACAAAATCTAAATCTTCTTTTCATGCATCTACATCATCTACCAACAAGAATGATTGGAAAGATTTATATGCGAAGGAACTAAAGGATATGAAGAAAGAAGATGAAGAGTTTGAGCAACTTGAAGCCTTATTTTCTAGAAGAGTACCTAAGGGTCTCATAGGAAGTAAGTATGAAGGAAAATGACCTTTTAAATGTTTTTCATGTAATAAGATAGGTCATTTTACATCTAGATGTCCTGAAAGGAATTCAAGATTTGAAGAAAGAGTTAGAAGATATTTTAGGCCTACCTATGATTATCAGAACAAGCACAAGTATAGGAGAAACAAAGACAAATCATGCTACTATGTAGATGAGGAAGGTGTGACTGATTCTGATGATATATCAGCACAAGAATCAGCTAGTGAATCTGACAATGGAAAGGAATGGGTATTCTTGGCTATCAAGGAAGATAATCTGGTACCTGATGAAAACACCCTTGCTGCTAAAGTTAAAGACAATGATGAATGGGTGATAGACAATGGGTGTTCACATCATATGACTAAAGATAAAAGGAAGTTTCTATCTTTGCAAGAATTTGATGGTGGTCTGGCTAGATTTGGAGATGACAAAGCATGCAAGATCAAGGGAAGAGGAACTATATCATTGGATTGTAAGCATAACACTTATAATGTCTATTATGTTGAAGGTTAAAGGCATAACCTTTTGAGTGTAGAATAGTTGGTGGATAAGGGATTTCAATTACAGTTCAAAGATGAAAAATGCAAGATTATTAATAGATATGGATTGGAGATTCTAACTGGTACTCAGAGAAAAGGTAACATCTTTCATTTCAACTCTAGTGAGAAGGCATGTTTGATTGCACAAATTGATGAAAGTTGTCTATGACATAAGAGGTTGTGTCATGTGAATTTTGATTGCATTGTAAAGATCAATTCATCTAAGGCAATTAGAGATATACCTAAGATTGTGAAGCCCTATAATATGGTATATGAGGAATGTCAAATGGGAAAGCAAGTCAAAACTTATTTTAAGAGTATACAAGACAAATCTAATAATGTTCTTGATCGTATTCATACTAATTTAAGTGGTCCTGCTAGAAATTTTTTTTTTAGTGTGATGGATATTTTATGCTAATCATTGATGACTATTCTAGAATGATGTGGGTTACTTTTCTAAGGGACAAATATGAAGCATTTGAAATGTTTAAAACCTTTAAAGGTAAAGTTGAGATAGAGATGGTATTGAAGATTAAATGCTTAAGGTTAGATCAAGGTGAAATATTCACATCTCATGAATTTAATAATTATTGTGAGAAGCATGGGATAAGAAGATAGTTGTCTACACCCCAGACACCTAAACAAAATGGAGTTGTGGAAAGAAATATTGGCATTGTGTTGTCATTGATGTCAACCAGTATGGGATGAGCACCGATAGAAGAGATGTATGTGCAACACTGTTATGAAGTAGTATAGGATGTGATATCTTGGATATCACCTTATGTTGCAAAACATCGATAAAGGTAAGGAAGATGACGTCAGAGGTCATCAGTACACAAGTTAGTGCTTGACTTCTATGATGAGATAGAGAGGTGTTTTGAGCAGTTGTTTGCAATGAAGAGGCAGAATGTTATCATAATCACATCAACACTAGAAGAGAAGAATGAACTGGTATGATGTGAGGTTGCAAAATAGTAGGACTCCCATCGGTTGAAGATGCAGTCCTCATGAGAAGAAATGACTAAACTATGAGTGTGTCCACACCAGATCACATGTGCCTATTTGAAGAAATACTGCACAAATAGGGAACTCACATGAGAAAATGACAAGGTGTTACTCCACCAAGTAAGTGGGGCTTATCTCCTAGATGCATTGAGGAATTATATTTTGGTGAGATAAGAGTGAAGAGGTAAAATCAAGGACCTTAAGGATCACATTAGATCCACCAGTGAATTGAGGGAATGTCTTAAGTGCATGAGATTAGGGTTATTCACTGGACCGATAGAGAAGGCATGCAGAAGAAGAGTGATATGTTTTTCATTTAGACAAACCGGTTGAGAAGATATAGTCAGAGGAGAATGGTTTGACTGATGAAGGAGTCTAGCAAAGGTTGATGACTGGTGTCATCAAGAGTGATAACCAGTAAGTAAGCCCATTGGTAATATGAGCAAGTTGCAGATGCAGATGACTCTCCACCTTGGGGAAATGAGAAAATGAGCTTTCTCAAAGAAAGACATGTCTGATGACTGGTCAAGGTGTTCACCCACAATCTAGTAAGATTCAGATATGATGAGGTTATCGGTACAGTGTGTGATACTGGTAGGGTTGGCAAATTGGGAGGAAAGAGGAACCAATTGGTTGGCTAGTCGGTGATCCCATTTGGACCAACATGAAGTGCCAAGCTGGTAGTTTGTCGATATGGATGCCACATGGAGTCAATGTGGCAAACCTACATTTGGATAAAGATGGAATGTACATCGACAGGGTTGTTGTAGGGTTGGTCGACTTTAATGAAAGGTCACACAAATCATGGGACATGCTACAGAGCAATTGCAAGGGTTTGAGACTCGAGGTCTGGAAGACAACTACAAGTTAGCCAAGAGTGTTTAAGAAGATCAAGGCGACAGAGGTAACAACATGATAGTTCTTTCATGATTGACCAAGGGATAATCTATTAGGGTAAAAGGCAAGTCACCAGAGATGGAAGACGTGATCTAGAAGATGCGAATATGGTGGAGTTGTGCAAATGGATGTCAGGAAGATCAAATCATGCAAGATCTTATTGGATTTGGTTTGCCTCGAGGATGGTGAGGAAACCCTAACCACCTAGATTTTGAATAGGTTTTTGGAGGGAAAACCAAACTATAAGTGTGTGGCCAAAGAGAATGTTCGGTGTTGCTGAATAGTAGAATATTGTGTGATTGCAAAGTTGAAGACTTCTACAAGTAAGAGCAAATCAGCCAAGTGCTCAACAAGCATTTGTAAAAAGAGTGAGAGTGAGAGAGAACTTGGTTGAAGCTTTCAACTGGTTGGAGAGAAGAACAGGTAGTGTTCATACTAGAAATGTAGAAGTGAAGGAGGGTGTAGAGAAGATAAACAGAGAACCAGTAGAGAGGAGAATCGGTGAAGAGCAGAGCAGTGAAGAGGAGATTTAGTGAGAGCAGTATAGAAGAGAGGTAAACTAGTAAGTCTTACCAACAGAGAAGCAATAGGTGAAGAGTAGCAAAGAAGTGAGTCGGTGAAACCGAGAAGGTATCTCACTGATAGAGGAAGATATATATAATGGTTGCAAGATTCCCTTGTAACAAGATAACCACTTATGTATTTTATGTTTACATTGTGAACACTGAGTTGTAGCTTAGTGTAGGGGTTGTAGCTCCTTGGGTTGGTGCCCTAAAGTCAGAGGTTGGTGCTCCTTTAGGTTGTAGCCCATAAATCAAGTAGGGGTTGGTGCTCCTTGGGTTGGTGCCCTAAACTTTGTAACTGTGTTTATTATGAGGTTGGATTGTAGTAGACTCCATCAACATTGCTCACTAAGGTTTTTCCCATCTTGGGTTTTCCTCGTATATGTTGGTGTTATGTGATATTCCCTTGTCAGTGTGTTTTTCATTTAAGTTAGTCTCCTCCCTAACTGGTAAGTCTACATTAAGTTAAATCTATCAACCGGTGTGCTCACAAAGGACTGCAAAAGAAAAGATATTTGAGGACTACTGATTCACCCCCTCCCCCTCTCAGTGGTGCATTGTGTCTAACAAGAAAGAACAAAACTATCTTGGATGCAGCTAGAATTATGATGATGGAAGCTAATCTGCCTCATATATATTGGAGAGAAGTTGTGAGAATGATGATATACACATTCAACATATTTTATATCAAAAGAGACACTGGTAAGACACCTTATGAGTTATGGTTTGGTCATAAAACTATACTTAATTATTTTAGAATCTTTGGTAGTAAATTCTATATCAAAAGAGATGATTCCATTGGAAAGTTTGATCCTAGATGTGATGAAAGAATATTTATTGCTTATTCTAATAAAAGAAAAGCATATAGATGTTATAAAAAAAGATTGCAGAGAATTATGGAGAGCACTAATGTCAAGGTGGATGAGCAGTACAAAGGTCAAATCAGAACTTATGAGAGAGAACCAGTAGTGGAAATGACCATAATTGAATCAGTAGCACCTACACTAGAACAAAATGTTGAACCAATTACTTGGACAATATCAAAAAATTTAACACTAATAGAATATCAGAGCAAGGAAATAGAAAATCAGAAGACCCTTAGGTATGTAAGGTTGAATCATTCAGAATATCAGATCATTGGACACAAGAATAAAGGAGTAATGACAAGAAGAAGGTTAGAAACTGATGAGGTATGTTTAATTTCTCAAGTTGAAATGGCATTAGTAATTGAAGCATGTAAAGATGAATATTGGATGAAAGCTATGGAAGAAGAATTACATTAGTTTGAAAAGAATAACACATGGACTTTAGTTCCTCGTCATAAAAATAAGAATGTTATTGGAACTAAATGGGTTTTTAGGAATAAATTGAACGAAGATGGACAGGTTGTCAGAAATAAAGCTAGATTGGTTTGTAAAGGATATTCTCAGAAGGAAGGAATTGATTATGATGAAACCTTTGTTGTGATATCTAGGATTGAAGCTGTGATATTATTTCTTTCTTATTATGCACATAAGAACTACAAGGTTTATCAGATGGATGTTAAGTGTGTATTTCTAAATGGAGATCTTGAAGAGGAAGTTTATATTGAGAAACCTGATGGATTTTCACTTTCAGATGACAAAAACATGGTTTGCAGGTTAAGGAAAGCTTTATATGGATTGAAACAATCTCCTAGAGCTTGGTATGCAAGATTGGATAAACATATTTTGAAGCTTGGTTTCACTAAAGGTAATGTTGATAGTAATTTATATTATAAGATCATTGATGATGTCATACTAATTATTGAAGTCTTTGTTGATAATATCATATTTGGAGGTGAGAATAAGTTGTGTATGGAATTCTTTGATAATATTAAGAATGAATTTGAGATGTCTATGATTGTAGAGATGAAATTTTTCTTAGGTTTGCAGACTACTCAGACTGATAAAGGTAGTTTAATCTGTCAAACTAAGACCGCTACAGAGTTGTTGAAGAAATTTGGTATGGAAAATTCTAAACCGGTTTGTACTCCTATGGTTACAAGTGAGAAATTGACAAAGAAAGATACATGAACACCGGTAAGTCCTACAAGGTACAACTCTACGATTGGAGGTTTGTTATATTTGACTCAAACTAGACCAGATATAATGAATATAGTTTATATTGTATCAAGATATCAGAGTGATCATAGAGATAATCATGAGAGTGTGATGAAAATGAGTTTTTAGGTATTTATAGGGAACAAGTGAATATGGTTTGTGGTATCCTAAAGATGATGGTTTTACACTATCTGCATATATAGATGCAGATTGGGATGGAGATGTTGATGATCAAAAGAGTACATCTAGTGGAGCTTTCTTTCTTGGAAAGAAAATTATTTCATGGATCAACAAGAAAAAAACATGTACTTCTTTATCTACTACTGAAGCTGAGTATGTTTTTGCTGCTACTAATTATTCACAAGTCCTGTGGATGAAGAAAATGTTGAAGGATATAAAGGTGGATTGTAATGAACTGACAATTATTCACTGTAATAAATTTGTTGCTATGGACATATAAAAGAATCCGGTATTTCATTCGAAGACAAAGAACATATCTATCATATACAACTTTTTAAAGGAGAAGGTGGAAGCAAATGAAGTCAGACTGGTTTATGTGAACACTAAAGAGGAGATTGTAGATATTTTCACTAAAGCTTTACCTAAGGAATCATTTGAGTACTTTAGAGATAGATTGGGGGTTTCTGCCCCTTCGGTAGAGACTTGAATGATGTTGTTTGGCATCAGTCAGGTATGCATTTTCAGAGAAATTATTCATTCTGGATTGATGTGGTGATATTACTACTCAGGGGGAGTAGTGAAATGTGTGGTTAAAAGGATTTATGATTTATCTTTGATATTTATGTCAGATGTCTAGTATTGATGTGAAAGGGAAAGAGATATACATGAGAAAAAATGACCTTAACTGTAACATCAGTTAAGGTGAGAGATCAAAGCTTAATAGAGATATCAGTCACAAGGGGAGTTTGGTCTATTTTTTCAGAGCTTCATTGTCATATGTTTTTTGGCTATCTTCCATTGGGGGAGACTTGTTTGGTATTTCTTGGAACTTGGATATTTTTCACATCTAGTGTTGTCATCAATGCCAAAGGGGGAGATTATTGACAACTTGGAGGAATTGATTAAGTGTTACATTGATGTTAACACTAGCTATTTTGGTTATTTATCGGTTTCTGGTAGGTTCCAGTAGAGTGGTTAGATTATTATATTTATCAGGTATGCTCTGATATGCTTTGGTTTGTGGAATTAGTTTGGATCTATCATTCATGTTATTTAGATGCATATCGTGATCATTTGGTTCTGGATTTGATAACTCAAATGCTATCATTTTCTCTAGTAAGCCTTTTGGTTACCGGTAAGGGTTTTATCGGTAGGGCTTTGTTGATGATCTTTTGATGCACTTGATAAGTGGTGTTGGTGTAGCTTCTAGATGGCTCATGGGTTTGTGTTGGTTATCTTGTTCATATTCTTGCTGATCGATGGTGTTGGATTTGGTTTCTGGTGAACTATTTTGGGTCCAGTCTTATTTTGCTAGGATATGGATCGGTTTATGTAGCGTGTTGGTGGATGATCCTGATATGTTACTTGTTGGATTCATTGATTGGATTATGTTGCTTTGATCTCGGGATGACTTGGATGATCATTGGATTTTTGTTTTATGTCATGAATTCATTGTATTATCTTTTTGGTGGTCGACCTAATTGTTTAGGTCCTGGGTTGGTATATATATGAAGTAAGATCTCTTTGTAGATCATGAAATGGATTAGGGATTATTTGTGTGAAAATAATGTTGTAATTATATACAAAGGTTTTGGTCGATCATAGGTGATTGAATTGGGTTTGTAAAAGATATTTAAGACCTCTGATACTGAGCTTAGCCAGAGTTGTACTCAAGCATAGGAGATGTTATTTTTGCAGTTATTTCTTCTTTCCAGATTGTAGTCTAGATTTATTTTGTATTCAGTAAGGCTCCTTTAATGATGAGCAGTGCACTGTAGGATGTTGGCCTTTCTGCATGTGCAAGCCCCTCTTTTTTTAATCACATACTTACTATAGAAGTATTATCTAACTATGGGTAGGCTTCCCACTGTGGCTTTTTCCTCTACCGGGTTTTCCACATATAAATATTGGTGTTATCTTTTGTGGATGGTTGCTAAATTTTTTATGGCTTTCTAGTATTAATGTTTTAATGCTTAAAGTTATATAATCTGTTGACAATTGATTCCTCCCCCCCTTCTTAGTTGTCCATTTGTTATCTAAGTTGTCTAACAAAAAATTGGTTCAATTTATTGCACCAATGATTACGTGTACTGATAGTTTTAAAATTCTTTCCAATAACATTTTAGTGTGAGTTCTTCCTCACAGTTGCTTGGGTTGTGGGTTTCATTGCTATAGTATTTTTCTTCCTGGTTTGTGTGTCTTCTTTTCAATGTTGATTGTGAGTGGGTCTCTTAAGGGCTAGGTTACAAGAGGGGGCATCTTTCCCCATTTTTTCTCCTACAAGGATTTTGGTTCCTGTTGTTGAGGCTAGTTTTGCAATGCTTATTGTGGTGGCTTCTATCAATAATGATGATCTTGGTCCTATTAAGGTGGGTTGTGGGGTTTTCCTTGCTCCTATGTACCCAATCATTGTGTTTGGAGGGGTTGATGCTAGTAATAGGTTTAGGGGTTCCTTTCAAAATCCATTGGTCATTCATATTCTAGTTCATTCCTTGACTAAATTTTCCATTGTGCTTGGTGTTTTTTGGGAATGACTAGGTGATTGTATTGTTTCAAGGATTCTAGGTGCCTTCCAAGCCTAATTTGTTTCCAAATCTTGGTGGTCCCTTTCCTTATATGAGAGATTCTCTATTCAAGGTGGTCATATAGGGAAAAGGTTTTAGGGAGCCTTTCAAAACCCATTGGTCGTTGTCTATTCCCTTGGCTGATTTTGTCTTAACTTAATTTCCTTTTTCTTTTTTTTTTTAATTTGGTTTGGGTTTCTTACCTAAACCCCTTTGGTCTTTAACATTTTTAATCTAATGTAGGGTCGGGACCCCTTTTCCTATCGGTTTGATGCTCTAGTCAAAAGAATCTCTTTCAAAAAAGTATTTTCTCTTGGTTTTGGTTGTCTCACTTCTTGTGAGATCCTCTTTCCACCTAGTCGATTGTTATATAAGGATTTGGACCCTCTAACAATTTACCTAGTCTTAAGACTTATTCAAAATATTCTAGTATGACCTTTCTAAGTTGGAACTAGTTAAGTCACATAAATGATATGTTACAATGATAAATAATTCTATATATGTTATTCAAGCCTATCATAAATTATGATAGAAAAATTTAATTTTAGTTGATCATAAATCATTTATTAGTTTCTTCATATAGTGATGGGTTTGAAGATAAGGACCTCCTGATTAGATCATTTACTAAATATCTCAAACTATTTTTATTTTTATTTTCTATCATTAATGTATCCTACATTGCATGATAGAATACTATATCTTAATTCTCCCTAATTGGTCTTTTATCTCAAATTTTTTAATTAAAAGTAAAGGTGATGATTAGATTTCTTTCTTTAGCGTTATCTTTCTCTAGATTAATTAATTAGAGATTATATTGCGAACATTTCCCATGAAATGAATGTAATATAATGTTACATCCATTAAAGAACAAATCACCATAATAGTCTATTATAAAGTATCTATACAAAAATATGAAGGAAAATTATGTTACCATTACAAACCCATTAACCAAAAATTAGTGAAAATAGATATAAATTAGTATAGTCATTGGTTAGGAGGGACCTCAAAGAGATCAATCCAGACTAGGAAGAAAGAGTAAACACAATAGAAACAAAAGGATATGATGGAGGAAATGTAGAACTGAGTGAATTAGATAATGAAAATTAATTACAGATACATGGTAACATCCAGATTACATCTCTAATGGTTTGGACAAATTGATATGGTGCCCTGTGAAGAACAGAAAGTACTCTATCAAGGAAGGGTGTAAGGCAATTGATCAGATGTCGGTTCAATCCTATTCACAAAGAACTTATAACTTCTGTTGGAACAACAATATTCTTCCCAAGGCAGGGATGTTTTCTTGGCTTGCTCTACACAAGAGAATACTTACCAATGAGAGACTTGATAAATTGAACATTGCACCTCCATTTGCCTGTGTACTTTGTGGTGAGCATAATGAAACGTTAGATCATCTCCTCCTCCAATGTGATTTTGCTCATAATTGTTGGATGTTTGTGCTTGCTAAAATTTCCTTTAGCATCCCTCTTCCAAATAATGTATGGGATTTGTTCCAGCCCTGGCCAGTCTTATACTCATCCTCTCTTTTTGCATGCATTTGGAAAGTGATCCCATCCATAGTAGTATGGTCAATCTAGTGGGAAAGAAATAAGCGTATTTTTAGAAAATATACATCTCCTTTTTCTGATGTTTTCAATTACATTAAAAAATTAGTATCAGAATTAGTTAATGCTCATGTTTCAAATTAGTTCAATCCAAGTAGGGAGTTTACTTCTCGGGATGGTCAAGTTATTAACTATTGGAAGGGCATCTCTATTCCCGTATCACCTTGCTTTCTGAGAGTGAGGATTACTAAAATTGACAAAAATAAAGTGAAATGGTGTCCTCTAAACTCAACACATTTTAAATTGAATTTTGATGGCTCCTCTAAAGGAAACTTGGGTGATGCAGGAGTAGGAGTATTTATTAGGGACCATACAAGGTGTGTTTTTTCTTTGAAATTTGTTTCCATTCCACCGGGTACTAACAATTACGCAGAGGTATATGCTTTTCTTGAAGGCATTCTACTAGTTAAAAAATTGAACATCCCTTATATTCACATCGAAGGCAACTCAACTATTATTATCAACGCTTGCATAAAGAGAAATATTGAAAATTGACAGATAAGATATTTGCTTGAACAAGCATGGACACTCATTGATACATTTGTAAATTTTACTATTTGACATGTGTATAGAGAAGGAAACTAGGTGGCAGATTATTTGGCAAATATGGGAAGTTCCAAGGTAGAACTTAATATGATGGGGTTGAATTGTGATCTCGATTCTTTTCCAATCCTTAGAAAAATAATTTTGGAGGACATGGGTATAGGATAATAGTGTACATGGTTATGCAGATGTGTATGTGAGGTATTATAATTGCAGGGTTCCATGGTTGTGCAGTATCTGAATGATGTGAATGGATGTTGATTTGGGCATCTATGAAGTGAGGCAGACTATGGACTACTCTGTAAATGTGTTCAACTTTCATGATGTTTTGGTTCAGACTTCATCTTGGTCAACATACTTCAGGAAGCATTCAACACTTGGAGATGATTTGCAGTATTTGGTATTCTGGACAGTATGAGATATATTGTAGTTTTGTGGCATATTAAGGATTTAAGTTTCACAACCTTTTTATGTAATATCGAGAAAGGATCAAAGTTTTTCTTTTTGGTTCTTTTCTTTGGGAGCTCTTTGAATCATATTATAGAAATATATAAATAAAATATATTAAGTGGCACTGCCACCTTTAAAAAAAAACAAAAAAAACATCCAGATTACAAGTTTCGGCTCACTGGCCTACTACTTACATGCTCAATTATAGAATTGGTCAACTCCGAACCTCTAAGTCTCAAGAAATGTCTTCTATATTTTCTACCTAATTATTTATGATGCTAAATTATATTAATTATATGGTCTAGAGGGATCTGGTCGGCCCAAGAAGAATCAAACAATTATGAACATGATGAAATGTGCAAAACCATCAAGGTCGACCTTTGCCAAAGAGAATCCTCTGGAATGTCCAAAGGATGAAGTGAAAATCAAAGCGAAGGTTGACCACATTCCAAAAAACATTGGAATCAATGAACTGAAGCTCCACAAGGTACAAAAAGGATCTGCAAGATTCCTCAATAGTAGATAGGTCCAAGTAGTTTTGGTGTCTTAATCCAAAAAACTATCTCAGAATCCAAAATCGATATCTTGTTGAAAAATGATCCAAATACTCTGTAGATTAGGAATAAGGGTGATGATCATGTTCACAAAAAAAAACTAGTTTCACAAGATTTGGTGAGCCAATGCAAGGAAATACAAAAAAAAGAATTTGAAGTTGCAAAACAGAAAACAAATTGGAAAGGAAATGTTTTTGGTTGATGCAAGATTGCTAAGAACTGGGGATGCTCCTATATCATAAATTTATAAATGTCTCCCTACAAACACCACAACCATAACCAAGTGAATCATAAATAGCATGGGATTAAAAAAACTCAATGATGCCAAAACCTTGAATTTGCTATACCACATTACAATCCACTGGGTATTTAACCTTAATCGCATTAGAGTTCTATAGTACATTTCTCAAGACACTACCAATAATGGAATCAACAAGGAGCCTATTTCATGAAATAAATCCTTCCCATGACAAGCTCTATGGATCTTATATCTAAAAGATAATAGAATAGTGAAGATACTAAAGACATCTACTTGCCACTTACTATGAATCACCATGAAACCTACCATACATCTACACAAAAATTATGAAGAAATAGCAACTTAAAATGCACTAGTTTCAATTATTTAATGATTATAGGTAAAAATCCTAAAGTATTTGAATGAATGGTCTTAACATCATTAGTATTAATTTTCTTCCATATTTACCACCACTTCTTCCTTACACTTCAATATATCCGTATCTTTAAATGTGTAGGATATAGAAAACATATAATCTCTACACTCTAAGCCACACTGAGAGTAAAACCTACCAGTTAATATGAAATCCTCTCGTATGTAGGCCTTCTAATATAAGGAACATGATTAACAAAACTACTATTACCCAAAACTAACTTAAGGAACCTTAAGGCAACTATTTCATTTGAAGTGAAAGTTTAAATCAATTTTGTATCCATGAGTTGATTTGTTCTAAAGAGATTCCTTCTAATAATGATGCTTGATTATCATGGTGATTATCCCAAAGAACAAAAATATAAATTGCACTAAAATACCACATCACATATTATTACCAATAATAAGATAAAACAATAAAAAACTACCACATAATATGAATATAAGAATGTTCCCATGTGTACCATATAAATGTAGGAAGATGCTTTAATTTTTAATAAATTATTACAACATTATTTTACTAGACCAAGATTAATTAACTATTTTAATACCTCAACTCAAAATTATTTTGATTTTTCTTTGCAACCAATGTGAGAGTACTATCTTCAAATATGATGGCATTAGGATTCTTGAAATTTGCTCTCTTATTCATTTTTAGAGCACAAATAAGAAAGCTTCCTTGATTTCATATATATGGAGGAAAAATCCTATTTCTCTTACATTATTTGTAGAAAGCAAGAGTTAGAAGTTGGGTTTTTGTGTTTAAGAGCATCATGAGGCATTGAAGAGGGTTTCATCTACTTTTTTTCTAATTGTTTTTTTATTAGTTCTTTGTCATATATTATCTTGGTTTAATTAATAAATTCAATCTCTATGTCCACAAGAAACATATATGATTAAACTACTCCATTAGTGTATTTAAGGTTTGGATGTGTTATGAGAAGCATGGGAGAATAGAGGACATCTAAAGAGAGTAAAAAGTAAGAGGGAATGGAATGGTAGTGGAATGAAATATCACACTATAAATGAAGAGTTTTCATAAGATGACAAGATGAACTATAACTTTAGCTTTAACATAGATCATTAAATTTTAATACATCACAAATCTCACACATACTGAACATTGACAAAATAAAATTTTCATCTATTTCAACCTAAGCATATTTTATCATCATTAAGATATTCTTCAATAGTTGGCATAGTTAATTTTAACTACAATTACATATGATATAAAACTTATTAAAAATATTTACCATAGCAGTTGCAACTACGACATGTGACAAAATTCCTCTATTATTTTTCATATGATAAATGTTATTACCTTGTTCCAAAACTTCCAGTTTAGCACAGGCTGGGAGGATGCTTGCAAAGCTTTAGACCTGTCAATTATCACATTTGATTGAAAATATCTAAACCCTTTCGCACAAACCCATTCTATTCATATCTTGTAATCAGACATTCTATGGAAACATATCTCTTCGAGGGATTATGAAAACAGTTCACATGCCTTGTCTTAGCTTACACATTTTGCATACATGTCTATTAGGGCAATTGCAGCTACACCAACTGACAAAATTACTCTATAATTTATCTTGTGATGAACGCCCACAACAAGATACCTACACCTCTTAATCACATTTTATTGAAAGCATCTGAATGCTTTTCGTTAAACTCATTTTATGCATATCCTACAACTATAACATTCCATGAGCAAACATTTCTTGGAGGCATTCGGTCAAATAGTTCATGTTGCTCATCAATGCTTCCACATTTTGCATACATGCCTATCAGAGCATTTCCTTTTGTAATAAAATTTCCCAGAGCACATTTGACTATAATAAACCCTTCTATTATGGTTTGATGGATGTCTACCCTATCCAAAAGCTCCCATTTCAGCAGAGACATAGAGTATGCTGGAAATAAATATCTATGTGGATGTAAACTTTTTTTTTTCCCCTATGGTAAGGGTAGGTCCCCATGTTGTTGCTTAGCTTATTTTGGCTTGTAGCTACTGCAAAACTTTTTAAGGAGCAATTTGTGGAGTAGGTGGCCCCATCGATTGTAAAATGGCTGCTTATTTTTATGTAATCTTCTTAAATCATTTTGTAAATGAAATTGTTGGTAATATTTCTTACAAATAAAATTCATAAGAAAAATTGTAGGCAAACAAATAGGAGAGCAAAAAAACATGGTGAAGCCAAGTGTCATTTTTTCAATAAGCAACCACTACTTATTTCTAGCCCCCCCTTTTTTTAAAAGCTTATTTTCAATTTTTAAGAAACTGTTGTTCCACTAAAATAGGGAAAGATTCCAAGTTATCCTTTTCCCCTTAATTAGAATTATACATTGGTACACTTTGACTGCTTAAATTTAAGCAAAAAATACTCATAAGCAATGACATGGGGACATTGGGTAAGACTTTTGGATGGGAACAAATTTAATTTGAATGTTAACAGTGTTGATCATTTAGATGGAACATACGAGAATATATGTTTAAATGAAAGGACTAGGCCCACAACCACCTAAGCTTGGTTAGAGATTAGTGTGTGATGTTTAAGCTAGCTGCAACAAGATAGCTTGATTAACATGTATAACATGTACATGCCAAATAGAAAATATTAATGGTTTGTAGATTTAGGCATAGGGGAAAGGTGCTATACATAAAGAACATAAAGAACATAAAGAGGAAATTGAGAGATTGTATTTTAAAATTAACATGCAAAGGAAGATAATAAAATGATTTGCTATGCTAACTTAGTCCAAGATAAGAAGATAATAAAATTAAAAGATCAAGATTTGTTCCTTTTTGAAGGAATGCAATGTCCTTTCTAAAATCACCAACCTCATCTCAATGCTTAGTCCATGTTCATTGTTTCTCATATCACCCTGTACATACCCTAAAAATGGTCATCTAAACCATGGGCCCCTAATCTCGACTACATCACCAAGGTCCTAACCATAGACAATTAAATCAATATTGAGAACCTAATTAATTAATTCCTAAATCATCAATGTCACATGGAAAATTAATCCCTTTAATCAAATAAATCATCAAATCTCTTTAATCAATTATCCTATTTATTTAATTAAATATCCTAGAATATTTAATTAATAAAGCAATTTACCATTAAATAATCAAAAATGAATTAATTTCAGAAAAGAAATGAACTTGAGATATTTTGAAAATATAATTTGAGATAACTTGAGAAATCTTTGGAAAAGCAATTAAATCAATTAAATCTCAGAATTGAATAAAAATATGCAGTAAATTAGTTTTCTCTTATTTTAACTTAAAGCAATTTAGTTGCATTAAAACTACTTTTTCTAATCTTTTTTTAAATCAAACAAATCTTGAGCAAATAAAGGAAACATGCATTAAATCAATTCTTTTTAATTGATTTTTTCTCTAATGCAAACTTGGACTTATAATCCAAATGCATTAAATCAAGATTTATTGAATTTATCTCAAGATCAACTCAATCTTATCTCCTCTGAAATTGAGAGAAGCATCCAATCATCTCAATTCACCTGGATTGTGCTTCCTCTTGGAGAATATCAAATTCTCATCATCAATCAATCTCAACAATTGGTATCGCTCTAGATTTTCTATAAATTCAGGCTCTTATCTCTCAATTAGAAAAGGCTAGAGATTTTATTTGTATCATGTTGGTTTTTCTCTAGAGTCATTGAGAATATTGTACAGTGAGAATATTGCATCTTAGCTTATTGCATATTAGCTTATTAATATTATCTTAATCATGTTACCTTGATAGAATCATATTACTTGATATTATAGTTTGCATCTATTAGCTTAATTTGCTTAATCTTGCATTCGTTTAGTTTGCATTCATATAGATTAAATCCTCCTCGTCATGTGGTCTAGTCACTGGTATTGCTTCGATAAATTTGAGAGAAAATCTATACTCGCATCTTTTAGGAGGCAATAGGTCGATTTGTTATGGCTTTTACATTTATAGATTTTGATCAACTAACCATGCATACAATGATTTATTGAGTGTTTGTGTTTTAGATATAGATTCCAAATTTCACACACACACACCCTTTTCATGAGCTGATGCATGTCAACTTTATTGTGGATGTGGCACTCACCATCCCTTCATTTATTCTCGAAACTATTATGTGGCAGTCACAATTTAGTTTCCTTGTTGATTTCACTCTCTTTTATAGTTATTTATTTATACATGCTTGATAAATGCTTGGTCAATCTAGAAATTGCATAGTTTAGTTAGGTTGTGTGATTATAACAATCACATGATAGTAAAGTTTCCTTAATTGAATTTAAAACTTTGCACCATCTATATTAAATATAATTGGCAATTAAATGGAAAAATGAAGATTTTCAAAATAAATAGGCAACACACACATATTTTCTTATTCATTGTTTATTTCTTTTATTTTTTAATCTTAAAGAAAACAACATAGAATAGAATATTAATCTTTTCTACTAACACATATACACACATATATCTTAAATCTAAAAAGCAATGAAATTGCTTGAAATTTTTTCTTATCAAAAAAGAGATGTAGTTTTAATGAAATCAATATTTGGAAATCCAATCATAACATGCATCAAAATCAAACTAAGTTTATGTTTATGTAGGTTTCCATCACTCCAAGAGCTGCCAAAAGGCTAGGAGGTGTCTACCCAAGCCACATTTTCATCTTCACACCTCCCTACCACTTATAACTCAAGCTTTACATTAATATGTCACCCCACAAGCTATTAATAAATAATAAAATTCTTACTCATTTCATCTAAAATATAAAGAGAAATACATTTCATAATGCATATTTATAATATTGAATAGAAGTCAATAGTTAGCATTTCATTTGTTGTTCTAAACATCTGAATCACATCCAAATATTAATAATAATTAAATATGATAAAATTTGGGTTGTGACACATTTCCCATTTCCATGTTTCCCCATCACAATGTGAATCTCACACCTAATTGTAGGAGAAAAAAATAAATTTTAAAAAATATATGATTATAGAATATAAAAGAAGTGCAAAGTACTTTATAAAAGAAAAAGAATAGAAAATGAGAATCCTTTCTTACTATATAAACATTGAAAATTAGGAAAATAAATAATGGAAACAACTAGCATGTTCAAACCAATGTTTATCAATAGCTTAATGATTTTTTTAATGTGTTAATGTTATGAACGAATATTAAATAAATACTACTTTAGGAATATTGTTTTTATTTTAAAAAAATGTTATAAATAAATATTAAATAGTCAAATTTAGAATCACTAAAATTACGGTAATTAACTATGAAAATATTATAATTTTCATTATTAAGACAATGAAATAAATAAAATATTTTATACTAATAGATAAAAGTTGTAGTCAATTAGGTTATAGATGAGGTTGCAATAACATTACATTGGTTTTCTTATGCATCTAGAACACTAAATTTATGCAAAATGAATAACTCACATTTTAGAATGGATTCTTTTTCATATGTAATCGTAGTATCCTTTTGTTGGCATTTGAACTGAATCCGTAATAATTGTTTGCTTGATGCAACTAGTACATGTTTGATTTGTAATTGATGGGATTCTTGATTGATGAGTTATTTTTACATTGTCATTGATGGCAACTATGTTTTTATAGTCATCAGAGTATTGTAGACCAACTAGTAAGGTTTAACTTGTAATAAAGACAGTTTAATAGAGAATAGGTATTTAGGACTTCAACCAGTAAATTGTAGACATTATTATATTCTAACAATTGGTACAAGAAATTCATGAAGAATTGGATGGTGTGGTTTTGTAGAAATATTGAAGACTAGTAGATTGACTTATGTTCGTAACCAATGAGCTGATTTGATCCGATGAATGAGATTTGATTGTCAACGAAAATTTTCTGATAGACAATTAACTGGTAGTGATGAAAATCACTTAGATCAATAAACTGACACAGGATTTAATATGTTGTGACGACAAACGACCTTTGCAAGGTGTGCAATGAAAGTTTGTCTAGATTCATTGAACCTAGGAAATTGTTCCAAGGTTGTAGCTGACTAAATCATGTTTATAAAATGTGTGATGGAGTATAAAGTTAGTGTATGCATGTATGAGAGAGATCATTGGTGAATTTTGTATTTCTAATTGTGCAGTGATCAGAGAAGCTCTATGATGAAGTATTGGTGATGATTTGTGGATCAAAAGCGGATCTTATCACACACTAAAGATGTTACATTAATATCTTTTGACTGTAGTTATCCTAATAGTTGCAATAATAAAATCACCTAACCGGGTAGGTCCTAACAGGGCTTAATCTTGTAAATCCCCTAATAGGGTAGCTGTAAAATAGAGTGGTAAATCCTCTCATGAGGTAGATCCTAATAGATCTTAGCTCCTAATAGGGTTTATCTTTGAAATCCCTTAACTAGGTGAATCTTCACCAAGTCTTCTCCTAACAAGGCATCATACCTATAAGACCTTAACTAGTCAAGATTTCTATTCTGTGGATAGTGATCTTGTGGGTACTAACTCCCACCGTGGTTTTTCCCTTTTGGATTTTCCACGTATAAATTTATTTTGTTATGTGGAATTTAATTTATTGTGTGATTGCATATGTGGTGATATTTATTATATATGCTTATTGAGTTTTAAGTTGTCAAAATTGATAATCAAATTTGTATTGTTCTTGCACTGATTCACCCCCCTGTCTTAGTGCCTTATAAGTTCATCAATTGGTATCAGAGCCTAACTTTCTGAAGGCTTAACTACTTGGAAGGAATCTCAAATCCTAAGGCAAATATGGGGGATGCAATGAGTTATAGAGAGATGGATAGTGAACTTTCAGAAACCAAGGAAGACCTAGGAACACTGAGAGGCAAGTATAAGGCCTCACTTGCTAAGAGAAAAGAGATAACCGAACAAATCTTGGAGATGTCTGAAAGGATCTCTTTAGATGAAGAAAACATAGATGCATTGGTTGAAGAAGTGGAGAAACTAAATGGTGAGAAGGCTGACCTAAGAAGAGAGCTTGAAGCCCTTACAATCTAGATGAGTCAATAACTTGAAGCTAAAAGGAAGGTCGAAGATCAGATCAGAGATAAAGAGCATGAAATCTTTAATATTAAGTAGGAAAATGCAACTTTGTATTATCATTAGCATGAGGAGAAAGAAGAAAAAAAAGGAATACAGTCAGATCTTGATATGACAATGTCTCTTAGAGAGACCCTCATGAAAATAAATGAAGATCTTACAAAGGAACTTGCTGAGGCTAATGAGAAGCTTGCAAAATTAAACAAGATTTATTCTATGCTTGATCAATAGATCCAATCTCAAAGGATGAAAGGTGATACAAGTGGATTGGGATTCTCTACATTTGAGAAATGTGAACCTTCTGGTACAAAGATCAACATGAATGAATGTAAAAATGCTCCTAAGATTCAAAAAATCCATCGATAAGAAACCTTGTAGACCTATATATTTCAATTGTCATAAGCTAGGACATATTGCTAATGTTTGTAGAAGTAGATCTGATTCTAATGCTAGTTATAGACCTAATACTAGATAGGTGCCTACAAAATTTGAGGGATATTATTACACATGCAACATATATGGGCATATATCTATTGAATGTAGGTATGGAGATAATAATTTAACACCCCACATGAATCAAACATCTCTCGGTGATTGGAGAAATTATTTTTATGATCGAAGGGACACAAATTGGCAAAGACCTTATGATAACCAGTCTAGTCCCTATGAGATGGATAAAAGAATCAATGTGATTTGTTCAATCAGTATTAAATTTGGACATGTGGCTATGAACTATAGAAGAAGGACAGGTAGAGGAAATGCAAGACCTTGGAGAGCATCTAGTATGGCCTACTATCACTAACATAAACTGGGACATATTGCTAAGTTTTGCAGAACACATAAGAACCAACTGATATATCATTTTGTAGATCAGAAAAGAAAGAAGGAAATTGATGTTGAAGAAACTAGAACTAAGTTATATATAATCTGGAAGAAGAAGAGTGATGACAAACCATTTGAGGAATCAAATTCTTCACCTAGTGTGGGGAATCCATCACCAGTAAACTAAGTAGTTTTTACAACCTGGGGAGAGCTTATTGTCAAATATTTAGAAGAACCCCTAGATGTAGCGTGATAAGTTAAATATGTATATTCTAATACTTTACGATGTTTTGCAGTGTTTTTGGATCTTAACTGGTAAAAATGATACATATTAGGCAACTGGTAATATGCTCTAGTTTGTTTAAAGGAGTTTTAGGGTTTTATCAGTAAAAGAATTTAATGCAGTAGTTAAAGTGCAAATAAAAGAAACTTTTTTGAATTTCATTTGTCACATTTCAATCTTGGTATCACCTGGCAAGTGAAGAAAGCGGAGAAATCATTGTGTGAGCAGCATTTGGCAGCAATCTGAAGTGATCTGAAGTGTTTTGAGAATTGGTGATTGGTGTTAAGAACATTGTCGGTGTTTGAAACCTTGGTGTAGAAGTGGGAAAAGGTATTTGTCTATAAATATTACTTTTTGTTTCTGTAATCTGCATATTTGGATATGGAGACTCCTCACCTTGTTGAGGTGACGAAGAGGCCATGACTAGAATTCACATGACATCCTTTAAATCCAAAGAAATAGACCCTATTAGTGCCCTATCCAGTGTACCTTATGGAGTCTTACATGTTGAAGATTTCAAATCCTTTTATCACTAGAAATTGGAGGATATGTGTTTGGCTGTTATCCTTGACCAATATATATCATTGTGTGATTTCAAGGGCATCCTGAAGGAACAATATAAGAAAGTTGCCAAGAAAGGGTTCCATCATGCAATTAACTTCATTGATGACTTTAATGGTGAATTGGTTAGATTTGTATTGAGCCAGATTCATGGTTAGTTTATGTGGTTGGACCGACCTCATAAAATCACTAAGGAGGCTATCCATGCGGTAAGTAGATTTTTCTCAACCGGTGAACTACCTTTGCTAGATCAGTGCCTAAGAATGATGTGGAGGAGATAACTGGATCTAAATGGGATGGAAAATTGATAATAGTAAATAATATAAATGATGCAGTTGTAAAGTATGCTTCAATGGTCATCTATTATAGGATCTATTATTCCAGTAGGTTGAACAGTATACCTATGGCTGCCATTCACACTGCCTACTGGATGGTGAAGGAGAATGTTGATTATGATTTGGCAGAAGCCTTGAGGAGCGAGTTGATGGTGAATCTGGAGGTAATCAAGAAAGATAAGAAGTTAAGGTTTAAATTTGGACAACTTATTCTTGGTTTGTTCTTTTATTTTCAAAATTATTTCCCTGACATAGGTGATGCGCAATGGATTATTGGTACCTTGCATTACTTCAGATGAAGAATACCATTAGAATGATTAAGGATAAATCTTATAATATTTCATGGGGTTATTTTAAAAAGTTTCAAAAGAAAATGCATGCTAGAGAGTGAATGCTGACGAAAGTTGTGAAGCAATATGAAGATACTATCTGCTTCATGGTTGACACTGACACCTATTTGATGGAAGCAATTATTCCTAAAAGCATATGGGTCCCATGGGATATGAGGTAGACAAGGATATACTCATTGCGTATGTTGAACATCTACTAGGGCCACCGATAGATACAACTCCATAAAGATTTGGGACATATAAAGAGAAGTCAAAACAAGTGCATTCTAAATTGCAAAAACCGGTGATAGCCAAGAAGGTTAGGAAAGAAGTTGAAGCTTTTCATGAGCAGGAAGGCTTCACCAAAAAGTAGATTGCAGCAACAAAGGCTAAACATGCAGCAGAACAAGGTGGTACATCAAATATACCACTGGTACTCCCATCGGTGCTAAGACAAGAGTTGGTAAAGGAAAAGTTGCCAAGAAAAAGAAATAAGAAGAGGCTAAGGTGAAGCCGAGTAAATCACAAATTGAAAAATCATCAAAAATTCAGTTCTAAAGGAAATGTAAGATAGTTGATCGTCCTACTACATCGGTACAAGAAGGAAAGAGGAAGAAGCAACAACCTCAAAAACTAGTAGATGAAGAGGCAACTAAGTCTGATGAAGATAAGAAAGAACTTAGAGCCAATGCTAAAAAGCCTAATACAACTAGTAAGGGAAAATCTCCTAAGAAACCTTTAACACTTGAAGATTCTTTTAGTAGAATGGTTAGAATCATTAAGGATTATGGGATATACAAAGGCTTAAAAACATTATTTATTCATTTATCTGACAGTCAACAAAGAGAGATTAAAGATGCAGTCATCTTTAGTATGAACAAATTTAGTAAAGCCCTCATTGAGTTACAAGGGCAAATTCCCAACTCTTTGTATAATTTAATTTATGCAAGGTGGCAGGCTGTTATTAATCTAGACAAAGAATTTATTGATTATACCCTTAAATAGCTACAACCAGAAGCTAGTGAAGAAGATATTGAAGCAATGAAGGTTAATGTGAAAGCATCTTTTAGATCTAAAAAGATATTAAGAGTGTTAATAAGAGAGACCGAATCATTCTAGAAGGAGACTAAGATTTTGATAAAAAAAAGGCTTTAGGTCTTATCCCAGATGAAGAAGAGGAAAAAGATGACCAAGATGAGGAAGATAGTTTTGTAAGGCTAAAGGAAGAAGAGCCTCCTAAGGGTGTCAAGATCATAGATTTTGAATCAAATAGTTAGTATATGCAAGATGATCCTATTGACACTGAACCAATAATTATAGAAGATGATGATGATACTGGTAATGCTGACAATAATGCCACTGATAATATTTATAACATTCAGGATGTTAATGTATAGGATGTGGACACATAGATGGATCATCAACAATATGAACAAGAATAGGTTGAAGAGAAGGAAGGAGATAAGAGTTGTAATGAGCAATCGGTGAGTACATAGCCTAAAGATACCCAAACACCACTGGTAAGTGTAAGTGTAAATAGTCAAAAGGAAAAAATAGATGAAAAGAAGGATGAAGAAGCACCTGCAAATGAACAAAATTTTGAAATTCAACCTCCACCAATCAAGGACAACACAAAATAAGATAAGACAAAAAGAAAAATATGAGTGTAATGGTGGGTGAAAAATATGTGAATGAGAGATCAAGAGGAAAGCTACCCTTTCCCTCCAAAGAGAGATGAGAGTTTTACTATGGATTGCCTTCAAACACTTTTCATGCATTACATTGGAAGAGGGGGAAAAATTCACTAGATTCAACCTCCAAAGAAGAAGATTGAATTCTGGATGAAAAGATATAAGAATAATAAGAAAAAACCTCTTCGTAAAAGGAATTGATTGAATTATGTATTAAGACTAAGAAAAAAGTGACAAAGAACTGATTAAAACTCGAGATTGAAGCATGGGATGAAACTGTGCACCTGGATCTAGCAATAATATATCAAAATGACACCACCCTAAAAATTTGAGAAAAGTTGTTCGGACCATGGTGGGGGTCCTCTAAAAAATCGGTGAAATGAAAAGGGTTTTTCCACCTCTGGAAATGGAATCTAAATTTGAAAGTACAGCTGCACACCTACAAACTACACACAAAATAGCGAGGAAAATGGGTTATTTTTATGATCGAAGGGACACAAATTGGCAAAGACCTTATGATAACCAGTCTAGTCCCTATGAGATGGAGAAAAGAATCAATGTGATTTGTTCAATCAGTATTAACTTTGGACATGTGGCTATGAACTATAGAAGAAGGACAGGTAGAGGAAATGCAAGACCTTGGAGAGCATCTGGTATGGCCTACTATCACTAACATAAACTGGGACATATTGCTAAGTTTTGCAGAACACATAAGAATCAACTGATATATCATTTTGTAGATCAGAAAAGAAAGAAGGAAATTGATGTTGAAGAAACCAAAACTAAGTTGAATATAATTTGGAAGAAGAAGAGTGATGACAAACCATTTGAGGAATCAAATTCTTCACCTAGTGTGGGGAATCCATCACCGGTAAACTAAGTAGTTTTTACAACCTGGGGAGAGCTTATTGTCAAATATCTAGAAGAACCCCTGGATGTAGTGTGGTAAGTTAAATATGTATATTCTAATATTTTACAATGTTTTGAAGTGTTTTTGGATCTTAACTGGTAAAAATGATACATATTAGGCAACTGGTAATATGTTCTAGTTTGTTTAAAGGAGTTTTAGGGTTTTATCAGTAAAAGAATTTAATGCAGTAGTTAAAGTGCAAATAAAAGAAACTTTTTTGAATTTCATTTGTCACATTTCAATCTTGGGATCACTTGGCGAGTGAAGAAAGCGGAGAAATCATTGTGTGAGCAGCATTTGGCAGCAATCTGAAGTGATTTGAAGTGTTTTGAGAATTGGCGATTGGTGTTAAGAACATTGTCAGTGTTTGAAACCCTGGTGCAGAAGTGGGAAAAGGTATTTGTCTATAAATATTACTTTTTGTTTCTATAATCTGCATATTTGGATATGGAGACTCCTCACCTTGTTGAGGTGACGAAGAGGCCATGACCAGAATTCACAAAACATCCTTTAAATCCAAAGAAATAGACCCTATCGGTGCCTTATCCAGTGTACCTTATGGTGTCTTACATGTTGAAGATTTCAAATCCTTTTATCACTAGAAATTGGAGGATATGTGTTTCGCTATTATCCTTGACCAATATATATCATTGTGTGATTTCAAGGGCATCCTAAAGGAACAATATAAGAAAGTTGTTGAGAAAGGTTTCCATCATGCAATTAACTTTATTGATGACTTTAATGGTGAATTGGTTAGATTTGTATTGAGCCAGATTCATGGTCAGTTTATGTGGTTGGACTGACCTCATAAAATCACTAAGGAGGCTATCCATGCGGTAAGTAGATTTTTCTCAACCGGTGAACTACCTTTGCTTAGATCAGTGCTTAAGAATGATGTGGAGGAGATAACTGGATCTAAATGGGATGGAAAAGTGATAATAGTAAATAATATAAATGATGTAGTTGTAAAGTATGCTTCAATGGTCATCTATTATAGGATCTATTATTCCAGTAGGTTGAACAGTATACCTATGGCTGCCATTCACATTGCCTACTGGATGGTGAAGGAGAATGTTGATTATGATTTGGCAGAAGCCTTGAGGAGCCAGTTGATGGTGAATCTGGAGGCAATCAAGAAAGATAAGAAGTTAAGGTTTAAATTTGGACAACTTATTCTTGGTTTGTTCTTTTATTTTCAAAATTATTTCCTCAACATAGGTGATGTGCAATGGATTATTGGTACCCTGCATTACTTCAGATGAAGAATACCATTAGAATGATTAAGGATAAATCTTATAATATTTCATGGGGTTATTTTAAAAAGTTTCAAAAGAAAATGCATGCTAGAGAGTGAATGCTGACGAAAGTTGTGAAGCAATATGAAGATACTATCTGCTTCATGGTTGACACTGACACCTATTTGATGGAAGCAATTATTCCTAAAACCATATGGGTAATTCCCATGGGATATGAGGTAGACAAGGATATACTCATTGCGTATGTTGAACATCTACTAGGGCCACCGGTAGATACAACTCCATAAAGATTTGGGACATATAAAGAGAAGTCAGAACAAGTGCATTCTAAATTGCAAAAACTGGTGATAGCCAAGAAGGTTAGGAAAGAAGTTGAAGCTTTTGATGAGCAGGCAGGCTTCACCAAAAAGTAGATTGTAGCAACTAAGGCTAAAATGCAACAGAATAAGGTGGTACATCAAATATACCACTGGTACTCCCACCGGTGCTAAGACAAGAGTTGGTAAAGGAAAAGTTGCCAAGAAAAAGAAATAAGAAGAGGCTAAGGTGAAGCCGACTGAATCACAAATTGAAAAGTCATCAAAAATTCAGTTCCAAAGGAAATGTAAGATAGTTGATCTTCCTGCTACATCGGTATAAGAAGGAAAGAGGAAGAAGCAACAACCTCAAAAACTAGTAGATGAAGAGGCAACTAAGTCTGATGAAGATAAGAAAGAACTTAGAGCCAATGCTAAAAAGCCTAAGACAAATAGTAAGGGAAAATCTCCTAAGAAACCTTTAACACTTGAAGATTCTTTTAGTATAATGGTTAGAATCATTAAGGATTATGGGATATACAGAGGCTTAAAAACATTATTTATTCATTTATCTGATAGTCAACAAAGAGAGATTAAAGATGCAGTCATCTTTAGTATGAACAAATTTAGTAAAGCCCTCATTGAGTTACAAGGGCAAATTCCCAACTCTTTGTATAATTTAATTTATGCAAGGTGGCAGGCTGTTATCAATCTAGACAAAGAATTCATTGATTATACCCTTAAACAGCTACAACCAGAAGCTAGTGAAGAAGAGATTGAAGCAATGAAGGTTAATGTGAAAGAATCTTTTAGATCTAAAAAGATATTAAGAGTGTTAATAAGAGAGACCGAATCAATCTAGAAGGAGACTAAGATTTTGATAAAAAAAGGCTTTAGGTCTTATCCCAGATGAAGAAGAGGAAAAAGATGACCAAGATGAGGAAGATAGTTTTGTAAGGCTAAAGGCAGAAGAGCCTCCTAAGGGTGTCAAGATCATAGATTTTGAATCAAATAGTAAGTATATGCAAGATGATCCTATTGACACTGAACCAATAATTATAGATGATGATGATGATACTGGTAATGCTGACAATAATGCCACTGATAATATTTATGACATTCAGGATGTTATTGTACAGGATGTGGACACATAGATGGATCATCAACAATATGAACAAGAATAGGTTGAAGAGAAGGAAGGAGATAAGAGTTGTAATGAGCAATCGGTGAGTACACAGCCTAAAGATACCCAAACACCACTGGTAAGTGTAAGTGTAAATAGTCAAAAGGAGAAAACAGATGAAAAGAAGGATGAAGAAGCACCTACAAATGAACAAAATTTTGAAATTCAACCTCCACCAATCAAGGACAACACAAAATAAGATAAGACAAAAAGAAAAATATGAGTGTAATGGTGGGTGAAAAATATGTGAATGAGAGATCAAGAGAAAAGCTACCCTTTCCCTCCAAAGAGAGATGAGAGTTTACCCTTCAAACACTTTTCATGCATTACATTGGAAGAGGGGGAAAAATTCACTAGATTCAACCTCCAAAGAAGAAGATTGAATTCTGGATGAAAAGATATAAGAATAATAAGAAAACACCTCTTCGTAAAAGGAATTGATTGAATTATGTATTAAGACTAAGAAAAAAGTGACAAAGAACTGATTAAAACTCGAGATTGAAGCATGGGATGAAACTATGCACCTGGATCTAGCAATAATATATCAAAATGATGCCACCCTACAAATTTGAGAAAAGTTATTTGGACCATTGTGGGGGTCCTCTGAAAAATCTTTGAAATGAAAAGGGTTTTTCCACCTCTGTAAATGGATTCTAAATTTGAAAGTACAGTTGCACACCTGCAACCTACACACAAAATAGCGAGGAAAATGGGTTGGGATTGGGGGTTTGCCTTTAGGTCAAACCTCAATTTTGGAATTAACCAGATGATGAAAGAAAGCACTTGCAAGTAAATGCAAATAAAAGATTGAAATGTAAATCACCTCAAGGGAGGTTGATGGAAATCTTGGTAGAATTGTTTGTATGAAGTTGAATGTTGAAATGGATCTCCTCTTCAATGGTTTAATCCTTGACTTGAATGCAACACCTAGCCTTGAAGGGAGACTTGAGATGCTCAATGCTTGAAAGGGATGCCTGAATGTTTGAATGCTACTGAATTCTTGATTGCTTGAATGCATGATCTCATGTGTCCGAACTTATCATTCTTTTTGCAAATGAGAGGGTAAGTGAAACATTTATACTCATTAATTAGGGTTAATGAAACTGATTTTCATCATAGGCCAACATGGAGGAAGGTTTCCCACCCAATACATAACTTACAATGCAGGGTTTTGAAGGTCATGCCCCAAAATAGGGCAAGGGACAGAGGTACCACACCCATGTCCTAGGAGGAAAGGGGTGCCACGCCCCTATCCTACCCTTCTTTCCAAGATAAAATGTAGGTTAGGCAATGTGGGGAGGGAGGAAGATGCAATTTTTGGGAGTTGAGAAGTCTTCGGCCTTCAATCAGACTTGGGGATTTTATTTTTCATGTGTGAGGACCCTAATTTGGTCAAAAATTGTGAGGGTCATGATTTTATGACACTACAATGAGAAAAAAGGGGAAGAGAGGAAAATAGAGCAACATAAAATAGAGGAGAAAAAGACAATTCTATCTCTTGAGTCCAAGAAGAAAATCAGTATTGATGGTAATGATGATGATTGTCTGAGCATCAAAGGTCCTATTGATATGGACAATTTGAGTTCTCAATTCATGAAGATTTCACAAGCAATGCAAGCTAGAGCTCAAAAGAAGAGAATGAAGGAACAATAGAGAGAGGCAGAAACTATCAGAACAACAGTTGATATTTGGTCTAATCTCCTATCAACTAAAAAGGACAACAAGAAGAAAGGGACATCACAACTGATGTCTGAGATAGATAAAGGTAAGGTAGCCCTCATAGTTAATAAAGACCTTTTGAAGACCCGACTGGAAACTAGAGGAAATATTTTGGCTACTATTTCCAAATTTTCATTATTTTGTGTTGAGTTAAGGAAGAAAAGAGATGATACTGAGAAGGAGCTTGAAGTGTTAAGTGAAGGATTCATACCAATGACTGCCTCAGTAATACATTTTGGTAGATTTGTTGTAGATTTATAACATAAATTTAAGATGTATGAATATGAATAGGATAAATGGGTAAGATGTTTGCAGGAGCTCTAGACTCAATTAATTCCTAAGGTCAAAATTCTACACCAAGCTTACAAAGAGTCAGAGGCAATTTTAGCTAAACCAGAGATGCGCACAGTTGATGCAATGGAGGAATTAGTAGGGAAAATAAAGACACATTTTGAGATTTCTGGCACACTTTTGGAAACTTGGGATAACAACTTGAAATAGATGAAGTCTAATTTCGATGATGCATTTTCTAGAATTGCATTGTAATGGACTTTTATATCTATATATGATATGTAGTTTTTGATGCAAATTTTGATGTAACATGTATATATCTTTCATGTATTTTACTTCTTTATTTGGCATTATTTTCAAAGCAGGAGTAGTAGTTTAAGAGTCAAAATTTTGCATGTAATGCTATGGGGGAGTATGGAGTATGAGTCTATGTCATTAAGTAATTTTGTTTTTTGCACACTTAGTTGACAAAATTTTCCTAAGTGTTGTCATCAATGCCAAAGGGGGAGAATGTTGGCTTTTGAATTGAACCGGTAATAATTGTTTGCTTGATGCAACTAATACATGTTTGATTTGTCAATGATGGGATTCTTGTATGATGACTTAGTTTTATGTTGTCATTGATGGTAACTATGTTTTTATAGTCATCAGAGTCTTGTAGACCAACTAGTAAGGTTTAACTGGTAGTAAAGACAGTTTAATAGAGAATAGATATTTAGGACTTCAACCGGTAAATTGTAGACAATATTATATTCTGACAACGAGTATAAGAAATTCATGAAGAATTAGATGATGTGGTTTTGCAGAAATGTTGAAGAGTAGTAGATTGAATTATGTTCATGACTTTATGAGCTGATTTGATCAGATGAATGAGATTTGACTAATAGAGAAGATATTTTGATAGATAGTTAACCAATAGTGATGAAAATCACTTAGATCCATAAACCAGCACAAGATTTAATTTGTTATGATGGTGGATGACCTTTGCAAGGCATGCAATGCAATTTTGTCTATATTCATTGAACTTTCCAAGGTTGTAGCCAACTAAATGATGTTTATAAAATGTGTGATGGAGTATGACAGTGTATGCATGTATGAGAGAGATCATTAGTGAATTTTGTATTTTTGATTGTGCGGTGATCAGAGAAGTTTTGTGATGTTTTATGGATTGGAAGTGGATCTTATCAAACAATGAATGTGTTACATGAAGATTTTTTACTGTTGTTATCCTAACAGTTGCAACAATAAAATTCCCTAATGGGGTAGGTCCTAATAGGCCTTAATCCTATAAATCCCCTAATAGGTTATCTCTCAAACAGACTGGTAAATCCTCTCATGAGGTAGATCCTAACAGGTCTTAGCTCCTAATAGGGCTTATCTTTGAAATCCCTTAATCGGGTGGCTCTTAACCGAGTCTTCTCCTAATAGAACATCATACTTGTAAGACCTTAACTAGTCAAGGTTTCTATTCCTTAGATAGTGATCTTGTGGGTACTAACTCCCACCATGGTTTTTCCCTTTTGGGTTTTCCATGTATAAATTTCTTGTCTTATGTGGAATTTACTTTATTGGGTGATTGCATGTGATGATATTTCTTATATGCCTATTGAGTTTTAAGCTGGCAAAATTGATAATTAGATTTGTATTGTTCTTACTTGCATTGATTCAACCCCTCTCAGTGCCTTATAAGTTCATCACTTTTCCTAACTAATGTCACATTATATATTAAAAGAATTGAATTTTTCATAATTGAATATGTATCTCCTAAATGAATTATAATTATAACTAATTTATAGGAGTAGATATGATATATAAATTTATGTTATTATTATTAGATTTATATTTTGAATGATAAAGAGAATTCCAAAATTTTACCATTTATATAAAACAAGTATTGATAGTTTTAGAAGGAAACCCTCTATGATATTTGCCATTTTTTTTGCATGCATATAGTGTTATATGAGTGTCATAACTTTTTTATATTGTTAGTTTTATAATCTCATGTATGAATATAGGTACAATCCCAAAACATGAGATCTCGTAGCCTCACCCAAGTCTCTCTAGTCTCCGTGACCCTATACCAATCAATCCATGATAACTTAAAATGAAAATCTTTAAAAATCATGAAGCTCCAAGAAAATGACTAATAAGGAAAACTAAAGAGAAACAACAACACCTCGTCAAAGACACAAGGGTACTCCATGGCACCAAGGTGTCACCATAAGTTCATCCATCATCAAATGAAAAATATATCATCACTGCTAAAGATCCTACTAAATCATGTAACCAAGCTTTCTAGACATCATGACAATAATCTCCTAATTTAATATCCTCCACTACCCCAACAAGATCAAAGAACAAATCGACCCACAATATCCAAACCAATAAGATACAATTGCACATCCTTTGTCAATAGAACCAAAAATGTCAAACTCTCATTATAACCTGAAGGAAAAATCCAAGAGCCCCACATGAAATCAAAATCCATTGAAAAAGATCATCCATCTTCTAATGAAAAATTATCCATGGCTCACATTACACTACAACCACAAAAACTTAGAAGCAAAATCATGAATCAAAGAAGATAGAACACATTATGTAACTATATAAAGATCCCACTGAAAGAGATATCAAGCTATACATGGATCATGATAAACATTATTATCGAAACTCCACTTAAAGTGAACAAAGCTTCTCATGCATCATAATCTACTGCTAAGACTCATATGATTAACAATTCCAAGAAACTCCAAAAATTTATTTTCTCACTATGATCAACATACCAATGTATTAATAGTGATCAATAAAGAGGCCAACCAAACCGAATCCTCATTAGACAATTTACAAGATTTGTACATATACAACATCTCAAAGAAAAAATATAAAAATAGTGCTTCAATCTCAAACTAATGAAAGATTCAATCCCATATAAATATCTTGCATAAAAGTGATAATTAGGCATAACATGAGGATTCTAAGCATCAAACACTAGAATCACTACTAGATATGATTTTCCAAACAAAACCACATAGGAGTAACCTAGATCAATAAGAACCTTCCAAGATTCCATGCAAACCCCTAATTGTCTCCATTTAAACAACCCTAAATCTAGTCACATAACATTGATCTACATATAATATATTTTAGTTAACATATTAAACCTACAAAAACATCTCCTTAAATTTAAAATCCATTTAAACATCTAGACATTCACTTTATAAATGTCATCTGCACAATAAAAATGTGATAGATGTACAAAACCCAAAAGATAAAAATAAGATATCACTACAACCCAACAAAGGAAAAGAAAGTTGTCCATGAGTTGAAAGCATAAGAAACATATCTACTTAACTCACAAAAAATTTAGTGGCTTATCTTCCAATTCTTTCAAGTAACCATTGGCTAAAACCATGAATCCTACATAAGCCCTTGATTCCATACTCCAAATAACTAGTGTATCTCAAGGTGACTAGGATGTCAATACTCATCCAACATGAACACATTTTCACTTTATATGACCATGAGATAAAGGAAAAAAACTACCAAACAAGAGGATACATATGTATCATCAAACTTCACAAAGATCTAAAAGTGTTACCAACTCTATGAAGATCCATAAGCATGAGCTTCATAACTCATAGATCATTTATGGAATACCCAAAATCCTTCCAACAACATTTAATTCTTTCTAAATTATTCTCACAAGCTTTCCATTCTAAGAAACCAAAAATACATTAATATCGAAAATAAATAACCATTATCTTTAATACCAATTATTGGAAAATAAACAAGTTGAATACCAAAGATTATGAAACTAATCTTTATCCAATAAACTAATCAAAGGATGATATTCAAGCCTTGAATAGAAGCAACATGAACATCTAAAAATCACATGCAATTTTGAAATCAGGGTTCCTTAATTGTGGAAAGCCTATGATTAGATCATTCTTCTTTATGATGTAAAAAGTTAGCCTATTAACTATACTAATAATCTTATCTTATGTGTACTTATTATAGAAATGAACATTGATTAACATTAGCATAAGATAGAAGAAATAAGAAATAAACCAACGACATAACATCCACACATAACAAAAAATTTACATGGATAAACCCTTGCAAGAAAAGACTCCACCAAGAAGAAAGGATAAACATGTATCAGCACCAATAAAATTTCTTACAATATAGTCACTTCCATTCTCCTCTTTATATCCACCATAGTAGCACCAATCTATATGTGAATAACCCCTTTATCCTTCCCATCCAACCTTTGTTTCTTTAGAGAAATCTGCATTCAACTATTCTACAATCTAGTTACTGCATCTAATCTACATGCAAAGGATAAATTTATAGAATGGCAAGAGCTCCAAAACTACCAATTAATTTTCTCAAAGAAACCTCTTCATTTCTCACAACAACAACCCTTAAAATGCTTTTACATAGCTCAAAAAGACACCAATTTAGCTTCTAATACTTTTCCTCCACCTTGGGCATCAATTCTTGCAAGATAAACATTACATTAAATATAATAAATGAATGGACACTAAGGGACACCTATTGCCTCTTCGATGCTCCCACTTGGAGAAGACCATAGATCACTCATTTTTCACTTCCTATGTCATCAAATATTTATTGTAGGCATCCATGAGTAGGGAAAACAATATTAAATGATTGTCTTCACAATTCACTTTTACTACTGCAAGTATAACCCATTAGCCCTTAGGAATGCATAATAAACAATAGTGAAATAAATATTACAAATTACTTTCTCAATGCATCCTACTTGACTTAGGATAGTTTCCAAGGATATTAGAACCATGAAATTCTATTTCTAAGGTGGAGAGTGTTGCAAGGTGTGCACCCTTGTTCTCCTTGTGCTATGTTGTTCATCACTTAGGTTTATGCCATGGTTTAACCACCCCATGTGGATTATATAAGTCTAGTGGTTGTATTGGGCATTAACAGGTTGATCTTTTTGTGAAAAGGAAACCACACTTATAACAAGTGGTGTCAGAGCTTGGTCATAGGTTCAAACCCCTCTCTTGCACTTGTGAGGGGATTGTTGCAAGGTGTGTGCCCTTGGTCTCCTTGTGTTGTGCAGTGTAGTGCTTAGGTTTGTGACATGGCTTAACCGCCTCATGTGGATTCTATAAGTCTAGTAGTTGTATCAGGCATTAATAGGATGATCTTTTGGTGCAATGGCAACGACACTTGTAATAGACAACACATTAATCCTAATGCAACCTTCATTTTATTGGTATGATCCTATGCTATTTATACTAAATATATGAAAATGAAAATAATAGAAACTAGAGAATAAACTAGTTGATGTGGATATGAAAAATTAAAATTAAAAGTGGAGGCTATAAATGAAAATTTAAGTAGAATTTTGGGAGTATGCAACTCCATTAAATCCTCTTAGTTAGGAGTCCTAATCTAACTCTTGAAATTTCCATCTATAAAATACTAACATTATTCGAACAAATCCAATCTCCAAACCAAACTCCAAACCAATCTCATAAATAAAGATCATTGCATTATATATGTCATCTAAATAATGGAAATGTGACAAAACAACAAAACCCAAAAGATAAAAATAAGAGATCATGGCAACCCAATAAAGCAAATAAAACCAAAATGAACACCTTCTCACTGCACATGGTCACAAGATAAAGAAACAAAACCACCAAACAAGAGGATAAATACATATTCTCAAACCCCATGAAGATCCATAAACATAATCATATCCATGAAAATCCATAAGCATGAGCTTTAGATGCCCAACATAGATCACATTGATAATATCCATGGCTTCCATTCTCACAAATTTGCAAAACAAACTTAACTCACAAAACATTCTTTGCATACCCAAAATACTTTCAATAAAATTTAATTATTTCTAATTGATTTCCACAAGATTTCAATCCTAAGAAACCATTTATACAGAAAAAAAAAAAAAAACTCAAATAACCTTCGGCTCTTATACCAATTATTAGGAAATAAATATGTTTAATACCACAAATTTTGAAAAACAATCTATAACCAATATAATAATCAAAGGATAACATCCAAGGCTTGAATAGAAAAACATTAAAATATGAAACTCGTATGAAATTCTAAAAATTATTTTTCCTTAATTGTGGAAAACTTATAATTAGATCCTTCTTCTTTATAGAACCCATTTCTACCTAAAGTCAAAGAGGTCACCTTCATTAGGTTTCCAATGCTCTCTGGTATGGAACCTGTAAACCCATTTATACCTAGGTCCAAATTGACTAAATTCGTAAGCTTTCCAACTTCTGAGGAAATGGTTCTACTCAATTTATTTCCAATTAAAGAGAGGGTGGAGATAGGAAGCATGGAAATACTCAAGGGCAATGGTCCCTTAAAAAGGTTCCATCCAAGATCAAGCCACCCAAGATTGGTACAATTTCCTATTTCTCTAGGAAGGGAACCTGCCAGATTCCCTGGGCCATACAGTGACAATTGGAAAAGATGCTTCAAATTTCCTAGTTCAGGTGGTATACTACCATTCAATGAGTTATCTCCCAGAAATAGTACCTCAAGTGAATAACAATTACCCAGAGTTGGAGGGATTTTAGACGCCAACTTGTTGAACTGCAGATAAAGGTATTGCAATTTGTCTAGCCTCCCCAATTCAAAGGGAATTCTTCGTGTCAAACCATTGTGAAAAAATTCAATATAGTACAATTTAGAGAAATTGCTAAGAGTAGTTGGGATGTTACCAGTTAGAGATTTGTTTTGAAAGTAAAGTACTGACAGACCTTTTATCAATCTCAAAGTAGAAGGAATTGAGCCATTGAGATTGTTATAGCCAGCAAACAACTCAAGGAGGGACGTCCAGTTCCCTAGAGAATTTGGAATGCTTCCACCTAGATCATTGTGTTCAAAGTAAAGATATGACATACCTTTTATCAAACCCAAAGTAGATGGAATCGAACTTGTGAGCCTATTATAGCCAAGGAGCAAATCAAGGATGAATATGGAGTTCCATAATGAATTCGGAATGTTTCCACCCTAATCATTGTAGGACAAGTGGAGATGCTCTAGGTTGCCTAGGCCACCAAATTCTTCCAGTATGCTTCCCGTCAAGTTGTTTTCTGAAAGTATGATCCACTGAAGGTGTGTGCAATTAGAAAGAGATGTGGGTATGGAACCCATCAATATATTTATGTTGAGATCAAGTACTCTCAATGCCTTTAGTTGGCCAAGCTGAGGTGGAATCCATCCCATCAAAGAATTGCTAGAGAGATTCAAATTAGCTAGTAGAGACAGGTTCCCTATAAAAGGATAAACGGTACCTTCCAATCCCAATTGAGGGAGAATGATGGCCACCACTCTGTGGGTATTGTTCCTACACAAAACCCCATTCCACGAACACATGTTTGATGATGCATTTGTAGTCTAGGTGGAGAGCAAGTGCAAGGGATTGAGAGTAATGATGTTCTTAATAGATAGAAGGGATTTCATATCCCTCTTCTCTCCATCTCCATGATCTCCCCATGTCAAATCTTCCTCCGCTAAAACTCTCTCTTCTTTAACAGAAAATGAACCACCTATATCAGCTATTGGATTGGCAAAAAAAATTGGTAACGCTAGGTACCCTACTTTAATTAAGACACCTCGCTCCATCTGCCTCTATTTTCCTTACTCTCCTACTTCCTCAGCTATGGATAGTTGCATAGTAAATGTATATGTAACGAATTTAAGCCTCTCACGTCATCATTTACCAATGGCTTACATATCAACAATTAATTTCAACAATAGCTACTCCTATTTAATGGAGAAACCTATCCCGTATGCATGTATATGCATTTCCATATTTCAATGCCCATCAGTCAATGCACATGTTGATACTATTTGTCTTACTAATGGTTACCTCTGACAGAGACTTCCTCACATCACTAAACTAGCATTTGTAGGGGAGTGCCTACAACATGAGGCCGATAGGTGTGATTGTAAAGGCATTATAGAGTAAGAAGCAAATAAAGGAAAATATGCAAGGAATGAAAGGTATAGAAAAGTGCACTAACTTTGTAAAAGAATCATAAAGAAACAAAGCAATTGAAGCAATAGAAAAGAGTAATCTTTGTAGATATGTAAATACGTGACTATACATAACCCAACCAATGTTTATAGTTGTTCCCAAAATATGAAGTGAGCCACCCACCATCCCCCATGTTGCTAAATATAGCATGTTGTACAGTATGAAAGAGCCAAATAAACTAGTTATTACAAATGGTTTCTATTTTAGATTGTATAAAACCCAACCAATATTTTTTATTGGACCCAAAAAATCTACGTTATCCACCCTCCAACCCCCATGCTGGCATTGCTAGAATGTTATACAACCATTTGATGTACATATTTGCGAAGTATAGAATTGATGTCATGTTAAATCTTGGTAGCAAAATTGAATCAGAGTATTGAGTAGTCGTTGATGTTGTATTGTTCTATATGTGAGTGATCTTAAGTAGCCATCATGTACTTGTGAGAAATCTAAGTGTATGATAGAACTTGCAAATTGAAAAGAATATGAAAGGAAGGTACTTACAATAGTTGTTGATGTTGTATTGTTCTGTATGTCTTTGCTTGGTTTTGTACGTTGATTTTTGGCTAGCATTGCATACCTGTGAGAAATAACATTCTATTACAAAACTCTAAGCGCATCAAATTATTGAAAGCGATAAAATTTGCAGATTTAAAAGAATAGGAAAGGATGGTACTTACAATTTTTAAAAGAATGGTTGATGATTTGTTTGGTAAATCTTTGTGGTGGTTTTGAAATCTGCAAACAAGAGGGACAGTACAAACAAAAGTTAGCATCATTGAGTGCAAAGGTTAGAGAGATTGGGATATCCTTGTAGCATGTGTGGTTTGAAATGATGTCTTCTTTGATGCCCTGCAAGTAGAAGAAGAGGAGATAAGTTTATTAACCATTAAAAGGAGGCTAAATTGAAGGAAGGAAAAAAGTATGAAGAGATAGTGGATGGGATTTGCGAACCTATTTGTTTATGAATGTGAACAACAGTGAGAAAGACAAATTCTTGCTGTGATGTAATCGTTTACATTTATTGCTGAACCTGCAAGAGACAAGAGTTATAATGTGTTACAATGAATGAAAGAAGATATATGGAATGCAAAATCACATAGACATTGCGTTTGTAGTACCTGCGTTGTTTTTTTTTTGTAAGTAATTTTCTTTTGTGATCTAAGAAAGCTTCAACAAACGAGCTTCTTCATTCTTTCTTAAAATGGTTGATGCACCTTGCAATATTGAGTACCTCTAGTAAGTGAAAGGTGGGTGAATATAGAGGTGATTAATTGATTTTACTTGAGACAGTGTTGTAAACATAAGACCTTGTCTCTCTATTTTGCCAATGTCAATTGTTGCAAAGTCTAGTGTCAGACCCTGTGATTTGTGAATAGTTATACCCCATGCCATTGTTAATGGAATTTGTGTCTAGTTTCCTCTAGTAATTGGTGGAATCGGAACATGTTTTGGATTTGCAGCATCCCATGGTGGGCCAGTGTAATGTTGGAAGAGGACTACAACATATTTTGGCAGATCTGGTGGTTTAGAACCTGCATTGTAGACAATCATTTTGATTTGACCTAGATCACCTTTTACAAGACCAACTTCTATCCATAAATTTGCAATGAGCATGAATTCCTGGTCTATAGAAAGAGGAATTTCAAATGAGAGTTGTTCATCTTGGTGAGTTTATTTTTCTTTGTGATGTGTAATGATTCTTGTTGCATGTGCAATGGGTGAGTGTAATTGCTTTAACATATTAATGTTGTGAAAGTTTGAAGATGCATTGGTTGTAAACAAATGTTTTTATTGGTTGAAGTGAGTGTTTTGATCAAGTGTCAAACCATGGGTTAACCACATTTGTAGACTTTCCCATTCTGTTTGCAATGGTGTTTTATTGCGCACATTAATAAAAAGATCACGAAAGTGCATCTGCGAGGGTGATGTACCTTGTTGCCAAAAAGAAACATCTAAGGTGACAACATCAATGAAGGAGTGGCATAAAGAGAGTGTTGTTGAGTGGGATGCATACAATGGTTTGCCCATAACTGGGGGTAGCTATGAAAGATTACCAACCAAGACAATTGAAAGTCCTGCAAATGGTTCGTGTTGTCTGGTGGGAAATGCTTGTCGCAATCTATTATCAATATTGATGAGTAATTGTGGGCCAAGAAAGCTCATCTCATCAATCAAAATGTATCGTAAATGTTTGCATTTCTCTTGAAACATTAACAAGGAATGCCTTGTTAAAGGGTGGTATTCTTGAATGGGTATACGAAGGGCAACGTGGATTGTGGTAGCTTGGATGTTATATGTGGATACACTTGTTGGTTCTAGTACAAGCAATGGGTATTTCTTTGGATCTAAATGGAAATTTATTTTTTTGTGTATACAATCAATAAGAAATGATTTCCTAGTACCTGCTATGCCTTGAATAATTAATCTTAATGGTGAGCTATTAAAATTTTGTGCACTATGGGAGGTTATAATATCAAGTGCAATTTTTTTATTTGCTACAAGTTCAAAGGTATTAGGGGCACTTAAGTGTATGTTGCCAAGGGTGTGAACAGATTGGAATTTGTCCATTGAAATGAATTGAGAAGCTATTCTATGCAGGAATTAATTTGGTGTGCAATAACTCCAAATAAAGAGAAGGTCATAATCACATCTACCAAGCATTTGAAGAGTAGCAACATCAAAGTTGTTTGAAGCTCCCATTTATGACAGGAACTCCCATTTGTAGAGTTCCTGATCAGTAGATTATGGAATATCTTGCAAGTGTAGGTCTTCACTATTTTCAGTAGTGGAGTGTTCTTCAATTCCATTTACATGCCATCAAATGTAATGAGTACTTTGAAATTGTTTCTAATTAGTATAATTTCATCACCTAAGGTACCTATATGTAGAGGGATGTTAAAGAAAGGCTTGTACATAAGCAATTCACTCCAACAGAAAGATTCAAAATAATTGTCATCTTCTATAGGTAAGGATTTGAATTGGGGGAAGACATTTACAATCGCTGCTATCTTTATTTTTTGCCATTTACTTGATTTGCGTTGTTGGTTATATGTATATTGCTGGGCTGAATGAAGCAATGTTAGGTTCGATAACTCTAATGGTCTTTTCATGTAATTAGAAATGAAAGAAATGCATGTTTGAGAAGCTTCATCATAGTTTATTATATGTTGGAAGATCTTTTTGCCAACAATGAGGGTGACAAATTGACGTGTTTAGGAGATCAAGGGGAGTTTAAGCAGCATATAACAAGTTTCCTAAGGACTAATGTCCCTATCAGCAAAAATGCCCATCATAAATCTTTGATATGTTAAGAGAATTATATCTTCTGAATTTGTTGATCCAACAATTCATTTTAACATGTCAGTATAGCTCTCTGATTTGCGTTCAGTTTTTTATGCATATTTGGAGATATATCAGAGAACTGCATTTTTTTAGTAGAAAACCTAACAATCAACATTATCCCTCCATATGGATAGCATTGTTGGGTTGTGAACATTGATTCAACTATCATTCCTTGCTGGTTTATAGGATGGGCTATTATTATGGTCTATTGTCAATGATGAGTTATGTTGTTTAGTAAAAGGTGCTTTGTATCAACATTCAAGAGTTGTGCTATTCTCTTTCAATCATGTAAACTCTAAACACTTTGTATGTTGTTCAACAACATTCACCAATTCGGTGTAGTCTATGCAATGATCAAATCTTAAAATGACATATGTATTTGAGAGGCATGGATCTGAAATTGTAGGTGTATATTGCCTATTTGAATGTTCTACTTCAGTGCATGGATTTCATGCTATGATGTATTGGTCAAAGAAGGTTTTAACTGATTCAATTCTTTCATGGTCTGTCCAATAAAGGTTGTCAATATTAGGTGCTTGCGGCAACCACAAAAAGCCATAAATGTGTGCAGAGCCTCAGTGCTGCCATTCATATCTATACCAATGGTCGATGGTATGCAACTAGTTGATAATCACTTCATCTCGAAAGATTTGAAATCTTAGATGTAAGTATAAAGCTATTATATGTGGGTTATTGACTAAATTCTCAATAGATTTCCTTCTACTCGGTTGTAAAGTATTTGAGTATGTTTTTGGAAACATTTTATGCAGGTCAAGCCAGTTTGTATTAGGTGAGCTTAGCGTAAATAAAATTGTTGGTGGTCCTAACTGTTCTATCATTGTGGTAAGATACCTATAGGATTTGCTCCAAAATGTGTGTGTGTCATGCAAGGAGACAACATATCGCATGACGTGGTTGGTAATTCATTTGAAGGTGTGTTCTATAAGTTCTCTCTTAGGGCATGAAGATTGACTGGAAGAGAATCTTATAAATTTGTCTTTATGAAAACATCAGTTGATTGTTGAGACCGATGCCTCATTATAAGATTGTAGATATAATATCTGAAATGGACATGCTACCCAAATCTTTGATCATAATATTTTGTTAAGTACAAAGCATATTCATGCAAATGTACATGTTTTGTTCTGTCTTGAAGTGGTAAAGCAAATCCATTAGGAAACAATGTTGGGAATTACATTGCAAGAAAACCTTTTGTATTGTACTCATTGATAGGTGATGAACTGATTTGTGGCCAATGGACAACATTGTTATCAGTACTATTCATATGTAGGATTGTCTTGATTGCATCTAGTTCAGGAATTGCGGATGGAAGCATTGGAATAAATGAAGAAGTGTTTTCCATTACATATTTGGCATGGTTCATGTTGGCTACATCAACATTCTCTTGTACAGGTTCTTCTTGAGGTGTAGCCACTGAATGTAAAAGTTTTGAAATGTCAGTACTGGATTTAGGCAATAGTTGTAGTGCATCTAGATCAATGACTATATCCTTATAGTATTGGTCATGCTGAATTTTGTAGGTCAATGCATTCATGACGTAATACCTATTAACATAACAGTCATAAGTTAACCCTTCCAAATTAGTTCTATGAAAAATAAGGATTTCTAAATGTTGAATTTTTCGTGGCAAGGACAAAGCAATTTCTAAAATATCCTGTGGGAAGTTAATTGTCTGACCTCAATATTTATATTGCCCTCCCCTTGCATGAGTAACTTGCAAAATAGGAGCAATCCTTGCTATGAGCATTTCTTCTAGTTGAGAAAGACACTTTAAAACATAAGGTTGCTCACATGGGTCCATATTGTTTGATGAAGAGAAACAATGAATTCCTCTCTCAGCAGAACATCTCATGCATATAACTGCAAGGTTCACATTTTTAATAATCATGCCCACATAGCTTTCTCTACAAACAGAACATGCCTCTGTGAGCTTCAACATATCAATTCTTTTTTAGAAGTTAGATAATGTGTATAGGAATGAAGGAGTTTGTAGGGTGAGCTTTGCAGTAGTAGAATGTGTTTGGGGTAAATTACCTAGCTGAGGGTCATTGGTTTCTATTCGTAATAGTGTGTGAGAGTTAGTATTAGATGCTTGGTGTGCACGTCTTCATTTTCCATTTGTTAGAAATATTGCCTCTATTCTTTGTATAGTAAGTTATATTTGTTTGCTTCCTCCTGGATTTGATGGCATCACCTTCTTGGGTGGAAGGTTCAATAGATATCTAGTAGTTGTAAGAGAACATAGGTGTGTTATAATTCTAACCATTAAAGAGAGAAGGCATCAAGAAGCATGTATGACAGCAAGCATATAGTTACTTTCTCTTGTTTTAATGGAACTATAATAAATTCAAGGCATATACATAGGAATATAATATATATTTCTAAAGTTAGATATTTCTATATAGATAAATACGTGTGTATATATATGTACTTGAAAATATATATACATGCATACATACATATGTACATAGATATACCTATATATGTAAATACATATATAATTGCAGTGAGGCATATACATATATATAAATATGTTTATATCTATATAAATCTATGTAAGAACTAATATATATATTTTTTTGTGGATATTTTTTGGGTGCATACAGACGCTTTTGGTTTGTTACGTGTATAACTTCCTTAAATATTGGTCAAGTGGTAATCAAAAAGTTATAGCAAGTGAAAAATGGTTAATTTAATCTTTAATCTTCTTCTCTTTAGTTTTTTGGTCCTTATTTTGTTGTGAATTGTATTTGCTCTGCAAGACTTCAATTGATTAACATTTACTTTGGTGAGTGCACACTTTACCTATGATATTATTTGTCGAAGTCATTATTGAAATATATATATGCATAGATATATAATTATACATATATATAGATGTATGTATATACATATACGTATATATATACATATATATATATATATATATATATATCAATGAAATATGTGTATATATGTATACATAGATGTGCACATATATAAATACATGTGTATATATACATATATGTATATATATGTATATATGTGTGTATATATGTAAATATGTATATATATACATTTCTATATTTGGTATTTTGTTTATAACTTTGGCTACGACAACATTTGGAGAAAGTGATTATGGATATATATTGATGCATAGATATATATTTATACATACATATAGATGTATGTATAAATATACACATGTATAAATAAATATGAATAAAAAAAAGTGTATATAAATATGTTTAATTTCTATATAGAAATATACATAATTATGTTTATATCATAGAGAAAGAGAGAAATTAAAACTAAAAATGCAAGGAAAGAAATGAATAGAAAAGTGCAGTGATTTTGTAGAAGCATCATAGTCAAATAAAGTAATTGAAGGAAAATTTCCAATGAATGAAAGGAATAAAAAACTGCAATCTTTAGATAAATGTAAATATGTAATTCTACATAGGTTAAATAATATTTTTTGGTGTTCCCAAAATATGAACAGTAAGTACTTATATATGGAAGATATCTGAAGGAAATCAAATTTATTCTACAAGGCAACTAACTAGCATAGATGAGCATGTAGTCAAACATATTGCGCAATACAGTGATGAGTACTTCTGAAAGAGTTTAAAACCTTGTATATTTAGAAGTCCATGTACATATGTATTTATCTATATGCAAAAATGCACATTCTTAGTGTTGAATATGTGATTGTAGATATAAATATACACATGGTTGTATGCATTTAAAAATATGTAATCATAGATGCATATTGTAGATAGGATTTTTCTATTATAATATGTATGCATACATAAATGGACTAATTTTAATTGTGATATGATGTGCAAAACTAATAAGCATGACAGAAGGAAAGTATATGACAAAAGGAAAGTATTACAAAGAAATAGCAGTCAACTATTTAATGCAAGTAGTTATACATGTAATATATATATATATATATATATATATATATATATATGTACTTGGCCATTCATAGAAATTAACCATGCATATATGTAAATACAATTATTCCAACATATAAAGAAATGTGTGCATAACATAGGATTGAAAGGAAAAGCAACAAGGTTATTAAAACATCCAAATGTAGAGCTATCTATAGGATTGTACTAATATAAAATATGTAAAATTTGGAATGTAATAAATGTTGTATGAGGCAAAAGCATTGTAATTAGGAAAGACGTCTAGTATAGGGCTAAGACTGTGCAAAGAGGCAAGGAATCTCTGCAAGTAAAGCATCACACTCAATTTTATAATCAACAGAGTAGATTTTGTAGATTGTAACCTTCATCTTAGGTTCAAAGTTGAATGTGCTAGTAGAAACCCACAGAGTGAAAGAGTAGCAATGTGAAATAAGTGAACTAATGACAAAACAAGGTGTTTTTGTTGTCGTGGTATCATTTTGCAATGCATACAGTTCATTTGTAGTTTTCTTTATCAAATCAATTCTCACCTCATCAAAAGCAGTTGCTCAAATAGTTCCTATTGCATCTTGCAGTTTCATTGATAAAAGGTAACTGTAATTGCATTCTGCGATGGTCATTTCATATCTAGGACAAAACCATGAATCATCCACCTATTGAGTGCATTTTTTTTACAAGGTTTTCCATTTACTTTCAGTGGACAAGTTTTGTAATAGAAAGTTTTATTTGTTACATTTATGAATCTCAGAACAACAAGTAAAGTGGTTTGAATTGTTTCTATTTTGACACTCATATGTTCACGGATTGATGAAATAGTCATCCTAGTGTATTTTCCATTAATCTGAGTAAATCCTCTAGAGGAATCCTAAGAATGCAATGGAAGACGTCCTCTTAGCATGAAGGGTTCTACCTCTAGGAAAGTCAGATTAATATGTAATGTTGTTGCAGATGTCATATTGACAAGCTTCCCATTTAAGTACCCTATACGAGCATTGTATACAACAAGTATAAGAACACCATCAGGGGTTAACATATTTTTTAAATCATGTCCTCTTTGTTTTGATGTTGGACCCCACAGATTGACATTAATTATTGAACCAAAGATATCATTAATTTTAACAACTCACTTCTTTGTTTCACTACCATCCTTCCTATGGATGGAAATGACATCTCCAACATATACAACAACACCAATGATGTCCACTAATGTATTATTAGTTAGCTGAACCAATTCGTTAATAGAGGTGAAAGGGGAGTGGGTTTGAGCTGGTTCATCATCAAAGGTGCAACATTTTAATATTGAAGCATCAGATAGGATGATCTCTAAATGGTTGTTTAATTTATAGTATCTTATGTTTGTGTCCTTAATGGACCCTTTATAAATGACATAGTGAGCACCTACCTCCACACAATCAGAATGTAGTTGAGCTATTTGATCAAAACATGTAACCCTAACTTCACAACCCTTAGTGTTGACAATGTCAAAGCTGAAGACGTGGCCATTCTTAGCAGGTCTATTGTATGCCCGTATTGGTCATTTGTGAGTAACTTTTACTTTCATTGTCCATTTGTTCTGGTAGGGATTTAAGCTTTTGATGAGGCTTATATTATCTGAGGTTATACTTTGTGGGGATGGCAATGTAGTAGCAAACTAAAGGGAATGTTTAGAGGATGATAGTGTTTCTTGGCTCATAATTTCTAGTTGTTGTTCTTTAAACAGGTATATAGGTTTACCAAAGAATTGAGAGTCAGTTTGTTTGATCTGTAAACTAAGTATTATAATAGTCCTATAAAATGAAAATAGTTTTTTTAAAGTTTCTATGGATTGTAGCTAGAAACAAATGAATATCAAAGAAGGATATTGTATTTAATAAACATAGTATCTTTCCTATCTTGTGTTCCATACATACCTGGAAGTATAACTTGACAATAGAACTATCGAGCCTTTTTTTAGAGCATCTGAATCTATTAGATCTACATACTTAGAAGGAAAAATTTCTAGTTGCATGTATGTGCCATTAGACAACACTAGTTTATGTCTGTCTGTGTCGTCTTTCATACCTTGCATTTTCTGGAATGATAAAACTTGGAGTAATGTTGAAGGAAACTCATCCTCAATAGGTATGTAGGTTTACCAAAGAATTGAGAGTCAGTTTGTTTGATCTATAAACTAAGTATTATAATAGTCCTGTAAAATGAAAATAGTTTTTTTAAAGTTTCTATGGATTGTAGCTAGAAACAAATGAATATCAAAGAAGGATATTGTATTTAATAAACATAGTATCTTTCCTACCTTGTGTTCCATACATACCTGCAAGTATAACTTGAAAATAGAACTACCGAGCCTTTTTTTAGAGCATCTGAATCTATTAGATCTGCATACTTAGAAGGAAAAATTTCTAGTTGCATGTATGTGCCATTAGACAACACTAGTTTATGTATGTCTGTGTCATCTTTTGTACCCTGCATTTTCTAGAATGATAAAACTTGGAGTAATGTTGAAGGAAACTCATCCCCAACATTGATAGATTGAATTGCACATGGGGTGGGGGCACACTCTTGGGCAAGTTCCTACAAAAAGATAATATCAACATTGAGGACCTAATGTGAAGGGGTAGTACGACATATATCTGATCATTCCTTCACATATAGTTTAGTGTTTTGGACTATATGCAATTAAATAATTTAAAAACATTAAATGTCGCAATGATTAAAAATTCATCAATTACAAAATGCTTAACTATATTTGTGTATGTTAGAAAATAGGGTGCATGTCAAAATGGAAGGGATGGAATCAATATAAAATGTATAATGAAAGAGGGATATTATGATAGTAATAACAACAAATTTGAAATTTTGAAAAGGTAGGATGTATTAGCTTACCAAAGTATCTATTGTAGATTATTGTACAGATTCAGACGTAGCTGATGGAGATGACTTTTTGGGTTGAATTCTTTAAATTTGAGAGGAATGGAAACACTAAATGTACATGGCAGTACAGGTTATTAACAAACAATTATAATTTTTTGTACGTATATGTTTAATTTATTAGGTATGTGCACAAAGATGGTGGTCATAAAAGTGGACACCACCCAAAAAAAACATGGAAAAACAAGTAGTGCATACGCAGTTATAAAATTTGAAATCCCTGCGTACGTGCTTAGGTCTGTTGTTCCTGAGCCTAGAAAAGGTAGTGCGTACGCACTTCTTTTAGGAAAGTGAGTGCATACATGCCGCGTTTAGGAAAATTAGCATGCACGCACTACTTTTAGGAAAATGAGAGCGTACGTGCTAATAAGCCTTAAAGGACTGCGTATGTGGTACCTACAAAAAAAAGTTTTAAAAAAGAACTGGGTCTTATTTTCCCGTGACAACAACATTTTTTCCTCATTTTCTCCACCAAACTATGAATGTGGTGCCATATTTCTCCTCGAAACTGTGAATGAGGTGCCACATTTCTCCTCCAGACACTATGGATCAAGGTTAGTTTTTGTTAATTTTTGTCTTTCTTTCCTGTTTGTTCAATTTGTTTTACATTTTGAATTTAATTTCATTAATTTTGATTAGGTTTTTCATTTTTTGTTTCAAAAACCAAAATTTGATAATCCACAACAAGAACAACAAAATGCACCTCTTGAAAACCCACAAGATACACCCCCAATTCCTCCTTTTGATTGCACACTTGAAACATGGGAGCAATTAATTAATCAGTTAGGGAAAAATACATCTAAAATCAATAGATTGATTGATAAATTGAAAACATCCGAACTTGAGCATCAGAAATCCCTTGCCACTAGCCTAGAAACATTAGCTACTAGTGCCATAGATGTTTCCACACAAATTACAAAATGGGGAAACTTTAGGGATAGGTGTCATCAATACTATGATAATGGGTTATCATATGAGGAGTGAAAAATAAAAATATTAGTAAACAACAAATATGTACCCTTTTTGTTGATGCTAAAATTGGTTAGTCGTTACCTCTTAATGCAAAGTGGTTTCCCATACATTGGTGTACTAATGTCCAGATGAAGAATCTTTTTTGGCAGAGGTGGTGGATGGTCTTTGAGGATCCACCTTGTAATAATTATGAGGTTGTTGAACACAAATCACCATTGAGAGGGGGGTGAAGCTATTGGCATATGATGAATCAGTATGATAATATGATAATAATGTATGTTGTCATTGATCTCAATAAGTACAGGTCAACCAATATGAAGATTGGAAGAATTTGTTATTGATGATCAAGTTGGAGAATTGGTATGAAGAGATGTAGTGAACCTGTGTCGGGGTTTCACTAAGTGTGACTACTGGTTGGTAGTCTCAGCTTTAGGGTTTCTGACTTTGCAATCTAGATTGTGTGATGCAACTGATGATATTCTGTGATGAGTTAGCTAAGAAATAAGGATGAGATTGAAATGCCACGTCAGTTTTGTGCATGTGAAAGATTTCCTTGAAGATCTTGCATGTGAAGATTGACTGCATTTAATGTCTACCTCAGGAATGAACATTCTTATTAGCGGTATGAGAAGAAAATGTGATGGGTTACTGATTTCTATGTGTAGTGAAAGAATGGATGATATAGAATGACTTGTGATCTATTTTAGATTGTTTTATTCTATACAAAGTGTTTGAACAATCAGGATTGGACCACTTGTAATGATAAACCTAAGATGCTTAGGGTTTAAGGTTTATGCTACCGACCTAATTATTGTCTATAAGGTCAATGATGTTTGTTATTGTAAGTGTTGGTAAAAGTTGTGTGTGTGTATCTGAGTGATAAGATACCTGCCCAACCAGTGAGTGAAAACTACAAAGTGTGGTTGTAGAGTAGAGGAACTGAAAAGGATCTACCTTAGCATATAGTGATGTTATCAGATCAGAGTTTTACCTGTTGTCTTCTAACCATTTCAACAGAAGGAAAATCCCTTTGTTAGGTAGCTTTAATAGGCTTACTGTAAATCCTCTAACCAGGTGACTCAAGTTCATTGAGCTCTTTAAATCCTCTAGCAAGGTAACCTTTAACAGGGTATATAGCCATCCCTTAACCAGGTGATCTTTAACAATATCGGTTCCTAACAGAACCTTATTGTAAAATCTTTAACCAAACTAGGCCCCTAACAGAGAGAGCTTCAGAAGAGTTCAAAACAAGCTTGTGGGTATTCATCCCCACCATGGTTTTTCCCATTTGGGTTTCCACGTGAAAAATCTGTGTGTCATGTGTTGTACATTTTTCATGTGATGATTAAGCATTCTTTGTTTGAGTTATTATGCATGCAGAGCTAATGGTTATGATATTGTTGATACACCACATGCATATGTTTATGGGTGAAGTAGTTATCAAGTATTGAATGTATTTGAAGTGTTTAGTTTTACTGGTTTATGTTGTTTGGAGTCTTATTATGTTTAACCGGTATTACCATGGTTAAGTTCAGTAATGAAGACAATTTGTTAGCATTGTTTTAATTTGATAAGTTGCAGAGGATTTTTTGTATATACTAATTCACCCCCCTCTCTCAGTACCAGTTAGGGTATTTGTTGTTCATCATTATTCATTAGAATCAATGGTTATTAAGATTTTTGACCTTTGCAAACAACTCTAGAATGCCTGTTACTAACTTAAGCACTTAAATAATCAACCCAGTAAAGAAAGAAGGAAAGCCAAATAGATCAATCACACAAATACAACTCATAATGCCAGATGTATGAGGAAAACCCAATATGGGAACAACCTTGGTGAGAAAACCTATTTGAGACTATTGCTCCAATCCAACCTCACAGGTAAAATACTGGATTACAAATATTTAGGACACCAACCCAAGGAGCATCAACCCCTACACCAAGCTTCAACTTGGTTATGTATATTGAAATACAATTTAAATATAGTTAAGGCTTCTTGTTGCAAATGAATTCTGCAACTCTTGATCAAATGTCTCACTATCGGTTGATAGTCTTCTCTTCCACTGAATCACACACTATTGGTTGTGAGATTGATTTCTCCGATTCTTGGCCACTATTATCACTCTTTCTCTCTCATAGTCTCATAACACACTAAGTCACACTTGGATGTTGCCTTGCTCTACTACACTTTGCCAGTTTGTTTAACTATTGAACTTACAATTATACTGATACTCAACCTCTGTCGGTTAAACCCTCTCACAGGTTGTCTTTCTCACTTACTCAACACCTTTATTGGAATGAATTATAAGGCCAAACCCTTCTCATCACTTAATCTATCTTCTCTCTTTTTCTTCTTTGTAACATCACCTTTCTCTATTTCGAGCTCATCTTTTTATACCATAGTTTCCCGCGAAGAATACATTAAAAAACTGAACGACTAGGGTTTCCTTTTCCCAATACAATTTGCATGATATCCAATCTAGTCTATCTTGGGTCAATCACTTGTACTCTAGGGATGCATCTATACACATTTTCTATTGTCCAATGGATACTTGCTAAAGATAGCAATTACATACAAGATTTTCTATCTTGAAATCTGTCAACACATAAAACACCTAGCTATTTCCTTTTCATGATCTTCTTGCAATTAGATTTTCTTTCTATTGATGCAAGCATCAATGGCTCCCTAATCTTCCTTTGATCTTCTTTCCTCCTTGAGCTACATCAGTTAGTCATGAACCTGTGATTTGTGGCTATCTCATTAATGTTGACTAGTTTTTTAAACAACCCTGTTGATGGAGGCTTCACCGACCTCAGTATGTTTTCCACCTCAGCTCCACATGGCATCACAACAATCGATACTAGGCTCACCAACACATAGTCAGTTCATACTTGATCATTAAGAAAAATCATACTAGTACATCCCTTTACTAGTAAGACCTTCTTCTTCTGCTAACTAGTAGAGTACACTACACCGGTAACACATCTTCACCTCTAGTGGTTTGTGATTACTTTAGCATTCCGCCTCTTCATAATAGACATGCAACCATCTTCCAGATCATTTTGTTGCCTTACTGGTTTTCCACCATCATGTTATCATTCAACCATCATCCTAGTTTATGCCTTTCCAGTAAGCCTTCTTGTGCCATCATAATAGTCACCCCTTCTTGCTCACCAGTGGCCTTGCCAAACTAGTTGACATCAATGACAACTTAATGCTAAAATGCCAACAATCTCCCCATTTGGCATTGATGTCAACTTATCACTGGACACTTTATACTAGTATATTTCTCCCCCTTTGACACAATGACAAAGGCTACTATACACTCCCCCTTTGATGCATACCAAGATCCCCCTTTAATTTCTAGGAGCTCCCCTTGAGCCATACAAATTCTTCCTAGGTAGATGACACAACTCCCAACTTGTGTTGTAGGTACTCAAAAGTGTTTACCAATAGTGTGTTTTTGAAAATGTCTACAACTTGTTCCCCAGTAGGAACATAATCCATCCTTACCTCTTGTCTCTCAATCTTCTCTCTGAGAAAATGATACTTGATAGAAATGTGCTTTGTTTTGGAATGCATCACCAAATTCTTTGCTTTGTTGATTGCACCCAAGTTGTCACATTGGATGATAATAGGATCAGTGATGTCCACCTGTATTTCTTTGAGGGTCCTCTTCATCCAAAGCACCTAAGAGTAGCATGTAGTAGAAGCAGTGTATTCAACTTTAGCAGTAGATGGGGAGACTAAGTCCTTCTTCTTACCATGCCAAGAGACCAACCGGTTACCTAGAAAGAATGCACCACCACTTGTACTCTTCCTATCATCAATGCAACCTGCCCAATCAGCACCAATGTATCCCTCCAAGACAAAATCTCCTTGTTTAGGATACAATAATCCATAAGTGATTGTCCCTTGTAGGTACCTAAACATTCTGCATACAACATATGTGACCGCTTAGGTGCAACTTGGAATCTTGCCACCATGCATACTACCTATACTATGTCTAGTCTAGAAGCAGTTAAATATAAGAGATTGTATATCATGGATCTATATAGAGTCTGATCCACCACTAGTGATTCATCATTCTTTCTTAATTTACTACTAGTCACCATAGGGGTACTTACTGGTTTACAATCTTCTAGTTAAAATTTCTTCAAAATCTCCTTTGCATACTTGATTTATGAGATAAAGATTCCCTTATCTTACTGTAATATCTGCAAACCATGGAAGTATGTCAATTCACTGAGCATTGACATCTTAAATTCTTACTACATCCGATCAGAAAATTCTTTGCAAAGGGTGTACTTGTTGCCTCCAAAGATAATGTCAACTACATATACAAACATAATGATCATGTGGTTCCCATCTTTCTTTATTTACAAATTGCTGTAAACACTCCCCTTTTTGAATCCCTTCTCCTATAGATACTGATCTAGTCTTGAATACCATTCTCTAGGAGCTTTCTTTAGACCATACAGGGCCTTCTTCAACTGGCACACAAATGTTTCATCATCATGTAGTAGAAACCCTTCTGGTTGCTCCATGTACACTTTTTCTTCCAAATTTCCATTTAGGAAGGCATATTTTACATCCATTTGATATACTTTATAACCCTTGTAGGCAAAGAAGGCTAGAAACATTCTATATGCTTCTAATCTAGCTACCAGTGCAAATTTTTCTTCAAAGTTGATCCCTTCTACTTGAGAGTATCCTTTGCACACTAGTATAGCTTTTTGCCTAAAAATCTTACCTTATTCATTCATCTTATTCCGGTAGACCCATTTTGTGCCAATGATGTTCTTGTCTTTTGGTCTAGGGACATTCCCAAGTCTTGTTCTTCTCAATCTGTTGTAGTTCCTCTTCCATGGCATCTATCCATTCTTGTCTTTTGCTAGCTTCATTGAATGTTTTGGGTTCAACTTCAATCAAGAGGCAAAGATTGACTTGTTCCTCATTTTGAGCAAGTCTTCTTCTAGTCTACACACCATCACTTTTATTTCCCAGAATTTGCTATTCCAGGTGATTTAGTTGCACATACGAATTGGGAGTCTTCTTGGATGCTTCTTTTGGTTCACTGTCTGATTGAGCTTCATCACCTTCATCATTAGAACCATCATACCAGTTAGCCTATGGTTGACATCCTTTGTGCATTTCCTCATCAACTTTTATGTGCACACTCTCAATGACTCTTCTTACTCTTTTGTTGTAGAATTTGTAGGTCTTATTGTTGGATGAGTAACCGAGGAATATTTCTTCATCACTCCTGGAATCAAAACTTCCTATACCATCCATATCTTTCTTGATAAAGAACTTGATTCCAAATACTTTGAAGTATTTGACTGATGGCTTCCGATCATACCACAATTCATAAGGTGTCATTTTGTTGTTAGTCCTTAATTGAACCCGGTTCAAGGTATATGCAATAGTATGAACAACTTCCTTCCAATAAGTGTCTGGTAGACTAGCCTCATATAACATGGTTCTAGCCATTTCTTTAACTGTCTTGTTCTTCCTTTCTACCACACCATTTTGTTGTGGTGTCCTAGGAGTTGAGTATTGCCTTCTAATTCCATGTTTTTCACAATAATCTTCAAATTCATTTGATGTAAACTCTTCACCCCGGTCTAATCTTAGGCATTTTAACCTGCACCCACTTTCTTTCTCCACCATCATCCTAAAGATCTTCAATCTTTCAAATTCTTGTGACTTATCTTGGAGGAAGGTAACCCATGTCATTCTTGAGTAATCATCAATAAAGAGCATAAAGTATCTTTCACCAGCAAGTACTCTTGTCCTAGCTGGACCACATAGATCTGTATGCATAATTTTGAGTGGCCTTGAGGTGTTGTGCTCTTTTGTCCCAAAGCTCACCTTAGTTTGCTTTCCCTTCACACATTCATCATAAAGTGTTCTTTCATCAACTTGTCCTAACATGCATTGGGACTCATAGCATTCCTTTAGATTATAGACATTGCCATCCATTCTCTTTCCCTCTACCACATCTTGACTAGTATTCTCTTTCTTTATCTGGCAACCGGTTCATTCAAAGGTGAATTTATAACCTTTGTCACACATCTAACTCACACTCAGCTATTTGTGCTTTAGGCCTTCCACATAATATACATCATGTGCCTTCAATTTTCTATCAATACTTAGAGTGCCTTTTCCCTTTATTTTGATGGAAGAGTTATCTCCAAATCTTACTGAACCACCATTCCTATCTTCAAGCTTGATGAATTTCTTTTTATCACTTCATGTGGTTGGAGAAACCACTATCTACAACCCATAGATTTTTCCTTTGAGCATGTAAGGCAATCTCTACTATTGCTTTGTCTTTTTCTTTCTCAACCCATACCGGTTTGGTTTCCTTCTTCTTGTCTGCTGCTATATTGTGCCTAGGTTTAGTTACCGGTTCTTGATTATGATTTTTCTTCTTCTACTTGATCTTCTTATTTGTACACACTCTTGCTATGTGTCCAAACTCTTGATAGTTATAGAATTTTACATTTTCATTTAAAGGAAGATCCTTAAAATTATTGTGGGGAATCTTTTTGTTCTTCCTACACTCAAAACTCTTATGAACAAATCCATTGCACTAATAATAGACAACATTCATATCTTAGAGTGTATTAAATGGATTTCTACTTTCATAACTTATAGAGGGTTTATTGGTTAATCTATAGTCAGCTATTCTATGCCCGAATTTGTTACATCGATAGCAGTAACCATGAAAGTTTGAAACATATCGATTAGGTTGCCTTGGTCCTACAAAGGATTGCCTTATTGGGGGTCTTCTCTTCATTTGTAGATTCTGGTGAATCATTCATGGTCAACTCTTGCATTCCTCCTCAGATCTTCATGTCGATGCAAAGAGTATGGCCTCCAACTCATCATAGTATACCGATTTGAGTGGCAATTTCCAACGACATCTGCATATGTTCTTTTGTTGGTATCTTTGCCTATATTGAATGTCTTCTTTTCTTCATCTTCATTTGAATAATTGAACTTTATTCCTTTGTTGCATGTATCTTTGTTGATTTAACTTTGACCTTCTTCAAAGCCTAAGCCACTAGTGTCTTTGGATTGCTTTTGTTTGCTCAACATTTTGTCTAAGGCCTTGGTGCTACCTTCATATTTTCTCCTTATTTTTATTTCTTCCTTACTTTCTTCAAGATCCTTTATGAGCTTCACTATTTCTTCTTCCGAATCTTAATGTTCCTTTTCCTTCTTTATCAGATCAGAGGATGTAGCTTCACATATCCTCTTAGTTTCTTCCAATTTTAGTTTCAAGTTAGATATAACTTGAGTGGACTCATACAGGGATTGCTTCAAGAACCCTTCTTCATCTACAACAACAAGCTTGACCCTTTTGAGTTATCTTCTTATTTACTCAATTCCTCAAGGGCATTGATAATCTCACCTTCCAAATCCAATTCAATTTCAATATCTTCCTCTACCTCATCTTTATCAACTGGTTCATCAAGCCCCATGAAGAGATTGACATTTATGTCATTCTCATGGAAATCATCTTCTGATGCATTTTACTCATCTATTGTATCATCCTTAAAGGTATATAGGTTGTTTTGATTTTGGTAGCCTCTCTTTCCTTGCTGATAGTCCTTTCTTTCTCTATCTTTGCTAGTAGATTTTTTGAACTCCCTCGACTCATCTCCATCAGTTTCCTTGTGAGGACAATTTGTAGCAAAGTGTTCAACCTTCCCATAGTTGAAACATTAAGTGGTAGCTTTCCTGTATACCAACTAAATCCGATTTTTAACTTCCTGACAAATTTTGCTACTTCTTCATCAGAATCTTAACTGGATTCTTTATGAGTGGCAACTTGTTTTTCCCTTTTTTATGATGTTGAATGCTGCTTCTTTCCTCATGGAAGTGTCACCAGTTGTTCTCATCTCATAGGTTGTCAGTGAGCCAAATAACTCATCTATTATAAAGGTCTTCAGGTCCTTGGCTTCTTCTATGGCAGAGACCTTAGTATCATACTTGGGTGTGAGAGATCTAATTACCTTCTTGACAAGAGTCTCATCTACAATCTGTTCACCAAGTCCTCTGATGGTGTTCATAGTTCCATCAAATCTATGAAGATAGAGTACAATATTTCAGCATCTTTCATCTTGATGCTTTCAAGTTGGCTCCTTAGTGCTTGCAGGTTGGCATCTTTAACTTTTGCATCTCCTTCAAACAATCTCTGCAATTTATCCCAAGTTTCCTTTGCTGAAACACAGTGCATGACCTTGACAAACTCATTATTAGAAAACCCACTCAAGATAGTATGTTTGACCTTTGCATTGTTCTCATATTCCTTTTTGGCATCCAGATCAGTGGGAGGAACACTAGGAGCAACATACTCATTCTTGACAGACATCCACACATCAAAATCAAGGGAGGAAATATAGATCTCCATTATTTTGCTCCAGAAGGCATAGTTAGATACATCAAACATGGGAGCTTTTGAGGAAGAAGACTCATTTCTTCCCATTGTGTTCAAAGTCCAGAATCTACCCAAGGTTTAACGATAACTAGGAACCTAGGCTCTGATAACAATTTTTGAACACGGATCACCACTAAGAGGGGGGTGAATCAATTGTTATTAATCTTTTTGACCTTTGCAAACAACTCCAGAATGTATGTTACTAACTTAAGCACTTAAACAATAAAACTAGTAAAGAAGGAAGGAAAGCCAAAGAGATAAATCACACAAATACAACTCATAACACTAGATGTATGAGCAAAACCCAATATGGGAAAAAACTCAGTGAGAAAAATTATTGGAGACTACTGCTCCGATCTAGCCTCACAAGTAAAACACTAGATTACAAAGATTTAGGGCACCAACCCAAGGAGCACCAACCCCTGCACCAAGCTTCAACTTGGTGATGTATATTGAAATACAATTTAAATATAGTTAAGGCTTCTTGTGGCAAATGAATTCTACAACTCTTGATCAAATGTCTCACTATTGGTTGACAGTCTTCTCTTGCACTAAATCTCACACTACCAATTGTGAGATTGCTTTCTCTGATTCTTGGTCACTATTATCACTCTTTCTCTCTCATAGTCTCATAACACACTAAGTCACAATTGGATGTTTCCTTTCTCTACTACACTTTGCCAATTTGTTTAACTGTTGAACTTACAGTTATACCGATACTCAATCTCTGTAACATTCTAGGAATGAATTCTAAGGCCAAACTCTTCTCTGCACTTAATCTCTCTTCTCTCTTTTTATTCTTTGTAGCATCATATTACTTTGTTTTGAGCTCATCTCTTTATACCATGGTTTCCCTCCAAGAATATATTAAAAAATTAAACGACTAGGGTTTCCTTTACCTGACACAATCTGCATGATATCCGATCTAGTCTATCTTGGATCAATCACCTATACTCCAGAGATGCATCTGTACACGTTTTCTATTGTCCAATGGATACTTGCTAAAGATAGCAATTAAGTACAACATTTTCTATCTTGAAATCTATTGACACATAAAATTCCTAACTATTTCCTTTTCACGATCTTCTTGCAATCAGATTTCCTTTTTATTGATGCAAGCACCAACTTCTCCCTGATCTTCCTCTTATCTTCTTTCCTCCTTGAGCTGCATCAGTCAGTCATGAACCCATGATTTTTTGTTGTCTCATTAATGTCGACTACCTATTTCAACAACCCTGTCGATGGAGGCTTCATCGACCTCAGCATGTTTACCACCTCAGGTGCACATGGCATCACAACGATCGACACTAGGCTCACTGACACATAGTCAATTCATACTTGATTATTTAGCAAACTTGTATCAGTACATCCCTTTACCGTTAAGACCTTCTTCTTCTGCTAATCGGTAGAGTGCACTACACTAGTAACACATCTTCACCTTTGGTGGTTTGTGATTACTTTAGCATTCCACCTCTTCATCATAGATAGGCAACCATCTTCCAGATTGGTTTGTTGCCTTACTAGTTGTCCACCTGTTAGAATCAATGACAGTCCCAAAGACACTGAGAGGGGGGGTGAATCAATGTCTAACCGGTTTACAGAATATTTATACTTATTAAGAATTTTGCATCTCAAAACAATGTACTAGTAAATAAAAATTAATGTAGCAAATAAGAATAATAGAGACATCATACAGAACACATCATAATACAAGATATTTAATTAGGAAACCCAGTGTTGGATTTGTGACCCACAATATTCACTCACTGGCCAATGAATAAATATTACTTACAATGAGGGGCCTGCATATGCAGGAAGGCTAGTAGCCTAGAGCTCACTGCTCAACTACACAAGAGAAGTCTCACTAACTTACACAATGGATTATCAAAATCCAATACAATTTAGTTCTTCAAATCAGCATCAACTATTCTTGGTTCAGTACCTGTTTAAGCTCAATCTCTAACCAAAACCTTCGCTATCAATTATATCACCTTATACAAAATTGCCTTATACTTCTCATCTATCCTCTATACAAAAAGACCTATAAGATCTCATACATATATGAGTATTTTACAAGAGATAATTACATTATAAAACAATAAGCAAAAGTTTATTCCATGTCGGCTTGAGTGTCGGTATGCATTGCTGCTGCTGTCGGTGGATGTAGAAGTCTATTGCCGGTGCTGGTAACTGTCGGTTTGGATTGCCAAATGATTGCCAGCTGGTTTCCATCAATGACAACATCAACTATTCTCATAAGAGTGTAGAATGCCAACACCACCATCCTGCTATCATTCAACCATCATCTTGGTTTATGCCTTACCAGTAAGCCTTCTTGTGCCATCATAATAGTCACTCCTTCTAGCTCATTCATGACCTTGCCAAACTAGTTGACATCAATGACAACTTAATGCCAAAATGCCAATAGAGGTGCCATTGTATTTTTTGAGAAAAGTATACTGTGAGTTTGTGTTGAATGTGCAACCAAACTATTTTGACATGAGAGAGTTCCATGGTAGAGGTGGTGGCTCTACCCAAGATAGACCTAGAGCCCATTGACAATTAGCTTGGGAGAGTCATTGCCCCTTAGCACCCAAACCCAAGGTGCATCAGGATGTCCTAGTAGAGATGAAAGGGTTGACAGAGCTACATACTCTTCAAGTGGACACAACATTGACTGGTGCTATCATCCAACATGGGGACATTGTTAGCACACCCTATTGTACTAGATGTTGAGCCATTAGTTGCTCTAGGTAGTGACAGAGAGCCCATTCAACATATGTGTCATTTTATCGGGGATATGCTCAAGGATAGATGATGCAGTCGGTGTAGATGGATCCACATATCATTCGTACACAATTTGCAGGAGTAGATGTTAGGTTCACATGATTGAGGTTTTCACGTTGACAGATGTGTTGATGGACATGCAGGTGTTTGCCCATCAATGACAAACATAGGTGTATTGATTTGAATTTATATCATTTTATTTATCAGTCACTTTAAATTTGTAATTACATAAATGAATTTTCATTTATACATCAATTTAAATTGAGATAAATAATATGCATTTTAGGATGCAGCAGTGGTATCCCATACTCCTCCCCCAGTTACTACAACTGCAACTTCGATGCTTGAGGTATAAATTTTGTAACATGTTAAAATAGAATAGTACACTTTGAATTCAAAAATATTACAAGATATAGTAACTATCTTTAATGCTTGGTCCAATTTTTGGTTTGTAGGTGTTGATAGGGGACCAAATGTCCCAAATTGATGACATCATGCTCTCAGCGATCGGTTTTGGCCTACAAGGCTATACAGTATCATATTTTGTACAACCCTTTTTATGTATTGTGTTCATGGAATATGCAAGTCATTTTATTTTAGATATTTTAAATTATGTTTAATATATTATCTATACTAATATCTCATGTTAATTTTGGTTTTTTAGGGTACCCCCTCCACATCTAGGCCTTGTCCTAAGAAAAAGAATTCCTCAAAGATGCCAAAATGTGGGAAGAAGGTAATTGAACATATTTTTAGTTTTAAAATTGTTTGAAAATGTTGAAATCAAGTATTAGTTGGGGTTTGTAGACTGATTAGTGGTTTTTGTCTATTTTACATGTACAACGGTCATTGAGCTATGTGGATTTGTTGAATGCACCTGATTCGCCCATGGTTCAAGAGAGGGTGAAGGTATGCATCTCTACTTTATTTTCTTGATTCCATGATTATATGCACACGTACATGTGAACCTGTGATATATTATAATCTTATAATTTTTCATACAGGAATATCCATAGTTGTTTCATCAATGGTGAGCCCTCCTTCATGCACTGGAGAAGCATCTTAGGATCTGGTACACTTTTGTTTGATATATTACATTAATTGTTTTTAACCTACTATACTTATCATTATATTAATTGTATTTAATCTTTGATCATTTTTTGTATAGGTAATAGCGATAGTTTCTCCATCAATGGTGAGCCATCCTTAGTCCATTGCAAAGGAATTATAGTTAAATGCATAGTTATGTTGTTAATTGTGAACTATTTTCTACAAAAGAATTATAACTTGGCTTTTGAATTGTGGTTTTGTAGCCATCTACAAAGTCATGTACTGCATTGAAGAGGCTTTATTTTGATGATCCACCACAAGTTTAGGATCATATAGTGTTAGTTTTGGTCATAGAATGACCAATACATGTATATATGTTCTACATTTTTATTGTATATCGATTTGCACATGGCATATGCCACATTGTTGTAATAATTGTATTGACTTAGCAGACATGCCTTTTTTTGATACATATAAATGTTGATATTCGATCCAATAAATGTGTACTAAGTTCATTATTTTATATTCATTGTATTTCGTGGCTGTCCTTTTATAAATTTAATTGATCATTTGCCTATGTAATCAACAATATGAATATAAACAACAAAAATATATGATATAAAACATTGCAATTGTGCAATATGATTTGATAAAAATTTTAAAATGTTGAATTAACCCTACAAAACTCCTTGTATTTAGTTCATTATTGTGTATTCTCTCTATTTGGTGGCTTCCCTTTTATATATTTAAATGAATATTTGCATATGTAATCAATAATAGGAATATAAACAACAAAAATCAACAATATGAATATAAACAACAATATGTGTTTGGTGCAAGAGCACCCTCATGCTCGCAATGGTCAATTTTTGGTTGTCATTTGCATAAAGTAATGTTACAAGAACATCTGGGTGAGAAGTTTTATGCTAGGCATGCTCCTCTCATGCATCCCAAAGTGCCAAAACGTCAAGAGTCATACCCTACCGTCGCGATCTCTCAAGCGCTCTGAGTCCAAAAAATTGTCAACCTTTGATGGACTGTTTCTTCCGATCCAGGACACATATGATTGATCCATTTAAAATTGTGGGTTTGTGTGAGGCTTCTCTACAATTTCCTATCTTGGTTTTTGATGACTCAGAGCCATTTTCAATTGGTAGCATTTTTTCACTTGCTACAAAAACTATCAGTTGCATGCAATGCAAAGTTGCAAGATTGGCTAGAATTGATTCGGTTCGTCATGTACACAAACTGACATCATGAGTGTGTTTGAAATGGTAGGTTTACCCTAAGAATGCTCCTCTTGTGCATCCCAAAGCGTCAGAACATTGAGAGTCATACCCTACCGGTGAGACCTCTCAAGTGCCCTGAGTCCAAAAAATTGTCAAACTTCGACGGATTATTTCTTCCAATCCAGGACACATATGATCAATCCATTTTAACCTGTGGGGTTGCATGAGGCTCCTATACAATATCCTATCTCAGTTTTTGACAACTCATGGCCATTTTCAATTGGTACCATTTTTTCGTCTGCTGCAAAAATCGCCAGTTGCATGCAATACATAGTTGCGGGATTGGATAGAATTGATTTGGTTCATCTTGTGCACAAACTGATGTTATGAGCATGTCTGGGTGGGCAGGTTTATGCTAGGCATGCTCCTCTCATGCATCCCAAAGCTACAAAACATCGAGAGTCATACACTACCAATGTGATGTACAAGTTGCTTGACAACTTTTTGATAATTTTTTTGACAATAATGACAATTTTTGCTCAAATTATATCTAGACTCAATCTATGACCCCTATGACCCGATAATGACTCAAATAATTCTCCATGATTATACAAGAATTAAGAATTCTCATGATTGACCTTATCACATCACATCACATATACTCAAAACATAGTCACAAAACATTGTCACATATTATTCAAAAATTTGTCTCTAAATATGGCCAAACCAGCTCTTGGCTATTTGAATATACAAAAAAATGTCTTACAAATCATCTCATTGGATTTTATACAAAATTTGGCATTAAAATAGGGTATATGAACCAAGTTGTGGTACCAAAAGGGGGTCTTAACATGCCACTTTTTTTTCTAAAATCAGCAAAGTTTGAACTTCAACGACAAATTGAACCTAATTACACTCCAAATTTGAACATGTAACAAGAAAAAGAGTTAGAGTGCTTCAAGTCTACTTTCTAAACTACAAATTTGTTTTCAAAATGGTGGAGATTAAGGGCTTCAAAAAGGGGGACCACAAAAAGTGGTCCTATTTTTTATGCAAAAAACATAACATAGCATCTATTGTGCCCCCCTTAAAATGTTAACTTTTTTTTTGAATTTTTAAAATCGCATCAGTGAAAAATTAGCTAACACCTTGTAGTTTACGCCAGATTTTTCAGCTAATTTTTTAATGAATATATGATTTTTTACTAATTTTCGAAGTGGACACATCCTGAAAAATAGAAATTTGAGCGTGCTCCCCCCTAAAATTATTGAAAACTAATCAAAAATCAATTTTTTTAAAAAAATTTGTGTAGAATGGAGTCTAGTTTCTAAAAATGTAAGTTTTTTCAAAATTTTATGAACGTGTAAAAATCTATACCCAAAATAGTGCATGTTGGTTTTTGACAAAAAACGGACACACTGACAAAAGAAATTATAGATAAAAAAATTAATGAAATCAAAATTTGAAATAAATTATATTGTTGGATAGTTAAGAGGGAGCTCAAGTTTACCACGGTATTTTTTTTAACTTCATTGAAACACATGCAAACCTAACAGAGAGCACGACCAAAAATATGTCAAAATTTTCAATGTTTTGATAAAAACACGTCTCTAGCCTGAAATGGTCATCCAAACCTTTGGGTTGGATGCCCAAGGAAAATCCAACCCATAGGTTTGGTGTTTCCCAAAGTGGGTCATTTGGCGCTCACCCTATTGGGCGTATGCTAAATGTGATGAATGGGTTTTCCCATTTGACATGTGCCAAATGTGGTCCATATTCCACATTTGGCATGCACCAAATAGGGAGAGTGTCAAATGTGTACATAGAAACCCCCATCTCACCTCTCCCTTCGTTATCTCCCTTCCCTTGTAGTTCCATCTCTCTCTATGAACTAGATCTCATATTCTCTCTCTCCCCTTACCTCTTCTTAGGCTCTTCATTCTTATAGATGCATACTCTTCTTTGTCCCTCCCATCTCTAGCTCTCACAATTCCCTTATTCTCCTATCTCTCAAGCTATCTCCCTCTCCATCCTTACACCCATCTAATTCCCTCTCTCACCTCTTTCCCTCAGTGTCTTCCTCACTCCCTCCTCTCTCTAGGTCCTAAGGGGTCATAGGACACCATATGACCCCTTAGGACACAATATGACCCCTAACGGCACCTAAGGGGTCATATGGTGTCCTAAGGGGTCATAGGACACCATATGATCTCTTATGTTACCACAGGACCCATAACGACACCATATGTTATCTTAAGTGGTCATAGAACACCATTTGACCCCTTAGGTGTTATTAGGGGTCATATTGTGTCCTAAGGGGTCATATGGTGTTCTATGACCCCTTAGGACACCATATGACCCCTTAGTACACCATATGATGTCAATATGGTTCGTATGGTGTACTATGACCCCTTAGGACACCATATGACCCTGTAGTACACCATATGGTGTTAGTATGGTCCTATGGTGTCTGATGATCCCTTAGGACACTATATGACCCCTTAGGACACCATACAACCCATAATGACAACATAACATGTCCTAAGGGGTCATATGGTGTCTTAAGGGGTCATAACACACCATATGACCCATTAAGACACAATCTGATCTCTAACGACACCTAAGGGGTCATATGGTGTCCTATGACCCCATAGGACACCATATGACCCCTTAGGACACCATACGACCCATAACGACACCACATTGTGTCCTAAGGGGTCATATCATATCCTAAGGGGTCATAGGACATGATATGACCCCTTAGGACACCATACAACCCATAACAACACCATAGTGTGTCCTAAGTGGTCATATAATGTCTTAAGGGGTCATAGGACACTAGATGACCCCTTAAGACACCATGTGACCCCTTAGAACACCATATAGTGTCGTTATGGGTCATATGGTGTCCTAAGGGGTCATATGGTGTCTTAACAGGTCATATAGTGTCTTATGACCCCTTAGGAGACCATATAATCCCTTACATGTTGTTAGGGTTTACATTGTGTCCTAAGGGGTCATATGGTGTCCTATGACCCCTTAGGACACTATATGACCCCTTAGGACACCATATGGTGTCATTAAGGGTCGTATGGTGTCCTAAGCAGTCATTAGGTATCTTATGATCCCATAGGACACCATATGATACCTTAGGACACCATATGACCCATAATGACAACATAAGGTGTCCTAAGGGGTCATATTGTGTCTTAAGGGGTCACAACACACCATATGACCCATTAAGACACAATATGATCCCTAATGACACCTAAGGGGTCATATAGTGTCCTAAGGGTTCATAGGACACCATACAACCCATAACGACAACATATTGTATTCTAAAGGGTCATATGGTGTCTTAAGGGGTCATAGGACACAATATGACCCCTCACCATAGTATGACCCTTAACAACCCCATATTATGTCCTAAGGGGTCATATGGTGTCCTAAGGGGTCAGAGGACACCAGATGACCCCTTAGGACACCATGTGACCCCTTAGAACACCATATAGTGTTGTTATGTGTTATATGGTGTCGTAAGGGGTGATATGGTGTCCTAACGGGTCATATAGTGTCCTATGACCCCTTAGGACACCATATCACCCCTTACGTGCTGTTAGGGTTCACATTGTGTCCTAAGCGATCATATGGTGTACTATGACCCATTAGGACACCATATGACCCATTAGGACACCATATGGTGTCATATTGTGTCTTAAGGGGTCATAACACACCATATGACCCGTTAAGACACAATATGATCCCTAACAACATCTAAGGGGTCACAAGACACTATATGACCCTATAGGACACCATACAACCCATAACGACACCATATTGTGTTCAAAGAGACCATATGGTGTGCTATGACCCCATAGGAAACCATATGACCCCTTAGGACACCATACGACTCATAACAACACCATATTGTGTCCTAAGGGGTCTTCTGGTCTCTGAAGGGGTCATAGGACACCATATGAACCCTTAGGACACCATACAACCCATAACGATGCCATATTGTGTTCGAAGGGGTCATATGGTGTCCTAAGGGATCATAGGACACCATACAACCCATAACGACACCATATTGTGTTCGAAGGGGTCATATGGTGTCCTAAGGGATCATAGGACACCAGATGACCCCTTAGGACACCATGTGACCCCTTAGATCACCATATAGTGTCATTGTGGGTCATATTGTGTCGTAACAGGTCATATAGTGTTATATGACCCCTTAGGACACCATATAACCCCTTATGTGCCGTTAGGGTTCACATTGTGTCCTAAGGGGTCATATGGTGTCCTATGACCCCTTAGGACACCATATGATGTCATTATGGGTTGTATGGTGTCCTAAGTAGTCATTAGGTGTCTTATGATCCCTTAGGACACCATATGACCCCTTAGGACACCATACGACCCATAATGACAACATAAGGTGTCCTAAGGGGTCATATTGTGTCGTAAGGGGTCATAACACACCATATGACCTCGTAAGACACAATATGATCCCTAACAACACCTAAGGGGTCATATGGTATCCTAAGAGGTCATAGGACACCATATGACCCCTTAGGACACCATACAACCCATAATGACACCATATTGTGTCTTAAGGGGTCATGTGGTGTCCTAAGAGGTCATTGCACACCATATGACCCCATAGGACACCATACAACCCATAACGACACCATATTGTGTCCTAAGAGGTCATATGGTGTCCTAAGGGGTCATATGGTTCCCTAAGGGGTCATAGGACACCAGATGACCCCTTAGGACACCATGTGACCCCTTACAACACCATATAGTGTTGTTATGGGTCATATTGTGTCCTAAGGCATCATATGGTGTCCTAACAGGTCATATAGTGTCCTATGACCCTTGGTACACCATATAACCCCTTACATGTCATTAAGGTTCACATTGTTTCCTAAGGGGTCATATGGTGTCCTATGACCCCTTAGGACACCATATGGTATCATTATGGGTCGTATGGTGTCCTAAGTGATCATTAGGTGTCTTGTGATCAGCTAGGACACCATAAGACTCCTTAGGACACCATACGACCCATAATGACAACATAAGGTGTCCTAAGGGGTCATATTATGTCTTAAGGGGTCATAACACACCATATGACCCGTTAAGACACAATATGATCCCTAACGACACCTAAGGGGTCATATGGTGTCTTAAAGGGTCATGGGACACCATACAACCCATAACAAAACCAAATTGTGTCCTAAGGGGTCATAGGACACCATATGATGCCTTAGGACACCATATGACCCATAATGACATAATATTGTGTCCTAAGGGGTCATTGGACACCATATGACTTCTTAGGACACCATACAACCCATAACAACACCATATTGTGGTCTAAGGGGTCATATGGTGTCCAAAGGGGTTATAGGACACAATATGACCCCTTAGGACACCATGTGACCCCTTAGAACACTATAGAGTGTCATTATGGACCATATCATGTCCTAAGGGGTCATAGGACACAATATGACCCCTTAGGACACCATGTGACCCCTTATAACACCATATAGTGTCGTTATGGGTCCTGTGGTGTCCTAAGGGGTCATATAGTGTCGTAACGGGTCATATAGTGTCCTATGACCCCTTAGGACACCATATTCCCCCCCTCCCTCCATATCTCACCCTCCATCCTTACCTCATATGGTTTAGCATACCGGGTTATAGGGTCTATGGTTATTGTATAGGGTCAAGGATTTTGCATATTGGGTCATACGATCTAGGGTATTTGTTATATGTTCTAAATGGTTTAAGTTTTATGGTTGTGGCTATCAAACTATAGGGTATAGAGTATAGATTATAGGGTATAGAGTAGAAATTTATCAAAGGTTAAAAAATTTCAATGGAAGTCATTTGGTGCTAGCCAAATGAACTACACTAAAAAATGGCTATATGGGACCCTTGACCCGTGATCCAAGCCCACATTCTCTCATTTTGTCTGCTTTCTGCACATGATCAGACAAAAAAATGCTTTTTTTATGTTGTTGACATTTTATGCAAGGTTATTTTATACATTCCATCAGCTCTCCACCACCTTTTTTTTCATTTGGCAACGTTGAAGAGGAAGAACATAGCTTTTTTTAATCAAATTTGAATAATTGAGGTAATATTTTCTTGTTTTTAGAATTCAAATACTTATTAAGTTTTATTTTGTTTAAATGTTAGAATAAAAGTGTGAGTCAAAATTGATTATAATCCTTTTAGATTTACATTAGATTTAACAATGCGTTTGAAGGAAGTTGCATAAGAAAATTATTTGTTTAGTGGTTTAAAACAAAATTTGCAATTTCATAAATCCTTTTTAAGATCTTGTGAAATAATTTAAAAAAGGAATACATGAAATAATTTCAATTTCATATATCCATTTTAACATATGCATAATTAGGATAGTCATAGATGCATTAGGACTGTCCTAACATAATTAGGACAGTTGTAGATGTATTAGGACTTCCCCTTATGCCTCTTGAAATCATTTTATGAATTAAATTTATTCTCTTTTATGTGCATGTACATGTAGAAATCATCATCGTGCCGAGGAAACGACCAAAAAATGTAACACTGGAAGAGCGTGAAGCTAAGAATGCAAAAAAAAGAGAAGGAATGAAGCAACTTCGTGAAGAAAGGAAATTGAATACTGTTGAGTGTAAATTTTACCTTGGAAATAAACAACCTTATGGGAAATTTAGTGATGGGGGACCAATTGCATAGGGTTCACTGAATGACCTCTGGGATTGAGAAGCTGAATCTTCTTTGGTTTTTGAGGAAAGGGAAAGAAGGAAACATTTAAGATAGTAAACTAACCTACTGAGGCGATTTGCTAGAGCATATTTTAAGAAGACATAAGCATACAAAAACCCAAATGCATATGATTTTTGAGCCCATTCAACCATCTACAAGTCTGATTCAAAAACACAACCAAGATACAATCAAATTTCCTCACAACACAAAGAAATATTTATCATGCATTCACTAGATAACAAGTACAAAACATAGTTTAATCTGTGAAGTCTTAGATATATATATTCCCAAAGTTATTAGAATTATAAGAAAAAAGCATAGATAAGACTATCGAAGCATACTGAGAGAAGTATCACAAAGGCCACAGGCACAATCTGATTGACCTTCTTCAGAAACACAGTCACAGCTTCAAAGGTTGGAATTACTACTTAGGAACTTAATTATTTTTTGAAAAGTTCTAAACACTTTACCAAAAGGAAAAACTAAACTAAATAGAGCCCCAGGCCCCCCTAACAACTTGGACTCCAACGCCTTTCCATTGCCTGTCATGGCATGCCTACATGTCATACCAGAAAAACTGCTCCTGAAGTTGTTAGTCCCATAATGCTCTGCTTCGTAAATGCATGATAACAGAATCACGATAAAAAACTGGTGGATGGAGAGACCGAAAAGATACCACTACATGAGAACCCACACCACGTGGCAGCTCGACGCTACTACAAAAACAAAAAGGAAAAGTGAGAAAACAGAACCCCACCAAGCTGACAACTGTCTCGCTTGAGGCATATGAGAGGAAAGAACCAAAAGAGGTGGGGCCACCAAAATACAAAAACATCGCTCACAGACAAACCCAAAATAATGTTAACATTTCTTGGCGATTAAAGGGGAATTCTGCCTACAAAAAGCTAGAACACAAAACTTTGGTTTCGCAAGCTAGGCCTTATGTTGAAACCGGACATAGCAGGTCGAAATCCTACTGTAACAACAACCATTCATCTTTAGGGGGCAACACATGTGTTTCTAAATGTTGGATATGCTGATCTAGACAAATCACTTCATCAAAAGGCAAGGGTACCAGGTCATCCTGAATGAGTTTTAGGAGAGAAGAGAGTTGGGCTAGAGGATGTAGAAGGTTCTCAACCTCATCCACTAAAATGGGATTGCCAAGGCATTTCAAGAAAGTTCTATCTCATTGTAAATGCTCAACCTGGCTCAATATCTACTCAATCCCAAGCACAGTACCATCTGCGAGAAAAGGAGAAGGCAAGTCCAATGAAACAAACCTCTCTATACGTTGCTTGATGTCCGGAACTGAAAACTGTAGAGGCATAAGAGCTGACGAAGCCTGCATGATTTCATTATGCTGGTTGATGAAAAAATTCATCCTTCTAATCAATTGCTGATGGTCCATAATCCCCTTTTCCTTTAATTCCTCCTCTTGAGTAGAATACAGCAAATGGATAAGATCCCAGGCCATTGGGAGTTTAGGACCAATGACAAGCATAACACTGCTAATGAGGGTATCGGCCTCGGCACAAAGGGTTTGTGCATCACTGAGGAATCTTAGAACAATTTGTAGCGAAGGGTAGTATTACTTTACCTTTTCCCAATCAGAAACATATAAATCCATTAAAATAGGAGAAAAGTCTTGAGAAATCTCCATAAGAGGAGGAATGTTTAGCAATCGCAAGACCTCCTCATTCTTAGCTATTACTTCACTTTGCATCTCTCTACACCTATTTTTCTTGGCGACCACCTAGCTTTCTAGCACGAGAATCTTTGCATCACCATCTTGCATCGCTTGTTGGAGTTGCACAACACCATCCTGCTCTTGACGTAACAAAAACTCCATATCTTGCAATTTCTTCTCGGCTAGCTCCCTTTTCACGCAACTCTATTTCAAACTTTGATTTACTCTTCAAGAGCATAACCTGGGCATCACTCAATTGTTGAGCATATTCTTCTTTTAGGCGGATCACCTCACATTGTTTTGCCTGTATTTGCATGGCATCTCTAGAAATTGCTTTTAGCTGCTAAATTTCTTGATCCTTTTCCTGCAATTCCTTCAAGGCCATGTTCCTAGTTGCTTCCTAACCTTTTAGCTATAAACTCACGTTATTGAGGGTGGACTGCAACTTTCCTTTTTTGGCATTGGCTTGTGTCAGCAATACCTGCAAACAATTGATCTCGACACTTCAAGCTTTGTCTTCTCTTCTCTACTAGGTTAGAGATTCTTAGAGTTTAGCATTTTGTGCTTGGGCTTTCTCCAAGCAATGACTCTTTTTGATGAAATCTGAAGAGATGGATTTTGATGTTTCCTCCATCATCTTGACCTTATTGGACATTGTGGCATTCAAAAGGTTAACATTGATAGCGTGCAGATCATAATCATCGGGCCTCATTTCTGACTCTGGTTTGTTGACCTTGGGGAACCTAGTTGCAAAGAATAGAATATTCTTTTCCTCACTGAAATGAGTTTGCAGGTGTGGGCGGGCTAGCCTAGCACCTTCTTTTTCCTTTCTTTTAACCACTTTGCCAACACGGGTGGTCCTGGAATAAGTAACTTGCTGCTAGTAGGCATCTGGGTCAGCAATAGCTTGACCTGCAAATGCAACACCAGGGGGAATTGCAAAGGGAAACTGGGAAATGGGGCCACCAAAAGTGGTCTGGATAGGGTATGACAATGTCATGGGGGAAAATAATGGGACAAAGGGAGAGGCTCTTGGGAAAAAATGATCAACAGACATTGTTCGAACACTTGGGGGAGGAGTGGACTCTCCAAAACCAAGACTACGTGAGACGGTGGTTGCTTCATGCATCTAGGGAAAAAAATCTGCAGGTACAAATACTAGGGCTTGAAGCGGGGTGGAAACCTATGGGAATGTATCATACAGATCAACTGGGGCTCTAATGGGTGCCAGGGTAAGGGTAGTGGGAATTTGAGTATGCATTTCTGGGACGTGGGTAGCAAAAGAAAAATCAGCTTGAGAAGAGGAAAATGAAGAAGAAGAGCGTAACTGGACCGCGTGGGTCATCATTCTCGGAGGATCTGAGGGCTTGTTTGGGATGTGAGAGGATGAACCCTTCATTCTAGGATCCAAATATTTCTTTTTGCTAGGAGGGTCCTGAAAATTCTTCTCAGCTTGTCTTTTAACCATTTGGGAGTGGGGCCTATGAGCAGAAACGTCGAGGGGGAGAAGAGTATTAGGTTCATTGTCCTTCTCTTCAATAATTATAATCTCAATATCCCACTACTAGGTGACCTTAGGAGATGAATAACCACGTGGCGAGGTATCACCTATGCCCTCATTCGATCCATTGCGTTGGTACCATTCAAAATCAAAACACTCATTTGAAGGAACATTTCCAATGTTTGCTATAGGTTGATTTACTTCCTGCTAGTAGATTGAGAAATCCTCCCATTTTCTCCATGGCCAAGCATTTTCCACCATAGTCTCTTGCATAGCCCGAGGGATGGGATTTGTCAGGTTGTATCTCTGTAAAATAGAGTAAAAATTCAACCAAGAGGGGCGTTCAAGCATGGGAAAATCATTGAGACCCACATATAAGCTTGGGTCATCCGCCTATGGATTAGCGCGTTCTTCCATTACACTTTGTGACTCATGATTTACTATATTCTTCCTATGAGATAGTCACCCACCTGGGTCATAACTCTAAAAGTTGTCAATCACCAACAACCCAAGCTGCACCAGCTTTGATGTTAGGACATTTTCTACAATACCCCGCTGAACCAGGGTGATGGGGCCGATAGCTTTGTTGTCTTCAATGATTGAGGTGTCGTGCTTTCCAGACCCTATAGCTTTCTCCACCCTTACCAATTAGTGAGAAATCTCAAGAGCAAGGGTCCTCTCTATGACATATGTAGGTAGATGCAAAGGTTCCTTAGAGAAATCATGGACTCGGACAAAAGAGAAATCACTGCCTATGAACCAATCACAGGGGGGTCGTTCGTTGCTCATCCAGTTTATTTGGACCTATGAAAAGAGGGAGAGTGGCTCACTAGGAATGGTGCCAAAATCCTTCAAGGCGGGAGTTAGGAAAGAGTTAGAAATTTGATAGGAATCATAGGAATACAAATAATGGGTTTCCAGACTGAAACTGGAGTCCTATTTCCTGACCCATCGCTGCTGGCCAGTTTCATAAACTGGCTAAAGAAGGCTTTGTTTTGATGTAGGAGTAGGTGAACCAAGACTGAGGAGAACTTAAAATGTCAAAGCTCATGGAACTCAGATAATTGCTTTACCATTTCGCTCGCTATTAGGACAAAGAAGTTGAAATGGAAAGTTTCTTTCTATTTTCTGCATTTAAACATAAAACCCATCATTGCAGTCATAATCTTTTGGTCATTTTCATGACTGCACAACCAGGCAAGAATGGATAAAATGTCTTTAAGGTCTTCATGCTTTAGGTCACTATAAGACATTGGTAGCTTTGGGAGGCTTGCTGACTGGTTCTGGTTCAGGGCATTGTTACAGAAAGAGATTACATCTCTTCTTGAGCCCTAGTATTCCTCCCTGATAGAATTTGAGAAGACTTCCGTTGCTTTGAAAATAAGATAGCACATCATGTCCCTTATGCCATCAGGTGATATGACCACCCTCAAAGGAAAACCACTAGTAGAACAGGAAGTGGGATTGAAACCACTGGCAATCACCGCCATGAGCTCTAGGTAGTGTGAGACCATCGAGACTATGAATTGAGGAGCTCCACTTTGCCAGAAACGGGTTGTTGCAAAAAAAGGGTCCACTCTATGGTGAATCATTCTATTGTATGTGGCCTCCCTCAAGTTCTTAGGCTACTTGCAGAGCTCTGGTTCCATGACATCATCTAACGGATCTATTACTATAGTGGCATTGCGGGTAACCGTCTTTGATTTGGCTTTGGTCCTTTGATATTCTGAATTAGGCGGAAAAGCATGAGAGGCATATGAGAGTTCACCAAAGACATCGACCCATAATGCTCCCTAAGTAGGGGCCAAAGAGGTAGCCTCAGCTTCCATTTCTTACTTGTGAAAATTTGTTTCTCAATTTTCTGCCTAGCTCTGACTAAAAGATGAGTTGATAGAAAGAAAGTGAATCCAGCGGACCTTTCTCTTTAATGCATGGCATTCCTAGATCATCGCAAAAGAAAAGTACTTAGGAATGGACACTCGCTTCACACATATGCCAACTCATTTTAGGGTTGAGAAAGCATATGAGGAGGATTGGCACCGTCATTTGTGATTACCAAGAGAATGCTTGCGTTTCCTGCCATTAGCCGAAGCCACTTGAGACGATTTACTTGTACAAATGACTTCTCCCTTAATCAAGAAAATCTCTCGATAATCGGGCTGGCATAAGGTGGAGCAGTCCTGCGGGGATTTTTCTTTAAAGTGATGTACCTTTAACCAGACACATGGCACTCAGGTCTATGTCCATTTCAATCGAGGTGCCGACCTTCTAGCTTGCCATTTATGAAGACCTGTCAGTAGGTACCATTTTGCTTGTGCCAATTTATGCAGAAAGGTGAATGCATTGGAGATCAGGAGTACTGGCATTATTTGTCAGTCGCTACCTAGAGCTGAGAATTTTTTATAAATATGTCCTTTCAGACATTTCTTTTTATACCACCAGCTTCAACGACAGAGTTTCTTCAGAGATGGATACTCCCATCCGACTCATCAGTAGTAAGGCACATGATGCTTTTATTGGCAACATTTCTGATCAGAGGCTATGGAGGATGACAAAGAGGAAGAATCTTTTGATCATCACTGCCATCAAATGGGTAATTGGTGAGGATTTCATAGATAATGCAGACTATTACCGAGTAAACTCGGACATTTTCTTGCATTTCATGGCTTCTCTTCTCGATGCTGGGATTGGTGGATACGAAGCCTCAGAGCTTACAAAAGCTCTCTTTTTGGGAGATTATCTAGGAGGCTTGGAAGAGGTTATAGCCTACTACATTCCTTTTCCGGGTCTACCTCTGGTGATAGACCTGTAGAGGTTCCTCATATCTGGGGAAGAGGTGTCTTGGCATCCGCTCATTAGCGGACTACAGACCATGACGCTATCTTTGCATCACTTATGGGTGGAGCTTGCTATTGAGTTCCTCCTTTGCATCTACCTCATCATACCTATTCTAGCTGGAACTGAATGGTATACTGACTTCAGGGATTATATATTCCCATGGGTTCTGATGCCAAACATTCTTCCTGACTTGGTCCTCATGATCATGTCTGAAGAATCTGGCATTGCTTCGAAGCAGGAGTGGTCAGGAGGAGAGGACACAAAGGATGATACTAAAGACTCTAATTGAAGGGTGGGGGAGCTAGAAGATGAAGATGATTCTGCCATGACATAGCCCCTATTTCTTCTTATTCTACTTCTTGCTTAGAGATAGCCTTGACTTCTCTTTATTTTGATTTTGACAAAAGTGGCCACAGGCCTTTCTCAATACTTTGCAAATCTTTGTAAACAAATTCAAAATATGATAATCTTTCATTTTCTTAATAATGGCATATTTGAGCATCTCTTTCTATTCTTAATAATGGCATATTTGAGCTGGAAACTTACCCAAAGTGAAAGAAATAAAATAAAATAAAGCACACATGAGAGCACTAATTACATTATGTACATCAAAGGTGCTAAACTTAATGAAAAGGCTTTAAGTGGAAACCGTTAACTGGGATCATGAGAAGATCTCCTTGCATATCTTCAAGATCAAAAGCATTATGACCTTTGCAACTCGCAATACGGAAAGGGCCCTCCCATAGCCCATTGAATTTAGCATGCTGACCGGGTTTGGCAGCCCTGTCATTGAATTTTAGAACTAGGTCACCCTGTTGGAAATGTGGGGCAGAACTATTCTTGCTGTCAAACCACCTTTTTATGGTTTGCTAACGTGTCTGGAGAGAGGTGAATGCAGCTTCTATTGCTTCTTCTAGTTCCATAATTTTAGCCAACCTCACATTCATGGGGCCGTTCTCTGCTATCTCAAAAGACTTAAGCAATTGCATAGCTGGGATCTCCAGGGATATGGGGAACAATGCATCCTTCCCGTAAACTAGCTTATACAGGGAGGTTTTCAAAACCTGCTTTGGTGTTATCCGATCTACCCATAGCACGCTCTTCAAATGGTGATGCCAATCCCTTTTGTGTTCTAAGACTATCCACTTGATGAGTCTGATAAGATTCTTATTGGTAGACTCTGTGAGTCTGTTTCTTTGTGGGTAATAGTTTGAGGAGGTTTTGAGATAAATACATTTGCTGAGGGTGAACTGGGTAAGTTGTGAGCCCATGAACGCATGTGTGTTATCTAAAATTATGGTTTTTGGGGAGCCATAACGACATACCAGATCTCCTAAGAAAGCCAAGATTTCAGACTTAGATGAATTTTTCAAAGGGATGGCCTCAAACCATCAAGTGAAATAATTAGTAGCGATCAACATCCACCTATGTCTAGCCGAGCTTGGGGGATTGATCATCCCTATGAAATCGAGTCCCCATTGTGCAAAGTTTCCTCCACCACTATGGGCTAAAGTGGCATTGATGCTTTCCTGCATCTGCTAGTATAATACTGGCATTCCTTGCACATTGTCACCATGGTGTGAGCCTCTTTAAACATAGATGGCCAAAAATATTTGGCATGTGTGATTTTGATAATGGTAGTTAGCACCAAGAAGTGACCTCCCAATGAACCATGATGAAATTCATGTAAAATCTTGTCAGCTTGGCTTTGATTCACATAGCGAAGCAGGAATCCATCAATATTCCTTATAAAAAGGACATCATCTATCAATCGAAAACTACTATTCTATAACTTATAGAACCTCCTCTTTTCCAGGGGGAGACTCTCAGGAAAAATTCCTATCCTCATGAAATGTCTCCGCTCCTCTAACCAGCATGCCTCCCTTGGCTCTAAAATGGCCATGACAGATTCGCTTGTGGCTACTTTGGGATCCTGGGAACTGAGATCATGGGCTAAGTACTCGTACAAATCTCTGTCATCGATTGTCTTGCTAGGCTTGACGTCAATGTCATACTCCAAGATTTTTGGGATCCAATTCGCCCTCCATGATATACTCTCTGACTGAAGGGTGAGTGACATACACTATGGTCTTGTTGCAGGTGATGAAATGCCTAAATTTCTTGAGGTCTTTGACTACAACCAGAGCTTTTTTTTTGATGAATTTGTACTTTTCCTCATATTCATTTAGAGTTTTGGAGTGGAAAGCTATAGGGTTCTCTCCTCCTTTCCCTACCTCTTTCTGGGTTAGGACCCCAACAATGCTATATGGGCTAGAGAAAACATACATAATGAAGTCTTTAGCCATATCGAGGTTGGATAGCATCGAAGCTGAGAAAATAGATTCTTTAATTTTTTGGAAGACGTCCTTTCCCTCAGAAGTCCATTTGAAATGTATATCTTTCTTAAGCATTAGGGTGATGGGCCTCACCATTCCTGCAAAATCTGGGATAAAGCGGCTAACAAAGTTAACCTTGCCTAGGAAAGACTGGACTCCCTTCTTATTTATAGGAAGGGGAAGCTTTTTATCACCTTGACCCGATTAGGATCAATGGAGACTCCTTCCTTTGATACAGCATGCCCTATAAATTTTCCTTGTGGGACACCAAAAATACATTTCTTCGGGTTCAAAGAGATCCCAAACTTTAAGCACTTTTAGAAAACCAGCTCTAAATGTTCAAAATGGTCTTCTTTGCTCTTTGAAAACATAGTGAGGTCGTCCAAATATATTAGGATGATTTTGTTAATGAGCTCCTTGAAAGCTAAGTCCATGGCCCTTTGAAAAGTTGCACCGACATTTGACAATCTGAATGACTTCTTTTGATAGGTGAACGTTCCCCATTTGGTTGCAAAAGTCATCTTATACTGGTCTTCTCCTTTTACTAGAACCTGATTGTAACCCGAGAAACCATCCAACATCGAGAACATTTATGATCTTGCCACCGTGCTTAACAACTGCTCCATGGATGGGAAAGGGTAGTGATCTTGTAAAGATGCTTGGTTTAAGTCCCTAAAATCCACGCATACCCAAATGTCTCCATTCTTTTTTCTCACAGGGACCAGATTGGATACCCACATATTATGTTTGATGGGATAGATGATTCTTGATTCTATTAGCTTCCTTAGCTCTTGGGCCATGAGTGACTCAATTTTTGGATTAATAGGTCTCTGCTTTTGTCGAACTGGCTTGGCTCCTTCTATGAGTTCAATAGTATGCTGAATGATGTCAGGATTATGTCCCTTCAAATCCTTATAAGACCATGCTAGCACACCTGCATATTTATCATAGTATTGAGTCAACTTCTTTCAGTCTTGGGTGGAAATCTCCTTTTTGACTTTAAGTACCTTACTAGGACCTACCGGCATGTCGGTATAGTCACCTTTATCAACAGTAAGCTTCCACTTATCACTTTTGGCATCATCATGGTCAAAAAGGTTTTCTAAGGTGATCAACCCATTGGGGAGCTTGTTTGGCCTCAACTGTATGATTTGATCTCCATAAGCTTCTTTAACCTTTGGCTATAACTGGTCTGCAAATTCTCCTGAATTCTGAATGAATAGAGTAATCTGCTCATCACTCTCAAAAACCTATCAGTGGGTATCATTATTAGTAACAACAGGTCATACGATGATGCTAATTGCTTGGGGATTGATTAGCAAATCTACCACGGGGTCAAAATGGGACCCAATAGTGGTCATTCGGTTAGCGGATGTGTTTGCCTTACAGGGAACTCTTTGGATGTTGAAAGCATCAAAGCTTTCAATCAAATCCCAAGCTCTATGGTGGTAAGGCCTCATACGGTCATGCTTTGTGCTAGAGATTCCCCAAATCTGATGAACAACAAGTTTTGAGTTGCCCAAAACTTTCAATTTCTTTATACCCATCTTCTCTGCCAACATCAACCCCTGAATTAGTCCTTCATATTTTGCTTCATTGTTGGAACACATGAACTGCAAACAAAAGAATTTAAGGTCTACTCACCTAAAGGTGAAGTAAAACAAATCCCAGTGCCTGAGCCCATTTTGCATCTTACACCATCGAAATGTAGAGTCCAAATTTCAGAAGGTAGATCTTCTTGGGTGGAGGGATTTTTAACTAGTTTTGGGATAACCTGGCCTTCATAAAAATGTAGTAAGTACCAAGGCCAATGGCATGATAGTTAGAAAAAGGGTCTGAATCGATGAACTCATTTAGGAAAACTTCTTGTTCAAGTGGAATTTCCCCGGTTACTTCCTCATCTTCTAAAAGCTCTACCACCTTTCGTTCATCATTTGATATGGAAGTGTGTGTAAGCTCAAAATTGATCAGGGCCTGATTAGCTATATGTTCAACATGGAGGGGTTTTGAGAGAATCTTTAGCTTGGCGCCGTGATGGGTATGAAGGATGAGGTGGGACCAATCTAAGGACATATACCCTTCTATTTTAGTGGTGAAGTCTCGAGAAAGATAGAGCTCGAAGACAGGCGGGATGTCGATGACTACCACTTCTTGAGATACCATAATGCTTGGACATACGAACAATGTTAGGGGAAGGATTTTAATAAGACCTACCATCTAAAATTTGTTCCCGTCAAGCTGCATAACTCTCCTATTTAAAGGTTCATACCTAATGTTCAATACCTTGGCGATTTTCTTAGGCATGACAGTGGTGCTAGCTTTGGAATCTATCATAGAATTATGCAATAGTTTATCCCCAACTATAAGGGTGAGGTAGAAAGGATTTGGCTTATGCTTACCTTTTTCATGGATAGGAGGGGGCAACTCTTCATTTGTCAATACAGCTTGAGAACATGCTTTTCCGGCCACGGGTCAGAGATCCCTTTCATTAGGCCGAAGAGATTGTGGAGCTATCATATTTGCATCTTTCCTGCCATGAGATAGGGCTTCTCTTAGTCTGGTCTTTTGCTCCAGAATTCTCAAGAGATCCCATAGAGAGATATGAGTCGGGGCCTTCTTCAATTGTTCCACCACATCTAACCATTGAGGTGTTTGAATCTTTGGTTCCTTTGGCTTATAAGGGATGAAATCTCTTCTCGGATAAGTAGGGTTGATGACTGGTTGTTCAGAGGTTCTATCCACGGGCATTGTTCTTGAACTACTAACACTTTCCCCAGTCAAATGCCTTTTAGAGAAGAGGTTGTAATCTGAGTGCACAAGAGGGGCTCCATCTTTAGAGGTGATTGCACCATTGGTCAACACCACATCCTCATCTTCCATCCATGAAAAAAGTGCATGATCAGGGGTGATCTCTACTTCTTGTTGCAATGACATTCCTTGCATCTGAGCAATGAAAGTCACATTATCCATAGCCAGAGATATATATGCAGACTCATCTAGTGCTATGCTTGAATTTCTTTGTTTTGCAACCTTTTGTTGCAAATTTCCTCTTAGGCAATTTCTCAGAGCTTGAGCATTGTTGCACAGAAAACACCAAGAGTTGGTGTCATCCGCTAGGTTATTTTGGCCCACCATGAGTTCCCTACCAGTGGTTGGGTAAACAACTTGTAACGGATTCAGAACTGGGACTATTTGGCCATTTGGCTAAGGAGGCTTATCAGCTCGGTGATTAGTATGTTGGTATGGAGGTTGATTGCCTTGGAAATTTTGTTGAAAAGGGGGCTTGATGGGCAAGACCTTGGCTCTTTTTAGGTTAACAATCTCATTTGAGAAAGACCTTAGGAGGTTTTTCATATCACTTACTTTGGTAGCCAAAGAGGAGGTTTGGGCAGCAGGAAAAGAATACATGGACTGTGGGGCAGATGTATTAGGAGTAGCCTCTTCTAGGATCTGAGGGGATATTTTAGGGAGTACTAGCATTGTGGGATGAGGGGATAACTTCCCAGCATCGATAAGGTTATTCTCCACTTGGACTACTATGTCGAATGCTTGTGGAAGGGTATTCCCTCCTAAAGATTGAATCATCACTGATATATCAGAGTTGAAAGCTTTCAAAAACAATACAAAGGCCATGTCCGCCGAAGGGTGGGGCGACAAAGGTATCCTCTACCAGGTTCACTAAAACCTTAGATTAAAATTAGTTATTGCCTTCGTTGGAGCTCTCTTTATTGTGATCAATTGGTGCATCAAAGATGACTTGTCGGCCTTATCCGAGAATCTTTGAAAGAAATGATCTCCCAACTGGTCCCAATCTCCTATGGTGCTAGGGCCTAAGGACCTGAACCAATCCAAAGCTTTTCCTTTGAAAGAGGCTACGAGTAGTCTTAGCTCTACATTTTGCTTAGTAATCCCATGGACAGTGCAGACAGTGGCTACATCTTGCAAATGTTCCCTAGGAGTTTTTTGACATTCTCTTGTGAACTTGGGTATGGCTTTGAGCATGGCTATAGGGATGGCTCCCTAAACCATAGGTGGAGTTGGTGGAATGAGAGGGATACCGTTATCCCAGGTCACAAAATTCCTAGGGGGAACCTGTGCCATTGCAGTGTGGATGACTGTAGGAAAACTTTGCGATGATGAAGCTACGACTGAATGAACGGTCACCATAGGTGGAAAAAGGAGGTGAGGATTTAAAGCGGTCTAACTACTGGTGATAGGATTATGACTCATAAACCATCTCAGAAAAATATTTTGAAGTAATGGTCCCATCGAGCATGCTAGAAAAATAACTATTGACTCTAAATTTTACCTTGGAAACAAACAACTTTATGGGAAATTTAGTGATGGGGGACCAATTGTGCAGGGTTCACTGAATGACCTCTGGGATTGAGAAGCTGACTCTTCTTTGGTTTTTGAGGGAAGGAAAAGAAGGAAACATTTAAAACAATAAACTAACCTATTGAGGTGATGCGCTAGAGCATATTTTAAGAAGACATAAGCATACAAAAACCCAAATGCATATGATTTTTGAGCCCATTCAACCATATACAAGTCTGATTCAGAAACACAACCAAGATACAATCAAATTTCCTCGCAACATAAAGAAATATTTATCATGCATTGACCAGATAACAAGTGCAAAACATAGTTTAATCGGTGAAGTCTTAGATATATATATTCCCAAAGTTATCAGAATTCTAAGAAAAAAACATAGATAAGACTATCAAAGCATACTGAGAGAAGTATCACAAAGGCCATAGGCATAGTCTGATTGACCTTCTTCAGAAACACAGTCACAGCTTCAAAGGCTGGAATTACTACATAGGAACTTAATTGTTTTTTGAAAAGTTCTAAACCCTTTACCAAAAGGAAAAACTAAACCAAATAGAGCCCCAGGCCCCCCTAACAACTTGGACTCCAACGCCTTTCCATTGCATGTTGTGGCATGCCTGCATGTCGTACCAGACAAACCGCTCCTAAATTTGTTAGTCCCATAATGGTTTGTTCCGTAAATGCATGACAAGAGAATTATGATAAAAAACTGACGGGCGAAGAGACTGAAAAGATACCACTACATGAGAACCCACGCCATGCGGCAGCTCGATGCTACTGCAAAAACAAAAATGAAAAGCGAGTAAACAAAACCCGCACTAAGCTGACAACTATGTCACCTGAGGCATACGACAGGAAAGAACCAAAAGAGGTGGGGCCACCAAAATACAAAAATGTTGCTCGCGGACAAACCTTAAATAATGTTAACAAATACCATAGAAGAAGAGGTGCCAATTGAAGAGGAACATGAAATATCCATCCAATATAAGAGAGATAAAATTGGCCACACAAAGGCAACAGATGCAAAACCTTTGTGCAATGAGACAATTGAATCTCAAGGTTGAGAGCATGTCTATCACAATTCAAGTTGAAGGCACCCCATCTCTTACATCTCAAGTTGAAGGCACACCATCTCTTTTAACACATTGTTGGTGTCGACAACATCTCATATTGAATGCACTCCCTCAATGACATTTGGTGTTGCAAATAATTCATGATTGACATAAAGTATTGGAGCTACACCATCTTGTACACCTCAATTTCAAGGTATGTTATCATTTTCATCTCCAGTTGAAGGTATGCCACGTATCCCTAATGTTATTGACATTCCTAATCTTGAGGTAACTCAAAGTTTGAGAACACCTCCTAGAGTTTTGCATAGAAATCCTAAGTATTTGATTGATATTGATCCTAATGTTTTGAAACCAATGGTTGACAAGATTTTGAAGCCTAATTCTCAAAGACATGCTAACCGGATATGGAAAATATTTTTTGAGCCTTTAAATGAGACAGGAAGATGTCAATTATTTGTTGACATCTAATGATGAGAAATCTGAAATTTAGGCCCATAATGAAGATTCTTGGGCTAAGAACATCGATTGAATCAAGTGACAAATCTATTGTGAAGAATCTGATGAATGCATATGATATTGTTGGTTCTAACTCACGCACAAAAGATAGTAATGCCACATGACATGTCATTAAATCAATAATTGTAAGCACTCAAACTAAGAAAGCTCACCTCATTAGAAAGACAAGTAAACAATTGAAGATAAGTAGACAAACTCTAATGAGAGCTATGGGAAGGTGACAAAGAGCAGAGGATCCATATAACAATGAGTTATGGACATTTTAAGGTAGATTACCATAGAAAGATAAAGCAATTGTTGAACCCTTGAGATCCCTAATTGAAGATTTTTGGAATAATAACACAAGGGTCTCTCGAAATCAAAGAGATGCTGTAAGAAGGAGGATTGGTAGTAAAATCCGTGATCCACATCCGAATTTTTTTTTGGATATGACTCAAACACAATTTTTTGCCAAGTTTCAACGTATGTATCCTCAAATTAAAATTAGTCAAAGATTCTTTGAAATGGTAAAGCCTTTTTATGTGAAAATAAATAACACATGCACAACTTGTTGTTGTAGAGTACATATCAAATTTTCTAACCATTATAATGTTTATCAACAAATATGTATAGATTTGCATGCTAACAATGTTTTGCAGGAATGCAACATAAATGGTCCACCGACATCTTCATGGGAATTCATATCTACCATCTTATGTGAAAGAGTAGATGGTCAAGTATATTACAATAAGTTTTGCTTGGATGGAACATGTATTCATTGTGGTGGATTGCAACATTTACAAATTTGTCAACATATGGATATTGGACAATAAATTGGTAATGAATTAGCAGAATTTGGAAAATATAAGACAGTGGCCTACATGCTAAAAGATGGAAAAGAAGCAAAAAGGTGTGAATTGGTTAGTGAGAAGATTCTAGTGTATCAGTTTTTGGGCATCTTTTGTGAGAATATAGTGTATGAGTATGCAAGGCATAACCATAGAGCTCATTGGTTGGACTCACAATTTAAGTTATGCAAGGACACATTTCCACTTCATACAATCATTTCAATTGTTGACTTTGTAGAGAAATACACACTACAACCACAGAACGAGGTGCAATCACAATATTACAACTCCACACAAGCTGCTATATTTGTGCATATAGCATTCATTCATGCACATGATAGTATGGAAGAGGATAGGAAGATATTGAGGGAGTATCATTTTTACATTAGTGATGATCGCTCACACTCCACAAAGTTTGTGCAAGGTTGTTTTCAGATATTCTATGATGATTTGGCTAGCTGAGGCATATGATTCCATCAACATATCATATGGTCAGATAATTATGCATCGTAATTTAAGAAATCTTAGATGTTCTATTGGTTGAGTAGGATGCATAAGTTGACTGCTATTCAACATATGTGGAATTTCTCTAAGGCTAGGCATGGAAAAGGGGAGTATGATGGTACAGGAGCATGTATTAAAAGAGCTTTAGCACGAGAAGAGTTAAAGTACAAAGGGAATGCAAACTTGAAAGATGCAAAATCAATTTTTCAATGGTGCAATGGTACAATTGGTCCAAGTAATCAAGGTAAGTCTTCAGTTCGTAGATTTTTTTGGTTGGTAGATGATACTAACATTGCAAAATTAGAAGATTGTTGTACATTGATAGGATCGAGTGAGCTACACTCTTTCAAAATATTTGATGCAGGTTCATGAACTATCCATACATGATAGATGGCATGTTATTGTTCTTCATGTAGAGATGGTGCCTATAATGAGCGTGAGTCAAAGGAGTGGGTGGATGAATGGTGTATGAGGCATCTAATCCCACTTGAGATATATTGAGCTTCGAGTGCACTACAATTAACACAAATGGAAGCATCAATTGACTTTGACCATGTGTCAGATTTAGTCCAACTAGGTAAATTATCCACATGCAATTTTTTGTACTTTAATATTTTACCTTAGTTGTTTACTAAATTCTTCTCACTTTATCATTGCAGGGCATGTTTATGCAGTTACTACAGATGAAGACAATGAAGAAGGAACAAATTATTACCTGTGTCATTGTGTGGATGCAAAAAAGAAATTGGATGGGCCTATGGTAGATGGAAAAAATATTGAGTACCCCACAAGATCAATAGTTGTTACTGGTACATGGCTTAGAAGGTACCCAGTGAAGAAGTCTAACTTGTGGTTGTTCGAGGACTTCGAGACACATAGGAAGATTCTTTATTATTCTAACCTTGTTGTAGCTTCAAATGGTCATTTGATCAGATATGGGGGTAGACCACTAAACAAGAACCTATGGAAGGTTCATGAGTCTAACCATGACACCATACTAGACACGATAAAGAGTAGAGTAGATCCAGATGGTTCATTGGATTAAATGTAAATGTAAAAAATTATAATATCAATCATATTTGGATATATGTACATGACTTATATTTTCAACTACTCGAGGCATTGTAATATAAAAAATTGTTTTTTTGTCTTGTTTTGTGTGATTCTATGTAAATAATGTCATTTTGGACAATTAGAGATCACATGGGATCATTTTGTGAAGTTTAAGGCTAATATGGTAAAAGATGTAAAAATTGCTCATTTGTTGTCAATCACTCAAAGTGTGAAAAATTGTCAAAATTTGGCATCGTTTTTCTCAATGTTAGTGACATGTAAGAATGATTCATCTGATCCTATGGGGTCATGTTATGGCACTCTAAAAAACCTCTCTCAGTTTAGGTAGACTCGGATCCAATTACTCGTGGTGACACTTTCTCAGTTATGACAAAAAGCGTCAGATGAGTTCAATGAATAGTTGCACAATGCCCCATCTTTCAATCCGCTCATCGCGGCACTGAACCATTAGATCATACACATCAGGGTGGCTGCTTTTACGCTAGGAATGCCTTTGTTTTTCTCTCCAACTCGACCGATCATTGCGGGCCACACCCTAGAAGTGAAATCACTTAAGTGCTCATGTTGCTCAAAGTTGTCAATATTCGGCATCGCGTTTCTCGGTCCCTATTAATCATTAGAATGAGTCATCTAATCCTATGGGGTCATGTTATGGTACCCTAAAAAATCCTCTCTCAGTTTCAGTACACTCAGATCCAGTTGCTTGTGGTGACACTTTGTTAGTTGTGACAAAAAGTGTCATATAAATTCAATGAAAAGTTGCACACTACCCCATCTTTCAATTCGCTCGTCGCGACACCGAACCATCAGCTTGTACGCATTGGGGTGGCTGGGTTTACATTAGGAATGCCTTCATTTTTCTCTCCAACTTGCCCGATCCTTGTAGGCCACATGCTAGCAGCAAAATCGCTTAAGTGCTCAAGTTGCTCAAAGTTTTCAATATTCAGAATCGCGTTTCTCAGCGCCCGTTAATCATATGAATGAGCTGTCTAATCCTACGGGTTCATGTTATGGCACTCTAAAAATGCTTCTCTCAATTTAGGTAGACTCGGATCTAGTTGCTCATGGTGACACTTTCTCAGTTGTGACAATAAGCGTCAGATGAGTTCAATGAAAAGTTGCACAATGCCCCATCTTTCAATCCGCTCATCATCGCACCAAACCGTCGACTCGTATGCATCAAGGTGGCCAAATTTATGCTAGGAATGCAATTTTTTACCCTTCAACTCACCTGATTGTTGTGGGCCACAACCTAGCAATGAAATCGCTTAAGTTCTCAAGTTGCTCAAAGTTGTCAATATTTGGCATCGCGTTTCTCAGTGCCTGTTAATCATAAGAATGAGTCATCTGATCCTTTAGGGTCATGTTATGAAACTCTAAAAAATACTCTCTAGGTTTAGGTAGATGAGGATCTAGTTGCTCGTGGTGACACTTTCTGGGTTGCGACAATAAGCATCAAATAAGTTCAATGAAAAGTTGCACAATGCCCCATCTTTCAATCCACTCCTCGCAGCACTGAACTGTCAGCTCGTACGTGTTAGGGTGGCCAGTTTTATGCTAAGAATGCCTTTTTTTTCCTCTCCAACTCATTCAATCATTGCGGGTCACACCCTAGCAATAAAATCACTTAAGTGCTCAAGTTTCTCAAAGTTGTCAATATTTGGCATCACATTTCTTGGTGCCCGTTAATCATAAGAATAAGTCGTCTGATCCTACCAGGTCATGCTATGACACTCTAAAACATCCTCTCTCAGTTTTGGTAGAATCGGATCCAGTTGCTCGTGGTGACACTTTCTCGGTTGCGACAAAAAGCATCATATGAATTCAATGAAAAGTTGCACACTGCCCCATCTTTAAATCCGCTCATCATGGCACCAAATCATCAGCTCGTACGCATTGGGGTGGCTGGGTTTACACTAGGAATACCTTTATTTTTCTCTTCAACTCACACGATCATGCGGGCCATACGCGAAATCGCTTAAGTGCTCAAGTTGCTCAAAGTTTTTAATATTCAGAATCACGTTTTTCAGCACCCGTTAATCACATCAATGAGCCATCTAATCCTACAAGGTTGTGTTATGGCACTCTAAAAATTTCTCTCTCGGTTTAGGTAGACTCGGATCCAGTTGCTTGTGGTGACAATAAACTTCAGATGAGTTCAGTCAAAAGTTGCAAAATGCCCCATCTTTCAATTCACTCGTCGCTGCACCAAACCGTCAACTCGTACATGTCAGGGCAGCTAGGTTTTCTTTAGGAATGCCTTTTTTTTTCTCTCTAACTCATCCGATCATTGCAGGTCACACCTTAGCAGCGAAATTGCTTAAGTGCTCAAGTTGCTCAAAGTTGTCAATATTCGGTATCGCGTTTCTTAGTGCCTGTTAATTATAAGAATGAGTCATCTGATCCTACAAGGTCATGTTATGGTACTCTAAAAATTCCTCTCAGTTTTTGTAGACTCAGATCGAGTTGCTCGTGGTGACACTTTCCCTGTTGCAACAAAAAAGTGTCAGATGAGTTCAATGAAAAGTTGCACAATGCCCCATCTTTCAATCCGCTCGTCTCGGCACCGACCCATAAGCTCATACATGTCAGGGTGGTTGGGTTTATGCTAGGAATACCTTTGTTTTTCTCTCCAACATGCCCGATCATTGCGGGCCACACCCTAGCATTGAAATTGCTTAAGTGCTCAAGTTGTTGTCATGCCCAAACTTTTGGGCACAAACGGAAATTTTTTTGTTTTTTAAATACTTAACTTAGTATGACTAACCTAATTAAAATATTGCAATCTAGTTTGGTCTTAACTATGTTTTAAAATAAATCAACAACTAAATTAATAAAGCGATAAATAATCTAAGTTATAAGCGAGCTAATATTTCTCCAAAAGAGTTATCACTAATCTTCCATTAATAAATAATTAAACTCTCTTAGCAATTAATCTCAAACTTAATATATGATCTTTAAATTATTAGATCAATAGTCTCTTATAGTTCTTTAATTGCAGAGGGTCTAAATAAATTGTCCTAGTTATTAAATTTAACAACCCTATAAATAAAATCCCCATAAATTAAAATACCTTATAATTTAAAATTTAAATGGGCCATTTGACCCTACAAATATCGTTGTGTTTTTTCCAAGGGTCTATTCTACCCAAGAATTTAAAATCTTCTTATTACAATGCTTCTACATTTATTTACTAACTTAAAAGAGCATTAATTAATTTTACAACTAACTAATTTGATTTCAAATAAATATAGAAGTTAAACTATATATATATATATATTTACCTATAAATTTTATATATATACTTATGAATACATTCTAAAGAGAAGGGGGGGTTTCTATTTTTTTTATTAATTTACCTCCATATATATATATATTTTTTAAAAATCCTACAAAGCCACATGCTAACCCTAACCCCTTCTTATACACTCCCACACACACACATATCTTATTTTAAAATCTACGTGTGTTTTCCCTAACTCGAAACTAGGGTTAGGGCAAATATGTTATAACATTTATAATTTTTTTTTTGAGTGCTGTGTGTGTGTGAGAAAGACTCTTTATTTATTTATTTTTTTTGTGTGTGTGTGCAAGTGCAAGCACGGCAGCCCGGGCTTCAATACTCAATGGAGCCGAAGGGGAAATGGCAGAGAGAGGGCTAAGCGAGGGGTTTTCCCTTATTTCTTAGCAGAGGGGGAAAGGAGGCCGAACCCACGGATTGCACCCGCAGGCTGGGAACGGCTCTGCCCACGACTACAGCTCCGCAGCCTGTGGGCATCACCGCCTACAGCTGCGGGTACCGTAGCCTGTGAACGTCGCCACCCACAGTTGCAGGTTCTGCAGCCTGTGGACACCACTGCCCACAGCTGCAGGTTCCACAGCCTGTGGACGTCGCTGCCCATAGTTGCGGGTTCAACAGCCTGTGGACGCCGCCGCCCATAGCTGTGGGTTCTGCAGGTTGTGGATGGCGCCGCACACGGTTGCGGCCTGGGTTACCCTCCAAGATGTATCCTTTGCTTAAATTTTTTTTTTGATTTAAAAATTAGGGTAAAACAAAAATAATGTTAATATATAATTTTATTTATATATATATATATATTTATACCCTCTTTTTTTTTGGAAGCTTAACAAGTAATAATTCTTTTTTTTTCATAGACCTGATTTTTATATATATATATATTTATATATTTATTGAAATATACATTTAAATATATGTCTAAAAGGAACATGTAAAAACATCACTGTTTTTTTATAAACAGATTTTCAGAATAGCATTTAAAGGAATAATATATATATATATATATATATATATATATATATATATATATATATATATATATATATATATATATATATATATATATATATATATATATATATATATATATATATATACCTTTTTAAGCTATAACTCTTTTAAGCAATTGTTGAGTTTATATTTTTTGTATATCTTTAAAATGCATGCAGAGATTTTCCTAATGTTATTTGTAGATTTGTATAATGGGAAAAATATATATTTTTTTCTAAAAAGGTTGAAGAAATATATGTTGAATATTCTGTTTTCTTTTTGTTTGTTTTTAAAAAACTAACATTCTGTAATTAATATCTACAATGCACCCTAACAGCAACTTAAAATATAATCTTTTTTTTTTGGGTAAACAAATTTAAGACTAGAACTATATGCTATTTTTTTTTTATAAAATAAACTACTACTATAGGATTTATTCTCTGCTTTAAATGAAAGTAAAAATGACAGATTTAATTAAATTTGCAGCAGCATAAGTAAAATCAGAATACAATGTATGAGCTTTCACATACCATTTCTATCTTGCATAAGTGAATAAATGAACCTTTATTTGCAGAATAAATATAAATGCTACAACTTTGTTTCTTTTTTTTTTTAATGAGTATTCAAATACAAGCTAATATATTACATCTTCCATTTTTGCAAAACTAACCAAGATAAGAGAAATACTTTTCTTTAGCAAGTTAAAATACAAGTAAATAACAATACAAATAGGTTTGAAAATCCAACAAGTATTTTCCCTTCCATAGAAATATGAGTAAAATAAATACACTTTCTTTTTTAAATGAAATACAACATAGCTCACATTCTTTTTTCTTTTTTTTTTCTAGCTATAAATAAATACATTCTTTTTGAACTATTTCTGCAACTTAGAACAACAAACTAATCCTTTTATTCTTTCTTTTCCATCCCAAGCAACCTGCAATAAAAATACAACTTGACCATGGAGAGCTCACCTCCCAGCCTAGGCTTACTAGAAGCCACCCCCGAGCTTGGAGAACCAAGCACTAGACAGGTTACAAACAAGCAAACAACACAACAAATAAGGCAAACACTCAACATACATCTTCTCATCCCAAGCAACACTTTCACCACATTTTGTGATGATCATTCCATGGGTGGAAGTGGACCAAGTACCATTGGGGAGATTGCAAGCCAAAATACATCTCAAGCCACCTCATGGCAATACAAAATACAACAAAAGATTCATCTCCACACCTTATGCCCCCCAAAGGCTCAAAAGACATATTCTCTCCCCTTATGACCCACAAATGCATACACAAGGCTATGCAGCAAGGGTCATAAAGGACACCCTTGAGATCACTCTCCTTAAGGAGAGCCTCTCACCCAAGGCTATCATACTTCTTCCACCCCAAGACCATCCTACTCTCCCAAGAATAGGAGGTCTTGGACACTCCCAAACAAGAATACATAAACAAAAACATAGAAATGAAAACTTACATTTTTTTCTACTACAACAATTTACATATACACATCTCTTTCAACAAGCATTTCTTTCTTTAAAAACAACATAAACAACATGAACAAAAGGGGAATAAAACCAACCTTAATCTGCCAATAGGTATGTTAGACTTAGTTGGGGATGAGCTGCCCAAATCCACACAAACTTTCCACCAACCCTTCACCAAAATTCTATTCTACAACTAATTTTCAAAACAAATGCATAATCTCCAACAATGGAGAGTGGGTGATTACTCACTAAGTCCCTAATCCTTGCCTAAGAAGGCTTCTCACACACTTCCCAACCCCTTGGGTTAGGTGAGAGTTCCCATTGGTTGCTCTTCCCAACCTCTTACATGCTGCTAAAAATGGAAAGGGAAAAAGGTGAGAGAGGATGGGGAAGAGAGTTTGACATCAAAAGGGAAGGTTGTCTATCCTAGGAGGAACCTTCTAAGTTGAATTTTAGCTCACCTTGGAAAAACCACTTTTTGAGGTGACTAAACAGTCACATGGGAGTAGTCACATGTTTCAAAATACCCTTAACCCATAGGTATACCCTTTGGACCTTTGGAAAAGCCCTAAAACCGACCCTAGGAGTCCATTTAACCCCTTAGAAACCCAACTGAAGTTAACCTACGGGTCAAACCTGAGTTGACCACTCCCAAGACTCCCTACCCAAGGCAAATTTGGGACCACACTCATGTGTTTGAATGGCTTTGGTAGAAACAAAACTCCCTCCAAGAGACAAGTCAAAATCAATGACACTAATCATCACATGTGTCAAGTGACACAATAAAATACAATATAAAAATTACACATGGAATTTGTCTCTTGTAGGTTTACACAATTACATAAAATGAAATTAACACACATGCATCATTTACTTTCACAAATAAAATACATTACAAATGGGGTGTTGTCTCTCCAAATAGACAACCCCTGGCTTAACAAACGTACATTGGTCTAGGTTTGGTTCTCCATATAAATTCCATGGTCACATGGATAATTTTCCTGCGCATCTCAATTAACACATTAGTAGCTCCAAATAATCACAATTATACATAATTAAATACATGGATTTCATTACACATCAAACACTCATACATTTGGGAACAATAATTCAATATTGCATTCATTCAAATTCGATTTCACATAAGAAATTACATAATTCTCAAAATTGAACCATTCATAAAATAAGCATCATTTTTCTATCATCAAAGTGAAGTCCTGAAATTCTAATAATGACATTCACCATTTCAAAGTAATTCTATTCTAGTAACATATAAAGTTTCATAATCATCATGCATAAAATAAAGCATCAATATATGTCAATGTGATCCAAATCATGAAATCATATAGGTTATAAATCCATAAAGCATAAAATAAAGCATCCATAATAGTCTCAATATGCAAATAACTGAAAATGTCAAATTGAGTCAGGGTAGGGCCTCACACCCTCCACCTCTAGGCATGAACTTCCTCCTAGAGTTCATCAAAAAGGTGGGGGTACTGTGATCTCATACGTGCTACATCCTCCCATGAGGCTGTGACCTCATCATAGCAATCCCACTGGACCCTAACCTGGTCCATCTGTCAACGTCGAAGGCTCAACGTCTGGTGTGCCAAAATGCGAATGGGCTCCAAAGCTAGCTGCTCGTCTGACTCCACCTACAAGGCATCCCAATCTAGAATATGAGACTCATCATAGATATATTTCCTCAAAATTGAAACATGAAACACATCGTGGATGCACGACAGGTTAGGTGGCAATGCTAAACGGTAGGCAGCTGGTCCTATCCTCTCAAGGATCTCAAATGGTCCCATGAATCGAGGTGCGAGCTTAGAACCCTTTCCATAATGGATTGGACTCTTATGCGGTCGCACTTTCAAGAAAACTCTGTCTCCAACCAAGTAGCTACGATCTATCTTCTTTGCATCTGCATATTTCTTCTGTCTATCTTGTGCCTCTCTAAGATGCTGCCTAATCAAATCCACCTATTTCTCCATATCCCAAACTATCTCAGGACCAATAGCAACTCTGTCCTCTATGCGGTCCCAACTCAATGGTGTCCTACAAGGTCGGCCATATAATGCTTGATAGGGTGGCATCCCCAAGGATGTGTGATGCCCATTGTTATAGGCAAACTCCACTAAGGGAAGGTACTCTTCCCATCTGGTCTGGTGATTCATGATGTACATGTGAAGCATATCCTCTAACACCTGATTAACCCTCTCTGTCTGGCCATCCGTTTCTGGATGATAGGCTATACTAAAATTGAGCTTGGTACCCATAGCTGCCTGTAATGCCTTCCAAAAGGAAGAAGTGAAGAGGGAATCCCTGTCGGAAATGATCTTGCGTGGAATGCCATGAAGTCTGACAATGTCTCACAAAAACACCTGTGCTACTGCTGGTGCTGTGAAGGTGGTACGAACTGGTGAAAAGTGGGCCACTTTGGTCAACTTGTCAACCCTCACCAAGATGGCATCATGGTGACGAGATGACTTGGGGAGACCAATGATGAAATCCATGGATATAGTATCCCACTTCCACTCTAGTATAGCATGAGATTGGAGCAATCCACCTGGATGGCGGTGCTCCGCCTTGACTCTCTGACACTCAAGGCATTGGGCTACCAACTTGACAATAAGCTGTCGCATCCCTGGCCAATGGTATAATTCCCTCAAGTCTAAATGCATCTTCTTGACCCCGGGATGTGCTGCATAAGGAGCCCTATGAGCCTCTAAGATAATGAACTCCCACAATCCCTTGGAAGAAGGTACATAGATGCGCCCTCTATGGTGTAATAAACCATCAGACTCTAAGGAATAATCCACATATTTTCCTTCTAATGTTTCCTGAGATCGTATAGCCTGGCAAACCTCTAAATACCATCCATCCTCTGGCAACTGTTGCATGATCTGATCTCTCAAATCCGTGCTCATAGACATGGTGTATACCTCATGACATCTCCTACTCAAAGCATTTGCAACCACATTTTATTTCCCTTTGATGTAGTGAATGTCAAAATCATACTCACACAAGAATTCCATCCATCTCCTTTGACGTGCATTGAGATTCGATTGAGTGAATATGTACTAAAGGCTCTGATGGTCTGAGTGCAACTCAAAATGATGACCCAAGAGGAAATATCTCCACCTCACAAGTGCATGCACTACTGCTGCAAGTTCAAGGTCATGAGTAGGGTAATTAAGCTCGTGAGTCTTGAGTTTCCTAGACTCAAAAGCTATAGCTCTACCACTCTGCATAAGTACTACTCCTAAACCCTCTAGGGAAGCATCTGTACAAACCATGAAATCAGCTAAAGGATCTGGTACTACAAGGATAGGTGCAGTAGTAAGTGCCTTTTTAAGTTCCTGAAAGGCCTTCTCTCACTTCTCCATCCACTCAAATTTCTTCCCCTTGCGCTGAAGAGAAGTAATAGGATGAGCAACTCTAGAGAATCCCTCAACAAAATGTCAGTAATAACCTGCTAAGCCCATGAAGCTCCTGACCTCTATCACACTGGTAGGTGCTGGCTAATCCATAATGGCTTTGATCTTTGATGGGTCTACTGAGATCCCATCACCGGATATAACATGACCAAGGTACTTGACCTTTGTTCTAAAGAAAGCACACTTTGACAAAATGCCATACAACTGATTATCCCTTAAACACTGCAAAACTTGTCTCAGGTGCTCCTCATGTTCCTCCTCATTCTGTGAATATATCAATATGTCATCGAGAAACACAATCACAAAATGGTCAAGGAATGTGCAAAATACTCCATTCATGAGACTCATGAAAACTGTTGGGGCATTCGTAAGACCGAATGGGACCACGGTGAACTCATAGTGGCCATATCTAGTGCGAAGTGCGGTCTTGTGGATATCGCTATCCACTATCCTCAGGTGATGGTACCTTGACTTTAGATCAATCTTGGAAAATACTTTGGCACCCTGAAGTTGGTCAAATAAATCATCGATCCTGGGCAATGGATATCAATTCTTGGTAGTTACTTTGTTCAACTAACAGTAATCCATGCATAATCGGAGAGATCCATCCTTCTTCCTCACGAAGATGACTGGTGCACCCCAAGGGGATACACTAGGGAAAATGTGGCCCTTCTCTAGGAGTTCCTCAAGCTGCATCTTGAGCTCATTAGGCTCATTTGTGGTCATCCTATATGGTGCTCTAGATACTGGTTCGGCTCCTGGAACAAGGTCTATATGAAAATCAATCTCTCTTTGGGGCGGCATACCAAGTAACTCTGAAGGAAATACATCTGAAAATCCCTTAAGGATAGGGTGGTTGTCAATAGATGGTTCCTTTTCCTCTTCTTCTTCTCTATCACTAATGGTGATGGCAAATAATTGACACCCCTTTCGCATGCTCCACTTAAGCTACATGGCGGAGATCATACGAAGACACACGGGTCTCTGAATTCCAGTGATCACTATGGAAGAACCATGATCATCCTCACACTCAATCTTTTTCAGGTGACAATCCATCTTGGCTCTGTGGGCATAAAACCAATCCATGCCAAGTACAATGCCATATGATTCAAGTGGTGTAACTCTAAGGTCTACTAAGGTGGTGGTATTACCAATCTGAAGCTAACAACCCTTAACCTCTGATTTCACTGACACTCTAGCCCCTGAAGCTAATTCCACTTCCCAACTGACCTCTTGTCTAATTGCCACTAACCCGCAATGCTCCACAACCAATGGAGATATAAAAGAGTCAGTAGCTCCTGAATCAAATAATATAGATACACTGCTACCTCTGATCATATCTGCTACCTCAATAACCATGGCCTGATGCTTTGCCTGGCGGTTGTCAACCACTGCGAAGACCCTATGGGACTTGCCCATATCCCCAACTGTCGGCTCTGATGCTACCATCCTCTGATTCCCTACCATCTGACCCTGAGGACACTCTCTTGCCATGTGTCCCATGGCTCCACATGTGAAGCAAGTGCCACATGCCTAAAACTGTACTCCCTATGGTCTGGAGAAAGACTATCCCACTGTCCTGCTAGAACCACTATACCCACCTCTGGAGGACTGCTGAGTCCTTACCGGAGGTGTGTAAGGAGCCTGAGATCTCTGATCTCGCCTTTGATCCTATGACTACCACTGCTTGGGCTTCGTGCCCTGTTGACTCTGCGGAGGCCTTTGCCTCTGGTTTTGCTGTGACTCCTGTGGAGGAGGGGGTTTGGAGAACCCCAATATGTGTCTGTTGTTACCTTTCCAATGGGGTTTCTGAAACCCATAAGTCTGTGGTGTAGGGTTATAGTTCTGGAACCGATCCCTCAAGTCCTGGGGTCTGACCTAAATCTCCTCGGCTATCAAAGCCTTCTCCATGGAAACCTGAAGGCTCCCTGGAGTGACCATTCTCACTGGTCCTGCTATGCCGGAGTTCAATCCTCTGATAAATTGGTTGATGAGAAGCTTCTCATCTTTTAGGTAGTCTACGTATGGTAAGAGTTCAAAGAACTTGTTCTCGTACTGGGTCACTGAAAGACCCTTCTGCTGGAGGTCATGAAACTCATCCACCCTACGCTATCTAAAATGCTCTGATAAGTACCTCTCCCTGAATCTCTCTGTGAAAATCTCCCAAGTGAGGGTTTCTATCTCTAAGCCACACTTATACTCTTCCTATCTCCACCATGTGGAGGTTGTTCCTCGCAATAGGTGAACTATTGCATGTGCTTTTAGATTGCTCTCATAAGAGCGCAATGCAAAGCACCTATCTAGGCTTAAAAGCCATGCCTCTGCTTCTACCCCATCAGTAGATCCCCCAAAAGATGGTGGCTGAAGATGCATAACCTCTCTGATTAGATCCCCTGGATCTCGACGTGCCCTCTCAATATACACTGGTGCTATGATTGGAAGTGGTGCTGGTAGGTGAATGGACTCGGGCTCATGCCCAGCCTGACTCTCTACAGGATTAGGAGGTGGACTCCTACTCAATTCCCGTTCTACTGTTCTATGGCTTCCTGAGTTTTGGTTCTCAACATTCTGATCTACTGCCGGAAGCCTATCCTGAACTATGCCAATCAGGTTCTGTAGAGCTACCAAGATGTCTCGGTTCGGGTCAATTGATCATTTAGGAGGGGCTTCTGGGTTCACTTCCGGAACCGATTGCTCCCTAATGACCTCTTCGCGTGCCATGCATTCACGCCTAGGGCCTCTACCACGTTTGCGAGCTTGTCGCGTAGTCGGAGGCATCCTTTTTAAGAAATAAAATAAAATGAAATAAATAAAGATTTTAGGAGAATTATTTTAGCTAATTTAAAAATAAATATAATAAAAATAAATAAAATTTAATTAATTAAATAATTATAGCGAAATGTAATGCAATAAGGTTCCTAGTGTTGGTAACCTTGCTCTGATACCAAAATGTCATGCCCAAACTTTTGGGCACAAACAGAATTTTTTTTTATTTATTTATTTTTAAATACTTAACTTAGTATGACTAACCTAATTAAAATATTGCAATCTAGTTTGGTCTTAACTATGTTTTAAAATAAATCAACAACTAAATTAATAAAGCGATAAATAATCTATGTTATAAGCGAGCTAATATTTCTCCAAAAGAGTTATCACTAATCTTCCATTAATAAATAATTAAACTCTCTTAGCAATTAATCTCAAACTTAATATATGATCTTTAAATTATTAGATCAATAGTCTCTTATAGTTCTTTAATTGCCTAGGGTCTAAATAAATTGCCCTAGTTATTAAATTTAACAACCCTATTAAATAAAATCCCCATAAATTAAAATACCTTATAATTTAAAATTTAAATGGGCCACTTGACCCTACAAATATCGTTGTGTTTTTTCCAAGGGTCTATTCTACCCAAGAATTTAAACTCTTCTTATTACAATGCTTCGACATTTATTTACTAACTTAAAAGAGCATTAATTAATTTTACAACTAACTAATTTGATTTCAAATAAATATAGAAGTTAAACTATATATATATATATATATATTTATTTATTTACCTATAAATTTTATATATATACTTATGAATACATTCTAAAGAGAAGGGGGGGTTTCTATTTTATTTTATTAATTTACCTCCATATATATATATATATTTTTTAAAAACCTACAAAGCCACATGCTAACCCTAACCCCTTCTTATACACTCCCACACACACACATATCTTATTTTTAAAATCTATGTGTGTTTGCCCTAACCCGAAACTAGGGTTAGGGCAAATATGTTATAACATTTATAATTTTTTTTTTGAGTGTTGTGTGTGTGTGTGAAAGACTCTTTATTTTTTTAATTTTTGTGTGTGTGTTTGCAGGTGCGGGCGCGGCGGCCTGGGCTTCAATACTCGGTGGAGACGAAGGGGAAATGGCAGAGAGAGGGCTGAGTGAAGGGTTTTCCCTTATTTCTTAGCGGAGGGGGAAAGGAGGCCGAACCCACAGACTGCACCCGCAGGCTGGGAATCGCTCCACCCACGACTGCGGCTCCGCAGCCTGTGGACGTCGCCGCCTGCAGCTGTGGGTACCGCAGCCTGTGGACGCCGCCGTCCATAGCTACGGGTTCCGCAGGTTGTGGATGGCACCGCCCACGACTACGGCCCGGGTTACCCTCCAAGCTATATCCTTTGCTTAAATTTTTTTTTTTGATTTAAAAATTAGGGTAAAACAAAAATAACGTTAATATATAATTTTATTTATATATATATATATATATATATATATATATATTTATACCCTCTTTTTTTTTTGGAAGCTTAACAAGTAATAATTCTTTTTTTTCATAGACCTGATTTATATATATATATATATACTGAAATATACATTTAAATATATGTCTAAAAGGAACATGTAAAAACATCACTGTTTTTTTATAAACAAATTTTCAGAATAGCATTTAAAGGAATACAATATATATATATATATATATATATATATATATATATATATATATATATATATATATATATATATATATATATATATATATATATATATATATATATATATATATATATATATCTTTTTAATCTATAACTCTTTTAGGCAATTGTTGAGTTTATTATTTTTGTATATCTTTAAAATGCATGTAGAGATTTTCCTAATGTTATTTGCAGATTGTATAATGGGAAAAATATTTTTTTTTTTCTAAAAAAGGTTGAAGAAATATATGTTGAATATTCTGTTTTCTTTTTGTTTGTTTTTAAAAAACTAACATTTTGTAATTAATATCTACAATGCACCCTAACAGTAACTTAAAATAAAATCTTTTTTTTTTGGGTAGACAAATTTAAGACTAGAACTATATGCTATTTTTTTTTTATAAAATAAACTACTACTATAGGATTTATTTTCTGCTTTAAATGAAAGTAAAAATGACAGATTTAATTAAATTTGCAGCAGCATAAGTAAAATCAGAATACAATGCATGAGCTTTCACATACCATTTCTATCTTGCATAAGTGAATAAATGAACCTTTATTTGCAGAATAAATATAAATGCTACAACTTTGTTTTTTGTTTTTTTTTATGAGTATTCAAATACAAGCTAATATATTACATCTTCCATTTTTGCAAAACTAACCAAAATAGGAGAAATACTTTTCTTTAGCAAGTTAAAATACAAGTAAATAACAATACAAATAGGTTTGAAAACCCAACAAGTATTTTCCCTTCCATAGAAATATGAATAAAATAAATACACTTTCTTTTTGAAATGAAATACAACATAGCTCACATTCTTTTTTCTTTCCTTTTTCTAGCTATAAATAAATACATTCTTTTTGAACTATTTCTGCAACTTAGAACAACAAACTAATCCTTTTATTCTTTCTTTTCCATCCCAAGCAACCTGCAATAAAAATACAACTTGACCATGGAGAGCTCACCTCCCAGCCTAGGCTTACTAGAAGCCACCCCCGAGCTTGGAGAACCAAGCACTAGATGGGTTACAAACAAGCAAACAACACAACAAATAAGGCAAACACTCAACATACATCTTCCCATCCCAAGCAACACTTTCACCACATTTTGTGATGATCATTCCATGGGTGGAAGTGGACCAAGTACCATTGGGGAGATTGCAAGCCAAAATACATCTCAAGCCACCACATGGCAATACAAAATACAACAAAAGATTCATCTCCACACCTTATGCCCCCCAAAGGCTCAAAAGCCATATTCTCTCCCCCTATGACCCCCAAATGCATACACAAGGCTATGCAGCAAGGGTCACAAAGGACACGCTTGAGATCACTCTCCTTAAGGAGAGCTTCTCACCCAAGGCTATCATACTTCTTCCACCCCAAGACCATCCTACTCTCCCAAGAATAGGAGGTCTTGGACACTCCCAAACAAGAATACTGTAGCGTCCTAAAATTGTGACACTTGCAATTTCGACTGCATTTCGGTCTTCACGATGGCGACGCAACACGCAACCTGAATGGAGACCCCAAAACTTGCTCACGACACTAAAAATTGCATTTTTCAAGCACCATTGGCCTGAACCTCCTTGCACCCTGCTGTCCCGGAGGTGGGACCAGTGCGCCCAGCGCCCTGGTCCCTGGGTCCTATTTTGGGCCCGGTTTCCTAAGTGATATCGGGTCTTTTTGATTGCAATTTGGAAATATACTTCCCTAGTCGGCCTAAGGTCGGGAAAATCAGTCTATCAGCCCTAATTGTCAAGTATATAAACTACATTTTTCTCTCTCATTTGGGGAGAAGAGAATAGAAGACATACATGACGGAAAAAAGCGTGGAAACTATACTCAAGCATTCAAGCATTCAAGCAATTGATCGTTCCAAGTCTCCATTCAAGGCTAAGTGTTGCATTCAAGTCAAGGATTCAACCATTGAAGAGGAGATCACTTATTACATGCTACATACTACAACATACAACATCTAAACCTTTGCACATAAGGATACAAACATCCTTAGAACAAGGTAGTAGTACTTGTTTTACAGTCATTTACATTTACAGCACTTGCTCATTTCTTGGTTTCTTACATTGTGTGGGATTGAATCTTATGAGTTTCAACCCCTCTTTTGAATGTAAAGTCTTCCCCCTAAGTGAAAACCCATCGAATCCTAGCGAACCTCCCTTCTCTCTCCTTGGAGTTAGAAGAGGGGAGACCAACTAGGGTTCGACCGCGATTTTCCGCTTTACATTTTGGTGAACCTGACGTGAACATCCTTTCTGATTTTTCATGCTTAGATCTAAAAAAAAAAATTGATTACATTTCCATGTTTGATCTTTTGCAAAATTTTAGAGGTGATTGCATAAAAACCCTAAAATTTCTTTTTAGTAATTGAACTTGTGAAATGTTTAATTGTTAATGCTTGTTTAAGATCTGCCCTGCTATTACAAATTATCAATTCATATTTGTGCTTTAATTTTGAAAATTAAGTGGTTAAGTGTCAAAACCCTAATTTTTGAAACCCTCTTAATTCAACCTTTGTTTGACAATTTGACCGATCAAAACATCTCCAAATCAGCTGTAACTTTGGATTCCGCAATAAAATCACAATATCTTTCATCCCTGAAAATTTGGAAAAAAGTTGCGAGGACCGTGTTGCACTCCGAGCGCCATCGTCCCCGACATTTTTTCCAAAATTTCAGGAGCGAGATCTTGCTGTATTTTCCTGCTAAAATCCAAAATTTTGGCTGATTTTATCAATTTTAACACCTTCAAAATTACAGTCAAAGTTGGTCTTGTGATTGCTTGGTTTAAGGCTCCTAATCATTCAAAAATTATCGAAACTGAAATTTTGTGTCAAAATTGTGTTCTTACTGTCTTAGATCTGAAAATTGTATTTGCATTCATTCGAAATTTCAGTGCTTTATTCAAATATTTGCATTTTGTGACTTTTGAAATTAAGTGCTTAATTACAACAACTTTGATTTCTGCTTTCAAAATTGAATTTTGCGTGAAATTGAGTCAATTTTTGAATTTCAAAACTTGCACTGCATTTGACATTCCCCCTAAAATCATAAAATTCAAAATTTCAGTTTCCCTCTCTTTTTCAAAATTCAAAATTTTGCATTTTTTGACAATCTTGATAGGGTTCAATTTTGAAATTGCAACTTTAATTTGGCCTATCTACAGATCGTAAAATCCCTCAATTTTTTTAGATTAGCTCTAAAATCATCATACCTTTCATCCCTGCAAATTTCAAAAAAAGTTGCAAGGACCGTGTTGCACTCCGAGTGCCACGGTCCCGAACATTTTTTCTGAAATTTCGGGAGACTGTTGTGATTGCATTTAACAGCTTAAATCTAAAAGATTGGCTGGTTTTACTGAAAATTGCTACCTCTAAAATCAAAATCTTCTCTCTCTCTCTAGTGCATGAGTTTTACAACAGTAAGCCCTACTTACACTATTCCCGTTAGACGAAGCCGTAGAATTAAGTCCTTCCGAGGTTTAACTACCGAGGAGATGGAACCTAATTTGAGTAGCTTTTTTAACGAGGACATGGGTAATTCCTCTAATCCTCCTAATGATGAAGAAGCTCCCCATGAAGTTTCTGTTGAACAACTTTCCAAATTGGATAACCAATTTGATGATTTTCACCAATGGATGTCTCATGAGTATCTCGATAGTCAAGCTCTTCCTTTAATTGAGGGTCTAAAACGTATGCTTCAAAGTGATAAGAATGGAATTGATGTTTTACGTGGTATCGCACACATTGTGGATTCGAATGTGATGCCTATGAAGAGTTGTGCTGAAAATTTAGGTTATACACAACCTCCTACACAAGTCAATCATTCTATTCCTTTGACCACTTCTATTGCTAGTTTACCTACCTTTACATCAAACATCATGGCTACCTCTATACAAGACATTCCTCCTGTGATCACTAGTCATGGGGGCAATCCTCCTTCTTCAATTAACCCTATTCCTTCATTCAATCCGACTTCTTCATTCAATCCTTCAATAAGTGTTCCTATTACATCTTCACAAATGAACATGACGCAAGGGGGCAATTCATTTAACCATTCCATTCCTCCTTGTAGTGTTCCTCCTATCCAATCATCCCCTATGGTTGACTATCATAGGGTCCCACCACCTTACTCTTTACCTTCTTTCAATAACATCACACCTCCATCTCAATCTAACACACCTAATATGAACTCTTCGACTGAAGCTACCATTAATAATCTTGCACAAACTGTCTCTTCTTTACAGCAACAAATTGCCTCTATGAATCAATCTAAGTTTAGTGTGCCCACATTTGATGTTGCGAGCCCACTTTCTCTTGACATTGTTCGAGCTATTCCTCCTAAGCATGTTGAAATCCCGCATTTGGAGCTTTATAATGGTAAAGGAGATCCTCTAACACATGTTAAGACTTTTCAAACAATATGTACTGATTTTGCTTATGACCAAAGGTTGCTTGCAAAACTATTCACCAGAACATTAAGAGACAAAGCCCTACAATGGTATTGCTCGTTGCCTTCTTATTCTATTACTTCTTTCGAACAACTTGCAAATGCTTTCATTCAACAATTTCAAAACAATATAAGTCCTAAAGTTACTTTGATTGATTTAATGCATTGTAAACAAGGTGTTAAAGAAAAAGTGACTGATTTCATTGGTAGATATAAGCATTTGTATGCTCAAATTTATTTTCCAGTGCCTGACAATGATATTCAAAGAATATTTATTTCTAATTTACAAAAAGATATTCGAGACAAACTTCTGTTTTCTGAGTTTACTTCTTTCCAACAGTTGTGCGCCACTCTTCACAATTATCAACTGACTGTGAGTCAAATGGAACAATCACATCCTATGGCTCCGAGTGATAAGGGTGATAGCAGTCAACAACCATTTGGGAAGTTTAAACCAAACAGAGATTCCATCAAATTCAATGAAAACATCATCAACAACAATGTGAATGCAGCATCAGGTGTGCCTCCTATTTCTAAATTTTTCAAGAAAGAAAGAAAGTATACTCCTTTGAATGAATCATTGCATGATATTATGAATAAGTTATTGGGACAAAATGTGCTTACTCTTCCTCCTATACGACAAATTGATCCTGCAAAGATTACTTCACCTTATTTTGATCACAAAGCTTTTTGTCATTTTCATCGTCAGCCTGGTCATGATACTGAAAAATGCTTTTCTTTAAAGGGTAAAATTCAGGATTTGATTGATAATAATACTATTTCTATTTCTGGAGTGAATGATAAAGGCAACACATCTGTAGCCTCTCCTAACCAAAATCTTCAGATTTTTACTGATCCATTACCTTCTCATACCTCTCATACCTCTAATGCGATTGAGGCTAATGATTCCTCTCTCTCATCTGAGTGTCTTGTGTCTATGACTCTGAATGTGATTAACTTTGTAGAGCAGCAAGAAATCCCTGAAGAACCTTCCATCACATTTGATTCTAGCGAAACCATTAGGGCACCTGATGGTCCTTTATACATAGTTGCAAAAGTTAAGAATACACCTTGCCGAGGAGTGCTTATTGATCCTTCATGCATGGTTAATGTTATTACTGAAGAATTTCTTTTTACTTTGCAATTGAATCAAATGATATATGACAAAACAGATGTGATTGTGAAACTATTTGATGCATTTTCTTCTCCTGCAATTGGTTCTATTACATTGCCTATTGAGGTCCATAATAAATCTCTTGATGTGAACTTTGCTATTATTCCTTCTTCCGAACAATTTCTTGTGAAGCTTGGCTATCCTTGGCTATCTTCCATGAAAGCTATTGCTTCTCCTATTCATAAGTGTTTGAAATTTCCCCATAATGGTGAAGTTGTTACTGTCAATCATAATCTCTTTAAACCAGCTGAAAGAACCTCTAGTGTTCCTATTGATTACTTTTGGCCTAAACAATTCCAATCTCTTCCTCCATGAAGTGATCATCTTTTTAAATCTTATCAAAAGTGGAAAACAGATATGATCCTATCTTTAAGTGAACCTAGAACACCTAAACTTGACATTCCTATCATTCTTGAGAAGGAAGTTCTTCCTTTGAAAGATAAAACTAATGTCTTTCCTCAAGAAGATTCCCAACCCATCCCTATGGATGTGACTATGTCTATGCCTAATAAACTTCCTAAGAGTAGACCTATACCTCCTCGTCATGATGGACTTGGTCTTCTCCCTAAACCAAAAATTCCTCCTTTGTATGGAGCAGTTCCTCCTCCTTCTTTTTATAGAGAGAAGAGACCTTCTTCTTCTCCTATTATCCAGCCTAAGAGACCACAACCTAAACACCCAAGTGCTAAGGATGAGAACATTCCTCCTCCTCAATCTTCTCCACTTCCTACTAAGACTAGACGAAATCGTTCTGCACGTGAACGCTGGCGAAAGCGTCGTCTTAGAGCTCAAACTTTGCAATCTCCAAAAACACCTTCAACAAGCATTATTCCATTTTCTCCTCAGCCGGACATTGAGCCTAAATTTCCTAAACATAAGATGCATGATGGTCTTGATCCTGTGCGAGTTAAAGATCCTATTTTTATAAATCTTGATGATGATATAGATGAAAATGTTATGCATGATGAAAATGTTACTCCTCTTGCTTCTGATAGCGAATATGAACTTGTTGATGTTGATAACCATTTATCTAATGAATTTTCTAAAGCACTTATCCTAGCTCCTAGACAAGAACAATGTGGCTTGGAACATGAACATAGCCCTTGTTTGGATCTTGTGATAGCTCCATCTGCTATGTTGGATGTTCCTCCTCTAGTGTGTTCCCTGCCTTCATGAAACATTGATCAGCAAGATCGGGGGGTAGATGACGTGCTAGACTAGTTACATTAGCATGGCAGATTCTCTCCCCCTCTCTTTTGTTACTTCTTCTATATGTTATTCTCATTCTTCTATTTGTTGTCCTTAGTGTTGTCTACTTGAGGACGATGCAAAGCATTGAGATCTCTTTGGTCTCTCTCATGTTGACTCAAAAGACACATGTGTTCCCTTCTTCTAGGTGACCTTCCTTGACTGGGGAATGAAGAACAATTATGCATACATACATATGATATATATACATGACTTATCATACAGCATACTGACCCCGAGGAAAGCGAAGTCACCTCGTGCTTTGTGTTTTGTGTCTATTATCCTTGGGTTTATCTCACACTTGGGGGCTAAATCTTTGCGATAACGTGCTCCTTTTCCTTTCTCATTTCTTATGTGTATCACTACGTTAAAACAATCACCCCCGTTGAGGCGTGTGCGATCGCTTTAACGTAGGGGGGCATACACCCTGTCTATCCTTTCAAAGATACTTGAAAATTTCTTGGCAAACTTAGCTTTGTCTTGAAGATTTTTGGTATTTCTTTTGCATGACTCATAGTGAGGGAACCTTACTACTGACAGTCATGCTTCTTCCTCGTGATCTTCCCTTTTACTTTGTCAATCGAAGTTGTAAGATCCTTAGTCCACTGGGGGCTTGGTGTATCTTGCCTCCTTGACGTGGTAAAAGTCTTTCAACGTTGTTTCCTTGTACTTTACCGGAAGTATGAGCATACATACTCCCGCTAAAGTGGGGGCTAAATGTAGCGTCCTAAAATTACGACACTTGCAATTTCGACTGCATTTCGGTCTTCACGATGGTGATGCAACATGCAACCTGAATGGAGACCCCAAAACTTGCTCATTACACTGAAAACTGCATTTTTCAAGCACCATTGGCCTGAACCTCCTTGCACCCTGCTGTCTCGGAGGTGGGACCAGAGCGCCCAGCGCCCTGGTCCCTCAGGACCAGGGCGCCCAGCGCCCTGGTCCCTGGGTCCTATTTTGGGCCCGGTTTCCTAAGTGATATCGGGTCTTTTTGATTGCAATTTGGAAATATACTTCCCTGGTCGGCCTAAGGTCGGGAAAATCAGTCTATCAGCCCTAATTGTCAAGTATATAAACTACATTTTTCTCTCTCATTTGGGGAGAAGAGAATAGAAGACATACATGACGGAAAAAAGCGTGGAAACTATACTCAAGCATTCAAGCATTCAAGCAATTGATCATTCCAAGTCTCCATTCAAGGCTAATTGTTGCATTCAAGTCAAGGATTTAACGATTGAAGAGGAGATCACTTATTACATGCTACATACTACAACATACAACATCTAAACCTTTGCACATAAGGATACAAACATCCTTAGAACAAGGTATTAGTACTTGTTTTACAGTCATTTACATTTACAGCACTTGCTCATTTCTTGGTTAATTCCAAAACCGGGGTTTGACCTAAAGGCAAACCCCTAATCCTTAACCCCCCAATCGTCTTCGCTTTTCTGTGTGTAGGTTGCAGGTATGCGGCTGAGATTGAAGATCTGGAATCCTTGTGCAGAGATGAACCGATCCCCCTTCGTTTCGCGGATTTTTCGGAGGACCATGGCGCCGGGCGCCATCGTCCAGACAACTTTTGCTCAAATTTGCAGGATAGTGCCGTATCGACATTTTACTGCTAATTCCAGGTCCGCAGCTTCATCCTATAACCTAAACTCAGTTTATAAGCAAATCTTTATGACTTTCAATGCATGCTTAGCTTAATTTCCTTAACAACATTCTTTACAAAAGAGGGTAGCTTTGCTTTCCAAACCCTTGAAATTCATTTAGCATCCAATCTTACATTGTGTGGGATTGAATCTTATGAGTTTCAACCCCTCTTTTGAATGTAAAGTCTTCCCCCTAAGTGAAAACCCATCGAATCCTAGCGAAGCTCCCTTCTTTCTCCTCGGAGTTAGAAGAGGGGAGACCAACTAGGGTTCGACCGCGATTTTCCGCTTTACAAATACATAAACAAAAACATAGAAATGAAAACTTACATTTTTTTCTACTACAACAATTTACATATACACATCTCTTTCAACAAGCATTTCTTTCTTTCAAACCAACATAAACAACATGAACGAGGAATAAAACCAACCTTAATCTGCCAATAGGTATGTTAGACTTAGTTGGGATGAGCTGCCCAAATCCACACAAACTTTCCACCAACCCTTCACCAAAATTCTATTCTACAACTAATTTTCAAAACAAATGCATAATCTCCAACAATGGAGAGTGGGTGATTACTCACTAAGTCCCTAATCCTTGCCTAAGAAGGCTTCTCACACACTTCCCAACCCCTTGGGTGAGGTGAGAGTTCCCATTGGTTACTCTTCCCAAGCTCTTACATGCTGCTAAAAATGAAAAGGGAAAAAGGTGAGAGAGGATGGGAAGAGAGTTTGACATCAAAAGGGAAGGTTGTCTATCCTAGGAGGAACCTTCTAAGTTGAATTTTCGCTCACCTTGGAAAAACCACTTTTTGAGGTGACTAAACAGTCACATGGGAGTAGTCACATGTTTCAAAATACCCTTAACCCATAGGTATACCCTTTGGACCTTTGGAAAGGCCCTAAAACTGACCCTAGGAGTCCATTTAACCCCTTAGAAACCCAACTGAAGTTAACCTACGGGTCAAATCTGAGTTGACCACTCCCAAGACTCCCTACCCAAGGCAAATTTGGGACCACACTCATGTGTTTGAATGGCTTTGGTAGAAACAAAACTCCCTCCAAGAGACAAGTCAAAATCAATGACACTAATCATCACATGTGTCAAGTGACACAATAAAATACAATATAAAAATCACACATGGAATTTGTCTCTTGTAGGTTTACACAATTACATAAAATGAAATTAACACACATGCATCATTTACTTTCACAAATAAAATACATTACAAACGGGGTGTTGCCTCTCCAAATAGACAACCCCTGGCTTAACAAACGTACATTGGTTTAGGTTTGGTTCTCCATATAAATTCCATGGTCACATGGATAATTTTCCTGTGCATCTCAATTAACACATTAGTAGCTCCAAATAATCACAATTATACATAATTAAATACATGGATTTCATTGCACACCAAACACTCATACATTTGGCAACAATAATTCAATATCGCATTCATTCAAATTCGATTTCACATAAGAAATTACATAATTCTCAAAATTGAACCATTCATAAAATAAGCATCATTTTTCTATCATCAAAGTGAAGTCCTGAAATTCCAATAATGACATTCACCATTTCAAAGTAATTCTATCCTAGTAACATATAAAGTTTCATAATCATCATGCATAAAATAAAGCATCAATATATGTCAATGTGATCCAAATCATGAAATCATATAGGTTCTAAATCCATAAAGCATAAAATAAAGCATCCATAATAGTCTCAATATGCAAATAACTGAAAATGTCAAACTGAGTTGGGGTAGGGCCTCACAGTTGCTCAAAGTTTTCAATATTTAGAATCTCATTTCTCAGCGCCCGTTAATCATAAGAATGAGTCATCTAATCCTATGGGGTCTTGTTATGGCACTCTAAAAAATCCTCTCTTGGTTTAGGTAGACTCAGATCCAATTACTCGTGGTGACACTTTCTTGGTTGCGACAAAAAAGGATCAGATGAGTTCAATGAAAAGTTGTACAATGCCCCATCTTTCAATCGACTCATCATGGCACCAAACCATCAGCTCGTACATGTTGGGGTGGCTACGTTTATGCTAGGAATGCATTTTTTTTGCTCTCCAACTCATCCGATCATTGCTGGCCACACCCTAGCAGCGAAATAACTTAAGTGCTCAAGCTGCTCGAAGTTGTCAATATTCGGCATCGTGTTTCTCGGCACCCATTAATTATAAGAATGAGTCATCTTATCCTACTAGGTCACATTATGGAACTCTAAAAAAGCCTCTCTCAGTTTAGGTAAACTTGGATCCAGTTGCTCGTGGTGACACTTTCTCGGTTACGACAAAAAGCATTAGATGACTTCAATGAAAAGTTGCACAATGCCCCATCTTTCAATCTGCTCATTGTGGCACCAAACCGTAAGCTTGTACGCATCAAGGTGGTCAGGTTTAGGCTAGGAATGCCTTCATTTTTCTCTCCAACTTGCCTAATCATTGCAGGCCACACCCTAGTAGCGAAATCGCTTAAGTGCTCAAGTTGCTCAAAGTTGTCAATATTCGGTATCACATTTCTTGGCACCTGTTAATCATAAGAATGAGTTGTTTGATCCTATGAGGTATTTTTATGGCACTCTAAAAAGGTCGCTCTCGATTTTGGTAGACTCAGATCCAATTGCTCGTGGTGACACTTTCTCAGTTGCGACAAAAAGCGTCAGATGAGTTCAATGAAAAGTTGCACAATGCCCCATATTTCAATCCACTCATCGTGGCACCAAACCATCAACTTGTACATGTTAGGATGGCCGAGCTTATGTTAGGAATGCCTTCATTTTTCTCTCTGACTCGTTTGATCATTGTGGGCCACACCCTAGCAGCGAAATCGCTTAAGTGCTCAAGTTGCTCAAAGTTGTCAAGATTCGGCATCATGTTTATTGATGCCCATTAATCATAAGAATGAGCCATTTTATCCTCCAAGGTCATGTTATGGTACTCTAAAAAAGCCTCTCTCGATTTAGGTAGACTCGGATCTAGTTGCTCGTGGTGACACTTTTTTGGTTGCGACAAAAAGAGTTAGATGAGTTCAATGAAAAGTTGCACAATGACCCATCTTTCAATCCACTTGTACATGTTGGGGTGGCTAGGTTTACACTAGGAATGCATTCTTTATACTCTCCAATTGGTCTGATCGTTGCAGGCCACACCCTAGCAGTAAAATCGCTTAAGTGCTCAAGTTGCTCAAAGTTGTCAATATTCGGCATCGAGTTTCTTGATGCCCGTTACCAATAAGAATGATCCATCTGATCCTACAGGGTCATGTTATGGCACTCTAAAAAGACCTCTCTCAGTTTAGGTAGACTTAGATCCAATTATTCGTGGTGACACTTTCTCGATTGTGACAAAAAGTGTCAGATGAGTTCAATGAATAGTTGCACAATGCCCCATCTTTCAATCCACTCATCGCAGCACCGAACCATCAGCTCATATGCATTAGGGTGGCTGGTTTTACACTAGGAATGCCTTTTTTTTCTCTCCAACTCGACCAATCATTGCGGGCCACATAGTCACAATGAAATCGCTTAAGTGCTCAAGTTGCTCAAAGTTGTCAATATTTTGCATCATGTTTCTCTATTCCCATTAATCATAAGAATGAGTCGTGTGATCCTATGGGGTCATGTTATGGCACTCTAAAAAATCCTCTCTCAGTTTTGATAGAATTAGATCCAGTTGCTCGTGGTGACACTTTCTTAGTTGCAACAAAAAGCATCATATGAATTCAATGAAAAGTTGCACACTACCCCATCTTTCAATTCGCTTGTCGTGGCACCAAACCATCAGCTCGTACATGTCAAGGTGGCTAGGTTTATGTTAGGAATGCCTTCATTTTTCTCTCCAACTTGCCCGATCATTGCGGGCCACACACTAGCAGTGAAATCGCTTAAGTGCTCAAGTTGCTCAAAGTTTTCAATATTCATAATCACGTTTCTCAGCGCCCACTATTCATATGAATGAGTCGTCAAATCCTACCGGGTCGTGTTATGGCACTCTAAAAATTATTCTCTCAGTTTAGGTAGACTCGGATCCAGTTGCTCATGGCGACACTTTCTCAGTTGTGACAATAAGAGTTAGATGAGTTCAATGAAAAGTTGCACAATGTCCCATCTTTCAATCCGCTCATCGCAGCACCGAACCGTGAACTCATACACGTTAGGGTGGCCAGGTTTTCTTTAGGAATGCCTTTATTTTTCTCTCCAACTCATCCGATCATTGCGGGCCACACCCTAGCAACAAAATTGCTTAAGTGCTCAAGTTGCTCAAAGTTGATCCTATGGGGTCATGTTATGGCACTCTAAAAAAGCCTCTCTCGGTTTCAGTAGACTTGGATCCAGTTTCTCGTGGTGACACTTTCTCGGTTGCAACAAAAAGCATCAAATGAGTTCAATGAAAAGTTGCAAAATGCCCCATCTTTCAATCAGCTCATCGTGGCACCAAACCATCAACTCATATGCATTGGGGTGGCTAGGTTTACGCTAGGAATTCCTTCGTTTTTCTCTCCAACTCGCTCGATCATTGCAGGCCACACCCTAGCAGCGAAATCGCTTAAGTGCTCAAGTTTATGAAAGTTTTCAATATTGAGAATCACATTTGTCGGTGCCTATTAATCATAACAATGAGCTATCTAATCCTACAGGGTCATTTTATGGTACTCTAAAAAATCCTCTCTCGGTTTAGGTAGACTCGGATCCAATTGCTTATGGCGGCACTTTCTCGGTTGTGACAAAAAGTGTCAGATGAGTTCAATGGAAAGTTGCACAATGCCCTATCTTTGAATCCGCTCATCATCCCACCAAACCATCAGCTCGTACGCATTGGGGTGGCTAGGTTTACGCTAGGATTGCATTTTTTTTGCTCGCCAACTCGCCCGATCATTGCGGGCCACACCCTAGCAGTGAAATTACTTAAGTGCTCAAGTTGCTCAAAGTTTTCAATATTCGGCATCGCATTTCTCGACACTTGTTGATCATAAAAATGAGTTGTCTTATCCTACGAGGTCATGTTATGGAACTCTAAAAAATCCTCTCTCGATTTAGGTAGACTCAGATCCAGTTGCTCGTGGTGACACTTTCTCGGTTACGACAAAAAGCATCAGATGACTTCAATGAAAAGTTGCACAATGCCCCATCTTTCAATCCACTCGTCGTGGCACCAAACCATCAGCTTGTATGCATTGGGGTGGTCAGGTTTATGCTAGGAATGCCTTCATTTTTCTCTCCAACTCACCCGGTCGTTGTGGGCCACACCCGAGCAGCGAAATCGCTTAAGTGCTCAAGTTGGTCAAAGTTGTCAATATTCGGTGTCACGTTTCTCAGTGCTTGTTAATCATAAGAATGAGCTATCTTATCCTACGGGGTATTTTTATGGCACTCTAAAAAAACCTCTCTTGGTTTTTGTAGACTCAGATCCAATTGCTCGTGGTGACACTTTCTCAGTTGTGACAAAAAGTGTCAGATGAGTTCAATGAAAAGTTGCACAATGCCCCATCTTTTAATCCGCTCATCGAGGCACCGAACCATCAACTCATATATGTTGGGGTGGTCAGGTTTACACTAGGAATTCCTTCATTGTTCTCTCCAACTCGTTTGATCATTGTGGGCCACACCCTAGCAGCGAAATCGCTCAAGTGCTCAAGTTGGTCAAAGTTGTCAATATTCAGCATCACATTTCTTGGTGCCTGTTAATCATAAGAATGAGCCGTCTAATCCTACAATTTTGTCTTATGGCACTCTAAAAAAGCCTCTCTTGGTTTAGGTAGATTTGGATCTAGTTGCTCGTGGCAACACTTTTTCGGTTGCGACAAAAAGAGTCAGATGAGTTCAATGAAAAGTTGCACAATGCCCCATCTTTCAATCCACTCGTACGCATCTGGGTGGTTGGGTTTATGCTAGGAATGCCTTCTTTATTCTCTCCAACAGGTTCGATCATTCCGGGCCACACCCTAGCAGTGAAATTGCTTAAGTGCTCCAGTTTCTTAAAGTTGTCAATATTCAGCATCATGTTTATCGACGCACATTAACCATATGAATGACCCGTCTGATCCTACGGGATTGTGTTATGGCACTCTAAAAAAACCTCCCTCAGTTTAGGTAGACTCGGATCTGATTACTCATGGTGACACTTTTTCGTTGCGACAAAAAGCATCAGATGAGTTCAATGAAAAGTTGCACAATGCCTCGTCTTTCAATCCACTTGTCATGGCACCAAACTGTGAGCTCGTATGCGTCAGGGTGGCTAATTTTACGTGAGGAATGCCTTCATTTTTCTCTCCAACTCACTCGATCATTGCGGGTCACACCCTAGCTATGAAATTGCCTAAGTGCTCAAGTTGCTCGAAGTTGTCAATATTCGACATTTCATTTCTCGGTGCCTGTTAATCGTAAGAATGAGTCATCTGATCCTATGGGGTCATGTTATGGTACTCTAAAAAGGTCTCTCTCAATTTAGGTAGACTCGGATCCAGTTGCTCATGGAGAGACTTTCTCTATTGTGACAAAAAGCGTTAGATGAGTTCAATGAAAAGTTGCACAATGCCACATCTTTCAATCTGCTCGTCACGACACCAAATCATCAGCTCGTATGTGTTGGGGTGGCTAGGTTTATGCTAGGAATTCATTCATTTTTCTCTCCAACTCGTCTGATCATTGCAGGCCACACCCTAGCAGCGAAATCGCTTAAGTGCATGCATTAGATGAATAGAAGTGTATGCGCTATGCAATTTTTTTGGAATGGGTATTGGTACAATGGTGTCTTACATTGTCTAATTTTGGTTCTTTCCATGTTTCCTTTATATAGTCTTATTTTGACTATAACTATTAAATTTGTGTTGATCTCCATAAGCTTGTGTCTTGGATTACAAACACATATTTAGGTTCAAATCTTAAGTAACAATAAACTTTGTGCAATTATTCATTTAATCATTTGTATTGCAATTATGGATAACCATGATATATAATTTGCATTAACCAAAAAGATTCAAATCCATACAACATTGTATACCGTTAAAACTATCAAATATATCCAATACAGCCAAATAGGCTTGCCAAAAGCCATATGGACATAGAATTTCACGTATTCATAAAAAAAACATATGTTGAAAATTGGTATAAAGGCATACAACATGATATCCAATAAAGTCAAATAGGGGCTTGCCAAAAGCCATATGGACATAGAATGTCACATATTTGTAATACAAAACATATGTTCAAAATTGCCATATAGGCATACAACATGGTATCCAATAAAGCTAAATAGGAGCTTGCCAAAAGCCATATGGACATAGAATGTCACATATTCGTAATACAAAACATATGTTCAAAATTGCCATATAGGCATATAACACAGGACCCTATTCTATTCATTTCCCTCTAGGGGAAGGAAACAAATCATGAGATATCTTTGCATGTCGAGGGGATGGAGATGTATATGATGTAGGTGTCTTTTGAGTACGTCCACTCAACTTCCTCTCAAGATTTTTTTGTAACTCCACCTGATACAATGAAAAGAATGATCTTAGCATATACAAAAATTGAATTTTAGAATGATATATAATAGAATAGTCACTTACTGCATAGAAATAATCATGATGTTCATCCACAACAGGTGCACATTCATGATCTGGAGTGACAAGCCCCTCCTGTAAGCATCACAATATAAATTAAACTAAATACAAGTGTCGTTAAAATTTTTAATAATATATTATTAAGATAAAAAATGTAATGCTAAATTTACTAAATTTACAAATATGTCTCATACTTCTGTCAAAATAGTTGAACTTGCTACTGCTACAACAACACCACGCTCCATTGACGCGTGGACAGCAGGAGGAGTCTCTGATGTCAACATCTGAAAATTAAACAAATTATATTGATTAATCGCCAAAACTATCTATATTATTTAATAACAACATTAAAGATAAATTGCTTACTTGGGTGAAAGATTGTCGATGAAATATACTAAGAGGTGTTGATGTTGAAGCTCTAGCATCAAACTATTTGACATCCAAAATGAGTAATTAGAAAATCATTCACATAAGGTTCAACTATCTACATATAATAATTATATTTCTTCACTTGTTGTATACCTGTGGAGTCGACGAAGTCGTGAAAAAGGGTGCTGCAGGAATGTTGTTAGTATTTTGAACACTTTGACCCTAGTTTTTTATCATAATAATTTACTAATTTAGATATATTCTCAAATTTCCATATACTATTTTTAAAGCGGAAAATCGCGATCGAACCCTAGTTGCTCTCCCCTCTTCGGACTCCGAAGAGAGAGAAGGGAGGTTCGCTAGGATTCGATGGTTTTCACTTAGGGGAGAGACTTTACATTCAAAAGAGGGGTTGAAACTCATAAGATCCAATCCCACACAATGTAAGGTTGGATGCTAAATGAATTTCAAGGGTTAGGAAAGCAAGGCTACCCTCTTTTGTAAAGAATGTTGTTAAGGAAATTAAGCTAAGCATGCATAGAAAGTCATAAAGATTCTCTTATAAACTGAGTTCGGGTTATAGGATGAAGCTGCGGACCTGGAATTAGCAGTAGAATGTCGATACGGCGCTGTCCTGCAAATTTGAGCAAAAGTTGTCGGGACGATGGCGCCCGGCGCCACGGTCCTCCGAAAAATCCGCGAAACGAAGGGGGATCTATTCGTCTCTGCACAAGGATTCCAGATCTTCAATTTCAGCCGCGTACCTACAACCTACACACAGAAAAGTGAAGACGATTGGGGGGTTAGGGATTGGGGGTTTGCCTTTAGGTCAAACCCCGATTTTGGAATTAACCAAGAAATGAGCAAGAGCTGTAAATGTAAATGACTGTAAAACAAGTACTAATACCTTGTTCTAAGGATGTTTGTATCCTTATGTGCGAAGGTTTAGATGTTGTATGTTGTATGTTGTATGTTGTATGTTGTAGCATGTAGTATGTGATCTCCTCTTCAATGGTTGAATCCTTGTCTTGAATGCAACACTTAGCCTTGAATGGAGACTTGAAATGATCAATTGCTTGAAAGAATGCTTGAATGCTTGAATGCTTGAGTATAATTTCCACGCTTTCTACACATATCCTCTTTTATATATCCCAAATGAGAGAGAAAAATGTAGTTTATATACTTGTCATTTAGGGCTGATAGACTGAGTTTCCCGACCTTAGGCCGACCAGGAAATGTAATTTCCAAATTGCAAACAAAAAGACCCGAGCCCCTTAGGAGACCGGGCCCAAAATAGGACCCAGGGACCAGGGCACTGGGTGCCATGGTCCTGACGGACCAGGGCACTGGGCGCTCTGGTCCCACCTCCCGGGACAGCAGGGTGCAAGGAGGTTCAGGCCAGGGTGCTAGAAAATGCAGTTTTCAGTGTCGCGAGCAAGTTTTGGGGTCTCCATTCAGGTTGCATGTTGCGTCGCCATCGTGAAGACCGAAATGCAGTCGAAATTGCAAGTGTCGCAATTTTAGGACGCTACATTTAGCCCCCACTTTAGCGGGAGTATGTATGCTCATACTTTTGGTAAAGTACAAGGAAACAACATTGAAAGACTTTCACCACGTCAAGGAGGCAAGATACACCAAGCCCCCAGTGGACTAAGGATCTTATGACTTCGATTGACAAAGTAAAAGGGAAGATCACGAGGGAGAACCATGACTGTCAGTAGTAAGGTTCCCTCACTATGAGTCATGCAAGAAAGATATCAAAAATTTTCAAGGCAAGGCTAACTTTGCCAAGAAATTTTCAAGTATCTTGAAAAGATATGAATGGGATGTATGCCCCCCTACGTTAAAGCGATCGCACATGCCTCACCGGGGGTGATTTTTTTAACATAGTGATACACGTAAGAAATGAGAAAGGAGCACGTTATCGCAAGGATTTAGCCCCCAAGTGTGAGATAAACCCAAGGATAATAGACACAAAACATAAAGCACGAGGTGACTTCACTTTCCTCGGGGTTAGTATGCTGTATGATAATTCATGTATATATATCATATGTATGTATGCATAATTTTTCTTCATTCCCCAATCAAGGAAGGTCACCTAGAAGAAGGGAACACATGTGTCTTTTGAGTCAACATGAGAGAGACCAAAAGAGATCTCAATGCTTTGCATCGCCCTCGAGTAGACAACACTAAGGATGACAAATAGAAGAATGAGAATAACATATAGAAGAAGTAACAAAAGAGAGGGGAGAGAATCTGCTATGCTAATGTAACTAGTCTAGCATGTCATCTACCCCCCGATCTTGTTGATCAATGTTTCGGGAAGGCAGGGAACACACTAGAGGAGGAACATCCAACACAGCAGATGGAACTATCACAAGATCCAAACAAGGGCTATGTTCATGTTCCGAGCCACATTGTTCTTGTCTAGGAGCTAGGATAAGGGCTTTAGAAAATTCATTAGATAAATGGTTATCGACATCAACAAGTTCATATTCACTATCAGAAGCAAGAGGAGTAACATTTTCATCTATATCGTCATCAAGATTTATAAAAATAGGATCTTTAACTCGCACAGGATCAAGACCATCATGCATCTTATGTTTAGGAGATTTAGGCTCAATGTCCGGCTGAGGAGAAAATGGAATAATGCTTGTTGAAGGTGTTTTTGGAGATTGCAAAGTTTGAGAAGCGGCTGCTTGAGCCCTAAGCCGACGCTTTCATCGGCGTTCACGTGCAGAACGATTTCGTCTAGTCTTAGTAGGAAGTGGAGAAGATTGAGGAGGAGGAATGTTCTCATCCTTAGCACTTGGGTGTTTAGGTTGTGGTCTCTTAGGCTGGATAATAGGAGAAGAAGAAGGTCTCTTCTCTCTATAAAAAGAAGGAGGAGGAACTGCTCCATATAAGGGAAGAATATTTGGTTTAGGGAGAAGACCAAGTCCATCATGACGAGGAGGTATAGGTCTACTCTTAGGAAGTTTATTAGGCGTAGACATAGTCACATCCATAGGGATGGGCTGGGAATCTTCTTGAGGAAAGACATTAGTTTTATCTTTCAAAGGAAGAACTTCCTTCTCAAGAATGATAGGAATGTCAAGTTTAGGTGTTCTAGGTTCACTTAGAGATAGGATCATATCTGTTTTCCACTTTTGATAAGATTTGAAAAGATGATCACTTCGCGAAGGAAGAGATTGGAATTGTTTAGGCCAAAAGTAATCAATAGGAACACTAGAGGTTCTTTTAGCTGGTTTAAAGAGACTATGATTGACAGTAACAACTTCACCATTATGGGGAAATTTCAAACACTTATGAATAGGAGAAGCAATAGCTTTCATGGAAGACAGCCAAGGATAGCCAAGCTTCACATGAAATTGTTCGGAAGATGGAATAATAGCAAAGTTCACATCAAGAGATTTGTTATGGACCTCAATAGGCAATGTAATAGAACCAATTGCAAGAGAAAAAAATGCATCAAATAATTTCACAATCACATCTGTTTTGTCATAAATCACTTGATTCAATTGCAAAGTAAAAAGAAATTCTTCAGTAATAACATTAATCATGCATGAAGGATCAATAAGCACTCCACAGCAAGGTGTATTCTTGACTTTTGCAACTATGTATAAAGGACCATCAGGTGCCCTAATGGTTTCACTGGAATCAAATGTGATGGAAGGTTCTTCAGGAATTTCTTGCTGCTCTACGAAGTTAATCACATTTGGGGTCATAGACACAAGACCATCAGATGAAAGAGAGGAATCATTAGCCTCAATTGCATTAGAGGTATGAGAAGGTAATCGATCAGTGAAAATCTGAAGATTTTGATTAGGAGGAGCTACAGATGTATTGCCTTTATCATTCACTCCAGAAACAGAAATAGCATTATTATCAATCAAATCTTGAATTTTACCCTTTAAAGAAAAACATTTTTCAGTATCATGCCTAGGCTGACGATGAAATTGACAAAAGGCTTTGTTATCAAAATAAGGTGAAGTAATCTTTGCAGGATCAATTTGTCTTATAGGAGGAAGAGTAAGCACATTTTGTTCCAATAACTTATTCATAATACTATGCAATGATTCATTCAAAGGAGTATACTTTCTTTCTTTCTTGAAAAATTTAGAAATAGGAGGCACACCTGATGCTGCATTCACATTGTTGTTGATGATGTTTTCATTGAATTTGATGGAATCTCTGTTCGGTTTAAACTTTCCAAATGGTTGTTGACTGCTATCACCCTTATCACTCAGAGCCATAGGATGTGATTGTTCCATTTGACTCACAGTCAGTTGATAATTGTGAAGAGTGGCGCACAACTGTTGGAAAGAAGTAAACTCAGAAAACAGAAGTTTGTCTCGAATATCTTTTTGTAAATTAGAAATAAAGATTCTTTGAATATCATTGTCAGGCACTGGAAAAGAAATTTGAGCATACAAATGCTTATATCTACTAATAAAATCAGTCACTTTTTCTTTAACACCTTGTTTACAATGCATTAAATCAATCAAAGTAACTTTAGGACTTATATTGTTTTGAAATTGTTGAATGAAAGAATTTGCAAGTTGTTCGAAAGAAGTAATAGAATAAGAAGGCAACGAGCAATACCATTGTAGGGCTTTGTCTCTTAATGTTCTGGTGAATAGTTTTGCAAGCAACCTTTGGTCATAAGCAAAATCAGTACAAATTGTTTGAAAAGTCTTAACATGTGTTAGAGGATCACCTTTACCATTATAAAGCTCCAAATGCGGGATTTCAACATGTTTAGGAGGGATAGCTCGAACAATGTCAAGAGAAAGTGGGCTCGCAACATCAAATGTGGGCACACTGAACTTAGATTGATTCATAGAGGCAATTTGTTGCTGTAAAGAAGAGACAGTTTGTGCAAGATTGTTAATGGTCGCTTCAGTCGAAGAATTCATATTGGATGTGTTAGATTGAGATGGAGGTGTTATGTTATTGAAAGAAGGTAAAGAGTAAGGTGGTGGGACTCTATGATAATTAGTCATAGGAGATGATTGGACAAGAGGAACACTACAAGGAGGAATGGAATGGTTAAATGAATTGCCCCCTTGTGTCATGTTCATTTGTGAAGATGTAATAGGAACACTCATTCGAGGAATGAATGAAGAAGTCGGATTGAATGAAGGAAGAGGGTTAATTGAAGAAGAAGGGTTGCCCCCATGACTAGTAATCACAGGAGAAATGTCTTGTATAGAAGTAGCCATGATGTTTGATGTAAAGGTAGGTATACTAGCAATAGGAGTTGTCAAAGGAATAGAATGATTGACTTGTGTAGGAGGTTGTGTATAACCCAAATTTTCAGCACAACTCTTCATAGGCATCACATTCGAATCCACAATGTGTGCAATACCACGCAAAATATCAATTCCATTCTTATCACTTTGAAGCATACATTTTAGACCCTCAATTAAAGGAAGAGCTTGACTATCAGGGTATTCATGAGACATCCATTGTCGAAAATCATCAAATTGGTTATCCAATTTCGAAAGTTGTTCTTCAGAAACCTCATGGAGAGCTTCTTCATCATTAGGAGGATTAGAGGAATTACCCATGTCCTCGTTAAAAAGACCATTCAAATTAGGTTCCATCTCCTCAGTAATTAAACCTTGGAAGGACTTAATTCTAAGGCTTCGTCTAACGGGAATAGTGTAAGTAGGGCTTACTGTTGTAAAACTCATGCACTAGAGAGAGAGAGAAGATTTTGAATTTAGAGGTAGCAATTTTCAGTAAAATCAGCCAATCTTCTGGATTTAAGCTGTTAAATGCAATCACAACAGTCTCCCGAAATTTCGGAAAAAATGTCCGGGACCCTGGCGCCCGGAGTGCAACACGGTCCTTGCAACTTTTTTCAAAATTTGCAGGGATGAAAGGTATGATGATTTTAGAGCTAATCTGAAAAAATTGAGTGATTTTACGATCTGTAGATAGGCCAAATTAAAGTTGCAAATTCAAAATTGAACCCTATCAAGATTGTCAAAAAAATGCAAAATTTGAATTTTGAAAATGATAGGGAAACTGAAATTTTGAATTTTATGATTTTAGAGGGAATGTCAAAAGCAATGCAAATTTTGAAATTCAAAAATTGACTCAATTTCACGCAAAATTCAATTTTGAAAGCGGAAATCAAAGTTGTTGTAATTAAGCACTTAATTTCAAAAGTCACAAAATGCAAGAATTTGAATAAAGCACTGAAATTTCGAATGAATGCAAACACAATTTTCAGATTTAGGACAGTAAGAACACAATTTTGACACAAAATTTCAATTTTAATGATTTTTAAATGTTTAGAAGCCTTAGACCAAGCAATCGCAAGACCAACTTTGACTGTAATTTTGAAAGTGTTATAATTGACAAAATCAGCCAAAATTCTGGATCTTAGCAGGAAAATACAGCAAGATCTCGCTCCTAAAATTTTGGAAAAAATGTCAGGGACGATGGCGCTCGGAGTGCAACATGGTCCTCGCAACTTTTTTCCAAATTTTCAGGGATGAAGGATATTGTGATTTTATTGCAGAATCCAAAGTTACAGCTGATTTGGAGATGTTTTGATTAGTGAAATTGTCGGACAAAGGTTGAATTAAGAGGGTTTCAAAAATTAAGGTTTTGACACTTAACCACTTAATTTTTAGAATTAAAGCACAAATATGAATTGATAATTTGTAATAGAAGGGCAGATCTGAAACAGGCATTAACAATTAAATATTTCACAAGTTTAATTACTAAAAAGAAATTTTAGGGTTTTTATGCAATCACCTCTAAAATTTTGCAAAAGATCAAACATGGAAATGTAATTAATTTTTTCAGATCTAAGCATGAAAAATCAGAAAGGATGTTCACGTCGGGTTCACCAAAATGTAAAGCGGAAAATCGCGATCGAACCCTAGTTGCTCTCCCCTCTTCGGACTCCGAAGAGAGAGAAGGGAGGTTCGCTAGGATTCGATGGTTTTCACTTAGGGGAGAGACTTTACATTCAAAAGAGGGGTTGAAACTCATAAGATCCAATCCCACACAATGTAAGGTTGGATGCTAAATGAATTTCAAGGGTTAGGAAAGCAAGGCTACCCTCTTTTGTAAAGAATGTTGTTAAGGAAATTAAGCTAAGCATGCATAGAAAGTCATAAAGATTCGCTTATAAACTGAGTTCGGGTTATAGGATGAAGCTGCGGACCTGGAATTAGCAGTAGAATGTCGATACGGCGCTGTCCTGCAAATTTGAGCAAAAGTTGTCGGGACGATGGCGCCCGGTGCCACGGTCCTCCGAAAAATCCGCGAAACGAAGGGGGATCTGTTCGTCTCTGCACAAGGATTCCAGATCTTCAATTTCAGCCGCGTACCTGCAACCTACACACAGAAAAGCGAAGATGATTGGGGGGTTAGGGATTGGGGGTTTGCCTTTAGGTCAAACCCCGGTTTTGGAATTAACCAAGAAATGAGAAAGAGCTGTAAATGTAAATGACTGTAAAACAAGTACTAATACCTTGTTCTAAGGATGTTTGTATCCTTATGTGCGAAGGTTTAGATGTTGTATGTTGTATGTTGTAGCATGTAGTATGTGATCTCCTCTTCAATGGTTGAATCCTTGTCTTGAATGCAACACTTAGCCTTGAATGGAGACTTGAAATGATCAATTGCTTGAAAGAATGCTTGAATGCTTGAATGCTTGAGTATAATTTCCACGCTTTGTACACATATCCTCTTTTATATATCCCAAATGAGAGAGAAAAATGTAGTTTATATATACTTGTCATTTAAGGCTGATAGACTGATTTTCCTGACCTTAGGCCGACCAGGAAATGTAATTTCCAAATTGCAAACAAAAAGACCCGAGCCCCTTAGGAGACCGGGCCCAAAATAGGATCCAGGGACCAGGGCGCTGGGCGCTATGGTCCTGGGGACCAGGGCATTGGGCGCCCTGGTCCTGAAGGACCAAGGCGCTGGGTGCTCTGGTCCCACCTCCCGGGACAACAGGGTGCAAGGAGGTTCAGGCCAAGGTGCTAGAAAATGCAGTTTTCAGTGTCGCGAGCAAGTTTTGGGGTCTCCATTCAGGTTGCGTGTTGCGTCACCATCGTGAAGACCAAAATGCAGTCGAAATTGCAAGTGTCACAATTTTAGGACGCTACACTATTTAATAAAAAGAATGAAATGAACTTGTAATGAAATTCACCTGGGTATCAATGCCGAATGTTTCATTGAGCAAAGATTTTGTCATGACAATGTTCTCTATAGAAAACTCTACTCGTGCACGTGCATTCTTAGAACTATTAGGATCATAAGTGCAAAGAGAACCACAAGATCAAAAAAAATGAGCTAGAACTCAATGCCTAGAAGAATCACCATCATCACTCACATCACCATCTACTATATGCCTAGCATACTATATAAGGGTCTGAGTGAGTGAGCTAATGGAGTCTAGAGTTTTGACCTCAATACTCTCCTTCACAATGGAAGGAATAATAACATGCTCCACCATAGGTATGGCCAAGGGTCTTGGTAAAAGATTTGTGTCACATTGTGCACCCTCTCTATCATGTGAGGAACCCCCACCTCTACCTTGGAAATCTAGAAAATCAAAATAGTTTGGGATCTCATTAAGGACAAACTCCCAGTACAGTTTTCTCAAAAATTATTGGGGTACCTCATGATTATCACATGGGGGTTGATCAAATACCATCCACCACTTATCCCAAAAATTGTTCTTAATCCCTTCATGATGACACCAATGAATAGGGAATCTCCTACATCCAGGGTGTAAAGGTTGATTCATTCGAGGGTTCGTAAAAAGAGCACACAAGTCAAATTTATTAATTTTCTTTTTCTTCACTGCCACATATGATAATTTGTCAGCATAAAATTGCTTTTGTTCTTTCTTCTCACTGGACCAAAAATTTATTTGCCCACTCACATATTATATGTGAGAAACAATAGATTGCAAAGAACTGGGAAGGTTTGTCCTATGGGAGTTTGTTCCAGTGGGATCTTTTAGCCTTGTGATTAAAAATTCAATCTCTTTTTGGCTATTTTCTATTTGACATAATAGGTTTTCTTGTGTACCTATGGGATGTCTAGGGATTGTAGGAGGTTCTTGATGTGCTTCTTCTTCAATATGGTCTTCATGAGGAGGTGATTGAGTGTTTTCAACATTTTCTTGTCTAATCTCATTTCCTGATAATGAAAATAAATTTAAATTAATAAAAAAATGACAATAAGAAAATAAAAATACATACCTCTTCGAGCTCTTTGATGGTGTGGCGAAATTTTGATGAGAGATGGACAACTTAGTGCCCAATATCAAGCTTCTACAAAGGGTGAGTGGATGAAAATGGCACCCAAAATCGCCAAAACGTGGGTTTGGGAAAGTAGAATGCATCCAAAATGTGGACTTGGGTTTTCTTTAAGTTTGCAAAGGTCATAAGGCGTGCACCTTATGACCATTTTTAATTTTTTTTAAAGTGTGGCACCTTTTTGGTACCACAACTTTGTGTGTATACCCAATATGTGTGATTCAGCTCATTGCCATTTTAATATAAAAAATTTGGCATCTACATATGTACAAATCAGCTCATTGCCATTTAAATATACAAAATTATGCCCCTAAATATGTAAAAATCAGCTCATGGGAATTTATATATACAAAAAAAAAATATAGAAAAATTCGTCGACGATTTATACAAAATTGTCAAAATCATTCTACTATGAATTGTAGAATCAATCAAGTGAGCCTTCGGGATTGGCTCTAACCCGTATTGTGTCAAGTATTACCTCATGGTTAGATTCACAAACTTTCCATAAAATCTTGTTATGAGGTCTACCACGATACTTCATCAAATGAATATTTGTTGCAACAACAAGGTTAGAGAAATGAATAATATGTTTGTGTGTTTCAAAGTCCTCGAACAACCAAACATCAAAATTCTTGATAGGGTATCTCCTAAGCCATGTTCATATCATGAGAACAAACCCTATTGGGTACTTAATACCCTCTCCATCAATAATTGTGGTTGTCAATTTTCTTTTTGGCTCAACACAACAACACAAATAGTAATTTGTTCCTTCTTCATTGTTCTCTTCTGCAACAACTGCATACACATGACCTCCATTTTATAAAGTGTTAATTAATACCAAAAATAAAGTATGATGTAAAACAAAATGAACCAAAAAGAATACTTGCAAAAAAATTAACTCAAAAAATAACTTGAATCCACTAGGTCAGATACATGGTCAAAATCCATTGATGTCTCCATCTGGCTCAATTGTAGTGCTTTGGTAATTTGATATGTATCAATGGGAACCAATGGTCTACAAGACCATTTGTCAACCCACTCTTGTGATTCACATTATTCCCACAAACTATACATGCATGAAGAGAAAAACCATACCATCTGTCTCATATAAATTACTAGTGAACTTGAATTTGAACTCATAAATGAGTGCATGTCACTTGATCCTGCAACTGTACAACAATGTAGATAGTTTTCAATGTTAGATTCAATGATCAACCAAAAATATCTATGAACCATTGATGTACCTAGATTACCTATAACCAACATAGACTTACACCATCACACAATTGTTTCTACATCTATCAACTCAGAACCACCTTCGTACTTCAATTCTTCTCTAGCTTGGGCTCTTTTTACACATGCTCCTGCACCATCATTCTCTCCCTTACCATGTCCAACCTCAGTGAAATTCCAAAAATGTTGTACATCACTTGTCATATGCATCCTTGTAAACCAATAAAACATCCTTCCATTCTTGAATTGTGTGGTGCAATTATCTGACCATATTAAGTGTCGGTTGTATCATATGTTCCTTTCCCTTAAACTATCATAGAAAACTTTAAAGAATCCTTGTATAAACTCTGATAAATGAGTACAATCATCACTTATGTAGAAGTGATACTCTCTTACAACCTTTCTATCCTCCTCTGTGCTATCATTTGCATGCATGAATGCTCTGTGTACAAATATAGAAACTTGTGTAGAATGATAATACATAGATTGCAATTCATTTTGAGGCTGTAGGGTAAAATTTTAAGCAAAATCAATGATAGAGACAATGGTGCCAAGGGGAAATGTGTCCTTTCCTAAGTTGAATTTCTCATCTAACCATCGAGCTCTATGTGTATGGATTAAGTACTCATAAACTTGTTTCTCTTGAAACATTTTCATAAATTCAGCTACACATATACCATTTTTCACTCGCTCGTATCTCTTCAAATATTTTACATCTTTAACTTCATATGTGACTGCCTTGTATTTTCTAAAAGAAACTAGTTTCCTACCAGTTTCATGCGTTCTCTCCAAAGGTACTCATCTTGGTAAATGTTGAAAACCACCACATATAGCATACAAACCTTCCAAACAAGGCATCTTATAATAAATGCAACCATCATGTCTATTACATAGCACCCTTGAAATAAATTCTCTTACCGACATAGGAGGTGCTTGTATATTGCATTCCTACAAAAAATCGTTACTGTGCAAAGTAGAACAAATATGACGAAAAATATCATAGTGCATGAAAAATTCAATATGCATCCTACAACAACACGTGGAGCATACATGATTAATCTTAAAATAAAAAAGTTTTGCCATTTTTAAAAATATTTGAGAAATTCTTATTTGAGGAAACTTTTGAAGGAATTTGGTGCAGGAGCACCTAAGGGTGAGCAAATACCCTTTTCAATTTTGGCAATTTTGGCATAAGGACTAGTTCGAGTCCATTAGGTTGTATGTTTTGAGCTTCGAGTGCATTTTGTCTTCATTTTTGAAAATTCATGTTTTCGGTGAGACTTACCCCGATGAAGTCACTAGTGGTTGGAGTGAGTCAAAGTGGAACCATCGGATATCGGCAGGAGTGTTCTCCACCTAATTTGATAACCCGATGAAACTGCCAGCTAACGGGTGAGCAATTCCTAGGTTGATCAACAATGGTCGTTATACCGCTATGGCAAGCTACACAAGGTTTATTGCCTGCAACTTGGTGAACATGGTGGGACCTAGCGAGAAGTCAGTGAGGGGAGCGACTAACGGGTGAGAAAGTCTTGGGTTGATCAACGTCGGTCACTATACTACTATGGAAAGTTGCATGAGGTTTATTGCCCATGACTTGGTGACCATGGTGGGACATAGCGAGAAGTCAGGGAGTGGAGCGAGTCAAAGTGGAGCCATCAGGTATCGACAAGACTAGTTTTTGTTCCCCCCGATGACCTGATGGGAAAGCATGCAATTTGGAGTGCATCATTGGCCATCGGCTAAACATGTTTGGGGCTATACCGACAAACCGATAAGGAAGATTTTTTTTGGGAGCGCACCATTGGCCATTGGCAAGAATGTCTTGATGCTAACCAGATGACCTGATGGAAACTAATGTAGAAGTGCGCAATGTGTGAAATGTCATCAAACATCAAAGTAAGTGTTTTGAGGCTACTCCGATGACTCGATAGAAAAATAAGTGAGTTGTAAACCACCATCGAAGGTCAAGATAAGTGTTGTGGTGCTAACCCAATGACTCGATGGAGGTTGAAAGATAGTTACAGTAGGAAACCAATTGTGTTGAGTTCGATCTCGTCTATTAGGGATGTTTCATGACATGTTGTAGAGGCTATAAAAGACCCAATGGGCATTTTTTATAGTGGTTAGAAGGAGATTGGATAGGTGGAATGAAGAACATCTTTTGAATAACAATTTGAATACCATTTTCTAGTTTCCTTCTCAAAGTTCAATTTGTGTTTGAAAACTATAAATAATGGCTTAAATCTCTAAATGCGAGCGTGATAGAGTAGATATTCCTTTTTTGTGTTTTGTGAGTTCCATTTTGAAGTTGTGCCAAGCTTGGCTCTGTAGATAAAATTGTCTCTCTGCTTTTGTTTTCTATCGGTGACAAGTAGTTAGACATGGCTCTATCTTGATTCTCCACCATGGGATCCACACAACTATTGGAGGTTGTCAAGAAGAGCCAGCCATGTACAATAGAGTTCTATGTGTAGTAGACCAGGGAATGGCGTCAGCCGTTTTAGTGGACTGGCCCTAGGTGAGCTTGATGATAGCTCAGTTAGGTATTAGTGACCAAGAGGAATCACTTGCAGGGTAGACTGGAGTCTAGGCTATTAGCCTCAGACCAGGGGGAAGATGGGATCAATAGGAAGAATGATCCAAGAATGAGGAGGAAAAAAACTTAGGAGAAGTTATAGGTATAATCCATGGTAGAGAAAACCCTACGGGGTGTCTGGTGAGATCCGGTGGATTAGTGAGTTGCTGGATTTATGAAAGTGAATTCACAAAGAGTAGAGCATTAAACCTTGGTAGTGAGGACCTAGAGTGAATTAGGGGAATAGAGAGAAGCATTCCTAGGTTAGGATAGGAAGAAAGCCTTGGAGTGAGTCAAGTTGACTCAAGCAACGAGGATCCTCCCTATCAAAGCGAGTTAAAGATTTGGGGTGAAAAGTGTAAGACTGATCTAGTATCAGAAGGAGTAAAGATGGTGACCAATGCAAAATTGGCTAAGCAGGTCGTTGACCAAGAAGATGAAAACCAATTGGTCAAGGAAAGGTTGGAACAGTTGGAGCAGAAACTAGGACTGGTGGAAGTCAAGCGAATAGAAGTGAGTGGGAAGATAGATGAGAAGGGTAAAATGTTGGCAATAGAGGACAAAGTCCCTACCCTAGACCTTGTTATTGATCAAGAACCATTCTTGAAGGCTTTGAAGGAAATGAGTGGAAATTCATTCGAAGGAGGACCACTATCTAGCAGCAAGATGGAAGAAGAGTTGGTAATGGAATGGATAGAGGGTATGGAAAACCATTTTGAGTGTGAAGGTGTGACTAAGGCCCAAAAGGTTAAAGTGGCTAAGTCAAGAATGAGAGGTACTGCTGTTACTTGGTGGAAGTTTATACAAAATGAGAGAGAAAGAGAAGGCAAGATCCCCATCTATACTTGGAAAGGGATAGTAAGCAAAATCAGAGAAACTTATCTTCCTGAGAATTATGAAGTGCAGTTGCATAGGAAAAGACAAAACCTAAGGCAAAAGGAGTTAGATGTAAGTACCTACACTGAAGAGTTTCAGAAGTTGTGTCTAAGGTCAAAAGTGATGGAGGATGAAAGCATTAGAGTAGAAAGGTATCTTAATGGTCTAAGATGGAACATACAAGAGGAATTAAGTTTGTTGAGTCCAAATACCATTCACAAATGTTATCACTTGCCTCTAAAAGTAGAAGAAAAGAATAAGAAGAAACATGAAGGTACCAGTAGAGGTAGAGGTAGAGGCCGAGATTCAAAAGGTTATAGAGAAAGATACAGTGGTAGAGGAAGTGAAGTAAGATCACAAGGAGAGTCAAAATTGACTGAGCACACTAATGAATCTAGTGGAAAAGGAAATTATGGTAGAGGAAGAGGTCACAACAGTAACAACAAAGGTAGATCTGGAAGTTCTAGTAGAGGTTCATACTTTGGAAACATGAAGTGTTACCATTGCAGTAATTTTGGTCATCCTACCTATAGGTGTCTGGAGAAGGAAACCTCATCACATAAAGAGAAAAGAATTAATTATTTGCAAGAGGATGCTAGTAGTGTGAAGTCTCCTGAAGTAAACCTTGACTCAGAGAATGGTGAGAATTTGATGGTTAGAAGGGTACTAATCAGGGAACCGGTTAAGGAAGAGCCTAAACAAAGGAGATCTCTTTTCAGAGTAAAGTGCAAGATACTTGGTAAGGTGTGTAAAGTGATCATTGACTTAGGATCAATGGACAATATCATCTCCAAAGAAGTAGTAAGTAAACTTGAGTTGAGTAGCATGCCACATAGTCATCCTTACAAGGTCACATGGTTGAATAAAGGACAACATGTGTTACTAAATGAACAAGTGATGTTCTACCCATGGATGCCTGTCATTTGTTGCTAGGAAGACCATGGCAATTTGACAGAAAGGCTATCCATGATGGAGAAAAGAACTCTTATGCATTCAAAAAGGAAGGGGTGACATACATGATTCAATCTTTCGTAGAGGATGAAGGAACCAAGACTAGTGGTCCTAATGTGTTGTTGGCTGGAGGAAAAGAATTTCTAAGAGATCTCAAGAAAGGAGATGGAGAACATTATACTCTCTTACTGAAACCTAGTCAAGAAAAGAAGAATGAACAAGAAATTTTACCGAAAGAGGTTCAACAATTGTTAGAACAGTTTAAGGACATTGTGAGTGATGGAACACCCATAATGCTACCTCCTCCTAGAATAGTAAGTCACTAGTTAGACTTTATACCTAGAGCATCACTGCCTAATAAGGCTGCATATAAGATGACTCCTGAACAAAACAAAGAAGTAGCAAGACAAGTACAAGAGTTGCTTGATCAAGGTCTAATCAGGAAAAGTATAAGCCCATGTACTGTGCCAGTGGTCTTAGCAACCAAGAAAGGAGGTAAATGGAGATTATGTACTGACTCTCAGGCAATAAATAGAATCACCATAAGATACAGATTTCCTATCCCTAGAATTGAGGATTTAGTGGATTGTCTTGGAGAATCAAAGTATTTTACTAAGCTAGATTTAAAGAGTGGATATCACCATATCCAGATTAAAGAAGGTGATGAATGGAAAACAACTTTTAAGACTACATAGGGGTTATATGAGTGGTTAGTTATACCATTTGGGCTTACTAACACCCCTAGTACCTTCATGAGGTTGATGAATGAGGTGTTGAAGGAATACATAGATATATTTGTAGTGGTATACCTTGATGATATCCTCATATCAGCAAAATAGAGGAAGAGCATCTTAAACACTTGCAGATTGTATTAAGGAAACTACAAGAGGAAAAATTGGCAATCAATCTTGAAAAATGTGAATTCATGAAACAAGAACTCATTTCTCTTAGTTTTGTTGTATCCTAAGGAACTTTGGAAATGGATCCTAGCAAGGTGGAAGCAATACAGAGTTGGCCTACACTAAAAACTACTACTAAGGTGAGAAGTTTTCATGGACTTGCCCAATTTTATAGGAAGTTCATTTGAGGTTTTAGTGAAATTTGTGCTCTTGTTCTTGATACAATTAAGGGTGGGTTGAAAACTAAGTTTAGGTGGACTAAAGAAGCCGACTAGGGGTTTGAGCTCCTCAAAAAGAGGATAGCTACCCAACCCATCCTAGTTTTACCAAGTTTTGATAAGTTGTTTACCTTAGAATGTGATGCTAGTCATATAGTAGTAGGAGCTATTTTGAACCAAGAGGGAAGACCAGTAGCATTCTATAGTGAGAAATTGAATGAAGCTAAGAAGAGATACTCATCCTACGACTTAGAATTTTATGCCTTAGTGCAAGCTCTTAGGAAGCGGAGGCATTATATTTTGCCCAAAGAATTTGTAGTGTTTATAGATAACCAAGTCTTGAGTTTTATCAATTCTGAAGAAAAGTTGAGCAATAGACACATCAAATGGATAGAATACCTGCAGGCATACACTTTCACTATCAAGCACAAAAAGGGACAGTTGAACAAGGTAGTAGATGCCTTAAGTAGAAAAATTATCACTATCCAAGAAGTGACTTTGTAGAGAATAGGTGTGGACAGTTTCAAGGAGCTTTATAGAGAAGATGAAGAATTTTCTGAGGTATACAAGGTATGTAGTGAGTTTAATAATCATTTCAATGGCTAGTATGCAGATTACACATTATAGAGTGGTCTTTTATTTAAGCGTTGTCAGTTATGTGTGCCAAGAGGATCTATGAGGGAAAATCTCATACAGGAAAAACATAATGAAAGTCTTAGTGGACATTTTGGTCTGAATAAAACACTTGAGTTGGTGCAAAGATTTTATTATTGGCCAAAAATGCATAAAGATATCAGGAAGTATGTTGAGCAGTGTATCGTCTGTCAAAGAGCCAAGGGTACTAGCTCAAATGCTGGACTATGCCAACCTTTACCAATTCCCAAAAGACCATGGGAGTTCATCAGCATGGATTTTATTGTAGGTTTGCCAAAAACCAAGACTAGCCTGGATAGTATTTTTGTCATTGTTGACCAGTTTAGTAAAATGAGTCATTTTGTTCCATGCAAGACTACACATGATGCTAGTTACATTGCACATTTATTTTTCAGAGAGGTGGTAAGAATTCATGGGTTGCCTCTCAGTATAGTTTTAGACAAGGATGTGAAGTTTATGGGATGCTTTTGGAAAACTCTATGGACAAGATTGGGAACTAACCTTTCTTTTGGTTCTCCATACCATCCGCAGACAGATGGTCAAACTGAGGTCATTAATCGAGTATTGGGTAATCTTCTGAGGTGTCTAACAAAGGAGTATGGATGGATGTGGGATCAAGTGCTATCACAGGCAAAATTTGCATATAATAACAATGTCAACGAACTATAGGTAAGAGTCCCTTTCAAATTATTTATGGACTCCACCCACATAGTGTTTGTGAACTTCGAGATTTAGGAAGCCTAGAAGGAAGAAGTGGACATGCAGAGGATTTCACTCAGTCTATGAAAGAGGTACATGAACAAGTGCAGAGAACCTTGATCAACACTATGCAAAGGATTAAGTCTAAGTCAGATAAGAGGAGAAAAAACATTCAATTTTCAATTGGAGAAATGGTTATGGTACATCTGAACAAGGAAAGATTGCAGAAGGGAGTCCCTAGTAAGCTTCAAATGAGGTGAATAGGTCCTTGCAAAATTTTGGCTAAGTATGGCTCCAATGCTTATAAGGTAGATTTACCCATAGATTTGGCATTGTCCCCTGTGTTTAATATCCTAGACTTCATTCGGTTTAAAGGTCCCCTAGTAGTGCCAGATGGACCAAATCCAAAAGGGGAAACTAGTCTCAGTGATATTCCAGTACCACCCGTTTCTAAACTACAAGTGGAACAAATTTTAGATTCCAAGGTGAAGAAGCAAATGAGGCATGGCCTGTATATGGAGTATCGTGTAGGAGCACCTAAGGGTGAGAAAATACCCTTTTCAATTTTGGCAATTTTGGCATAAGGACTAGTTCAAGTCCATTAGGTTGTATCTTTGGAGCTTGGAGTTCATTTTGTCTTCATTTTTGAAAATTCATGTTTTTGGTGAGACTTACCCCGATGAAGTCACCAGCGGTTCGAGCGAGTCAAAGTGGAACCATTGGATATCGGTGAGAGTATTCTCCACCTACCTTGATAACCCAATGAAAGTGATAGCTAATGGGTGAGCAAGTCCCGGGTTGATCAACATCGATCACTATACCGCTATGGCAAGTTGTACGAGGTTTATTTCCTGCAACTTGGCGACCATGGTGGGACCCAATGAGAAGTCAGTGAGCGGAGTGACTAATGGGTGAGAAAGTCTTGGGTTGATCAACGTCGGTCACTATACCACTATGGCAAGCTGCACGAGGTTTATCGCCCATGACTTGGCAACCATGGTGGAACCCAGTGAGAAGTCAGTGAGCAGAGCAAGTTGAAGTGGAGCCATTGGGTATCGGCAAGACTAGTTTTTGTGCTGCTCAATGACCTAATGGGAAAGCATGTAGTTTACAGTGTATCATTGGCAATCGAAAGAACATATTTGGGGCTATACCAACAACCCGATAAGGAAGATTTTTGTTGGGAGTGCACCATCGGCCATCGGCAAGAATGTCTTGATGCTAACTTGATGACCTGATGGAAACCAATGTCGAAGTGCGCAATGTGTGAAATGTCATCGAACATTAGAGTAAGTGTTTTGAGGCTACTCCAATGACCTGATAGAAAAACAAGTGAGCTGTAAACTGCCATCAGACATCAGGATAAGTGTTGTGGTGCTAACCTGATGACCCAATGGAGGTTGAAAGATAGTTACAACATGAAAATGATTGTGTCAAGTTCGATCTCGTCTGTTAGGGATGTTACATGACATGTCATAGAGGCTATAAAAGACCCAATGGGCATTTTGTATAGAGGTTAGAAGGAGGTTGAATAGGTGGAATGAAGAACATCTTTTGAATAACAATTTGAATACCATTTTCTGGTTTCCTTCTCAAAGTTCAATTTTTGTTTGAAAACTATAATTAATGGCTTAAATCTCTAAATGGCAGTTTGATAGAGTAGATGTTCCTTTTCTGTGTTTTGTGAGTTCCATTTTGAAGTCGTGCCAAGCTTGTCTTTATAGATAAAATTATCTTTTTGTTTTTGTTTTTTGTTGGTGACAAGTAGTTAGACATGGCTCTATCTTGATTCTTTATCATGGGATCCACATGACTATTGGAGGTTGTCAAGAAGAGCCAACCATGTACAATAGGTTTCTATTTGTAGCAGACTAGGGAATGGCGTTAGCCATTTCAACAAACTGGCCCTAGGCGAGCTTGATGATAGCCCGACTAGGTATCAGTGACCAAGAGGAATTACTTGTAGAGTAGACTGGAGTCTAGGAAATTAGCCTCAGACCTGGAGGAAGATGGGATCAATAGGAAGAAAGATCCAAGCATGAGGAGGAAAACAACTTAGGAGAAGTTGTAGGTATAATCCATGGTAGAGAAAACCCTACAGGGTGTTTGGTGAGATCCGATGGATTAGTGAGTTGGTGGAGTTACAAAAGTGAATTCACAAAGAGAAGAGTATCAAACCTTGGTAGTGAGGACCTAGAGTGGATTAGGGGAATAGAGAGAAGCATTCCCGGGTTAGGCTAGGAAGAAAGCCTTGGAGTGAGTCAAGCTGACTCAAGCAACTAGGATCCTCCCTATCAGAATCTTTCATAAAATTTAGTTTGAGTCATATCCAAATAGTGTTCGACATGTGGCTCATGATTTATACACCCGATTCACCTTCTAACAACATCTCTTTGGTTGGGAGAAATGCTTGTGTTGTCATGCCAAAAAAATTTCAATTAATGTTCTTAGTGCATGAACAACAAACTTGTCTTTGCATGGTAGTCTACCGGAGAATGCCCAAAGAGAATTAATTTTAGGTCCTCTATTTTTTCTCACCTCTTTAGTGCTTTACTTAATGTTGTTCTACTAACGTTTAATGACTTTTTTTTTCTTATCAAATGATCTTTTTTATTTTCTCGCTCATTATGGCTGATGTAATGACACGTCGAGTAGCATTAGAATCTTTAGTAAGTGATTTTGAACCAATAGCTTTATATGCATCAAATAGATTTATCACAATAGTTCTTTCACTGTTACTTTCATATGATCTTAGGCCTAGAATTTTTATTGTCTCTCTAAAATTCAAGTTTTTAATCATTTGAACAATTAATTAAAATCTTGCGGTTTGATTCAAGTTTGAGAAATAGTGTTTCCATATTCTTTTAACCATTCTCCTATAAGTTCCTTCATTCATTTTATCAAGCATTGGCTTCAATATATTCTCATCAATGTCAATTAGATACTTTGGTTTCCTATGAATGATTCTAGGAGGTGTTAACATTGGCGCATTATGTACATTCAATTCATCAAATAGAGAAGGTGTATGTTCATCATTTAATTGATTATTGAATGTGGTATCTTCTTCAATTGCATTAGGTGCATTATGTTCATTTGGTAAATCAAATTGAGATGTTGAAGATGACATACCTTCTTCTCCCATTGTTCTTATGTCACGTAATTTCTTCATATGTTGCCTTTGTCTTTGTTTTTTACCCTCTTGTTGTTCCATTGTTCCTTGCTTGTTCTTTCCCATGGTTGATATTGGTTGTCATAAATAGAATTATATTACATATATATGTAAACAAAAGTTCATAAACAAACAAACAACCATAAATGTGCATCTTATCATTAATTTTTTGAATCAAAACTATTAAACAATCATAATAATATTGACAAAACTAATAAGAACAATAATTCAATCATTTTAAATCATGCAAAAACAAAAAAATAACTTACTTATATGCGTAAAAAAATGATAGAAGTGCAGACACAGATGCAGTGGGGCCTTCAACAACCTCAAAAACTTCTTTTGAGGATGTTGAGGCTCTTGGATAAATAAAAATACGTCTAAATACCCCGTACGTGCTATATTAATAACCGTGTGCACACTGTTAGTCCATAAAATGTTGGCAAGCCCAACGGTATTTTTTATCCACTCTCTCCTAATAAGTAGGGTGTACGTGCTCCTACGCCTTAAAAATGTTATGATAGGGCAGCAAACTAATAGGCTCAGTACCCTGTACGTGCTTACAAGTAATAAGTATCATGTACATGAGAGCGAGATAAGGAAAGAGAGAGAGAGGGAGAGAGAGAGAGAGGGAGAGGGGGGAGATTAGGGGGAGGGAGAGAGGAGGGGGGAGGGAGGGAGAGAAGAAGGGGTATGGAGGAAGAGAGAGAGAGAGAGAGAGAGAGAGAGAGGGAGGGAGGGAGGGAAGGAGGGAGAGAAGAAGGGGTATGGAGGAAGAGAGAAGGGGAGAGAATCAAGTCTCTATTTTTCACTTAATTCTCTCTCTCTCTCATTCTTTATCTACGAAGTCTCTTCCTCTCATCCTCTATCTCTTTATCTCTTAAGCCTCTTCCTCTCATCCTCTATCTCTATATCTCTCTATCTAGGAAGGGTTGGAATGAGTATAAGAGACTAGAGAGAGAGAGGTGTGAAGAGAGGGAGAGAGAGAGAGGGAGAGAGTGAGAAAGAGAGGTAATGAGAAAGGGAGAGAGGGAGACAATGAGAGAGAGATACACCTGAGAGAAGGGAAGAGTGAGATAGAGAGATAGAGGATGAGAGGAAGAGACTTCAGAGATAAAGAATGAGAGAGAGAGAGACTTAAGTGAAAAATAGAGACTTTATTCTCTCCACTTCTCTCTTCCTCCATACCACTTCTTCTCTCCCTCCTTCCCTCCCTCCCCGCTCCTTATCTCTCCCTCCCCCTTCTCTCCCCCCTCTCCCCCCTCTCTCTCTCTCTTTGAGACCCCTTCTCTGTGTCTCTCTATCTCTCCCTCTAATTCCCTCTCTTCCTCCATCTCTCTCTCCCCCTCCCTTTCCCTTTCTCTATCTTTGTCTCCCCCCTCTCTCTCTCCATCTCTCTTTATCTCATTTATCTTTTGTCTCTCCCTGTTAGTATCTATCTATATATATCACTCTCCTCCTCTCTTAGGTGTATCTCTCTCTCATTCCATCCCTCTCCTCCCCCTCTCTCCCTCTCTAGGGTCATATGGTATTCTTAGGGATCATATGGTATCCTAGGGATCCATGCATGTGTCTTAAGGAGTCATAGGACACCATATGACCCATAATGGTACATAAGATTTCATATGGAATCCTAAGGGGTCATAGGACACCATACTATTAGGTCCCAGAGACAACTGAGAGGGGGGGTGAATCAGTTGTCCAATAAATTCAAACCAAAATTAACTTAACCAAACTTTATGCCGGTAGACAGTTTATCAGTTAATAACAGTATTGGTAAAGATTAATGCATGAAACAAAAAGACAATGACAACCACACCACATAACACCAATATTTGTATGTGGAAACCCTGTAAGGGGAAAAACCACGATGGGAAACCTTACCCACAATCAGATGATACTACTCTAGATAGTATGCATATGCAAATGGGGTATGCACATGCAGAAAGGCCAAGTGCCTAGAGCTCATTGCTCAATCACAAAAAGAGAGTCACACTAACTACAATTGGTTGATTAAATCCAATGATAATGTACTGCACAAAATAGCATCTTCTTATGCTAGATTTAGTACCGATTTAGCTCTGATAAGATCCAAAACACCACAAGTTTTATGAGAACTCGAGTAAAACTGAACGCGGTTTTGTTTTCCATAAATGCAATGCTCATAGAAATCAAAGTCAAGGTTACAGTCATTCAAACCTTCAACAAGGTTTTTATTTTTCAAGGTCCTTAGACCCTTTTCTCCAATGTGGCCAAGTCTCTGGTGCCATAACATAGTCTTCTCTGCAGGTAACTTTGCTTCAGATGAAAGAGCACCCTTAGGTACCCAAAAACCATTTCCATTTGCTGAAGGTGAAACCTTCAAATCTTCCAGTGAAGTATCCGCAGATTTACTTTTTACAGAAGTGCTATTACACTCAACAGTGTATGCTTCAAGCTTATACAAAGTGCCAAACCTGACACCTCTAGCAACTACCATAGCACCCTTAATCATCTTACATCCTGCTTCAGAAAAGACTACCTGCACACCCGCATCTATCAGTTTTCTCACAGATAACAAGTTTCATTTTAATCTAGGGATATGCAACACACCATTAATCCTTTTTATTCTACCATCAGAAAACCTGATTCTAACTTTACCTCGACCAACAATGTCTAGATGTGAATCATCACCCAAGTACACCTTACCTCCATTAAATCCTTCATATTCAGAAAACCAATCTCTATTGGAAGTCATATGAAAAGATGCACCTGAGTCAATTAGCCAGGCATCATTACCTGCATGAGTCGCCAAAGCCGCAATAAAGGCATCGCCATCTTCCTTGTCGGACTCAAAATCAGAATCGAACTTTTTCTTTTTCTTCTTCTTTTCTTCTTTGCAGTCCTTACGGATGTGACCCAGTTTACCGCAATTCCAGCAAATGACTTTGGACTTTCTAGGAGATTTCGATCTCCCTTTGGATTTGGTCTTGCCACGCTTCTCATTCTTCTTGCCTTTCTCCTTAGGTCTTCCACGAACAGTTAGGGCTTCCTTTGAACTGATGGATACCTTCCTTCGCATCTCTTCACTGAGTAGGGCACCCACCACATCTTCAGATTTCAAAACAACAGAAGTACTACCGATAGCCATAACAAGAGAATCCCACGAATCAGGCAAAGAGCAAAGCAAGATCTGACATTTTTCCTCCTCGTCCATCTTAACACCGACGGATACTAATTGAGCCACAATCATATTGAATGCTTCTAGGTGGTTTGCAATTCGTCCACCCTCTTCCATCTTCAAGGAATACAATTTATTTCTTAAGAAAATTTGATTTAATAAAGATTTCACTTGATACATCTCACCAAGCTTAGTCCATAGCTTCTTTGTAGAGTTTTCTTCATGGACATTGATTAGAACAGAGTCTGCCAGGCACAGTCTGATTAGACCCTTGGCTTTTTGGTCCATAACATCATACTGAGCTGCCGCAGTAGGATCTGAGGGCCTTTGGACATTCGCATCAATAGCATCCCAAAGATCTCGATCTATTAGCAGATCTTCCATCTTCAGCTTCCACATCTCAAAATTACTTCCATTAAATTTCTCCACCTCTATTCTCCCTGACGAACTCGCCATCTGAATATTCCTGCAACAAGATCAAAAAGTGTCTTCTGCACAAGCTCCCACTCAAATCTGGATTAGTTCAAAAAACCCAACTGCCCACAATTGAAACCAAAGGTGATCAGGCTCTGATACCACTTGTAAGGAAGTAAAGTAGCGGAAACAACTTCCTACACTAACCTTGAGAGGAGGGTAATGCAAAATTTTTTTAGATCATTATAACAGTTACAGAAAATAGAAATAGATATAATAGCAATCATACCACAACACAATGATTTACGTGGGGAAAACCCTTTCGGGAGAAAAACCCCACCCTCCAAAAGCAGCTCAATATTTTATTCAGTAATCAAAAATAGATTACAACATACTTGCAGAGCAAGCTCTTCGCAGGAGTACCGCTAATCAGAGATTCAGAGGCAACTCAATAGCCATAAGACTCTTACACGCAACCTCTATCTCACACACCTCATAAATAGGAGATACAATACAAGAAACCGTCAAACGGTATTACAAAACCATGGGCTAAAACCACCCAATAAGGTGTAGCTGACCTTATCTCCCTTCTAGATGCCCTATGACATGTTAAAGCACACATCAACACGTGTCGCTCCCTTTTTACAGCTCATTTATGTATCCGATACAAATTATTTTTCCTATTTCAGGAGTACAAACTTCCGGAGGCCATAACTTGAGAACTGGGTGTTCGATTGACGAACCGTTTGAAGCGCCGGAAAGCTCGCGAAGTGCTCTATCACCTTGTAACCCGCTTCACCGGTTACGGAAACTTTTCAAGGCGTTTCGGAGCCTCTAAAGTCCCCAAATTTAAGTTTAAACATTTTATTGTACCCCTCCAAGACGAAAACTTTAATATCTTCAAAACTAGCTGTGACCTTGTGACGCAACTTTACCGGAATGCTTATCTAGCCAACCAGAAGCTTCAGGGAGAGTTTCGCACCATTTCGTGCTCAAATGAAAACTTACTATAAATAGTAACCTCACATAAATGCAAGGTTGAGACACCATTTTTCCCAACACAATTGAGTAGGTCGACTCACTAAAAGATATTACAATAAAATCAATTACAAATGAAACAATATCCAATGCATGATGTTAGCTCAATGCATTTACAATAACAACAAATCATCTCCATGATGTGCCATGCTGGTTTGGAATAGATAAACCTGTCGGTGTGTATCCTGGACCTATTTGCCGGTAACAGCAAATATGCAAACTCGAATAAACAAATGAATAGATCACCAAGACAAAGTGTCCAAACAATTTCTTCGACATAACCAAGTGATTCCAAGTGTCGGTGAACCAAATACCGGTGACTGTGCATAAGTCACTTGCTTGCCGGTGAACATAACCACATCTTGAAGTGTTGATAGGTATTGATAAGTGTTGACATCAACGACAAAACCATATCAACATATCCAAAATACCAACAATCTCCCCCTTTGGTATTGATGGCAACACAAGATGGAAAAACCATCAAATTGCCAAAATAGAAATGCCAAAAACCAAAAATCAACAATCTCTTAGAATATCACGAACAATCTCCCCAAAGCAACAATCTTTCCCCAAGGGATAAAGTGTCTCTCCCTAGGAATAATATGTGTTTTCCAAGTGTTTTTCCATATCAATCTCTCCCCCTTTGACATCAAATTACAAAGCAATACAAAAACTAGGTTCAAATAATAAATACCAACTCAAAATACCAACTACTCCCCCTAAGAAGCACTTCTCCTCATCAAAGCCGGAATAAAGATTTCTCTGTTGATTATGCTGGTTGCTGAAAAACATCAACTGTCTAAGTCTCTACCGGTGGGGGTATAACCCCAAGTTGATCTGTTAGGTATTCAAAAGTTTCTTTAGGCAAAGGCTTATTAAAATTATCTGCAATCTACTCTTTAGTATTCACATAAACCAACTTCACTTCCTTTGCTTCAACATTCTCTTTTAGAAAATTCGATTTGATAGAAACATGTTTAGTTTTAGAATGTAGTACAGGATTCTTAGATATATCAATTGGTAATGTATTATCACAATAAATTGTTGTAGGTTCCTTGCATTTTACCTTTATATCCTCCAACATTTTCTTAAGCCATAATACTTGTGTGCAATTAGTTGCTGCTACAACATATTCTGATTCAGCTGTTGATAAAGATGTGCAACTTTGTTTCTTACTCAACCAAGAAATTAATCTGCTACCAAGAAAAAATGCTCCTCCGGTGGTGCTTTTTCTGTCATCTACATCTCCTGCCCAATTTGCATCTGTGTATGAACATAATTCAAAGTTTTCATCTCTAAGATACCATAAGCCAAGATTTGTAGTGCCTTGTAAGTATCGGAAAATCCTTTTTACTATTGATTCATGATTTTGTTTAGGATTACTCTGAAATCTTGAAACAATACATACTGCATTCATAATATTAGGTCTTGTTTGTGTCAAATATAGTAAAACTCCTATCATAGATTTGTACCTAGTTCGATTAATAGGTAGTGATTCATCCCTTAGTGATAACTTGTCAGTTGTAGTCATAGGTGTACTTACAGGTTTAGAGTTCTCCATTCCAAATTTCTTTAGTAACTTCTTCAAGTACTTAGTTTGGCTCAAGAATATACCTTTATCAGTCTGTGAAATCTGCAATCCTAAAAAGAATTTTATCTCTCCAATCATAGACATTTCAAATTCTTGTTGCATTTCATTAGAGAAGTCTTTACATAATCCATCTTCTCCTCCAAAAATTATATCATCAACAAAAACTTCTATAACCAAGATGTCATCATTAGTCACTTTGTAGTATAAGTTGTTGTCAGCATTACCTTTAGAAAAACCAATCTTCGAAAGATATTTATCCAATCTAGCATACCAAGCTCTTGGAGCTTGCTTCAGCCCATACAAAGCTTTCCTTAACCTGCAAACCATATCTTTGTTATCTGTCAAAGAAAATCCATCAGGTTGTTCAATATAAACTTCTTCTTCAAGATCTCCATTCAGAAATGCACATTTAATATCCATCTAATATACTTTATAGTTATTGTGTGCTGCAAAAGTCAAGAATAATTTGACTGCCTCAATTCTAGCTACCAGTGCAAAGGTTTTATTATAATTAATTCCTTCTTTCTATGAATATCCCTTACATAGTAGTCTTGCTTTATTTCTGATTACCTTACCATCTCCATTAAGTTTTTTTCTGAATACCCATTTTGTTCTAATTATATTTTTGTCTTTAGGTTAGGGAACTAATGTCCATGTGTTATTCTTTTCAATTTGTTCTAATTCTTCTTCCATAGCTTTAATCCAGTATTTATCTTCACATGCCTCATTAACTGATGCTGGTTCAGTTTGACAAATAAGACATACCTCTTCATTTTCTAGTCGTCCTCTAGTCATAACTCCTTGATATTTGTTCCCAATTATCTAACCTTCATAGTGGTTCAATCTTACATACCAGGGTGTCTTTGTTTGTTGTTGTTCTTCAGTTACTATGGAATTTTCAGATGATACTGATGTAACTGGGTCTTCATTCTATACCGGTGTATTCATAGTAGGTTGGTTTGTCAGTATTTCTGTTGCCGGTTCAGAATCTATATACCTTGAAGTTCCTCTGAATTGTTCACCAATTTTCACATTTGTACTCTCAACAATTTTCTATAATCTCTCATTAAAACATCTATATGCCTTTCTTTTTGATGAATAACCAAGAAATATTCCTTCATCACTTCTAGGATCAAATTTACCAATATACTCATCTCTTCTAATATAGCATTTGCTTCCAAGTATTCTGAAATATTTAAGAGTAGGAGTAATACCAAACCATAGTTCATGAGGGGTCTTACCGATTTCACCTTTGATGTGAACTTTGTTGAATGTGTAGACCACTATACTTATTGCCTCTCTCCAATATACATGAGGTAGATTTTCTTCTGATAACATACTTCTAGCTGCATCCAAGATAGTTTTGTTTTTCCTTTCTACAACTCCATTCTGCTGGGGTGTCTGAGGTGCTGACAACTATCTTCTGATCCCATTCACTTCACATAATGTATTAAATTCCTTAGATGTGAATTCACCTCCTTGATCTGATCTCAGACATTTAATTTTCTTACCAGTTTCATTTTCTACCATTACCTTGAATAGTTTGAATTTCCCAAGTGCTTCTAATTTCTCCCTGAGAAAAGTAACCCAACACATTCTAGAATAGTCATCAATGATTAGCATGAAATATCTATCTCCTTGTAAGATTTTAGTTCTTGCTGGACCACATAAATTAGTATGAATTAAGTCAAGAGCATTATTGGATTTTTCTGGAATACTCTTAAAAGATGCTCTAACCTATTTTCCAAATTGACATTCCTTACATACCGGATTGTGAGGTTTGAAAATTCTAGGCAAATCCCTTACTACTTTGGTTGTACTAATTTTCACAATGCAATCAAAATTTGCATGAAAGAGTCACTTATGCCATAACCAACTTTCAACAATATGTGCAATCAAGCATGTCTTTTCACTATTATTCAAATGAAAGATATTACCTTTAGTTTGATTACCGGTTGCAATTTCCAAACCAGTTCTATTCATTATTTTGCATTTACCATTCTTGAATTGTAACTGAAATACTTTTTCAACTAATTGACCAACACTCAAAAGATTGTGCTTTAAACCTTCAACATAGTAAACATTATCAGTATTGTGCTTACCATCAAAAGATATAGTGCCTTTTCCTTTGATCAAGAAAGCTTTATCATCTCCAAATCTTACTAGACCTCCATTGTATTCCTCAAAGGTCAAGAATTTACTTTTATCAACAGTCATATGATGTGAACATCCTGAATCAATGATCCATTCATCCTTATCTTCAATTCTAGCTGCCAAGGCCTTCTCTACCAGTTGAACAGTAGGTGATGGTTGATCTTTTGTTATAGCAACAAAAACCCATCCATTGTCTACCGGATCCTCATCACAATCATTAGTGACTCCTTCATCAGCAATATAAGAAGATTTATCTCTATTATTCTTGAATCTGTATCTCTGATATTCAGCGTTAGGCTTGTATGTTCTTCTAGCTTCTTCTTTCAATCTTGCTTGTCTATCAGGACACCTTGATGCCATATGACTAATCTTATTGCAGTTAAAACATTTAAAGGGTGCTTTACCTTCATACTTACTTCCAATAGGACCTTTAGGCATTTTCCTTGCAAATAATGCTTCAAGTTCTTCAAGTTCTTCACTTTCTCTCCTTATTTCTTCAAGTTCTCTTGCATAAAAGGCTTTCCAATCAAATTTTTCAAATGATGATGATGCTGCAGATGATGTTGATGCCTTAAAAGATAAATCTGTCTTTATAGTAGCAACATGACCAAATTCCTCAATTTCAAAAGTTGAAAGTTTTCCAATCAATGTGTCTCTAGTTACTGATGTATTAGGCATTGTTATTAATTCATTTATAGTAGTAACTTTCATTTTATATGCCAGTGGCAGTCCTCTTAAAACTTTTGAAACAATTTCATCTTCACTTAAGGTTCTTCAACAACATTTAATACTCAAAACAATTTCATTTAGTCTTTCCATAAAAGCATAAATCCTTTCATCTTCTTCCATTTTTAGATTTTCATACCTAACCCAGAAGCTTTCAAGTTTTGCAATTTTGACTGTGGAATATCCTTCATTAAATGTTTCCAAATGGTCCCAAATAGCTTTAGCGGTAGACCTATCTGATAATCCCATGATTTGTTGGTCTGACAGTGCGCTCAAAAGTGCTTCTCTTGCTTTGCAATCATTTTCCTCATCTTTAGTCAGATTTGGTGGATTAGGCTAACCTTGAGTAGGAGCAGTATAACCATTCTTTGTAACTTCCCAGATGTCCTTTCCAATGCAATTCAAGTGAGTCTCCATCCTAATCTTCCATATGCCATAGTTGGTTCCATCAACTTTAGGACTGTCCTTCCTGAAATAGTTTGAAGACATTGGATCTCCTCAAGCTGTTAAACTTCTGCAAAAAGAGGACTAAGCTTTGATACCAATTGTTAGGTCCCGAATACAACTGAGAGTGGGGGGGGGGGGGGTGAATCAGTTGTCCAATAAATTCAAACCAAAATTAATTTAACCAAACTAATTGCTCAATACTGGTAAACCAAACTTTATGCTGGTAGATAGTTTATCAGTTAATAATAGTACCAGTAAAGATTAATGCATGAAATAGAAAGACAATGACAACCACAACACATAACACCAATATTTGTATGTGGAAACCTTGTAAGGGGAAAAACCATGGTGGGAAACCTTACCCACAATCAGATGATACTACTGCAGATAGTATGTGTATACAAATGGGGTCTGCACATGCAGAAAGGCCAAGTGCCTAGAGCTCACTGCTCAATCACAAAAAGAGAGTCACACTGACTACAATTGGATGATTAAATCCAATGATAATGCACTGCACAAAATAGCATCTTCTTATGCTAGATTAAGTACCAGTTTAGCTCTAATATGCCTTCTTAAAACCTTCAACCTTAAATGATGTCTGCGTGTATAGCTCTGCTAATATTCGCATATACCTTATTGTATTCCTTTTTCCAATCCTATTACAATCTCACAAATGAGATCTTACATTTATACCATAACCTAAGACCAATTGAGTAGGTCGGCTCACTAAAAGATATTACAATAAAATCAATTACAAATGAAACAATATCCAATGCATGATGTCGGCTCAATGCATTTACAATAGCAACAAATCATCTCCATGACGTGTCGTGCTGATCTAGAATAGATAAGCCTGTTGGTGTGTATCCTGGACCTATTTGTCGGTAACAACAAATATGCAAACTTGAATAAACAAATGAATAGATCACCAAGACAAAGTGTCCAAACAATTTCTTCGACATAACCAAGTATTCTCCAAGTGATTCCAAGTGCCATTGAACAATATATCCTGCCGATGAACCAAATACCGGTGACTATGCATAAGTCACTTGCTTGCTGGTGAACATAACCAAATCTCCAAGTGCTGATAGGTATTGATAAGTGTGGACATCAATGACAAAACCATATCAACATATCCAAAATACCAACATATACATGACCTGTTAGCACACCATACGACCCATAATGGTACAAAATGATGTCCTAATGGGTCACATAACACTATATGCCCTTTTAGGATACCATACAACCCATAACGACACCGTATGGTGTCCTAAGGGGTCAAATAGTGTCTTAAGGGGTCATTGGAGACCATATGACCCCTTAGGACACCATATGACCCCTAACGACACCATATGGTGTCCTAAGGGTCATAGGACACCATAGGACACATAACAACACCATATGATGTCATAAGGGGTCATAGGACACCATATGACCCTTAGAACACAATATGACCCCTAACAACATCTAAGGGGTCATAGGACACTATATGATCCCTTAGCACACCATAGGACCTATAACGATACCAAATATTGTCCTAACGGGTCATAGAACACCATATGACCCTTTAGGACACTATATGGTGTTTTTATGGGTCGTATGGTGTCCTGAGGGGTCATATGACATCCTATGACCCCTTAAGACACCATATAGTGTTGTTATGGGTCGTATGGTGTCTTAAGGGGTCATATGGTGTCCTAAGGGGTCAAAGGATACCATATGAACTCTTTGGAAGTAATATGACCTCTAATGACACCTAAGGGGTCATACGGTGGGCTAATAAAATGATATATTATTTAAAGTTATGAATAGAACATCATACAATAAAACATCGGTAATTTAGTTTTTATATAGCTAAGTTAGAACATTGTCAACATAAGATAGGCTCCATGCGAACAAACAATGAGGCTTTGCTAGAAAGACCTAACCCTAAGAGTACTGCCTTTCTAAAACATATGATGCTATTAAATTTGCAAGGTTATAGTACTGATATTGATTGTAACTATAGGAATTACACACTTGATTTATTTCATGGGTATGTACCCTTCCAGGCCTTTTGACAAGTGATGATCATCATATACTACCACTACCATGCATACAACAAACTTTAATTTATTTAGGTGATAGGCATTGTGTAACAACATGGGAACTCTCCCATACACACCACTATCATTCTCTATAACATCATTTGTGTTACTCTCCCTCTTTCTCTTCCTACTGGTTGTTTCCTTCTGAAAAACATATTGCAAGTAGTCCGACTCATCATTTCTCTTTGTTGACACTATATTCCACATTTGCTCTGCTCATTTAAAACACATTCGAGAAGAATATTGTTGTAGGTTTCCTTGTTTGTCATGGTAATGCACCCGTGGTTTTATTTCAGACCCTTCTTTCTCCTATTCAATATACACATGCAAATCCATCAGTCAATTTTCTTAGGAGAGCATACATTATAAAAATCAAAGAGGAAGTTGTAGACAATAAATAAATTGACTTACTTCTATAGAAGTGCAAACACAGTTGCAGTGGGGTATGGAGGGAGGGAGGGAGAGAATAAGAGAGAGGGATAGAGTATGGAGGAAGGGAGAAGGGGAGAGAGGGAGAGAGGGAGAGGGAGAGAGAGGGGGAGAGAGGGAGAGGAAGAGAGAGAGAGAGAGAGAGAGAGAGAGAGAGAGAGAGAGAGAGAGAGAGAGAGAGAGAGAGAGAGAGAGGCACCTTGTACATGCTTGAGAGGGGGAGACAATACACTTATATGTGTGTATATATACTTAATATATTATATATTACTATATATATATTATATATTATATATAAAAATTATATATTATATGTATATACACATATTAAATATACAATATCATATTATACACACCCAAAATTTAAACAAACATAGCACATATGCGCTGTTTATAGTAAACATAGCGCATGCGTGCTTGTTACACCATAAGTACCCCATACACATTTTTTATACCATAAGTACCCCATACACATTTTTTATACCATAAGTACCCCATACACGCTTTTGACTGTTTAGGCTTGGAAATGGGCCTAGATGAAAAAGCTATGGTTTGGAAGTTTGATTTCCCTCCATTTCCCTCCTTTTTGATGTGTTTTATTTTATCAACTTGGTTTCTCAACTTTGTCATGATCAAGTTTACACTTCATCAAGTGGATATTTCTAAAATTGACACCATATTTTCACCCATCTTCTGAGCTTTCTAACCATATAATTTTTATTAAATTTGAACAACAATAAATATTATTATTGAATTTCTTTTACCAGTGTCTCCATAGTTCTCACAAACATAGGTGCACCATTTTTTTATCTTTTGATATAGTTATATAAATTTTTAAAAAATTATATATTATTGTAATGCACTTGATTCTTTATAATTTAAGAAAAAAAATTCTATTTTCAATTTGTTTAGTGCAACTTATGCTTTGCACACGAACAAGTACCTAATTTTCAGGATGTGCTCAATTGGAAAAATCATAAAAAAAAAATACTCAACAAAAAATTACAAACAAATACATATTTCTAGTGCTCACTCTTAACTATCTTTCTACCAAAGGATTTATCAAAATACTAAATCTAACTATGACTTTGACTTTTTTGATGCGCACATCAGACACTACGCTATGTTTTTCATAAAAAATCAGGGTTTGTTTTTTGTGTGCGAAGGATTTGACCACCTTAATCTTATCCAATTTTGAAAAAGTTTAGTAGTTTGGAAACTAGATCCAAAGTATACAATATTTTTTCTTTGATTATCTTCATACCTTGAGTGGATGACTTTTAGATTTTGCCTCCAAGTTCATGTTCACTTGATTTCAGAAAAAAAGTGTCTACTTATACCCCCCTTTTTGACCACCATCTTTGTGCACTTACCCTATTGTAAGAATGTAATATTGTACAGATTGTCCTTAAATAAAACTATTAATAGGTAAAGATATGTTCATAAATGAATAACTTAGTCAGATGGAAATAATTTTGCATCTTTGAATAAAATTATAGAAAAGAAGGCAGTTCCATTGGCACAGAAGAGAGATGTACATTTCAAGAGAAGGATAATTTATGTGATTTTTAGTGTACAAACGGTTTCAATTTCTGTTCGACGAAAGGAGTGCTTTCATCTAAACTAGTATATTGCCTTACAATATAAGGTTGATTTTGATCCTATTATGATGTTTGAAATATCCTTATTATAAGTCATTGAACGCCATAATTGATTAAGAAATTATATGCCAAGGATAAGTACCTAACTAAACCCTAGTGAATCAAAAAGTTGTACACCAAAAATAATGCACAATTTGCAGTCTGTTATTTCTTTTTTATTTATTTTGTGAATCATATGATATAGATTTTGAAATACAATAAAGAACTTTGTTGATTGCATCTAAGGTTCCATACCAATGTATTTTGAGCGATTATAAATGTTATCCTACTGTAGTTTTAACATGATTTATAATGTTTGCAATGTAAAGGGCCATTGTAAATTTCAATACACATATGAATGCATTTAGGTGTTCATCCAAACGGAACAGAAGGAAACTAAAAAATTAGTGTAAACAAAAGCAAAATTGAATCAACATTTTGGTGCATGGATATTTCTATTATATTACTTGTAATTGACACACCAATACAAAAAATCACAGTACCAATTTATGATTGACACATGTAACAATCAAGTATGAAGACTACAAAGATTACTTTGAATCTCAAAATATAACCAAAATAAGAAGTAAACTGACGAAAGAGTGATAAATTAAATATAGGCAGTATCAACCCATGCAACCCATCCAAGTTGATTATCATTCCACTTAAGCATCTTGTCTCCTAGCTCAAAAATACCTAGTGGATCTATTAACTATTCAGGAGTTGGTATAGGAAGAGGGCATAATTCCATACTGGGAATGGTGGAAATAGGAGTGGTAGGAATAGGAGGAGGGTTTCTTGATTGCTTGGCCATATTATGTTCAAGCTGATGAATCAGCTTTTTGAGGTTCTCCTTTATCTTGTTGCTCTCTTCCAATAGCTTCCTCATGACACTGTTAATGTCCTCTTTTTCTTTCATTGTTCTATTCATTGAAATGTTTTTATTGAATTAATGTGGCTCTATTCTATGAGAACCAACAAATGAAAATAAATCATTAAAAAAGTTAATACAGGAGAAAAAGTCAGCCAATGTGAAAGAAAAACAAAAAATTGTTGAAAAATACAAAAAAGAATTAATTCACTACTCACAAGAACCATAAAACTAAAACATAAATAATCAAAAATTTGCAGGATAGGAAGAATCCAGATGAAAATGAGGACCAAAAACAAAAGAGAAGAAAATTACAAAAATGAATTTCATTTAATAAATTATACATTTCCTTTACATTACAAAAAAAGTGAAATTAGAGATGATCCTTACATTCAGTAAATTACAAACTCGGTTAATATTATAGAAGGAAATGTCATCTAGGTAGTCAAAATATTATACGTTGATGAGCTCTAGACAACCTATTGTAGGCGACCTAAATGATGCACCTCAACAAAACTCATTTTGCAATCAACAAATTTACTTCACAGACAGTTAAAGATAACAAACAGGAAAGGTAACCATAATAAATGTAAATTGAATAATTATCAATAATTGCTAAGAAATTAAATGTACAAGTTATCACGTAATGAGAACATCTTTTTTTTATAATGACTACTTACTATAATTTTTTTATATTCATTGCAAGAATAGACTGTTTGGTTAACAAGGAAATTACTATGGTATGTTACAGACTTACCAATACTAAAAGGAATACATATAAGCAATATACACATAAATGGACTAGCAAGCAAAAGAGAAAAAAATTGTAGATTACGATTAAAGAGTTAAAAAAAATAACCTATAAAATTTGTAATGCATTCACCAAATCTAGAAAATGGCAGTTGAAGGTTAATCAATTTTTCACTTAAACTGTAATGAACTAAGAATTGAGAAAATCAAAACAATTCATGGGTAAATGATGTCCAGAAAAAAAGAAGAAGAAAATGACAGATTAGTGTTAACCACTTTTTATTAGCAATCACTTACTCTTTGTAAACCTCAATCAATTGAAAACTTGTAGAATAAATCAATCGAAAACAAAACAAAAGAATATTGCACATTAAGATTCACTAGTTTTCATCACCCATTAGTTACCAATTGCTAACCCCCAAACAATTGAAATGTTGCAAAGAAAAAGCATTTCACAAAAAAAACACAACAAAATAACAAATTAGGGTTAGCCAGTTACTATTCCCTTTCTTTTGGTGATCACTAAATATTTGAGATTCATGTAATACACACTGCACAATATAAGCAAAAATGGACTCTCCCATGTGCCCTCGCCCCTAACACGTCACGACCGTCGAGAAAAAGTTGCCAACTGCGGAAAACCCAAAGCATCAAAATGTCTTACACTTTGGTGGACAAAAGCCCCCACTAAAAGCATATTGACTTAATGAACAACGATCAATATGATAGATGTCCAATTGATTGTTAAGAGTTTTTATTCTAGAGTTTTCCTCTAGATAGTGAAAAGTGTTATTACATTTGACAGAAAAATGATGTAGTAATAGTAAGACATAATTTGTAAGTTTTTTTTCCCTTCAGATTGAAATAATAATCATTGTTTTCTTTTTCTTTAGATGCAGTATAATACTTGTTTAAGTTTGTGATTTAAAATTTAGAAAGTAGCAGTTGTTAATCCCCAAGCTGGCAGTGGGGTAGATGTATAGATGAATGTTTAACAAAAAAATTTCATTAACCATCCAACTTAGTACTGCAAGAGAGGAAAATAATATTAGAAAATAATAGTATCTTCCCCAAAATCTACCAGCTATTGAAATAAAGTAGAGATCCCATAGGAGGAGTTTGGAGTGTATTGCATAAAGCTTAGAGTAAATGTACATTGTTCTGCAAAATGTTTTTGATAGGAAATTTCTGCACCTTCTACTATTTCATATTGTAGATGGGCTTAAATTTGATGGTCGGCCTTGGCTGCCAAATTTTTTTTCATAACAGTTGTCCATTTCAAGTTCCCCTTTTAATAATAAGGGATACCTTATTTTGAATTATGTATAAAACTTACTCAATGGTTTAAGGCATACCATGAAAGTCACATGCCACCTTCTCAATCACATGACCTATCTCTAAGTAGTTAACAGATGATAATATATATATATATATATATATATGTTCATTATAAATTAAATATGTACATATATAAATATACATTTATATATGTTTATACATATGTATCTATCTAATTTTGACAAAGTTGGGTGACTTTCTATATATATAGACATCTATGTATGTGTCTATATGTGTATCTATACCAATATACATACACACAAAGATACATGTGAATTTCAAATATTAGGGGGATGTAATAAAGATTGCTCCCTACAATGGCTCTATGGGCTCAACAAATTATTCATTATTCATTCTAGTTATTCAGCAAATTCTTTGATTTTTTCTGGCTACCCCTACCATTCTATAGGCTAGCAATCAACAATGTTACTTATAGATTGAAGTTACTCTTGTCTAAAGAAAGAAAATAGGCTGGGCACTACACCATTACAATTGTCAAATCAAAATGCTCTACGCACTATAACTGCCATAGACTTGGCCCTACAATTCTAATGGAGGTTCTCAAGAAAGCAATTATACTTTCTAGATTACAAATATTTTACTTTGTATGATCTGAATTGCTAATCTTCTTATTCAATTTCTATTCTAAGATCTAAATCATTTTAAACAAATAGAAAATTGTTGAAGAAAAAATAGACCATGCAATTCTCATTTGATACAAATAAAATCTGAAATGAAATATTGAGTCATTGTTTTTAGGCCTGACTGACATATTTTGATAGCAAAAGGCAATTGAGAAAATTAACTAAAAATCTAAAATATATACTTACAATTTACTTTCACAACATATAGGTTTAAGAACTTACCTGGGAATTTTTCTTGCCAGTTCCACTTTGTCTCGCACTGTGTTTAACAATCTGACACTTAGAATGTTGTAGCTTAACCACCACAAAATCCTAAACCTACACATTAATGGGTGTTAAAATATTGGATGTCAACCACTCCGAAACCCTAATAAACAAAGTGAAAGCCCAAAAAGCTGAAGCGACCTGTTAGGTTGAAAAAAATAGAAATTGTAAAAGCACTTATAGAGGAAACCTATTTAGTGTTAAGTAGTTAAAAAAATTTACCTAAAAGAAACTAAAAGCATGCACATTAACAGGTGCTAAACTATTGCACCTCAACCATGACAAAACCCTAATAAATCAAATCACTCCCAACCTGTAGAGAAAAAAATAATTAACACAAAAATTATGGCCGAGAAACAAAAAATGAGGAAATTTGCAAAGAAAGAAACACTAATCACCCACAAACCTACACATTAATGGCTATTAAGTAATTGCATCTCAACCACCACGAAACTCTAAAAACTAAAAGCACTCCCAAGCTATAGAGGAAAGATAATGAATGGGAAAATTAGCATTGCAAAACAAAACATGAGAAAATTGAAAGCATAATGAAATGAAAACAAGAACAGAAGATTACCTTGCAGAGCAACAAGAATTGATGACAAGAAAATGACAGATCATGGTAAACCCTAGCACTAATCAGCCACAGTCTTGCAAATTTATGGCTATTAAACTATTGGACGTCAACCACCATGGAACCCAAAAACCTAAAATTACTCCCAACCTATAGAGGAAAGACAATGAATAGGAAAATTAGTAGCGTGAAACAAAAGAGGAGAAAAGTGAAAGCATAATGAAATGAAAAGAAGGTTACCTTGTAGAGGAACAAGAATTCATGGCAAGAAAATGATAGATGACGGTAACCATCCAACTCAGTATTGCAAGAGGGGAAAATAATAGTAGAAAATAATAGTATCTTCCCCAAAATCTGGTAGCTATTCAAATAAAGTAGAGATCCAATAGCAGGAGTTTGGAGTGTATAGCATAAAGCTCAGAGTACATGTACATTGTTCTGCAAAATATTTTTGATGGGAAATTTCTGCACCTTCTACTATTTCATATTGTAGATGGGCTTAAATTTGATGGTTGGCCTTGGCTTTCAAATTTTTTTTTTATAACGGTTGTCCATTTCAAGTTGCCCTTTTAATAATAAGGGATACCTTATTTTGAATTATGTATACAACTTAATCAATGGTTTAAGACATACCATGAAAGTCACACACCACCTTCTCAATCACATGTCATATTTTGAATTATGTATACAACTTAATCAATGGTTTAAGACATGCCATTAAAGTCACATGCCACCTTCTCAATCACATGACCTATCTCTAAGTAGTTAATAGATTATATATATATATATATATATATGTTTGTTATAAATTACATATATACATATATACATATATAAATATATATTTATATATGTTTTTGATTAAGGAAAATCAGGTTTTAAGGGCCCTGAAACCTGCTTAGATAATGAGAAGATAAGCATGAAAGAAACTAGAGAGAACATGACATAAAAAGAAAAGCTGCAAAAGACCAGTAGAGAAAACAACTGCTATAGAAAATGACAGCAAAAAGCCAGCGAGAGACTGGCAACCAAAGACCAGTATTACATTTCAAATAAAAACTTTATAGACTCTTCTGCATCCTTTACCAACATCATCATAGCCTTAGCAGCTTATCTCAGGTCTTTGTTATCCTGCTTCTGATGGGTGTCTTTAGTGTTCATCTCCAGCTCACTGGTAGTCTACCTTGTTCTTTGTCTGGAGGAATGAGGAGTAGAGCTGGTGGTCGACACATCGTCAATGATCACCATCTCTTTGTTCTACTAATTCTTCTCTAGACAATCAACCAGGGCATTCATATTTTGAGACGAGACCTTCAAAACCTCAAGGCTATGTTTCATAAATTTCTTCAAGGCCTTCTTGGTTTTAGTAATCTAGTTGATAATAATTTCATTATCAACCTCTCCCTTATCTTTGATGGTTTTGATCACATCTTCAAGATGCTTCAAGTCTCCCTTAATCATTTCTTTTCTCGGCCAATCCTACATTTCTTTTTCATCATCTGCCTCACTGGTGTCCACCTCCGCATCCTCTTTCCCTGTATTGGTATCCTTAATTAAATTCTAAATCTTATAATCCAAATCTCTCTATTTATTCTGAATACTAGAGATATTTTCAATTACCCATTTCTGGAAATTGAAAAATTCCAGAGTGCTATTTCTGACAGCATTCAAAATGGAGTCTACCATTTCCATACCTTGCGCAGATCTCACAGACCTAGGGTTAACTTCCTCTGTGGTATGCTGAGCTTCATTCCCACTATCCGAGACAATAGGGTTTGAATCTAGCTCTTCAACATACTCTTTTCTCTACACCTTCTCCTCCTCTCCCACAACCTCTTTCTTCTCACTCTCTACTTCATCATCAACTACCTTCCCCTATTCCTCCTCTGAACCAACATTCACATCCATGTCCTCTTTATCCCCATCACCAACCCTCCCTTTCTTATTAAGAGGAATGTTAGATGAATCATCATCAGACTTAGAACCATCATGACCATCTGAAATGTGGTCATTTGCCACCAAAGGATCTTCCTTATTAACCCTAGCTTTATTCTTCAAATGCTCATAAATAAGCATAATGAGACCTTGGTGAGCTATGGGATAGGATTTGGGTTTTTTTGCACAATCGACCAAGCTTTCATTCAGGGAAGAAGCTAAATAGAAAGGTAGAGAGATCTTAAAACCATGGCAGAAATGGTTTAGAATAGCAAAATGATAATTATAAACCTTTGTAAACCTACCATCGACTATTAAGTATTCCATTAAAACCCTTAACATGTAATGCCCCGCTAGAAACCCTAAAGGAAAACAATACAACTAGGCAACTAAAGTGTGTAACAATTTTTTTTTCTAAAGATTAAATGCATAATCATATCAATAGCTCATTTAACGACACAACAGAAGACTAACACATGGTTTCCTAAGGGTCACCAATGAAGATTAATTCGTAGATTATATTTACACTAGGGTTAATCTAGATGTTCAGTTGAATGGAAATATTAAATGTTAAAGATAAAAAAACTACATATACATCTGAATTCCATAATGAAAAAAAATCAAAGTACTCCAATGCATCAGTTTTATATATACAAGAGATTAAAGCAACTGAATTAACATACATACCAATGATTCCTTTTTACAATATCCATAAATGCTTGTTTACAAAAATACCATGAATTAGAATGTTACAAAATCAAGATTACATAAAAGTTTGATACAATGACCTCAAGGTTTCAACTGAACAATGATCACGAACAAGAGCTGGTACATAAACCACGAACCAAGAACATTAGCGAAGTCCTTCCTCGCCTGAAGATACATTCCAGAACATCCGATGGAAAGTGACACTACCACCCGACCATGTGATTCTAAAATGGAACCACCCCACTGTGCTAGGAGATAGTAGAAAACCCTCAAGCAAGTAAAATAAGTCAAGTATGAAAGGACTACAAGACTCTGCAAACATCCATGTGACTCAACTCCAAAAACACTAGTGACTCTAAGGAGAGAGTGTCATCTCATAGCTTAAGATGGATACCATGGTACAGCCTCCATAGGTTCCGGCCCCCATCCTGGGTTATCCTAGTAACCTCTCCTGACCCTCCGGTTCCAAATAAGTCTCATGCAGACCCTACCAATCCTTTCATGAAGACAAGGTGGTAAGTTTGCCATTCCAGGCCTTCTCATAGCATTATGAGCCCTGTACTAGCATTACACCTATGCACGAGGCACATTGTCTTAATTAATATTTATCTCACCCATCCCAAATCAATTATTAGGTTATCACTTTTTAACTGACTTTCGATGGGTTATCCTATCATCCACTTTGGGCACGACCCCCACTTGAAAGCCACTCTCTCTCATAGGACACTATAGGAAATGTCTCTCTACGAGCTACGATAACTCTATGGTGACACAGATAGCCATAGCTAATCTTGGCATACCACAGATGAAGGAAACACAATTCACTAACCAAAGATTGACCATTTGGACAAAACACACAATGGCTCACATCAATAAGGTTATACATCTACACCTGACCAAGAAACATAGGTCACAATGACAACTTAACCCGAAATACGATGAAATTTAGACTTGACTGCAACACCATTTAAACAAGATCCTATTACAAGCAATCTTTTTGTAAAACATCCAGATGCATAAATAACTTGCAATAAGAATTTACAACTATATTAATATGAATAATTAATGTTACTATTTGTAGAGAAAAGAGGTAATTTAATCCAGGACACATAGAAATATGCAAAACTTAGACGGTATAAACTCAGAATTTAAAACCTTACGAAAAGTCGATATTTCTTAGCAAAAAGAAACATAATGTCTTTCGTAACTTCTATCAGGATTCCTAACAACTAACCTTATATTATGATTAAGAGATCAAATACTCTTATTAACTACTATAGGGAAACTATATTATATTATGGCAACCTAGATAATTTTCAAATCCTCGTTATTCAAGATTATACCATAAGTTTGGGACAAAATAAATATCATCATAGGAATCTATAAGAAAGACATAGTATTTAACTCAACTTATAATAGACAGGATGATATCTTTATTTCTTTACATTAGAAGAGATACAACACATTATTTAGACATATTTCACTATTATAGCAATTAACCTAATTACATCTATCACTCAATGATTTTTCATTTATCTCTTCCAAATGATTAATAATACCTTTCAATAAACAATAATATAAGAAAGATCATATTAATAATCATAACCTATAACCAAAAATTCCATAAATAATAACCCAAAACTAAAAGAAATTCCGACCTCTTGTGAGCTTGACTGATTTGCAAAACTTTGATGCTTTTCTGCCAAACAACACTATGCCTTGCTTGCCAAACTCAATCCAATCTATCCTCTACTCTGCTAACATCAAATTAGCTATCCTATCTTTGATAATTTAAAAATATCTTCTCTGTTTCTCTCTCCTATCCTATTCTTCTCTTCTCGTATCTATCATTCTTCTCTGCCTACCGAAATGAATCAGTCCTCTCTTCCTTTCTCCAACCTCTATTTATCCTAAAATTTCCCATGATTTCTCCCCATTCATAGGCTTGATGATTGTGATAGATGAGGAGTCTTCTATGAAAGACGTTGAGCTTTCAATTTGACTTTATCTCAAGTCTTAATTATTCTAATTGTATATCCTATTCTTTAGTCTACATGTCTAACAAGTTACTGCAGTTCGGAGTGCACGAGTCGACTATGCATCTCTCTGTATCGTTGGTTTTCCTATTTCCATGGAACACGTGCCTTCTAACTCATTTCACTCTACAGTTATAAACCGAAGGTTGTGGACTTCATCCATGTTAGTACCGTGGAAACTATCAGTCGATATAAATTTGCATGGAAGGAGGGAGTTATCATGGACAAGATCATTGCTTATGCTGCCAGATCTACCTACGGTCTCCATGTTATCTGCTACGTAGTGTTTGGAAAATCATTACCCATTGAAGTCTCTGCTTGTAATGTGGAGCATGTTTCATTGCAAGAGGAGGAGTGATATGATGTTACATGCGATAGCTAACATGGTTTTCTACTTGCTACATGGAGCATGCCTTATCAAAAAGGAGGAGGGTCGAGTTTGGTTTAATGAAAAGGGAGAGGGGTGGTTGGTGGTAATGCCAACCCCTCCCTTTTATATAAGCAGGGTGGTCAATATTACTATCGACCACCCTAGTTTTATTACTTTCCAAACCGCCACCTCCATTATTCCAAATTTTTAGTTTTTAATTTATTTTATTTTAATTTCCATGTTTTAATTATATTTTTAATATTTAATTAATGACTTTCATTAATATATATTTAAACAATAATCTTGTTAACGATTTCTTAATAACCCTTTTTCAATATATAATAATATATACTATACATGACTTATTTTATTTTATATGTTATATTAAAGAAAACCTAGTAAAATAGGACATATATATAATAATTTAATTTTATATATATATTACATGTTTGATTTATTAAATCTAATGTAAAAAGTATATTAAATATTGTATATATAATTCTAATTTATATACATACATATTCAAAAACATAATAGTTCGAATTGACAATATTATCTAATGATAATTCAATCACTTAAGCATTATTTAAAATAACTACACATAATTAACAGTCGCCCTCATGTATATAATATATATATATATATATATATATATTCAAATGATCAAGTCGCAATTATCAAATTGACATGCATAAGAAATTTATATATTTGTAAACACAACAATCATTAATGAAATCACATCCTCTTATACTAAGATATTAAATCATCTTTTGTAAACAATGTTAAGTCGCTAGATCACTTAACTCTTTTTCTTCCAAATATCAAAGTACTTTTCACTCTTATAAATGAAATAAATGTAACAATTACCAGTAACATACAATAATTAAAATCACTAAACACACAAATTGAGCAAACATCAAGCGAATTCTCATAAAAGGTCAAATAACAAAATACAAAGGCCGAACAAATTGACAAGATGACTAATTGACGACACTCACCCGAGTGTAACTAAATAAAATAGGGTCAACTACTATCTCGTCCACTTCCATCGAAAAATATAAGGCATGCTCAGACTTGTGAAGCCAGGTGGAGACGATACCACGTACCTTCCCGGTACTAGTACCTGAAATATCCTGCATCACCGAACCACACATGCATATATACAATATAGAAAACATGACATACACACCGATGAAGGAGAATCACGACGTTCCTTGTCTCACTGAAATGACTGAAGGAAAATCGTCCCCTTGCATCCAGTACACTCGTAGACACACAACATATAATTCCACATTGCATAGATAAAGTAAAGTGTCAGTACATAGCAATAATCCATAAAATGCCATAAATCACAAGTATCAAAATACTGGAAATAAATTATGCATCTCATATCCAGATAAAGCATGAAATAATGTCATATGTATGAATAACAAAACATGGTAATGTATCTACTGAAAACAACCAGGAATAAAATATGAGTCCAAACGAGTAGGGGTACTACATAACATCTTTCACCATAAGGATTTTACCTGATGAGGGAGATAGTAAGATACAATGTCCTTGTTGGCGAGCCAAACCCTCTCTTCATCATTTTTAGGGAAGTTCTTGATGGCTTTTGCCACAAACTTTCGGTCTCTGTAAAATTTGGTACCTTCCTTCTGTAAACTTGTAACCTCCGCCACCAAATCTTCATCCAACTTCCAAGTCTTCCCAAATAGAGTGACTTTGTTATTGCTCCATCCCTTGGTGAAACCTTGAGACACTGACTTTTTACTACCATGCAATTTTTCCATGTAGTTTGTGAAACCATGTCTGTGCAGCCTCCGCCAAACTTTTCATTCGCTTTTCCAATTATCACAGCCAGAGGGCTCATTTCAATTAAGATTGCCTCCCATGTTGAAATATAGGTCAAAGCCTTCAATAGAGCACGAATAACTCAAATACTAAAAACTAGGACTTAAGCTCATACTTTGAAACAAAATGCTGGACTCAAAAAACAGGGTAATTTCCTTGATTTTGAAAAGGTCTTTAATAACATTCACAATGAACCAACACTTATTATGATTAGCCCCGTCACACCAGTTATCATAATCACAATGCCTAAAAATGATCATTAGCTAACACTTCACATAACTCCAATATCTGTCTTTGATATCCGGATCCAGAAAAGTAATGATAAACTTAAATTGTACCATGGACTCGATCAAATAATAATTGCACCCAGACATCCTTCTTACAAGAGACTTCTCTGATATATTTAGTGTCCTCCTCTAAATAAACCCCCTCATTAGCTAATAAGTCAGCAACCTTGTTACCTTCCCTTAGAGTATGGGAAACGAAACCACTATCGTAGGCATCTAATAATTTTTTAGCACTCTCAATGATAGGGAACTAGTGCCTTTGATAGCCTGAATAATATTGAAAGAGTCCTCTTCCTACCATATTTTTTTAAGTTAAAACCTTGAGCAAGCTGGAGGCATTTTAACATTGCCCGAGCTTCAACAACATGATTGTTTTGAACTCCAAAGGGAGAGGCAATAGCATCAACACAAACAACATGAGTATTTTTGATGACTCCTCCCCCTCCTGACTTCCCAGGATTGCCTTTGGCTACCCCATCAAAATTCACCTTAACCCAATCATGAAAGGGAAATCTCCAAACAACATTTTCTCTCCTACTCTTAATGTCAGATTTGCAAACCTTGTGAATCAGATTCCAATCAGTGAGGATACTTTTCTCATTATCATTCATATTAAGATAACTCCACTGCTTGTTGTTTCTTTGAAGAGTGTTTATGTTTTTTTTAATTGCCTTGCAGAACTTTTCAAAAACCACTTGAGATGTACACTTGGCCTCCCTAAAAATTCTGTTATTTCTCTCCTTCCAGATGTACTAGCAGGTCATAGGAAGGCCAAAGGACCAGAGTGTCTTGATGAGAGGAAATTTGGTGGGGAAGGTCCATTGCCAAATGACATCCTTGAGACTGTTATGCATAACCCATTCAACTTTCCATTGCATCTAAATTTTACTCTATATTTCCTAGGTAAAGGAGAAATGGATAAAAAAATGATCCATAGATTTTGCCTCTTTCTGACATAACTCACACTTGTTAGGAAACATGAAACCTCTACAAGCCAAGTTATCAATGGTGAGAATCTTGTTGTGAGCTGCAAGCCAAAAAAACATTTTCACTTTAGGAATGAGCAATCTATTCCAGATTTTAGTCCATATTGGGTTACTGACCCGAGTAATAGTATATTTATAAGTAGAGGAAACAATGAAGTTACCCCTACGATTGCTCTTCCAAAGAAACACATCATCAAAGTCTTTACTAATAGAAAAGGATAACAGATCCTGCTGAAGCAATGAAAAACTAGCATAAATAGCATCAAACCTCACCAATTTATTCTCCTTCTAGTAATTTCAAGCCATAGACCCATACCTTCTTTTTCATTCATCAATGAATTGGCTGCAATCCTGATTACAGAGAGGTTCATCTTTAATCCAAACATCCTCCCAGAACTTGATTTTGTCACCTCCAGCTCCAGCTTTAGCAACTTTTATCGACTTGATTATACTATTCCATATGAAAGACCTAGTAGGGATATCTTCTAAATAGAGAAGATAATGAAGTGGTTGGTTATGAATATATTTATCAAACCACACCCGACTCTAATCTTTCTTAATGCCATAAGCCCTCCATATCTGTTTAGCAAGCAAATCTTTGTTAAAAGTTTAAAGAACTTTAATACCTAAACCCCCCTTGCACTTAGAATTACACACTTTGTCCCAGGCAACCAAGGCTATCCTTTTCTTTTCTTCTACCTTTGAGCAAAGAAATATTTTCTAAATCCTCTCTAAAGCTTCAGCATATTTAGCCGGTATACTAAACAAGCTAAGGGAATAGATAGGAAGATTCTAAAGAGTGGCTTGAAGAAGCTGAAGCTTACCAACTTAAGATAGCATAGATCTTTTCCAACCTACCAATTTCTTATTGATTTTGTCAATTAACAAGTTCCAGAAGGAGTTTGGGGGAACCAAACCTAGAGGGAGACCCAAATAAGTGGAGGGGAGCATCTCCACCTTACAACCGATGATGTTAGAAATTCTCTGCTACCTCATAATAAGGGTATTTATGAAATAAATAGAAGACTTCTCCCAATTGACTTGCTGACCAGTAGCCAAAGAATAAGAGCTAAGAGAACCTTTGAAAGTAGCAGCCTCATCAACAGAAGAATATCCCATTAAAATTGTGTCATCAACAAACTGTTGGTGTGTACATGACACATTAGCAGAGGAGGGTTGTAATCCTTTGATGGTTTTATTCACTTTCAATTTTTGAATCAGTCTACTCATAGTCTTCGACAAGATTGTAAAAAGAGTAGGAGAAATAGGGTCTCCTTGCCTGAGTCCCCTAGAAGATTTAAAAAATATAGACAGAGACACATTAATAAAAATAGAAAAAATTGGGGTAGATATCAGTTCTCTTGTAACTTTAATTACCTTCTCATCAAATCCAAAGGCCTCAATAACCCTGAAAAGAACCTGCCATTCCACTCTATCATAGGCTTTTTCCAAATCCAATTTTATCAAGAACCCTTCTTTGTTAGCAGCATTAAGAGAATGGATATTCTCATGCACAAGAATAATAGAATCCAAAATCTGCCTACCAGGGACAAATCCTTTTTGCTCCTCAGAGATGACAAAGGGGAGAACAACCAATAGTCTAGAAGTCATGACTTTAGAAATGATCTTATAAAAGGAATTAAAAAGACTTATTGGCCTAAACTTTCCCATAGAGTCAACCCTAGCCACATTAGGAATTAGAGAAATAAAAGTAGAATTGATTTCCTTAAGGATTCTTCTAGACCCAAAGAATTCCTTGACAGCATTGACTGTATCTTCCCCAACAATATGCCAATATTCCTGAAAGAAAAACATGGGAAAACCATCTGGGCTCGGGGCCTTATCCCCTTGAAAAGAAAAAACATGTTTTTTAATTTCATCAGTAGTAGGGATAGCAAATAATGTCTTATTCTGGTGAGGTTCAATAATCTTGGGAATGTTATCAACCAGGTCTTGTTGCTTAGCAATGTCAATATCCTCACTAGTATATTCGGGCCTAATTTCCGACGGTCAATTGTCAGTAGTTCGATGACACCACGTCGAACTTCCGACAAATTTAACCGTCAAAAACTCATCGTTGGTCTTTCCAATGATGCCATTGGCATCAGAATTCTGACAACGTTATGATCTTATCTGATGGCAGCTATATTTCCTCCCCTGGCCAAAAAATTACATAGATTATGATCGGAATTCTGACAGCAGCTATGTTTGCTCCTTGACGACTGTCCGAAAAGAAGTGACATCGGATATACAACATTCTTGTCGGATGTTTCTTTAGTTGTCGTCGGAATTCCGATGGTGTCGGACGATGTGGGTCAGACGGATTTGTCATCGATGAATGAAAGCATTGCATGAGTTCTACTTTTAAAAATTACATGAAACATTTTTAACTTATTGGATTCATTGTTATTTGAAAAAAAGTTTATCAATGATGTTTCCTTTCTCCAAGAATTGGATCTAGGATCTTTCCATTAGATAATATGTAACATCCAATGACTAAATATTTTCTTTACAAATACTTATTTTATTTAATTATCATCTGAGTGTGAATTATAATTAATATCTGTGCAAAAGTAGAAGATACAAGCTAAAGACTCGTGCACAATTAAATTTCGTAAAAGAAAGCAAGCAAGCATTATCTTGAATGACATGGAAACAAGCTCATCAACTGCCTACAAGAGAGTAATTGGAGAAAAGCAGAGGAAAGTGTTAAAGGGTGATAAATACATAGAGAGTATGCAATACAAACAAACAATGCCTGGACTGTTTGATGTGACGTCTCTAATTTATGTTCGGAGGGACTAACTAGTTTTGGAGTTCCTAGGAAACCTATTGGGCCACACTTGGAGGAAATCAATGTGTTCATGCAATGGCCACTTTTTTCTATTATGAGAATGATGCTTTTGCACCAAAGGATATTTGGAAGGCATTAAATTAAAGTTCTTTCTCTATTTTCTGGTGATCTCTGGAGCAGAGGTTGCTTTGCATCGACCTGAGATACATTTAACTTGTGTTGTATCTACGGTAATATGTATCCTAGGTCAATGCAATGCAACCTCTGCTCCACCAATACCAGATAGAAGAGAAAGTACTTTAATTGAAAGCCATCGGGATAAAATACTTTCAAGACATATATTAGGTATAAAAGGAAGCCTACCCTATCATTTGAAGGGTTTTACCTACAATTCAAGTGATCTCTTATTTATAAAATCAATTCAATTCCAAGTGAACAAGAAATCAAGCATTCATCAAGTATTGAAGGAGAATTCAATTTAAAGCACACCATTCTGAATGACATCCTAAAACCTTGTGTGAGGATTCAAGAAAGATTCATCAAGGTATCATGTTCAATTTTAAGAATTTTTAGATTAGATCTATCCTTTCCCTCAAAAGGAAAACATTGTACTTCAAGGTTAATTCACAACCCGAGGTTTGACCTAGGAAAGTCTCCATCAACAAACCTATTTTTTGTCATTTTGTGTATAGGAAATTGATTCAGGAGTTACATGTGAAGAATTTGGAAAAGTAAATGATGACAATCAAACTCAAATTTTGATGGCATGAAAAGCATAAGAGTAGGCCATTTCACACCTCCTAGTCCCAAGATTTTTTGACAACCTTTTGAAACTAGATTCTGTGTACCATCCTAATCTATAAAACATTCATTTTGTCTACATCAGACAGGTGGAGGATCTGGTTGATCTGCACCTCCTAGTCCCAACAATAGAAGAAATGTGAATAGAAGGAGATTCTTATTATTAGTCATATGATAAGATAAAATAGAAGAAACGTGAATACTACTAGATAACAAGTTGTGTAATATTGTTGGGTGATTCATGTTACATCATGGATTTTATTGGCTAGCAATTTGTGAAACTACAAAAAGTTTTGATCATATTTTTATTGAGCATGAAAGTAATCACCTTGAGCTCATGAATGATAGGCATCATGTTGTAGATTATCAACCCTTGTTGAACAAGGGTGTCACATTTTTTAGGCTCGATCAGTGCAAGGAGACATTTTGTGTATATGAAGTGGTTTCAGTTAGCCATTTTGTGTATAAGTAGAGAGGAGAGGTCGATGTGTTTGTTTATTTTCCTAAAAAACAATGAAAGAGGTCCTAATCAAGGAACACACATGTCCAAGGAAGGAGAGAATTTGGATTTAGGACAATTCTATGCAAGGAAGGATATCGAGTTATAAAAGATAAAAATCAACAAAGGTAAAGTGGATCCTTAAAAAAGAGGAACAATTGACAACTATTATTCTTGCTCCACAATGTAGAGACAACAAGAACTAGGCTATTACGTTTCCTCCCAAGTATGATTGCACATGAAATCATAGTACCATGAATGACAATGAGCCCCTAATAGGTAATTAAGCTACCAATGTCATATAGCAAGATAAAAATATAATAGGTTATAAATGTCATTTAGAAGGGATATGATGAGTGTATAACTCATTGTCACCTATTATTTAAATGTTACTAGAACTACAGTAAGTTGTTGAATTTTAATCTCCAAGCCATGACATTCATTAGTGGAATAGTTGATGATGCTTGAAAAAAGGATTGTCCTAATTTTGTTTATGGTTTTTTCTTCAATTTTTCAAGGGGAGAGTAATAAAGTTGGCTTTAAGAAACTAATACAAAATCATCTCTTGTTGTGATATTAGAAGTTGTTGGAAAAATCATAGATGTATTAGACAATGGGGGAGGAGATGTCAACAAAGGAAGAGGATAGAAACATAAATCGGTGTATATCACTTAACAAACCACCTGGTACTTAATCGATGTGTCTATCATATGCAAGACAACTGATACTAATCGGTATGTATTAGTTAAACCTGATAACAATCAATGTTCATAGTTAATATATTAACCAATATTAATTAGAGTGCATTGGTTAAGCCTGATAACAATCGGTGTTCATAGTTAATATGTTAACCGATATTAATCGGAGTGCATTGGTTTTAGTGTAAACCGATACCAATCGGTATTCTGTGCTATGTGATTTACAATAGATGATTATTGGTAGTTAAGCATTGATCAAACTTTGCAAGTATGGTTTAATATATACAAATTTAAGAATGATCATTGATCAAATGAAGGAACAATAGCTTGAAGTCTTCATCATATTTTATCAATAGGATAGATGATTAAATGAGAGACTTCATTTATCTCTCATTCAATCATTTATCTTACCGAGGCTATCATGCATTAACAAGATAGAGCTTGGACCTTATATCAAATTAAGGAAGGCTTGAGAGTGATATATGTATTAGTCTAATTATTATACTTTTTGAATATTTATCCTTAGTATCACCTAACATCCAACCTTCACACAATGGATGAGGAGCAAGTTTGCACAAGAGAGAGAGAGAGATTGCCAAATGTTGGAGAGCAGATTACATGTGTTGACAGCCTTAAAAATAATTCACCTTGTATGTTATTGATTCATTATGCCATGCAAATGACTTGCTTATATACTTGACTTGTGGTGTCAAGTCTCAAGTCAGCCTGCCTTGTTAATTTAAGAATAATATTATGTATATCGTCCAAATAGGTCTTGACCTATTAAGACGTTATTGCTTGATTTCCTTTATCACATGCTAAATGAGTTTGGGCCTAGCCCAATTACATAATTGCTCAAAATAAATATTGGACCTACCCTATCTACAAGTTACATCACCCAATTAGGGTCAGACCAAATTACAAGTTACATTTATAGGGCCTATCCTATCCACAAGTTACATGTCTTTGGGCCCAACCCTAAGTTCGATTTACATAATAGACAATACATGTGTATTTTAATTGTCATTGAAAACATTAAAATACAATAGATAGGTATTCGAGCTAGCTACTATTTCAACACATTCTAACACATGTATCTATTTCTATGCAATAATTAGTAGTAGCTACATAGACTAGCATGGTACATAAGTTCTTTTCTAATAGTGCCCTTCATATGAAATTCTTTCAAGATTATTTAGTTGTATCTACCTTCTTGGGTTATGCAAATGGAGATTAGATTAGGTTATGTATCTACTTTCTTTCTCTGTAATTCTCATTGTGTTTAATAAATTTTTATCCCTTTGGTGAAAAAAAAGGAGGTTGATGATAAATATCTATGTTGCCTATTAGTTGATTCCCATGCCAAAACTTATCACACAAGCTGAAATATGATAATCTTGGTTAAAAAATCTCATACAGAAGAATAATGAGTTATGTCTCAAGTTTCATTGCATGGTGTTATGTGACATTGGATAAGTTCACTACTGTTAATCATGAAAGATCATGGACTAATCATGAATGGTACTAAAATTGTTTTGACAAACCCAATGGAGCCGTGGTTTACTCACAAGGTTGATCAATATGAAATTTCAAGCAGCTTCTCAGGTTCCATAACAATTGCAGTTGTGGTCTACTTCACTCAAATGATGAAAATAAAAAGTGTTAAGATCAGAAAAAACCTCTCCCCTGCGTGCAGGTCCACTTTGAGGCCCGGATGATCGCTATTGGTAAATGCTAATGCCCACCACTTGGAGGTGGGGGGGCTAGGAATGTTGAGTTTGGACTCAAAAACTATCCCCAACAATGCTTCGACAACTTGCTTATTTCTATTATGCTGCTTCATCTCCCCATAAAAAATCAATTGGTCGTGGCATTACGTACGTAGACACAACCCCGATCGATCCAGTTGTTGGGGTTTGTCACAATATGTATAGATAGTCAACCACACCATGACCATGAAGTGGGGGGCCTTCAATCCTTGTTCGAGTTCCTTTCGTAGCCAAGTGAAAGATTTCAGTTAAAATATCCTGCGCTATGTTTTAGTTTCAGGAAAATTCCACCACAAGAACAAAAACCAGTTAACCGCTTGACCAGTGGTTCCCACCTAAATAGCTATGACCAAGAACAAGCAATGAGGTGTGGTGGAGGCAAGGCTGGGGGATTCTAGAAAACATAGGTGGAACTATGGGCGGGAATACACTGTTGGGGCGACAACGAGAGAATGGGAAGAGGCTACGAAAATGATTTGAAATGTCTTGGTCTTTTTTTTTTTAAAGTAATGTCCGCTGTCGTCAGAATTTTGACGAACGTGGGCACTTTTTGTAAAAAAACACAAATTTCATTGCTAATTCCTTCTCTACCGCAAACATATATTGAATTATTGTCAGAATTTTTACAAATGCAGGCAATTTTTCAAAAAAAAATCAAATTTGTTCACAATATACCTTCTCCGTCGGAAACCACTGTCAGAATTTTAGGGCAAATGTAGTAGTGCCTTACTACCAGTGAGGAGGTTAGAGAAGAACCTAACAGCTTCATCCCCAATGTCATCATCTTTAAGAAGGATTTTATCATCAGCAATCAATCTAGATATTTTGCTAGCAGCTTTATGTTTCATAGAAGTCATGTGAAAGAATTTAGTGTTTCTATCCCCAGCTTCCAACCAAATAGCCCTAGATCTTTGTCTCCAATAGAATTCTTCCCAGGATATAGTGTTGTGAAGTTTGGCTAGAATCTCATCTTCCTTAGCCTTGGGAAACAAATTATAACCATCTTTCTGAATACAGTTTTGGATTTGTTCTAATTCCTCCTTTAGCTATTTTTTTGATTCAAAAATATCTCCAAAAACCTTCTTATTCCAGATCTTGATGTTATCTTTGATATTTCTTAGTTTTTTAGCAACTTTGTACATGGTAGATCCATCCACATTAATATTCCAACAATTGGCATGGAATTTTCCAAAGAGGGGTGTGAAATCCACATTTTCTCAAACTAGAAAGGAAAACATCGTTTGCTCTTAATAGACTTAGCAACAAAAGAAATGGTATAATGATCGAAACCAATTCTATTAATGACAAACAAAGAAAATATATTCTTAAGGATCCAGTCATGAGTGATAAGGGATCTATCAAGCCTTACCTGAATGAGGTCTCCTCCATCCCTTCAATTAGACCAACTGTAGGAAGCTCCAGTAAGATCAACATCAATCAAGGCATTGGCATCGATGAAGTCCATCAGGTTAGTCCTACTATCTAGTTGATCTTGAGTTCCTCCAAATTTGTAAATTCCTTGCAATTGGGTATTGAAATCTCCCATCAACAACCAGCTATCCTAAGAGAAAAACCCTCTTTTCTGTTGGATTTTGTCCCAAAATTTACTCCTAGGAGCTTTAGAATTTGGGGCATAAATGTTGGTAACCACCCATTCCTTTCCTTCAGTAATACTTTTTACTTTCATAGAGATAATATTACCATCTTCATCTATCAGATCTCCATCAATAGTTTTCTTATTCTAGAATATAGGCACCCCACCTGATGCCCCATTCGAGCTACTACCACAAACTCCTCCCTATTTGAATAATTTTAAATTTTCAACTTTTTCCTTACTCATTTTGGTTTTCTGAACTAGGATGATATCCAGTTTATGATCTCTAATAAGATTCTGTAAAACATCCTATTTATGGAGACCATTTAGGCCTCGAATGTTCTAGGAGATTACCTTCATTTGGAAACCCGAGAGAAGAATTCTTGAATGGTTTGCTGCCTTCCATCAGCTATATTTTGTTTGCTCTCCTGGTCCCTATGCCACTTCATGGTTTTACATCCCTATGAGGATTTGGAAAGACCAATATCTGCCTTAGATCTAGTCCTAGTTTTAACCCCATTAGAGCAGCCTGTCTTCTTATTTTTCTTTTTTCCCACCCCTATTATCTCTTTATCATCTTCATCTTTATGAGCAGATTGCTTATTATTCCATGGTTCTCCAACTCTGTAAGAGGAGGTGGGCGACTTAGTTCCAGCACTCTGAAATAGAGAGTTTAGGTTAACCTAAGGTGATCCAAACTTGTTTTTTTTTTCAACAATAACTTCTAGACCTTCAAAGTCATTTGGACAAGCTTTATTATTTTTCATTTCTGAATCTTGTAGGGCCTCATATTGGGATTCATTAATGTCATCAATCTCACCCTTTTCAATAATTTCTTCTATGGTAACATTCTCTTCCTCCCAAGTCTGTAAAAATTCAAATCTAATGACTGTTTTGATCTCAAATCAATTATTTTCATTCTTTTTATCTTCCTTTTGAAGAGTAACCTTGAAAGGACTAGCTTTCCTATCATCTTTTGTTACATCTTTTAGGTTACTAGGAAGTCCACTTCCTCCTTCTACTCTACTATCCTCCTTTTTGTTAGTCTTCTCTTTCCATATCTATTTAACAGGATAGTTAGGCTTCTGGACATTTTTGGGGTTACTTGGGCAAGCCTTAGCCCAATGTCCAGCTTTCTTACAAGAGAAGCACACAAAGGGGAGGGACTCAAGCTCTATGGTTTTCTCTAGCATCCCAAGTTTGGATTTTATTTCAATAGAACTGGGAAGATCCATATTCTGAGAAATATTCACATAAATCCTCGCATACACTAGTCTCTTTCATGTTGTTGTCATAGGATCTATAGCTACAAGCTCCCTGAAGGAGTTAGCAATACCTAGGAAAACATCCTCCAACTAGAATTCAAGCGGCAAACCAGGTAGCCTCACCTAGACTAGAGCAGATTCAAAAAAAGAGTCATTGAGTTCCATATTTGGAGACCATTTCCTTAAGGATAATGAAGATTTACCAAATATCCATGGTCTGCTACTCAAGGTCATTTCCAAATCTTCCCCACAAGAAAAGGAGAAAACAAAAAAATCCCTTGACATGGCAAAAACATCAACCTGACCTTTCAACCTCCATTTTCTCTTAACAAAAGACCTAACATCCTCAATATTGGGTCATGGTCCAACAAATTTTCCCACTAGATAGAAAGCCATTAGAGATATACTATGATTGATAACCACATCTGGTATTGCAATAGAAATTTTGCCTATTTTTCTATGAGAAATGTCTTCCACAGAGGGGAAGGATGACTTACCAGTGGGTTTATTTGCAAAATGACGGTTCTAGGGTTTGAGAGCCTTCACCTCTGTCATCTTTTCCAAGTCAGTGTTAACAATCTCGGGACCCGATTTTGAAGAATCTCCATTATTTTTATGGTCAGGAGGAGGGTCCTAATGCCATGGGTCCCCATCCTATCTCCCATCCTCATCATCCACCATAGATACCTCAAGTTGTCCTTGAGCTATAGAGGCAATAGAACCAGAGAACCAGCCACGTTGTTCCCTCCATTCGTAGAACTCAAATTTTCCTCCAGCTGCGCTATTCCCTCCATTTTTAGTTGATAAGGATAAGTTATATATTTATATATGTTTATATATATGTATGTATCTAATTTTGATAAAGTTAGGTGACTTTCTGTATATATAGACATCTATGTATGTCTTTGTATGTGTATCTATACAAACACACATACATAGAGAGATACATGTGAATTTCAAATAGTAGAGGGACATAATAAAGCTTGCTCCCTACAATGTCTCTATGGGCTCAACAAATTCTTAGAGTTTTTCGGTTACCCCTACAATTCTATAGGCTAGCAATCAACAATGTTACGTATAGATTGAAGTTACTGTTATCTAAAGAAAGCAAATAGGTTGGGTACTACACCATTGCAATTGTCAATTCAAAATACTCTATGCACTATAACCGCCATAGACTCGACCCTACAATTCTAATAGAGGTTCTCAAGCAAGCAATTATACTTGATAGATTATAAATATTTTACTCTGTATGATGTGAATTGATAATTTTATTATTCAATTTCTATTCTAAGATCTAAACCCTTTTTAACAAATAGCAAATTGCAGAAGAAAAAATATACCACACAATTCTCATTTGATACAAATAAAACATGAAATGAAATAATGACTCATTTTTTTTAGGCCCATTTGACATATTTTAATAGACAAAAGATGATTGAGCAAATTAACTAAAAATTTAAAATATATACTTACCACTTACTTTCACAACATACATGTTTAAAAACTTACCTAGGAATTTTCCTTGCCTGCTCCACTTTGTCTCGCATTGAGTTCCACAAACTGATACTTAGACACTTAGAATGATGTATCTCAACCACCATGAAATCCTAACCCTGCACATTAATGGGTGTTAAAATATTAGATGTCAACTACTCTAAAACCCTAGTAAACAAAGCGAAAACCCCAAAAAGCTAAAGCGACTTGTTAGGTTGAAAAAAATAGAAATTATAAAAGCACTTATAGAGGAAACCTATTTAGGGTTAAGAAGTTAAAATAATTTATCTCCAAGCAACTGAAAGCCTACACATTAATGAGTGCTAAACTATTGCACCTCAACGACGATGAAACCCTAATAAATCAAATCACTCCCAATCTGCAAAGCAAAAAAAAATTAACACAAAAAATTAGGGCCAAGAAATAAAAAATGAGGAAATTTACGAATAATGAAACCCTAATCACCCACAAACCAACACATTAATGACTATTAAGAAATTTCATCTCAACCACCATGGAACCCTAAAAACTAAAAGCACTCCCAAGCTACAGAGGAAAGATAATGAATGAGAATATTAGCATTGCAAAATAAAACAAGAGAAAATTGAAAGCGTAATGAAATGAAAACAAGAACAAAAGATTACCTTCCAGAGCAACAAGAATTGATGACAAGAAAATGATAGATCATGGTAAACCTTTGTGCTAATTAGCCACAACCCTACAAATTAATGGATATTAAACTATTGTACATCAACCACCATAGAACCCTAAAAGCTAAAAGCACTCCCAACCTACAGAGGAAAGACAATGAACAAGAAAATTGGCAACGCAAAACAAAAGAGGAGAAAAGTGAAAGCGTAATGAAATGAAAAGAAGGTTACCTTTCAAAGAAACAAGAGTTCACAGCAAGAAAATGATAGATGATGGTAAACCCTAATGAACCGATAACTTGCACAACAACAAGAATCCATGGGAATGCAAGAAATTGACAATTGATAATAAATCCTAATGAGCCAATAACTTGTAGAGCAAAAGAAATTCACAGAAAAAACACAATGAAATAACAAATTAGGGTTAGCTGGTTACTATTCCCTTTCATTTGGCAAGCACTAAATCTTTGAGATTCATGCAATACACATGACACAATCTAAGCAAAAATGGACTTACCCACGTGCCCTCACCCCCAACACGTCACGACCACCGGAATAAAGTTGTCGACTGTTAGAAACCCAAAGCGTTGGAATGTCTTACACTTCGGCAGGCAAAATCCCCCACTAAAAGCCTATCGGCTTAATTACTAACTATAGAGAATTTTATACTTCTCTAGAACTTTCAAAAGCTAATTTGTTAAAATATTCTAAATGTTTTCAATTTCGATTACAAAGATAAGCTTCCTATAAAAATAAAACTAAATTATATATTTAATTTCATGTTTTCATTACTTGATAGTTTATTCTAACATAAATTAATAATTAAATATAATTTAGGAGTTACAATCTTTTAGTTAATACATTTTATTTAGTTACATTAATTGTTAGAAAAAATGGTTATTTAATAATTTTAAGGAATGATGAATTTTTTATATTTTATTGAAGTGAATTAAAAATATTGTTGAAATATATAAATAAATTAAGATTGGAAATAATAATTTCAATTATAATAATTAAATGAACTAGATGTTAACAAATATAAGTTAGAAGGTGTCAGAAATTTATTTGTTTAGGTGTTTGAATTGTATGGTTCAATTTGATGACCATATTAGAATCAAGAAATTTTGATAGTTTGGTTTAGATTTATTCTTATGAAAAAATAAACTAGTTTATGAACCTAAATTTGTACCCATAAAAATAAACCAATAGAAGGAGACCATTAGAAATAGTTTTGAAGGATTGATGTTGTCTATAAATAGTTTTGAGAAGTTTGTTAAATTGAGGGGGTCATGCTTTGGTTAGTTAAATCCCTAATTAGAATTATCAAACAACTTTGAAAAAGGTATAAAGGACGATAATAAAGTATGTAATGGAGCTAGGATGACAAATGAGAACTACTCTACTAGGATGATAATGTTATGATACTCTCATAAATGCTTAAAAAAATGTTCTTCAATAACTCTTAGGTCATCTATGATGATTTTTTAATGAGTTAATTATATTTTTAAGTACAACACTTCACACAAATCAACACAAATACTTCCTAGATTTGTTAATAGTCCCTAGCAAGAAGTTTGGCATGTTTAAAATTTGAATTTTAAATATTAAATATTCAAGGTTCATATCCATGATATGGAAATGACCAAGTTGCATCTATATAGTTTATGGAGCTACCATAGAGCTATTTATGGGATATTTAGGGACCACAATAAAATATTTAGTGATATGATAAATAGAATTAGGATACAAAAATGTCATGAGATAAATTCATACAATAAATTGCCACTTATAAACTAGTTGGTGCATTTAGTGAACTATAACTAAAGTTATTATAAAATTGTCACCATTTGATTTTATCCCAAATTTAATTTTATTGTAAAATACTCTAGTTAAGGTACATCAAATTATAGAGAGCATGCGGGTATACAATCAACACCATTGTGTTTCACACAATATTATATTTGAATATGCATGAGCTGTAATGCCCTGCCAGGAACCCAAAAGGAAAACAACACAACTAGGCAACTAAAGGGTGAAGTATTTTAAAAAGAAAAGATTAAGTGCATGAATTATAACAATTGCATGTTTAATAACACAATGGAAGTCTAACACATGATTTCCTAAGGGTTACCAACGAAGATTACTTCGCGAATAATATTAACACCATTGTTAATCCAATTGTCCATTTTAATTAGGTAAGTTAAATGCTTAAGATAAAACCTACACATACATCTAAATTCCGTAATGAAAGAATCAAAGAATTCCAATGCATTTATACAAAATATTAAAGCAACTGAATTAACCTACATTCCACTAATATAATATTACAATATCCATAAATACATGGCTTCCAAAAATACCACAGAATCCAAAAGTTACAATATCAAGGTTACATAAAATTTTGATACAATGACCACAAGGTCTCAACTGAACAATGATCACGAACATGAGATGGTACATGAACCATGAATCAAGAAACACCAGCAAAGCCTTTCCTCGCCTGAAGATATAATCCAAAACATCCGATGGGAAGTGGCACTACCACTCGACCATGTGATTCCAAAATGGAACCACCCCACCATGCTAGGAGATAGTAGAAGACCCTCAAGCAAGCAAAATAAGACAAGTGTGATAGAACTACATGACTCCACAAACATCCATGTGACAACTCACAAACACTAGTGACTCTAAGGAGAGAGTGTCATCACATGGCTTAAGGTGGTTACCCTGGTAGGCCTCCATAGGTGTCGGCCCCCATCCTAGGTTATCCTGGAAACCTCTCCTGAACCTTCGGCTCCATCTAAGCCTCATGCGGACCCTACCAATCCTTTCATGAAGAAAAGGTGATAGGTTTGCCATTCCAGGCCTTCTCACCACATCTTGAGCCTATATAAGCACTCAACCATGTGTGAGGCACATTATCTTAATTAATATTTAATCTACCCACCGCCTAATCAATTATTAGGTTATCACTTCTTAACTGACTTTCAATAGGTTATCCTGCCATCCACTTCGGGCATGGCCCCCACTTGAAAGCCACTCTCTCTCATAGGACACTAATAGGAAAGGTCTCTCTATGAGAACTCTATGGTGAAATAGACAACCATATCTAATCCTGACAAACCATAGGTGAAGGATACACAATCACTAACCTAGGATTGACCATTTGGAACAAAACACACAATGGCTCACATCAACAGGGTTATACAACAACACCTGACCAAGGAGATATACTAACATATGACATAATGACAAATCAACCAAAATTGCAACGAAATTAAGCTTGACTGCAAATACCATTTACACAAGATCCTATTATAGGCAATCTTTTCTTTAAACAACCAAAAGCATAAAATACTTGCAATTAAAGATTTTCCAGAAAATAAGAAAATACAACTATATTAATACAAGGAAATCAATTTTGTCATTTGTCCAATAAGGTTAAATCAATCACATAAAAATTAATCTCCTAATGTATTTCCAAGCATAAATATAGAATCTAAAATTATAAGCTTTTCTAGAAATAACCAAACTCTAAAATAATTTATATATATATATATATATATATATATATATATATATATATATATATATATATATATATATACATATATACATATATCATATATATAATAAATTAATTTAAAAATCTAATTTAATAACCCTGCACAGAAATCCGAAATACCATATTTCGGTTTGTGCAAAATACATCTAGGAAGAAGCGAAATTAATTTAAAACCCTTGCTCTCTGCATGGTAGCACTACTACCTCACGGTAGCAGGTGCTACCATAGGTAGCATACTACCGTTGGTAGTGGCTACCGATTTTTATTATTATTTTTTAAAAATATAATAACCTAAAAACTAGTAAATTCTATTTTCAACTAAAATTTATTTCAAATCAAATTTATTTACAAGGAAATTGATTAATACATAATTTCTCCAAAATAATATAATAAAACAATTTCCCTTAACTTTTAATAACACAATAAATTTAATTAATGATTAAATTTATTTCTATAATAACTAAATAATACCACAGAGATACACAAATATTAAAAAGGATTGCCATAGCCAAATATCAAAACAAACAAGAGGGAATATTTTCTTTGGTAAATCTCATTCCTCCCAAATCTTGCAATTTTCATACACAATAAAAAATTTTGGCAAAATTTGCCACATTAACTTTTCCCAATCTTCTCAAAATTTTAATCTAAAAACACCTAGGAAATAACTTCTTTCCATAACTAAAAATTAACTTTAGGAATGGACTTTAGCCAAGAACAAGAAATAATCAGACATGATTTTAGATTTGACAAACATCTTAATACACACATCATTCAGAAAGATAGAAGAAATATAAATTTTTTCTTTAAAACAAACAATCAAAAGAAGCCACCCAACTTGGTATAGCTTTCCTGGAAGAAATTTGTAGAAGAGAACCAATCCTTCAACAAACTTCCAAATAAATTTCTCTTCACCTAAATTCCCTGACTCTTTCCCATGACCCCCAAAATAAAAGACATAATCCCCTTTCTAACTAAAATTCTAGGTTGAATATATTTTTCCCCAGAAACCTTAATATCTAAATTTAGTAATAAAAGCAATTTTATTTTATTTTCTAATTTTCTAACAAAGGGATAAGTTAACATGCAATAACTAAAAATCATTTTTGTTTCTTTTCTTTTCTCAAGCAAATTAATTAATTTTCTAAATAAAGAAATTAAAGCAATACTTTAATCTAATTTATTCTTTTATTCATTTATTAATTTATTTATTCTTTTATTCATTTATTTATTTTAAATTCTAGGAAACTATAAATGCAATTAATCTAATTTATTTTTCCACTAAAATTTAAATAAAATATGTAGTCACACAAATCTGTCCAGCTTAATTAAATAAATATTCACTATTTATTTGATTAAAAATCCACTAGCCATCAGTTAATTAAATTAATATTTAATTAATTCATTCCCAAACATTCTTCTATTAATTAAATAAATTATTCAATTTATTTTAATTAATTCATTAAACCAAATTCCAATCAATTAAATAAATAAAATCTATTTATTTAATTAAAACTCCCTATTCCTCTTTTAAATAAATTAAATAAAAATATTTATTTAAAATCATTATCCACCCCCACTTGCATTTTCCTACAAATGCAACTTGCACAAATTTATTGAAATAAATGAATTTTTATTTTTAATAAAATCCTATTTTCCCTCACCCACCAAATCCACTTGCAAAATCTAATCCCCTTCTAAATTCTTCTAACCCCTTCCTAATTAGCCTAATCCATCCCCTAATTATTGTCACATTCCTAAGCAAAATGAAGTCACTTCTCAAAGACTTCAAAAGTCTTTGAAAAGCATTTAATGCTTTGTGTGTTCAACAAATTAACCCCCAAAGTCTTCCAAAACCACTAATGGCTCTTACATGACCATTTATGGCTCTTACATAACCATTTATGGTTATTTCAAACTTGTCTCCCCAAACATTTATTGTTTTGACCATTTTCATCCTTTGCACATTTGCACAGGAGTTTATCCATTGGATAAAAGCTTTATTCTTTGAATAAAAAGTTTATTCATTCAACTAACCTTGACTTTAACTCCCAAGGTCATATGAAGCATTTAATGTTTATTCCCTCCCCTCTCAACCTATCTCACATTAACACTTGTCATCCTGGGATTGGGTTGAAAGCCCTCACATGGATTTGAAATCATTCAATCTGGACCCTTGTTGAGATTGTTCAATCTCAACCATCCATTGCTCCATTTTTCCTATAAATAGAGCCCATTTCTTCATAATCCAGATCCTGAAAACTTGTATGCATTTAATCTATAGGCATTTTAGAGAGCATTTAGCATAGCAAACTAAAATCTTGTCATTTTGGGTTAAAATCAATCATTTTAATATCATCTAGTATTTTAGCTTTTGATTTCCCATTTGAAGCACAATACTAAAATCTCAATCCTCCATAAGCATCCATAGTGCAAAAAGCTACTAAGATGGAGAGGAGAGGAACAAGGGAGAAGAAGCTAAGAGCATGTTAGGAGGTATTTGGAGATGCCTCACCATATTTGCTTCTTTAGTTAAATATGCTTTCATGTTTTTAGTATCTCTTTTGATATGCCTATTTAGATTAGTTTTTGATTGACTAACACTAACGGTTTCTTGTGTGTGTGTGGTTTATCTTAGACTAACCTTGTCCATTTAGCAGCGCATCAAAATATATTTCTAATTTCATGCAACTTGCAACTTAATTTAATAACTTTTAATTAACTAAATTTATAATCTCAATGCATAAAATACATAATTCAAAAATAACAACTATGAGATAACTCCATAAATTTAATTAATTAATTAAATCCACTAAACACACAAACTGAGCAAACCCCAAACAAAGACTCAGAAAAATTCAAATGACAATACACAAAGGCCGAACAAACTGAGAGGATGACCAACTGATGACCCTCACAAGAGTGTAACTGGGTAAAATAGGGTCAACTACTACCTCCTCCACTTCCATCGAAAAATATAAGCCACGCTTAGACCTATGAGGCCAGGTGGAGATGATTCCCCGTACCTACCCGATACTTGTACCTGCAATATCCTACATCACCGAACCACACATGCATATATACAATATAGAAAACACGACATGCACATCGATGAAGGGGAATCATGATGTTCCGTGTCTCACCAAAGTGAGTGAAGGAAAATTGTCCCCTTGCATCCAATACACTCCAAGACACACAACATATAATTTCACATTGCATAGATAAAGTAAAGTGTCAGTACATAGCAATAATCCATAAAATGCCATAAATCACAAGTACTGAAATACTACAAATAAATTATGCATCTCATATCCAGATAAATCATGAAATAATGTCATATAAGTCTAAATAACACATTATGGTAATGTATCCATTGAAAATAAACAATAATAAAATATGAGTCTAATGAGTTCAAACAAGGAGAGGTACTACATTCTCCCCCCCAAAACTAGGCTTACTCATGGAAGCCCAAAACAAATAAGAATACAACTCTCTCATCTTTGCTGCATCCTCCCAAGTCGCTAAGGTCTCATCATTTGGGTCCCATAGGACCCTTACTTGGTCAATGGTGCAACCCCTAAGGATCAAATCCCAATGCTGAAGAATGCTCACGGGCTCCATGGAAAACTAACTGTCCTCGACTTGCAAAGAGTTCCAATCAAGAACATGTGTCACATCAGGATGATAAGTTCGAAGAACTAAAACATGAAAGACATCATGGATGCGGGATAGACTTGGTGGCAAGGCAAGACAGTAGGCAATAGGTCCTATCCTCTCAAGGATCTCAAAAGGGCCTACAAATCGAGGTGCCAACTTAGAACACTTTCCATAACGAATTAGACTCTTCCACAAACACACTCTCAAGAACACACGGTCACCAACAGAAAACTGATGATCTACCCTATAAGCATCTGCATACTTCTTCTACCTATCTTGTACAGCTACCAAATGCTCATGAATCATCTCTACCTATTGCTCCATCTCTTGAAGAATATCCGGTCCTATAAGGACCCTGTCCTCTAGCCGATCCCAACTCAAAGGGGTACAGAAAGGATGACCATACAATGCTTGAAAGGGGGACATAAATATGGACCTATGATATCCATTATTATAAGAAAACTCCACTAGATAGATATAGTCCTCCTAGCATGACTGCTGGTCCATAACATACATGCGAAGCATGTCTTCTAAAACCTGATTCACTCGCTTTGTCTGACCATCTGTCTCTAGGTGATAAGCTGAGCTAAAGTTCAACTGAGTCCCCAAAGCATGCTAAAGTGAGGTCCATAATGCTGAGCTAAAGATAGGATCTCTATCAGAGATGATCTGCCCTGAAATCCCATACAATCTCACTACATCTTCCAAGAAGACTTGTGCCACCACTACTACTGTATAGGAAGCTTGAATAGGAATGAAGTGAGCAACCTTTGTCAATCTATCAACAATGACCATGATAGAATCATGACGACGTGAAGAGACAAGCAACCCAGCAATAAAATCCATGGAAATGATATCCCATTTCCAATCCAGTACCAAATTAGGCTGCAAAAGCCCTACTAGGTGCTAATGCTCTGCCTTCACCCGCTGACACCCTAAACACTTCGACACAAAATCAGCAATGTCGCATTTCATACCAGCCCAATGATAAATTTTTCTAAGATCTGCATGCATCTTCTTGACACCTAGATGTTCCAAATAAGGTGCACGATGGGCCTCAGTCATGATCAAAATGCGAAGATCCAAGGTGACGAAGAAGTCCATCTGTCTCAAGGTTATATCCAAAAAATCTACCCTCTAAAGGCCTTCTAGACTCTATCACGGCTTTGACATCTTGATACCAAGTATCCTGAGGAAGAACTCCAAGAATCCTCTCTCTCAAGTCTACTACAAGGGACAATGCTGAAACTTCATGCCGCCTACGACTCAAAGCATCTATGACCACGTTCTCTTTCCCTTGAATATAATGAATCTCAAATCCATACTCGCAGAGGAATTCCATCCATCTCCACTATCGAGCATTCAAGTTCTACTATGTGAATATATACTACAGACTGCAGTGATCATTATGTAGCTCAAATCAATGCCCTAATAGGAAATGCCACCATCTAACCAAAGCATGAACTATAGCTACCAACTCTAAATCATGAACTGGATAGTTCAACTCGTGGTTCTTGAGTTTACGAGACTCATAAGCAACCACACGTCCATCATGCATAAGCACTGCACCTATACCTTCCAAAGAGGCATTTGTAGATACCATAAAATATCTAGATGGATCAGGAACTACCAAAATCAGAATACTGACAAGGAGTTCCTTCAAGGTCTGAAAAGTTGCCTCACACTATTCAGACCAAACAAACTTCTTCCCTTTTCTCTGAAGAGAAGTAATCAAAACATTGGTCGGTGCTCGCCAATCAACAATGGCTTGGATCTTTGAAGGATCCACATATATACCTTCTCCCAAAACCACATGACCAAGATAGTTCACCTCAGACTGGAAAAAGTCACACTTTGCCAAATTGGCATGAAGTTGATTCTACCTCAAGCACTGCAATACCTGACATAAGTGACCCTCATGCTCTTCAATAGATCTAGAATAAATCAGAATGTCATCCAAGAATACAATGATGAAATGATCAAGGTAGGTGCAAAAAACCCCATTCATGAGGCTCATGAAAACTGAAGGCATGTTCGTCAACCCAAATGGCACCACTATGAACTCATAGTGATCATAACAAGTATGAAACACTATCTTATGAATGTCTGCATCCTAAATGCGCAACTGATGGTATCCAAATTTCAGGTCAATCTTAGAGAACACCTTGGCTCCCTTAACCTAATTAAAAAGGTCATCTATACAAGGCAATGGATATCAATTCTAGATGGTTACCTTATTCAGCTGTCAGTAATCAATGTATAACCGAAGAGAACCATCCTTATTCTTAACGAAGATGATAGGCACACCCCAAGGGGAAACACTAGGATGAATGAATCCCTTGGTCAACAATTCTTCTATCTACAACTTCAACTCACTCAACTCCTAAGTAGTCATCCGATATGGAGCTCTCGAAATAGGTTCTGCACCAGGAACCAAATCAATGCAAAAGTCTATGTCTCGCTTCGGAGGCATACTAGGATATCTAATGGAAACACATCAGAATACTCTCTAAGAATAGGGTGACTATCAAGAGTGATTTATTGACTCTCTGACTCATCCAAATCCTCAAGAGTAACTACAAAAAGCTAACATCCTCTACGCAGGCACCGCTTAAGTTACATAGCAAAAATCATGCGCAGGGATATCGGTCTCTGAACTCCAACAATCTCCACTTCTCTGCCAAGGTGATCTAAGCACTCCACTATCTTCTTGTGACAGTCTACATGAGCACTGTGAGATGATAGCCAATCCATCCCTAACGCAACTCCATAAGAACCCAAAGGAATGACTTGTAAGTCAACTGAGGTAACTATGGTTCCTAGGTCCAACTCACAACTGGGAATAAAGGAATCTACAGAGACACAGACACCTGTAGCCAACTCTACTTGCCACCTATCTGCCTGCTTAGTAGATGCGAGTCCGCACCACTCCACAATGGATGAAGAAATGAAAGAATCTAAAGCACCAGAATAAAAAAGTACAGAGATAGGAATTCCATGCAACATACTTGCTACCTCAATAGTTATACCTTGATGATTAGCTTGGTAGTCATCCACCGCTGCAAACACTCTATGGGATCTCCCTACATCTCCCATTGTAGGCTCTGATGCTGCTAGTCTCTGACTACCTATATTGTGGAAAAATTGAGGGCACTGCATGGCTCTATGACCAAATTGCCCACAAGAGAAGCAAGCTCCTCTATTACCTATCAGCCCACTAGACTTCTGGAAACTTCCTTGGCTAGGGGCTTGAGATGCACTCTTCGAGGACTACCCTGTCGAGCCATGTTTACCCCTCTGCCAATTCCTATTCTTCCTATACTGAGAGTTTCCACCTTGCCAGCCCTAGAACTATTTCAGTTTTGACAGTTGTTGCAGCTGCTATTGTCCACCCTTATTGGGTGCCTGAGGAGTCCTAAATGGTGCAACTAACTGGGACTGATTTCCCCGAGCTCTATTCCCACTGGAAGGTGCACTCCCTATCTACACACCTGACTGACCACCAAGTGCATGGCTAAGGTCAGCTCAACCAATTTGGCTTTCACCATGGCTATCTCAACTAAAGGTGGCTCAAACACCCTCACACCTCCACTGATGTGGTCATTCAAACCTCTCAAGAAGTGTTGAACAAGCATATCCTCATCATTACCAGTCTTGGCATACTGTTTGAGCTCATAGAATGTGTGCTCATACTGGTCTACTGTCATACCATACTGAGGCAAGGCGTAGAACTCATCTCCTTGAGTCTCCCTCCACTGGGGTGAGAGAAATCGTGCCCCGAATCTCTCCAAAAATAACTCCCATGTTACGGTGTTAATGCACACACCGATCTTCTCCTCCTCTAATCTCCACCAAATCGAAGCAAAACTATTGAGATGCATAATAGCACATCTTGCCTTGGTGTTGCTACTATATGGAAACATAGCGAAACACCAGTCCAAACTAATGAGCCAGGTCTCTGCCTCAAGACCGGTACCCATACCATCAAAGTAAGGAGGGTTGGACCTCATCAAGTCCTTTATGTGACCCAAAGAAGGTGGATCTCGGTCAGCTAGAATCTCCCTCCTCCTGGGTGATCTCTCCCTCTCTCTCTCTCCTCTAGAACCTTTTGATGCAACTCCTCAACCTGAGCATGAATAGGCTGATCAACCTCAGGCTTGTGGCCTAGCCTAGCCAGAACCTCCTGAAACATCTCTCTCAACTCATCCCTTTTGGGAACCTGCTCTCCTGCATGCTGAGTATCCTGATGAACTGACTATTCTGGCTCAACACTCACATGAGTGGGTGGTGGTGAAGGACTATGACGGTCAGAACCATGGCCCCATCCTCCACCTCTACCTCCCTTGTGGCCACCGTATGACCACCTCCCCTAGCTTTCCTAGCCATGACCTAGCACCACAAAAGAGAAAATGGTTCATATCTACGACAAGGATAAGACAAGAGAAACACAAACATTAAGACCTAAGTAAAAAGGTCAACTGAAAGGCTCACTACAAACCCAGAGTACCTAGTGTTGAAACATGAGCTCTGATACCAAATGTAATGCCCCACTAGGAACCCAAAAGGAAAACAACACAACTAGGAAACTAAAGGGTGAAGTAATTTTTTTTTTTAAGATTAAGTGCATCAATTATAACAATTACATGTTTAATAACATAGCAGAAGTCTAACACATGATTTCCTAAGGGTTACCAACGAAGATTACTTCACAAATAATATTAACACCACAATTAATCCAATTGTCCATTTTAATTAGGTAAATTAAATGCTTAAGATAAAACCTACACATACATCTAAATTCCATAATGAGAGAATCAAAGTATTCCAATGCATTTATTTATCCATAAACCATTTATACAAAAGATTAAAGCAACTTAATTAACCTACATTCCACTGATATAATATTACAATATCCATAAATACATGGCTTCCAAAAATACCATGGAATCCAAAAGTTACAATATCAACACCATTGTGTTTCACACAATATTATATTTGAATATGCATGAGCTCTTATGTGGCTACATTTTTAAGTAAACTAAATAGTCATCATAAAACAAAAAATTCTTCTATAACCCACAAGAGAATATTTACCTATGTAATGTACGTAGATCATTGCTAAATTATTGTTGTGATATGCACATGATCCATTAGAAATTAAAAAGAAAATAAAATCATTGAGTAGACTCTATAACACTATCATTATAAGAAATTACTACAACCTACTTTGAGGAAATACCAAAGTAAAAATAAAAGAAGTAGATAGGAGAAAGAAATGATAATTTGCATGTTACAAAAAATAATAAAGCTTTGGCTACTCAATAATGTATGACTTGGAAAAAGCTTTAAACTACTAAATCTCTATGCAAGATGAGAATAGCCACAAGATTATTATTGTGAACAACAAACCCAAAATGGTATTGTGTGTGTGTGTGCATATATGTATATATGTGTGTGTGTGTGTGTGTGTGTGTGTGTGTACATGTATATGTATATGTATATATATGTATGTATGTACATATATATATATGTACATACATACATATATATACATATACATGTACATATACATATACATATATACATACATATATATGTATATGTATATATGCATATACATATATATATGTATATGTATATATGCATATACATATATATATATACATACATATATATATACATATATTTATATACATATACATATATATAAATATATATATATGTATGTATGTATGTATGTATGTATGTGTGTGTGTATGTATATGCATATGTATATATATACATATACATACATGTATGTATGTGTGTATGTATGTATGTATTGTAGTGTCGTAAATTGTACACCCTTGCTAGGGTGGTACAATTTCACACTTAGGTTAGCACCTGCCTTAGTGTGTTTGCATCTTGCATTATTATTTCCATTTATGCATTTAAGTAGTTAATCTAGTTAAATCCAAAGTCATATTTCATCACTTCACACATTATAAAATTGGGCCCTTTACCCTAAGTGCACCCCTTTTTATTTTATTCCTCCAATAAATCATTTTATCATAAACCCTAATTATGTCCTATTTTGACCTTTAAGGCTTGATTTTGCCTATCAAAACAACTTGAAATCAGTTGTAACTTTGGTATTCACTCTAATATCATTATATCTAATATCCCTGAAGATTTGGTTAAAAGTTGATCAGACCATGTGCATTCTCGCCATGGTCCTCAAATTTTTTCCCAAAATTTTAGGAGCACAATTCTTTGATATTATAATGCTTAACCCCAAAAGATTCATGGGAAATTCAATTCCTAGGTTGGCCTAAAGGAGAAATTAAGTCAAAATTATGATCTAGGGTTTCATACATAAGAGCTCTCTTTCTTCATTTGAAGCTAACTAAGAGCTATCTAATCTAAGGAGATTTTAGAAAAGTAAGCATAAGGAGCCTTCTATGTAGTCAAATAGAGGCCTATGTGGATTCTTCAAGAACATTCAAGAACATTCAACAATATTTCATCAAACATTCATCATCAATTAGGAGCCTTGAAGACATTGAAGAATAATAGGAGATCTAATGGCAATATCTCTCCCTTGGAGATGGGTATGATTTCATGTTATTTTCATGCTTCGTATTTTCTTCTTTACATAAATTTTCATATTTAAATTTATGCTTTAGATCATTCAACATATTTTCTTTGAAGCATTGTTATTTACATTCACATTTACATCTAGGTTTTACTCTCATGCGTAGGGTAGTTGTAGTTTCTTTCATTTTAGGATCTTGCATACACAGAAGGTTCTAGCAAAGATATATCTAGTACATTATTAGCTATTTGCCAAGGTGAAAATCACCAACACAGGGGTTTGAATAAGGAAAAACCATATATAGCCACCCAAACCTTCCCTTTTTAGTTGCAGATGTAGAAATAAGTACCCAAAGGCACTTTCAACTCAGCAAAAGACACAAGAACCACCTAGAATCTTCAAATGTTCCCTAATCTGCCTGGGATAGGGGTGTGGCACCATGGTATTTCCTAGGACAGTGGCATGGCACCATGGCCCCCCTGCTTTTCAGTGAAAATTGATAGGTTGCAACTTCAGGATCTCAGATTTGCAGTCTTTCAATTGCAGCCTGTTGTTTGCAAAAATAAGACAGTGGCATGGCACCCTGGTCCAAGTTAGTTTGGGTTCATTTTCAGAATTAGGTACACATCTAGAATCCTCCCCTTTCATTCTTTTAGTATCTTAGTTTCATATCTATAGTTTGTTCAATTTTGAGTTCATTTATGCTTCATTCTTCATCTCTTAGCCTAGTTGATCATCCAAACCCTAGTTTTTCTCATCATTTACAACAAGAGGAATAGAAATCCTAAGAGGTAATAATTGGCTCTCTCTTTCTCACAAGAAGTATCCAAAGTTAGCTATCACCCTAGGCTCTTTTGTATTCCCAATGTGCTGGCAAAAGTAGGATTAGGTCCTAGTCACTCGATCTTGCTTTTCCCACCTCCACATTTTGGTGAACCTGATGTGAGTCCAAACTTATTTAATTTTGATTTATGTTCTTCGATCTCAGTTTTTTTAATTTCAAATTCAAATTTACATTTACAATTTTTAATTCCTTGCAAATTTCAAAATTTAGAGGTTAATTTTGTTAAAACTCTATTTTTTCAATTCAAAATTGAACTTGTGGATAGCTTGATTTGGATCATTAATTTCAGATCTGATTTAGGAACACATTTCACTCATAAATTTAATTTTCTAAATCAAGATTTAGAGTGATTGCATTGGTTAAAATTGAATATTTCCTTCTATTTTGTATATGTTATCATTTGAATGAGGAATTTTTTTGTCATGATGCATTCATTTCCTAAATGTGATAATGGGCTATCTTCCCTTGTTTCAACTTTTCCATCTCTTAAAGAACCTCTTCCTATCTATCAAAAAAATTTAGTGCCTAAAAGAGTTGTTACCAACTACTTCAAAACTCTCCCATGCTCTGAGGATGAAGATTTGAAGAGTGATCTTGACAATTCTCCTAAAATGTGCCTTTCACTTCTAGCTATCTTAGAGGAAGAGGATGATATAATAAACACCTTTCTTAATGTTACCTTACCTTCCCTACATGATTCCTCTCTAAGTAAAAAGGTATGGATGGACATTGACTTAGCTTCTCCTAAATTTGGTTTTATCAATGGGGGCATGTTAGTACAACAAGAGGTTATGAGCACTTATTGTGAAGATCTCCTTCCTAAGCATGAACCTTTGGAGAAAGATGTTCATCTCCCTCCTAAAGATTACTCCCCTCATGAGGATCATTTTATGTAAGAAGATGGTATTGTCCCTACTTTCCTAGTGATGACATCTCTTCTTTTGATTTCAACAAAATCCCCACTAGAGATGATGCATTAATGAGAAATGTTTTCCCTTATCCTAAAGCTTGTCTTATCCCTAAAGATGCCTTAGAGAAAGAAGATGAAACCATAATCAATTTCCTTAATGCTCTCTCCCCTAAAGATCCCATTGAACACATTTTGAGGCAAGAAGATGATATAAACACATGTATTGATGCTCTCCTTCCCAAGGATGAAGGATTAATAAATAATATTATTCCTTCTCCCAAAATTTGCAAGAGCAGTAAGGACATCTTTGTGTAAGATATTTTTAATTATACTTTCTTCAATGACCTCACTATTTTGGATGAACCATTAGAAGAAGGTTTTGATTATTCTCTCCCCCATGAGAGAACCCTATCCAAAGAGGATGAAACCATGATTGATAACTCCCTTGATAGCATCTCACCTTCCATAAATCTCAATCATTATCCCTCTAAAAGTAAGGTATCTCCCTCTCCTCAACTTGGTTCTACTCATAAGGATACCCTAGTTCAAGGTAATATTGTTGACATATCTTTCAAAGAACTCCCTCTTAAAGGTGAGACTTTGAAGAGTAATGTTGATCCTTCTCCTAGAGAGTTTATTCCCCATATATATCCTTTACTGATAGAGGATGATATGACCTTTCCTACTAATACTTTTCCTCCTAAAACATCAATGCCTACTCCTATTCTCTCTCCTAAAATTGATCTTATTTGTGATAACATTTATTGCAAGGAGAGACTATCAAGAATTATTCCAACAATCTTGTTCATTCTTCTTCTAAGGACACCTTTTATATTACCAAACCATGTTCAATCAATTTTATACATGTGAATGAAACAACTAATAAACCCCTCTTCACAGCTCAAGGTGATTTTCCTTCTCAAAATTCCCCATGTAAGCCTATCTTAGCGGTTCAAGGTGGTTATGTTAATAATTATTTTTTCACTCCTAATTAAGATATTATTAATTTGCAAGGAGGTTATCCTACTAAGAGCCCTTATGAGTATGATAAGAAAACCACTAGAGAGAGTTATCATGTGGTTTCTCATATCTACAACACAAGAAACAATAGGAAACTTGGTCCTCCTCTAGTTATCCCAACTTCATTTCCTCCCTCTCAACCTATTCTTCCACAAGCACCTCACATATCAAATTTTAGCAAGGAGTATGATCTCATTGAACAACTTAAGGCCATTCTTGCTAAGATTTCTATTTGGGATTTGGTTCAAACTTCACCTTCTTATCATGGTATGTTACAAGATGCTTTGAAAAAGCTAGATGTCCCACCTATAGTGACACCTAATAAAATGTCCACTTTGATTTATCCTACAAACAAATCCAAAGCTCAAATTTTATTCACACAAGATGAGTTACCTTCTAAAATCCAAAATCAATATGATCCTCTTATGATTGTGGTTATTATCCATGATAGTGCTATAAGATGAACCCTTTTGGACAATGGGTCTAGCCTTAATTTTTATGTTGTAGACTTATTGGGTAAGATTAAAGTAGATCATGCTCTGATCAAACCTTCTTCTCTTACTATTATAGGTTTTGATAATGTGGCTAAACAATGTCTAGGTGTCATAAACTTGCCTCTTAATGTAGGTCATGTTGTGTTACCTAGACCTATTCACGTTATGCCTGGTAATTTGACATATAACCTTCTAATAGGGAGACCTTGGATTCATAGCATGCAAGTTGTCCCCTCAACTTTTCATATCCAAGTCAAAATCATTTATAACAATACAACATACACCTTATTAGCTGATATCAAACTTCAAGAACAATTAAAATCTGGATCTTCTTCAACTACTTCCCATTCTTCTTAAAATCCTTCTTCTTCTTCAAATACATCTATTTCCTTTAATGATGTGGTTTCTTCTAGTACTCTTGTTTCTTCTACTCAATTGAAATCTCCTCCCAAGGATATATTTTCTCCCAAAGAAGTGCTCGTAGATGATGATTGGGGATCTCTAGAGTTTAACCCTACTTTTATAGGAGAATATAGGGTACCTTGTAATGGATTTAAGATTGAGAAGGAGAAATATAAGGAGGAACCTAAAGAGCAACCCATTTTGTCTAAACAACTAAGTAACCACTTTGTGGCTACTTCTAATTTGAACGATTCTTCAAATCCTTTTTCTAATTCATATAGCACTAAGACCTATGGGGCATCACCATCTCCTTCTCATTTGGCATCCCTTTATGGTCCTGGTTTTCACATTTTAGCTAAGAGTGGCTATGATGGCAATGGTTGTGGCAGAAAATGAACAAGGAATTAAAATTCCTTTAGAACATAATACACATGAAGCTTCATTTGGACTTGGATGTGATCCTTCTAAGCCCACCAAATCATATTAAAGACCATCTCTCAATGTGAATTTTATATTTAGTAGTTATGATAACCTCACCTCGATTAAATCATCTTCTACTTCTTTCAATAGTTATCCCCCTCATAAGGAAATCTTGGTGATGAACAAATCTCTTTATGAATCTCCTCAAGAGATCTCTAATCCCACTTATAAGGCTTTATCTTCTATTCATTTTAAAATCCTTTCTTCTAGGAATAAGGCTCTAATGAGTTATACTTACCTCTCTCCTAATATTTCTTGTGTTCAAGAGAAGTATGACTTAGTGGCCTATTCTTCTCGTATAAAATTTTCACTTTCTAAATAATTTTTAATATTCATCATCTTATACATGTTTTTAATCTTACTTATAGTAGAGAATTTAACATGTCATATTCAAATACCTCATTCAATCTATAGTGTCTTTAAATAACATTAATGTCTATTATGTTTCTCATCATTATCTGACATTGGTAGCTCACTTACTGGGGGCTCATTGTCATTCATGATGGTACAATTTCATGTGCAATCATACCTTTGGAAGCAACATAATAGCCTATTTCTATCCCATCTCTTCTCCCTATATATATGGGGGGCAAGAGTGATTTCAAACATCTCTCCTTCTTAAGATTAAAATTTCCCCTTTGTGAAGTAGTGTCTTCTATAAGGATTTCTTATTGATTGTAAATGTGTATTCATATTTGAACTCCTTCCCTCATATTGGAACAAGCATCCCTAATGGGGATCTTAGTACGTATCATTGATTGGGACCTTCTCCTTGGTGTTGGAAGTCTTTAATCATTCATCAATTTCTTTTCTTCATTGAGCAATATCTTTTAAAATAAACCCTTCTATTTTGTGCACATGCATATCTCTGATGAGGATATCTTGTCTTCTTTAAGAAGAGTGTTGTTATAAATAATCTCTCTTTGATGCCATCTCAATCCTCTTCTCTTTTTAAATCTCTTGCATTCATTCATTATAGAAGATGTTATATTTGTCTAAGACAACTCCTCTGATGGTATGATGAAAGAATAAGTATGCAATTGAGGGGGGGTGAATCAATAAATATGAAAACTGATACAAACTTTCCCAATGTCAATATCAATCACACAAAGTAAACTTATCAATGAAATATCTCTGTCAAGATAAAAAATCATAATAAAACCGGTTGACTGTTATAGCAACTTAGCAATGAACAACTTTAAACTTGTAAACATCAAATGGTTTATCATATGTCAATAGACTTCATTTCTCAATGATTCCAATTATCATGCCTTATCAGAATAGTTAAGCAGTTAATCAAATCAGCCATAAGATCATAACCACAAAAACATTCACCACATGACACAAATATTTTTGATGTGGAAACCCAAATGGGAAAAAACCACAATGAGATGAGATACACAAGATAACTATTTGAACTCTTTTGAAGTTCACTCAGTTAGGAGCCATGCTTGTTAAAGCTTTACAAAAGTCCTATTAAGAACTAATCCTATTAAGAATCACCCGGTTAAGGGATTGACTACAAATGCCTTGTTAGAAGCAAGTACCCTATTAGGAGTAACTTGGGTAGAGGATTTGAGAGTCCAAGCTAATGGATCACCTTGTTAGAGGATTTAAGAAGTAACCAAGCTTGTTAGAGCTTACCCGATTAAGAGATTTTACTTCTGCTGTAGTTCTTAGAAAACAACAGGATTTTGCTTGATTTGTCTGAATAACACTACACTTGCTTGATTGGATCCTTTTAATCTTCTATCTTCCTTTACTCAAACTGTAGATTCATTATCCCGTTTGGCAACCACACACTCAACTAATTTGTGGCAACAAATTTAACAAAACAACTTCATCGACCTTATAACAAATCAATTAGGTTAGTAATACAACAAAAACCTAATTCTCTCATAGAGATTACAAACAAGTCAGTTCAGGTATGGTCGTTGGATCTACATAGCAATATCTACATATAAATCAAGAAAACCTCAACCGCTCCTTGATCACCACTTCATCGGACTTAGTAACTCATCACACACTTTGCATTAGATGCAATACACTTTGCTCATTCCTTAGATAGAAACACACCAAAACATTTTGAACTTGTCTTTATACAATGACCATATGTGTAGTACGCCTCCTTGATTGAACTTGTTATACTCGTATTTTACTATTGTTTACTTTTAGTGGATACATTACCATTATGTGTTATTCAGACTTATATGCCATTATTTCATGCTTTATCTGGATATGGGATGCATACTTTATTTACAGTATTTCAGTACTTATGATTTGTGGTATTTTTTGGATTATTGTTATGTACTAACACTTTAATTTATCTATGCAATGTGTAATTATATGTTGCATGTTTGTGAGTGTATTGGATGCAAGGGGATGATTTTCCTTCACTCACTCTGGTGAGACAGGGAACGTCATGATTCTCCTTCGTCAGTGTGCATGTCGTGTATTCTATATTTGTATATATGCATGTGTGGTTCGATGATGCAAGACATTGTAGGTACAAGTACCGGGTAGGTACTGGGTATCACCTCCACCTGGCTTCATAGGTCTGAGCGTGCCTTATTTGTGTGATGGGAGTGGAGGAGATAGTGGTTGACCCTATTTTTACCCTAGTTACACTCTTATAAGTGTCGTTAGTTGGTTGTCTTTTCTGTATGTTTGACCTTCAAGTTTCATTTGTTTGACTTTTTCAGAGTCTTTTTTTGGGTCTTCTTGGTTTGTGTGCCCTAGTAGATTAGATTAATTATTTGAGTTTATGGCATCACTTTATAGTTAGCATATTTAATTTATGAATTATAATGCTTTAGTGATTATGAATTTAATTAATTAAGTGAAGTGATTAAATTTAGTTGCAAATTACATTAATTTAGAAATATAATTTTATTTAAATTTAGTAGAAAATAAATTAATTGCATTTATTATTCTCTAGATTTTCAAAATAAAATTTCTTTCCTTAATTAGTTTGCAAATTGCATTATTTTAGAAATATAATTTTATTTAAACTTTAGTGGGAAAATAAATAAAATTAAATGCATTTATTGTTCTCTAGATTTTAAAAATAAACTAGAAATAAATAAAATAAAGTTAATTTACTTTCCTTAAATATTTTTTTTAGAAAGTTAATTAAATGGGCATGAAAAAAGAAAAAAAAGAAGGAAAGTAATGATTTTTGGGAAATTGCATTTTCATTTGCTTTTTGTGGAAATTAGAAAATAAAATAAAATCTTTTTAGTTTTAAATAGAAGATTGTATTTTGGAGAGGAAAATATTTTCAACCTAAAAAGTTTAGGTTAAATATATTTTTCTAAATTATTTTTGGGAGTTCATAGGAAGGAGGTGCCAGTCTGTGGGAAGAAATTCTTAAAATTTCTTGGATGCATGTTGGGGAAATAAGGATCTGGATGGAAGGATTGGCACAGATATCTAGTTGCATGAGCTCTTCCTCAAGATCTTCCAGGAAAGCTTCCAAGGTTGGATAACTTCTGCCTATTTATTTAATTTTTTATATTAGCTCAAATATTCTTCCTCTCTTTGTAGTTTCTAGTGTGTATTTGTAAAAAAATTAAATAAAATATGGATGTGTCTTCCATTTCTGGTTGAGTTTTGATTTTGTTTATGATTAAATGTTTTGTTTTCAAGTTTAAATCATAGGGTTTATGCTGGCAAAATTTTGCTAGAATTACCCTCTTGTGGTTCTAGCCTATGTTTTCTTCTGGTAGCTTATTTTACTGAAATGAGGAATAGAGTTATATTTCCCTTTCCATTCTTTTGTTGCCAGATTTATTTGGAAAGGTTCAACCAATTTGGCTCTATTGATTTTGGGTTAAAACTTTTCTGGTTTTTACCAGTCTCTGTTTGTCATAGAAAGATTTGAAATTTGTTTTGGGTAATTGTTATTTTTTTTAAAACAGTGAATAATATTCTTTTTATAGTTTAAAAGGAATTAGTTTGTAATTTTTTTATTTAGTTCACTACTCTGTTGTTGAGCAGTTAAAATTGTGTTTAGAAATTATATTGGTTTTTTTTTTTTAATTTTTTTAAAGTTTTAATAGTTTTTGTTATTTTAAAAGTGTATTGTAAATTATAATTTTTTATTAAATTAAAAAAAAATTGGGGTAGTAGCATGCTACCGTATGGTAGCAGTACTACCGTAGGGTAGCAGGGCTACCTTATGGGTAGCATGCTACCATAGGGTAGAAAAACTACCCAGGCAAACAATTAATTTGCCTTCCCTGTCACATGCCCCCAGAATGTTAGGATTTGGGTTTCCTGCCTCCAGTAAATTTATGATTCGAAATTCATTTTTATGTTAATATATATATATATATATGTGTGTGTGTGTGTGTGTGTGTGTGTGTTTAAACTATGGCATTTTATTATGTGGGAATTAAACAATATTGAGGAAATTAGTGTATATATATATATATATTAATATGAATATATTTATATGATATATATTCGATGAATATATACTCATATACATATATTATATTATCATATATATATAATTAACTCGAAATTTAGTTTATCTTTAGAAAAGCATATATTTAGATTCTTTTATTATTTAATCATGAATATATGTTAGGGGATTAATTTTTATGTGGTTAAATTTAGCATTATTGGACAAATGACAACTCAACTATTCTTTTATCAATAAAAGATGTAATTTCTATTTTTTTAGAATATCTATATTTGCAAGTATTTAGTTCTTTTTATTGTTTTAAAAAGATTTCCTGTTATAGGATCTTTAGTTTAAATGGCTGTTCTGGTAAAAGCATATTTACATTGCAATTCTGATTTTGAGTTGTTGTCATGTTGTAATGGTTGTTAATACCCCTTGGTTAGATGTTGTTGTGTAACCCTGTTGATGTGAGCCATTGTGTGTTTTCTTCCAAATGATAAATCCTGGGTTATGGATTTGTGTATCCTTCATCTATAGTTTTGTCAGGATTAGATATGGCTGTCAGTTTCACCATAGAGTCCTCATAGAGAGACCATTCCTGTTAGTGTTCTATGAGAGAGAGTGGCTTTCGAGCAGGGGCCACACCCAAAGTGGATGGTAGGATAGCCTCTCGAAAGTTAGTTAAGAAGTGATAACCTAATAATTGATTAGGCGTGGGTAGCTGAAATATTAAATTAAGATAATGTTCCTCACACATGGTTGAGTGCTTGTATAGGCTCAGGATGTTGTGAGAAGGTATAGAATGGCAAACCTACCACCTTGTCTTCACAAAGGGATTGGTAGGGTCTGCATGAGGCTTAGATGGAGTCAGGGGTTCAAGAGAGGTTACCAGGATAACCCAGTATGGGGGTCGGGACCTTTGGAGGCCTACCTAGGGTAACCACCTTAGTCCATGCGATGACACTCTCTCCTTAAGGTCACTAGTGTTTGTGAATTGAGTCACATGGGTTTTGTGGAGTCATGTTGTACTATCATACTTGTATTGTTTGCTTGCTTGAGGGTCTGCTGCTATCTCCTAGCACGGTGGGGTGGTTCCATATTGGGATCACATGGTCGGGTGGTAGTGCCACTTCCCATCAGATATCCTTGTTCATACCTTCATGCGAGGATTGGCTTCGCTGGTGTTTTTGGGCTCATTATTCATGTCCTATCTCATGTTCATGATTCATGTACCCGCTCATGTTCATGATTATTATACTTGAGTCCATGTGACCATTGTATCAGTAAACTATGTAACCTTGGCATTGTAACCTATGTATTTCATTTGTACTATTGGAAGCCATGTAATTATTGAATATTGTAGTCTTAATTCAATGGAATGTATGTTATTTCAGTTATCTTCCTTTTTATGTGTAAATGACTTATTGAAAGTAAATATATTGTAACACTTTAAATCTTTCAATATGGAATTCAATTTTATAACAATAGTTTAATTAATTGCAATTGAGTTTCCCTAATTAGATGGATAATTGGACTAACCTTTTGAAGTTGTTTTAGTTTCGAAGTAAGATTCATTGGTAACCCTTAGGAAATCATGTGTTAGACTTCCACTATGTTAATAAATATGTAATGTGATAATTAATGCACTTAAATCCTAAAAAAAATAAAATTATTTCACCTTTTAGTTGCCTAGTTGTGTTGTTTTTCTTTAGGGTTCCTGCTGAGGCATTAAAATACATGTTACCATCATTACCGCTCATCATTAGATCATAAACCAACATAACCAATTCAACAACCTTAATCAGTTAGGGTTTAACAAAAACAACTGGCAGGGTTTACCGGTTACATTACATAGATAGGGTTTAACCTTTTGTACCAATTATCTATTTAACTCACAATCTTACATACCGGTTTACAATGTCTTCCACAAAGCTCTTCCTATCGGTTACAAGACAATATCAAGAATAATAGTAATATCAGCAATATCATTAATGGTTAATTGACATCAATGACAACATAACATATCATTAATACAATCTTCATACAAATGCCAACAATCTCCCCCTTTGGCATTGATGGCAATACAAATATCAATGCCATTGATTGCTGTTGTGATTGTGAATAGGAATCTTGGTTTATATTACTAAGTATTCACTATTCTCTCCAAATCTTCAGTTTGTCCCTGTTTCTCCTCCTCATAATCACATAATTCTTCTCCCCCTTTGACAACAATGCCAAATTGAAAGTAAAACATGTAATTTCAAAGTTCACTGTACAAAAACAATAATCTGCAATTTAATGCTCGCCCTGTGGAATAGCTTCCACTACTACACCAATCCTTCTATAAAATTTTGGAAGTGGTTCAGGGACTGATGCAATCAACATCACGCTCAAGTAACCTCATGAAGGGGTACAAGATACTCAAATGTAGTCTTAGGTAGAGGTTTGGTAAAAATATATGCTAGCTGCTCCTTGGTAGAAACATGATCTAAGATAACATCTTTTCTCTACACTTTTTCCCTCAAGAAATGATACTTCAATTCGATGTGCTTGGTTTATGCGTGCAAAACAGGATTCTTGGAAATATTTATGACACTTGTATTATCACATAAAATATTTATGGGTTCTAAAATCTTCATCTCAAAACCTTCCAAAATGTGCCTCATCCAAAAAGCCTATGTGCAATTCATATAAGCTGCAACATACTTAGCTTTAGCAGTAGATTGTGAAGTACAACTTTGCTTCTTACTACTCCATGAAACAAGTCTTCCTCCAAGAAAGAATGCTCCACTGGTTGTTCTTTTCCAGTCATCAATATTTCCACATGGATACCATAATCCATAGTCAACATTACCTTTTAGGTATCTAAAAATTCTCTTGGTTGCTATCAGATGTGTTTCCTTAGGATTCTTCTAGAATCTAGCAACTATGCCAACCACATGGGCTATATCCGTTCTAGTGTGAACAACATAGTGCAATTTTCCAATCATTGACATGTATTCCTTCTCATCAATAGACTTAGATTCATCCTCCTTAGACAACTTACAACCTGTAACCATTGGTGTCCCAACTAGTTTACAATCACTCATGCCAAATGTCTTCAAGACCTCTTTCACATACTTAGACTGTGTAATGAAAATACCATTCTTCATTTGATGTATCTGCAAGCCTATGAAATTTTTTGTTTCCCCTAATAAAGACATTTCAAATGCATTTTTTAGTTCATCTGCAAAACTATTTCTCATGACATCATTACCTCCAAATATGATATCATCAACAAATACTTCATTGACTAGTATTTCATCTCCTTCAGACTTGAGATATATGTTACTATCATCATTGGTTCTCAAAAAGCCTATCTTCATTAGATGTGTATGAAGCCTTTCATACCATGCTCTGGGTGCCTGCTTTAATCCATATAAAGCCTTATGCAATCTGCATAACCATCTGGTTGCTCTATATATACTTCTTCCAATATTGCATTGAAAAATACAGACTTAACATCCATCTGGAATACCTTGAACTTCTTATGGGCTACAAATGCAAGTAAATTTCTGACACCTTCCAGTCTTGCTACTGGTGTAGAAGTTTCGCCATAACCTTCTCCTTCTTCTTGTGCATAACACTTGCAAACCAACCTATCCTTATTGTGAACTACAACACCATCTTCATTCAACTTGTTCCTAAATACCCATTTAGTACCTATAACATTCTTATTTACCGGTCGGGGTACTAGGGTCCAAGTGTTGTTCTTCTCAATTTGATCTAATTCCTCCTCCATAGGTTTAACCCAATGATCATCACTAAATGCCTCCTTAGTAGTTCTTGGTTCAATGGTGAAGATCATGCAAGAGTTCTGTCTTATTCTCCTTCCGGTTAGTACTCTAGCATCCTTCTCCCCAATAATCTATTTAGGACTGTGATTCAGTCTCACATATCTAGGAATAACATGATCATTATCTTTAGGTTCAACTTCATCATTATCATCATCTTTTGAATTTATTTGTTCCAGTTGAACAAGTGCATCAAAATTTGCTTTGCCAGTTTCACATTTCATAGTTTTTGGTTCCAAATTCAAAATGCAAGGATCTTCATCCTTCTTTTCCAAACTGATTTCCTTTGAAACTTCAGGACATTCATCCACTCAAACATCAACACTCTCAACAATTCTCTGTATCCGGTTGTTAAAATACATGTAGGCCTTACTCTTGGTGGAATAACCAAGAAATATGCCTTCATCACTCTTGGCCTCAAATTTGATAATGTAATCACCTCTCTTGCTAAAACATTTTCTTCCAAATATCTTAAAATAGATAACATTAGGTGATCTTCCATACCAATATTCATAATGAGTCTTGTCCTTACCTCTTTTCACCAAAACTTGGTTCATAGTGTAGAAAGTTGTGCCTATAGCTTCTCTCCAAAAGTTTTTCGCTACACATCCTTGTATCAACATTATCTGAGAAGCTTCAACAATTGACTAGTTGTTCCTCTCCATGATACCATTCTGCTGTGGTGTCCTTGCTGCAGAAAGATGCCATTTGTTGACGTTCTCATCACAATACCTAGTGAATTCCTCAATAGTAATCTCACCGCCTTGATCTGTTCTCAGACATTTTATCTTTTTGTCGCTCTCTTTCTCAGCTAAGGCCCCAAATCCCTTGAACTTACCAAAAGCTTCAGTCTTATCCTTCAAGAATGTGACCCACATCATCCTTGAGCTATCATCGGTCACCTTGAATGATTTTTGTTCTTATTGGTCCACAAAGATCGGTATGAACCAAATCTAACAAACGCTCTGCTAAGAAGGATTTTCTCTTGAAATTTGAAGAATTCATCTTTCCTAACTGACATTCTTTGCAAAGAGAATTAATGGGTTTGTCTAACTAAGGCAAACCTCTCACTATCTTGGACTTACTCATTTTAAAAATGTTATCAAAGTTTATATGACAAAATATTCTATGCCAAATTCAGCTATCATTATTTTTGCAATTAAATGGTTACTAACTTTAGGATTAAGATGAAATAGGTTACCTTTAGTTTGCTTATGGGTTGCAATCAATTAACCTTTGTTGTCAAAGATTTTGCACATACCATTTTTAAACTCCAGTGGGTATCCTTTGTCATTGAGGTGTGCCACACTCAAAAGATTTTTCTTAGACCTTCAACCTAGTAGACATCGTCAGCACTGCTCTTCCCATTAAGAGAAATAACTCCCTTACCTTTAACCATGCAGGGTGAGTCATTGCCAAATCTTACAATAGCGCCATCAAATTCCTTCAAGAAAATAAATTTGCTCCGATCACCGGTCATATGATGTGAACAACCACTATCAATGATCCAATCATCAAAGTTATCAATCGTAGACACTAATGCCTTCTGGTCTGATATCTCTTCCTTAATAGCTACAAACACAATATCTTCACTAGCATCACCATCAGATTCTTCATCAGTGATACCACTATCAATAGCAATAAGACAATCTCTCTTGCCTTTACTCTTATACTTCTTAAATTTCTCTTTCTTGTGTTCATTTTCACCATTAGGATAGTTAGCAGCTATGTGGTCAATCTTGTTGCATGTAAAACATTTTAAAGGTAATTTACCTTTGTATTTTCCAGAGCCTCTAGGCAACCGCTTTGCCAATAATGCTTCAAGCTCCACTAAACTGTCTTCATCATCACAATCTCTACTGGATCTAGATTCATAACCATGACTAGTATCTCTATTTTTTCTCATAAATGGGTTAGAGACAAAAGGTTTGAATGTAGATTCTAAATTTTGTACACTACCGTCATAACCATTTAATTCAAAAGCAGTAAGTTTGCCAATGATGGAGTCAAGAGTTACCTTAGTCTTGTCTATGGATTTTAGCTCTTGAATAGCTACAGCTCGGATATGTTGGCATTTTGGCATTAAGTTGTCATTGATTTCAATCAGTTTGGTAATGACACCGGTAGGATGGCTATTCTCATGAAAGTGATCAGACTGAAGGCAAGGAAAGTTTACCTATAAGGCATAAACCAAGATGATGGCTAAATACTAGCATGATGGTGGACCACTAGTAAGGCAACAAACCTATCTGGAAGATGACTTCCTGTTTATGATGAAGAGGTGGAATACTAAAGAAATCACAAACCACCAGAGGTGAAGATGGGTTGTTGGTATAGTGTACTCTACTGGTTAGTAGAAGAAGAAGGTTCTATCGGTAAAGGGATGTACTGGTATGAGTTTTTTAAATGATCAGGTATGAACCGACTATGTGTCACTGAGCCATGTGTTGATTGTTGTGATGCCATGTGGAGTTGAGGTGGCAAACATGTTGTGGTCGGTGAAGCCTCCATAGATATGGTTGTTGAAATAGATAATCAACATTAATGAGACAACCACAAATCATGGGTTCATGACTATCTGTTGCAGCTCGAGGAGGAAAGAATATCAGAGGAAGATTAGGGAGCAATTAGTACTTGCACCAATGAAAAGGAAATCTGATTGCAAGAAGATTGTGAAAAGGAAATAGCCAAACATGTTTTATGTGCTGATGGATTTCAAGGTAGGAAATCAAGTACGTGATTGTTATCTTTAGCATATGTGCATTGGGGAATGGAAAATATGTACAGATGGATCTCTGGAGTACAGGTGATCAATCCAAGATAGATTGGATCAGATCTCATGCAGATCATTCTAGGAACAGGAAACCCTAGCCACTTTAAATTTGAATTGTTTTTTGGCACAAAACCATGGTATAAAGAGATGAGCTCAAGACAAAGCAAGATGATACTACAGAGAATTAAAAAAAAGGAGAAGAGAGATTAAGTGTTGAGAAGTTTTTAGCCTTATAATTTATTCTAAGAAAGTTGTAGAATTAGTGAGCAAGCAAATTGGTGAGAGGGTTAATCGACAAGGATTGGGTACCAGTATAAATTTAATTTCAATAGTTCAGCAAACCGGCAAAGTGCAGAAGAGAAAGGCATCATTCAGGAGTAACATAGTGTGTTATGAGACTATGAGAGGGAAAATGGTGATAATTGTAGCCAAGAATCAGAGAAAGTAATCTCACAACTTGTTGTGTGAGATTAGTAGAAGAGAAGATTGTCAACCGACAATGAGTTATTTGATCAAAGAGTTGCAGAATTCATTCGCAACAAGAAAGCCTTAAATGTATTTAAATAGTATTTCAATATACATCACCAAGTTGAAGCTTGGTGCAGGGGTTGGTGCTACTTGGGTTGGTGCCCTAAAAAATAAAGGGTTGGTGCTCCTTGGGTTGGTACCCTAAATCTTTGTAATCTAGTGTTTTTCCTATGAGGCTAGATTGGAGTAGTAGTCTCTAGCAGTTTTTCTCACCGAGGTTTTTCCCATATTGTATTTTCCTCGTACATCTATTGTTGTGAGTTGCATGTGTGTGATTGATCTCTTTAGATTTCCTTCCTTCTTTACTGGTTTGAATATTTAGATTCTCAATTTAGTAGCAAGATTACTAAAGTTGTTTAGAAAGGTCAAAAGCTTAGCAACCACTGATTCACCCCCCCCTCTCAGTGGTAGTCTGTGTTCAACATGATAGTGTAGACTGGTAGTAGGTTTCTCAGTAGCCTACTGATCACTATGGAATCTACCACTTTCCCTCCTGCACTCTTAATTTCATTGACTATTTCTTTTATACTTTGACCATACTGTTGAATATTATCACCTTAAGTCATCCTCATGTCATCAAAATTTCCTCTTAGACTCTCCTCTTTAGCAATCTTAACATGTTCATCACCACTATAATTCTCTTCAAGTTTTTGCCATAGCTCATGTGTAGTCTCTAGACCATGAACATCTACATATTCAACATCAGACAGGGAACTGATAATGGCCTCTAATGCTTGATGATTTTCTTGTTGTTCTTTCTTTAGGTCATCAGTCAAAATCTCAGTGGGTGCAACATATTTAGTATTGACATGTTCCCAATACCAACTTCCAGACTCTTGATGTAATTTTTCATTTTTTTGCTGCATATCCTATAGTTTTCTTTGTTAAACTTTGGACCTTCCTTCTTTACCATGATCTGCAAGATATTTTCCTCAAGCAATTAGGCTTAGATCTTAGAGGACCTGAGACACTCTGATACCAATTGATGGTATGATGAAAGATTATGTATCTGGTAGATTACTGAGAGGCGGGGTGAATTAGTAAATAGAAAAACTGATATAAACTTTCCCAATCTCAATATCAATCACACAAAGTAAACTTATCAATGAAATATCTCTCTCAAGATAAAAACTCATAAGAAAACTGGTTGACTATTACAACAACTTAATAGTAAACAACTTTAAACTTGTAAACATCAAATGCTTTATCATATGTCAACAGACTTCATTTCTCAATGCTTCTGGTTATCATGCCTTATCAAAATAGTTAAGAAACTAATCAAATCAACCATAAGATCATAACCAAAAAAACATTCACCACATGACACAAATATTTTTGACGTGGAAACCCAAATGGGAAAAAACCACGGTGAGATGAGACTCACAAGATAACTATCTGAACTCTTCTGAAGTTCACCCTATTAGGAGCCAAACCTGTTAAAGCTTTACAAAAGTCCTGTTAAGAATCATTCGGTTAAGGGATTGACTACAAATGCATTGTTAGAAGCAGGTACCATGTTAGGAGTAACCTCGGTAGAGGATTTGAGAATCCAAGCTAATGGATCACCTTGTTAGAGGATTTAAGAAGTAACCAAGCTTGTTAGAGCTTACCCGGTTAAGGGATTTAAGTTTTGCTATAATTTTTTATAAAACAACAAGATTTTCCTTGATCTCTCTGAATAGCATTACACTTGCTTGGTCAGATCCTTTTAAGCTTCTATCTGCCTTTAATCAAACTGCAGACTCATTTTTTGGTTCGGCAACCACACACTCAACTAATTTCTGCCAACAATTTTAACAAAACAACTTCATTGACCTTATAAAAAATCAATCAGGTCGATAACACAACAAAAACCTAATTCTCTCATAGAGATTACAAACAAGTTGGTTCAAGTATGACTATTGGATCTACATAGCAATCTCTACACATCAATCAAGAAAACCTCAACCGCTCCTTGATCACCACTTCATCAGACTCAGTAACTCATCACGTGCTTTGCATTAGATGCAATCTAATTTTCTCATTCCCTAGACAAAAACATGCCAAAACATTTTGAACTTGTCTTCATACAATGACCATATGTGTCACCATCATCACGGCTCATCATTAGATCATAAACCAACATAACCAATTCAACAACTTTAATCGGTTAGGGTTTAACAAAAATAACTGGTAGGGTTTAACCTTTTATACCAATTTAACTCACAAACTTACATAACAGTTCACAATATCTTCCACAAAGCTCTTCCTACTGGTTACAAGACAATATCAACAATAATAGTAATATCAGTAATATCATTACTAGTTAATTGACATCAATTACAACATAACATATCATTAGTGCAATCTTCATGAAAATGCCAACATCCTCTTTAAGGTAGATGTCTTTTGAACAAAGATCTCTTTTCCTCCAAGGATCTCCTTTACACTTATATAGCAAGATATCTCTTTTGAACTATCTTATCCTTTCTTGAAGATTATTCCCTCTCTGGCTTGGATTTATGACATTGTTTCATGATGGATATCTTCTTGGTGTCATAGGTACGCATCCTTGTTATAATTGCACACACATGCATGAGGTTGAGTGGAACTAGTAGTGTTCTCACTCTCCTCCCTTACATAGATCACCCAGACAGATTCTGGGGACTAGTTTTCAATGTCCTTCTCTCCATGAATCACCTAGTTTTAGGGGCGAGATGTCCATGGTTCATTTTCTATTCTCATGGATCACCAAAGTGTGTATTCATGCTTTCTATCTCTTCTTCCTTCTCTTTGCATTTGTTTCCATTTGAATATTTCATCTTGTGTTAGAGAGATCTCAAATCCTCACACTCTTCGTTATGTTGGAATTGAGGCTTAGTTATCTTTCTTACCAAATGATTCTCCATTAGTTTTTGATCTTGTATCAAATCTTCTTGTGAGCATTTTTCATCAATATTATTTCACAATTTGATGTGGTAAACATGATACCCTATTTCAACTCACTAAAATTAGCAAGCCGAAATAGGGGGGTATATAGCTACCCTTGAATTTGCATCACCTTCCTTAGCAAGCATTTAGGTGATTTTGTGATTTTACCTAACATGTGTTTTTGTAGGGTGTGGATCCTAACTGTGTACTAGAGATACCGCTGGGGGCTTCATCCAACAACTAGTGGATATATCCTTTTACATGAATGTTTACTTTTCTGTACTTTATCTTGCATATGCACGTAGTGTCATATGACTACTAAAGTGGGGGCTAAATGTAGTGTCATAAATTGTGCACCCTTGCTAGGGTGGTACAATTTCATACTTAGGTTAACACTTGCCTTAGTGTGTTTGCATCTTGCATTATTATTTCCCTTTAATAATTTTAATTAATTAATTTAATTAAATCTAAAGTCATATTTCATTACTTCACACATTATAAAATTGGGCCCTTTACCCTAAGTGTGCCCCTTTTTATTTTATTCCTCCAATAAATCGTTTAATCATAAACCATAATTTTGTCCTATTTCAACCTTTAAGGCCCGATTTTGCATACCAAAATACCTCAAAATCAGCTATAAATTTGGGATTCACTCTAATATCATCATATCTAATGGCCCTGAAAATTTGGTGAAAATTTGGCTGGACCATGTGCGTTCCTACCATGGTCCTCGACTTTTTTCCTGAAATTTCGAGAGCACAATTTTATAATATTATAATGCTTAACCCCCAAAGATTGGTGGTAAATTAAATTCCTTGGTCAGGCTAAAGATGGAATTAAGTCAAAATTAAAATCTAGGGTTTCATACATAAGAGCTCTCTTTCTTCATTTGAAGGCAACTAAGAGCTATCTAATCTAAGGAGTTTTCAGAAAAGCAAGCATAAGGAGCCTTCTATGTAGTGAAAGAGAAGCCTATGTGGAGTCTTCAAAAACATTCAACAACATTTCATCAAGAATTCATCGTCAATTAGGAGGCTTGAAGACATTGAAGAATAATAGGAGATCTAGTGGAAATATCTCTCCCTTGGGGATGGGTATGGTTTCATATTATTTTTATGTCTTTGTATGAGATTCTTTACATAAATTTGCATATTTTCATTTATGCTTTAGATCATTTAACATATTTGGTTTGAATAATTTTTATTTACATTCACATTTACATTTAGGGTTTACTCTCATGCATAGAGTAGCTCTAGTTTCTTTCATTTTAGGATCTTGCATACACACAAGGTTCTAGCACACACATTTTCAGTATATTATTGACTATTTGTGGAGGTTGAAATCACCAAACAGGGGTTTGACTAAGGAAAAACCCTATATAGCCACCCAAACCTTCCCTTTTTAGTTGCAAGTGCAGAAACAAGTACCCGGAGGCACTTTCAGCTCAGCAAAAGGAACAAGAACCACCCAAAATATTTAGATTTTCCCTAATTTGCTGAGGATAGGGGCATGGTACCCTGGTCCTACCCAAGACAATGGCATGGAACCATGTTCCCCCTACTTTTCAGTGAAAATTGATAGGTTGCAGCTTCAGGATCTCATATTTGCAGTCTTTTAGTTGCAGCCTCCTGTTTGCAAAAATAGGACAGTTGCATGGCACCCTAGTCCAGGTCAGTTTTGGTAAATTTGCAGGATTAGGTACACATCCATAATCCTCCCCCTTTCATTCTTTCATTATCTTAGTCTCATATTTGTAGTTTTGTTCAATTTTGAGTTCCTTTATGCTTCATTCTTCATCTCCTAGCCTAGTTGATCATCCAAACCCTAGTTTTTCTCATCATTTGCAACAAGAGGAATAGAAACCCTAGAGGTAGTCTTTTACTCTCTCTTTCTCACAAGAAGTATCCAAAGTGAGTTATCTCCCTATGCTCTTTTGTATTCCCAATGTGTTGGCAAAAGTAGGATTAGGTCCTAGTCACTTGATCTTGCTTTTCCTGCCTCCACACATATATATGTATGCATATACATATATATACATATATATTAATGTATATATATATATGTAAATATATACATTTATACACATATACATATATGTATATATACATACATACATATATATATATATATATATCTATATATATATACATATACACACACATATGCATATATATATATATAAACCTATATACACACATATATACACATATACACACACATATATATATACATATATACATACATATATATGTATATTGTAGAGCCCCTCCCCGATCAAGCCCTAGTTAACATAGTTTGACCATGGTTGACCTTATTAATAGTTTGCATGGATGATTGGTACACTATGTAAAGATGTTATAATTCAATAGGATGGGCTATGATAAATAGATAAATTAGTGAGAAAAGTAATTGAACCATATTATGGAATAATTTTACCTTGCGGCACACATTTTGATGCGTTGCGGATTTAGATCTTTATGATCCAGTGATAGGATAACCTTGATATGATGTATGTCATTTATCTTTGAATTTGCATTACTTCATTATGAGGTTAGAAAACATGGATGCATGCCTTATGAATGATTGAATTTCATGATGATTATGATGATGCCATTGAGTAAATTACTTCATGTGGATTATATTGGATAATTAATAGTTTGATTGTTATGAATTAAATTGTATGCAAAGTGTCTGATTTGTATTCTTTCCATATATTAATATTGCATGTGATTATTTGAGATTATTAATGTGCGAAATGAGATGTGCAGGAAAACTAGTCCATGTGACCATAGAAACTATTTGGAGAATCAAGCTAAACCTATGTGAGTTTGTGAAACCAAGGGTTGTTTATTTGGAGAGACAACACCTTGTGTGTAATGAGTTTTATCTATAAATGTGAATGCCTGAATGTGTGTTTAAATTGTATTTGTTAAATTTGTTAATTCTAAAATAGGACATTGCCATGTGTATTTAAGTATTGTGTATTTTTATGGTGTCACTTGACAATTGTGTTGTGAAGTGAGTTAGCAGTGACATGTCCCTTGGAGGGAATTTGTATAGCCAATGCATTTTTAAAATATCTTAGTATGGTCTCAAAATATTCTTGGATAGAGGGACTTTAGAATGGTCAACTCAAGTTTGACCCGTAGGTAAACTTTGGCTGAGTTTCTAGGGGTCAAACTAACTCTAAAGGTTAGGTTTAGGGCATTTTTGAAGGCCCGTATGTTATACCTATGGGTAAAGGTCAATTTTGACCATGTGACCACTCACATGTCACTATCAAGTCACCTCAAAAGTTGAGTTTTTCAAGATGGATGAAATTCAACTTTTGAGGATTTCTCCTTGGTTAGACAACCTTCCATTTAAGTGATAGTTGCTCTTCCCCACTTCCTCTTACCTTTTTTAGTTGCCATTTTTAGAAAGCGTGTAAGAGGTTGGGAAGACCAACCTATGAGATCTCACATATTTTCCAAGAGGTTGGAAAGATTGAGAAGATTCTACTTAGGGAAGGGATTCAAACTTGGAATTTTGATCACCCACTCTCCAATCTTGGAGACTTAGAGTTTTGTTGGAAATTTGGTTTTAGAAGTTGCATCTTTAAGTTTTGGGAAGAAAAGACTAGTGGATTGGGCAACTCTCCTTCAACTATTGCTCATACCCTTTTCAAGATCAAATGTTGGTTGTGTTTCTTCCTTTCATATTGAATTCCATTTTTAATGTGAAGCTAAGATTGTTTGTGTATTTTGCCTTGTTGTTTACATGATTTGTAGAGTTGAATGTGGCAGCTCCTTCCTTGCATTTATTTTTTTGAGTTATATGATTATTTATGTTATGGGTGTTTCAAGGTCACACTCACCCTTAGGAGGGTAGAGTAGCCTTGGGGGTGAAGGGTTGCTTGACAACCTATGAGTGTAGAGACCCTCTTCTTGTAAGAGAGAGATACACAAGGGTTATGAGACCCCATCTACATTATTTTTATGCTTATGCAAAAGGGGGTCATAAGGGGAGATATGGGATTATAAGCCAAGGGGGATATTAGGTTTGTTTTGGGTCAAGTATGTGACTTAATATGGTTGTATTTTGGTAGCCTTGTAAAGGAATGTGTTAGTCTTTCTTGCAGATCTCCTCTAGGTACTTGGTCCACCTTCACCCCACAAAGTTGGTCATGTAGTGACAAGGTAAATCCTTGGGTTGAGATTTTATGTTTCTTTAAACTTTCCTTGCATGTATAGTTGAGAATGTGTGTAACCCATTTAGCCTTGGTTCTCCTAGCTCGGGGGTGTCTTTTTCTAAGCCTAGGTTGGGAAGTGAGCCTCCATGGTCACAACCTATAAGCTTTATGTGCAGGTTTTCGGTTGGGATAAAGGATTAAGAAAAGACAAGATCGTGTGCATGGTCTCCTATTAGATTCGTTTGGAAGTTCTAAAAATATGTATTAGTATCAAGCCCTCAGTTTTGTAGAAATGTAAGAGAGGCTTGAAGATGTAATTTTTGGTTATTATTGTATAGTAGATCCAAAGAGAAAAGATTTTATATTTACTTGTTATTGTTCATTTCGAAGAAATCAAAGAAGAATTGAGTAGTATTCCTATATTGTTATTTAATATCATGAAATGGAGTAGGAAGTGTAAACTTATTCTCTACTTAAATGTTTATTGAAAAGGAAATATATATATATATATATATATATATATATATATATATATATATATATATATATATATATATATATATATATATATATATAAGATGAAACAATAGATAAATATTTAAATAAAATGCAGTTTATCTCCTTACTCTATTTTATAGTGTAAACTAGCTTAGTATGTATTCTAAACATGTTGTGTTAGATAAATATATTTGCAAATCATTTATTTATTGTGGCATATTCTTTATGTTAAAAGATGCTAGTAGTAACTCTGCAGTAGAAAATAAATATTTAGCTAAAAGTAAAATCAGAGAATTAAAGTTCACATTTAAATCTTGTGATTCAATCAATAAGTACACTAAGTTATATTGCTGGTTAGTCTATAAGGAAATCAAATCATGAATGTTATATAAGGCTATTCTGGAAAATTTTCTATGAAACCTTCTTTTAGAAAATACTTATATATTTTTCTTAAAAATTAAATGTTTTAGTAATAAAGATTATTCTGGAAGATTACAGTGGGTTTTGAGAATACAATTATTTTTAACTTTGTCATTCCTACATAGTTATACATTTATATATGATATATGTATATAAATAATCATTCACAGCTAATAAAAGTAAAAAAATGCATTACATGCAAATAAACATAATGTTGTTGTAGCATGCTAATATGGAAAAACATATATATAAAAAACCAGATATACGAATGTTGTTATTAAACATCAATCTGAGAAAGACACGGTTAAAGAAATAAATAATGAAATATGTCTACATCTACATACATACATACATACATACATACATACATACATACATACATATATATATATATATATACATATACATGTATATATATACATATATATATATATGTATATATATATATATATATATGTATATATATATATATACATGTATATGTATATATATACATGTATATGTATATATATACATGTATATGTATATATATATATATGTATATATACATATATATGCATCATTTAATAAAGTTTTGTTATAGCTTTTTGAGAGTTAGATATATATATATTTTCTGTTGTTTATTCATCTATTTCTTTTTTCTTTTAAACTGAAAAATAAAAAAATAAACAAAAATAAATAAAAATGTATTGAATCTTGGGAATGGGGGAGATGAGCACTCTACCCCACCCCCCGCCATAGAGTTGGTACCCCACAGTGGAGGCTTGGCTACCATTGTGGGTATCCACGGTCAATGACACGACCCCACCGTGGGTATTCACAGTGTGCAGCATCGTCACTATGGGTAACCATAGTGAGCAGCATGGCTGCCACTGTGGGTAACCAGAGTGAGTGGCGTGGCTGCCACTATGGGTTTCCATAGTGGGACAGCTAGCCGCCCTCCACTCCTACTATCTGCTGCTTCCTCCTTCCCCTTTGGCCCCCATTCTTTGGCCTTCACCATCCCTCTTCCATTTCCGAAAACCCTGCAACATAAGAGACCTAAAATAAAAAAATAAAATAAGGGTTTTTTAGACAAAAGATATAAATAGACCTAAAATGCATTTCTCATGGAAACCCTAATCTGATTTAGGGTTAGAGTTAGATAAAGATTATAAGAAATTTAAAAGAAAGAAGAGTGGGGATAGATAGATTGTTGTTAAATTAAAAGGGGAAAAGCTAAATAGGGTTAACCCACATATGTTTGTTTAAAGGAGTATTATATTAAAGGGTTTTGAAATTAAAATAAGTTTTTTTTTTTGGGGGGGGGGTGTGGGGGATTTCTCCATTTATTGCCTGTTTAATTATTATTACTACAAATAATTGTATTAATGTTAACTCAATGAATTTTAAAGTTATTTAAATATTGCCAGAGATTATTATTAGCTCTTAATAAAAATTGAAGATTTATTTGGGCAAATTAATTAATTAATTAATAGAGTTGTGATTACTCTATAGGGTTAAATGAATCAATAAAGTTATGGTAATCATCATTATGGTTGCGTAAATTAAAATCTAATTTGTTGTTTAAACTGTTTAGGAGATTGAGATGAGATTTAAGTCTCCTAATTAAATTAAATAGGTTATCACTCTCTCTAGGATCTCATCCTTAATAACGCATGAGATATCCTTAGTGTGGACAAATTAAGTTATCTCACCTTTTGTACATAGATCATCTAGTATTTAAGTGTTGTTTAAAAATTTTGTTGTTGTATTTTTGCCCAAAAGTTTGGGCATTACATTTTGGTATCAGAGCCCTAGGTTCATACACTAGAGAATGTGGGCTACATTCATAACTTATTTGATCTGAACTATGACTTTAGAATGTAACACCTAGGTGAAAACTTGTGAAATAAGGAAGTGAGACATAAGTGAAATTATTTTTAAAGGATAAACATATATCAATTCACGGGGTTCCAAGGGTCACCAAAATCCCTAAGAATCAAAACTCATTAGTCATAAGGGTTATGGCTTAATAAGACCCCAAAGGATACAAAAATTTCAAAGATATATCTATATGAAAATATTTTTGATGTTTCATAATTGAAGTTAGATCAGTAGTACATATGAGGGTACCATTCAATTGGAACCTAAATGCAACAATTATACCTAGTCAAATCGAGTATGAGGAGTTAATTCTACAATAGAATACTCATAATAGTAACTAAGGCAATACCATCAATCGGGGTATGTTCTGATCGTGGCAAGTCAAGCAATCAAGATACACACGAGATGAAGGCATAGTAAACAAGTCAATTGAGATAGAGACATTTCTAGTTAACATTTAAAACTATGTGAAATTGTGGTGCTTTGAAAACCATGATCGCCATATGGGGCACCAGTGAAGAACGAGTTAAGAGGTACTCTTATAAATCTAAGGAAGAAGGAGTATCCTATCCTAATGGATAGGTACCTTAAGCACGTGACCATACTAGGTTACTCTTATTGGGATCATTAGATTAGGAAATTCTTATATCCATGCAAAGAAGCTAGTGGTAGAAAACTTTGATGATGAGGGATGAAATGGTGAATGATAATCTCCTTGATAAATGAACCCTAGTAATACTATAGATAAATTGAAATAAGAAGAAAGGAGACATGAACCTCTTTGGATTAAATCATGTAATTGCAGATAAATCTTAAGTCCTTTCGTAGTTATGTCCAATAATTAAGGAATCAAGAAAATTAAAGTCACCACTAGTTCCTTTATGGGAATATAATCTTGAAAGGAATAAGTAAATGGCGAAGACAGTAGAGATGGTTTAGGAATCATGCAGAATCCCTATTAAAGTACTAGGAGTGTAGAAGAATCATGATCAGATAATCAGGTAAAAAAAAATAACTTACATCCATTCAGAACCTAAGGAGAAAAGTGCAACCCAATCATGACTAGTAACTGGATAAGGACAGTTTGGAAAACTTTTACTACTTTGGCACAATCGAAGGAGGTTTGCAAAATTAGGGTACTTAAGTGTGAAAGTATGTGAAACATTAGGTATGGACAAGACAACATGCAAATTGGATAAGGCATATGGAAGGAGATAGTATGACAGTATATTTAGTAGCAACATTTTATTGAGGATTAGTTGGTAGTGTTATATGTTGTTCTAATGAAAGGATTTATGATTACAATGATAAGGAGCCTATTTATGTGGCTAGCTAAGGGAGAACTTGGAAATTATGAGAGTCTTAAGACATTGGTAATTATGGTACACCTTTATGATATGCAGTAATAGGAGAGTTTGATATTATGATGATAAGGTGATTTTATGGGCTCGAAGATTTTCGAAAAATGCTTATGTAGTGGTAAGCTAGCAAGTAGATATACAAGAAGCAAGATAGAAAATGATAAATTTGCTTTTTTATCAAAAATTAATTAAAAGGTGGATGTTGATTTCTATGCTTGTCACTTCTTGAGTGCACAGCCCCTTGTTCTCATAGTTACATAAGTGGAGTAGGTGAGAATAAGTCAAATCTCCATGTCATTAGAGAAGAATTATAGTATGTGTGGAAAAGGAATTAATTGTCAAGCGTTATTGATTGTACTTGACAATTATTCCACCCTTGGTTGTTCTAAAACATAATTGTTAGTAATTTGGTATCATGCTCGTACTTGGTGGGAACAAAAAAATAATTAGATATGTAGATAAAAGGAGCTAGAAAAAGGTGCTAAGAGAACAAAGGATTTCCCTGGTGAAATTATATGATTGCATTATACAAATCCTAAGTGGTTGTAAGTATACAAGTATCGATTTTTTTTTTTACCCAACTATCAACCCTATTAGTAAGTGAGACATAAAAGTATTGATGAATGAGTTACCATGTATCATTGAACCAATGATTTAACATATTAAGAGATTTAACAAAAAACCAAGAAGAATGGGCAGAGGATGGTAGATTTAGTGCATCTATCCATTAATATTTAGCTATGGTTGTTGATAATCCTAACTGGATAGTGGTTTTAATTGGAAAGTGATGCTTGTAATAGTAATCACGTGAATGTAAATGGAACATGATCTATATAATAATTATAATCTCGTGTATAAGATATTTCATGATAATAAAGAAATGTAAATAATCTAATAACCTTAAGAGTCTAATAGTCACTCCTTAACGCACTCAGGACATGTGACGTTGGGTGATGTGTTGCAGTTACTCCCTATAGTGTGGCTAAAATGGTTGCCTTGTTTTGAGTTTTGATTTTGATGGTCTTTCGACTGTCTTTTGAATAGTGTATTGTGTTGGCACATGCATGGAGATGATTAGATGAATGCTATCTAAATTAAGTGTAATTAACTACACCACTCCCTTAGAATGGGATTGTTATATACCTTAATACTTGGGGTTGTGAATAATGTGACCTATGTAACTTAAACCTTTGTTCCTAGATGTTTAAACATTGTAAGACCTAGAGGTAGAAAACTACCCTATTTATGGGAGGAATTGAAGAACTTAGACTTGAATATACCTTGTTGCCTTATGATGTGGGAAGAAATCATGCACATAGGGTGGTTTAACAAATATGTAATTAACGCCCTTATGAGGCACCTTGATGTAAAATAAGTAGATTCATTTTGGATAAAGTAAGTTATGATGTCAATTTTATTTATTAACATATAATGGATGAGAATTGCAGTGGGATAAACATGTTTTGAACAAATCCTTAACAAAATATGACTCCTAGAAATTGAAGAAGTAAGCTAATATGTGTAACCTAGATAATGGAAGGTCATGTGTTGTATTGTTAGGAGTTAGATGGTGCATTAACTTAAAATAATTAAGGAATGTGTAAAGTAGAACTTGTAAACACTTACAAGAGTTAAAAGAAAAATATAATAGAAATGCTAGATAAGTACCTTATGGAAGTAATAGTTGTTACGATAGTAGGTTGATTTTAGTATCGCATCTTTCTAGTAGGAAAGACAAGATTTAGAGTAATTTAGAATAATTATTGGGAATGCTATGTTCCTATCTTCATATCCTAGTTATGTGACTTCCATGAGTAAGTCAAACCCTAGGGGGAAAGGATGGGATGGGCTATGATAAATGGATAAATTAGTGAGAAAAGTAATTGAACCATGTTATGGAATCATTTTACCTTGCGGTGCATATTTTGATGCGATATGGATTCAGATCTTTATGATCCAGTGATAGGATAACCTTGATATGATGTATGTTATTTATATCCTAATTTGCAGTACTTCATTATGAGGTTAGAAAACATGGATGCATGCCTTACAGATGACTGAATTTAATGATGATTATGATGATGCCATTGAGGAAATTACTTAATGTGGATTCTATTGGATAATTAATAATTTGATTGTTATGAGTTAAATTGTATGCAAAGTGTTTGATTTGTATTATTTTCATATATTAATATTGCAAGTGATTGTTTCAGATTGTTAATGTACAAAATGAGATGTGCAGGAAAACTAATCCATGTGACCATGGAAACTATTTGGAGAATCAAGCTAAACCTATGTGTGTTTGTCAAGCCAAGGGTTGTCTATTTGGAAAGACAACACCTCATGTGTAATGTGTTTTATTTGTAAATGTGAATTCTTGAATGTGTGTTTAAATTATATTTGTTAAATTTGTTAATTCCAAAAAGGGATACTGCCATGTGTATTTAAGTATTGTGTATTTTTATGGTGTCACTTTACATTTGTGTTGTGAAGTGAGTTGGCAGTGACATGTCCCTTGGAGGGAATTTTTATAGCCAATGCATTTTTCAAATATCTTAGTGTGGTCCCAAAATATTCTTGGATAGAGAGCCTTTAGAATGGTCAACTCAAGTTTGACCCGTAGGTAAACTTTGGGTGAGTTTCTAGAGGGTAAAACTAACTCTAAAGGTTAGGTTTAGGGCATTTTCGAAGGCCCATATTTTATACCTATGGGTAAAAGTCAATTTTAACAATGTGACCACTCACATGTGACTATCAAGTCACCTCAAAAGTTGAGTTTTCTAAGATGGACGAAATTCAACTTTTGAAGGTTTCTCCTTGGTTAGACAACCTTTCATTTAAGTGATGGTTGCTCTTCCCCACTTCCTCTTACCTTTTTTAGTTGCCATTTTTAGAAAGCCTCTAACAGGTTGGGAAGACCAACCTATGAGATCTCACATCTTTTCCAAAGGTTGGAAAGTGTGAGAAGAGTCTACTTAGGGAAGGGATTCAAACTTAAAATTTTGATCACCCACTCTCCAATCGTTGAGACTTAGAGTTTTGTTGGAAATTTGGTTTTAGAAGTTGCATCTTTAAGTTTTCGGAAGAAAAGGCTAGTGGATTAGGAAGCTCTCCTTCAACCATTCCTCATACCATTTGCAAGATCAAAGGTTGGTTTTGTTTCTTCCTTACATACTGAATTCCATTGTTAATGTGAAGCTAAGGTTGTTTGTGTATTTTGCCTTGTTGTTTACATGATTTGTGGAGTTGAATGTGCAAGCTCCTTCCTTGCATTTGTTTTTGTGATTTATTTGATTATTTGTGTTATGGGTATTTCAAGGCCATACTCACCCTTGGGAGGGTAGAGTAGCCTTGGGGGTGAAGGGTTTCTTGACAATTTATGAGTGTAGAGACTCTCTTCTTCGAGGAGAGAGATACACAAGGGTTATGAGACCCTTGCTGCATTATTTTTATGCTTATGCAAAAGGGGGCCATAAGGGGAGATATAGGCTTTTAAGCCATGGGGGACATAAGGTCTGTTTTGGGTCAAGTATGTGCTTTAAGATGGTTGTATTTTGGTAGCCTTGTGAAGGCATATGTTAGTCTTTCTTACAAATCTTCTCTAGGTACTTGGTCCACCTTCACCCCACAAAGTTGGTCACATAGTGACAATGTAAATCCTTGGGTTCTAGGAGTTTATGTTTCTTTAAGCTTTCCTTGCATGTGCGGTTGAGAATGTGTGTAACCCGTTTAGCCTTGGTTCTCCTAGCTTGGGGGTGGCTTTTTGTAAGCCTAGGTTGGGAGGTGAGCCTCCATGGTCACAACCTATAAGCTTTATGTACAGGTTTTCGATTGGGATAAAGGATGAAGAAAAGCCAAGATCATGTGCATGGTCTCCTATTAGATTTATTTGGAAATTCTGAAAATATTTATTAGTATCAAGTCCTCAGTTTTGTAGAAATGTAAGAAAGGCTTGAAGATGCAATTTTTGGTTATTATTGTATAGTAGATCCAAAGAGCAAAGATTGTATATATACTTGTTGTATGTTCATTTCCAAGAAATCAAATAAGCATTGAGTAGTATTCCTATATTGTTATTTAATATCATGAAAAGGAGTAGGAAGTGTAAACTTATTCTCTACTTAAATGTTTATTGAAAAGGAAATATATATAAGATGAAAGTATAGATAAACATTTAAATAAAATGCAGTTTATCTCCTTACTTAGTTTTATAGTGTAAACTAGCTTAGTATGTATTCTAAACATGCAATGTCAGATAAATATTTGCAAATCATTTATTTATTGGAGTATATTCTTTATGTTAAAAGATAATAGTAGTAACTCTGCAGTAGAATATAAATATTTAGCTGAAAGTAAAATTGGAGAATTAAAGTTCACATTTAAATCTTGTGATTCAATCAATAAGTACACTAAGTTATATTGTTGGTTACTCTATAAGGAAATAAAATCATGATTGTTATATAAGGCTATTTTGGAAAATTTTCTATGAAACCTTCTTTTAGAAAATACTTATATATTTGCTTAAAAATTAAATGATTTAGTAATAAAGATTATTTTGGAAGATTACAATGGGTTTTGAGAGTAAAATTATTTTTAACTTAGTCATTCCTACATCGTTATACATTTATATATATACATATATAAATGCATGTATATAAATAATCATTCATAGCTAATAATAGAAAAAAAAATGCATTACATGCAAATAAACATAATGTTGTTGTAGCATGCTAATCTAGAGAAACATATATATAAAAAAAGAGATATACGAATCTTATTATTAAACATTTATCAAAGAAAGACATAGTTAAAGAAATAAATAGTGAAATATGTCTACATACATACATACATACATACATACATACATACATACATACATACATACATACATACATACATACATACATACATACATACATACATACATACATACATACATACATATATATATATATATATATATATATATATATATATATATATATATATATATGCATCATTTAATAAATTTTTGTTATAGCTATTTGAGAGTTATACACACACATATATATATATATATATATATATATATATATATATATATATATATATATATATATATATATATATATATATATATATCGTTGTTTATTCATCTATTTGTTTTTGTTTTTAAAAACTGAAAAAACAAAAAAATAAATTAAAAATGTATTGAAGCTTGGGAATGGGGGAGTTGAGTGCTCTACCCCAACCCCCGCCGTCGAGTGGGTATTCTGTAGTGGAGGGTTGACCACCACTGTGGGTATCCATGGTGAGTGGCATGGCCGCTACTGTGGGTATCCACAGTGAGCGGTGTCATCACTATGGGTATCCACAGTTAGCGACATCACCACTCTGGGTAACAATAGTGAATGGCATGGCCGCCACTATGGGTTTCCACAGTGGGAAAGCTAGCCCCCATCCACTCCTATCCGTCATCACCTCCTTCCCCTTTCATGACTATTATTTGACCTTCGCCATCCCTCTTCCATGGCCGAAAACCCTGCAACATAAGAGACCGAAAATAAAAAATAAAATAAGGGGTTTTCAGATGAAAGATAGAAATAGACCTAAAATGCATTTCTCATGGAAGCCCTAATCCGATTTAGGGTTAGGGTTAGGTAAAGATTATAAGAAATTTAAAAGAAAGAAGAGTGGGGATAGATAGATTGTTGTTAAATTAAAAGGGGAAAACCTAAATAGGGTTAGCCTAATATTGAAGGGGTTTGAAATTAAAATAATTTTTTGGGGGCAAGTTTCTCCATTATTAATAAAGAAATTTTATTATTGTATGGGGGGGGGAGATTTATAATCTTTATAAAGGATTATGGGGTTTTATTTTTTGGTTAGACTATTATATTATATATATATATATATATATATGTTTAATATTTTTATTAACATTTATCTTTGGGGATATTAAATTTTAATGGTCAATTAAATCCCTAAGGGTGTAATTTAATTAAATACAATAAATTTACATTTATAAGAGTTGATTTATTTTTAATGTTAAATCTATTGGAAGATTTAATTTTTCTTAGTCAACTAAATATAGTTATTTAAGGAGAGTGGAGGTGTTTTCAATTTATTGCCTTCTTAATTATTATTACTACAAATAATTGCATTAATGTTAACTCAATGAATTTTGAAGTTATTTAAATATTGCTAGAGATTATTATTAGCTCTTAATAAAAATTGAAGATTTATTTGGGCAAATTAATTAATTAATTAATAGAGGTGCAATGGCTCTTTAGGGTTAAATGAATCAATAAATTTATGATAATCATCGTTATGGTTACGTAAATTAAAATCTAATTTGTTATTTAAACTGTTTAGGAGATTGAGATGAGATTTATGTCTCCTAATTAAATTAAAAATATTATCACTCTCTCTAGGATCCCATCCTTAATAACGCATGAGATATCCTTAGTGTAGACAAATTAAGTTATCTCACCTTTTGTACGTAGATCATCTAGTATTTTAGTGTTGTTTAAAAAATGTGTTGTGTTTTTGCCCAAAAGTTTGGGATATATATATATATATATATATATATATATATATATATATATATATATATATATATATATATATATATATATATATACACATACATACATATATCCAACACTGTTGGATAAACTTGCTTTCTCCAAGATACATGCTGATAATAGAAATTTCAATAGAGTTAAGTACAAGAAAATGATGAAAAGACAAATATTGTTTAAGGGATACAAGAATTTTGTTTAAAAGTTTTTATTTTCTAATCCAAGAAAATAATAACTTGTTTAAACCAATGTTTCAAACAATACAACCAATCAAAAGATAACACATATAGTTCATATAAGAAATAAAGAAAACAACTTAGAAGACACCACAATGCATATAATTAAGAATTGTGATTTTTGAAATTAAAAAACATGTAAAAGATAATGAGTTAACCAAGAAAAATATGGTGGCAAAGAGGAGGACTAATTAAGCTACCAATTTAACCATAACCAACCTCTCTTTCACAAAACATGAGAACACAAATTAACAAAAGGTGTTTAGTTTAGCCCACTCTTCTTTAAGAGAGATAAGCAACTTAGTTTTTGTTCCTTTTTCACAAAGAAAATGAATTTATATATATTAATATGTTGCCTTATGAAGAATGTACAAATGATAATATAAATTAATACAATAAAGCTATAAACTCACAAAATGAAATAGAAAGTAGCAAGAGTCAAATGGTGATAGTCATATGCATATGCAATTTAAAGAAAATGGTTTCCATGTTGATGACCTAGTTCGTAATTTGTACAAACTACAAAATATGTCTAGATCTATGATTAGTAGACTCAAACATTCTATAACCTACAAATCTATGCAAAACAAGGAGGATTAGGGATTTAGGCAACCTGATCGAGGCTTCTCTTCTGAAATTTATAATGATAATAATTTTCTCTATATGTCCTATATTTTTATACCTTCATACTTTTAAAATGTTCTATATTAGTATATGCACAAGCACAAAGAGAAGAGAAATGGGTGCGACTATATACAAAATTTCTTAATCAAGTTCCCATTTGGGTATTGCTACTTCCATGAATAGTTGAGTTGGATACTAAAATAAAGTGAGTTCTCTAAATCCCTAGTATGTCTAAGATTGTGGTAAATAGCAAAATGTATAAACATAAGAAGAAAATTATACTTAATTGTGTGAAAGTGGTAACCTATATCAATCAATCAAAGGTGGTATACAAATCAAATCAAGAGTGCATAAATGCAAAAAGGAAAAATAATACTAGTTAAGTTTAGGTCTAGACATCAAAACCTAGAAATTTGAGAACATAGAATCATATAAAACCCTTGATGAGAGGTACAAGTTGACCATCGGTCCATAATTCCCTATCATCCTTCAACATTCCTTGAAGATTCAATCATTTTACAAAAATGGTTAACAAACAATGAAGATAACTTGATATTTTAGATAATGCTATAGATTTTCAGACTTGAGAGACCAATTTGGTCAACACTTTAAATGTTTAAAATTTTAGAATATCTTGGTAGGACATGGGTGCTAGGTGTGTTGGTCCCACCAAAATGGGATTTCTAAAAGGGACATGGAAGAATTTAGGCTTGTGATATCAAATCTTGTCTTCATTTTTCTTTTTGACGATAAATTAAGTGTAAATTAAATGGTATATATTTGAGATATAATAGGACACTTTACTTGAATTTGGGGGTAATCTCAAACCTATAAATGTTCCTAAAATTATCCATGGGAATGAAAAGGAGATTGAAATTGGGCTCACAATTAAGGAGTAAAATTTATGACATTACATATACATACCTTGGAGAGGAATTGTGAGAAATTATGAACTTTCCATGGGACAATAATATTACCTTAGTTCTATATCTTTACTAATGCATCATCATATATTCCCCTTTACATGATTTAATTCCATTACAACATGGTGAATCATAATGTGTAGGGATAACAAAGCACAAGTTTGTCTAATATGTTAATTTTTATTTTGAATTAAATAATTTCAAATAGTTCATTATAATGATTTATAAATATAAAAATTGTAATGAAAAATGTGTAAACTTATAAATATAAAAATTGTAATGAAAAATGTGTATTTACACCACTCAATTACTTCTATAAAATAATCTAGTATTACACAATTATTTGAAAAGTATTTCGATGATTAAATAGTGATATTTTTTATATTTTTCAATTTCAAAGTGTTGATAAAGAAATAATGTTGTAATGGCTTGGTCATACCATAGCAAGGTATTTTTCAATAATGCCATCTAAAAAAATAATAAAAACTAAACTATTCAAATCATTAATTGGACACCCAAATAGTAAACATCTTCCCTTATGAAATAGTCTACGCTATAAAGTTTAGAATTTTAAAAGAATTAGGAATAAGACCCATAAGTAAATTGTTGGTAATTTATTCAAGTTTATTATCTCTAACATGGGTTCAAGTTACTAAAACTTATTCTAACTATACATCACAATTTAATATTAAAATGAAAAAATTAAATAACTAGCATTTTATTCATGGATTTAGTAGTGAGTTTTCTAAAAGTTAATATGAATTTTTTTTCAACATTATCAAATCCATGCTTCTATAATATATTTAACTAACGTGTGTTTGTATAATTTATTATGTATTTGTATTTCAAATATATTTAAATATATTAATTTAATCTTGAGGAAAATCAATTAAACATCAATTATATTTTAGAAACATGTTACACATACTTCCATTAGAATTTAACAAAATAAGCTAGATCTATACACTCATATTAGAAGCATTTGCATGCTTTAAGTTTTATTGATTTATTTGTAAGGATTGATCTAGGAGAATATGTTCCCTAAAAAGATATTAACAATCAAATATATCTATTTTTGAATATTTATAATTTACATAATAGAGAAATCAACAAAATGAAATGTAGATGCATATATTAAAAAGATTGCATTCATCTTTAGAGGTTATATCTACAAATGTAGAAAATAATTGGACCTAGGGTAAAATTATGTTTCAACATAGAATTCGAGTTAAAACATAGATAGAGAAGTAGTTCTTCTCCTATTGAAATTGTGTATAAAATATTATAACCAATTTAAATAATTCTTTGGGAAAAGAACTGTAGCATTCATTTATCACATTTATTTTACATGTTTTAAAATCTAATCTAGAACAACATATTATTTAAGTTCTAAATTAGTTATTTTTGGTTAATTCATTACTATGAAAATTCAACCTATTTATTATTCCAATTTTAATTTTGAATAAATATATATCGACTACCAATTTATTTCCTTTGATTCATGTACATTTTTTTACAATTTATCTAAACATCTATTCAATAATAGTCATAATATTTTAAATTAGAGTCCAAAAAATAAAGAGTATGAAAAATTGGATACAATCTTAATGCTTAAGAACAGATATTATTTAAGTAATAGTAAAATGCTATAATGGCTAAGAAAATAATAATTATAATGATAGAAACATATAATAATTTTTAAACTCTAATACCATGTTATTACAAAATCTTTAGTCTATTAATACAAATTAGAACTAGCAATTGCACCTTGGTGTGCAATGGGTATGCAAAGACATCTAGAGGGTAAATTAGGGAAAATTGTCTATTTTTTGAATAAATTTGTGTAGTACATGAGCTCAATTGGTAGGCCATTTATAAAATGATATTGTTTGTGCAAAAAGGTCTCAATGAAGTGACAACTTCAAATCAACTACACACCCAATTACTAGGATTCAATCATAATTGAAACAAAACCTTTGAGGAAAGGACATAATTAAGTTCCATTAGCAACAAGCTTAGAGTATCTTTGGAATAGGGTAAGAGGGAGAGGAAAATAGAGATAGGGATAGATAGTTTGATAGATAGACAGAGGGAGACAGGTGGGGGGGATGAAGAGAGCTAGAGTGATAGACAAACAAATAAAATTAGAGATAAACAAATAGAGTTTAAGAGATAGTGAGAGGGTGAGAGAAGTAGGGGGGGATACTAGGAAGAGATAGACATATATTGGAAGATATATAGAGATAGAGATACATAAAGAGAAAGGAAGAGAGATGTAGAGATAAAGAGATAGATAGGGGGATATAGATGGAATGGGAGAGGGAATATGAGGAGAGAAAGGAGGGGAAGATAAAGAGGGGGAGTGGAAGAAATGAAGAGTGATATGTAGAGGAGAGAGAGGATGAGAGGGAGGGTGAGAAATAAAAAGTTAAATATATAAAAAGGGAGAGGGAGAGATATAGATAGAGGGAAATATAGAGAGATGGAGAGGGGGGATATGGAAAGAGATAGAGAGAGAAGGGGGGAGAGATAGAGTGAGGAGAGAGAGATCAATAGATAGAGAAAGGGGGGTGATTTAGATAGAGAGAAATATAGATCTAGATAAAGAGGTATAAGGGGAAAGCTAGAGAGATATGTATAGAAAGAGATAGAGAGAGGAGTATGAGGGTGATAGAGAGAAGTAGAGAGATAGAGATATTGTAAAAGATATATGGAGTGAATAAGAGAGATGGGGAGAGGGCTGGGTATAATGACATATAGATAAAGAGGGGGATAGATATATGAAGATAGAGATAGAGTGGGGATAGAGCAAGAGAGAAAGAAGGTGACATATAGAAGCAATAGAGAATATAATTTAGAGAGAGGATAATATATAGTGCGGGGGAAAGATAGAGCTTGATAAGTATGGAGGGAGAAATAGGGAGTGTGTGTGTGTATGTTTGTAAGATAATACAAAGGAGAAGTAGGTAGAGAGAGAGAGAGAGAGAGAGAGAGAGAGAGAGAGAGAGAGAGAGAGAGAGAGAGAGAGAGAGAGAGAGAGAGAGAGAGAGAGATAATTTGTGAAATATTGAGGGGATGAAATAATAAGAGGGAGAGCGAGAAAAAGAGGTAGAAAGAGCGAGATGATTAGAGAGGGGGAGATATAGGGATATAATGAGAGAGATATAGAAAATGATATATAGAGATTGGTAGAGATGGATATATAGATAAACGGTAGGAGCGATAAAGGGAGAGGAGTGTACAAGAGAGAGATAGAGAGATAAAGATAGAAACGAGGAGTGAAAAATAGAGAATGTATGTTTGTGTGAGTGAGAAAGATATAGAAATAAGAAGGGAGAAACAAGATATGTGTATGTGAGAGAGAGTTATAGAAAAAGTGAAAGATATAGAAAGAGAGAGAAATAGAAAGGAGTAGGGAGAGATAAAGAAAAAGGGGATAGAAAAATAAAGATATATAAAAAGAAAAAGTGATAGGGAGAGAGAACAAGAGAGGTAGAGAGAGGGGATAAAAAGAGGGAGGGATATAAATAGACATAGTGGGAACCTAGCTTAAGCTTCACGATAACTAACGAACGATTTACTACACACGCAAATATTAGTAGGTATGCTCGTGTAAATAGATGTAGACTCGTAACAAAGTATGGTAAAGCATTCGTCATTTCTTGCCGTGCTAACTGGAGCGATGTCTGAATGCATCTGTCAATTGCACAAAATTTCAAAATCGTATTGACTGAAGGGACATTAATGCAATTGTGGAAGTATCCGTGACTGTTGTTGAAAGGATTGTGTGAACTCGATTCATGTTGACTAAAGTCCTGCAAATTTATGAACGTATTCATGTTGACTGAAGTCGTGCAAATTTATCCGGTGACTACTATTAAAAGGATATGCGTGGAAAGCCAATATTAGCCAATTCATGTTGACTAAAGTCCTCCAAATTTATGAACGTGAATCTCGGGACCATATGTGTGGAAGCCAATTCATTTGGACAAAAGGACGACAATGAATGCTTACCCCAACTTCTTTCGACTTTTATTTGGTGCACATTCGTTCCAGTGGAGTGTAGAGTGCAGAACAAACATTAGTATGCTGCATAGGGATTGCTATCCATAGGCATATGGATGCATCCAATATGGTGAATAGACTTGTTCTGAATGCAATTATAATAATTAATATTTTTATTTAAAATTACTACGTAATATAATGTCGAATGAGTGGGGGAAAGGGTCAATATGTTGAAAAAAAAATCAAATTCATTACTTATAACATGGTTTCATGGAGAAAAAATTATTCTAATTAGCAAGGAAAATTTAATTCAAACACCAGAAACACTAAATAAATATATTGGTATTGGGTTCTTAATTAGATAAATTATAACTTTCCTATGGATCCACTCTTATTTTTTATTAAAGGGTCAAATAGGTTTTGAAGGGACATGAAACCATATATATAAAATGTTGCCTTGAGAAAAATATTAATAAAATAACAAGAAAACAACAACCAACCAAAAGACCAAAGATAGAGAACAAACAACCAACAAGGCACCAAGCCAAGACCAAAACAGACAAAAGAAGAAAATTTACTTGAGGTTCTTCAAGGCCTCAACTGCCTCAGTCTCACGTTGGCAGGCCTCTTGAGCAAGTTTCTTGATATTTTGTAGGTCCTTCAATGACTAATGAACAACCTTCCTGACATGACCCCTAGTCCAAGTATAAGGCCCTTTGCTATCTTTAGCACTAGTTTGATTACCTTTATCCTCCAGATCAATGAACAGAGGATTACCTTGTTGTAGTCTTTCAATTTTTTTGACCAATGTCCTCATATTGTTCACAGACCCTTTAATCAAATTATGGTTGAAAGTCACTAGTTTAACCAAATTGGCATTGATATTCCTCATTTTGGTTTCTAGCACCACAATACGTTCTTCATTATTAGATTTCAAATTGGCCACATCCTTCACAACCTTTTGGAAAGATGCAACCACATTCCTACCTTCTTTATCAACCCACAAATCACCATGCATCAAACCCTCATCCAACATTGATTGAATAGACCCAATCTTAATTCTCATCTAATTAATCTCATGAAAATACTGTTTGCGCATCTTGAATGTATCAAGATTTTCCCTCTCTAAAATGAGGTGGGAAGAGTCAACTTCCAAGTGACATGAAAATGGTAATCTACAACCTTTGTCCAAAGGAGTCTCCTCAGAATCACTCGACAGAGAAGAATGATGCTCAATCTATTCCTCAAAGTCAAGGGAAATAGGGAAGGTTGTCTTCTTTTTACCTCTCTTCTAATTACTACCAATAATTGGCTTCCCCCTTTTGTTTACCACCCTAAGTTCATATTCCTCTCCAATATCCCACTCATCATCCTTCAAAACAACAAATATTGAATCATCATCCTCCAGAGGGGGTTAATTCCTTAGAAGGCTTAGGAAAAATCCTAGAAGAGGAAGGCAAAGATTTGATATGCTCTATGATGAGCATAATGAGGCCTTCTTGTAAAATAGGGTTTTTGGGATTCATTTTAAAATCCTCAATTCCCTCATTTAAGGAGGACAAGAGGTAGAAAGGAAAAGATCCTATCCTTATATCAGAAATGAATTAACAACACAAAATGATGCTCAAAAACATTGGTAAAATGATCATCAAGGGAGAAATATTGCATGAATACCTTAAGAAGAGTAGCCCAAAGGGGTTTGATGGAGCATTGTTCAAAACTTGTCTTTGGCTTCCTAACCAGATGCTTCCATTCATTACCCTTGGGAAATTTTTGCACTACTTCTTTCAAAGTCTTTCTATCTCTAAGGACCTTCCAGTCCATTGACATGCTTGTAATCTTAGAAACGAGCTCTTTCATGAGGTCAATCTTCTTGTCATATACTGAGAAACAAATCTTCTTCCAACCCTTAACAAAGGGTTTGGATAATTTATGGTCATACCCATGAAGCCTTTCCAGGTTAGGGGTAACATCCCCTTCTAATAAAATCCACTAGACAATAATTTCTTCTTCACCCCTTCGCATTCAACTGGCTTCAAATAGTTCCTTTATCCACCCATTTTGGAGTCCTTGCACCACGTACTAGCAAGCAAGAAAAACACCTAGAAAGTGTGAGAGTCGAGCAAGGTGGCATGAAAATCATGATACAAAGAGTTCACCATAAAAAATTAATCAACACTCCCTACATGGCATATATCCTATCACATGTTATCAAATCCAAGACATTTGATGGCGACATATATCCACAATAGCCCATTTGGTTTGGACACCCATGCTAGAAAACTAATCAACAACACAATTGGCCTCTCAAGATAGGATGAGAGATGATCCAACTATCATTTAAATTAATAATTTGATAGAATCCCTTATCCTTCTTTGGATAGTCCAAGAAACGCATTGAGACCCCTTAAGACATTGGATGATATTATTAGAATCTACTTCAACCCAAACGTTTTTGTAATTTAATTCAGAGGCTAGGCTCAGACCATGGTAGGTAGCAACAGCTTCAACCAGGTGATTTATCTGATTCCCCAAAGGGAATGGATCCACTCATGTTAAAATGCATTAATTATGTCTATTTACTTACCTATCTCTATCCATTTTTTCATCTACCTTGGTCTAAGATTCAATCATTTTTATAGATGTGAGGTGAGAATTCCATTCACAAATTTATCTGTTAATTTTTAAAATAAATAATTTAACATTTTCCCAAATGTCACCCTATTCATGGTTTCATAATTTAACAAGCATTCATTTGTACATCTCTTGATAAGCATTTTACTATCACTCTAATAGAGAGAAATGAGATAGATAAAATGAAATAGAGAGATATATAAAATAGGAGAGATGAATTGACTATGAGAGAGAGGTGGAGATAATGATATATAGATAGAGAGGGGGGACAGATAGGGAGATAGAGATAAAAAGGAGCAAGAGTTAGGGGGATATAAATTTATAGAGACAAGTAATAGAGAGAGGTGTAGAGAAGGAAATATAGAGAGATAGAGATAGAGATAGGGAGCGAGAAATAGTTACTGTGTGTGTATGATGAAGAGAGATATGGAGGGGGCATAGAGAGTGAAATATTTAGAGAGAGGTAGGGATAAAAATAGAGAGGAGGGAGGATAGGTATAGATTTAATATATAAGAATCAAGTGATAGGGAAATCAAGAGGGGGAGATAAGGATAGAAAGGAGAGATGGAGAGATATAAAATTGGATATATAGAATGGATGAAAGAGAGATAAACATATAGATATGGAGAGAGGAAGAGGGTGAAGGAGAAGGAGAAATAGAGATAAAATATCAATCCCGTATCTTTTGATAATCAACTAACACAAAGTATGGTAAAGCATTCATCATCATCATGCCATACCCACTGGAGCGTATTGGGTAATGCTGGAAGTATCCGTATGCAAGTCTAAATGCATCGAACCATTCCAGCAAATTCCACAAATTTTCAAATCATACTGACTGAAGGGACATGAATTCAATTGTGGATTCATGTTGACTAAAGTCGTGCAAAATTCTGAATGTATTCAGCTTGCCAAGTGCCCAATTTTTTAAATCATACTGAGTGATGGGATATTAACGCAATCGTGGAAGTATCCGGTGATTACTATTGAAAGGATGTGTATGGAATCCAATTCATGTTGACTAAAGTTGGCAATAACGCATTCCAAACAATTGCTCCACTGAACACGACAGGATGACAGTGAATTACCCAAAAAAAAATTATTTTTATTTGGTGCAAATTCATTCCAGTGAATAACTTGTTCTCAACGTAATTGTAATAATTAATATTTAAAATTATAAGTAGGGGAAGAGTACCAATATCTGAAATAGTTCTAATAACCATCATCTTAATACCATGTTGACCCCCGAAAACATACAAAAAAATTGTCAGTACATAAATTAAAAAATACTAGTAAATATTTATTTTAACACCAATACATGCTCAAAACAAGAATCACTATGTCACCTGGAGCCACTGCCACCACCGTAGCCCTAAGGTCGAATGTCGCTGCTACTGCCGCAGCCCTAAGGCTGCCTCTTGTCTTGCATGCTGCTGCTGCGAGGAGCTCGGTGAAGGATGCTGTGGGAGCTGCGAAGGTTTCTGTTTGGGCCAAAGCCAACGGCCTGAGGGTTTCTTCTACGAGTTCTTCCTTGCGAGCCTTGCCCTCTTCATGGGTGGATGTTGGGTCTGCTCCGATTCCTGGGGGCTCCCATGCTGCCATGTTGCTGAAGGAGGCTCCTGTGGTTGTTCCTTGCAAGCCCAAGACTCCTATCACTAATACGGAGGGTAACGATGTGATGCATTCGGTGCCCTCTGGTTCAGATCGGGCTACCTATGGTTTAGGGCCTCTGACTATTCCTTTTTGCAAACCATTGGCTTTCCAGGTGTCTGATGATACTGATCAGGAGATCATCCACAACTCCTTTATGTTTGAGTCTCATGGTCTGATTTGCAAGTTTCAGGGCTTTTGGCCAAGCCTTCCTCAGCTACACACTTGGATTTCCCAAAGCTGGGAACTGATTTTAAAAGGTTCAGTTAACATTTTTCCTTTAGCCAAGGGCTTTTTCATTACTAAATTTGAATATGAAGAGGATAGATCAAAAATTTTATGTACAAATCCTTTCAGCTGGGAGGACAAATTTGTTTTGATGGTTAAACCCTGGTTCTTGGGTTTTAATCCTTCTACTAATTCTTTTAATGAGATTCCTATCTGGGTTAGGCTCCCTAACCTTCCCCTTCCTCTATGGACGGATTCTCTGCTAGAGGAGGTGGGGGAGGTTTTAAGCGAATTCCTAATGATTGATAATGACTCTTACCAAATTTATCATTCTACTTATGCTTGGATATTGGTTAACATTGATGCTTCTAAAGGGCTTCCAGCTGAGATAGAAATTGAATCTTCTTTGGGATCTTGGGTCCAACTGCTTGACTTTGAGGGCATCCCCTTTAGATGTCAAAAGTGCTTCTAGATTGGACATGTTGCTGCATGATGTGAATCAGATAAGAAGAAAAAGAAATTTGCTTCTTGGTGGAAAGGTGCCTCCTTTGAGCATTACTTTATTAAAAAGAAAAACTTTTCCAAGGTGGCTGTGCAGGATCCTTAGGCCAAGCCTTTGGTTGCTACCTCTGTTTCTGGTGCTCAGGGGTGTGGGCATGCTTGCGATGGCATCACTAATGATCATTTGAAGATTGTTGGATCTTCTTCCTTGGTGGATGACCTTCCCACCTCCTAGATTGATGCTGGATCTTTGTCTGATCCTTTGATTTCTGTTGTCCCTACCTCTTTGGAAGCTGGCTCTATTCCTCCTAGTGATGGGAGGTCCTCTATTCTAGATCCATCCTCTTGGCAAAAGGCTGCTACTAGGGTTGAGGAAGGATGGATTACTGTTAAAAGTAAAAAATCTAAATCGTCTCAGTCCTCTTTTGATATGACTCTTCAATCCCATAAGGGTAGGTCAAACTCTTGATCCGTCCTAGTTGGGTTGGGGCTGCTGGTCTCTTGTAGCTCACTAGTTCTTGTTGGGGGTCCTTTTTGTGTTGTACTCCATCCTTGGTTTGGCCATGTTGTGTCTCATTTGTGTCCTATTTCTTTGAGTGGACTTTCAAGTTTATCTTTCAGTTTGGGTTGCAGGTCCTTCCAAAACGTGCCTTGTAAAGGGTTTCGGGTCCCTTACAACCTATTTTTACTTAATCAAAAACACCAATACATGTTCACAAATGAATTAGTAGTTGAAAACCAAAAAGTAAAAAAAATAAACAACTAGTGGTACATTTCCTATTTTAATACAAAACATCTTGCACAAATAATAAACATTTTCATTTTTTTTAAAACTTAATGTTTACATTTTCCACTTGATGCAAGTGGCTTAAGAGTACAAATGTACCCCAATTACAATTACATATGCACAACTATTGGTGCATTACATGACATAAAAATAATCAATTGTAGACTTCTTAGACACTCAAGTGTACATTCTTCGAAATATCACTTCACATCTTCATACATTAAATGGATCTACATTTGGTACCTGCATTTGCAACAACTAGTGTAAGGCTCTCCAATATCCAAGAATTTGCATAAAATCCAATTTAAAAAACCAAGTTTCATTCAAAACATGGAAGAAAATTGAACAATTCGAAGCAATGGAGGATTGCATATTTAATATGACATGACCAACTGTTTCCCACAAAAATTCAAATTTGAAAATAGCTAGCTACCACAATCGAATGCATTGCACATTTGAATTATATTATAAGACAAAATTTTCCATGTCACTTTCACTACAATCCAATTCATTACATATTCCAGTGGAGTATGCTGCATATGGGTTGCTATGCATAAGCAGATGGATGCATCCAATATGGTGAATAGACTTGTTCTGAATTTAATTATAATAATTAATATTTTTATTTAAAATTATTAAGTAGTATAAGTAATATAATCTTGAATGAATAGGGAAAGGATCAATCATTTTAATCTTATGTGTTTTATGCTTTTAAATATTATATGTATTTTGATAAAAAAATAATTTATTTATATAATAATTTAGATGTATCAAATTAATTTAATATTTTAAATAAGATGATAGATAGGTTCTAGTTTTATAAAATATAGTTGTAAGTAGTTAATATATAATTGATTTTTTCATATTTATTATAATATATTTAGTAAATATATACAAAATTAATCTTTTGATGTATTGTGAAAATATCAACACTTAATTTTTCTTTTGATGGATTGATCAAGAAATAATGTGTCCATGACTTGTTCACACAAGAACCCTACCAAAATATTTATTAGTAATGCCATCATACACAAACAACAAGAAGATAAGGAATCAACACATTGAATAAACATCCTAGTATTAAATCTCTTATGTCTATAGTTTGCACTAATTTTTCTTACTGTTATTAAAACATTTTTAGAATTTGAAAGAAGATAGAAACAATATGTTGAAAAAAAATCAAATTCATTACTTATAACATGATTTCATGGAGAATTTTTTTTCTAATTAGCTAGCACAATTTAATACAAACACCAGAAACACTTAATAAATATATTCATACTGGGCTCTTAGTTAGATAAATTATAATATTCCTATGGATCCACTCTTGTTTCTTATTAAAGGATCAAAAAGGTTTTGAAGGGGCATGCAACTATATATATATATATATATATAATGTTTCCTTCAACAAAACATCAATAAAATAACAAGAAAACAACAACCAACCAAAACACCAAAGATAGAGAACAAGCAACCAACAAGGCACCAAGCCAAGACCAAAAAAGACAAAAGGAGAATAGTTACCTAATGTTCTTCAAGGCCTCAACCGCCTCAGCCTCACACTAGCAGGCCTCTTGAGAAAGTTTCTTGATATTCTATAGGTCTTTCAGCGACTGATCAACAACCTTCTTGACATGACCCCTAGTCCAAGTATAAGGCCCTTTGTTATCTTTAACACTAGTTTGATTACCTTTATCCTCTAGATCAATGAACAGAGGATTACCTTGTTGTAGCCTTTCAATTTTTTTGACCAATGTCCTCATATTGTTCACAGACCCTTTAATCATATTATGGTTGAAATTCACCAGTTTAACCAAATTGGCATTTATATTCTTCATTTTGGTTTCTAGAACCACAATACATTCTTCATTATAAGATTTCAAATTGGCTACATCCTTCACAGCTTTTTGGAGAGATGCAACCACATTCCTACCTTCTTTATCAACCCACAAATTACCATGCATCAAACCCTCATCCCACATTGATTGAATAGACCAAATATCAATACTCATCTAATTAATCTCATGAAAATACCATATGTGCATCTTGAAGGTATTAGGGTTTTCCCTCTCTAAATTGAGGTGGGAAGAGTCAATTTCCAAGTGACACAAAAAATGGCAATCTACAACCTCTGTCTAAAGGAGTCTCCTTAGAATCGCTCGACAAAAAGAATGGCGCTCAATCTATCCCTCAAAGTCAAGGGAAATAGGGAAGGTCCTCTTCTTTTTAACTCTCTTCTGATTACTACCAATAATTGGCTTCCCCATTTTGTTTACCACTTAAGTTCATATTCCTCTTCAATATCCCACTCCTCATCCTTTGAAACAACAAATATTGAATCATCATCGTCCAGAGGGGTCAATTTCATAGAAGGCGCAGGAAAAATCCTAGAAAGGGAAGGCAAAGATTTGATATTCTTCATGATGAGCATAATGAGGAATGCTTGTAAAATAGGGTTTTTAGGATTCATTTTAAAATCCTTAATACCCTCATTTAAGGAGGATAAGAGATAGAAAGGAAAAGATCCTATCTTTATATTGGAAATGAATTAACAACACAAAATAATGCCCAAAAACATTGGTAAAATGGTCATCAAGGGAGCAATATTGCATGAATACCTTAAGAATAGTATCCCAAACGGGTTTTATGGAGCATGCTTCAAAACCTCTCTTTGGCTTCCTAACTAGATGCTTCCCTTATTTAACCTTGGGAAATCTTTCCACTGCTTCTTTCGAAGTTTTTCTCTCTCTAAACACCTTCCTGTCCATCGGCATGCTTGTAATATTAGAAATGTTCTCTTTTATGAGGTCAAGCTTCTTGCCATATATTGAGAAACAAGCCTCCTTCTAGCCCTTAACAAAGAGTGTGGACAATTTATGGTCAGACCCATGAAGCCTTTCCAGGTAGCGGGTAACATCCCCTTCCAATAAAATCCACTAGATAGCAGTGTTCTTCTTCACCCCTTCACATTCAACTAGCTTCAAAGCATTCGTCATTTCTTGCCGTGCTAACTGGAGCGATGTCTGAATGCATCTATCAATTGCACAAAATTTCAAAATCGTATTGACTGAAGGGACATTAATGCAATTGTGGAAGTATCCGTGACTGTTGTTGAAAGGATTGTGTGAACTCGATTCATGTTGACTAAAGTCCTGCAAATTTATGAACGTATTCATGTTGACTAAAGTCGTGCAAATTTATCGTGGAAAGCCAATATTAGCCAATTCATGTTGACTAAAGTCCTGCAAATTAATGAACGTATGAATCTCGGGACCATATGTGTGGAAGCCAATTCATGTTCACTAAAGAGCGACAATGAATGTTTACCCCAACTTCTTTTGACTTTTATTTGGTGCACATTCATTCCAGTGGAGTGTGGAGAACAAACATTAGTATGCTGCATAGGGGTTGCTATGCATAGGCATATGGATGCATCCAATATGGCGAATAGACTTGTTCTGAATGTAATTATAATAATTAATATTTTTATTTAAAATTATTAAGTAATATAAGTAATAAAATGTCGAATGAATAGGGGAAAGGGTCAATATGTTGAAAAAAAATCAAATTCATTACTTATAACATGGTTTTATGGAGAAAAAAATATTTCAATTAGCTAGGACAATTTAATTCAAACACCAGAAATACTAAATAAATATATTGGTATTGGGTTCTTAGTTAGATAAATTATAACGTTCCTATGGATCCACTCTTGTTTTTTATTAAAGGGTCAAATAGGTTTTGAAGGGACATGAAACTATATATATAAAATGTTGCCTTCAGCAAAATATTAATAAAATAACAAGAAAACAACAACCAACCAAAAGACCAAAGATAGAGAACAAACAACCAACAAGGCACCAAGCCAATACCAAAAAATACAAGAAGAAAATTTACCCGAGGTTCTTCAAGGCCTCAACCGCCTCAATCTCACGTTGGAAGGCCTCTTGAGCAAGTTTCTTGATATTTTGTAGGTCCTTCAATGACTGATCAACAACCTTCTTGACATGACCCCTAGTCCAAGTATAAGGCCCTTTGCTATCTTTAGCATTAGTTTGATTACCTTTATCCTCCAGATCAATGAACACAGGATTACCTTGTTGTAGCCTTTCAATTTTTTTGACCAATGTCCTCATGTTGTTCATAGACCCTTTAATCACATTATAGTTGAAAATCACTAGTTTAACCAAATTGGTATTGATATTCTTCATTTTGGTTTCTAGCACCACAACACGTTCTTGATTATTAGATTTCAAATTGGCCACATCCTTCACAACATTTTGGAGAGATGCAACCACATTCCTACCTTCTATATCAACCCACAAATCACCATGCATCAAACCCTCATCCAACATTGATTGAATAGACCCAATCTTAATGCTCATCTAATTAATCTCATGAAAATACCGTTTGTGCATCTTGAAGGTATCAAGATTTTCCCTCTCTAAATTGAGGTGGGAAGAGTACACTTCCAAGTGACATGAAAATGGTAATCTATAACTTCTGTCCAAAGGAGTCTCCTCAGAATCACTCGACAGAGAAGAATGATGCTCAATCTATTCCTCAAAGTCAAGGGAATTAGGGAAGGTCATCTTCTTTTTACCTCTCTTATGATTACTACTAGTAATTAGCTTGCCCCTTTTGTTTACCACCCTAAGTTCATATTCCTCTTCAATATCCCACTCATCATCTTTTGAAACAACAAATATTGAATCCTCATCCTCCAGAGGGGGTCAATTCCTTAGAAGGCTCAGGAAAAATCCTAGAAGGGGAAGGCAAAGATTTGATATGCTCTATGATGAGCATAATGAGGCCTTTTTGTAAAATAGGGTTTTTGGGATTCATTTTAAAATCCTTAATTCCCCCATTTAAGGAGGATAAGAGGTAGAAGGGAAAAGATCCTATCCTTATATCAGATATGAATTAACAACACAAAATGATGCCCAAAAATATTGGTAAAATAACCATCAAGGGAGAAATATTGCGTGAATACCTTATGAAGAGTAGCCCAAAGGGGTTTGATGGAGCATTGTTCAAAACCTCTCTTCGGCTTCTTAACCAGATGCTTCCCTTCTTTACCCTTGGGAACTTTTTGCACCCCTTCTTTCGAAGTCTTTTTATCTCTAAAGACCTTCCAGTCCTTTGACATGCTTGTAATCTTAGAAATGAGCTCTTTCATGAGGTCAATCTTCTTGTCATATACTGAGAAACAAATCTCCTTCCAACCCTTAACAAAGAGTTTGGATAATTTATGGTCATACCCATGAAGCCTTTCTAGGTAGGGGGTAACATCCCCTTCTAATAAAATCCACTAGATAGTATTGTTCTTCTTCACCTCTTCACATTCAACTAGCTTCAAATAGTTCCTTTAGCCCCCCATTTTAGAGTCCTTGCACCACATACTAGTAAGAAAGAAAAACACCTAGAAAGTGTGAGAGTCGGGGAACGTGGCATGAAAATTATGATGCAAAGAGTTCACCATAAAAAATTAATCAACGCTCCCTACATTGGCATATATCCTATCACATGCTATCAAATCCAAGACATTTGATGGAGACATATCCTCGATAGCCCATTTGGTTTGGACACCCACACTAGAAAAATAATCAGCAACACAATTGGCCTCCCAAGATAGGTTGAGAGATGATCCAACTATCATTTAAATTAATAATTTTAATAGAATCCCTCATCCTACTTTGGATAGTCCAAGAAATGCATTGAGACCCCTTAAGACATTGCATTATATTATTAGAATCTACTTCAACCCAAACTTTTTTGTAATTCAATTGAGAGGCCAAACTCAGACCATGGCCTCTCTTTATTATTTTGATATTATAAATAGGATGATAGATAAATTCTAATTTTATTAAAAGGGTCAGACTTGCAGTTAATATATAAATTTTTTTTCATATTTTTATAATATTTATTAAATTTATATAACATCAATGTTTTGATGGATTGTCAAAACATTAAAGTTTAATTTTCTTTTGAATGGATTGATCAAGAAAGAATGTGTTCATGAATTTCTCTCACAAGTGTAGGATTTGAGAAATACAAATCCACAGAACCCAAAAGAAACCTGCATGCAAGAAACCTGTCACAGAGAAAGAGAGAGAACGAATACAAGGGTTTTGGCTCTGACAAAGAGAAAAGATGTATTATCAGAGAAAAATGAATCAAGAATATGAATAATACAAGAGATCAATCCTTATAAAGGAGATCAACACCAAAAGGAAAACCTAACCCTAAGGTGTGAGCATTTAATAATTAAATATTAATTATTAAATGACTAATGTATGCATAAAGAGAAATCTTAAGAGGAGAGCAAAGTTAATTAATTACTTTACTCTAACACCCCCCCTTAAGATGAGCTACAATGCAGCTACAAACAATGCAGAAGAAAGCAAAGGAACTACAATGCAAAAGAGGGTCCCGGCAACAAGGCCTGATCAGGTACCCGAATACAAGAAAATCTCTATAAAGCGGAGTAAAGGAGAAAACCCAATGGAAAAAAACTCCTCTCCAAAAAGAGATAAAGAATCATGCTGAAAAGAAATCATGAAGGAAGGAAGGCCTCACTGAGACCCCCCAAGGACAACTTCCTTCACCCCAAGCATTGAGCGCAACTGAAGATAGCACGGAGATGCCAAAGGTTTAGTGAAGATGTCAGCAACCTGCTCCTCTGTAGGAATATACTCCAAGATGAGAGAACCATCCTGAATCAACTGTCTGATGAAGTGCATGTGGATTTCAATGTGCTTTGTCCGCTGATGCTCCACTGGGTTGCGAGAAATGTGAATGGCGCTCTGGTTGTCACACCAAAGAACAGTGGGACAATCTGGAAGAAACCCAAACTCTGTCATCGATTGCCGAAGCCATAAAACCTCCTGACTGGCTAACACTGCTGCACGGTACTCAGCCTCTGTAGATGATAATGCAATAGCAGACTGCTTCTTGCAAGACCATGTAATAGGACCAGAACCAAGGCAAAAAACGAAGCCAGAAGTAGACTTCCGATCATTGACATCACCAGCCCAATCGGAGTCAGTGAAGCCAATGATATGAGGGGATCCTAAAGAGTAGTGAATGCCATAATGTGTGGTGCCCCGAATATATCTCAAAATACGTTTGGCTGCTTGCCAATGGCTCTCATGAGGATCATGGGAGAACCGAGAGACAAGGCCAACCGCAAAGGAAAGATCAGGACGAGAATGTGTCAGGTACAACAGACTGCCAACCAACTGCCTGTATAAAGTGGGGTCTACTGAAGGAGTAGAGCAAGTGGAAGACAAAACAACACCTGACTGAAATGGAGTGGGGGCAGACTTGCAATCAAGCATGCCAAATCGCTGAAGCATATCAAGAGCATACTTCTCCTGAAAAATGGAAATCCCATCCGAAGACTGAATAACCTGTAGACCCAGAAAGAAGTGCAAGAGACCAAGATCGGTCATCTCAAACTGCTCCATCAAAGCTCTCTGAACACTCTGAATCATGGAGGATGAGCTACCTGTAATGATGAGATCATCTACATATAGCACTAGAATCAAAAGATCACCCTCCTGACGCTGAATATAGACTGTGTGATCGGAATGACAGCGTGTGAAGTGCGAGGAAAGCAAGAAGGAGTCCATCTTCTCATACCAAGCCCTGGGGGCTAGTTTGAGACCATACAATGAACGTCGAAGTCTGCAAACCAAAGAAGTGTCCTGCACAAAACCCTGAGGCTGCTCCATATAGATCTCCTCATGTAGGTCTCCATGCAAGAAGGCACTCTTCACATCCATCTGAAACACTGTCCATCCCTGTGAAGCTGCAAGTGAAAGTACCAGGCGTATAGAATTCTTCTTGGCGACAGGAGCAAAGGTCTCAGAGTAGTCAATACCCTCTACCTGAGAAAACCCCTTCGCAACAAGACGGGCCTTATACTTATCAATAGAACCATCTGCAGCATACTTGGTACGATACACCCACTTGCACCGAACCAACTTTCTTCCCTTAGGAAGAGGACAAAGATCCCAAGTATGATTCTTCATCAAAGAAGAATACTCCTCATCCATGGCCCTATCCCACTCTGGGTGTCCTGTCGCCTCTGAAAACTTTTGAGGATCATCTGAAAGGGTATGACTCAAAAGACTAGAACCAGATGTCTGAGCACGAGTGCGACGAGTATCTGAAGGATCACCTGCCAAAGAACCAGCTGCATCAACAGTATCACGGGCCCACTTCGGCAAAGACGGAGCAACTGGTGGTGGTGGAGATGGTGGATCATGATCTACATCATCCTCAAGAGATAAGTAATCCTCAAGAGATGAAGAGGAAGGAGTAGGCAATGAGGGAGAAGCTGGTGATGGAGAATCCATCTGAGGATAGCACTCATCAAACTGGACATCCCGCCGAAACAAGACCTCTCTGGAATCAGGATCAAACAACCTGTATGCCTTAACATCCTCACAGTAGCCAACAAATATGAGTGGTCGGCTCTTCCTCTCCATGGCTATCCGCTGAGCATCAGGAATAAATGCCCAAGCCTCACTACCAAAAACTCGGAATGTAGAAACATCAGGCTTGACATGGGTCCAAGCCTCCTAAGGAGTCATATGTCGTAATGCCTTATGGGGCATCCGGTTCTGAATATAATTGGCACAATTGACTGCCTCAGCCCAAAATGAAGAACTCATAGCTCGAGACTGTATCATACAATTTGCCATCTCCCGTAAGGTTCTGTTCTTTCTCTCAGCAACACCATTCTGTTGAGGGGTATAAGGAACTGTAAACTGATGCTGTAAACCATGCTCAGTGCAAAAATCTCTGAAAGCCTGATTTACATACTCCCCCCCATTATCTGTGCGTATCCTCCTGATAGAAAGTCCAGATTGCTTCTCCACAAATGTCTTAAACTTCCTGAAAGAGTCAAAGACATCAGACTTGTACTTAAGAAAGTACACCCATGTACGTCTGGAGAAGTCATCAATAAAAGTGAGTACATAACGGGCCCCTGAAAAAGAAGGAGTCGGAAAGGACATAAGATCACTGTGTACCAACTCTAGGGCTGCCCTAGCACGAGAGGCTCGACCCTTAGGAAAAGGATCTCGATGATGTTTACCAAGGACACAACCATGACATACACCATCTGTACAAGAAATCTGTGGAAGCCCAATCACAAGTGCCTGTGTACTCATCTGCTATAGATATCTGTAATTGACATGACCAAAACGCTCATGCCAAAGCCTGCTCACTGAATCTGCATGTGCTATAAGAGAGGAACCAACAGTGTCTGAACTCTCAAAGCCATCAAAACTATATAAGTGAGATGCAGAATCCACACTCCCAGTAGCCACAACCAAGTCAGGATCATGAAGATCTCGAATAACCACATCATGTGGAGAGAACTCAACTGTCTTACCAGAGCCAGAGTGGCAAATCTGATAAACAGATAGAAGGTTTGTCGAAATGTCAGGAACCAAAAGCACATCCTGAAGACAACCACCATCCAATGAAACAGTACCAGAACCCTGAACGGAAAGTTGTGCTGAGTCACCAACTGCAATATGTCGAGTGCCTGTAGGAGCAAGAGCAGTGACCAAATCCTGTGTGTGTGTCATATGGTGAGAGGCACCAGAATCTAGAATCCAAGTGGACGCTGAGGACAATGCTCGTGCAGAAAGAGCATGACCTTTCCCTGTGGGCTGTGAAGGAGGCTGTGGTGCACTGATATTATGCTGCTGCATGGCTTCCTCCAAAGCCTCTAAACGTTTCCAACACCTGGAAACGGGATGTCCTTCCTTGCCACAAAAACTGCAAGGATCACCTGATTTCTTCTTAGTCTTGGAGGAAGACTCACCAGACTTTGAAGATTTGCCCTGTTTAGAATTGAATTGTGGTTTTGAATCAGACTTAGGTGGTGGCTTGGAGGGATTCTCACTAGCCTCTGAATCTTTCTTAGGCTTCGGTTTCTGCTTCTGTTTTCCTTTGGAGGACTGGGCTACCAATGCTTGGTTCTGTGAACCTGAAAGTGAATCCAACTGCTTAAGCTTAGCTTGCTCACGAGTCAGACGATCACAAAAGACCTCAAAAGAAGGCATGACATGTCGAGCACCCAAGGCATCCATGGTGGAATAGAAGGTCGAAGAGAAGATCTGAAATGGACCCCGAAGCTTGGAGAGAATCAGGAAAATGCACTCTGTATCAGTCTTAGTCTTACCACAACCCTGCAAGATTGATCTTTGCTGTTTGAACTTCATCAGAAAGTCCTCAATAGAAGGAAACGAATCAGGTACCAAGGAAGTTAACTCTGCCTCAAGCTGCAAAGCTCTGAACTCGTTGACAGTACCAAAAAGTCCTTCAAACTTGATCCAAATGGCTCGAGGAGTGAGACAACCCTCAAGATGAAACTGGAGACTGTCAGAAATGTGTAAAGCCATCAATCCCATAGCCTGATCCATATTGTTCCTGTGCTGCATAATCTCAAAAGGACGTGTCAACTGAGGCTGAACCTCATCCAAACAGGACCATAACCCTTTTGACTGGAGAAGAGTCATCATGCGACCCTTCCAAGTGTGGTAATTATGCGGTGTGAGAGATTCAATAGGTCTGTCTGCCATCCTGTAAACTGTGCCTCAACTGCTCTGAATTTTTAATTATTATTAAGTGGTCTTTCAGAACTAGACAGAAGATGCAGAAGGGGGTTTGATTTTTTTGTATTGGTGTTTGTAAATTCTAGTTTTCTGATGTAAATAACAGAAAGCAAGAGAAAACACCCCCCCACAATGCAAAAAACTAATCCCCAGTACAAACTGAAAGCCAGAAAATGATAGAAAACAATAACGGGTTGAGACAAAATTTGGAGCACCTGAAGATTTTTCTGATGAAATAGACTGTAGATCTGAAAAGAGCACAGAACCACCTTTCCGACGCCTATTCGCTTTTGAAAAACGGAGTCCGTATGCAAAAGATATGGCTCCTGGAGTGCAAAAAACTTGTTCTGACTTCGACTTGCAAAAAACACTACAAAACGGAAAAATCAGAAAATCCGAGCTAAAATGCCCGAGTTATACCCGATTTAGTAAAACTGCTCCAAAAGGGCCCAAATAAGCTCTTATAGCCCTCAAGGGCTAAAAAAAATAGGCCCCTGGTCCTCTGGGTGACCAGGAGCTGGCGCAGGGGGGGCTGGCGTCGCGGAGGCGGCGCAGGGGCGGCGCAGCTGGATCCGGCGGGGTGCAGGCGGCGCGGGTGGCGGCAGTTTTCGCCGGTGGCGCGGCAGTGGGGACCGAGCCGCGGCCGGTGGTTACCACCGGCGGCGGTGGCCGCCGGGCTATGCACCGGTGGTGCTGGCCTTAAAAAAGGGCTGCGCCCAGTTTTAAAAAACCGTGGGGTTTTTTTGTTTTTTTTTTTTGATTTTTTTGAAAATTTCGCCTCGGTTGTCGTGCCCTAGGGTCGTACGGCCTTGGGGCCAAAAAAAATTTGCCTCCTGGTGCAACTGTGTCCAAATCGGACGAATTTTATATGGAAATAGGGGTTTTTGGGTGCTACGAGCTCAACGGTGAGGTCCGTTTGGGCTCAAAGTGCACCGAAAAAAAATACCCCCTATTCCAAAATAAAAAAACAGAAGACAAACACAGATCTGATGCAACCAAAACCTGGATCTCAAAATCTTTCAAAATTCTGAACAAGCTGCAGCAGATCCAGCTCTGATACCATGTAGGATTTGAGAAATACAAATCCACAGAACCCAAAAGAAACCTGCATGCAAGAAACCTGTCACAGAGAAAGAGAGAGAACGAATACAAGGGTTTTGGCTCTGACAAAGAGAAAAGATGTATTATCAGAGAAAAATGAATCAAGAATATGAATAATACAAGAGATCAATCCTTATAAAGGAGATCAACACCAAAAGGAAAACCTAACCCTAAGGTGTGAGCATTTAATAATTAAATATTAATTATTAAATGACTAATGTATGCATAAAGAGAAATCTTAAGAGGAGAGCAAAGTTAATTAATTACTTTACTCTAACAACAAGAACCTTATAAAAATATTTATCGATAATGCTATCTGATCTGGGTGGATATGTTCTCCACCAAAAATTGATAATACTCCAACAGTTTTGGCGATGGTTACCAAAATAGTTTTTATGGGGTTCGAACCAAGAACCACCAATAGACAAGTTTTGTGCTCCACCATTCCACCACGAAATCTTTGCTACCATAAATTAGAGGTAGTCTAAATTTAACAAGTGGCAAACTGCATAGAGAGAATCGAGGAGGTTTGAACTCCCGACCCCCTATCTCCTGCACATATGCAAATGGTTTAATCTATACTTAAAGGTTTTAAGATATGGTTAAATTATATTAAACAAAATCAAGCCGAATCAAGCCTAATTTAAGCCATACAAAACAACCCCAATGACAATATGAGGTTGCCTAATATAGGGGTCAGGTTTGTTAAAAGGATTGGGTTAGTTTGATAATGTAAGGCTTAAATTAATATGAGCCAAAGGAGGTGAATATTTTTAAAGATCTATGTTATTTATGGGAAGATTTTTGGAGTTTTTGGGAGATAGGGTAGATCTATAAAATCATATGGTTTTACACCATATTTGGCAAAATATGTGTACATAAAAGGAGGGGTAAGTTGTGAGTTTTGTAGTAGACATTGGAAATTAGTCAAAAGATTGGAGAAGAAATTTTGGCTAAGTGTTTTCTAAGTTTTTTTTGTAATTTGCAAGTGGTGAAGTGAGAGGGAGCTATTGTGGTTTTTGGTACTTCACTCCTGCACTTCGATAAGTGGCATTGTGCAGATAGGAGTGACTTTGTAACTCTTTGTAAACTCATTTTTGGAGCATAATTGGATCGGTCTCACCCAGTTGGGCAGACCCAGAGATGTAGTCACCTTGTGGTGAACTCTATAATCAAATCCTGTTGTTTGTGTCTCCTTTCTCTTTCTCTCTAATTTTTCTATTTCATCACTTCAATTTATTTGTAATTAAACCTTTATGTACATGCTAATTTCAATTTGTTAAGCATTGTAATGTTAGCATTTTTATGCAATCAGTCATAGATCCTTAATCGGATCAAGTTTGGTATTAGAGCTAGTTTGACTAGTATTGCATATTTTGAATGCTAATAAGATCCAAGCTCCTGCAAGGCCAAGGTGAGCTTGAAGTCTACAATTCTAAAATCGGGAAATGAAGGACATTTCCAAAGAAGTCTGTGCTTGAAATGGAGGTACTTGAGGAGATTCATGAGCAGGAATTTCGAAAGGCTTTCATGGCTTTGAGCGCGAAGGTGGATTTCTTGTTCAACAAGCACAAAGAGCGAAAGGCACGTGAAGAAGGTTTGTCGAAGCAGGAAAATCATGAAGATAAGAAGGATAAACGACCACCTGGTGGTGAAGATCCTCCTTCATCTCCTTCTCCTCCTTCTTCCCCTTCTTCTTCTCATTCTTCTAGGAATCCTTTTAAGGGTGTGTACAAGCCTAAAATTAAGTTGGGTGTTAAATTTGAACTGCCTAAATATTGTGGGGAATTAGATGCTAAGAAGTTAGATGATTGGGTTCAACAAGTAGAGGTTTATTATAGAGTTCAAGGTCTTCTTGATGATGCCTCTAGAATCCAGTTGGCTACCCTTCGCTTGGGAGGTATCTCTCTCACCTAGTGGGAGAGTAGAACTCTGTCTGAAATCTCACAACATGGTAGAGTTAGTTTGACTTGGTCAGAATTTGTTGGTGCTCTTAGGAAGCAATTCTACCCCTTGGGTCATATGCAATAGTTAATGATGAAATGGCAAAGTTTTAGGAAAGGGAAAGGGTAGTCTATCCAAGTGTACACCCATGAGTTCAGGAAGAGGGCTATTGCATTGGATGTCCCTTTGTATACACAAGATACTTTGTTAAAGTACATAGGTGGTTTGCACTCAAATCTCAGACATTCCATTTTCGTTTTGAGTCCTAGTAACTTGGACGAAGTTTGTGTCCAAGCCACACACTTAGAGGCAAGAGGAAAGGGTTCTTTTGATAACAAGTTTGGTGATGGTAGCTTTGTACATAAGTCATCTAAAGGAAAGAAGACAACTACTACCAAAAAGAACGATGTTCAGTTGACTTTGACATGCTCACATTGTGACAGGAATGGGCATGACCAAGAACACCGTTGGTAGTTACATCCTGAATTGAGACCGACGTGGGCTTAGAAAAAGGATCTGAAAAAGAAAGGCAAGGAGAAGACCACAAATGTTGTTGTCGATCTTGGTTTAGATTCTGAGGATGAATCTAAGATTTCTGCGATGGGTTTGAAAGGTAAAGCTCCCATTGCTTGTGTTTCTTCTGATAGTTGTGCTTCTACTTCTCAAGTTGATAGTGTTCCTGAAGATCCAAAGAGAAATGAACTTTTTCATGTAAGGGTTATCATTAAGAATGTGAAAATTGATGCACTCATAGATAGTGGTTCTCAAGTTAACTTCATTTCTGAAAGTGTTGTCAAAAACTTGGGATTGAAAACCACACTGCATAAGAGACCCTGGCCACTAGTTTGGATTTGTGAGAATGGTAAGTCACAAATAACAAGGCAATGCACCTTACAATTCACGATCACAAGCAAGTTTGTGGATGAGGTAGAATTCGATGTGGTTCCATTGGATATCTGTGGAATAGTGCTCGGAAGCCCTTATCTATTTGATTGAAAGGCTATTTTCTATCGAGAGAAGAATCATTATCATTTGTTTAAAGATGGCTTGTAGTATATTGTGCATTCTCACAGATTTAAGACTGATCGTTCTTTTACGAATACAGGACAACTTAAGAGGGTGATTAATGCGAGTAAGCATTTGACTCTCATGTCTATTAGTTTAGGTGTTTTGAGGCAGGATACAGAGGTGGTCAAGGCTACTAATGAACAAATGTCATGAGATATGCCAACAAGATTGCTTGTGGAGATAGAAAATGAAAGCATGGATAATTAGGATCCTTCTAGTAAAAATGTTCCTATGGTGAAAGACCATTATGTTGTCGATTTGTTCACTTTTGTATCTGTAGTGTTGCTCAGTTTGATACTAGTTAGTGGTTATTGGTTAGTGGCTACAACAGTTGATGTAGAGGCATATGGGAGTTATATCATGATGTTTATAATCAATAATATTTTTGTAGCCTTAATCTTGATTGTGAGTCGGGTACAAAGATGCATAGATGGCACAGGGCAAGTGGGGAGGCCATGCCCTCACTTTATTTATGAATAAATGAAACTTTTGGAGGTCCAAAAGTTCTCCAGTGGGGAGGATTGATCCGGGTGGATATGTTCTCCACCAAAAAATGATAATACTCCAACAGTTTTGATGATGGTTACCAAAATAGTGTTTATGGAGTTTGAACCAAGAACCACCAATAGACAAGTTTTGTGCTCCACCATTCCACCACGAAATCTCTGCTACCCTAAATTAGAGGCAGTTTAAATTTAACAAGTGGTAAACCACATAGAGAGGATCGAGGAGATTTGAACTCCTGACCCCCTATCTCCCGCACATGGCTCCAAACCACTAGCTCACACGCGATTTTCAGGATGCAAATGGTTTAATCTATACTTAAAGGTTTTAAGATATGGTTAAATTATATTAAACAAAATCAAGCCAAATCAAGCCCAATTTAAGCCATACGAAACAACCCCAATGACAATATGAGGTTGCCTAATATAGGGGTCGGGTTTGTTAAAAGGATTGGGTTAGTTTGATACTGTAAGGCTTAAATTAATATGAGCCAAAGGAGGTGAATATTTTTAAAGATCTATGTTATGTATGGGAAGATTTTATGAGTTTTTGGGAGATAGGGTAGATTTGTAAAATCATATGGTTTTACACCATATTTGGCAAAATATGTGTATATAAAAGGAGGGGTAAGTTGTGAGTTTGGTAGTAGACATTGGAAATTAGTCAGAGATTGGAGAAGAAATTTTGGCTAAGTGTTTTCTAAGTTTTTTTTGTAATTTGCAAGTGGTGAAGTGAGAGGGAGCTATTGTGTATTTTGGTACTTCACTCCTGCACTTCGATAAGTGGCATTGTGCAGATAGGAGTGACTTTGTAACTCTTTGTAAACTCATTTTTGGAGCATAATTGGATCGGTCTCACCCAGTTGGGCAGACCTGAAGACGTAGTCACCTTGTGGCGAACTCCGTAATCAAATCCTATTGTTGGTGTCTCCTTTCTCTTTCTCTCTAATTTTTCTATTTCATCACTTCAATTTATTTGTAATTAAACCTTTATGTACATGCTAATTTCAATTTGTTAAGCATTGTAATGTTAGCATTTTTATGCAATCAGTCATATATCCTTAATCAGATCACTATCTTACACAAATAGAAATGAGAAGAGAAGGAATCAACACATTGAATAATCATCCTAATATTAAATCTCTTATGTTACACTTTACACTAATTCTTTTATTATTATTAAGAACATGTTTAAAATTTTGAAGCAAATAGAAGCAATAACTGTAAATAAAATGTTGAATTTTTTTTCAAATTCATTATTTCTAACTTTGTTTCAAGTAGAAAAAACTATTCCAATTAGCTAGCACAATTTAATTTAAGCACACAAAACACTAAAAAAATATATTGATATTGGGTTCTTAGTTTGATAAGATAATTTTCTTATGTATCAACTCTTTTTAACATGCATTGATTATGTCTATTTACCCACCTATCCCTATGCATTGTTTTTTATCTACCTTGGTAGAAGAATTTCCATGTCTTCAATCATTTTTATGGATGTAAGGCCAAAATTGGTATAAGAATTTCGATGTCTTCAATCATTTTTATGGATGTAAGGCCGAAATTGTATTCATAGTGTACATTGTAGACACCTAAAATTGTCCTATCTAATTAAATAAATATTTTTATTTATTTAATTATTTTAGCCTAATTCTTCTATTAATTAAATAAATCTTTTTTTATTTAATTAATTCATTTATCCTCTTCTAGCCTCATTTCTCATTTAAATAAATACTTTTATTTATTTAATTGATCCCACTTCCTCTATTAATTAAATAAATATTGATTTATTTAATTAATTTATTAGCCTTTTCTATCCATGACACATGTCATTCTTCTCTTAATTCCTACACTACCTACGGTCTCATTATTTTCTTATTTCTTCTAACTACCCTCTAATCCTAGCCAACCATTTATTTTTTACACCTCTTAATCTTATCCCTCAATTTGTTATAGTGTCTTCTATATAAGGAGGATGCTTCCTTCATTATCAATCCTCCTAACCCCTCAACTACACTTGCAAACTTTCATACGTGATCAAACCAACTTGCAACCATATTTCCATTCTTTGTTGAGCTCTTGTGCACACATAAAATATGAGAGCAAATATAGAAAGCAAGATCAATGGAGATAGGAAGAATGGAGATTCAAACGCTATTAGACATGTGATGGTATAATCTTTGTAATTTTGTTGATTTGTAGTGTCTTAGGTAATCTTCATATGTTATGGTGGATATTCGTTGTTGTTAGGCTAGGGTTTTGTGGTTGAATGTATTCAGTTTTTCAACATTGTTGTTTTATTTTCACCTTAAACATTTTGGCATGCCCGGTGGGAATCTTGTCCCTTTTGCATTTAACATCTTGGTTGCAGATTTTATGCTTTTGAAGTTGCAAATCTGAAATTTTCAACAACATTTCGACATTTTTGCACATGCATCTTCTGGAATCACATTTTTGTTTTGTCGCATTTGTGACCTCTAGAATCGCGTCTGCATTGCTGATAGAATTTTACATTTTTCCAAATTACATGAGTCATGTTTGTGTTCCCTAATTGCATTTGTGAACCTTTTAACCATGTCCGTTTTGCAGATTCACGTCTATGTTTCAGAACTGTGTCTATGGAGTCTAAAGTCACATCTGTCTCACAGAATCACGTCTGTGTAGGATCTAATCATTCTATGTTTGGTTCTTGCAGTTTCAGTTTTTGTTTCAGTTTTTAGGGTTTTTGTTTCAGAGTGCAAAGTGAGTAGAGAGCAATCAACAATGATGTCATTGGTGCATAGATTCGATCATGTTCATCGATATCAAAGGCCAGTAGATACAGGAGAGCTAGTAAGTACCACAAAACCTCCTTGTACTTTGCTACATTAATTGTTGTCATAAATGCATGTTAGGTAGAGCAATAAATTTATATTAGGTATGTTGCATTAAATGTAAAGTAGGTCAAAAGATGAGAAGGTGTGTCTGCATTGAGTGTAACCGCGTCTATGGTTCTAAAAGAATCTATGTCAAATACGAGGGCGTTTGTGAAATGCAGGCATGTCTGTGCAAAATAGAGGCATGTTTGTGTGTTTTAGGTGCATCTGTGAAATGTAGAAATGTCTATGAAGTATGCAAGTGTGTTTGTGTCATGAATGCATGTTTGTGTCTTCAAGGTTGAATCGACAATTCTGTGATAAACACACACTGTCGATTAGATAAGTTGTTGAGAGGATACACTCTAGAAGGTCCTTTAGGGAAGACTAGGATAACAGATAGGGATAGAATTGACAATTATGTGATAGAGGATACACTCAAGCAGAGGCCCTAGGATAGGATAAAGTGAGGCACTCTGTGATGAACGGGGAGTACCATAGAAATTGATAATTCTGTGATAGAACATATGATGCCAATTGGATTAGGCTGAAATTGACAATTCTATGATAGAACATAAGTTGTCAATTGGATAAGCTACTCAAGAGGATACACTCAAGTAGGTGCCCTAAAAGATTGGATAAAAGCAACACTTTGTGATGAACGAGGAGTACAACTAGGATAGAGTGCCATATGATAGATATAAGCACTAGGATAAAAGAGCAGCACTTTGTGATGAACAAGGAGTACTAATAGGATTGATATAGTTGGTTTTCCTGATTGCAGGAGGACCTACCTATGTTGAATTCATGAGAGAGATTCCCTTTGACTCAGAGTTTGCGAGTAGAAATGACTTTTGACGATAGAGCAGCAATGGAGGCCATGGGCTTGCGATATATTATGTATATGCTTGAGTGTTGGGTGAACATGGGATTGTTGACTGCATTAGCTAAGAGATGGCACTCAAAGACATGCATGTTTCATTTGTTGATGGGTGAGATGATAGTCACCTTGGAGGATGTATACAAGATACTGAGGATACTGATCATTGGGGAGTTGGTTCCTTACAATCTAGAGGGAGACAGGGATGCACTGAGAGGAGTGTTTCAGGATCCACGACTAGAGATGAGGGTAGCACATGTTGTCAAGGGTTGACGTGGATTGTCGTTATAGGTGCTAGCAGCATAGGATCCCAGATAGGTACAGGGACAGGGACAGGTATAGGAGCAGGGATAGGGACAACAGGAGGATGAGCTACTATCTTGAGGGAGATTTGCTAGGGATAGGTAGATGAGATCCAAGATCTGGAGAGGGATGCGGCTAGGCTCAGGAGACAGCTGAGGGACACTGAGCGGGAGAGATATCAGGCTATTCAACACTACACGAAGGCTAAGACAACACTGATGGTAGGCAGGCAAGCAGCTGAGGACACAAGGGCTTGATATGCCTATGTTTTATGAGCAGGGGAGGAGATATCATATTGGAGAGACCTATATTATGGAGTTGTGCCACCAGATCAGTGGGCTAGGAGCTTTCGGAGACCATCCTGGACTACGATGACCACTGGAGGAAGAGATGAGAGATAGGCATCTAGTGGTGGGGTCATGGGTCCAACACCACCACCAAACAAAGGGGGCAGGTCCTTCCAGGGCTCAGACTCTATTGAGGCCAACTCACTCTAAGGGAGGGAGTTCATCATAACCTTAGAGGGCTCCCTATGTACCAGTTTTTGTACCATTTTTATATGACAATGTAGACACCTTTGAGTGATTTTATAGCCATATGAGAGTTTGACATCATTGTATCATGACACTTATGATTTTGATATATATATATGAGATGATTCATCCTTGCAATAACTATATGCATGTGTACCTATGTGATGTTGCTTCTATTTGGTGCATGTTTTCATATGATGTTTATGATATGGATGAAAATATGTGCATGATGAAATGCAATATTTTTGGTTTTTTATATTTTTATATGTCATACATATTGCAAATATGACCCCACCACTAGATGCCTATCTCCTGTCTCTCCTTGCAATGGCCATCATAGTCTACGATGGTCTTTGGAAGCTCCTAGTCCACTGATCTGGTGTCACAACTCCATAATACAGGTCTCTCTAGTAGGCTATCTCCTCCCCTGCCTGTAAAACATAAGTGTATTCGGCCCCTGTGTCCTCTGCTACATGCCTTCCTACCCTCAATGTTGTCTCAGCCTCCATGTAGCACCGAATAGCCTGATCTCTCTCCTGCTCAGTGTCCCTCAACTATCTCCTGAGCCTAGCCACATCCCTCTATAGATCTTGGATCTTATCTGCCTATCCCTGGCAAATCTCCCTCAAGGATAGTAGCTCATCCTCCTCCTATCCCTGTCCCTACTCCTGTCCTTGTCCCTATCCCTATCCCTATCCCTATCCCTGTACCTGTCTGGGAGCCTATGCTACTAGCACCTATAATGAGAATCTACCTCTACCCCTGACTACATACACTTGTCTCTCCTCTCCTTCATCTCTCCTCTGAGCCACTCTCCTCTTTGCCACTATGCCCCTCCTCCATCATCAGCCTCTACCTCCACCATCCCCACTATCATCTCTGCCATCTCCACCATCCCCCTTTATTCACTCCCCTGAATTCGATAGCCATGGAAATGAATTCTCTACTCAATATGCACTGTACTCGACATCCATCCTTGCATCCTCCACCTCTGCCCAAATATCCCAAGGCATGGGAACCATCTCCTGCATCTGTGTCACCACCTGAACATAAGGTAGTAATGGACCCAAATGAGCCTGATCCCTCACTGTCCATGCATACATCCCTAACCCCTGTGGCATCCGATGTATCCTGCCAAACTCCGTGTATACCCTGTCAATCAACTTCCACTCAAGGACATATGGTGTCCACTCTATCAGATACCTACTCCAAAATACATACGATAGCTCCACTGCATCATCCTCCCACTCCTCACACTCTCAATAAGGCCTCCATATCACACTATCTCTCTCATCAATAACCTAACGCCAGTACTTGAGCCTCCCAATCTGTGGCTGTGAAGTAAGCATATCATACAGATGCACAAAACTACACCCATGTCCCCAGCCTCTAAAGTGTATCAATTGTGTAACTAGAAGATCCTCATAAGCCCATACCTAGAGTAATGTCACTCCACACCCCAATACTATTGATCCATGATAAACAAATTGATGTAGCTCATAATACAAGTAAACCTAGTGTGCATGTAAACCTAGTGTGCTTAGTTACCAATGTCCTCAGAGTCCTCCTCCAACCCACAATTAACCCTCGTGTCACCCTGTCTAGACATAGGAACCCATTGATAACTCCTACCAGCATTGCTAGTAGTTCCAATCCTATACCTGTCATAGTGTCTCACATCACATATCTTGCCCTCATCTCCAGTCCTGGATCCTAGAACACTTGTCTCAATGAATCCCTATCTCTCTCTCGATCGTAAGGAACCAACTCCCCATTGATTGGTATCCTTAATATCCTATATACATCCTCCAAGGTGACTATCATCTCACCCATAAGTAAATGAAACATGCATATCTCTGAGTGCCATCTCTCAGCTAATACAGTCAACAATCCCATGTTTGCCCAAAACTCATGCATATACATAATATATCACAAGCCCATAGCCTCAAGTGTTTCTTTATCCTCAAATGTCAGATTTGCTCGTAATCTCTATGTCGAAGCCCAAATCTCTCTCATGACTCTTGCATAGGTAGGTCCTCCTACAGTCAAGTCAATCAACTATGTCAATCCTAGTGGTACTCCCTATTCATCAAAATGTGTTTCTCTTCTATCGTAGTGCTTATATCTATCATATGGCACTCTATCCTAGTAGTACTCCCTATTCATTAGAAAGTGCTACTTTTATCCTATCTTTTAGGGTACCTACTTGACTATATCCTCTTGAGTAGCCTATCCAATTGACAACATATGTTCTATCACAGAATTATCAATTTTAGCCTAATCCAATTGGTAACGTATGTTCTATCATAGAATTGTCAATTTCTTATGGTACTCCTTATTCATCACAAAGTGCCTCGCTTTATCCTATCTTAGGGCCTCTACTTGAGTGTATCCTCTTGAGTAGTTTCTTGATTAGTAACGTATGTTCTATCACAAAATTGTCAATCCTAGCCATATTTGCTATCCCAGTCTTCCCTAGAGGACCTATTTGAGCGTATCCTCTCAGCAGCTTATCCAATCAATAGTGTATGTTTATCAAAAAACTATCGATTCGACCTTGAAGACATAAACATGCATTCATGACACAAACACACTTACATACTTCAAAGACATTTATGTTTTTCATAGATGCTTGAAACACACAAACATGTCTCTCTTTTGTACAGACGTGTCTGTCCTGCATAGACGCACCTGCATTTCACAAATGCACTTGTATTTGACATAGATGCTTTTAGAAGCATAGACACAGTTACACTCAACACATATGTGCCTAATGTACCCAGACATGCCTGACATCAATGCAGATACACCTTCCTACCTTTTGAATTGCTTGACATTTTTTGCAACATACCTAATATGCATTTATTGCTCTACCTAATGCACATTTATGATAACAATTAATGCAACAAAGTACAAGGAGGTTTTGTGGTACTTACCGGCTCTCCTGCATCTGCTGACCTCTAATATTAGCAAATGTGATCGAATCTGTGCACCAATGCCATCGCTGCTAACTGCTCTCTGCTCTCTGTGCAATCTAATCTCTTAGGTGTGTGGATGACAATAAGGATGTTTTCCCTTGTAGTCTATCTTATAGACTACCCTAGCCCTAGTCTCTCAAGTCAATCTTCTTTATCTCGTGACTCTGTCACTCTATCCTATCTTGTCAGCCCTTTCTAGCCTTTATTTCTTATCGAGAGATTGCTTGCGATCTTTTCAGACATTTTCATCCAATCTCTCAAGGGGGTATATCATTCACATCTCGGGGCAACTTTGTATCAGTTCATCTTATCTTCTTTGAGCCAACACAACAAGCTAAATTGTCTTAAAGAGGGGAAAAATTTAGACACCTAAAATTGTCCTGTCTAATTAAATAAATATTTTTATTTATTTAATTATTTTAGCCTAATTCTTCTATTAATTAAATATATCTTTATTTATTTAATTAATTCATTTATCCTCTTCTAGCCTCATTTCTCATTTAAATAAATACTTTTATTTATTTAATTGATCCAACTTCCTCTATTAATTAAATAAATCTTTATTTAGTTAATTAATTCATTAGGCTTTTCTACCTATGACACATGTCATTTATCTCTTAATTCCTACACTACCTATGCTCTCACTATTTTCTTATTTTTTCTACCTACCCTCTAACTCTAGCCGACCATTTATCTTTTACACCTCTTAATCTTATCCCTCTATTTCTTATAGTGTCTTCTATATAAGGAGGATGCTTCCTTCATTATCAATTGCCTAACCCCTCAACTACTCTATCAAATTTTCATATGCGATCAAACCTACTTGAAACCACATTTCCATTCTTTTTTGAGCTCTTATACACAAATACAATCTGAGAGCAAATATAACAAGAAAGATCAATGGAGATAGGAAGAATGGAGATTCAAACCCTATTGGACATGTGATGGTATAATCTTTGTGATTTTGTTGATTTGCATTGTCTTAGGTAATATTCATATGTTATGGTGGATCTTTGTTGTTGTTAGGCTAGGGTTTCGTGGTTGAATCTATCCAGTCTTTCAACATCATTGTTCCATTTTTACCATACAAATACATAAATTTGTCCACTTAATTAAATGAAAATTTAATTAATTCATCTTGAACCTCTTCTTCTATTAATTAAATAAATTATTTAATTTATTTAAATTAATTCATTAAACCATACTCTAACAATTAATTAAATGAATAAAGCATATTTGTTTAATTAACCTCTTTCCTCATTTAAATAAATACTAAATATTTATTTAAAAATTCCCCCTCCCACTTTGCACCAATTTTAGTTGAAATAAATGAATTTTATTTTAATTAAAATCCTATTTTCTCTCATCTAGTAAACCTACTACTCACTAATCCCCTTCTAGACTCTTCTAATCCCCTTCTAGACTCTTCTAACCCCTTCTAATTAGCCTAATCCATCTCCTAATTATTGTCACATTCCTAAGCAAAGAGAAGTCACTTCTCAAAGTATCAATGTCTTTGAAATGTATTAAAGGCTTTATGTCTTCAATAAGTTAACCCTTAAAGTCTTCCAAACCATTTATGGTTCTTACATAACCATTTATGGCTCTTGCATAACCATTAATGGTTAAGCTCAACTTGCCCAGATGGTTAGAGGATTTCCCTCTAACTCAACCTCCATTTAATTCATGTGTCTCTTCAAGCATTTATTGCTTTGACCATGGCTATCCCCACTAAATCTTGCACAGGAGTTTGTTCATTAGATAAAGGCATTATTCATTGGATAAAAGCTTTATTCATTAACTCAAGCCTAGGGTAACCTTCATGTTATCTCAAGCATTTAATGCTTCTTCCCTCTCCTCTCATGCTATCTCATGTTGACACTTGTCATCATGAGATTGGTTTGAAAGCCATCACATGGATTACAAACCCATCAATCTTAGCCCTTGTTAAGATTACTCTATCTCAGCCATCCATTTTTCTATTTTCCCTATAAATATAGCCCATTCCTTCAAAAGGATCCAGAAATCTCTTGTGCATCAAACTTATCGCCATTTTTAAGAGAGAATTTAGAATCTTATTAGGTGCTTTCTCATAGTATCTTATTTACAGTTGCATAGGAATTTTGTTCTCATTTTTGTAATCATCTTGAATCTTCATAAGACATCCATAGATAGTGCAAAAAGATAAGGCCTACACTCATGTGGAACTTGGAGAGGAGAGGAACAAGGGAGGAGCAACTATGAGCATGTTGGGGGGTTTTCTTTCCCTATTTCGTTTGTTTATGCTTCTTGTTGTATGCTTTTTATCTCTCTTGATATGCATGTTTAGGTTCATAAGTTCATTTGTGTTTCATTTTTATTGTCACTAACATGCTAGCAATTTGAACTTGTCTTGTGTGCCTTCCCTTTTTAGTGTGCATCATTTGGTGAACCCGACGTGAATCGAACACACAACCTTCTGATCTTTCCAATCTAACTTTTTATGATTTTCTTATAATTTTCACACATAAGTTGTGCTTTAGCGCTTTTGTCTCATATTTTGGTGCTATCGTCAGAATATTTTCAGTACCTTTGGCCAAGTTTTAGCACTTTTTTTATAAGTTTAGCGCTCTAGTCATAGTTTTTGCACTTTCATTCATTTAAATAAAGCTTTTGTAATAATCTAGTGCTTTTGCACTCTCTGTCTGTCAGTGATCTAATTATGTTAAAACTGTTAAATTAGTGTTGTTGTTCATAGTTTAGCGTTGTTTTTAGTTTTTTTTGCGCTTTTGAAAATACTTCGGTGCTGTTGTCTGAAATAGTGCTTCTGTGTTCTCATAGAGTAGCACTTTTGTCATAGAGAATTAAAAAAAAAATTGTAACTAAAAAATTAAACTTAGGCTTGTGGAAGCCTACCAAAGGATTTAATATTTCACTAATTTTATTTTTCTTGTAGGTTACTAACCATTTCTTGTAGGATTCGAGGACTTAGAATTAGGAATTTATTTTCTTTCTAGCTTTTTAAGTTGGGTAAAAAGAATTCATTTTCCTTTTTATTTAAAATGAACCTCATCTTTCATTTTGGGCTAAAAATCAACAACATATTCATTTGGGCTTAAAAGGAATCTCATTGAGAGCTAAAAAGAACAAATCAAACAACTTTTATTTCTTACAAGTTAGGGGAAAAAATTTCAATTTGGGTTTAAAAAGAACAACAAATCTTTCACTTCTTGCAAGGATAAAATTCACAATCAATCTTTTATTTGCAAGTTAAAAAGAACAATCAAACTTGTCCATTTTTTTTAGACAATGATTTTACTTTAAGAAAACATGCTCTCATTTTGTTGACCGGGATTTCATTTTCCTAGTTAGAAAACAAATTGCTTTGTGGAATTAAAAAGAACATCATGTATGTTGGAGCAAGATCTCCAAATAGTAAATAGATCATATTGCAATGAAAGGTTAAAAAGGAACAAGTGTTTTTCCTGTTTGGCACACTTGTGCAATCTGTAGAGTGGTCCCATTTCTAACACACACTATCCTCTCTCTTGGCTCTCATGGTCCTAGGTGCAAGATAAAAGTGTTAGTAACGCTCTAAATTTTTTTATTTTTAAGAGATGCCAACCAAGAGACACATCACTCTTGGGAACAACCTTGCATGGTAAATCCTTTGAGTTGCTATATAAATCGGGTGATAGAGAAAGGTGTAGCCTTGGGTGTAGCTATTCCTACAATGTACCTTGCCGAAAGGACATATGGTCACCACCATGAGTTACAAGGCTCTTAAGCGAGTCACTAGAGAATGAACTTATGTCCAAAGACATCGAACATTACTAGGCACCTCTTATTTTAGAATCCAACCATTCTATTGATTGAGGATATTTGTGAAAAGTTCAGTGCAAGAGAATATATGGTTTTTCTCCCAAGATACTCACCATACATATTTCCTTGAGTAGAAATAGGGCTTTTTGAAAGGCTACTTGAATCTTGATGAAAGTGGTGACTCCCCCATCATAGGGATCATCTATCTGTTATACTCGTGCAAGACTTAGTATATCACACCCTTACCTACCATGATGAGATTCATAAGGTATGTAGTACCAAAGTCAAAGAAATATCAAGATGTGTGTTGAAAATATTGCAACTGCCCATGAACTTAGGGATAAAAAGTGTTTGAGTTACATCTTCATCTTGTTTCAAACCAGTGAAAATTTGGGTTGACTTTAGGCCTTGGGAAACATACATAAATTTATTATAGGGTCAAAAAGTTCATGATTGGGTTGATTTAGACCCACACTTGTTGTGCCTTTTATTGAAAAGGGGCAAGATTATTGTGCTTTGATGGTATGATGAAAGAATAAGTATCTGGTAGATTACCTCGAGGGGGGGTTAATCAGTAAACTGAAAAACCGATACAAACTTCTCAAAAACTAAATCTCCATCACATAAGGTAGACTTATGAATACAATACCACTATTAAGATGAATACTCATAAGTATATAGGCTGACTGTTGAAGCAAATTAACTATAAACTACTTAAATCCTGTAAACATCCAAATGCTTAATTATATGTCAACATACTCCATCTCTCAATGCTTCAAGTTATCATGCCTTATCAGTATAGTTAAGTAGTTAATCAAATAAGAAAATAAGATTATAACCACAAAATAATTCACCACATGACACAAATATTTATACATGGAAAACCCAAATAGGTATAAACCATGTTGAGATGAGACTCACAAGATAGCTATCTAAAGTATTCTGAAGTTCACTCTGTTAGGAGTGAAGCTTGTTAAAGATTTTACAATAACTCATGTTAAGAACTGATCATGTTCGGAATCACCTGGTTAAGGGATTTACAAAATGCCTTGATAAAAAGAAAATACCCTGTTAGGAGTAACCTTGGTAGAGGGTTTAAGAATCAAAGCTAATGGACCACCTTGTTAGAGGATTTAAGGAGTAACCAAGCTTGTTAGAGCTTACCGAGTTTGGGCATTTCAATTCTACTGTAATTGTTAGAAAACATGTTTTTCTTGATCTATCTGAATAGCACTACATTTGCTTGACCAAATCCTTCTAAGCTTCAATCCGCCTTTACACAAACTGTAGATTCATTCTTTGGTTTGGCAAGCACACATTCAATCTGATTTTTGCCAACACCTTTTGCAAAATAAACCTTTTACAAAATAACTTCATCGACCTTAATACAAATCAATTAGTTCGGTAACACAACAAAAACCTAATGCTCTCATAGAGATTACAAATAGATCAGTTCAAGTGTGACCGTTGGATTTACATAGCAATCTGTACATAATTTTCAAGAAAATTCCAACCGCTCCTTGATCACCGTTTCATCAGTCTTTATAACTCATCACACGCTTTGCATTAGAGGCAATCCACTTTGCTCATTCCCTAGACAATCAAAAAAAAAAAACGTGCCAAAACAATTTGAACTTGTCTTCATAAAATGACCACACATGTCACCAGCATTACCGCTTAACATAATTAAGCGGTTAGGGTTTAACAAAAAAAAACTAGTAGGGTTTACTAGTTAGATAGGATTTATCCTCATACACTGGTTACTGGTTCAACTCACATACATACCGGTTTACAACATCTTCCACATAGTTCTTCCTACTGGTTACAAGACAATAACAATAATATCAGCACTATCACAAATACCATTACTAGTTTAATTGACATCAATGACAACATAACATATCATTGATACAATCTACATGCAAATGCCAACAATCTCCCTCTTTGGCATTGATGGCAATAAAAATATCAACGCCTCTGATTGTTTTTGTGATTAGTGAATAGAAATCCTGGTTTATAGACCAAAATTTACCATGCTCTATTTGTCATTATCTTGATACTGGTTCACCTTTACCAATCACATAATTCTTCTCCCCTTTGACAATAATGCCAAATTGAAAGTAAAACATCTAATGCCAAATTTTCATTGCGCATCAACAATATACTACAACTTGATGCTCCCCCTATGGAATACATCCACTTCTAGATCAATCCATGTAAAATTCTACAAGTAGTTTAGGGACTGATACAATCAACATCATGCTCAACTAACCTCATGATGGGGTTAAACCCCTAGTTGACTTCTAAGACACTCAAATGTAGTCTTAGGTAGAGGTTTGGTAAAAATATCTACAAGTTGCTCCTTGGTAGAAACATGCTCTAAGATAACATCTTTGCTTTGAACTTTTTCCCTCAAGAAATGATACTTCAATTCAATGTGCTTGGTTCATGCATGCAAAATAGGATTCTTAGAAATATTAATGGCACTTGTATTATCACATAAGATCTTTATGGGTTCTGAGATCTTCATTTTAAAACCTTCCAAAATGTGCCTCATCCAAATAGCCTATGTGCAATTCATATAGGCTGCAACATACTCAGCTTCAGCAGTAGATTGTGAAGTACAACTCTGCTTCTTACTACTCCATGAAACAAGCCTTCCTCCTACAAATAATGCCCCACTGGTAGTGCTTTTTTAGTCATCAACTTTTCCTCCCCAATCAGAATCTGTGTACACCTTCAAATCAAAATTTCCTCTATATGGATACCATAATCCATATTCAATTGTACCTTTTAGATATCTAAAAATTCTCTTGGTTGCTATCAGATATTTTTCCTTTGGATTCTTCTGAAATCTAGTAACTATGCCAAGTAGATGGGGTATATCCGGTTTGTTGTAAACATGATAGTGTAATTTCCCTATCACTGATCTGTATTCCTCTTCATCAATGAACTTAGATTCATCTTCCTTGGACAATTTACAACCTATACCCATTGGTGTTCCAACTGGTTTATAGTCACTTATGCCAAATGCCTTCAAAACCTCCTTCACATATTTAGATTGTGTAATGAAAATACCATTCTTCATTTGTTGTATCTGCGAGCCTATGAAAGTTTTTATTTCCCCTACTATAGACATTTCAAATTCATTTTTCATTTCTTCTACAACACTATTTCTCATGACATCATTTCCTTTGAATATAATGTCATCAACAAATACTTCACTAACTAGTATTTCATCTCCTTCATACTTGAGATAAATGTTACTATCATCACTGGTTCTTACAAAGCCTATCTTCATCAAATGTGTCTGAAGCCTTTCATACCATGCTCTATGTGCCTGCTTTAACCCATATAAAGCCTTATGCAATCTGCATACCATTCTTTCTCACCGGTCAAAGCATAACCATATGGCTACTCTATGTATACCTCTTCTTCCAATATCCCATTCCAAAACGTAGACTTAACATCCATTTGGTATACCTTGAACTTCTTATGAGCTACAAATGCAAGTAATTTCTGAAACCTTCCAGTCTTGCTACTGGTGCAAAAGTTTCTCCATAATCTTCTCCTTCTTCTTGTGCATAACCCTTGCAAACCAACCTAGCCTTATTGCGAATTACAACACCATCTCCATTCAACTTGTTTCTAAATACCCATTTAGTACCTATAACATTCTTATTTATCGGTCAATGTACCAGGGTCCAAGTATTGTTCTTCTCAATTTGATCCAATTCCTCCTCCATAGCTTTAACCCAATGATCATCACCAAATGCCTCCTTAGAGCTTCTAGGTTCAATAGTGGAGATCATGAAAGAGTTCTCTCTTAATCTCCTTCTAGTTAGTACTCCAACATCCTTATCCCCAATAATCTGTTTAGAGCTGTGATTCAGTCTAACATATCTAGGAATAACATGATCATTATCTTCAAGCTCATCTTCTTCATAGTCTTCTTCTTTTGAATTTATCTGTTCCAGTTGAACAAGTGCATCAAAATTTGTTTTGCTAGTTTCAGATTTAACTGTTTTAGGTTCCAAAAGAAAAATGGAAGGATCTTCATCCTTCTTCTCCAAACTAGTTCCTTTTGAGACTTCAGGACATTCATCTACTCAACATCAGCACTCTCAACAATTTTATGGGTTTAGTTGTTGAAACATTTGTAGGTCTTACTCTTGGTGGAATAGCCAAGAAATATGCCTTCATCACTCTTAGCTTCAAATTTTCTAATGTAATCACCTGTTTTAATAAAACATTTTCTTCCAAATATCTTAAAATAGCTAACATCAGGTAATCTTCCATACCAATATTCATAAGGGATCTTGTCCTTGCCTCTTTTCACCAAAACTCGGTTCGTCGTGTAGATAGGTGTACTGACAGCTTCTCTCCAAAAAAATTTCACTACACCTCCTTGTATCAATATTGTCCTAGTAGCTTCAACCAATGACTAGTTGTTCATCTTTGTGATACCATTCTGTTGTGGTGTCCTTGGTGCAGAAACTCATCGTTTGATACCATTCTCATTACAATACTTAGTAAATTCCTTAGAAGTAAACTTGCCACCTTGATCTATTCTCAGACATTTTATCTTTTTCCCACTCTCTTTCTCAGCTAAGGCCCTGAATGCCTTGAACTTACCAAAGGCTTCAGTCTTATCCTTCAAGAATGTGACCCACATCATCCTTGAACAATCATCAGTGAAGATCAAGAAAATTTGTCACCTTGAATGCTTCTTATTCTTATTGGTCCACATAGATCTGTATAAACCAAGTCTAACAAGTGGTCTGTTGAGAAGGACTTGGTCTTGAAAGTTGAAGAAGTCATCTTTCCTGACTGACATTCTTTACAAAGAGCATTAACTGGTTTGTCTAGCTAAGGCAGACCTCTTACTATCTTGGACTTACTCACTTTAACAATGTTATCAAAGTTTATATGACAAAATCTCCTATGCCAAATCCAACTATCATATATCTTTGCAAACAAACTATTGCTAACTTTAGGATTAAGATTAAATATATTACCTCTAGTTTGTTTCCCAGTTGCAATCAATTCACCTTTATTGTCAAAGATTTTGCACATACCATTTTTAAATTCCAGTGGGTATCCTTTGTAATTAAGTTGTGCAACACTTAGAATATTGTGCTTTAGACCATCAACCCAATAGACATCATCAGCACTACTCTTCCCATTAAGAGAAATAACTCCCTTACCTTTGACCATATAGGGTGAGTCATTGCCAAATCTGACAACACCGCTATCAAATTCCTTCAAGGAAAGAAATTTGCTCCAATCACTAGTCATATGATGTGAACAACCACTATCAATGATCCAATCATCAGAGTTATCCATCTTGGACACTAATGTCTTTTGGTCTGATATCTCTTCCTTAATAGCTACAAACACAATATCTTCAGTAGAATCACCATCAGATTCATCATCTATGATACCACTATCAATAGCTATAAGACAATCCCTCTTTCCTTTACCCTTATACTTCTTTAATTTGTGTCTCTTGTGTTCATTTTCACCATTAGGATAATTAGCTTCTATATGAGCAATCTTATTGTGTGCAAAACACTTTAAAGTTAGTTTACCTTTATATTTCCCAGTGCCTCTAGGCAATCATTTTGCCAATAATACATCAAGCTCCACTAAATTGTCTTCATCGTCAACATCTCTGTTGGATCTAGATTCATAGCCATGGTAGGTATCTCTACTTTTTCTCATTGATGGGTTATAGACAGAAGCTCTGAATGCAAATTATGATTTTTGTACACTACCATCATAGCCATTTAATTCAAAAGTAGTAAGTTTTCCAATGATAGAGTCAAGAGTTACCTTAGTTTTTTCAATGGATGTCATCAAACTTTCCTTTTCGACTCTACTCTATAGAAATCTTAACATAATCATCACATCTATAAATCTCTTCAAGTTTTTTCCATATTTCATATGCAATTTCAAGACCATGAACATCTACATATTCAGCATCAGACAAGGAACTGATAATAGCCTCTAATGCTTGATGATTTTCTTCTTGTTCTTTCTTATGATTATCAGTCAGAGTTCTAGTAGGTACAATATACTTAGTTTCTACACGATCCCAATACTGACTTCCCAGTCTCTTGATGTAAATCTTCATCACTAAGTCTAATTGTTATTGTTACAATTGTAATAAATATGGTCACACATCTAATAAATGTAGGACAAAGTTTGTTAACAATTATTAGAAGGTAAAATTCAAAGGGTTTTGTAAAAACTGCAATAGATATGGACATAGTACCAAGAAGTGTTGGTTTAAGCCAAAGAACTATATGTGGTTTGCATACCGAGCAAATGCTAGAGGTTACCAAGCTCACACAGATCCTTATTGACAGTATTCTGCAATACCATGGGATTACAATTCAAGGATATGGTGTGAATGTTGTGGAAGATATGGACATATAAGTGCCAACTATTTTATAAGGTTTGGGATGAACAACCAAAGATCATGGAGAAATCCTGGTATGGCATGTTTTCATTGTCACAAAGTTGGACACTTGGCTGGAGATTGTAGAGATCAACCTAGAAAAGAAACTGAAGAAATAAAAGACAAATTAAAGATGATTTGGAAAAAGAAGGAAATTGTGTCAAATGAAGAAAGCACCTTACCTACTGAGTTAGGTGCACCTATTCCAAATCAATCGGTAAAGGTATGAAGGGACTGCATTCTCTCAAGGTTAAATCTTAACAGTTCCTATTTTATTATGTACTTAATTCAAAATCTGCATAGTTAAAGATGTATTAGTAAGTTTGAAATTCTATCAAAGTCTTTTGGAGCACTTTACAGGAAACCTATCAAGTTGGCAAATACAGGAAACCTGTCAAGTTGGTAAATGAAGGAAGTTTGGTTACCTGGTTAAAATGAAAAAAAGGAGAGTAAATTGGTTTAGTGGAACTGAGTGCATTTAATGTTTTTCGCCTAACCTACATGGAGCCCAATAAGGCATATTATGTACTTAAAGCATTTTCGTGGTCATTTTTACTTACCAAGTTTTCAAGAAAATAGAGCAAAGCGAATATAAGGCGATCAAACCTCCTACAAAGAAAATTCAAGGTATTTACATCAATCTCAATGCATTGTTAAGCTGGTTTACCAATCTTATCAAGTTGCTATTATCTACTAAGTGTAAAATGTCTGTCATTTGAAAATCCTCAAACACTAAGGATCTTTTGTTGGTTTTTATCTAAAATCTAAAAATGGCACCTAAGATCCAAGATCCCATTGTTGTCAAGAATGTGGAAAAGCCCTCACTAAAGTACTCTTTAACTCCCAAAGTTGCATATGAACCGGATGACAAAACCGCATTTTTCACTCATTCTGGATAGAGTGTTATTAGTTGAGGATGTGAGATTCTTCACCAAATGTCATGTTGAAGAGCTCAATCATGTTGAAATCAAAGACACATATGATGGATTGTGCACCGATGGTAAATTGGATAGCAAGTTTGAGCACATTAATATCAAGGGATTAACTGAAGCCCTAACCTATCCCCGTGTGTTCAAACCCTAGTGGGTCAAGTTTGTTTTGAGCAAAGTTCACGATGATTTCATGTGGCTAGAAGAGAATCCATTTAAGATTACAGAGGAAATCATTCATCTGATTACTGGTTACCCTATTTATGATCATGCCCGAGCCCAAAAGATGATATCACAGAAGGAATTGATCAGTTTAACAGGAGTGGAATCATATTGCAGAGGATTGAAACTAAATATTGTCACTGATGCAGAACTAAAATTTTCCATTAGAATAATAGGTTACTGTTTCTTCCAATCGGCAAGGGAAAATAGTGTACCCTGTGCAGCAATAGACCTAGCATACAAAATTGTGAAAAAGGGCATGAAAATTGATCTATGTGATGTGTTGCTGAAAAACCTGTTTGAGAATCTAAACACCACTAGGAAGCCGAAGAAGAAAAACTCGGCTAATACACTAAAGTTTGGATCACTACTTGTATGCATGTTTTTCTATTTTGAATTTTTTTTTCCATTAGTTGGTAAAGTTGTTTGGGAACTACACCAACCAATCACCCATCAAATCAATGACTTCATTAAGAAGGTAGGAGATAATTTCAATGATATTATGGATGATTACTTTAGTAAGTTTCAAGAGAAAATGCATAACAGGGACCGGATTCCACCCGAGCTAGTGGAGAAATACAAAGATGCCATATGTTTTGAAGTAGACACTGATTACTATTATGTGAATGTTGTGGAACCAAGAACTCAATCTTTGTCACCTATGGGATACGAGATTGATTTTGACATCACACAAAAGCAAATTGATGCATTTCTCACATTACCAAGGCATGCTACCGAGCTGAGGTATGGAACCTATGAAGAAGTGAAGGAAAAGATAAAAATGAGCATTGTAGTACCCAAAGCTACAAGAAAGGAAACAAAGATGATAATAGAATTATCGGAGAAATTCAGAGAAGACTCTTTCTCCACACCTGTTAAAGGCACTTTAGCCATTATCGAAGAGGAATCTGAAGACCAAGAGGCAGCTATAACACTAAGCACCAAATTTCCTAAGGGAAAAGTGTTGAAAAGAAAGAAACAGGACACATCAAAGGCCCCACGGACTCCTCCAGCAAAGCAACCTAACACTAGAGCATCTGCAGTTTCATCAAGTAAGAAAACAAAGACTGTTATTGTTCCCAAGGTAACAAAGACCTACAAGAAATCTACTCGGAGACTCATTTTAGCAAAAGAGTCTAGTGACACCGAATCTGAGGATGCAAGCAAATTTTAGATTGTCAAAAGCAAGAAGGTAAATGTACATAGTGTTGAAAATTTATGTGCTAATCTGAAAGAATATGGTGGATTTGGAGGATTCAGATATGTTAAGTATGAAACTAGAAATAATGATGAAAAGAGACAAATTGAAGAAGCTGTCATCTGCACACTTCTAAAATTCCGGTCAGCTCCATTGGAACTATCTAAGTCACTTCCAAATGAATTATATTTACATATTGACAATAGGTAGAAGTATGCAATGGACTCAAAGAAACAGATCAAAGAAAGAAGTCTGGTACATCTCTTTCCAAACATGTCAGTAGCTGAAATAAAAGAACATCTAACAACCTACAACACAAAGTTTCTCGTCAAACAAAGAGCCTTAAAACTGATGAATGGTCTATATATTGAAGTAGAAAATGAGACAAAAGCAAAGTGGTAGGAAATCCTTAAAATCAAGGATGCTGGTGAGCAAGCTACAGTTGAAATTGTTGATGTCACCGAGCAAGATCCTGATGTTACTGAGCAAGACCCTACTGACACCATTCAAATAGATGAAGATATCATGGATACAGAGGCACCGAAACATGAAATGATAGAAGGCAATGCATATGCAAAACTTGTATCCAGTGAATCAGTCTTGGAACAAGTTTAGCCTTATCCACTGGTCAATCAACCTATCTCAATCGAAACCCCTTAGGATACAGATAAAGGCACCAAAGGTCACAAGTCAATAGCAGGAGAAGGTACTACTAAAGAACAGACATCTTAGGCACCTTCTAGCACTAAAAATGTTGCAACTGAGACACTGAGTACCGAGACACCAAAGGACTCTACAGAGGCTAAAGAAACTGACCAAAGTGTTGCCTCTACCAAGCAACCTACCAAGGGTCATCAAGCCTCACAAGCCATTGTCTTAGTTCAATCGATGAAAGGTAAAGAAAAAAAGATGAAAAAGCATAGTTTCAAAGTAGATTTGTCAAAACCAATAGTGTTTCCCAATGTTGATATATCCAAATTAAAAGGGCAAGTACTCATTGATTTTGGTGAACTATGCAAAGCAAAGGCCAAACAAGAGAAGAAAATGGCGATTCAAAAGAAAAATAAAGTACTTCAGAAGGTGAAAGCACTCTTAGTAGATATGCTACCTGAAGCTATAGTGTCAATAGATGCAGGCATCCACATTCAATTGGATGAACTCCTAACAAAGATAGAGACATTTGGAGCAGATGCATCGGAATATTTGAGCAAGCTAAAAGACAAGGAGCTCACTGTAAAAATGATAGAAGAGGTACATAAAGCTATAGCTATTGGCAAAGTTAAACTTGTCAAATTTATTGCTGAGTTGACTCCTCATCTCAAGCACATTCTTTATTTATTTCAGAAACTCTATACATTTTCTTTATTCATTAAAGACATCAAAAATAAAATAGAGGCAATTGAGAAAGAGATCACCGATCTCTCAAATATGTTGACCACAGAGCCCAAATCAGTTTAGAATTTCTATACAAAGTTACAACAACTCATGGCTCAATAATTAGACCTAAGAAATGAAGAACACAAGATCAGGATGGACATAATGACACTTAAGACATTATTCCTTCCTCATCTTTCATTTGTCCAAGAACAGATCAACCGAGCCACATCCTTATCTACTACACGAGAGGGAAGCACTCTAGATGGCTTAATATCATTATTGGCTGATATTGAAGCACATAATTATTTAATGGATAGTGTAAAGGATGCCCTCTCTGTCGCTCTTACCAAAGCACAGACAAAGTACAAATCCATTTTTGACCAGTTGCATCCACCAAATGGTAACTAAGTCTTGATGTTTGTCAAAAAGGGGGAGTGATATAGTATTCAAAGAATCAAAGTATAGTATCAAACAAAAGGAGTGTAGTATACAAGGGGAGTATACTAAATAAAGTAAGCAGAGTACCCAAGAGCAGTGCACCGAGCAGTGAATAGATCAGTAAGCAAAGAACAAGTGCACACAGAACATTGATCACCAAGAATGCAAAATCAAAAGTTTTGTACAGTATATTGATAAGGGAAGTATATCAGGATATATTATTTCATTGACTATTGTATATACTGTCAGTATAGCCAAATTGTGCAAGTATATAGATTATTGAGTTATAACTTTGAAAGTAGTTTTTGTTAAAAATCTCAACTAATGTCAAAAGGGGAGATTGTCACTACTTATCAAGTTGCCATTAGTTTTATGTTCAAAGTTATTCTATATACTCTAGTTGGTTATCTCTACTGAGATATTAAGTCGGTATGCATAGTCCAGTCGGTTATAGAAGAAAGTAGTCTCAAAGCATAGTATACACCGAGCTGTCTACCAAGTATCATTCCATGTCTACCAAGCAACAAAGATGACACACCAAGTTGATATACATCGAGTAAAATGTGTAACCAGATTCATTGAACCTGGACATACATATGAAAATGTGTTACAACATCGAGGCACATAGAACTGTTATCACATTAGAAATTGTACTTAAAGATTGTGTATGATTTTGAGGTCATCTAACCAATGAAATATTTTGCATGGTTATTCATTCAATAAAACAAGTTTGTAAGATCAAAGCAATGAATGGTTCACCGACATAAGAGATCTATTTATACAACACGGATTAAGATCAGAAATATACATGTAGCATGACAGAAAGGAAGATATAGAAATATATGAAGCAAGACATGTGAAAGCACTAAGTGTTATGACTATTATAGAGACACAGAGGTCATCGAGAAGGATTTGAGAGAATAGTCAAAGAACAGAGTAAACAGAAGGGTTTACCGAGTTACTATATGGGTTACCGAGGTATGCTATAAGCAAGGTAATCTTATTTTGAGCACATAAAATCTGCTATAACATTCCAGATGTAAAGTTGCAGATATTTGTAATGATTTTATTGTAATATTTTGAAGTTGTAAGAGAAACCTTTAATAGGGTAAAAGAGTCTAATCAAGTCTATAAATTGTAAAGCCTCTAACCAGTTGCAACATTTAGATTAAGTGTTGTAAAATCCTTTAGCAAGGTAGATCTAACAGATCTTGATACTCCTAACAGGGTAAGCTATCAGAAATAGCTAAACATGTAGCTCTAACCAAGCAACCTTTATTATTGCAGTAGTGATGTTGTGGGTGCCATCCCCACCACAATTTTTCTCTCTAACCAAGAGTTTCTGCATAACCAAAATATATGTGTTATGGAGTGAATCATGTATGATTGTTATCTATTTGTTTTAACTTTATATTATGTTACTGCACTATTCGGTTTATGCGTAACAGTAAAGTTATTGTTGAAGAAAAGTTTTGAAGTACTGATTCACCCCTCCCCTCTCAGTACATTAGCTTTCCATGTTGGGCCTAACAGTGTAGGCCCTTATTGGTCATAATCAATGAGTTGTGGATGTGTGAGGGGACAACCATCAATATTTTCAAAGTCAACAGGAGAAAGAGTAAAGATACAAGAGTCTTCGAGTATTTCAATGGAATTGTTGAGGTCATTTCTAGAACTTTCCTCATTAGCCTTGATTGTAAATGAATCCAAATCGACATCACTAGAGGGAAAATCAACAATGGAAGTCTTCACTCTTCGTGGTTTTGACCTAGAACCTTGATATGTTGAGGGTTCGAGATCCCAAAATGCTTTTATCCATGACTCTCCACTATCTTTCTTTTCTTGAGATGTAGGCTTTGATAGAGTTACTTGACCAACTCTGAATTTTTGTTAAACTCTTCTTCTTCCATGGGTTCACCTGGTTCTCCAAATGTTTCGGTGAGCTCATAATCATTAAATGACTTGTCTGAACCCCATTCCCATTCGTTAGAGTCTGCGGAATATCGTTTCTCTCATTGTTGGTCATTACTAGAGATGGAATTTGTGATTTACGATGCTTTCTTAGAAATGTTAGTACCTAATTTAAAGCGTATGAAACCAAGTCCTTTGGAGCAATGATTCTTGAATGTTAACTCTAGTCACAATGGTTCAACAATTCCTTTATTTTGTAACCCAAGATGGCCTTTACTATCATATCCAAATCTTTATAAGAAATTAAATCCTTTGCCATAGTTTTCACATTGTATTTTGATGTGATCTTGTGTAGATTCCTCTATGGGTTTTTTATAAAGCATTTTGTGAAGATCTTCTTCCATCTCTCCCCATTTTTGAAACATGGCGAGATCCTATTTTATAGTAATAGTGGATACTTTTTTAGAAGGGTGTGGTCATCCATAATCTCTAGGAGAATCCATTATTTGTCTTAAATACATGATTTGATTCAAAGCATACTCTCCCATGCCATTATCCTTGTATTTTCCTTTGAGCTCACCTTGTTTTGATGTAGAAGGTTTTAATAATTCAAGATCCACATATGTTGATAATGGATTTTCTTCTATTAATTGGAACTGTTATCTCTAATCTTGGTTGCAATTTATTACAATATATGATCAGATTTGGTTCACCTTTTATTGTTACTTCAACTCCATTGTAAGGAAATTTGATACATTAATGATATGTTGATGGTATTTCTCTCATTTCATGTATCCATGGACGTCCTAAGAGTATATTATATGTTAGATCTAGATCAAGGACTTGATAAACCACATCCTTCCTGACTGGCCCAGCTCTCAGAGGTAAGGCGAGTGTTCCCTTGGATGAATGTTCTTCATCATCATAAGCTTTAACGGTGATCTTATTCTTTGAATTCATAGCTTGTTCTCAATATCCCAATTGCTTAATACTATTCAATGTATAAATTTTTAGACCTACTCCTCCATCTATCAAGACTTGTTTGATATGGTTTTTATGGAGAAGGGCTTCAATGTGGATAGGTGCATTATGTGGTTTGCATACAAAGACATCATCGACTTCTGTGAATGTAAGGCAATGTGGAGTGGAAAGATATCCCACCATGACTTGAAACCAATCCACATTCAAATAAGTGGGTATAGAGGTTTCTCTCAAGGTTCTATAAAGAATAGACTTATGTGAAAGCGATATACGTAAGAGTTCAAGGATGGAAATGAGAGCAGGTATCTTTCCTAATTGGTCTACAAGATCATAGTCATTTTTGGTAGATGATGAGGCTATGGTCTTGGGTGGAACACCTTGCAATGTGACTTTACCTCGATAGGTTGTGACATTACATTTAAAGGTTTCATCATTTGAGGATGAAGAGGATGATCCAATTCCTTTCAAAACAACTTACTTATTTTTCTAGAACCTTTGAGAGTTTCATCCTTTATGATAATGGTAGAAACATAATTATCCATTGAAATGTGGTTAACAATGAAATCCTAATCATAGGACATCTTATCATAGTTAGTTTGATTATCTGCTTTGGATTTTCCTTTATCATGTTTAGGAAATGATTCCTTAAACACCACATGTTTTTTATTGGAGGTATGATCATCAACTTCTATGTCACCTTTGTCAATAAGGTCTTGTATAAGATTATTCAATCTGTGACAATTGCCAGTTGTATGTCCTTTGCACTTGTGATCCTCGCAATACTCATCATCATTAGACCATGCAAGTTTTACTTTTGGTTCATAAGGTGGATTGTCTATTATTGTTAGAATCTTGTTTGTAACCAATTTATTAAATGTTGTCTCCATTGGCTCTCCTATTGGAGTGTATTTCATTTGAGGCTTTGATGAACTCTAAGTGTTCACTTGATTATTTGAATTAGATGAACTTGCACTGAGGAAAGTTAGTTTTGGTTTTACAAAATTTGCATCTACTACCCCGTCATTGACTGTGTTCTTATTCTTGTTCCAAAAGTGAGGTTTTTCTTTCCCATTTGATTCCTCTTTGTTATCTTTAAATAGCTTAGTGGTGCCTTGTTCAATAAGGACTTTCTCATTTGCCAATCCCTTTTCTATGACTTCCTTGAAGGTAGACAAACAAGCTTTTCTCAATTCATATCCAATATCCTTGTTGACATTTTAAGTGAAGATTTCTACCATTTGTTTTTGTGGGATATCACAAGAGCATTGCCTAGCAAGACCTCTCCATCACTGTAAAATGAAGAAAAGGACTCTGAATTTTTCTGTTTGGTATTGCACAAAGTAGTCACTAGCACATCTATTTTAATATTGTATGAGAAGTGTTGTATGAAAGGTTTTGCTAGATCACTCCATGACTTGATTATAGGAGGGAGTTGGGAGAACCATTCCATAGCTTGTCCACCTAAGCTTTGTGGGAACAATCCCATCAAGTATGTTTCTTCGTTGGCTACCTCAATACATGTTGTGAAGAATTCTCTTATGTGTGCCTTAGGATCTTCTTTTCCTGTATACTTATTAAATTTTGATGTCACAAAATGTGGAGGAAATGGAGGCATTCAAACACTTCTATCAAATGATAAGGACATATATCTTTCATTGTATACTTTTTCTTTGGTGTATTCATGTCTACTTTTTGTTTTTGCAAATCCTTGATTTGTTATTCCAAGTCATTCTTGGGTGGTGTTTTTTCCCTTTGAGTTAGTTCCATGCTAGAGCCACTGGGTGGAGGAGGGATATAATGCATGTATGGATGGTAATGACCATATATTTGTTCATATGGAGGAGGGACATAGTTATAGGTATCATATGGAGCACTTGGTATGGTATTGTAATGAGAAGCACTAGGTCTAGGTCTATACATGTCATGACCATGAGGATAGGAGGTATCATAAGAATGATCTTGGATATTTCCCTCAAATCTAACACAGGGTCTCCTTGTCATGATTTTGAATGTTCCCTTGAGTGTAATTGTATGCATTGGTATGATCTTTGGTATTATCATGGGTATGAGCATGTGTATTAGCATTTCTCCTCCACACAAAAGGATGATTGCAGAGTTGTTCATGAGAGTACCTAGCAAAGTTGGTGAGTATTGGTGTCCGGAACTTATGGTTTTTGAAATAAGGATGAGGGTGACTTAGGAATGAAACATTCTCTCCTATTACCACCATTGTGTCCTCTAGGATTTTCATTTATTTAAAGAAATTGATTAGGTCCTCCTCCTCTAAAAGTTGAGACACATTAGAGTCATGAGGTAATTTTATCTCATTTTGTGCCATGACTTGAAAGAAATATTGTCTATCTCTTCTCATAATTTCTTGAATCAATCCATTGAATCATGGTTCCATGATAGTCTCTTCAATATCTACGGAAGTGATAGATGTATTGTCATTGTCTAGCATATTACAGTGACTCTCAAATGGGTTGTAAAATCTATATTCATCAAACTCATAGGTATTCATGTTGAGAGATCTTAGAGCTTCCTCAACTTCTCTTCTATACCTTTGGGAATGGGTATCAACCATGAAATAAACCTTGGCTAAAATAAAAGGTGGAAGAAACTATGAAGACTTTGGATGATCAAGAAGGAATATGGGATGGAATGAATCTAGGGTTGTCTTACAATCTCCAAAAATATAAGTCCAAGATATGTGAGATTTAAAGTAAGGTGTGGCTTCCAAAGAAATGATAGATCTCTTAATGAGGTAAGTTGACCTTAACTAAAGAGGACCAAATGGGACCCTAAGATGATAGATCTAATGTGGGAACCACCTGGTGATATGTTGTAGTCTGTTTGCAAAGTATGATCAAGACCATAAAGCAACCTTTTGACTCTATCTTGAACGATATGTTTTGCAAATGAGGAAAAAAAAATGGTTGAAAATGTATGACAAGGTGAAGGACTAATTGACTAAAGATGAAGCCCTAAAAAGGAAGCTTCCTTGGAAGCTTTTTGGATCTCAAAACCTAAGCACGTTTTCCTTGACAACTTTTGTAAAATTGTGTTCTTTGAATCACATACATGTTTCTGTCTGGCCCAGACTTGGTTGCCTGATGACTGATGATTGTTTTTTGTACAGACATGACTTAAAGCAACCCAGACATAGTTTTAAATCATAGACATGGTTTTAAATATTATAGACGTGGTTTTAACTATCATAGATGTGGTTTTAACTGTTGTTTTTGACAATGTTGACTTTATGATACAAAGATGCATTTTTGCCATGTGCAAACATGGTTTCTTGACACATACATAATTATCACTTTCATGGATGTGGTTTTGAGAAAATTTCCTAAATATGTCCAAATGTGTAATTATTGAATTTGACTAAATCTTGATGTTGAATGTCTTGTCGTAAGAAAACACAACAAACAGTGAAGACACAATGTCTGAAGGTATTTTTCTCCAAATTGTTCTGTGTATGTTCAAATGATTTTCACTGGTATAGCACAAATTCAAGACACTTGAAAACATTCACAACCTAGGTTGGAAAGAGAAACCATTCAATGGGGCCCTCGCTATAGACAAATACCTTAAACAAGTGGACAACTAGAGATTTTGGTAGACTGGCTCTCCCACCACAAAAATCACTTCTCGGGCATACTAGATTCTCTTACCTCAAAAGACCAAATATCAAATGAGAGATTCCTATCTCAACATGAAAGGGTACATGAGGGGTATCTACTGGGTACTATCCGCACTCCTTGAACCATCAAATGTAAGGATTTTTGCCCTCAAAAACAAAAGGTGTTTAGTGGGTGAACTTATATGGTCCTTGGTGTCTACCCATGTGGCTACAAATCATTTAAGAACCTACTCCTAATCCCCAAAGAGGATTTTTAACACATCCAATAAAAGTATGGATACTAGGGAGAACCGTTAGTGTATAGACACATCACAAAGTCATCGTGGCTTTTGCCTAATGTATTAATTTATATAGATGGTAGATGAAGTACAAATTGCATCATGCTCTCTCACTTGGACTTATGGGATACCCGAGAGACATGCCCTCCTACCTAAATAGAAAATGATAACAAATTCTCTTACACCCAAGTTCCAATAGAAGGCGAGGGGAGAGGATACATTTGTTATCACCTCTAGGGTTATAAACCTAAAATGTGCAGAATACACCAAATACTTCAAACAAGTTCTTTAGCCCCAAATGAAAAGATGTGACCCTAATTAGACTAAAAATCAAAGACACACACCTAGATTACCCCTGCAACAAATGATTAGTAGTTTTGATAAATTAACCCCCACCTATAAGCACACTAGTTAGGTAAATTTTAGAAATCCAAATCCAAACGTGAAAAGGGGCCTTCGACAATACATTTTTTTCCTTTTTAAAAAGTTGCACCACTTTGTTAGTCCAAGAAAGGGGTTATGCCAAAAACCCGATCTAAAAAACCTCAAATCAAAATCAAAATAAAAACTGCAAATAAAAAACGTGGTTATACCAGACATACACATAGTTACCAAATGCACACACGATAAGGCATAACACAGACACAACAATAGAACCTTAAAAACCTGCAGACAAAGCAGAAAACACAAACATGACAAAACTAAACCTAAACACAGTATCCAATCACAGATGTGGCATTGTGATTGACAGACGTGCAATCCAAAAGCCTGAACCTATAGAAAATACAAGAAAATGTAGACACAGAAAGGATAAACAAAGACACGACTTATGGGTGCAAAAGAGGAATGAAAAATCACATACATGATTTTAGATCCTGAAACCTATAGAGAATAAAATGGAAAACACAAACACAAAATCTGGAAACACTAACATAAAAACTAAACAGGGACATAGGAAGAAAAGTTACAGATGCACAATAAATTAAAATCATTGTTGACCCAACCTGCAACTTGACAAAAAAGCTAAAAAATGGCCAACAAAGGTTAGAAACAAAGGGACAAGAGTCCCACTGGATGTGCCAAAATGTATACATTGAAAAATGATGATGATAAGCTATTGTAAAACCACAAAGATCCAACCATAATAAACCTTAATTCTTCAACCAAACATTCACCATACATCAATGAAGATGCCTAAGAACATGAAAATCAACAAATGAATCAATATTACCATTCACATGCCAAGTGGGGCTTTAATCTCCATTGTCTCCTATCACCACTTATCTTGTTTGATATATTTTCTCTCAGATTTTGTATGTGTACAAGAGCTCAACAAAAAATAGATTATGGTTGTGAAGTCGCTTGATTGCAAGAAGGCTTGATTGCATAAGTATTGATTAGGTTTGATAATGATGAGATAATCCTCTTATATAGAAGATGTTTTAGAAAATAGAGGGATAAGATTAAGAGGTGAAAGAAATACATGGTCTGCTAGGATTAAAGGGTAGATAGAAGAAATAATAAAATAATGGAAAGATTAGGTAGAGGAAAACTAAGAGATAAATGACATGTGTCATGGAAGGGAAAAAGCTAATGAACTAATTAAATAAATAAAAATCTATTTAATTTAGAGAAAAGATCATTTAAATAAATAAAAATATTTATATAAATGAGAATGGGCTAGAAAAAGATAAATGAATTAATTAAATAAATAAATAATTATTTCATTAATAGAAGACTTAGGATAAAGTAATTAAATAAATAAAAAATATTTATTTAATTAAAGAGGACAATTTTAGGTGTCTACAGAACCAACAATCCTTCCCCAATAAATTTGAAGAAATCTCCAACAAGAATCTCTCACCAATTGCACAAAAATTGAAAGCAAAGTCTAACAAAATCCTCTCCCTACTGTACCAAAATAAAAAATCCTCTCTAACTCTAGCAAAAACTGCCATTAATGAGCAGCCTCCTCTCTCCAAAATAATACCTCAAATAATATAAAAATTACCTCACAAAATTGTGTACGGGAATTTGCTCAATCAATTCCCACAAAATAACTTAAAAAATAAAACATAAACCAAGATTAATCTCACAAATGAAAACCAACTCTCCACCAATCAAAATCAATAACATAATATATCCAAAGCATAGTATATATCATCCCACTTAAAACATATTTACACAAATAAAGGTTTTTATCATTTTTTAATGCCCACCAAAAAGAACTCAATTAATCATAGTCTCATAAATAAGTATTGAAAATAAATACTTTTTTTTGAATAGGTAATGGGCCAAAGCCGATAAGGTATACATACCTTACCCCCTTGTAGGATTTGAACTTGTGACCTCTCTTTCAAGAGCACAAATTCTCCACCACTAGGCCAACTCAGGTTGTACTAAAAAATAAATAGTTTAATATAAATACAAATAAATCATATCTATAATTGAAAGATAATATTAATAATAATTCTAACAATCGTAAATAATTACATATAAAATTATTATCAACCCAATAAAATATTAAACATTAATACTTATTTCATAACCAAGATAAAGACAACATTCACCACAAACTCAACAAACTCACTTAGGGTAGCGAATATTGCCTTTAGGGAAAATTTGAAGAGGAAATCTCATGACCAAGGATGATTGTTCTAGTATGAGAAAATGGTTAGGCTAAATCAAATTGGGCCTCTATGCTATCTCCATCACCACCATCAGGGATTGTTAGGAAAACTCAAACTTGTGAAGCCAGGTGGACTCGATGCCTAGTACCTCCATCTAAATGAAAAAACAAAAACACCTATACACATATACATCTGACAGATATCATTAGTAATCATAAGAATTCCTCATATGCAGTCATTCAAACATATGTTAGTATATCATAAACATAATACATCTATCATATAGCCATCAAGAGATTATATCATAAAACCCTAACATCATCATCGTATCACTTGATCTAACATCTAATCATCAAGTAACCTTAAGAATTAAACCTTAAAATTTCATTGTTATACCCTCATCATAGATACACTACTAGGACATCATAGAAGTAATTATAAACCCTAAGATCACTTAATGGTCCTAAATATAGATCAACATAACATAGTCATGCCTTAAAATATAGATCCACTATACATAAGCAGCCTATAATAAATCAACTAAGTATATCTACCTCTAACATACAACATGCCACATCAGCCAACATAGATCCATAAGAACATAACCAGTAAATAAGATATAGATAGCATTAGCCTAGATCATAATTCATTTTCCAAAGGAGAGCATATAATAAAAATGGTTATAACAATCCACTTGTTAATAACACATTGTAATATTAGAAAAGTATCAAGAACTTTCAATTTAAAAACTGGCAATGACAAGCAGGAGTGAGAGAAGATTTGTGGCTAGGATTTCAGCTATAGAGGAGGACGACTCTAAGGGAGGCGAAGATGATGGGTAGGGGGATGATCACCCCCTTTCCCTTAAATAGTTTACTTTGTGGATTGGGGGTTTTGGTTGTTTGAGGGGTTTTTGGACGATGGTTTTGGAAGGGGTGCGACAAAGATGGAAGGTATGTTTTTGGCTACATCTAGGGTTTTTGGGCTTGGTATGTGTGCTATTCAGAAGACCATTGCCCCTAGTGGTTGGGTCTGTTTTATGTGGGTGCCTTTGGAGCTTCATTTTGTGGAGCGTTTGGGGTCAGACGTTTTGCCCTCTCATATTGTATATGGCTCACTTTGGGGGGCCTTTTCTTTTGTTGGTAGTTTGGTGTAGAGGTTGTTTTGATCTCTTGGTTTTGTGAGGGTTTTGTGGGCAGCCATTGGCTCTTTGTGTGAGCAATGCTTTGGTCTTCTTTTAGAATATCACTTGTTGGGTTTTTCGGTTGATCTGTTGCCCTGGTTTTTTGGCGCTTTCTATGCGATGGGTTTATCTCCTATAGAGGTGGAGAGGTTGTTGTTGTGTTGGATGGTGAGAGGTATTTTCAGGCTCTTGGGTTTCTTTGTTCCCTATCTTATCAAGGTGACCCCTTCTCCTATTGAGGTGGAGACTAGGTTTGGAGGAGTGATCTGGGCCTTACTGACTGCATTTGGACTTTTAGGGCTGCTGGTTTGCTCTTATCTATTTCCTATTGAGGTTGATCTCTCTTCTATTGAGGTGAAGAGATGGGATGAAGAAGCTATTTGACTATTGTTGTCTGGGTTGCTGTGTTTTCTCTCTCTTTTGTCGCTTCACAGTATGGTTTGGGTTTTTCAAATCCCAGCTACCCAGTTCATTTTTTGGTTTGAGGGAGCCAATATAAACCCTCTTGGTTCTTTTTGTTTAAGGTCTTAGGGGCTTTCTATAGGCCCAATTGTTCCTTCAGGTTGGGGGATCCTTGTTAAATTTTCAGGCTAGCTGGATGCTAGCAGTTTTCAAGGGCACAACTTGGCTAGCTTTTGTTTTTGGTTAGTATCAGGTTTTGATTTTGGCGACCGGTGGGCTTCGTTTCAAGTTAAGGGAGCCTAGGAAAACCCTTCTTTGGTGGAGGGATCCTATAAAAACCCTACATTGCTAGTTTGGGGAGCTAGTTTAAAATCCAGTTTGAAGGTTAGGGGAGCCTTTCAAAATCCCATCTGTCCCGATTGTAATTGTATGTCTATCTATTGTAATTTGGTGTCTTTGAGGGTGATGGGCGCTCAAAATCACGCATGGTATTAGTTGAAGGTTAAGGGAGCCTTAGTAAAACCCTTGTATATGTGATTTAGGCTCATTTTTTCTAGCCTTGGCTAGGTTTGGGTTGCTGGTATTTCATTTTGATTGTTCTTTTGTGGCAGCGTTGGTTTGTGGGTTTTAGATCTTGCTAAAATTTGAGGGTTTCAGGTCCCTTCAAAACCTATTGTAAGGGGTTTCAGGTCCACTCAAAACTTGTTTATCCTTAATCAAAAATATTAGAAAAGTGTCATTAAATGGCAATCTCCTAATTAGCACAATCGGAGTATTTCCATATTACACCAAGTATCCTCATATGCATATAAGAAACTAATATATTAAACTCATGGGAAGGGGAATTTAATATCAGATACATTCTCCAATGATGAGACACCATCCCTTTCCATCTAACCATCCATATTGACATATTCATGCAACCATCAATAACTAAGTATATTAGTGGACACATTATCATAATGATTACAAATTTCATTATCTAGATTGATTACCATTTTAATACTTACTTCCTCTACATTTAAGTGTAGGATTAGTGTCATAATACCTACTCTATCGTGTGAGGGTTAGAAGGGTATTACATCTTTCATAAACTGTCATACCTATTAGTCCATAAATCTTGTCATTTTTATTAAATAATTTATTCTTCTATTGTTTGTCATTTGGCTAAGGAATGAGTCTAACAAGATAGATTTTTAGACCACAAGTAAAAAACTAATTCTTTATCCCTTATTTCTATGACAACTAGCTCTCTTAAGTTAAATTGATGAGTAAAGTATGAAACTTTGATTCTGGCACGATGAACCCCCCAAAGTGGAACATAATGTCAACTTATGATTACACGTATAATCTACATAATATCTGAGTTAGTCTAAAATTGAAAAAAAAGTAGGAAGAAGTGTGGAAACGTACAAGAAACAACATAAATTATACCTCTCTTGATTTCATATTAGATATCGCCCACAATCAATATTTATGGTGTAGTGCATAAAAATATTATACTCTATAAACATGGTGTAGAATCAAATCCATTAAATTGAGCTAAGAAAAAAAACTCTTGCAAAAGATAGCATTCAATTTATGAGCTACTGAGTAAAGTTATGTTGCTTTTAATTTTCTTAATTTATTGAAAAAAAATTACAAATTACAAAACAATTTGTTTTTACCATTTTCTCAATAATATGGAGAAATTGAAAGAAAGGATGACCATCCCTCCTACTAGGCTAACCTTTATGGTCTATTGCAAATTTAAAAATGAAATTCAAATGCAAATAAATGAGGGGCTGCTAATTTCCAAAGGATTTAATTTTTTAGAAGGAACAACCAAAATGAAGTTGTTGCCACTACCATAAATTTAAGGCATTGAAAGCAAATTTGAATTCCATGCCATATTTCAACCACAATTTACAATATACTTTTCTGCCTAGATGGAGTTGACCAAGTTCTTATGCCACAAGAAACAATTGAAATGCCACCCATTAAAAAATTCATTAGAGGTTAACTAAATCAAAATGGCACCCAAAGAAAGATGCAAATTGAGTGCCAATCTATAGAAAGGCAAATAGATTTCATCCCAAATTTTAAATACACACAAACTTAGTCACCATAATGCACAATGAATATCCACATCTTTGATTTGCGCCCAATCCAAGTCAAATACGGCAAAATTGGCAATTTGCAGTTTTTAGCTCCAATTTCACGCCACAGATGAAGCGTCAAAATGCACCAAAACGTATAGTAGAATATCATGCCAAAAAATAGCAGGTTTATCTAAAATACAGAGAAAATTTGAAAAATTTGCATTTCTTGCCCAAAGACTAGCAAGCTTGATCTGCTAAACCAGTGCCAAGGGATGCCTAAACCAATTTTAAATGCAGAAAAAAGGTTGTTTTACAGCACATAAGGATACTTTCTTCGATATTTATACAATGTTTTTCAATATTTAAACAAATTTACAAAAACTAACAATATTTTTTCATCAATATGCAGTCCACATTTCAAGAAAATTTGAAAAAAAATCTCAAAATTACAAGATAATTTGCAAAGATCAATCAAATTCCATCAAATATTTCTAAATCACATTTCAAGAAAATTTGACAAAAATATCAAAATTACAGGATAGTTTGCAAAGATTATTCAGATTCCATCAAATATTTGTAAACCTCAGCTTGAATCGAGGAACTTTACATACATCTATGCAGAATATTTTGCTAAAAATGTCAAATTTGCTGCAATATGATAAATATTGGACAATTGCGCCAACCATTAGGGCATGTTCTGGCTAGCAGCCGCTGCTCAATATTTTTAGGGATTATTTGTGAAGCAGCTGACCCCATGAATATTTATCTTTGCTGCTTATTTTTAAGCAAAACATCTTAAATTTGTATTAATAGCATTAATACTAATTTGTGCACTTAAAATTTGGAAAGAAAAAGAAATAAAATCTTAAAAAAAAAAGGGAAAGAAAATTGTGGAGCCATGTGGCATTTTTGTTAATAAGCAGCCACGCTTATTTCCAGCCCCCCCTTTTGTTCCATAGCTTATTTATAATTCCTAAACAATAGCTGCTCCACTAAAATAGGAAAGATTCCAAATTATCCCTTTTTTGACAATTTTTAAGTTGCATGGGAACACTTAACTGCTTAAATTTAAGTAGAAAATAGAGTTAAGCAGCCGCATGGGAACATGATGTTAGTTCTAAATTGTATCTCTTATCTCAAATCTTGATAGCAACTTAATTTCAAAATTATTTACATCTCTAGTTGTACTTGTCAACTTCTAATTCCATGTGACATTTAACTAGGAATACTAGGCAAAATGGAAACAATATAGACATAAAATTGTAAGGGAAAATGATGAGTGTAATGAGTGAGTGAAAAGTACATATGAAAGAGGTACATATCTATGGAAAATATCATACCAATTCCTATAAACACCTTCTCATATAAGCAAGTCATCTAAGTTGACATGTAAGAATGACTATACACCAAATCTTGTACTAAAAAAATCTTAATAAGAAATCTAGTTGAAGTCATTCCAACACTAGTAGAGAATGTTTTAGAAAAGTATACACCTTTCTTTTGTGCAGTACTCTCAACATGAAGTGTTTCCTTCTACCTAATTTTTCTTCTATCTTCTTTGTGAATCCCATAAACTCAATTATTCCATGGTTCTTTTTACTTATAGTAAATTGGGCCAAGTCCCAAGTCTAGTTGTGTCAAAGAGTCCATCTCATCTTTCATGCCTTAGTCCCATTTCTTTTTTATTTCTACTGATTGTAAGATATTGCAAGAGAGAACTAAGAGATATTTTGTGGATTGAAAGAATGGATTTAAAAGTGACAAGAGGAGGAAAATAAGAGGCTATCAACTCATTAAAGATTCTAAGCCACTTCCATTGAGGTAAGTAGGTGGCAAATTGTTAAATGCTCATAAATGACCTTTGAATGTTAAGATGTTATGGGACATTAGTGCGACATGCAGACATCCATGTGGCATAATAGTGTCCATACAAATCATGCCAAAAAATTATAGGTTACAAGAGAAACACATGGTTAATGCAAATCTGATGGAGAAATGTAGCTGCTAAAAAGGTGTTCTAAGCATCTTAAGAGGGAAGCGGCTAATGCAAGGGATAAAATGAGCTTGCTCAAATGCTAAGGGAATGGATACTAACATGGCTACAAATTCTTAGTTGAAATTGTAAAGTTGTCTGAAATATTTGATTTTATAAGGTCTGTTAGTTATAATCATTATTCAAAATTATAGTGATTCTACTACATACTTTTGAATAAATTCATATAAATATAGCTTCAAATAAATACTATCTCATGCAACAAAATTAAAGTCTAAGGATTCCTATGTTACTTTCTAATAATTTTTTGTATAAATTCCACTATCTCATTTGTTGCAAATTAAACTCAAAACCATGCTTAACCCAACTAGAAACATGCCCCATAATACAACACCATAGTACTTCAAAATTAATAACCTAGATACATTTCTTAAAAAATGAACACAAGATGAAGAGAAAACTAGACTAAGTGAATGCAATTAGTTAGAGTATGTAGGATATATATGAGAGATTTCACAATAATGGTAGTTATATGGAGTGGCTAAAAGAGAAGTATGTCCCTTCATTTGGTGCTCAATATTCATTTCACATATTCTACTCACTATAATATTTTTATCCACTAACAAATGGAGACTATGAGATAGGTTCAATATTATCTTCAACCTTTCAAAAATACCAAGGCTTTCATCTCTATTCCCTTACACTATTATCAAATATTTAAATAATTCTAATATTAATATATTTTTTTTGACAATTAAACTACTCGATAGGGTATGTCCACTTTTCATTCAAAAAATAAACATATTATATTAATATTATCAAATATATACTACGTACTATGATTTCTTCTTAAGCATGTTAAGTGTCACCACTACATTAGATCTAGATGGGACTACATGTCACTCCTTATGGCCCAATACAAACTTATTTTGCTCTCTAGTTTGGTAAGACCTAAAACTAGCTAAGCCTAATGGTCCTTGTCTTAAATCCTAAAACCTAGGCTATGTTATGATGTTAAAGTGAATTGGTATACAGGGTCATAGTATTTTAAGTAAAAAATTGATGGGTCATGTTTTGTTGCAAATTGGTTGCTAACTCATAGTTACCAATGTCTATCACTAGTTCAAATGTTTCCTATCTAGAATTCTATTTTCCTAAGCTAGGTTGGTGACTATCATACTCCTACAAGCTTGAGATTCCTATGATGTTGCAAGATCATTCCAAGTGTAATTATTGGTTTGGGCCTAGTGATTTTGAGCTATGGAATATGCTTGCACAAATTAGCTTCATTTTCATTGGATTATATAGGTATATTGTCAAACTTTTTAAAGATGAATAGGATGTGTGTTGTATGTTTCCATATGGTGGTGAGTCTATTTATGGAGAATAAAGTTGTTGGATCCTTAATGGTGGTCTATGAGTCTCAGCCATTGATTAGTGCAGTAATGCACTATTGAAGAAGTGGTACCCTTTTCCCTATGCATTCTTGCAATATGTTGACATGTGGCACCAATAGTGTAAAATTTATCTATTTTGTTATTATCTGATTGGTATGAATTAGATTGGAGCATGTATCTAATGTGTCTCCCATTTTCTCTTCTGAATTGCATGCTTCTTGATGTGGACTTGGCATTGTTCTCATCATTGTGCCATTTGTAGTTTGGATGTGGATCATTTATGTGGTGCTTTGATATTGTCTTGGATACTTATTCATTGTAGTATGGGGATTTGAATGCTTATCGTATGCTTTATTTTGAAAGTAGTTTTGGACCAGTCATGTGTTAGATTATTTCATGGTGATCTTGATTACCTTGTTGCATTGAGATGCATGTGCGCTTTCCTGTGCTTGGTTGTGAGAACTATCGTGTTTCCATTTATTGCATAACTAATTTGAATGTTGGACGTATTCTATCATTAGCATGGTGTAATATAGACCAATTGTGCTTGATGATTGAGATAGATTAACAATGTGCTTTTAAAATTATCACCATTTGAGATATATATTGATGCTTAAGTTAAAAAGTGATGTTAACTTGATTAGTGATTAAAAAGAAATAAATCATATTTTATGTTATTTTATTCATTTAAGATATTAAATTCTTATAGTCTTCATTGATGATATTTATATTAGATGTAGTAGTTTAGTATATTTAGTTTGATTATGTCATATTGCTTTGATGAAATATTATGTTACTAATAATATATTATGTGACCCGAATTGGATAATAATTATATATGTATTTTAGTTATGTATGTATGTGTGTATATATATGTCCATGTACATACATATCTTTATGAATGTATGCATGTATATATCTGTGTGTACACACACACACACACACACATACGTATATGTGTGTGTGTGTGTGTGTGTGTGTGTGGATGTGTGTACAAGTATTTATTGTGACTTGGATGAAGTATAGGGCATCAAATCCACCTAGCTCCATAGGTCTGAGCATTCCCACAACCCTAGTAGTGGTTATAGGAGATAACACACTAGCCAATTTTGTTACCTAGTCATCCTCATCATCCCAATTTGGACAATTCACTTGATTCTATGAGTTTACACCCGTGGTTATCAGTCTGGTAATGCCTGGGTAACTTAATGCATATTTTTGTAAAACCCATATTGACTATTTGTAGTACCCCTACCCAAATCAGTTTCTAATCTCGGTTTAACCTTGGTTAGTTTATCATATTATAGTGTTATAGTCAGGTGCTTTGTTTTTAGTGCATATCTGTTAATGTGGTTTTTGCACCAGTTTGTATGCAAGCTGATTAGTTTTCCTATTTCGTGTTATTATCTTGAGCTAACACTTTCATTAAATTTATATATGTATGCATGTATAACTCTTGGTTGCAGGAGATTTCAAGTAAAGTACCGCATGGGTGCGAGGTTTGTCTCCACCTGGATTTGCAGGTTTGAGTTTACCTCTTCAATCCTTAGAGTAGGATTAGGTGGTCGTGATAATCTTGTTCGACCATAGTCGTGCTCAAGTGAGTGTCATCAATCATCGTTAGTTTTCCCTTTTGGTTGGGTTGCGAGTCATCTGTTTGTTTGGTGTTCTTGGGTTGCATGTTTTGTGTGTATGGTTAAATTGAGCAATTAGTCCTTAGTATTTAATTTGATTAAATATGTGTTTGTGCATTAAAGATTAATGGACTAAATTAAATAGGGTTTCTTTATGTGATTATCGTTAATTTGAATTGCTCAATTTAAATTGGGAGCAAGTTCAATTAAATAGTTAATTTTAATGTTAAACTTAATATGTTTATCATGTTGGAAAAGAAAGATTTAAATTTAATTGAAATCGAATTAATTTTATCTTCTTGACATTTTGGAAATAGAAAGGTTAAATTCAGTTAATTGAGAAAATCAATTTTAAATTGAAAAGCAAGTTTAATATGTTGATGTAGTTTAAGAGAATGATTTTTGTGAATTATTTTAAATAAAATATTTTTAATTCCAAAAATAAAATTTTGGTCAAACTTCTCCCATTTAACCTAGGCTTTTGGAAAAATATGGGAGGTTGATTTTTTTTGGAAAATATTTTTGGAGAATATTTTGGATGGAAAAATTTGGGGGTTTTTGGGAGGAGAAGGAATTTCTTGAGTTGGAGATTTGGGCTCTTCTTCAATCTTGCCAGGATTGCTGAACCAGGTAGGCCTCTAGTTTATTTCATTGGCTTCTTGTTTTAAAGAATTTGTTTTTGAATTTGTTTGAAGAATTATGTTTGTGAAGATTAAAAAAAATATCATATATTTGGGGGAAATGAAACAATTGTAAATTTAATTCCAATCCAATCCCCTCTTGTTCTGTTTCCAGTCCAAGTTTAGATTATGGTTGCTCTGGTTGTTTTAAAATCAAAAATAAACTTGAGATTGGATGGTTAAAATGAAAATTTGATAAAATTCTAAATTATTGCTTTCAAATTCAAGCTTCAATCAAAGAAATTTGCCTGGGTTTGGATAATGCATGTTAATCGTTATCATTTTGCTAGTATGGTATTGTTTTGGAGAGATTTTCCTTCCTGAATCTGGGTATTTGGAAAATATTAGAAACCCATGCTTTCTAAAAATAAATAAAAAATAAAAAATTAAATTTAAAGTCTCAGGGAGACTGCATTTTTTTCTTACTATATGTTTTTGACAATAATTAATTTAAAAAAAAAAAAATTACAAAAAAAAAATATAAAACAAAAAAAAAGAGGCAATAACCCATGTGGAGGGGATAAACCCCCACCACGAGGAGGTAGCGACTGCTACCAAATGGTAGCAGCACTGCCAATGATAGCCGCTTGCTACCATTTGGCAGCAATGCTACCAATGGTAGCAAGCTACCATTGGGGCCACGTGGGGTGCTCATGGAACCCCCCTTCCCCCCTGGCCCCCCTTTATTTTATATTTTTGTTAAAAATAAAAACGTGGTTTTTTTATATATATTTTTTTAAAAAATCAAAAAATTATATATAATAATTTAATATTATAATAAATGTATTTTAAATTAAGTTTTTTTAATTATGATTAATTGTTCATTAAGTAATAAATTATTATTAATTTGTTATTAATTATTTGTATAATGGAAAATATACATTAATTAATATTCAAATTCTATTTTATTATTAATGAATATTTTTCTAATTAAATACTTGATTTGTTAATATTGATTTTTAATTAATAATTTATTATATTTTATTTATCGTGGATTAATAAAGATATATATTAATTAATAGTTAATTTTGGTATTTTTCTTCATGTGCGCAATGAAATAATCTGTTAATTTGGGAATGGATTATCTATATTTGGTTCCTTTAAATATATATTTCCTTGATCTGTATAGTGTAACTTGGTTCTGAAAAAGACAAATTTGGAGGAATTATTTTTGACCTAGTATGACAATGATATTTTAATTGAAGATTAAATATCATATTTAGTTGGCTAATGGTTGTTTAATTATATTCATGTGAAATTGGCTTAAGAACTCATAATGGCGTATTTATGTATGTTCGATGCAAATGAACTTCAGTGAGTTAGAAAACCAAGAACAACCTATACCTAGATGAGGTGGATAACTGCAATATAACTTAAATCATTTAGAAAACTTGATCGACATTTAATGTTTAAATCAATTTGGTAAAAGATTCTATCTACCGATTATTGCCTATGCAAGTTTAATTTATGTATTCGTTTTTACTTAAGTAATGGCAAGCTTTGATTCATTTGATTGGACCCTACCGTATGGTTGATTTGGGATACCTGTTTTAGTCGTCGGTCTTGAGTTTGATTGTTGTTTTGTGGTAGTGTTGTAATTGGTCATACCCTTTATGCAGGTGTCGTATGATGATTCGTGGTTGACCATATTTGGTCAGGTCTTTGGTTAGAGTATCGTCAGTAAGTTTACCTCTATTGAGTCATGTTTGACCAAATGGTTGTTCCCTCCTTTTTGAACTCTGTTTACTTGACCATGTGTGTTCCTTGGTTTCTGAGGTCACTTGAGTATAGTCTAGTGTCGTATGGGAAAGTGGCTTTTGATTGGGGGTCGTGCCCAAAGTGGATTCTAGGTAACCCATCGAAAGTGAGTTTAATAAGTGATAATCTAACAATAGATTAGAATGTTAATCTCTAAGTAAGATAATTGTGCCTCACACATGGTACGAGTGCTAGCACAGTCTTGACATGCTATGAGAAGGCCTAAAATGGCAAACCATCATCCTTGTCTTCATGAAAGGATGTTGGGTCCACATGAGGCTTGGATGGTCCGGAGGTTCAGACTAGGTTGCCAGGGTAACCTAGTGTAGGGGGCCGGAACCTATGAAGACCTGCCATGGTAACCATACCAGGTTGCGTCATGACACTTGTCCCTATGTTCGCTAGTGTGTGGATGTATTGTCTTTATAGGAGCACGTTTGTGGGTTGTCCTATTGTTTATGCCCTTGTGAGTACTGGTTTCATGTTAGACCTTGGGTTGCGATGACTTAGTTTTGTGGATACTCTAGTGGACCTTTGTATTAGCTTCGATTATGTTTAGATGGATCCTTTCCTTTTCAGGGATCGTTTATGTATTTATTGACCGATGTGGTCGTTTGTATATTGGTTATGTTTCACCTTGATGGTAGGATTGTAAATAATGAGAACCTCATGTATTCTTAACTTTATTAATTATCGGAAGGGTCTTGCAGTTGAGCAGGCCCGGAGATGTAGCCCTTTAGGGGTGAACTCCGAGATCATCTTGGTGTTATGTGATGCTTTTTTTCTTATGTTTCATGTTTAGTGTTAGCATGTATGAATGGTATTTTGATAGAATGTATTAGTGGATAAGATGAAATTAATTTTAAATTCATGTATGCAGTCCTCTCTTGAATGCAGTAAATTGGAACATGAAAGAATGTAGCTTAGGATAATGGAATATATTTAGTTATTGTTAAGGAAATTAAGTATGCATGGAAATATCTCATTAGTTTATGATAAAATTCAAGTGTGTTGTTAAATTAGATGCATGGCTTAAAGTCTAAATGAAAGTTTGAACGAAGGGTATAGATAAATCTTAATGGATGAACCTTATATTGTGATTTATATTTTCATCTTTTGAAAGAAATTATCGTTGTTTAAGTATTATCTTATCATTAAGTTGGTAAGCTTAATTGGATTTATTTGCGTGATTTAAGTTAAATGTGTAATTAAGTAACCACATTGGGAAACTCTTTAGGTGTTAGTTGATGTCTTCCGCTGTGTAATCTAAAATTTGATATCTCATTGAATCATTATGTTGTGTTTATCTTAAAAAAATAAAATTGTTGCACTCTATTCTTGTGTTATGGCTTAATCCCTTCGGGGTTTCGTGGCGGAGCATTACATTTGGTATCAGAGGCCATGTTGCAAACACTAGGATCTCTAGTTTCGTTGTACCCTTTGTTGGTGTGAGGTGTATCGACCTTATGTGCATGCTTGTCCTCCTCCTTGTATGTGAGTGATTGAGCAATTCTTAACTTGTGTGTAATGCATGTGTTCTCACCTTGTTTTCACCTTCTTGATTTTGGTGTTTTTGAGTGATTATATGTGCTTTGTTTCTTATTGATGTCTTGGTTTATGATTACTCATATTCTGAAGGAGAATCGTATATACCTTCCTTATTGAGTGTTTTACTCTTTGGACTAATCCATTTGGGTTGGTCCGTGCTTGTCTGGAATCTGAAAGTGCAAAATGTGCTTGTTTAAGATTATGATCTAGGTTAGTGTTGCTCGCTTGAAGGACTTGTATGGTAGATATTGAATTCTTATTTTGTAGCAAATTGAATGATTATGACCATTTCTCTCTCTCTGTCTAGACATTAAAATGTTTGGGATATGTGTAATTATCTCTTATATGAGGTTTCTTTTTGCAAGAGAAAGGGTGTGACTTCTTGAACCCTTGTGTGAACCCTATGATGCTTATGTGTCTTTAGATTATAAAAGGGCTTCAGGTCGAAAGTTCATATTGGTTGTTGGGAGAAAACTGTATGTTTACATTAAAGAATTCTCCATGTGTAATGTAGGAGTAACATAATTAAATTCTATCTTAAGTAATGTGCATCAGTATGTGAATAGTTGTTATGTGAAACTGCTTTGTTTGTAAATGAAGTATAAAAAGGGAACATGTTATAGTAGCTTCGAGAGTGTATTAATGTGCTCCATGAAAGATTGTTTTATGTGTTTTATTAAACTAGTTTGATTGAGGATCTATTTTAGCAATACTCCATTGAACTTGCTTTTGGATATATGTAATGACATTATTATGTTTAGAAAGTGCAAATGAAAAGCTTGTTTGATGTGCATACATTAATATGTATTATTTGTTTGTGAGCTCCTCGCTTACCTTCTGATTGTAATTTGATTTTCAATGATAGGTTGCAAATTATGATATGTGTCTGTATTGTATTGAAGTAGTGAGTGTACGCAAGAGGTCTAGTACTGTTGATAAGATTGTCTATTTTGATCTCTGTTGTTTGGGAAACTAGAACATTTCTATTGCAACCATAATAATTGGAAATGTCATGTTAGGCTGATTGACATCCTTCTAAAATGGTAGCGAAATGAAAATCGTGCAATTGAAATGATAGGTTTATAGTGAGAAATTTTAGCATGTAGTGTGATTTTGTTGATCTTGTGTCCATGTAGGAAATAGTTTGGTTATCAAACTCTCTTTCCCTTCTTTTTGTCTAGATTATAAATTTTTTAGAAATGGTATTAAAGAATGCATTGATTTAAATACAATGTTTATAAAACATGTGAAATTGTACCATTGCATTTTGGCTTTATATTGAAAGATGAAAATCCTCTTTGGAATTTGCATAGTTAGTAATTTAGTTACGAATGCTTAGGGAAATTCGAGAAAGATATAGGAATGATGTTATTTCCTTATGTAATTGTGAATTGTTAATAATTTCAATATTTGTATCTAGAGTAAACTTGATTCAGCTATTCATGTGGAAAGCATAATTAAAATCTTCCTTGTGTAGATGATAGCGTACTAGAAAGTACTCCCCATAAATGTGACTAAACCAGTACTGGTGTATTCATGTATATTGTAAGAAACCAGTGCTTATTATATGTGCCCATGGGTTAGTGAAGTAATCAACAATGGAGGATATGTTGCTTATGAGTATGGGAAACCATATCGTTTATGTGAGGTTACTTATTTGTTTCCCTACTGAGTACCAAACCTCGGGTTGTGGGTAATTCAGTATGTTAAGTGGTAGTATTCGAAGTCACCATTCCTTGAATAGTATGGATTGGCGTACGAGTAATGTCACCACGAAGTGACTTTAGCTTCTCTATTTTGAGGAATGATATATTTCTACTATAAAACTGTATCAAAGGTGTACTCAATACTTTCCCTTTTGATGAATCTATTTATAGGTTTATGTGTGGCAGCCTATTCCTTCCTTTATTTAAGCATTTTGATGGTATTTCTTGAGCATAGTGATGGTGTATTTTGGAGGATCCTTTGCCTTATCTTCATGAAAGGTAGGTTTATTCACATGAGCTACCAGTCAGTATGTGTTGGTGGAAATCTGGGTGAACCTTAGTCATGTATACCTCTGGCTTACGATGAGTATCCTTATACATACGTTGCTATGCGGGATGTGACCTATGCATGCTTGTTTCCGCGAGGTACACTACCATGCGGGATACATCCATTGCATGTCTTCTCTGCTTGGGGTATTGCCATGCTGCGTGATGACGTGGTGTGGGGTGATGTCGAGGTGTACACTCCCATGCCATGTGGGTAGTGTGACTACATCGCACCACATGATGAGCTACTATGATAGCTAGACGATTGTTCCTTCCTTCCTTGTTGGTGGCTAGACGCTAGTCACATAGTGATGTTATGTGTAGTTGTGATATTCTTATTATTCATTTGGGGACCAACAATTTATTTTACTTTGACTCTAAAGTTTAGCCATGATCTTGTGATCTTTTGCATTCTTGATTTGGTGTTGCAAATTCTGGATTATTTTCTTGCCTTACTGTTGGAATTGATGATTTATTATCTTTATTCATCTATAATTTGGTGGCTAAACTAGGTTATCCTTATTGTTTTCATATGTTGGTCTTGTGTTGAAATGTGAAATTCCTCTCCAAGGACGTATGAGATGGTCTTGGTAGAGTGTGTACGAGGAAGTAGACGTAAGGAACCTTGAGGATGGGGGTATGTGAGGCTGTGATGTAGCTAGGATCCACTACCTACCTATGTGTGGTGACTATCTCTTGGAGGCTAACCACCTTACTCAACGAGGGATGTTCATGAAGGTCTTGTATGGAAGGTAGCACCGCTATGGTGTGCCCTAGCACCATCAAGCCTTTGAGTGAGATATTGGATATTTATGATCATATTGTTGTTATGAGATCAGGCATAGAGATGTTGATCATGCATTTTATCTTTGACTGAGCATTAGACATGCTCACATGTGGCCTTTTGAGTTATGCAATCCAGTTATGTGGATGGTGATTATGTGTATCATGGAGTAAATTGTGTTAACTTGTCACTATGTTATGGGACATAGTCTTTGGAAAGGTTTTCTTATGTTTGGCAAGTGTAAACAATTGAGTTATTTATGTTGCTCTTATTCATGAAAGTTAATTTGGTTGTAGAAATTGATATTTGGGGCTAGTTCTATGAGATAAAGTTTTATGAAAAAGATGGAATTGGTAAAGGAAATTGATCATGATGGCATGTTTTATAGTCATATTTGATAGATGAGTATGGTAATTGTTGCTTACTTCTTTTAATGCTTTAATTTGGTGCAATGAAAGGAAGAAAGCTCTTGTATCTCTACTATGATTATTGATGATTCCTAGGGTATTTTAAGAAGTGTATGGTTTTAAGATGTATCTTGCCAATGGATAATGGCATTCATAAAGAATTTAGAAATAATGTTCCATTTATTTATGGAAAGATTCCTATGTGCAATTTAATATTGGTTGAATGAGTTTAAGGGCTTATGCGTGCGACATGTTCTCCATCTAGCCTTACGACTTCCAAAGTAAGTTGGAACCTACAAGGGAAGAATGTAGTACCCCTGCCCTAATCAGTTTCTAATCTCAGTTTAACCTTGGTTAGTTTATCATATTATAGTATTATAGTCAAGTGCTTTGATTTTAGTGCATATCTGTTAATGTGGTTTTCGCACCAGTTTGTATGCAAGCTGATTAGTTTTCTTATTTCATGTTATTATCTCGAGATAACCTTGTTTGACCATAGTCATGCAAAAGTGAGCATCATCAATTGTCGTCAGTTTTCCCTTTTGGTTGGGTTGCGGATTATCTGTTTGTTTGGCGTTCTTGGGTTGTGTGTTTTGTGTGTATGGTTAAATTGAGCAATTAGTGCTTATTATTTAATTTGATTAAATATGTGTTTGTGCATTAAAGATTAATGGACTAAATTAAACAAGGTTTCTTTATGTGATTATCGTTAATTTGAATTGCTCGATTTAAATTGGGAGCAAGTTCAATTAAATAGTTAATTTTAATGTTAAACTTAATATGTTTATGCTGTTGGAAAAGAAATTTAAATTTAATTGAAATAGAATTAATTTTATCTTCTTGGCATTTTGGAAATAGAAAGGTTAAATTCAGTTAATTGAGAAAATCAATTTTAAATTGAAAAGCAAGTTTAATATGTTGATGTAGTTGAAAAGAATGATTTTTGTGAATTATTTTAAATAAAATATTTTTAATTCCAAAAATAAAATTTTGTTCAAACTTCTCCCATTTAACCTAGGTTTTTGGAAAAATATGGAAGATTGATTTTTTTTGGAAAATATTTTTGGAGAATATTTTGGATGGAAAAATTTGGGGGTTTTTGGGAGAAGGAATTTCTTGAGCTATAGATTTGGGCTCTTTTTCAATCTTGCCAGGATTGCTAAACCATGTAGGCCTCATGTTTATTTCATTGGCTTCTTATTTTAAAGAATTATGTTTGTGAAGATTTAAAAAAATCTCATATACTTGGGGGAAATGAAACAATTCTAAATTTAATTCCAATCCAATCCCTTCTTGTTATGTTTCCAGTCCAAGTTTAGATTATGGTTGCTCTGGTTGTTTTAAAATCAAAAATAAACTTGAGATTGGCTGGTTACAATGAAGATTTGATAAAATTCTAAATTATTGCTTTCAAATTCAAGCTTCAATCAGAGAAATTTGCTTGGGTTTGGATAATGGATGTTAATCCTTATCATTTTGCCAATATGGTATTGTTTTGGAGAGATTTTCCTTCCTGAATCTAGTTATTTGGAAAATATTAGAAACCCATGCTTTCTGAAAAAAAAAAAATTTAAAAAATTAAATTTAAAGTCTCTAGGAGACTATATTTTTTTCTTACCGTGTGTTTTTGACAGTAATTAATTTAAAAAAAAAAAATTACAAAAGAAATATATAAAACAAAAAAAAAGAGGCAATAAACCACGTGGAGGGGACAAACCCCCACCATGGGGAGGTAGTTGCTGCTACCATGGTAGCGAACTGCTACCAAATGGTAGCAGCATTGCCAATGGCAGTCGTTTGCTACCATTTGGTAGCACTACTACCAATGGTAGTGCGAGCTACAATGGGGGTCACGCGGGGTCCCGGTGGAACCCCTCCCCCCCTTTATTTTATATTTTTCTTTTTAAAAAAAATGTGGTTTTTTTATATATTTTTTAAAAAAATAAAAATAAAATAATAATAATAATCTAATATTATAATAAATATATTTGTAATTAAGTTTTTTAATTATGATTAATTGTTCATTAAGTAATAAATTATTATTAATTTGTTATTAATTATTTGTATAATGGAAAATATACATTAATTAATATTCAAATTCTATTTTATTATTAATGAATATTTTTCTAATTGAATACTTGATTTGTTAATATTGGTTTTTAATTATTAATTTGTTATATTTTATTAATCGCGAATTAATAAAGATATATATTAATTAATAGTTAATTTTGGTATTTTTCTTCATGTGCGCAAGGATGTAATCTATTAATTTGGGAATGGATTATCTATATTTGGTTCCTTTAAATATATATTTCCTTGATCTGTATAGTGTAACTTGGTTCTGGAAAAGATGAATCTGGAGGAGTTATTTTTGAACCAATATGAAGATGATGTTTTAATTGAAGATTAAATATCATATTTAGTTGGTTAATGGTTGTTTAATTATATTCATGTGAAATTGTCTTAAGAACTCATCATGGCGTATTTATGTATGTTCGATACAAATGAACTTCAGTGAGTTAGAAAACCAAGAACAACCTGTACCTAGATGAGGTGGATAACTGCAATCTAACTTGGATCATTTAGAAAACTTGATCGACATTTAATGTTTAAATCAATTTGGTAAAAGATTGTATCTACCGATTATTTCCTATGCAAGTTTAATTTCTGTATTCATTTTTGGTTAAGTAATGGCAAGCTTTGATTCATTTGATTGGACCCTACCATATGGTTGATTTATGATACCTACTTCAGTCGTCGCTCTCGAGTTTGACTGTTGTTTTGTGGTAGTGTTGTAATTGGTCATACACTTTATGCGGGTGTCGTATGATGATTCGTGGTTGACCATAGTTGGTCAGGTCTCTGGTTAAATTACAGTCAGTAAGTGTACCTCTATTGAGTCATGTTTGACCAAATGGTTGTTCCCTCCTTTTTGAAATCCATTTGCTTCACCATAAGTGTTCCTTGGTTTCTAAGATTGCTTGAGTATAGTCTAGTGTCGTATGGGAAAGTGGCTTTCGATTGGGGGCTGCGTCCAAAGTGGCTGCTGAGTAACCCATCGAAAGTGAGTCTAATAAGTGATAACCTAACAGTAGATTAGAATGTTAATCTATAAGTAAGATAATTGTGCCTCACACATGGGACGAGTGCTAACACAGTCTGGACATGCTATGAGAAGGCCTGAAATGGAAAGCCATCATCCTTGTCTTCACAAAAGGATGTGTGGGTCCACATGAGGCTTGGATGGGCCAGAGGTTCGGATAAGGTTGCCAGGATAACCTAGTGTATGGGGCCGGAACCTATGAAGACCTGCCATGGTAACCATACTAGGTTGTGTGATGACACTTGTCCCTACGTTCGCTAGTGTGTGGATGTATTGTCTTGATAGGAGCACGTTTGTGGGTCATCCTATTGTTTATGCCCTTGTGAGTACCGGTTTCATGTTAGACCTTGGGTTGCGATGACTCAGTTTTATGGATGCTCTAGTGGACCTTTGTATTAGCTTCGATTATGTTCAACTAGATCCTTTCCTTTTCAGGATCGTTTATGTATTTATTGACCGATGTGGTCGTTTGTATATTGGTTATGTTTCGCCTTGATGGCAGGATTGTAAATAATGAGAATCTCATGTATTCTTAACTTTATTAATTATGAGAGGGGTCTTCCAGTTGAGTAGACCCGAAGATGTAGCCCTTTAGGGGTGAACTCCAAGATCATCTTGGTGTTATGTGATGCTTTTGTTCTTATGTTTCATGTTTAGTGTTAGCATGTATGAATGATATTTTGATAGAATGTATAAGTGGATAAGATGAAATTAATTTTAAATGGATGTATGCAGTCCTCTCTTGAAAGTAGTAAATTGGAACATGAAAGAATGTAGCTTAGGATAATGAAATATATTCAGTTATTGTTAAGGAAATTAAGTATGCATGGAAATATCTCATTAGTTTATGATAAAATTCAAGTGTGTTGTTAAATTAGATGCATGGCTTAAATTCTAAATGAAAGTTTGAATGAAGGGTATAGATAAATCTTAATTGATGAACCTTATATTATGATTTATATTTTCATCTTCTAAAATAAATTATCCTTGTTTAAGTATTATCTTATCATTAAGTTGGTAAGGTTAATTGGATTTATTTGCATGAGTTAAGTTAAATGTGTAATTAAGTAACCACATTGGGAAACTCTTTAGGTGTTAGTTGATGTCTTCCGTTGTGTAATCTGAAATTTGATATCTCATTGAATCATTATGTTGTGTTTATCTTAAAAAAAATAAATTTATTGCACTCTATTCTTGTGTTATGCCTTAATCCCTTCGGGGTTTGCTGGCGGGGCATTACACTATTTGTGCATAGTCATTGATTCATAAATTTTCATCATTTAATGTGCATATTGATGATATTTTAATATTATTGAGCAGATTTAATATTTAAATTGTTAAATGTCCCTTATGAGTATTCAAAATGATGAGAATTTCATGATTTGTCTTTAGGGTTTATTTGGAGGTTTATTTTTAATATTTAAGTTTTAATTTACCTTTTCTATTATTCTATTTCCACTTGAAAAGTTAGTTTGTATTATGTAATTGGAGTCCCTTTTTTAACACTTAGTTTTATTTTTCTCATTTTTGGAGCTTTCAAACACTACACATAGATTTTGGATTGATGATTGTGGGAGATTTTCTTGGTGGATTTTTGTGGGTAGTGGCTTAAAATATTTGTATTAGTGACTACTACGGGCTTTCCAAAAATCTTATAATGTGATTGCTATACAAGATAGTCCATGAAGATTAAAATCAAAATCCTTCATCCATTTATCCTCATTTATCTTTTTCTACAATATTCTACTTCTTAGAAATATGTGCAAAGGAAATGGCACCAAAACTTAAGGATCCTCATTTATCCTTTTCTACAACATTCTACTCCTTAGAAATATGTGCAAAGGAGATGGCATCAAAATTTTAGGATGGGTAGAGTACACATTTAATTAAACATGCAGTATTCCATGTGGGTTTCTAAGTCATTCTTGACTATAGAAAAAATGAAGATCAAAAAATTAGATTCATCAATAAACTTTCAACCTAACATACATGTTTTCTCAAATACCAGCCAATCATCTTGAAATTCCATCAAATTAATTAAATCAATATTCATAATATAAGAAAAAAAAAAAAAAAAAAACATGTCAAATACCTTCAATTCTGACAAAACTCAACTTACCATGATAAAAAAGCAAGGAGAATGCTACTTCTATTCTTCTTCTTAGAAATTCTAAAATTAAAAGTACAAAACCTCGCCCTCTCAAGAACATTTAACAACAATAGTTTCTTTAAACACTTCCAAAATCTTTATTAACCGTGTTTATAAGATTATAAGGATATTTTTCCCTTGATGTCTATTTTTAGAATAATGCCAATGGCTTAAGTTGAATACAAAGCGAAGAATAATTGGTTAAAATATGGTGAGGGCTCTGTTTGTGTAGCTCATTCTAATGGATAGATTCTAACATCAACGTTACATCAGTACCCGCACATCAATAACCGTCCATTAAGATGTTTAAAAGCCACGTCGTCCCAACCAATATGCGATAAGAACTACGTAAACACCCGTTCTAATAACCTCACTTTGATATTCCAGCCAATATGTTTAGCAAATAACAGACGTATTTCGAAATATCTGGACGTCCACTGAGAGAAAAGAAATCTGTTGCATCTGAATTTGAGCAACCTATAAAAAGAAAATTTTGGATCTGGTAACAGTGGGCAAAATGGAATATATCGTTTTAGAAAGAGCGCCATTGATACAGGATAAGCAATTGGAGGTAAAGCGTCTCCGGAGGAATCCATTGAAAAACATCGTTCATGCGTCAAGAAGGGTATTGAGAACATTGCGGAAGAAGTCATTTATTGGGTCTACTTGTGCGAATGCCTCTGCTAAATCCAGGAGGAACTCATTCCACTTTGGAGACGGTTTGAATCGTGAGATGATCTCAAAACCTAGAAATATTCATGTTGGATTAACCAAACGTACTAGCAAAACTACTCGATCTGTTTCCTGCAAAGAAATAGCAAATGTAAGACGAATCGCTCTGAAATATCCATATGTTTTTTATCCTTCTTTTCTTTCTCTATGAAAATTAATTGCAGCCAAAAACAAATGTTGATGAAAGATTTATGATATTTTACAGATCGAGCAGGAGGTGTCGAATAGCCGGTGTACAATTGCAAAGCGCAGCAGGCGAAGGATCATTCTTTGTTGTGCTATAATACCGGAGGAGTCTCTACTATGATCTCTTCTGTCCACTTTATCACTGCCCATAAAACTCTATATTTTGATTAGCACTCGAAAGAAGCTATAGTTCAGCAATATTGAAAGGATAAATAAGATTTAGATAGTGGGTTTTAGTCATCATTTTCGTTATTCATTAACTTGCAGTATGAATGCCATGTTGGAGTCTAATCTCACCTACCCCCATCCACATGCTCCGTATGCATAAGTAGCAGGGTTTGGATTTGTTTTCAACATCTACTCCAACCTGTCCACCATACCTTTTATAGTGTTAAAACATTATTTTATATGCAAAATTCTGGAAGTTTCCAGCTACCTCCTGATCATTCTAGAAACATCTAAGACCTCCATTAAAAGAGGCATTTTGTAATCATTTTGGGTATGAAAGGAAGAATGAAAATATGGTCTGACAATTAAAAATTTGTCTTCCTTGTGTGCTGCTCTGTTTTTCTCCATGCACTGTTTTTGTGTTTTGTTTTGGTCTCTTTCATTTCTATCAGTGGTATCAGAGCCAATGGTACGAAATTTTAAAAATTACTGGGAAAGTAGCTGCAAAAGAGATCTGTGAGGGAGAACAAAAGAGATACTAGTAGTTAAAAAGGAGGCCATAGCAGTTAAAAAGGTTGTCAAAAAGAGAAGACTCTAGCAGATTGGAAGTGCAAGTTGTTGGGTAAAAATTGTGAAGGTATACAGAGTTGTTTAAAGGAAGAAATTTGCAGCAGCAGAAACATAGTCAAGTGTCAGGGTAAGGTAAGTTTATTCTTATTTTTTTTGTTTCAATGGGTAAAGTGGACAGAGTAAAGAAAGAGAAAACAAATGATTTAAAAGAAGAATTGAAGGAATGTAAGAAGAAAATTTCAAAAATGATATTTCTTTTAAAAGAGAAGCAAATGGAAAAATGTGAACTGTTAGATGAAAATTATAATCTTGAAAAAGAATTGAATGAAGTTAAAGATAAAAATAAGGAATTAGAAGAGAAATTACAGTTATTTGATGATGTCAAAAGAAAGTTTGATGATTAGGAAGAAATGTCAAAAAGGTTAGAAGAAGAAAAGAGTTTACAAAAAAGGGAAATTTTAAATCTGAAACAAGAGAATGAATGTTTGAAGTTAAAACCACTAGTTAGTGATGCTTCATGTGACACAAAAGATTTGTGTTCATCATTTGGTGAAAGTGATTTAGTTGAAACTGTTTGTGATAAAGAATGTAAGAAAGAAAATGAGAATGTGTTTGCAAATTATGTTAGTTGCGATGATAAGAATATTGGTTTAAAAATCATGAAGAAAATGGGTTATAAAGGTCAAGGATTGGGAAAACAAGAACAAGGAATTAGAGAGCCTATTGAGCCTATAATGAGACCAAAGTATGAAGGTCTTGGATATGTCTTAGGAAAAGAAAATGATGCTACTAGGTCAAACAAAACAGCCCATAAAAGGCATTGTATAAATTGTTTTCATTGCAATAGAGAAGGACACACAAAAGAAATGTGTTGGGACTTGCATCCATGTAAAATTTGTGGTTTGAGAAATCATTCTGAAAAAATGTGTTGGAAGAAAGAATCAATAACAGGCTATATAAAAATGGATTGTGGATGGACCTATGGACCTAGTTGGCAAAAGCTCATAGGTATGTTCAAAAGATTGTACAAATGTTCATATGTGAAGAACAATAGAAGTAATAAAAGATTTGAATGTCCAAAAGGGATTAAAAATATTTTCAGCCAAAAGAAACCATTTTCTAGCAAGGTAACTACTAATTGTATGATGTTTTGAAGACTTCAAACCAAAGAGATTGAGAGACTACAACAGTAGTTGAAGAAAATTGGAGGACAAGAAAAAAAGAGAGGTTGATGAAAGAAATCAGAAAATCAGAGGAGGATATTAGTTAAAGAGAAGACATTGTGAATGCTGAAAATTGTAGCAGCTGTAGCAACAACTAGTTAGTAAGAAAACCAAAGAAGAGATCACAGACAAAAAGGGAAGGTAGTTGAAGAAAGTTGGAAAGAACAAAAGAATGGATAGAACATTGGTAGTTGAGATTAAGGGGGAGTGTTGGAGTCTAATCTCACCTACGCCCATCCACATGCTCCATATGCACAAGTAGCAGGATTTGGTTCAATATCTACTCCAACCTATCCACCATACCTTTTATAGTGTTAAAACATTATTTTATATGCAAAATTCTGGAAGTTTCCAACTACCTCCTGACCATTCTAGTAACATCTAAGACCTCCATTAAAAGAGGCATTTTGTAATCATTTTGGGTATGAAAGGAAGAATGAAAATATGGTCTGATAATTAAAAATTTGTCTTCCTTGTGTGCTGCTCTGTTTTTCTCCATGCTCTTGTTTTGTGTTTTTTTTTGGTCTGTTTCATTTCTATCATGCCATGTATTAACCATTCTAAGCATTCTAATGGTTTGAATGAAATTATCAAACAAAGAGTCCGGGTTGAGGTTGATTACTTAGAATAAATTTTCATTAATGCATTGTGTTGAGTCTGGAGAATATGAGCTACATTGCTGAACCAGTTTATTTTTTTTGTATTCTGCTTGTGTGTTGTGAGGGTTTCAAGGGCAAATAAAGGTAATGTCTTTATCGTTTTAATTCAAAAATCCTCTCTACAAGTTTAGAGAACAAAACCTTTTACATGTGTTTTTGGGACTGTTAGTGTTTGTGGCATCTCTAAGGTTTGCCTCAATTTAATTTTTTAAGAGGTTCAATTTGTATATTTAAAAGTGTTTTAGATGTCTATGAACATCAAGTTCAAGGATACTAATATAAATTATTGTGCTAAAGTGAGATAATTATCCATCTTTAACTATTTCGAAAGTAATAGGATAAAGAGGAATATAAAAAACCATAACACAAAGGAAATGAAACCTCTTTTTTTTTTGGAATCTGACCATTTTGAATCTATTGAAAAAATTAATAAAATTTATGAGACATGCTAAAAGCAATTTTCATCGAAAGCCTTCTACTCCTTAGGAATATGTGCAAAGGAGATAGTCTTGAAATTCAAAGATTGATTAAACAAGTAATTTTTCATGTGGGTTGCTGAGAGTCATTCTTGTTGAAAGAAAAAAACGAAGTTGAAAGAATTAGATTCACAAATAATCTTCCAACTAACACACATGTTTTCTTAAATATTTAAAAAACATCTTGAAAGTTCCAGACTGTTTAAACAAATGTCCTCAACATATGCAAAAAAACATAAAAAAAAATCATATCAAACACCTTCAATTCTAATAACACTCATCTTACCGTGATAAAAGCAAGAAAGATGCTACTTGCCCCATCCATTCATATTCTTAGATTCTAGAATTAAAGTAAAAACCTAATATGATATGAAAAAAAGAGAGTGAGCAAAAGATAAGACCCCCTTCATAAACATTGAACAACAACAGTTTCTTTAAACACTTTCAAAATCTTTGTTAACTGTGTTTAAAAGATTATAAGGATATTTTAACCTTATAGTCTATTATTAGAGTAATGCCAATGGCTTAAGTTGAATACAAAGGGAAGAAAAATTTGTTAGAAATATGGTGAGTACTCTGTTTGTGCAGAGCATTCTAATGGATAGATTCTTACAACAACATTTCATCTTTATCCCATATCAATAGCCGTCCATTAAGAAGCTTAAAAGCCACGTCGTCCCAACCGATATGTGATAAGAACTACGTAAGCATGCGTTCTAATAACCTCGCTTAGATATTTCAGCCAATATGTTTAGCAAATAACAGACGTATTTCGAAATATCTGGACGTCCACCGAGGGAAAAGTATTCTGTTGCATCTGAATTTGAAAAAGCTATAAGAAGAAAAATTTGGATCTGCTAACAGTGGGCAAAATGGAATATATCGTTTTTTAAAGTGTGGCATTAATACAGGATAAGCAATTGAAGGTAAAGCGTCCCCGGAGGAATCCATTGAAAAACATCGTTCATGCGTCAAGAAGGGTATTGAGAACACTGCGGAAGAAGTCATTTGTGGGATCTACTTGTGCGAATGCCTCTGCTAAATCCAGGAGGAACTCATCCCACTTTGGAGGCAGTTTGAACTGTGAGATGATGCCAAAATCTAGAAATGTTCATGTTGGACCATTCAAACATACTAATAAATCTACTCGATCTGAAATGGCAATGGTAAGACGAATCGCTTTGAAATATCCAGATGGAGCAAGGTGTGTCTAATAGCCGATATACAATTGCAAAGAGAAGCAGGCGAAAGATCATACTTTGTTGTGCTATAATACTGGAGGAGTCTCTATTATAATCTCTTATGTCGCATTTATTGCCGGACATAGAACTTTATATTTTGTTTAGCACTCGACAGAGGCTATTGAACAGCAACATTGAAAGGAACTGTTAGTGTTTGTAGCATCTCTAGTGTTTGCCTCAGTTAAAATTTTTAACAGATTAAAATTGTATATTTGAAAGTGTTTAAGATGTCTATGAACATCATGTTTAAGGATACTAGTAAAAATTATTGTGCTGTGTGGTTGATTGTTTTGTGTGTTTTAAATGTTTTATGCATGTAGTGCTTATTATATGTTTTTTATTGGTTCTTTTATTTTTTAATTTTTATTTTATTTTAACTATTTGGAAGTATATTTGGATATTTGATGAAAAGGATAGAGATAGATGGATATAAATTTGTTTGTTTCTAAATTTTTGAAATATGACTATATGGTTTTATTATGACTGTAAAAAATTAGAAAATAAAATAATTGTAAAACATAATCAAAATATTTAAATTTTAGAAAATAAATTAATTATAATAAAAAAATCTTTTAACATTATTAAATTGTTCTAATAAATAAAAATTTAAAACAATTATCGAAAAAATAAAAACTTTCTTATGATACCAATATCAATGATTCTTTACAAAACTTGTGTATATCTTCAATATTTTGTTAATATTTGTAATCATTTTGTTTGAAGGTGGAGAGGCTAAGCTTTTATGATCCTGCAGCTTTTTTTTCATGACTTAATACAATGTAATTTTTTTTTTACTCCATTAGATATGTTGTGTGGATGACCAAACTGATTATAAACAACTAAATGGAGACTTTGAACAAACTCATAATGAGTTTTTACCTTAATTGTCTATAATATATATAATCTTGTTAATCAAATATTTCTTTTTCTTTTTCAAAAGAGTCAAAATTATCATTATTATTCAAACTTTGCATCTAAATTTTTTTATTTTATATAATAATTTTCTGTTATAATTTCCATGTCTTTATATATTAATTAGATAAAAAAATATTTTAGTAACAATTTTAATATATATTTCATCTTTCAACTATTAAAATTTTGATTGGCCTCCAATCCGCTATGCTATAGTGGATGAGTACTTATCATTTGTAAATACAACTATATAGTGATTGGCAAACTTTATATTAGAATTTCAATTTTTTTTATTAATGTATAAAATTTTTAATTTTAAAAATGAATTTGTTATTAAATCATTCTTGAAAGTCTTGTGCTACTATTTATAATTTTGTGCCTTCATTAGTTAAAAACAATATTGAACTTATTTTAATATAATTTGAGATGATTTTTGGTGATATTAGATATATTTAATTTTATTATTCATAAATTTTTTAGAAAAATACAAAAAAAAAAGTAAATTAATTAAATTAGTATTGTGAACTTGATAAATTAATAATTAAATTTCAATTTAAGGAATTAAATATGAAGGGGATAGAATGATATTTCAATCTTTTTTTTAGATTGTATGTATACTTTTTAATAGGGGTAAAACAAGTTTTGAAGGAACCCAAAACTCTATATAAATGGATTTTGATGGGATCCAAAACTCACAAACAAAACATTACTACCAAGTGAAACATAGTTAAAAAATGGCTAAGATAACAAATAGTTGTAAAGATATAAATCTTGGAATATTACTGTTATAATCAACCAACCATCAATGGAAAAACTAACAATACAAAAGATACAAATCTAGAGTGTCGAATGAAACAACATCATGGATAGAAAAATAAAAACAAATGTGCTTAGGTAAGCAACAGTTCTGAATCCAATAGGAATCAATAAAATTATTAAAAAAAATATTTACTCTTCTTTGCTTCAATGCAAACATTAAGATGCTTCACAATCTACAGGCTCCACCTCAAGATGAGCAACACATGACCAACTCAGAGAGATCATCCTCAGTCCACCTCTATAGGATAAAAGGAGTGAAGTGATAAGTAAGGGTAGAAGTAGCCTCCTTGCAATGTCATTTATCTTCTTTAGCCAAGCAAATCTCCACCTCAATAGGAGATAACACCATCTCTATAGGAAAAGCTAATGAAGACCAAAGATACAAAAAATGAAACACATCCTAGCCCTCTAGCACTTTCTTCACCTCAATAGGGGATCCTAGGGCCAAGCCATGAGACAAGGTAGAAAAGGCCCCCTTGAAGAAGCTCCACTATATTAAGAAAAAGCTACTAAAAGTAGCCACGAACCATGAAGTCAAAGTTTCATGAGAGGATTCACTCTGATGGAACCCCACCTCTCTAACAAAAGCTTGAGTAAAACTAGAACCAGGGGTTAAAGATCCTCAATCCTACAACAACAATGAAAATAGAAGGAAGAAATGGGTATCAAAGGAAATAGGCAAGAAAGTACAATACCCATCTAGGCCGAAAACCCAAGCCAAATAAAACATGTCATCAAAAAAAGAACATACCATCAGCGAATGTCACATCATATAGTGCCACCAAGAAAACTAGGGATCAAGCTTACATAAATAGAATGCGTAAGAGAATATCATTGACATCTAATGAGGGAAGAAGCCACAATAGTGGGATTCATAAGAAGCCTAAGGCAAAGGAATGAGGTCCATGAAGGGTAGCTCAAAAAACAAATTCCGCCAAAAATAGAGCTTAGAACCCAAACCAACATACTCAACAAGATCTCTATAAAAATTCCATTACAACACATGACCGAAAAGAAGAAAAAAAGCTAGGAATAACCACCAAATAAAAAGACAAAAATAAGACTATAGAGAACGTAATAGGATCATCACCAATAACAAAATTAAAGCTTTCATCCTTAGCAACTTGCTCTACAACACTAGCCCAACCTTAAGCCCTAGCAACACCCCTCAACATCATGAATCATCTTCATACATTGCCCACACACACTCCCATCATCTTCTTTTCTATCTCTAGGGTCCCTAACATCATTCAAAACCCTACTAAATCACCTCCCACTCTCGCACCTCACTCCATCATTAAGCTTGCATTGAAACCCTCTTGTATGTATATTAAGTTGACCAATTTAATTATATTATTTTAATGATTAGTGACATTTCAATTTATCTTAAATATATATTTTAGATGATATTTTGGTATTGTAATACCCTAAAAATGGTCACCTAAACCATGGGCCCCTAATCTCGACAACATCACCAAGGTTCTAACCAAAGGCAATTAAATCAATCTTGAGCATATTATTAATTCTTCCATCATAAAATGTCGCATGGAAAATCAATTACTCAATATTAATTAAATATTTATTTAATTAATTGAATCATTCCAAGAAAATCATTTTAATCAATTATCTTATTTTAATTTATTAAATATCCTAGCATATTTAATTCATTAATTAATTTTCTATTTAATTATAAAAAAGGAATTAATTTATCACAAAAGAGGAATTAATCATAAAGCAAGAGTTAAATTGAAAATAAAATAAAATAATTTAATTGAGAGAGAAATCAAACTTGAGATATTATTTCTTCTTCTAAATTTAGAACTTGAAATTAGAAAAGCAATTTAATTGAATTATCAATCATTCTCTAAAATTGGAACTCAAAGCTTTTCAGAAGAAAAGAAGTTCAGTTGCATTAAAAAGACTTTTTTCTTGAATAAATCAAAGAATTATCTATTTTTTGCATTAATTAAATCTTATTTGCATTGCAACTTGAACTTCTTATTTAAATTCATTTCAATTAAGCTATAATTGGAATTTAACTCAAGGTTATCTAGATCTAATTTCTCAATTATTTCAATTAATCCTAAATTTTGCTTTTTCTTGATCTCTCTTGTGAATTCTCTATAAATTCAGCCTTCAGCTCTCATTCAAATCACCCTAAATATTTTTGAGAAACACCTTGGAGGTTTATTATTATGCTGATTTTTCTTTGGAGTCACTGAATATATTGTGCTTGCTTTTTGAGATTATTGCATCTTAGTTTAGTTTTATCTATTATTGCTTGAATCCATATTGCTTGAACTCATTATTGCTTGAATCTTGCATCCATCTTGCAATCATATCATGCTCATATAGATTAAATCCTCCGTCTTGGTGTAGTCTAGTCATTAGTATTGCTTATACAAATCTGAGAGCAATCTTATACTCGCATCTTTTAGAAGGCAATTGGTTGATTTGTTATGGTTTTATTATGCATGTTTATATCTGTTTAACCATACATGTAATGACGTAATTGAAGTGTTGTGTCTTGTAGCTATCAAACTTATTTCACTTTTTCACACACACATTTATAGCGCCCACCGTGGGGTAGAAGACTACTTTTTTTCGGCCTCCAAGACTGACTGTTATTTTCATTTTTTTTGGATTTTTGAATTTTTGGATTTTTTCATCCGTATAGTTTTTGTGAATTATCGTACGATATTTCCCATATGCCAGAATGACAAACTGTAGGTTTCGTATGATCTGGTATAGTTTATCGTACGACCTGGTAAGAATTGTCGTACGTTTCTGTATTTTTTTTTGTCAAAAAGCATATTTCATTCTTCAATTTTCTCATTCAATTTTGATTATATTAACAACTGACCCTAGCTGTTTATCTACCTATTTGAGAATTTATCATAGCCTAATTAGTTTTTGCAGAGCGCTTGTCGAAGAACATGCTTGTCACACAAAGACAATATGACTACTGATTTGTTGTCTTTGCAGGTTGCCTAAGAAGAATCAACCTAACATTGTGTATTCTTTAAATTCATTTTTAGGCACCTAAATTGCTATCTGGTTAAAGAACAAATCTATATTTTGTGTTTTAAGTAAATTTTGAGAGGTAGGAGAGTATGCTCTTGTCTTTATAGCCAATCAAAAATCTAGACCCTTGAGGTGTTTTCTTTAAGTTTTGAGATTTGTACATCTTTAGCAGGCCTGCCCTCCCGAGGAGCTAATAACTCTTAAAATCGTTACCACCGGTGTGAGGGGAACAACCCAAGTGGGAATGACTAAATGCCAAGTACTCCAACCCACTATAAAATAAATGTGATTTGATGAAAATCAAGTCAACGATAGTGCTAAGGAATAGCTCTCCTCTGTACCTTCAGGTATATTAAACCTTGGTTTTCAAGGCTGGGAGACCTCTTAATTGAGTTTATACCTCAACGTGTCGAATGGACCCCTTACTAGATCCAATTAAAATTAGAAGCTATCTGGTTCACCTCCAAAAGGGGGATAATCTTTGTGCAAGAGAAATAGTAACTGTCCCAAGATACTTGTCATTTTGTGCCCCCATTAGTGTTCAGAGTCGGATAATATGGCATTGAGAATCCAATGTGTGAGACTCAGCGGTCGTATTCTGATTAGCTATTGGGTGTGTACCAAAGTCTACAAGAAAAGGTTTTCTTCTCTCACCAAATTCCATAGGGTTTGCATGCTGTGATTGGAGTTATTATTCATATTATGTGTTTTCTGTGCTTTCATCCCTCAAACTAAAACTGGAATACCAAAACTGGAGAAAACAAGAAACAACTCAGTGATAAAAAAATCTATCCATGTTAGAACTAGTCTATCCTAAATCGAAACTCTATCAAAACTAGTCTATCCTAGAACAAAAACTCAGTCCATCTCAAAATTGGTCACTCGGTTGTCATACTCAACCATTTAAAACTCAGAATTCAGTCTCTGTCCAGTGAACAGTCATACGAGTTTGATTATTTATCATCTTGCTTCATATCCTGTGTCGTACGAGTCTGATTATTTATCATCCTGGGTCATATCCTGTGTTGTACGAATCCGTATTGTCTATCATTTGGTTCTAACAATTTTCATTTGACCTTTACTCCTCTGTCATATGATAAAACACTACATTGATCAGTGTGTCATTCTGAACACACCCATCTATCGTACGGTACTAGGCAACCACTCGTACGCAATACCTTTGTTATCATCCTGAAGCTATGGAATTGTCGTCCGACTCATTAAAACCTATCATACGAATCTTGGATTTTGTCAGTACAAAACAATCAAACTTGCCTAAAACAATCTACAATGAGCGTAATACTGGTTATCATCATCTTGAGCATAAATAGATCTAGAAAGTGTACCCCTGCCATTTTTGTTGTACAATTTGGTCAATCATCTTTCAGCTAGTTCAATCAACTACTTATCAAACTTAAGTCACTTAGATAGCGTCTTATACAGGATAGATCATTCCTAAAACCAGACCGAGTCTTAGTCACTTCTCTTGAATCAACTTAGATAAACATCTTATACAAGATAGATCTTTCCTGAAACCAGACTAAATCTTAGTTGCTTCTCTCAAACAATACGCTAGCCGAACAACTAGCTCTGAAATTGACCTCTGCATCACAAACAACTTTAGGCCACACCAATCCATAAAAATGCCTATTCAAACTAGGAATTCTCATAAGAAAGAGGCCAAAGGTAAAGGACAATCTTTCACATATTAAGATAACCCATTCTACGTAAAGGACCCGCTCACTGATGAACCTTCATCATCAGAGATACCAGTTTATGATGAACCTGTATCTCCCACTATAAATGAGACAAGACAAAATGATGAAGACAACCTCAGTATTCATGAAATTGATGACTCCTCATTAGGTGAAGTTGAAGACTCTAAACCTCCAAAAAAGGATATTCGTGAATGTCAAAAGGATAAAGATTTCAAAAGAATGATGAAAGTTATCATGGCTAGAGAAAAAGAAGACTATTTCATAGAACTAGCAAAACAAGGCACCAAACTTCCTACTAGATATGACGTTCTGACTCTCATTACAAAAAAGGAAGAATCACCTATAATAATGTTACACAGACAATTACAAGCCTTATGGACTGAGATCACAGAACTAAAAAATAAAGATAAGTCCCCAAAATAATATTCTCTGGAGACAATATTACCATTTCCATTTGACAAAAATCTATACATACCTCCATTTCTTTCATCAGTTGAGATTCCAAAATTTGACAAATATGATGGTACCTCAGATCCTCAAGATCATGTCAGAGAATTTTGTGCTTCTTGCATGGAGTTCATGCACGATCAAATGTATCTCATGCACCTTTTTCCTAGTAATTTGGGAGGACAAGCTATGGAATGGTTCTCAAGTCTACCCAAAAGAATAAAAATGTTTGAATAAATAATCCAACTATTTTTACAACAATATTCCTATAACATTTGACATCCCGTGACTGTGATCGAGCTCTCCAATAATAAACAGAAAATAGGGGAGCCTTTTCTTACTTTCCTCCAACATTGGAGAAAGATGTTCTCTAGATATTCACGACCTATCCCAGATTCTGAGAAAATGGATATATTCGTCAACAACTTGATCCCTGAATTGAAATATAATATCCAAATGCAAGTACACCCATCATTTAACAAAATGGTAGATAATGCTATTCGAATGGAAGATGTGCTCATAAAGAAGGAAGATATCTCACCTTGGAAAGAAACACAACCAGGATCTTCCTCTAAAGAAAAGAACAAGTATTGGAAATATGGAAAAGACAACAACAAGAATGTTGATAATGATGGAGTAGCAGACACTATTAAAACCAAGTCAAAGCCCATGATATTCAACTTGGCTAGTGGCACACAAGCACTCAAAGTAGCTGAAACCGCAGCAGAAAATCCTCCGAAGAAAGCAAAAGAGTGGTTCAAAGAGAAACCTTGGCTTTCCAAACCTAAGCATGACTTTACTCCTCTCAAAGAATCATACGAATCCGCTTTCAAAACTCTATTGGCAAACAACCTGATAATGTTACTAGATAATTCTAGGCCATATGATCTGAAAGTCAAACCAAAATGGTGGAGAGAAAATCTATACTGCGACTACCATCAGAATAAAGGTCATAGCACAAACAATTGCATGAAGCTCAAGCATGAGATTCAAGATCTCATAGATGCTAGTAAAATTGTTGTAGGGAATCACCTGACCAATGCTGATCACAAAGCATTTAAAGACCCTTTACCTATTTACGAACAAGGTGAATCCTCAATGACCAAAGGAGGCACCAAAGTAAATTATACTTATACCAACAATGACAACATCATCAATAGGATTGAGTCTTCCCAATCTGAATATTGCAATGTGATTATAATCCAAGATAAACAAAATGAATCATGATATGAAAAGGTTGTGACCTGTTCCCAAAAGAAAGTCACTCTCCAAGGAGCTAGTTCTTCAACTCCAGCTCAAGCAATATCAAACCTACTAGCCTCATCAAACAAACAAAAAGAATCAACATTTGATAAATTTAAAAGGCTAAATTCAACACCATCCTCTAGATATAGCGTTATTGAACAGTTGAAAAGGACAAACGCTCAAATCTCAATCTTTGAATTGCAAAAAATCTCTTTTGCTCACAAAGATATCCTGGATAAAGCATTGCTCACCACTAATATTCCAAAAGATTTAGATATTGATCGATTTCAGTCTATGGTGGGTCACCTAACTTCACCTCACTATCTGACCTTTTCTGAAGAAGATGACAACTCGCTAAATCATCTGCATAACCAGCCATTGCATATTGAAGCCATGATCAATAAACACAGAGTTAAGGTGTTTTGATAGATGGAGGCGCAGGGTTGAATATTTGTACTTACAGTTTGCTTACACAACTAATATTTTTTTAAAATGTCATTGATCCCACCAAGAAAATAAAAATTAAAGCCTATGATGAAGAAGAAAGGACCTCTAAAGGTCTAGTATCATTGCCAATCAGGGTGGGACCTATAGAAAGAGATGTCATTTTTCAGGTACTTGATCTTCCTCTGTCATACAATATCTTACTAGGCACGCCCTGGATTCATGAAATGAAGGTAGTTCCATAAACATACCATCAATGCTTAAAATTTCCTTATGACAGAACAAAAGTCAGTATACATGCTGATACAAATCTCCACTGTAATGCATTAACAAAAGGTGTTGATACTTTTGTGCCTCATAATAGAGGAGCCACTACAAATGAAAATGTGGAAGCTCTGATGAAAGACTTGGAAAATAAATTGAAGATTACAAATACTGACATGGATGGCTACAAGATAGAACTGATACTTTCATTAGTCTCTCTCCCTCCATCACCAAAACAGTTGGGAAAACCATCAGAGGTTATGAGAACATAGACTTCAACTTTGAATATCATATATGATGGTATTGTTGTACAGTCTTCTACCTCCCTGGTAGATGAAATAGAAGAGGATGTTGTTCTTAAATGGCATTTCAAGGAAGATAGTCAAAATGAGGAAATACGACATTGTGAGATTTTCCCAACCCAATATGGTCCTAGATACAAAATGATTCAACACATAGGATATTCAGGTACTGGTCCTCTGGGAAAACATCAAGAGGGTATTATTGAACTGATTTAGCTAGAAACAAAGTCCACAAATGATAAAGATGGTCTAGGATACAATCCAGGAAAAACATCAGACCAAAAACATGCTTTTAAAACTAAGTGGAAGAAAAAGACACTGTTGTCAACATTACAGGAAGCAAATACTCAACAAATTCAAGAAGGCTATGAAAAAGAACAAGAGGAACTAGCAATCAAGAGAAAAGAAATAATCAGTACTCAAGTTTTGATGGCATTAGCTACAATACTATAAGAAGTAGAAGTTCCAGAAGATATGAAAGAGGAAGTAGAAAGAATCAAGGAATTGTTTACACTGCTGAAAATTCTAGTAACATACACTGGTAGGAAACAAGTACAAGATTCAGAGACTGACTCAAATGAGTATGAATGGGGTTCAGATTACCTCTCAGATACATCCATTACAGAAACTCCAGAAGAGTTTACTAGTATCATAGATGATACTCAAGAGCTAATGCGCATAAAACTAGAGAAGGAGATATAGGAAATCAGACTAAAAAGACAAGAAAACTATGAACAAGGGTTGAAGGAAGCAAGAATACTAGAAAGTTTCTCATCTATTATGTACCCCTCTACTAAGATAGAACAAATCAGGTATAGCACTACACAAGAAGAATTAGAAGCTACATAAGCAGAACCAGTCATTAGTCTAGAGGAAGCTGAATGTAGTAGACGACAGGGACTCATAGAAACATCAAGATCATGTCAACAGGTGTGTCAGATTCAAATGATAAATGAGCCAGATCTTAAAGGAACTTGCAGCATTAAAGATGTTGGTGTTGATATCATACATATATTCACTAAATCACTTGAAGAAGACTCAAAAATTTCATCCGATGACTCTGACAACAGTCCTATTTATGATAATATCTACTCAGCATCAAACTCTGAATCATCTGATGTAAATGATGAGAATTTGTCTACTGATCTTATTGCTGTTGAACCACGATATGAAGTCCTGTCTACCGTAGAGAATGACACTACAAGTAGGTCTATCAGATTAGGTCAACTAAATATTAATGTGCACTTCAATGATCATGTTCTGACTCTTCCTGGTCTCAAGACATTTACGCAAGGTATCCTTCTAGAACTCAACTTTTTGATCCACAGTTGTGATGAAAATACTGTGAACTCCCTCGAACCTATCCAAAATTTATCCTTAGTACATCTAGAACTAATTGACTGTACTTTACAAGACCAACCCATGAATATACCTAATTTTGCCAATGACTATATGTTAGCCTATTACCTCAATGCAATTGAACCTATGGACTCTTCCACCAGTGAACAGAGTGAAAACATGACTGAAACATATATCAAGTATCTTAGTCGCAAAAATAAGAAAAATAAAAATAAAAGATCTGATGGTGAAAACCACATTGTGGAGGTGTCAGAATCTAAAAAAGAGAAAATAAAGGACGTACCTAAGGGTGAAAACCTCTTTGAGCCACTTGAAGGTGAGATACTTGATATACTGCCAAGTCATTTTCAGGAACAGTCTTCTATATTGATTGAGCCAACTTGGCCAGTGAACATTGGGAGTCAAGAGACACCACACATCATTCATGTAGCTCAATCATTATCAACAAAAGAATTAAAAGATTTCACTCATCTCTTTTCAAAAAACAAGATCAATTTTACATTGACATACTTTGATATGCTAGGCCTGGATCTTGGTCTTATCATGCACCATCTTTCTATCACAATAGGAGTTAAACCCATCAAGAAAAAATTTTGTAAGATGCACCCTCATATGGCACTGCTAGTCAAGGCTGAGCTAGGAAAGCTGCTAAAAGCTAGATTTATCAGAGTTATAGACTATGCCAAATGGATTTCAAACATAGTACCTATGTCAAAGGTAGACAAATCTATTAGGGTTTGCACAGACTTCAAAGATCTCAACAAAGATTGCCTGAAGGATGACTTTCCATTACCAAACATTGATATGATAGTCGACATGGCTACTGGGTTTGAGATTTACTCACTAATGGAATGATTCTCTAGCTCTAATCAGATCAAAAAAGCCCCTGGAGATCAAGAAAAGACAACCTTCACTTGTGCATGGGGAAACTTTTGCTGGAATGTCATGCCAGTTGGGCTAAAGAACGCAAGAGAAACCTACCAAAGAGCAGTAACTACTATCTTTCATGACATCATGCATAAGTATATGGAAGATTATGTTGATGACACTTTAGTGAAGACTATGAAGAGATCCACACATATTCAAGAGCTAGGCCCTATACTAGATAGAATGAAAAAATTCAAACTCCGGTTAAATCTAAAAAGTGTGCATTCAGAGTGACATCTAGGAAATCACTTGGCTACATCATTTCAAAGAAGGGAATCAAGGTTGATCCTGAGAAGGTCCAAGCTATAATGGAAATGCCACCTCCAAAGAACATCTATCAAATGAGAAGTTTACAGGGATGTCTCCAATCAATCAGATGCTTTATTTCTCAGCTAGTAGACAAAGCTCAACCTTTCACAAAAGCATTGAGGAAAGGAGTAATATACAACTGGGATCAAGAATGTAAACAACACCTTTAATAAATCAGAGAGTACCTATCCAATCCACCAATATTAATACCACCAATTTAAGGTAAACCATTGATCTTATACATCTCAGCAACTGATTCATCATTGGGGGCACTTCTGGCACATGAACATTCACAAAATGGGTCATGGTCCTTATAGAGTTTGATATCAAATATGTGGAATGCAAAGCCATAAAAGGATAGATAATTATAGATCAACTTTTTGAAGCTCCACTTCAAGACACTCAACCGCTGGATACAAAGTTCCCAAATGAATCAATAATGCACCTTACTCAAAAATCCTGGAAGATGTTCTTTGATGGGTCTTTCACTCAACATGGTTCTGGTGCTGGAATACTATTTATTACTCCTCAGAAGTATTCAATCCCAAAGGCTTATAAGATTATTTTCCCTTGTATAAACAACATTGCAGAATATGAAGCTTTGGTAAATGGGATAAAGCTAGCTATCGAATGGAAAGTTGTAGAATTACACATCTATGGAGATTCTCAGCTGATCATCAATCAAATCAATGATACACATTAGAATCAAGATGAAAAATTGATGCCTTATAAGAGGATGGTGGAGGATCTTAAGAAATATTTTGCTTTTGTATCATTCCAATAGATTCCCAGATCCGCAAATAGAGTAGCAGATGCTATGGCCACCTTGGCGTCTATGCCTAAGTTAGAAGAATCTAATTTCTACTTTGAATTCCTAGTGGAAAAGTTACATCACCTGGCCTATAATTCTCCTAAGCCCCAAATAGTCTGTTCTATTATTGGACATGACTCATCCCGATACAACCACATTTACTCTTATCTATGAGACCAAATTATACTTGAAAATATTACTCGTAATGAGAAAAGGAACCTAACCTGAAACGCTTCGTGGTATGTTATCATTGCTAATGATCTATTTAGATGAGGTTTGGATGGTACATTGCTTAGGTGTCCAGAAATTGAATAATCTAAATGTGCATTATCGAAAGTCCATGAAGGTATTTGTGGATATCATTCAAATGGTCTTACTTTAGCGTGGAAACTACTATGGGCTAGCTACTACTGGCCAGACATGGAGAAAGATTCTATTAAATTTGCTAAGACTTGTGAGAAGTGTCAGCTACATGGGAACCTCATACATGCTCTGGCAAGGGATCTCATACCCTTCATCACACATTGGTCTTTTCAGAAATGGGCCTTTGATCTCATTGGTCAGATATATCCTGCATCATCTAATGGACACAAATTTATCATAATTGCCACTAAGTATTTCACTAAGTGGGTAGAATCGGTTCTTCTTATCAAAGCATCTGGTAAACAAGTAGCTCTATTCATCTTAAACCATATCATCTGCAGGTATGGGATACCTTCATCCATCGTGATTGACAATGGAGGATAGTTCAAGAATAAAGATCTAGACGAGCTCTGTGAGAAATTCAAAATTAAACAACATTGGTCATCAGTATATTACCCTCAAGGTAATGGACAAGCTGAGGCATCTAACAAAAACCTACTGACTATCTTACACAGAACAATGATCAAATCTGTGAAGGATTGGCATTTGCAGCTCAATCCTGCATTATGGGCTTTTTGAACAAGTATCAGAACACCTACTGGGGCTACACATTTTTCTTTGGTGTATGGGTCTGAAGTAGTATTACCTATTGAAGTGGAAATACCATCTCTAAGAGTTTCTTTGCAAGGTCTTGTTACTGATGAAGACTATAGAACATCTAGATTGCAAGAACTTGAATTGCTGGATGACCATTGATAGATGGCGTTTGATCATCTCAGAGTGTATCAAAAGAGAATGTCCAAAGGATATAACAAGAAGGTTTGACAAAGAGAATTTAAGGTTGGTGACCTAGTTCTGAGAGAAAATCCTAAAAATCAATTGTTTCGAGACAACAAAGGCGAATTTGAACCCAACTAGCTGGGTCCCTACGTTGTTACTGTAGTCTTCAGCTTTAGTGCCTATCACCTCTCAATATTGGAAGGAGAAAAACTTTGTGAACCGATTAACACCATCCTGTGAACCGATTAACACCATCCACTTGAAGAAATTCTTCACTTAGCATTCTTTACTCTAGCAACCTATACAGCTGAAAAAGTTCTTAAAAAAAAAAAAAAGAGAGAGAGAGAGAGAGAGAAAATGCCATGGTGAAAACCTGGTAAATAGGCACCTTGGTAAAAAAAACACTTTGCGAAGCAGGTGAAAACCTGGCAAACAGGTGCCTCTTGTACTCAAGCACTCCATCTATCAACGTAACGTTGGCATTTCCCATTTCATGCATAATTACTTTCGCTTGTACATATTTCAGTCACTTTTGTAACATCTTGGTTCATTGGAACCCTCATGGCTTGAACTGATCAATTTCCTAGTCTTAGGTTAATCGACAAAGCACATTACATGTCCTAAACAGTATCAACCAAGTCATATTTTCGTCAATGAAACTTGGTCGTCCAATCCAAGTCAGTCACCTATCTCCTGACTACTGAAGAGTTTTATCACTAAGTACACAAGTAAAATAACATAACTGAAAACAATCACTTAACATTTTGAACTATGCATGAAAATCTTCTTTGTGTGTTGTCTTTTATATTGGTTTTCGATTATAATCTCTCTGAGTAACTCGAGGAAGTCTATCTTGACTAAGAGGAGCAAGGATTGGAGACATAATATTTTCTTTGTTTTTTGCTTGTAGGAATGATTCCAATGATCTGGAAACATCTAATCAGCTAGGTGTCTGTTAGAAGAGCCTTCACATCAAGGTGAAATCGCCACACATACCTCAACTCCGCTTATTTGTATGCTACAAGGAGGTTCCACATCATTTCTTTGTTTGTTTTGAGGAATTTCTTTATGATGCGATTTGGGTCCCTACAAAATCTGTCCAAGGATATGAACGAAAAAAGGGTCATTGCGAACAAGATAATTAATATTACACATGAAAATAAAGGAACTCTAATCTGCCTACGTTAAGGATGGGTGATGAAACTAAAGAATTTCAAATCCAATGACTAGGTTTAGGTTGCATCTCATTTTACATTTCAATCTATATTTTATAAATTCAAAGTGATTTCGGTATGATAATAATGATCTCTTTATTTTATTTGAGCTAGAAGCATCATCATTTCTTAGCTAAGTGGTCTCTTTTTTATCATTTCTTTGATCAATTATTTGTGTTTTGAGATGTTAGCTGCATACATAAACATCTTATATAGATTCATACATTTCATTATTACTCATTTGCATTCAGCTTATTGCATAGAAAAATAAATTTTTGCATTACTCATTACTCATTTACATTCATTTATTTGCATATGAAAAGAAACAAAAATAGACATCCATACTTAAAAGATATGCATACATATAGAATAAAGCATATAGAAAGTATCTCATAATCGAATCAACACAAGTACAATGAAGTCAAATCAAATCTCATGTATATATATATATATCGTATAAAGTCTCAGAGTACAAAACAATGTCAACTGACATATACAAACTCTCATTGAAGAAAGAATCGTAAGGGCTACAGAAAAATGGGTGTGTCTACAAAAAAAACTAAGAGATAGATAGAAAAATCTATCTCTCACCCTCTCCATCATCACCAGGTGGAGGAGGAGGAGGAGCCTACTGACCGGGATCCTGACGAGGTGCCCATGCTCCCTCTGACCATGCCATGTACTGTGAGTATGCAACAACCTACTGTGCAACTGGAACTGCTATGTTGTAAGCCACAACATAATAGGTTGCTCGACTCATCTAATGAAGAACCTCTTGCTGCAAAACATCTCACTCTTCCCTCATCACCATGATGTGACAATCTCTCTCTTCTCTAAGCTCTACTAGCTATTGGACTCAATCCACTAGCTGAGTCTGTGCTACTGTCAGTTGTGACAACAAACCTACTAGGCGTGCTCTCATCGACTATGCTGCGTCGGCCCCCTGCTCCCTCATAGGCTCTCCACCCCCATCTCCTCCTCCAACTCCACCTCCTACTCCACCTTGCTCCTCCTATCTCTACCTGATCTATCTTGGAGCTACTCACTCCTCCTCACCTCCACCATCAGCCAACCTCGCTCCACCCAACCTAACACCCCCAGCCCCTAGAGATCCACCCTCTCCTCTCTACTACCTACCACCAACTAGCACCGTGCTACTGGTAGTGCTAGGATCACCACCTATCTACCTCAGAGCCTCAGCTCTTGGTACCTTCCTCTGTCCCTATCCCTATGCTTGCGTAGGGGCATCATCCTCTACCTCCTCTATATGAGGTGCCTGCTCAGCTGGATCTGTAAATATCAGGAATGGATGCTGCTGAAACTAATCCCTGTACTAGGGCAATACCCCCACATCTGCAACATCATCCATATAGTCCCATCTGAGTTGTTGTAACCCAATCAACTCCTGCATACCTAAGGTATAAGATAATCTCGGTGCCCATCCCTACCTCTCCTCATCTACATAAAGTGCATATGCAATGAACTCTTGTGTGATCCCTGAAATTCGACCATACTATCTCATCACTTAGGAGACAACGAATCACTCAACTATAGTCCGTGATTTGCTGATAAGTGGTCAAGTTAAGAAAAAATCCCTATGAACAACCCTCCAATCATCCCACGACTCTAGACCCTTATACGGTCTCCATATAATGGCTATCAAGTCATCCAACTGCCATCTCCAAAAATATGTCTCTCCAGATGGGGCTGAAGTGACATATCCTGAATATCTGTATACAATGGGTTGACCAGGATCCCTGCTATCATCTACAATTGGCCTGCAAACTGGGAGGTGCTTTGAGGCCCATACCTATAAAATCAAAACTCCTGCAGCCATACTCTTCCCCTCCCTATATACAATCTCATGCATCTTGCAATACATGTGGGCCAATATACAAGAACCCCAACCTAACCTCTGAGGGGTCTCTACAAGCCTCTCTAACATCCTGCCCCATCCACACAAAATCCCTACTGGCCCCTATCCAGCATCAGAAAGCAGCTGATAAAACTTGCTAAGATGCAAGCCAATGGAAAGTCCTCACTGCACTTGCTCATCATAACGTCCCAACTGATAGAACATGTCAGAATATCAGGATCACTGAAAACATGTCTAACAGCTAGTAACCCAAGAAGTTGCTGCATCATAGTTAACCTTACCCCCAGCAAAAGGGATACAGAGAATGCTATAAACATCCTTAGGAGTGATGGTCATCTCCCCAACTAGCAAATGGAACATTTTATGTTGCGAGTGGAATCTCTCAACTAATGCGGTCAACATACTGTGATTCACACGAATATCAGGTAAATCAAGAAGGTGGGTCAATCTGCACAAATCAATATGTGCCCAATCAACATCTAACAACTAACGCACTAATTTCATCATTGGTGGATATACACATTTGAAAAGAACATGAGGCAGTCAAACCTGCAAAAATCAAACAACGGAGCATCAAAAAACATTTCAAATAAGCCTATAAGAAAAGTAAAACATCACGAAATTCAACTACGTCAATTGCCAAATCAAAATTTCAAGTTTGCACCTTAAAAAATGCTTACTGTTTTCCAAACGATAAAACATCACAAGGGTAGAAACTCATACAAGTCAGAAATAAACCTAGTATGACAAAAGACTCTCATACAATACAAGACTAGCCCTAGGATGACAAAAGGGGCTCTTTTGAATGTTATCGTATGACATAAGGGTAGGCGTAGTATGACAAAACTGGTCAATTTAAATGATAAAACAAACTTAATCAGTTTGTCGTACGAAATAGGATCTTGTCTCGCATGACAAAATGAAAACGTCTAACTTTAAACATGATAAAAATTCAAAAATGAAATGAATAATAGGCTTAAGATCGACCACTTACTGCTAGCTCATAGTTTTGAGGTTGATTATGTCATCTTTGGTGCTCAAATTGACACACTTGAGTGGGAACCATCATTTTTCTTCACAGAAGGCTTTTTGAATTTTCAAACTTGGATGATTAAAATGAATTGAAAATGACACTTTTACCCCATATATAGCCAAAACTCTAATTTTTCAACTTGCTCCGAAGGACAAGAAAAATTTACCCTTAGCTAATTTGCCCATCCTGATTCCATTTTCGAGATCGAAATCAAAATTTGAGATCATTTTTCTAGTCAATTTCACACAATTTGGACCACTTAGTGCTTTTCATCAAAAGATCATTCTTTCTTCAAATTGCACTCAATTTCTCATGACTCAACGCTGAATCTCAATTTTATTCTACAAAACAACTTTGCACTCAATTTCTCATCAAGCCAAATTTTCAAATATTCCTTTGAATCATTTATGCTCAAATCAAAATCATCGACAAAAATTGCTTATAATCATGTACCCTCGCTATCTTTTGATTTCACTCTCGAGGGGGCATACTGATGACCTCATGACCTCATATCTTCAAAGTCGAGAAAATTTTCAAATCTTCATCAAAATTCGAGCAAAAATCTTTTTCAACTAAAGAAAACCAAATTCTTCTTATTAAGGGGTATCTCAGCTTCATCGCTTCATATCAAGTTGAGATTTCTTGATCATCTTTGTCAAATCAATCGCTAGGGGCATATTAGTTTCATCACTTCAAATCAAGCTGATGTCTACCTTTATCTAAATAAATCTCTTAACGTTAATCAGTTTCATCACTTTTCATCAAGTTGATTATTCGTTTAAACTCAATCAAAATTTTAAAGATAATCTTTGATCACACACTCAATCTAAGCAGGTGTTCAGTTTCATTGCATCAAATCAAGCTGGACAGTTTACCTTTGCTCATCGTGTCTTGATCCATCAAGTTCAAGATCGATTTTATCTTCACTCATTGTGTCTAGTTACATGAAGTTCTAGATCACTTAGATCCGCTTCTTGATCAATCAAGTTCAAGTTTGATATCTTTTCTCTCTATCATTCCCAGTTGAATCAAGTTTGGGATTGATATCACTTTAATCAAACTTTGTTCAGCTTGATCACTTCAAATCAAGCAAAACACCTCGCTCTTTATCTGGTTCATGATCAATCAAGTTCAGAACTGGTATCTCCTAGACATCAACTATTCTTTGAACCAATGCGTTGCTCGCACATTAATTCAAAGAGGGGCAAATGTAATACCCTAAAATGGTCACCTAAACCATGGTCCCCTAATCTCGACAACATCATCAAGGTCCTAACTAAAGGCAATTAAATCAATCTTGAGCACATTATTAATTTTTCAATCATCAAATGTCACATGGTAAATCAATTACTCTATATTAATTAAATATTTATTTAATTAATTGAATCATTCCAAGAAAATCATTTTGATCAATTATCCTATTTTAATTTATTAAATATCCTAGCATATTTATTTAATTAATAAATTTGCCATTTAATCATAAAAAAACAATTAATTTATCACAAAAGAGGAATTAATCATAAAGCAAGAGTTAAATTGAAAATAAAATAAAATAATTGAATTGAGAGAGAAATCAAACTTGAGATATTATTTCTTCTTCTAAATTTAGAACTTAAAACTAGAAAAGCAATTTAATTGAATTATCAATCATTCTCTAAAATTGGAACTCAAAGCTTTTGAGAAAAAAAGAAGTTCAGCTACATTAAAAAGACTTTTTTCTTGAATAAATCAAAGAATTATCTATTTTTTGCATTAATTAAATCTTATTTCCAATGCAACTTGAGCTTCGTATTTAAATGCATTTCAATTAAACTATAATTGGAATCTAGCTCAAGGTTAACTGAATCCGATTTCTCAATTATTTCAATTAATCCTATATTGTTCTTTTTCTTGATCTCTTTTGTGAATTCTCTATAAATTCAGCCTTCATCTCTCATTCAAATCACCCTAGAGAGTTTTGAGAAACACCTTGGGGATTTGTTATTATGTTGATTTTTCTCTAGAGTCATTGAGTATATTGTTCTTTCTTTTTGAGATTATTGCATCTTAGTTTAGTTTTATCCTTTATTTCTTGAATCCATATTGCTTGAATCTTGCATCCATCTTGCATTCATATCATGCTCATATAGATTAAATCCTTCGTCTTGGTGTATTCTAGTCACTGGTATTGCTTATACAAATCTGAGAGCAATCTTATACTCGCATCTTTTAGAAGGCAATTGGTCGATTTGTTATGGTTTTATTATTAATGCTTATATCTGTTTAACCATACATGTAATGACTTAATTGAAGTGTTGTGTCTTGTAGCTATCATACTTATTTCACTTTTTCACACACACAACTATTAGTATTTAAAATATTGAATGTTTATTATAAAATGTATATGTTTTGTTAATTATTTACATCTTTTTTGAGAAATGTGCATTATTATTGGTTTCTATATCTTGATATTTTGGTCTCTCTAGGTTTAGATGACCTATATTATATGTGATGTTTGATATGATGTTATGATGGATTCATTAACCTCCAATCAACATCTTGAAAATATTTCAACTACAACAATAATGTCAAAAGCCAACATAGATAAAGGGATTGCAAGGAGCTAACACTAGTTAACTAGTTGATGACACAATCAATTTATTATATATAAAGTAGGATGATGGTACCATCACTCAAAATTAACTCAAAATGACACTAGGAAATTTTAAAATATAATGTCCAACCTCTACAAGATGTTTCCTAACAAGGAGGTGCAAACCCTCCATTGGATAGAACAATAATTTACCACTTCAATGTAACAATAGGCTTCCTAATCTAAGGACATTCCCTAATGAATGATGCAATAAAATCAAAACAATTATTGAATAATATTCTTAAGAATTAGAGGAACAAATTTCACATTCAAGGTTTCCCTGAGAAAGGATAAAAATAACACCTAGAAGATGCAAAAATGAAATTGATAAACTAAGGATACTAGCACCCAACAATCTCATAGAGGAAAATAGTGCTATTTATAATACTATTAAATTAGTTCTAAATTCAAACTATTGAATTGAAGTCCTAGTTTAATGATGAAGTTCAAATTTGGTCTTGGATTATACTACTAGCATTGTAATGAAAATCAAGTGTTGTAGTTCTACTGAAGCATTAGTATTGAAATAAGTGAATAAATACAATATAAGTTAGGATACCATAGATATATCAAACAACCCAAGACTACTCAATAGTCCTTAAAAAAACTAAATCTAAAAATATAAAAATTAATATAGAAAAAATTAAAAAAATCTCTCTTTGACAAACAACGATTCTAGCATATAAATTACTAGGTCGGGAAAATTAGAATATCATCCCTAATATTTCAATACATTCACCTAATGAATATGGCACCAAGGAAATGAAATATAACACATTCCCACTTTTACAAGATTTAACAAGGAGCTTCAAAGTGACCCAAAATGACTTAACTCCATGGGGACGAACACGTAGAGACCTAACACCACATGATGGAATTACAACACCATTAGAAAAAAATTTAAGACACAATAATTTAATTTTAAACCAAAAGGAAATATTCCTACATTTATTTTATATTCAAATTAAAAAGTACCTAAGTTTGTTTTATTGCTCAATACTTAATCATAAAATCATGTCCATGATACAATCAAGCATGACTCCAATGAAAATAAACATAAACCATTTCTCACTATCATAATACATATAACATTGCATTATCATTAGAATCCATCTCATTAAGAGAGCTCCAAGGCTCATTATTATAATTACAATTTAGGACTCAAATATCCTTGATAATCAATATTGTATTAAATGATAAAAGAATAGAGCATAAAATAAACAAGTACAAAGACTAGTGCCATATTTTTTAATCATCCATGATCCTCCATTCCCTTTGATGGTTTCACCACTATCCAATCTTGTGGAATCAGAATATTCACTTTCACTATGTTAGGATATGGTCATGGTAGCCACAAGCACACTCATAGAAAACACATTGAGGAGAGGACTTATGGACAAGCTATACAAAAAGTATCTGGACTCATACAAATCATGCAAATAAAATCAAGGGATAAATATATTTTGTCATTGGGCATGAACACCAATGCAATGAAACCAAACACTTTCAATGTAGACATTCACCAATGGAGGAAACCAATATTATCATTGGGTATTATCACCAATAATAAAAAACTAAATTCCATCAATTAGCGCACTCATCAATGCAAGGAATCAAACATCGTCATTGGGAATGGCCACTAATAGAAAAAAAGATGTAAATCAACTCAAGGATATAGAACTAGATATTAGAAGGTTAGTAGGAAATTTTGTCATGAATATCACTAATATGGTATCACGTAAAAGAAAGTACTTTTCTCATATGGATGAGGAGACAATATCTTACAAGTCCCATGCTGAAATACTTGAATGGTAATTTATTTGTATTTTTTGGATACTTTCTTTAGTATTCTCACAAAATTTTCTTCTATCTCATCCATGTGTCATTGCTTTCTTCAATTTCATCTTCAATCTTCTTGGTATCTTTGAATGCGACTTCTTTCTTCTCTTTTTGCAAATTATCCATCTCAACAATCTCAAAGGAAGAGAGCAAGCCATAGAGCTAATCCAAGGTGTATTTGTCCATATCATGACTTTCTTCAATGGCATACTTCTTAGGTTTTTAGGATTTAGGTAGTTTGAACATCACTTTTCTCACAACTTCACTTTATTTTAATTTTCCACCAATACCTCTAATTGCACTCATAATCTCATTTACTAAGTGTAGATAGCCTCCAATTTTTTCATCATCCAAAATATTCAAGTTATAAACTTTGTTGTTTAGATTTTTCAACCTATCTTGCTTTGTCTTAATATCACTTTCATATACACTACTCAACTTCTCTGAGGTTTCTTTAGAAAACTTATACACCATAACTTTAGCAAATATTAGATAAGTTAAGAAACTAATAATTGCAACGCTAGCTTTTCATTATTCTCACATGTCTTTATCTCAATTCAAGTTTGAGGACCATTTATCAAAGAAATATACACATTCTTGGTAATATCCCATATTCTAGTAAAAAGAGATTCCAAATGATATTCCATTCTAATTTCAAACCACAATTAACCTATCACTACAATTATGAAACATGAAAACACAAAGCACAATAAACATATGAACACTAGATTTCTATGGAAACCATTGTTAGGACTCGAAGGCAACTGAGAGGGGGCGGGGGTTGAATCAATTGTATATTAATTTCATCCAAATATGACTTAACTAAAATTAATGTATAATACCAATAAACCAAACTTAATGTTGATAGACAGTTTAATAGTTAACAACAATACCAGTAAAAGTTTAATGCATGAAAAGAAAGACAAATAACATCCACAACACATAACACAGTTATTTGTACATGGAAACCCTGTAAGGGGAAAAACCATGGTGGGAAACCTTACCCACAATCAGATAATAATAGTGCAGATAGTATCCATGTACAAATGGGGTCTGCACATGCAGAAAGGCCAACTACCTAGAGCTCACTGCTCAATCACAAAATGGGACTCACACTGACTACAATTGGATGGTTAAATCCAATGATAATGCACTACTCAAAATAGCATCTTCATATGTTGGATTCAGTACCGGTTAAGCTTTGATTGTCTTCTTCATACCTTCCTTGAAATGATGTCTACATGTATAGCTCTACTTATATTCGCATATACCTTATTACAATCCTTTTCACACCTTCTTTTTTTTCCATCTCACAAATGAGATCTTACATATATACAAAAACCTAAGACCAAATGTGTAGGTCAGCTCACTAAGAGTATTACAATTAAATCAATTACAAATGAACGAATATGTGATGCATCATGTCATCTCAATGCATTTGCAACAATAACCAATAAATAAAACATCTCCATAATGTGTTGTGCTGATCTGGAATAGATAACGTTTGTCGGTCCATAACCTAGACCTATTTGCCGGTAACAACAAATATGCAAACTCGATTAGACCAATAAACAAGTTGCCAAAACCAAGTGTCAAAACAATGTCTTTGACATAACCAAGTAATCTCTAGATGATAACAAATCATCCTTAGTGTCGGTGAACAATATAACTTGTCACTGAACCAGATACCGGTGACTGTGCATAAGTCACTAAACATGCCGGTGAATATAACCAAGGATCTTCAATGCTAATAAGTGTTCACAAATGTTGACAAGTGTTGATATCAATGGAAAAACCAATGCAACACATCCATAATACCAACAATCTCCCCCTTTGGCATTGATCGCAACATAAGATGGAAAAACCATCTAAGTGCCAAAGCAGAAATGCCAAAAACCAAAAACCAACAATCTCCCAAAGAGATCATTAACCAGAAATCAAAATACAGATACAAAGAGTAACAATCTCTCCCCAATGAATAATCTCTCCCCAATGAATAATCTCTCCCAAAAGATAATGTGTTTTTCCATAGATATCTCTCCCCCTTTGACATCAAATGTCAAAGCAATACAAAACCAAATACAATCAGTTCATAGAACTTATTACAAATACCAATTGTTATAACCAAATTTATTCAATCTACCCCCCCTGAGAAGTATCTATCCTTCATCAAAGCCGGAAAAGGGATTTCTCTATTAATTCTACCGGTCTGATGGCATGCTTCAATTGTCTAAGTTTCTACCAGTGAGGGTATAACTCCAAGTTGCTCTTTTAGATATTCAAAAGTTTCCTTAGGCAAAGGCCTAGTAAATATATCTGCAATCTGCTCTTTAGTATTCACATAAACCAATTCCACTTCTTTTGCTTCAACATTCTCTTTCAAAAAATTGAATTTGATAGAAACATGTTTAGTTTTAGAGTGAAATACCCGATTCTTTGATATATCAATTGCTGCTATATTATTACAGTAAATGATTATAGGTTCTTTGCATTTTAACTTTATGTCCTTCAACATTTTCTTAACCCATAATACCTATGTACAATTAGTTACTACTGCAATATATTTTGATTCAGTTGTTGATAGTGATGTACAATTTTATTTCTTGCTCAACCATGAAATTAGTTTGATACCAAGAAAACATGCACCGCCGGTGGTGCTTTTTCTATCATCTACATCTCCTGCCCAATTTGCATATGTGTATGCACATAAATCAAAAAAATTATCTTTAGGATACCATAAACCAAGATTTGTTGTGCCTTGTAGGTACTGAAAAATCATTTTTACTATCGATTCATGATTTTCCTCAAGATTACTTTGAAATCTTGAAAAATTACATACTGCATTCATAATATTAGGTCTTGTTTGTGTCAAATATAGTAAACCTCCAATCATAGATTTATATCTTGTCGAATTAACAGGTGCTGATTCATCTTTCAATGATAGTTTATCAGTTGTAGTCATAGGAGTATTTACTAGTTTAGAGTTTTCCATACCAAATTTCTTAAGTAATTCCTTCAAGTACTTTGATTGATTTATGAATATATCTTTATCAATTTGTGAAATCTGCGATCCTAAAAAGAATTTTATCTCCCCAATCATAGACATTTCAAATTCTTCCTGCATTTTATTAGAAAAGTATTTACACAATCCTTCTTCTCCTCAAAAAATGACATCATCAACAAAAGCTTCAATAACCAAGATGTCATCATTAGTCACTTTGTAATATAAGTTGTTGTCAGCATTACCTTTAGTGTAACCAAGCTTCAAAAGATATTTGTCCAATCTAGCATACCAAGCTCTAGGAGCTTGTTTCAATCCACATAAAGCTTTCCTTAACCTACAAACCATATCTTTGTCATCTGTCAAAGAAAATTCATTAGGTTGTTCAATGTAAACTTCCTCTTAAAGATCACCATTCAGAAATGCACATTTAACATCCATTTGATATAATTTATAGTTCCTATGTGCTGCAAAAGCTAAGAATAATCTGACTGCCTCAATTCTAGCTACCGGTGCAAAGGTTTCAATGTAATCAATTCCTTCTTTCTCTAAATATCCCTTACACACTAATCTTGCATTATTTCTAATTACCTTACAATCTTCATTAAGTTTATTTCTGAATACCTATTTAGTTCCAATTACATTTTTGTTTTCAAGCCAGGGAACCAATGTTTATGTGTTATTCTTGTCAATTTATTCTAGTTCATCTTCCATAGCCTTAATCCAATGTTTATCTTCACATGCCTCATTAATAGTTGTTGGTTCAATTTGAGAAATTAGACATACCTCTTCATTTGCCAGTCTTCCTCTAGTCATAACACCTTGATACTTATTTCCAATTATCTAACTTTCAGAGTGATTCAATCTTACATACCTGGGTGTATTCACTTGTTGTTGTTCTTCAGTCACTATGGAATTCTCAGATGATGTTGGTGTGACTAGATCAACATTTCGTACCAATGTACTCATTGTAGGTTCATTTGTGATTATCTCAACTATCAGTTTAGAGTCCCTAGACCTTGAAATACCTCTAAATTGTTCATCAATCTTCACATTTGCACTCTCAATGATTTTATGAAATCTCTTGTTAAAACATCTATATGCCTTGCTTTTAGATGAGTAACCAAGAAATATTCCTTCATCACTTCTAGGATCAAATTTACCAATATAATCATCTCTCATAATATAACATTTGATTCCAAATATTCTAAAATATTTAAGAGTAGGAGTATTACCAAACCATAGTTCATGAGGGGTCTTACCGGTTTCACCTTTAATGTGAATTTTTTTGAATGTATAAACAATTGTATTCACCACTTCTCTCCAATATAGATGAGGTAGGTTTTCTTCTGATATCGTGCTTCTAGCTGCATCCAAAATAGTTATGTTCTTCCTTTCCACAACTCCATTTTGCTGGGGTGTCTGAGGTGTTGATAATTGTCTTCTGATTGCATTTACTTCGCAGAATGTATTAAATTCGTTAGATGTGAATTCCCCTCCTTGATCTTATCTCAAACATTTGATTTTCTTATCAATTTCATTCTCTACCATGACCTTGAAAATTTGAATTTCTCAAAATCTTATGATTTCAATGATAGTTTATCAATTGTAGTCATAGGAGTATTTACCGGTTTAGAGTTTTCCATACCAAATTTCTTAAGTAATTCCTTCAGGTACTTTGATTGATTTATGAATATACCTTTATCAGTCTGTGAAATCCGCAATCCTAAAAATAATTTTATCTCCCCAATCATAGACATTTCAAATTCTTCTTGCACTTTATTAGAAAGGTCCTTACACAATCCTTCTTCTCCTCCAAAAATGATATCATCAAAAAAAACTTCAATAACCAAGATGTCATCATTAGTCACTTTGTAATATAAGTTGATGTCATCATTATCTTTAGTGTAACCAAGCTTCAAAAAATATTTGTCCAATCTAGCATACCAAGCTCTAGGAGCTTGCTTCAATCCATATAAAGCTTTCCTTAACCTGCAAACCTTATCTTTGTCATCTGTAAAATAAAATCCATTAGGTTGTTCAATGTAAACTTCCTCTTCAAGATCACCATTCAGAAATGCACATTTAACATCCATTTGATATACTTTATAGTTCTTGTGTGTTGCAAATGCTAAGCATAATCTGACTGCCTCAATTCTAGCTACTGGTGCAAAGGTTTCATTGTAATCAATTCCTTCTTTCTGTGAATATCCCTTAGACACTATTCTTTCTTTGTTTCTGATTACCCCACCATCCTCATTAAGTTTATTTCTGAATACCCATTTAGTTCCAATTACATTTTTGTTTTCAGGACAGGGAACCAATGTTCATGTGCTATTCTTTTCAATTTATTCTAATTCATCTTCCATAGCCTTAATCCAATGTTTATCTTCACATGCCTCATTAATAGTTGATGGTTCAATTTGAGAAATTAGACATACCTCTTCATTTTCCAATATTCCTCTAGTCATAACACCTTGATACTTATTCCAAATTATCTGACTTTTAGGGTGATTCAATCTTACATACCTGGGTGTATTCACTTGTTGTTGTTCTCCAATCATTATGGAATACTCAGATCATGCCGGTGTGACTGGATCAATATTTTGTACCGGTGTACTCATTGTAGGTTCATTTGTGATTATCTCAACTGTCAGTTGAGAGTCCATAGACCTTGAATTACCTCTAAACTATTCATCAATCTTCACATTTGCACTCCCAATGATTTTATGCAATCTCTTGTTAAAACATCTATATGACTTGCTTTTAGATGAGTAACCAAGAAATATTCCTTCATCAATTCAAGGATCAAATTTTCCAATATAATCATCTCCCCTAATATAACATTTCCTTCCAAATATTCTAAAATATTTTAGAGTATGAGTATTACAAAACCATAGTTCATGAGGAGTCTTACCGGTTTCACCTTTAATGTGAACTCTGTTGAATGTATAAACAACTGTATTCACCGCTTCTCTCCAATACACATGAGGTAGATTTGCTTCTGATATCATGCTTCTAGCTTCATCCGAAATAGTTATGTTCTTCCTTTCCACAACTCCATTTTGTTGGGGTGTCTGAGGTGCTGATAATTATCTTTTGATTCCATTCACTTTACAGAATGTATTAAATTCGTTAGATGTGAATTCACCTCCTTGATCTGATCTCAAACATTTGATTTTCTTACTAGTTTCATTCTCTACCATGACCTTGAATAGTTTGAATTTCTCAAAACCTTCCAATTTCAATAATAGTTTATCAATTGTAGTCATAGGAGTATTTATCAGTTTAGAGTTTTCCATACCAAATTTTTTAAGTAATTCCTTCAAGTACTTTTATTCATTTATGAATATACCTTTATCAGTTTGTGAAATCTGCAATCCTAAAAAGAATTTTATCTCCCCAATCATAGACATTTCAAATTCTTCTTGCATTTTATTAGAAAAGTCCTTACACAATCCTTCTTCTCCTCCAAAAATGATATCATCAACAAAAACTTCAATAACCAAGATGTCATCATTAGTCACTTTGTAATATAAGTTGATGTCATCATTATCTTTAGTGTAACCAAGCTTCAAAAAATATTTGCCCAATCTAGCATACCAAGCTCTAGGAGCTTGCTTCAATCCATATAAAGCTTTCCTTAACCTGCAAACCATATCTTTGTCATCTGTCAAAGAAAATCCACCAGGTTGTTCAATCTAAACTTCCTCTTCAAGATCACCATTTAGAAATGCACATTTAACATCCATTTGATATACTTTATAGTTCTTGTGTGCTGGAAAAGCTAAGAATAATCTGATTACCTTATAATCTTCATTAAGGTATTTCTAAATACCCATTTAGTTCCAATTACATTTTTGTTTTCAGGCCAGGGAACCAATGTAAATGTGTTATTCTTTTGAATTTGTTTTAATTCATCTTTTATAGCCTTAATCCAATGTTTATCTTCACATGGCTCATTAATAGTTGTTGGTTCAATTTGAGAAATTAGACATACCTCTTCATTTACCAGTCTTCCTCTAGCCATAACACCTTGATACTTATTCCCAATTATCTAACTTTCAGAGTGATTCAATCTTACATACCTAGGTGTATTCACTTGTTGTTGTTCTTCAGTCATTGTGGAATTCCCAAATGATGTTGGTGTGACTAGATCAACATTTCGTACTGGTGTACTCATTGTAGGTTCATTTGTGATTATATTAGCAGTCGGTTCAGAGTCCATAGACCTTGAATTACCTCTAAACTGTTCATCAATCTTCAAATTTTCACTCTCAATGATTTTATGAAATCTCTTGTTAAAAAATCTATATGCCTTGCTTTTAGATGAGTAACCAAGAAATATTCCTTCATCACTTCTAGGATCAAATTTGCCAATATAATCATCTCTCCTATTATAACATTTGCTTCCAAATATTCTGAAATATTTAAGAGTAGGAGTATGACCAGACCATAGTTCATGAGGGGTCTTACTGGTTTCACCTTTAATGTGAACTCTGTTGAATGTATAAACAACTGTATTCACTGCTTCTCTCCAATACACATGAGGTAGGTTTTCTTTTGATATCATTCTTCTAACTACATCCAAAATAGTTATGTTCTTCCTTTCCACAACTCCATTTTGTTGGGGTGTCTGAGGTGCTGATAATTGTCTTCTGATTCCATTCGCTTCACAGAATCTATTAAATTCCTTAGATGTGAATTCACCTCCTTAATCTAATCTCAAACATTTGATTTTCTTATTGGTTTCATTCTCTACCATGACCTTGAATAGTTTTAATTTCTCAAAATCTTCAGATTTCTTCTTGAGAAAAGTAACCCAACACATTATAGAATAATCATCAATGATTAGCATAAAATATCTATCTCCTTGTAAACTTCTAGTTCTTGCTGGACCACATAAATCAGTATGAATTAAGTCAAGAACATTATTGGATTTTTCTGGAATACTCTTAAACGTTTCTCTAACTTGTTTTCCAAATTGACATTCCTAATATACCGGATTGCGAGGTTTAACAATCTTAGGTAAATCCCTTACTGCCTTAGTTGTAACGATTTTCACATTGCAATCTCTTCTCATTGTTATTCAAATGAAAGATGTTACCTCTAGCCTGATTACTGGTTACAATTTCCAAACTAGTTCTATTCATGATTTTGCATTTACCATTCTTGAATTGTATCTGAAATCCTTTTTCAACTAATTGACCAACACTCAAAAGATTATGCTTCAAACCTTCAACATAGTAAACGTTGTCATTATTGTGCTTACCATCAAAAGATATAGTGACTTTTCCTCTAATCAAACAAGATTTTTCATGCCCAAATTTGACTAGACCTCCATTATATTCTGAAAAAGTTAAGAATTTACTCTTATCACCAGTCATATGATGTGAACATCCAGAATCAATGATCCATTCATCCTTTTCTTGAATTTTAGTTGTTAGGGTCTGCTCTACTGGTTGAATAGTAGGTGTCGGTTGATCTTCTATTTTTGCAACAAAAGCCCATCCATTGTCTATCGGTTCCTCATCAAAATCATAAGTAACTCCTTCATCAATATAGTAACATGATTTGTCTCTATTCTTCTTAAATCTATATCTTTGATATTCAGGGTTAGGCTTATATGTTCTCTTAGCTTCTTCTTTCAATCTTGCATGTCTATCAGGACACCTAGATACCATATGACCAATTTTATTGCAGTTAAAACATTTAAATGGTGCTTTACCTTCATACTTACTTCCAACTGGACCTTTAGGCATTTTCCTTGCAAATAGTGCTTCAAGCTCTTCAAGTTCTTCATTCTCTCTTTTGATTTCTTCAAGTTCTCTAGCATAGAGTGCTTTCCAATCAGATTTTTCAGATGATGATGATGATGATGATGATGATGCTACATATGATGAAGCTTTGAAAGCCAAATCGGTCTTAATTGTAGCAACAAGACCAAATTCCTCAAGTTCAAAAGCTGGAAGTTTTATAACCAAAGTTTCTCTAGATACCAATGCATTAGGCATTGTTCTCAATTCATTAATAGTAGTTACTTTCATTTTGTATGTCAGTGGCAATTCTCTTAAAACTTTAGAAACAATATCTTCTTCACTTAAGGATTCTCCACAACATTGTATACCCAAAACAATTTCATTAACTCTTTCCATAAAAGCAAAAATCCTTTCATCTTCTTCAATTTTTAGATTTTCATACCTTACCCGGAAGCATTTGAGTTTTGCAATTTTGGCAGTGGTATCACCTTCATTCAAAGTCTCTAATTTATCCCAAATAGCTTGAGCAGTAGGTCAGTCTGATAATCCCATGATTTGTTGATCTAACAATGCACTCAAAAGTGCTTCTCTTGCTTTGCAATCATTCTCCTAATCTTTAGCCAAGGTTGGAGGATTAGGTTGACTCTGTGTAGGACCAACATAGACACTCTTTGTAACATCCCATATTTCTCTTCCAATGCAATTCAGATGTGTCTCCATTCTAATCTTCCATATACCATAGTTATCTCCATCAAGCTTCAAGCTATCCTACCTAAAATAGTTAGTTGCCATAGAATCTCCTTAAACTATTAAACTTCTGCAAAAAGAGAACTTGGATCTGATACCAATTGTTAGGACCCGGAGGCAACTGGGAGGGGGGGGTTGAATCAATTGTCTATTAATTTCATCCAAATATGACTTAACCAAACTTAATGTTGATAGACAGTTTAATAGGTAACAACAGTAGCGGTAAAAGTTTAATACATGAAATAGAAAGACAAATAACATCCACAACACATAACACAGTTATTTGTATGTGGAAACCCTATAAGGGGAAAAACCATGGTGGGAAACGTTACCCACAATCAGATGATACTACTGCAGATAGTGTGTGTGTACAAATGGGGTCTGCACATGTAGAATGGCCAACTTCCTAGAGCTCACTACTCAATCACAAAATGGGAGTCACATTGACTACAATTGGATGGTTAAATCCAATGATAATGTACTGCTCAAAATAGCATCTTCATATACTGGATTCAGTACCGGTTAAGCTTTGATTGTCTTCTTGATACCTTCCTTGAATCTTCAAATGATGTCTGTGTGTATAGCTCTACCTATATTCACATATACCTTATTACAATCCTTTTCACACCTTCTTTTTTTTCATCTCACAAATGAGATCTTACATATATACCAAAACCTAAGACCAAATTTGTAGGTCGGCTCACTAAGAGTATTAGAATTAAATCAATTACAAATAAATCAATATGCGATGCATCATGTTGGCTCAATTCATTTACAGCAATAACCAATCAATAAAACATCTCCATAACGTGTCATGTTGATCTGGAATAGATAATGCTTGTCATTCCATAGCTTAGACCTATTTGCCTAACAACAAATATGAAAACTCGATGAGAACAATAACCAAATCCACAAAACCAAGTGTCCAAAGTTCCAAACAATGTCTTCAACATAACCAAGTAATCTCCAAATGATAACAGATCATCCTTAGTGCTGGTGAACAATATAACCTAGCGGTGAACCAGATACCTGTGACTATGCATAAGTCCCTGAACATGGTGATGAACATAACCCAGGATCTTCAGTAATGATAAGTGTTCACAAATTTTGACAAGTGTTGACATCAATGACAAAACCAATGCAACACATCCATAATACCAACAACTGTAAATAGGAAAAAACCATAGTGAGAATCACACTCACAATATGAATAACTTATTACAATGTTTTAGGCTGAAGGAAAAGGAGCTCACTATACTTGATTAGACTTGCAATAATAAGGAGAACAACTTTGGGCAAGATACAAGGGACTTGCATTACTAAGACTCGCTATCTTAGGGCATGATATAAATAGTTGCACAAGCTGCGAAAACGAAGTTAATATCTTTTAGTAGGTATAAAGAATAGATGAATTGAAATGAACAAGTTCTCTTGATCATGCAAAACACTATCACACTTAATATATCATCATCAAAGCTCTTCATAAATTAAAATTTTCACTTCTTCTACACCAAATACTCTTTCATATCATTCACATTGACTTATGACAAATACTCTTTAATATTATTCACATCTATTTCACATCAATTCATGCATATTCCATACATCAACTCATACAATCATACATCTATATATATAAGATCATTTATTAATACCCTCAACTAGGTAGCTCGCGGATAAAATATACAATTTTACATAAATTAGGCTACCTAGACCAATAACACAGAATGCAGCCCACTCCAAGAGATAAAGGGGAACCAAAATATATCACAATACATCTCTCTATGTAGATTCCAATGAACTAAACACACTAGAACATCCTCCAAAGTTGACATCAAATGAGACTTGTAAATGATCAATAAAGCACGTAACTAATTGGCCCAAAAATATGTTGCAATGTAAAATACACAATGCCAATCTACACATGACACAATGAGACCCATACTGACATCCAAACTTAACCTCTAATGCATATCTAAACTAAAAGAGCATGATCTAAGTAAGATTAAAAAAAATTGGGTTGGACAAAAGCAATGCAATTAATCATGTCAAACACAGAATAACATATTTGTTGGTAGATTTTACTACCTAACTCTATATTCTAAGGCCCACATAGGTAACAATTTGAACAAACAATTGAGATAGATATGATGACCTTCTATACCTACTCTCTGCTTATTTTACAAGGTGCAACTACCTTCTATTGATAGAAAATGAATTAAAACCAAGTGTTCTTTTAACCAAAAATAAATTGAAAGGTGTAACTTTTAACTAACAAGTTTTAAAGGATCATAACCTTATAGATAGTGTTACATAATGAAATTGGCCTCAAGTCATCTAAAGTTTTCACTACAAATTTCATGGGGACTAGTGCTATAAAAGTATTATTTACCTCCTTCAACATGTTTCCCAGTCTCTAGGATGCATTGGTTTCCTCTTACAGGGTAGAACCCATTATGCCCTAGCACTTTTAGAAGAAGCCTGTTGGCCATTCGTGTAGTCCAGGTGCCTTATTTGGTTGCATTTATTTTATCTCTACAAGAGAGAAATCTTGATTAAGAAAGGTATTCTGATCTTCTATGACCATATGTAATCCTTCATTTGAATTCAACAAATTTTGGGAAAAAGATACATTTATACTACATATTTCCTTTTGATCTTCCACTCTAGAGCCATCCACTAGTTTTAGTGATGCAATCCTATTCATTATTCACCTCTTCTTTATATTTTTGTGTAATAATTTAATATTCTTATCTCCCTATTTTATCCATCTTTCTCGTGACTTTTGCCTCAAAAAGATTTCTTCTTTGGCAAGGATATCTTCATATCCAAGCATAAGCTCCTTTTCTTTCAAGTGAAGCTCATTGTCCACCTCACCCCTTATAACTATTTCATCAAGATTCTGAAGGTGTAGCTGTATCTCTCAAATTGTTTCATAAATGTCTTTGGAATGTTCTCTATTCCAATTTCTATGTTTTTTTTTTAATCTCCTCAACTTGGTGATAAATATAAACATATTTTATCCCTCTATCTCTTCCTCCAACCACCATCTTTTGATTGGGTCCAAAATTTATGCAGCTTTCATCCGCATGTTTTTAAACTTGAAGAGACATCTAAATGGCTTTTTGTTCCCCAAGATTTGTAATTGCAGAGGAAAATGGTCCAATCCCAAGCAGAAGAAGATTTTACAACTAAAGCCAAAGTTGAATCTTCTAAGATCCCCTAAGAAGAAGTGATCCAACTTTTCAGTGGTATAATTGAAGCCTAATCTTTTATTTGTCCTTGTAAAGTTACCATTAGAAGGGTGTATCTCTATTAGATTATTTCTCTCCACCCAATCTACAAAATCAATACATAATTGATTCTCCCTCCCAATGCTTCCAACATTTTCACTATTATGAAGGAGAGCATTGAAGTCACCTTCTAAGACAATATTTGTCTCTTATAATTTGGCAATAAATATATCTATCTCCAACAACAATTATTTTTTATTATTATAGGTGATGGGACCATACACAAGTACTAGTGTGAAACTGATTTTTAAACAAAGACTTCCAATCTTGCATCCAATCCAATTATTTGCTTCATTCAGTTTAGTTACATTCACAATCTGAGCATCCCAAAGGACAACCAAACCCCCTAAATCTCCCTTTGTGTGAATACTTAACCCACTCCACTTCCACAATTTCCTTACGAATTCATCAAATTCACTATTGGTCAATTTTGTTTCTTGAAGTAATTTAATTCTACCCTGACTTAACTTCAATTTGTATTTGACTAAGCGTATTTGTTAGGGACAATTACTCCCCTCACATTCCATGTTATGAGCCTCATGCCACCTTGGGAAGGGGGCTCCCTTCCTTTATATCAAAATCCATGAAATCTTTGCCACATCCCCATCCATTGTTCTCAAATCTTTGAGAGATTTCCTACCTCGGGATCTCTTTTGTCTACAGTCCTAAGCATTTTTTTGTAGCCGAAGTTTGACACACACCCAGTATCACATTCATGTCCCTTCATAACTCCTCAACGACCACTTCTTACATGTTTCCAAATAAGAGGTTCCTTTTAGTTTCAAAAATCTCTTCATCTTTTGCCCTATTCATCAGAAAGACCTCCATAAGGATTTGATCCCAAATTGTAACATTCATGATTTCCTCCAAAAAAATATTTGGTAGAAATAATGTACTCCATGATTTAACATGTATCTTCCATTATCCACTCCTCTATTTTCTCTGTTTCTTTAATCTGCATAGCTCTCTGTAATTGATTGCAACTAACTCCCATTACTTTCTATGCCTTGTCTGTTTCTTCAATTTCCTATTATTTTCAATTCTTGTGTTTTTCTTCTTCTCCCTAATATGTAATTTATTTTCTATCTCTATATTGGTCTTCTCATTATTCTATTTATTAGCCTTGGGAGTAACCAAATTTGAAGTCTCTGTGGCATTTTCTCCCATCTTATTAATCAATGTCTTCTTCTGGTAGCTCTCTTGTGTGAATATTTTTGTTTGTAAGAACCGCTCAGCTGTTCCCCTATGACATTTCGTCTACTCCTTATTTTGAAATTTTGTGCAAGCATGATTGCCTCTATGTCTCATTGTCTCCCCTACTTCCTTATTCTTTGGCTCTGCATTCACTTCTATGGATTTCCTTTATTTTATTTGATTTAGGGACCCCTCTTGCTACTTGTCGGTGTCTAGAAATAGGGTTTTCGAACAACTAGCTCCCAGGTGTCCCTCGCAATAGGCATTTTCCCCTGTTTGAGCCCTATCAATTAGATTTTTTTGGTTCCATTTCCCAATCTCTATTATAATTTAGAAGTCATCCACCTCTATACATTGCTTAGGGATCTCTACTAATACTCTTGAACTTGCTTTCTCTACCCCATTAAATAAAACTTCTTCTACTACTACAAATTTCAGTAGGATGTACCAAATTTCCAGCAACGCCTCTCCATTCCAATATTCTATAGCGAGTCCTCCTAATAATACCCATACTGGTTTTGAAATACAAATTTCAGTAGGATGTACCAAATTTCCAGCAACGCCTCTCCATTCCAATATTCTATAGCGAGTCCTCCTAATAATACCCATACTGGTTTTGTTTCAAATTTGTGGCTGAATGGATTGAGATTTGGTATCCATTTTATTTTAAGGAAGGCACATCCTTAAAAAAAAAAAAAAAAAGACAAAGTCTCCCTCCAAAAATTTCCTTTTTTTAATTTAGGACTGATGCATTCAAAAAAAACAAAACTATTAGGCATTGTTTTGATGCTCACTTGATAGACAAAAATATAAAATAAAAATATTTTACTCAAATTAAAAATTATTAAAACGTCCTTATGTCATAGCTTCAAGATATTATATTTGTAACAAATAACTAGCTTATATATATTAATATTATATATAAAATGTGGAGAGATATCCGTCTTGAGGCACCTATTTGACTTTAGGGTATAAAATTGGAAAAAAGTAGGCAACATGAAGACATTAAATAAGTTAATAAGTTAATGTCAAGTTGAGTTTAGGGTTAGGATTATGTTAGGGTTGAGGTTATTGTTCAAGATAAGATTTAATTAGGGTTAGGATTAGTTTTAGAGTTAGGTTATTCTTATGGTTCAATAAGAGTTAAATTAGGGTTATGGTTAAGATTATGTTATGGATAGAATTAATATCAAGTTATTATTAGAGTAACTATTCTAGTATAAAGCTTTCACATAGAGTTAAGGTTGATATAACTTTAATTAAAGTTTAACCCTAATTGAATTCTTATTTCACATTAATTTAAATAATAAATGTAAAATCTATACCAAACCTTAATTAAACTCTAACTCTAAGCTAACCCTAAACTATTAAAAAAAATTCTAAAAGCTTTTCTCACCATTTACACCTCTTTTACCTTAAAGGGTTATCGATGTTTTCAGCTCCCTTTAATTACAATTTTTCATTAATTTTTTTAAAGAAATTTTTAGTCAACATTCTAAACAAAATATAGCGTAGAAGATGCCTCTCGGACTCTCCATGCGTGCCGTGGCTGTAGAAGACTCCTCTCGCGTAATAATCACTATTCAGAAGTTGTAAAAGCCTCGTCGTCCCAGCCGACTTACTTGTGAGAACGATGTAAAAACGCGTCAATATATAATAGTTATCACGATCTCACTTCGATATTCCACTCCCCATGTTTCGCAAGTAATATATATCTGGCACATATTTCCAAACATCTGGTCGTCCGCTCGGTTAAAAGAAAACTGATACAACTAAACTTCAGAAAGCTAAAAGAAGGAAAATTGTGATCTCCTAAAAGTGGGCATTATGGAAAATATCGTTTACGAAAAGTTGGCATCAATAGAAGATAAGCAAATGGAGGTAAAGCGAGCCCGGAGGAATGTATTAAAAAACATCGCTGATGCATCAAGCCGCGTCCTAAAAGCTTTCAGGAGGAAGTCTTTTGAGGCGTCTACTTGTGTGAGTCCACCTGATAAATCCAGAAGGAACTCTCTCCACTTTAGCGACAGTTTCAACTGTGAGACAATCGAAAAATCTAGCAATGATAATGTTCAACCATTCGAACAGACTAAAATATCTACTCACTCTATTTCCTGTCAAGAAAAACCAAAGGTAAAATGAATCTCTCTGCAATAAGCTCCATTTAATTTCCTTCTTTTCTTTGTGTATAAGAACTAATTACACCGAATACAAATGATGAAGTAAGAATTGATTGGGTGCATTTTACAGGGCGAGGAGGAGGAGTCGTATAGCCGATGTACAATTACAAGGCGAAGCAGGCGAATGATTATACTTTGTTGTGCTATAATCCCAGAGGAGTCTCTACCATGATCGCTTGCCTCCAAATTGATTGTTGCTAACAAAACGCTATATTTTGTTTAGAATGTTGGACTGAAAATTTCTTTCAGCAATAGTGAAAGGATGAAACGGATTTGAGTAGTGGGTTTTGGTTATCCTTTTCGTTCAATATGAATGAGGTAACAAACGCTACTCTTAATATCTAATCTAGTTGTTTAGATTAATTTCAGAAATAAAGTGTTCGGTCTCAGGCTGGGCTTTGCTTATTAGAAATAAATGCGTAAGAAAATTATAGATATTTGACGGTTTGTGTTGAATCTGTCACGAGAAAGGAAATGAGAGTCACATTGTATTTTTCTTTCTTGTTGCAACAATGTTCTCTACTATATTATAGAATAATTTTTTTTTTTACATGTTTTGAAATTATTATGTTGAGTCATATTGTGTTTGTAGTACATATTGAGGTTTGTTTGGGAAACGTTTAGGATATGTGTAGACATTTATAGCAATGATAAGTGTGTTTGTAATGTTTTACGGAAGTTTAGAATTCTTTTTGTAGTTATTAAACATTTTGTTAAAAAAAATATTATCTTTTTATTAATACGAGTCATATTATGGTTTTTATGTAAAGAAGAGAGAAATATGGAGGAAAGTCTTATATGCAAATTATTCAATCTATTGCAGCTACTTCTGCTTTTGTTTGAGAAAATGACATTAGTTTTGTTACTGGTGGGGATGCCAAAATAAGGTGTATGAATAATCTCTTTCAAACCTCTACATTGTATATTCACTCTTAATCCCATAGATATGAAGCCAAGTAATTGAACATTTACTTTGAATAATTGAAGGCTTGTAACAAAATCTGTTTCATAGAGTTTTGATAGATTCCTCAATTTAGATTTTGACATTTAGATTTTGACATGATGACAATTGAACTTAATTCTCTAAGATTTGTGTACTCCATGGTGCTATCAACTCCCAAAATTCCACTTTTCAAATTTGATTTTATGTGGCTTTGAGGCATTAATTTTTATAAGCCTTTGGAAGTTTGCTGTACAAAAAGGAAGCCTAGATGTTCTACAACCATATACTCCTTCTTTAAGTTCTTTTAATTTGTCAAGTATAAGTTAAATAAAAAATGTTCACTTTCAAAAAAATATTTTATTCAATAAAGGCTTCTAGATTTGATTGTGTATGTCAAATTTTTCATCAAATCTAGCAGCAATTATTGAATATTAGCATGGATTGTGGAAATCTGACAGCTCTAAAATATTTTATATTGAAAATTATCTCCAGGCTAGGCTAGATATTGTTACCTTTTATATTAAGAATGAGGGTAGGAAAGAGGAACTTCTAATAAATGAGCCCATTCTTAATGTAGCAGCATCTATTGATGTAAGAGAAATCTTGAATCACAAAAGTAATTATATTATCTTTCTATTTTGTAGGTTTGTTTATTTGTTTCGGAGTTCATCAAGATTTTGAAAAGCCAAAATTTAAGACCTACCTTTTTTAAAAATTTGCTTCATATGGGCACACATGGGCATGAAAAAATACCTAAAAGAGCAAAATTGAAAAATAGAGTGAATGGTGAAATAATCATCTCTAACTCATGTACTATTTGGGAGATATTAATTTTTTTATCTCAAGAAATTTATCCTATAAAGTTTTTGACTCAAATTTAAAGCCCTTAGAAACCTAATAAAAGATCAAAAAATGGACACAATGATCTATATATTAAATTTCATCATTGTAGATATCTTCATGAGCTTTCTACTATATAATATAATACAAAATTAGTTGCCTTAGTCAAAAGCTATAGCTCCTAGAAGTTGTGCTACAGAATTTCAAATTTCAAATAAATGTTCTTCCTAGGTGGGAAAATATATTATTACAGTTTTCTAAAAATTATAAGTTATGGTTGGAAACAAAGAGGAGAATGGAGGTTACAATGTATAGCTCCAACATTGAAATTGTTGCTTTGAGTTATACAGACTTTTCTTAGAGAGTTGATTTTATTTGTAGCAAGTTAAGCCTATTTGGTTGTACAACATTATAATTTTTTAGTTTATAATTTATTTTATTAAAGAAATGGAAATTTTTTTTGTTTCCTTTCTATATTTTTGTATTAATATATGTTTTTGATTTATATGTGAGTTATGGATGGAGTATCCCTTCATCAAATCCCTCTAAAGTGGTAGAATGGGAATTTTGAAAGGATATGTTTTGGAAATAAGTATTGAATAAATTAGTTCTACAAAGGTAATGAAATTGAAATTATTTTCTATACATCAATCAAGGAGAATCAAAATGGTAATATTATTGTCTACTTTTCTTTAGATCAAGAGGAAAATACTTCTTCATTTCAAGATATTTCCAAAAAACTTATTAGAGAGTTCTCCTTTGGTCTCTACTGATATTAATAAGTATAATGGCGGTTCTTAAATTTTTTGTCTTTTAAATGAATAAAGTTAAGTTTTCTAGGTTTGATTATTTTCCAAATGAAAATTTTCAAGAATTTTGAGAAATATTAAGTTTCAACATTTAAGAAGTGGTTGGGAATATACATTCAATAGTTAAATTCTTAAATACATTAACCTTAGCTTCTATTCTCTGATTCTAAAAAATGGTGTATGTTATTTGGAGTCATTTTATCATATAACTCTATGTAATGTCACTTTAAAAATTATTACCAAGATTATTAAAGAGAGTTTGAAGAATATTTGAAATACACTTAATTCCCTTGAGAAAGGTGTATTTGTCAAGGGCCATAAATTTTTGGATGGTCTTATTGTTGTTGTTGTCTTCGAAGCCATCCACTTTTTGTACTATAACAACAACAACAAAAAAAAAAGGCTATGTTCAATAAATTATATATGTCAAAGGCCAAATGAAGGAGAACAAAAACTCGCATTCTAACCTTTAATATCACTGTCCATCCTTCCAGCATCCGTAAGGATCTGTCTCACCATATTGTTTCCTTGAATTTGCTCCTCCAAGCCTTCAATCTGAATAAACGTCGAGATCCAGTTAGGGGCTGCGTTCAAGATTATATTTGTCCAATTCAAGAGGACATTCAGGCTTGGAATTGTTGTCTCCTTATAATAGGATGATAGTCCATTTCATCATCCAATAGGACTATGGGCAGCTTGGGGACTTCCTCATTTTGTTTGTCGAAGTCCTTAGGTAGTGAAATCTAGAATTCTTCATAATTCTGTAACACATCATCCAAACCACCAAGAACCTGAGCTTTAAAGACTGCTTTACATAAATTTCTATCCATTTCTTTGCTTAACCCCCTACTTAATGATAGAGCCAAACACATAGATGAAATGCCTGTATTAACCCGATACCTATGATCTGTCATTATAAAATCATCACCCAGGAGAGATTTGATCACACATATCACACATATTAGTGTTTAACCTCTTGTCCATAATTTCTCCTTAAAAGGCTATCTGCCTCCTATTTTCCAGCAAATCGATTGGAGTCTCCATTGAACAGATAATTCTGGACTGGTGGATAAATGAAGATATTTTTTTGTAGCGCCTTCTTTTGGAAACTTTGTCGGTCTTTTTTAACAATTTAATTTTACTCAACTCCCTCTTAAAAGTACGTCAAAATTGGAGTGCTTATCTATCCTTCCTTATACAAATTTGGGATTTGATAACATTTATTATGATTTTTGGTTTTTAGAACCTCGAGGAGCCCAACTTAATTATTCATGATTCCATGTAGAAAATTTCCTAGTGTATCACCTCCAAATATAACTCCATTTCCAACTACTACCAAAATGTCTATGCAAATTTCATTCTATTACATCATTCTAATCAGGTAATTTAATAGAGATAAATTTAGGATTATAGAATCTGGATGAAATTATTATTGATCTAATCATTTGATACTCGTATCTAGTTCACCATTATACCTTCTTAATCAAACATCCCAGCATCGAGTGCTCCTCCTTCCACCAAACTCATAGTCCCATCAACAAACGTTACTGATAAATTTTAAATTTAAAACTTGGATCGACTTTATTTGGAATGAGAAACAAAACCAATAAGAAATTAAATAATACATAAATGATCCCTTTTGTGAAAAACATCAACCATTAGGGAAACAAATATTTCTTACTACATTTTTAGCGAACGTATCTGCTTCCAAATGAATTCTCTTAGCTTCAATTCTGAAACCCAATTGTAATCCTACCAATGTAGCTCTCATTTTTGCTAATTTATTGGTTTTCACTCCTAAAGCCTCTGAGCCTTGGGCAATTATATTCCCTACTTCATACCTAGCAATACACCCCGTAACTCCATCTAGATTACCTCTTGTTGATCCATCAAAATTAATTTTAATCCATCCTACCTGTGGAGGGATCATTTTAATATTCTCTCTCCAAGCTTTTGAGTCCCTAATTCTTCCTGCTTTATAGACTTTGGGTAGAATGAAGACCTTAATTTTTTTGATCATTTTATCATCCCATGAATTGAACACATTTTCCTTACCTATTGGTGTAGGGCACCTAACACTCCAAGCATGGAATTTTGTTCTCTTCTAAGTTTTTTGTGTTGTCTTTTATGATGTAATAATGGACCAATCATTTGGGACTCAGTAGAGCCATGGTTGAGTTGTCCAAACTTTGGGTTGTGTCATTTGTGTTCAAGATGTTGTCAGCCTAAGAAGTTGAAATGGTAAGGTAGATCACAAAAGTAGTAGTCTAGATCATGTTTATCATGTGATAGGGGTCTATTGTATTGTGTTTAGGTCTTCTAGGGTGCTTGAGGACCTTCAGGAGCCTTGAAATGCACTTGAATGAAAAGTTGCCTCTCAGGTGTCAAAAGATGTAAAAGTTGCTGAGCAACATTTTGCAAAAGTTGCATTATTTATGTTTGGTGTTGCAAAGTTGGTTCAACCAACTAAACCATCAGCATATAAGCCAAATCTACTTCATTGTATGAGTTGGAGAATTTGGAATGCAAGAACAAGTTTTGTGTCTTGAAAGAAATCTTGTTTTGTTCACCATTTTCACAATTTTCTTCATTTTTTGTTGCTTTGGTACACTCCAATACGGACTTGACAGGAAGATCTCAATGCAGGGCATTAGAGTTTATTTAATCTCCTTTCCAATAAGTTTGTTAGCTAGTCTGATTGTCTTTAGTTATAGAGATATCATCCATTCTCTATGACTAGGTGTAAAACCCTTGCATAGTAGGGTTTAAGAATAAAAAATCTCCAACCTGAGCATCCATTGATGGAACCTATTGAAATCAAGTGGAATGATAGGTTAGCTTCTGTATATAAGTTTAGAATAGGTTTTTTTTGTTTTGTAGGCATCTGTGGAGGAGATACAATGAAGCCCTAGGCTCACCGCTGGGAGTTGGTGAGTTAGGACAGCAGAAAATGTGCAAATTCTGAGCACATGTGGATTGATGGAAGACAAAATGATACATGGTTGGAAAGCCCTCTGAGTTCCCTTGAAGAATCCTAAGTTGTTTTGAGTAGATGTTCTAACTGGTCAAGGTTTTGAAGCACAACTTTCCAAGTCACCTAGGTAGACCAAAATCCTTGAAATTAGGACAAATTTGGTTCCCATATGTGTACGGAGAACCCAGATGTAGATTTGAGATATTGTTTGTAACATGAAAAGGGTATCCAAAACTATAATTTATTTGTGGCCTTTTTTGGGAAGTTTTCAAGCTAAGTCCTTAAAACTGCCAAGGGAGGGCTAATTGAATTAGGCCTATTTGAACCCAGTAGAGACAAAGAAAGGCTAGGAAACCATGGCGATGGGTTTGAAGATTCCCAAACCCCTAAAAGACATCAAAGACACAATGTAAATACATTTTTAACACCAAGAACCAATTAGTGTATTGTGATCCTTTGTAGAGGTGGTTCGAGCCTTAGGAGTGGAGCTGGAGATTGAGGTGGAACCCTCAATAGGTAGTTAGTTGTCAAAGCTCAAGTGGTTATACCTTGGAGGTCTAGTAAGAAAAACCCCTACCAAGTGTCATTGGATGGGCTTGAGGAGTGAGAGGGTTGAGTAAGACAAGAAACCAAGAAGGTGAATAGAACAAGCTCCAAGACTCTTTGCATCAGAGTGGTATCAGAGCCATTCTTTTAAAGATTTTGTGAATGTTAGATTGTGAAGAATCAGAAGCAAGTTCAATGCATCCAAAGGCAATGACTCCAAAAGCCATCTGACAGATGGTGGAAGAGATGATAGAAGGATTGAAGGATGCAGAAGGAAGTAAAGGAACCAGAGATGTTAAGAAGGAGAAGGGGAAGGTTAAGATAGAATGGGGAGACGAGATAGATGAAGAAGTGGAAGATGGAGAGGAACAAGCAGCAGTAGAAATGCCTGAAGACCAAAAGTTATTCTTGGATGTAGTCAAATCCATCTCCAAAGATAACTTGGATATATTACCCACCTATAGAGGAAATCTCAGTGGAGAAGAGTTGCTATATTGGATAGAGGCCCTAAACAATCATTTTGATTACACGGAGGTAGTAGAGGAGAAAAGATTCAATGTGGCCAAGTCAAGATTGAGAGGATCAAAATTAGTTTGGTGGAATATGATGCAAGAAGAAAGGATACAAGAACATAAGAAGAAGATAATTTCATGTTAGCGTATGAAGATAAGGCTTAAGGTTCAATTCCTACCAGGGGATTATGAAGTTCAAATCCACAAGAGACTGCAAAATTCAAAACAAAGGGAGCTAGATGTCAATGCATACATTGAGGAATTCCACAAACTTAGTTTGAGGGCTAGGAAGCAAGAGAATGAAGTGGAGAAATTGGCCAGGTACATGAATGGCCTTAGACAAAAACATATAAGACGAGATAAGTATCCTCACACTAGACACTATTCATAAATGTTTTCAGTTGGCCTTAAGGGTAGAAGAAAAGATCAAGAGGAGAAGTGAAAAAAATTAGAAACATATAGGTGGTAAGAATTTTAGAGGTAGAGGAACCTTTGGTAGAGGGAAACATACATCAAGAAATGAAGAGCAGAAAAGCCAAGTAGGTAGTGGGGAGTCACAAAGAGGAACATTTAGAGGATCCTTTAGAGGAAGGAGCAATTTTAGGGGCGAGTTTGGAAACTCGAGAAGAGGAAATATAGTCTTTACTGGTAGGTGTTATCACTGCAATCAAGTTGGGGATACCATGAGTAAGTACCCAGGGAAAGCCTCAAGTTCATCAAGCTCATACATGGGTGAAACAAGGACTCAAATAGTATAAGAGGAGGACACTCAAAGTGAGACCTCTCCAATTAGTAAGGCAAGGCTAGTGATAGATGGAGAAAACTTAATGATGAGAAGAGCAATGCTCAAGATACCCAAAGTTCAAGAGCCACCACAGAGGAAAATTTTATTTAGGACCACTTGTAAATCACATGGGAAAATTTGTAAGGTAATTGTGGATTAATGTTCCACAAAGAATATTGTCTTAGTTGAAATGATGGATAAGCTCAAACTAAAAAAGATTACCTCACCTCACTCCTTACAAGGTATAATGGCTCAACTGGGGTCAACATGTCTTACTTGATGAACAAGCATGGGTGGACTTTGAAATTGGGGAGTATAAGGACAAACTGCCCTGTGACATATTTTTTATGGATGCTTGTCATCTACTTTTGGGTCGTCCATGGCAATATGATGTGAGAGCTAGTCATGATGGAGAAAAGAACAACTATCTCATCACCAAAAATGGCAAGAAGTATCAGATGGATCCATTGCCTAATCCAAAGGAAGAAAAGAAAGTAGGATCAAGTGTGATGTTGATGAGAGGAAAAGAGTTCCTTAAGGTGTAAAAACAAGAAGGTCATCAGGGCCTTGCTATAGTGTTGAAGCCTAAAGATGAAGCTAAGGCAGATCCAATGAGTGAAGTGCCTCAAGAAGTGCAAGGGCTACTAAAGAAATATGCAGAAGTTATAGGAGATGATATGTCTGATTCCTTGCCTCTAATGAGATATGTAAACCATCGAATAGACTTAATACCAAGGGCAAATCTGCCTAAAAAAGATGCCTATAAAATGACACCTAGTCAAAATGAAGAGATCGCCAAACAAGTGCAAGAACTCTTAGACAAAGGGTCTATCAAAAAGAATTTGAGTCGGGTAAGTGCACCAAGATGGTGAACAAAAAGGGGGGTATAAGTGGCCACTTTTTTTTTTTTTTTTTCTAAAAAACAGGTAAACCTAAACTTCAAAGAGCTATTTGAAGGTCATGCACTCAAAACTAGGAGTTGAAAAAAGAATAAGAATTGTAGTACTCCGAATATAGTTTCTAAACAACTAATTTTTTTAAAAATTGGATAAGAGTAAGAGGGTCAAACCTTTCACTCACAAAAAATGGTTCCTCATTTTTTCAGAAAAATATAACATAGCTGTTTTTGTGCACTACACAAAATATATAGTTAGATTTTATATTTTGCAAAACCCTTTGGTAGGATGATAGGTAAGAGTGAGATCTAGAATTTGTGTATTTTTTTGTAATTTTTCATTGAGTATTTTATTTTTTATGATTTTTGGAAGTGACCGCATCCTGAAAATTTGGTACTTGTTCGTGCGTTGGGCATAACTTGCATCAAAATAATCAAAAATGCAATTTTTTTTTAAAGTGTATAGAATCTAGTGTAGAAAAATGATATATTATTTATTTTGAATTTGGTCAAGTATATCAAAAGTTATTAAAAAAATGGTAGACATATATCTGTGAGGACTGTCAAGGCACTGATAAAGAAAATTAAAGTTTACTATGCTAATGTTGTCCAAAAATTAAAAAAATTATAGGGTCAGAAAACTAAGAAGATGTTTGAGATTATGGTGGTAATTTTAGAGATACCCACTTCATCATTTGTAAACCTAATGATGATGAAGTCAATAAATCATGGTGGAGGATGAAAAAATGTGTAAAGGAACAAAAAAGGGGGGAAAATGGGCTTGCAAGCCTTAGGGTCATTTTCCAACCCTCTTACCAAGCCAAAACCCACATCGGTTTTGAAGAACCAAAAGTACTATTCGCAGTTCTTCATAACCCGTACGAGTTATGAAGAACTAAAAACATTTTTTTTGGTTTCACAAAGCCCGTACAGGTTATGAAGACATAATAATGTATGCTTGTAAACTTAGCATTTACTACACATGTTTTAGACATACCTAGATAATATGTGTTTATGTATGTATATATGCATATCTATAGTTATATATACATATATTTATATAGATATATGTATATATGTTTGTATACATGCATGTACCTCTTCTTTTCCTCTCTCTCTCTCCCTCTCTCTCTCTCTCTCTCTCTCTCTTGTCTTACTTCCCCCATCATTGTCTTTGTCTATTCTAAGCCCTAATTATCTTCCTTGAGTTCTATCTCATCTCTCTCCCCCTCACACTTCTCTATTTTTTTATTCTCTCACCCTTTTCTCCTTCTTGTTCTCTCTCTCTCTCTCTCTCTCTCTCTCTCTCTCTCTCTCTCTCTCTCTCTCTCTCTCTCTCTCTCTCACACACACACACACACACACACACACACACACACACACACACAAACACACACACACATTATCCTATCCTATTCTCACTCTCTCCCCCTTCTCTCTCTTTCTCTCCCACTCCCTCTCCCTCTTCCCCCTCTCCCTCCCCCTTTCATTATCTTAAATCTCTCTTTCTCTCCCTCTCTCTCTCCTATACTCTCTCTCTCCCTCCCCCTCTCTTTATCCTATTCTCCCCATCTCCGCCCTCCCTCTTTCTTCCTCTCTCCCTCTCCCCCTCTCCTTTTACCAATCTCCCTCTCTCTTCCTCTCTCCCTCTCCCCCTCTCCTTTTACCAATCTCCCTCTCTCTCCCTCTCCCTTCCTCTCTCCCTCTCCCCCTCTCCTTTTCCCAATCTCCCTCTCTCTCCCTCTCCCCCTCTCCTTTCCCCAATCTCCCTCTCTCCCTCCCCCTCTCCTTCTCTCCCTCTCTCCCTCTCCTTTTCCCAATCTCCCTCTCTCTCCCTCTCTCTCTCCACCTCTCCTTTTCCCAATCTCCCTCTCTCTCCCCTCCCTCTCTCCCTCTCCCTCCCTCTCTCCCTCTCCCTCTCCCCGTCTCCTTTTCCCAATCTCCCTCTCTCTCCCTCTCCCCCTCTCCTTTCCCCAATCTCCCTCTCTCCCTCCCCCTCTCCTTCTCTCCCGCTCTCCCTCTCCTTTTCCCAATCTCCCTCTCTCTCCCTCTCTCTCTCTCTCTCTCCCACCCCCTCTCCTTCTCTCCCTCTCCCACTCTCCTTTCCCAAATCTCTCTTTTTCCCAATGCCCCCCTCTCTCCCTCTCCCTCCCCCTCTCCTTTTCCCAATCTCTCTCTCTCCCTCTCTCTCTCTCCCTCCCCCTCTCCTTCTCTCCCTCTCTCCCTCTCCCCCTCTCCTTTCCCCAATCTCCCTCTCTCCATCTCTCCCTCTCCCCCTCTCCTTTCTCCAATCTCCCTCTCTCTCTCCCCCTCTCCTTTACCCAATCTCACTCTCTCCCTCTCCCTCTCTCCCTCTCCCCCTTTCCTTTTCCCAATCTCTCCTTTTCCCAATCTCCCTCTCTCTCCCTCTCCCCCTCTCCTTTCCCCAATCCCCCTCTCTCCCTCCCCCTCTCCTTCTCTCCCTCTCTCTCCCTCTCCCCCTCTCCTTTCCCCAATCTCCCTCTCTCCCTTCCCCTCTCCTTCTCTCCCTCTCCCCCTCTCCTTTTCCCAATCTCGCTCTCTCCCTCTCCCTCTCCCCCTCTCCTTTCCCCAATCTCCCTCTCTCCCTCCCCCTCTCCTTTTCTCCCTCTCCCCCTCTCCCCCTCTCCTTTCCCTAATTTCTCCTTTTCCCAATCTCCCTCTCTCCCTCTCCCTCCCCCTCTCCTTTTCCCAATCTCTCTCTCTCCCTCTCCCTTTCTCCCTCTCTCCCTCCCCCTCTCCTTCTCTCCCTCTCTCCCTCTCCCCCTCTCCTTTTCCCAATATCCCTCTCTCTCCCTCTCCTCCTCTCCTTTTCCCAATCTCCCTCTCTCTCCCTCTCCCCCTCTCCTTTCCCCAATCTCCCTTTTCCCAATTTCCCTCTCTCTCCCTCTCCCCAATCTCCCTCTCTCCCTCCCCCTTTCCTTCTCTCCTTCTCTCCCTCTCTCTCTCTCCTTTTCCCAATCTCCCTCTCTCTCCCTCTCCCTCTCCCTTCCTCTCTCCCTATACCCCTCTCATTTTCCCTCCCTCTCCCTCCCTCTCTTCATCTCCCCCTCTCCTTTCCCCAATCTCCCTCTCTCTCCCTCTCCCTCTCCCCCTCTCATTTTCCCAATCTCGCTTTCTCTCCCTCTCCCCCTCTCCTTTCCCCAATCTCCCTCTCCCTCCCTCTCCCTCTCCCCCTCTCCTTTCCCCAATCTCTCTCTCTCACTCTCCCCCTCTCCTTTCCCCAATCTCCCTCTCTCTCTCTCCCTCTCCCTCTCCTTTTCCCAATCTCACTCTCTCCCTCTCCTTTCCCCAATCTCCCTCTCTCCCTCCCCCTCTCCTTCTCTCCCTCTCTCCCTCTTCCTCTCTCCCCCTCTCCCTCTCTCCCTCCCCCCCCTCCTTTTCCAAATCTCGCTCTCCCCCTCTCCTTTCCCCAATCTCCCTCTCTCCCTCCCCCTCTCCTTCTCTCCCTCTCTCCCTCTCCCCCTCTCCTTTTCCCTCCCTCTCCCTCCCTCCCTCTCTCTCCCTCTCCCTCCCTCTCTCTCCCTCTCCCTATCTCCCTCTCCCTCCCTCTCTCCCTCTCCCCCTCTCCTTTTACTAGTTCTACATAGCCCGTATGGGTAGAACTAAGGCCAAAACTTCTAGTTCTACATAACCCGTATGGGTTATGAGAAATTGTGAACGTCGACATATAAGGTTTCCATAACCCATACGGGTTATGGGAAAATATTTATATATTTTACTCCCAACGGCCTAAAAAATAGCATTGCAAGTTGTTTGAAGGTCTCATTGCTTTTGCACATGATTTTCTGGGACAGTAACAGTCAGTTTTTCATATTCTTTTGTCACTTTTTCTTTGGAATGATTGATTTTTAAGTTATTTTATAATTGTTACTTTAGATAATAACAAGATCATGATCATTTGTTGTTTTTTTTCTTTGATTATGATTTATTTGTCTTGTATTTTGGTTTTTTTTGAAGTTATTTTATTATTGTTACTTTAGATTATAACAAAATGATGATCATTTATTGTTTGTTTTCTATTTGATTGTGGATTGTCATCATGATGTTATGTGTAGGACAATGGGAAAGAATAAGAGAGGAACAAATGAACAAGGAGAGGCAGCAAAGGAAAGACAAAGGGAGCATATGAAGAGATTATGTGAAGGTACGTCATCTAATGCACCTAATGAAAGTGATGAACATTCAACAATTGAAATTGATATGATTAATGCACCAAATCAAAATGATCAACATACACCAATTCAAATACATATGATGAATGCACCTAATGAATGTAATGAACATAGACCATTTGAAAATGATTCGGTGAATGCACATGTTAATGAAATTGAAGAAGATTTACCATTTGAATTTGATGTGATCAATGAACATAATGCACCTAATGAAAATGAAGAGCATGCACCAATCTTAACACCTCTTAGAATAATTCGTAGAAAACCAAAGTTCCTAATAGATATTGATGAAAATATTGTGAAGCCAATGCATGATAAAATTTCTGAAAGAACTTGTAGAAGAATGGTTAGAAGAATGTGGAATAACTATTTTGAAAAATTAAATCAAAGTGGAAGATGCCAATTAGTTGTTGAAATGATTAAAAATCTGAAATTTAGAGAGATGATGAAAATTTTGGGGTTAAGAACATCCAAAAATAATAGTGAAAGAACCATTGTGAGAAAAATTTTTGATGCATACCAAGCCATTGGTTCAAAATCACACACTAAAGATGCTAATGTTACTCGTCGTGTCCTCACATCAACCATAATGGGAAAGGAAATGAAAAAATCTTGTTTAATAAGCAAAACAAGAAAGTCATTAAGGATAAGTAGAACCACATTACACTATGCCTTAGAGAGGCGAGAGAAAATTGAGGATCCTAACAATAATTCTCTTTAGGCATTCTCTGGTAGGCTCTCACGTAAGGACAAGGTTGTTGTTGATGCACTAAGAACTTTAATTGACAGATTTTGGCATGACAACACAAGGGTTTCACCCAACCAAAGAGATGTTATTAGAAGGCGAATTGGAATTAGTAATCATGAGCCACATCCAAAACACTATTTAGATACAACTCAAACACAATTTTATGAAAGGTTTCTTCAAAGCTTTCCTCAGATTAAAATTAGTCAAAGATTTTTTGAGATGACAAAACCATTTTATGTTAAGATTAATCATGCATGTACTACATGTTGTTGTAGGGTCCATGTTGAATTTTCCATGCATTATGATATTTATTGCTATATCTATTGTACTTTGCACACTAACGATGTTTTGTAGGAATGTGGTCTACAAGCACGTCCTAAGTCACTGAGAGAATTTATTTCAAGTGTACTATGTAGATGAGATGATGGGTGCATTTATTATAAGATGATGTGTTTGAGAGGTTTTTGTCCTACATGTGGTGGTTTGCAACAGTTGCATAGATGCCTACATCTAGATAGCACACATGAAATTGGTAAGGAACTAGTTTCTATTGGAAAATATAAGTCAGTAACATATGGTGTTAAAGATGGAAAAGAATTAAAGAGGTGTGAGTTAGTGAAAAGGGATATATGCATAGCTCATTTTATGAAGATGTTTCAAGAGAAACTAGTATATGAGTACATAGGTCACACACATAGAGCTAGATGGTTAGATAAGCAATTCAATTTGTGTAAGGACACTTTCCCCCTTGGCACTATTGTCTTTGTCGTTGATTTTGATAAGAATTATACACCAAAGCCACAAAATGAAGTACAATCTATGTATTACCACTCTACACAAGTTACATTTTTTGTACACATAGCATTCATGCATGCACATGATAGCACCAAGGAGGACAGAAAGGTTATAAGAGAATATCATTTCTATATCAGCGATGATCATACACATTCTTCAGAGTTTGTGCAAGGATGCTTTAAAGTCTTCTATGATAGTTTAAGGGAAAGAGATATAAGATACAACCAACACTGAATATGGTCGGACAATTGCAGCGCACAATTCAAGAATGCAAGGATGTTCTACTGGTTGACTAGGATGCATGTGACAAGTGGTGTGCAACATTTTTGGAATTTCATTGAGGTAGGGCATGGAAAGGGAGAGCATGATGGTGCAGGAGCATGTGTGAAAAGAGCTCTTACCAGAGAGGAATTGAAGTATGAAGGTGGTGCAATGTTAATAGATGCAAAAACAATTGTGCAATGGTGTAGCTCTACGATGGAACCAGGTAATGGAGATAAGTCTATGGTTTCTAGATATTTTTGGTTAATAAGTGAATCTAACATTGAAAACTATCTAGATTGTTGTACACTTACTGGATCAAGTGATATGCAATCATTTAGAAGTTCAAATGCAACATCACTAGTTATTTATACTAGACATATTGCATGCTTTTTCTCTTCATGTATGCATTTTTTTGGGATGAATGTGAATCAAAAGAGTGGGTTGACCAATGGTCTTGTAGACCTTTGCAAACCCTAGATACATATCAACTTCCTAGAGAACTAAATATAAACTGGATTGAAGCATCAGTGGATTTTGACCATGTATTAGACATAGTTGAACTAGGTAAAGGGTTGTAATTTGCTACAATTTTAAGCTTAATTTATTAGTATTAACTTATGCTGATTTTGGTATTAACTTATATCCTTCTATTAAATGCAGGTCATGTATATGCCGTTATTGTGGATGAGAACAACGAACAAGGAACAAATTACTTTTTGTGTCATTGTATTGAGGGCAAAAAGAAATTGACTTCTACAGTGGTTGATGGAGAGGGTATTGAGTACCCAATAGGATCTATTGTTGTGACAGGGACATGGCTTAGAAGGTACCATGTTGTTGTGTCGAGTTGTATTGAGACCTCTTAAACTCATTTATTTAGCAGTCGTTGTATTGATTTTGTCATTATTCTTCTATAAAATGCAAGCACCCTATCAAAAATTCTAATGCCTCGTTGTTTGAGGACTTTGAGACACATAGACATATTCTTCATTACTCAAAACTTCTTATTGCAACAAATATTCATTTGATTAAATATTGTGGTAGACCTCTTAACAAGGATTTGTGGAAAGTTCATGAATCAGACCACGAGGCAATACTTGAGACACTAAGGGTTAGAGCTGATCCAGAAGGTTCACTTGATTGATTTTGGGCCATCTAGAAGAATAATTCTACAATATGGTAGAATAATTTTGACAATTTTGTATATATCTTTTGCGAAACATTGTAACTTCTATTTTTTGTATGTGCTCTACATGCATATGAGCTGTAATATGCATATGAGCTATAATGTGCATATGTAGATGTCAAATTTTGTATATAAAAACATCAATGAGTTGTAATGTGCATATCTAGATGCTAAATTTTGTATAAAACAACAACAATGAGTTGTACTGTGCATATCTAGATGCTAAGTTTTGTATAAAAAAACAACAATGAGTTGTAATTTGCATATTTAGATGAAAATTTTTGTAAATATAAACAGTAATGAGCTTGATATTTTATATAAGATGCCAAATTTCATATATGAAAGTGTCCATGGGGCTGATCTGCAAATTTTGAATATGAATATGCAATTTTTTTTTCCAAGTGTTTTGGGAAAGTTTTGAGTTATTATTGAATTACCCAATTTGAAGGGCTAGTAGGAATAGTTTGAATCCGAGATAGGATTTTGGTAGGCAGCAATAACATGACCCCATAGGTTCAAATGAGTCATCCATAAGTGCCACGGTCTCCAAGTTACGCTACGTCAAAGCTTGACCATTTTTTCCTCTTTGAGCGCTCAAGGGAAAATGTCGCTACGAGGTGGCTCATAACAATCGGATGTCTTGGGGAGTGAGACAAGGGCACACCTAGTGTAAACCTAGCCACCTGGACGTGCTCGCACTGACGGTTCATTCCCACAACAAGCAGAACGAAAGATGCACTATTTTGCCACCTCTCAGTGACAATTTTTGATGTGACAGAAAATATCTCACCACAAGAAAATGAAATCGAGTTGCCCAAAACTAAGATAAGATTTTGTAGGTAGTGATAATACGACCCCATAGGTTCAAACAGATCGTCCATAAGTACCACAGTCTCTGGGTTAGGCTACGTCAAAGTTTGACTATTTTTTTCGCTTTGAGTGCTCAAGGGAAAACATTGCTATGAGGTGGCTCGTAACAATTGGATGCCTTGAGGAGTGAGACAAGGGCACACCTAGTATAAACCCAGCCACCCAGATGTGCTCGCATTGATGGTTTGTTCCCACGACAAGCAAAATGAAAGATGCACTATTTTGCCACCTCTCATTGACGGTTTTTGATGCGACAAATAAAATCACACCACAAGAAAATGAAATCGAGTTTCCTGAAACTGAGATAGGATTTTGTAGGCAGTGATAACACAACCCCAGAGGTTCAAACAGATCATCCATAAGTGCCACAATCTCTGAGTTAGGCTACGTCAAAGTTTGACCATTTTTTCTACTTTGAGCGCTCAAGGGAAAACGTCGCTACGATGTGGCTCGTAACGATTGGACGAATTGGAGAGCAAGACAAGGGCACACCTAGTGTAAACCTGGCCATCCAAATGTTCTCACACTGACAGTTCATTCCCACAACAAACAGAATGAAAGATGCACTATTTTGCCACCTCTCACTGATGGTTTTTGATGTGACAGAAAAAATCTCACCACAAGAAAACAAAATTGGGTTGCCCAAAACTGAGATAGGATTTTGTAGGCAGTGATAACATGACCCCATAAGTTCAAATAGATCATCCATAAGTGCCACAGTCTCCGAGTTAGGCTACATCAAAGTTTGATCTTTTTTCCGCTTTAAGCGCTCAAGGGAAAACGTCGCTACAAGGTGGCTCATAATGATCGGATGCCTTAGGGAGTGAGAAAAGAGCATATATAGCATAAACCCAGCCACCCAGATGCGCTTGTGCTAATGGTTCGTTCTCATGACAAGCAGAATGAAAGATGCACTATTTTGCCACCTCTCACTGACAATTTTTGACGGTTTTTGATGCAATAGAAAAAATCTCACCATAAGAAAATGGAATCGAGTTTCCCAAATCTGAGATAGGATTTTGTAGGCAGTGATAATAGGACCCCATAGGTTCAAACAGATCATCCATAAGTGCCACGATCTCTGAGTTAGGCTATGTCAAAGTTTGACCATTTTTTCCGCTTTGAGCGGTCAAGGGAAAACGTCGCTATGAGGTGGCTCGTAATGATCAGATGCCTTGGAGAGTGAGGCAAGGGCACACCTAGCATAAACTCAGCCACATGGATTGCTCACACTGATGGTTCATTCCCATGACAAGTAGAACAAAAGATGCACTATTTTGCCACCTCTCACTGATGGTTTTTGATGCGACAGAAAAAATATCACCACAACAAAATGAAATCGAGTTGCTAGAATCTGAGATAGAGTTTTCTAGGCAGTGATAACACAACCCCATAGGTTCAAATGGATTATCAATAAGCATCACGGTCTCTAAGTTAGGCAACGTCAAAGTTTGACTATTTTTTCCGCTTTGAGCGCTCTAGGGAAAATGTTGCTACGAGGTGGGTCGTAACGATCAAACGCCTTGGGGAGCGAGACAAGGGAACACCTAGCATAAATCTAGCCACCCATATGTGTTTGCACTAATGCTTCATTTCCATGACAAGCAAAATGAAAGATGCATTATTTTGCCACCTCTCACTTACAACTTTTGACGGGTTTTGATGCAACAGAAAAAATCTCACCACAAGAAAATGAAATCGAGTTGCTTGAAACTGAGATAGGATTTTTTAGGGAGAAAAAACATGACCCAATAGGTTCAAACTGATCATCCATAAGTGCCACGGTCTCTGAGTTAGGTTATGTCAAAGTTTGACCATTTTTTCTGCTTTGAGCGCTCAAAGGAAAACGTCGCTACTAGGTTGCTCATAATGATCAGATGCCTTGGGGAGTGAGACAAGGGCACACCTAGCATAAACATAGACACCCAGACACACTCGTGGTAAAGGTTCATTCCCACAACAAGCAGAATGAAAGATGCACTATTTTGCCACCTCTCACTGATAGTTTTTGACGATTTTTGATGCAACAGAAAAAATATAACCATAAGAAAATGGAATCAAGTTGCTTGAATCTGAGATAGAATTTTGTAGGAAGCGATAACATGACCCCATAGGTTCAAACGGATCATCCATAAGTGCCATGGTCTCTGAGTTACGCTACGTCAAAGTTTGACCATTTTTTCCGCTTTGAGCGCTCAAGGGAAAATGTCACTACGAGGTGGCTCGTAACGATCAGATGTCTTGGGGAGTGAGATAAAGGCACACCTAGTGTAAACCCATCTACCTAGATTCACTCACATTGATGGTTCATTCCCATGACAAGAAGAATGAAAGATGCATTATTTTACCACCTCTCACTGACAGTTTTTGATGTTTTTTGATGCAACAAAAAAAATCTCACCATAAGAAAACAAAATTGAGTTGCCCGATTCTGAGATAGGATTTTTTAGGTAGCGATAAAACAACCCCATAAGTTCAAATGAATCATCGATAAGTGCCATGGTCTCCAAGTTATGCTATGTCAAAGTTTGATCATTTTTTCTGCTTTGAGCGCTCAAGGGAAAATGTCACTACGAGGTGGCTCGTAACGATCAGATGCCTTGGGGAGTGAGACAAGGGAACGCCTAGCATAAAATTGGCCACCTAGATGCACTTGCACTGATGGTTCATTCCTATGACAAGCGGAATGAAAGATGCACTATTTTGCCACCTCTCACTGACAGCTTTTGACGATTTTTGATGCGACAAAAAAAATCTCACCACAAGAAAACGGAATCGAGTTGCCCAAAACTGAGATAGGATTTTTTAGGCAGTGACAAAATGACCCCATAGGATCAAACAAATTGTCCATAAGTGCTTCAACTCTTCTTTTATATGTGATGAAATGATCAACTTCACTGCATAAGCATGAAATGATGAACTTAAGCATGAAATGTCTTAATTGGTTCTTGAAATGATGAACTTCACTCCATAAGAATGAGTTTATGAAATAATAACTTCACTCCAATGTCTTCATGCATGAAGGACTCAAAGAAAATTTACTCAATCAAAATATAGAATATCAACATTACCGGTATCAATACTTGGGTATACACAATATGAGCAATAGATAGTTCAAAAGTATATGCCATATGAGTTACAAGTAATGAACAAATTGGATCACATTTCAAGACATATAAACAACTAACAAATTTGATCACATTTCAATAGAAAATAACTAAGTTTCAGGAATATCATGTTTCATATATATTAATGAACAAATTGGATCGAATATCAAGTTTCATATATATCAAAATAAACAATAATCATGTAAATATATCAAAAAATGGCATGGATGCCAAATCAATAATAGTTACAAAAATGTGGCATGTGCCATGTCTGTCAAAGTCGATATATACATATACAAATGTCGAATATATAAAAAATTGGCCCTTCAATGACCACAACTATAACTATATATCTCTGTCTATATCTATGACTGTGGCGGATCATCAAAATTGAGCCTCTTCGAAGCAGTACGTGGCTCTGCAGGTGGCTGTATAAGGACAATTCAAATGTCTAATTAGATATATTTTCTCAATATAACATCAAAATAACTAAATACTGAACTCTAAATTGTTTGAAGTTGAAATGTTGATTACCTCATCTCTGTCTTCTGCAATTCGGTGAGGCTAAGGATCTGTGGGGTGTCTTGCAGGAGGTTGTAACTGGTAAAACACCATTAATACATGTTAATGACATATATGTCAAATAACACATAATAACTAAAAATGAATAGACTAAAAAACTAAAGCATACTGGAGCCTCAGATGGATGTGCTATGGTCGTAGAAGGCAAAGTCACAAATGAATCAGTTACGACCATTTCCTATATCCATGGTAAGTGATCCAAAAGGAGTTAACTAGATGGTTTCAACTCTGTTGTGCACTTAGTGAAAAGGAGTTGATCTAAGACAGACATACCTTTTGCCTTGTTCATATTGGATCCCATAATATATGTGTAGGACTTCTATTGAAATGGAATGGTAGAATAACAGTAGGAAGTTTGCAAGGGGCCTGTAATAGTTTAAAGACAATCATACAAGTTAATAACCCAAAGTTGTTGACAAACTAGATAAAACTAATATTTTAAACATATGTAGAAAAAATGCACACCGAAGCCTTGTATAGTTCTGCTGTAACCTTAGGAGGCCTAGTTGAATCTGATGCAGCTATCACCATTTCCTATATGAAAAATGATAACATATGATATCGACATAAAAGGATTTAGTTATTTTGAACAAGCAAGAATGCAATCCAAAGTGAATATGAAGATATCACCTCTTCCCTCTGTTGAACCTCATCGACATCAGGTGCATTCATTAATTCCGTAAACCCCATATGTTTCTGTATATAGAACAAATAAATTAAGTGCATTTATCAATATCTACAAATACATGTTTAATCACAATACATTTCAACAATTGAATTTAAATTGTAGTGAATTACCTTCTATCATTTGGGTATTCGAGAGGATATCTTTTTCTACCTCAGAGTGCTAGAGGATGGCTTTGTCACACGAGATGTCCTTGAGGTAGGTGGGGTAAACTAATGGAAAAAAATTAACATAAGGGAAAAGAGCATGCATTTAATATATCACTTAAGTAAAAAAAATATAAATCTAAATGGTACCGCATAGCTATCTTGGCCAAAGTCAATGGCTAAAAGCGTGATAGCATCAAGTTGGGACATCTCAACCACTGATAAGCCCTACAAAATATCAAGTAATGATACATATAATTAACAAAATATATTTTGAATCCAATTTATTATTATATTTTTAATAAATTTAAAAATCTTTACCTCTGGTGGCGAAACTACTCATGATCGTGGAGTCGACTGAACAATATGAGGTGTACTCCCACCACCTGTTGCACCCTGCAATGCATTTTATTTATATGTCACTTTAAATTGTTCTAAAAATAAAAATTCATTTCTTTTTATAAGATTTATTCACTTAATTGATAACATGTCATAAACAAAATTAAACGCACTTGCGTTTGATAGAGAGGGTACAACATATTGAGCAGTTCGTCAGTGAGGGCCACATCCTCTCCAGTGGAAGCATGGCATCTACTCCTGCAACATGTACACGAATGAGATGTCCCACCATCCTCGTCTGTGTCAATGTCTACACCAGAACATACACCCTAGCAGGTAGGGCACATATGCTGAATGGGTTGGCTCATGCCAAATGATGCATGAGGTGCTGTTGATGAAGGAGGTGCCGCTGAGGAAGGAGGTATTGCTGATGAAGGAGGTATCACTGATGAAGGAGGTGCTATAGGTGCTGGTACATCCTCTGCTTCGATCAGTTATGTCCCATCTTGAACAATGACATCAGTCAATGATGCAGCTGCCTGAAGAGTCTGTAATTCTATAGACTCCTTCAAGGATATAGGGACAGTGAAATAAACCATGGGTTTAGGAGTTGTACGCCTCCTATGTTGTGGATCTACCACCCTATGGGCCCCAGGTCTATCCTGTGCAGAGCCTCTCCCTCTACCCTGAAATTTTTGGATGTCAAAGTAATTCGGCTTCTCACCGAGGATAAACTCACAATACAACTTTCTCAAAAAATATAGAGGCACCTCCCAATTATTACAAGGTGGTTGGTCAAAGACCATATACCACCTATCCCAAAAAGCATCTTTCAACCTAGCATGAACACACCAATGTATAGGAAACCGAGTCGTATTTAGTTCTAGGTTGTTACTGGTAATAGGATCGATGAAAAGAACACATATGCCAGCTTTAACTATGCCCTTTTTCTTCACTTGATCATATGACAACCCATCCGCATAAAATGTTTGATATCTATCCCTCCATGAACCTAATTCTTAACCTCCCTAGATACCTCATTTGCACTATTAGCCATTGTTTCTAGTGTTCTGGCAAGGGTTGAGTGGTGCTCAAGCTTAGAGGTCCTCAACCTATTCACCAATATATAAATTTGGGCACTATTTTGTGTAAGGCAATTGATGAGATCCTTTTGTGTGGCATCTACATGATCTAATGGAGGACATGGAGGGTTTTGGGGTGGTGGTGGTTTTTGAGGAGTAGCATTTTTAGGATTTTGAGGGTTTTCTTGTTGCTCTTGTGCAATGTTAACAGGGTTTTCTTGTGTTTCTTGTGCAGGAGGAGGTCTTCGTTGTCTATTTCATTTTTGGGGATTGCTTGAAGAATCTGACATCAAATTAATAAAAAAAAAACTTAAATTGATTAAAAAACCCTAATTTAATTAAAATGCAAAGAAAAATAATCAAACAAATCAAATCTTACCTGTTTGACAGGGTGCCATTGTTGAAAATTGCTTTCGATGATGGGAAAATAAAAAATTGTTGCAAACCCGTGTGGGTTCGATGCTTTTTTTGGCTTCTCCTTGCTGCTGTTCCATGGGGTTTGGTGTTGAAAATGGCCAAAACCCATGGCCTAAACAAAAGAAATATGTTTCTCAAAACTTGTATGGGTTTTGAGAAACTTTAAATTTTTCTATTTAAAAAAAATGTTCCTCAAAACCCATATGGGTTTTGAGGAACTTTTGGTTTTTTAATTGTTTTTTCTCTAGGCTTGGTATTACCAAGCCTAGCACATTTTTGAAATTTTAGAACCCGTACGAGTTATGAAATTTTTTATTTTTTTTTGGCATGTGGCCACTTTTCTGTTCACCATCTTGGTGCACTTACCCAGTCCATGTGTTGTTCCTACAGTATTAGTGCCTAAAAAAGGAGGAAAATGGAGAATGTGCACTGACTCAAGAGAAATCAATAAGATCACTATAAGGTACCAGTTTCACATACCAAGAATTGAGGACCTATTGGACAATCTAGGAGGAGCAGTTGGTTATCATCATATAAGAATTAGACTTGGTGATGAATGGAAGACAAACTTTAGAACCAATGTAGACCTATATGAGTAGTTGGTGATGTCATTTGGCCTCACCAATGCACCTAGTACCTTTCAAAGGCTCATGAATGAAGTCTTAGTTGAGTTTACTGGTAGATTTGTTATTGTGTATCTTGATGACATTTTGATCTTCAGCAGGTCCAAGGAGGAACATCTCAAGCATGTGGAGATGGTCTTGAAGAAGTTGAAGGAGGCTCGACTCAAAATCAACCTTGAAAAATGTGAGTTCTTAAAACCAAAGATAGTTTACCTTGGTTTTGTTATTTCTCAATGATGTTTAAATATGGATCCAAGTAAGGTAGAAGCAATACTTAATTGGCCTACACCTAGGGGCATTAGTGGTGTTAGAAGTTTTCATGCAATGACATCTTTTTATAGGAAGTTTGTGAGAAACTTTAGCCATGTTTGTGCTCCTATACTCAGAACAATTAAAGGAGGGATTAAATGTCACTTTAAGTGGATAGAGGAAGCCAATAAGGGGTCTAAAATGTTGAAAGATAGCAGAGCTGCCAGCCCTTAGATTATCTGATTTCAATCAATTGTTTGTAGTAGAATGTGATGCTAGTCAAAGGGTAATAGTGGTAGTTTTAAGACAAGAGGGTCATCCTATAGCCTTCTTCTCAAAGAAGTTAAATGAAGCTAAGCAGAGATACTCTACATATGACTTGGAGTTGTATGCAACAGTGCAAGCATTGAAGAAGTGGCACCATTACTTTCTTCCCAAAGAGTTTGTAGTCTTCACTGATAACCATGCCCTTAGTTTCCTCAATGGGCAAGAGAAGTTGAACTAGAGACACCTAAAGTGGGTTGAATACCTACAATCCTATACCTTCACTATTAAGCACAAAAAGGGCACAACAAACAAGGTAGCTAATACATTAAGTAGGAGAGTCATGACTATGGAGGAGATATAATTGCAAAGTGTAGGATTGAATGAGTTAAAAGACCTCTACAAGGATGATAAAGATTTTGCAGAGATATATATTGTTTGTTCTAATTTTCCTAACACACCACACATCTCTTACTCAAAATATATGATACAAGAGGGTTTGTTGTTTAAAGAACATCTTCTTTGCATACCCCAATGTTCTATGAGACAAAACATTATCCAAGAAAAGCATCAAGGAGGTCTAGGAGGTCATTTTGGCATATATAAGACATTGGAGTAGGTTGGTAGGTTTTACTATTGACCCAAGTTGCAATCAGAAGTGAGAAGGTTTGTAGAGAAATATATAATTTTCCAAAGAGAAAAAGGATCATCAGGTAATGCAGGTCTATATCAACCCTTGGTCATACCTTAGAGGCCTTAGGAATGTTTTAGCATGGATTTTGTGTTAGGCTTTCCAAGAACTCCAAGGGGATTTGATAGTGTGTATGTGGTGGTAGATAGATTTAGTAAAATGGCACATTTTATACCTTGAAATAGAACCAATGATGCCACCTACATTGCAGGTCTCTTCTTCAATGAGATGGTCAGAATTAATGGTCTTCCAATCAACATTGTTAGTGATAGAGATGTGAAGTTTTTAAGCCACTTTTGGAGGACATTTTGGAGAAAGTTGGGCATTAAAGTATCATTTTCATCTGCCCATCATCCTCAATCAAATGGTCAGACAGAGGTAGTCAACAAATCATTGGGTAATTTGCTAAGATGTCTTACAAAACAACATGGGTAGACTTGGGATTTGGTACTCAGTCAAGTAGAATATGCATACAATGACTCAATGAACCATAGCATAGGTAAAAGTCCCTTTGAAATAGTGTATGGATTTCATCCTAGGGGCATATTAGAGCTCATAGATCTCAGTTCAATGGCACCTAAGAGTGCACAAGGGGAGAATTTTGCAGAAGTTATCAAAGAATTATATGATAAGGTAAGGAAGTCCTTACAACAAAAATCTGAGTAGTACAAGGTGCATACTGATAAAACAAGAAGGAATGTGCAATTAAAATTTGGAGACTTAATACTAGCATACCTAAGGAAGGAGAGACTTCCAAAAGGGCAACCTACCAAGCTAATGATGAAGAGGATTGGACCTCTCAAGGTGGTGCACAAATATGCACATAATACATATGAAGTTGAACTCCCTCCCACCTTGGGTATTTCTCCTATCTTTAATGTATGTGATCTCTATCCATACAAGGGAGAGTCAACAACAAATCAGTTGGACATATCATCACAAGGTAATGAAGATTGGGTGAGGGATTTGCCACCAAGCCAACCAGTCAAGTTGGAAAGTATCTTGGACACCAAGGTAGTAAAGAAGACCATGAAAGGAGTCTACAAGAATTATTGTGTCAAGTGGAAAGGGTTACTAGATTCAAATGCTATGTGGATTTCTGAAATAGATTTACTTCAGCATGGAGTGGAGATTGTAGACCTCTTAACTCAAGGGACTTGAGTTCTTTGTCCTAGGGGAGTATGGTGCAGGGGACCTAACACTCCAAGAATGGAATTTTGTTTTCTTCTAATTTTTGTGTGTTGTCTTTTATGATGTAATACTAGACCAACTATTTGGGACTCAGTAGAGCCATGGTTGAGTTGTCCAAACTTTGGGTTGTGTCATTTGTGTTCAGGATGTTGTCAGCCTAAGAAGTTGAAATGGTAAGGTAAATCACAGGAGTAGTAGTCTAGATCATGTTTATCATGTGATAGGGGTCTATTGTATCATTTTTAAGTCTTCTAGGGTTATTGAGGACCTTCATGAGCCTTAAAATTAACTTGAATGAAAAGTTGCCTCTCAGGTGTCAAAAGATGTAAAAGTTGCTAAGCAACATTTTGCAACATTTTGCAAAAGTTGCACTTTTTATGTTTGGCATTGCAAAGTTGGTTCAACCAACTAAACCATTAGAATATAATCTAAATATACTTCATTGTATGGTTTGGATAATTTGGAATGCAAGAACAAGTTTTGTGTCTACAAAGAAATCTTGTTTTGTTCACCATTTTGACAGTTTTCTTCATTTTTTGTTTCTTTGGTATGGTCCAGTACAAACTTGATAGGAGGATATCAATGCAAGACATGAGAGTTTATTGAATCTCCTTTCCAATAAGTTTTTTATCTAGTCTTATTATCTTTCATTGTAGAGATATCATCCATTCTCTGTGACTAGGTGTAAAACCCTTGCATAGTAGGGTTTAAGAATAAAATGGCTCTAACCTGAGCATCCATTGATGGAACCTATTGAAATCAAGTGGAATGATAGGTTAGGGTATGTACATAATTTTAGAATAGGTTTTTTTATTTTAGAGGCCTTTGTGGAGGAGATACAATGAAGCCCTAGGCTCACCACTGGGAGTTGGTGAGTTAGGACAACAGAAAATGTGCAAATTCTGAGCACATGTGGATTGGTGGAAGACAAAATGATACATGGTTGGATATGCCTCTAAGTTCCCTTGAGGAATCCTAAGTTTTTTTGAGCAAATGTTTTGACTGGTGAAGGTTTTGAAGCACAACTTTTCAACTCACCCGGGTAGACCAAAACCCTTGAAATTAGGACAAATTTGGTTCCCATATGTGTATGGAGAACCCAAATGCAAATTTGAGATATTGTTTGTAACCTTGAAAAGGGTATCCAAAACTATAATTTATTTGTGGCCTTGTTTGGCAAGTTTTCAAGCTAAGTCCTTAAAACTACCAAGGGAGGGCTAATTAAATTAGGCCTATTTGAGCCTGGTAGAGACAAAGAAAGGCTAGGAAACTATGACGATGGGTTTGAAGATTCCCAAACCCCTCAAAGACATCAAAGAAACAATGTAAATGCATTTTGAACACCAAGAACAAATTAGTGTATTGTGATCCTTTGCAGAGGTGCTTGGAGCCTTAGGAGTGGAGTTGGAGATTGAGGTGGAACCCTCAATAGGAAGTTAGTTGTCAAAGCTCAAGTGGCTATACCTTGGAGGCAAGCCAAAGTGGATCAAACCTTGGAGGTCTAGTAAGAAAAATCCCTGCCAAGTGCCATTAGATGGGCTTGAGGAGTGAGAGGGTTTAGTAAGACAACAAACCAGGAAGGTGAATAAAACAAGCTCCAAGACTCTCTACATCACCTATCTTATCTCTAACTGCTATATTATGAAGTTCCACCATTTGGTCCTCCATTTTCTGATAAAGGATTTCCACATGCATCTCTTTATCTTGAAAGATCCTCATATTAAATTACAACTGAAGGAGTAACCTTCCATAAAATTTCAAATGAGCCATTCTTACCCATTCCATTCCAAATTTTAAACTGTGTTAGCCAATGCTGGGGTTTGGGGCAATTTAACTCCAGCTTGTCCAAAAAATGATTTCAACATTTCCTTGAATAGGAGCAATCCAAAAAATATGATATATTTATTCCTCATTCATTTTGCAAAGGACAAATCTACTTCCTCCCTTTATTCCTTGTTGATTATATGGGTAAATGAGAGGGGGGTGGTGAATCAGTTGACAATAAAATTTTCCTTTTAACCTTAATACACCAATCCAAAGTAATTAACAAAATTATCAAAAAGTAAAAACACATGCAAGAAATAGATCAAACAGAAGAAACCTCATAATTTATGTTGAAAACCCAAAAAAGGAAAAACCATAGAGAATGGTAGTGGGCTTACTATCCTGAAAGGCTCACTGCCAAGGTGCTCATTATTGGTGGCCTCACTACCCTAAAAGGCTAATTATGGATGAAGGAAGAAAGATAAAGAGAATCCACCACAAAAATATAGTTTACACTGGCATAACTACTTCTGGGAACAATCTCTAACACTATACTTTGACAATAACTGGATTCTTTCAAACTTGCATGTCTTCAAGACAAAAAGCCATATCTCAACTCATAAAATCATATTCCTATAAATATCTAAAAATCATAATTCTCAATGTCAGCTGAGATAAAGATCTAAAATAGGTCTCCACTAAACATTCCAGTGGTCGGAAGGAATGAGAAGTGGACCATATCACACCATTCCACATTAAACATATCAACAAGATATATACATTACCAAAGTTGGGCCCAAAATACATCCACGTGTTATACAACCTCAATATCCAATCTAAGTCCTCGATCTTCGGACCAATCTGGACACAAAGATAATATTAACAAACATCAAGTTCGAGATACCAAACTCATTTGGTGAAACTAGAAAACCTCCAACTGCACAATATACCTTCATCAAACATTTTTTATCATCATACCACATTTGGACCTAATTTGGACCAAGGGATTTGACACCAATGATAACACATAGTATAATTATAACAATCTCCCCCTTTTTCATTGATGGAAACATCCATCAAGGAAAATGAAAGATCATCATTATGCACAACCATGTCTCTCTATGTCCTTCTTTGACAATAATGACAAAGGTGGACAAAACTCCCCCTAAGAAACTCATTCTTGCTCCCCCTGAGAGGAAGCACATCAACATCTGTCCAAAAAAGAATATACATGTTGCTCACTAGACTAATGCACATTTGAAATGCACACTAGTTCAAACTATTAAGGAGTAATACCCCTAACTTTTGGTAGAGATATTCAAAAGTATCTTTGCATAATGCTTTAGTGAATATATATGCAATCTTCTCTTTTGTAGGTACATACTCAAGTCTAACCTCATTATCTAGAACCTTTTTCCCTCAAGAAGTGATATATGATAGATATATGCTTTGTTCTAGAATGTTGTATTGGATTCTTTGAAATATTTATTGTGCTAGTATTATCACACATGATTGAAATGGGGTCATCAAACTTTACACCGATGTCCTTCAAGGTCTTCTTCATCCATAAAAAATGAGTACAAAAAGAAGATGCTATAATGCACTCTTCTTCTTTCATAGATAAAGCCATAGAATCTTGCTTCTTACTCGACCAAGCAACTAACTAGGAGGCAAGAAAAAATGCTCCTCCACTTGTACTTTTTATGTCATCAACACTTTCGGCCCAGTTTGCACCTGTGTAAGCTGTGAGGGTAAAATATAAGCTCTTGGGATACCAAAAACAAAATTCTTATGTACCTTTAAGATATTTAAAAAATCCTTTTCACCACCATAACATGTGATTCATTCAGTTCTTGTTGAAACCTTGTTTCCAAACATACTATATTCATGATATCCTATCTAGTAGCAGTAAGATATTCCCATCAAAAAATTGTCGGCAAATACCAAGTTGGTTATAGAGTTGTAGTTGCCTATGGATCACAGAATCTCTCTTGCCAACTGATTCTCAAAAATATCTAATTGCCCAAGTGAAACCAAACTGCCAATGCTATCAGGAATAGAACTAAAAAAATTGTTTTGGTAGATGCTAATATTAGTAATATTTCTGAGTTGCCCAATACTCAGTGGTATATGTCCACTTAAATTGTCTAAGTATAACATTAAAAACTTCAAAGATTGCAGTTATCCTATTCGTTTTGGGATTTCTCCTGTCAGATTGTTATTGGTGAGCCACAATTTTTTTAGCTTGCTCAATTTTGTTATTCCTTGAGCAAGCACACCTATCAACCCATTTTGACTTAGATCCAAAAAGGTTAACTCTGTTAGCCTTCCAATGCCCTCAGGAATGGTTTCCGCCAATTTATTGAAACCTAGACTTAAGTTATTCAACTGGATCATAAAGAACATACTTACAAGTAGTGGTCCACTTAAATTGTTTGAAGATAGCATTAAAAACCTCAAAAATTGAAGTTCTCCTATGCATTTTGAGATTTCTCCTATCAGATTGTTATTGTTGAGTCACATTTTTTTGAGCTTGCTCAATTTTGTTATTCCTTGAGGAAGCACACCTATCAAACCATTATGACTCGGATCCAAAAAGGTCAACTCTATCAGCCTTCCAATGCCCTTGGGAACGGTTCCCCCAGATTGTTGAAAGCTAGACTTAAGTAATTCAACTGGATCATGCTGAACATACTTACAGGCAGTGGTCCAATTAAATTGTTTGAAAGTAGCCTCAAAATCTTCAAATATTATAGTTTTCCTATGCCTTTTGGGATTGCTCCTATCAGATTATTATTGTTGACCCAAATTTTTTCAAGCTTTCTCAATTTTGTTATCCATTTAGGTAGCACACCTATGAAAACATTATGACTCGGATCCAAAATGGTCAACCCTGTCAACCTTCCAATGTCTCCGGCAATGGTTGGACCTAATTTAGTCAACTAGGTCATGTTGAACATACTTATGGGCATTGGTTTACTTAAATTATTTAAAAATAGCTTCAAAATCTTCAAACATTGTAGCTCTCATATGTCCTTTGGAATTTTTCCTATCAGATTATTAAAGTTAACCCAAAGTTCTTCAATCTTGCTCAATTTTATTATTCCTTGAGGTAGCACACCTATCAACTCATTAAGACTCAAATCCAAAAAGGTCAACTCTATCAGCCTTCCAATGACTTCGGTAATGGTTTCCCCAAATTTGTTTAAAGCTAGACTTACTTTAATCAATTGGGTCATGTTGAACATACTTATGGGCATTGGTCCACTCAAATTGTTTGAAGTTAAGAACAAATTCTTCAAATATTGCAATTCTCCTATCTCGTTTGGAATTTATCCTGTCAGATTGTTATTGTTAACCAATATCTTTTCAAGCTTTCTCAATTTTGGGGTAAAATTGGTCAACTTTGTTAACCTTCCTTAAATAATTTTGGGGTAAAATTATTGACAAATTTCAAACCAAGCTTGTTGGTTGGAAGGGGGCTCTCTTAGCCCAAGCGAGGAAGGTTTAGCTGATCAAGGCTTCCCTTCAAAATATTCTTGTTTTTTCATTGAGCCTTTTCAAAATCCCAAAAAGGTGCCTGGTTAGGCTTGAGAAGATAGAAAGGAATTTCCTATGGTCAAAGATAGAAGTTAAGAAGAGGCTACATCTAGTCTCATCGGACCAAGTTTGTCTACCTAAGAATATGGGAGGTATGGCTATTCGAAATACGAAGGAGTTCAATGTGGCTCTTTTGATGAAACAACTTTGGAGAAGTTGGAAAGAAGATAATGATTGGAACAAAATCATATATGGCAAATATTTAAATGGATACTCAGATACTGAGGATATTCTGGTTGATGAGAGACCTATGGCCTCTTTCTCTATCCTTTGGAAGTTAATCTTAGGTACCAAGTCTTTTCTCTCAGAAGGTCTTTGCTAGTCTTTAAAAAAGAGAAGAAAAAATCTATTTTGGGATGATTGGTGGTATGGTGATGCTCCACTAGTGGATGATCCTATGATCGATCATTTCTAGGAGGCTTGTACTAGGGAGTTTGGCAGATGGGTTACAGATTACATTAACAACCACAAGTGAGTTGACCTGATTGTGGTAGATCCTGCTCTGCAAATTATTCAAGATTGACTAAGATTTGTGCATATTCCTCTATCTAGGTGTAAGGATCTCTTAAATTGGTCTCTATCTTTGGATGGTAACTTCTGTATTTATTCAATGTTTAGGCTGCAAATGAAAGCTCTTTTTCCCAAGCCTTTCTAGGGGCTAGTTTGGAATCATAGGATCATTTCGAAAATCAACATTTTCTTTTGGCTACTCATTTAGAATAAAGTCCTGCCCATTGATAATCTTTGAAATAGAGAAATGGTCATTCCCTACTGTTCTTATCTATGCTTGAATGATGCAGAGGATGCTTTTCATATCTTATTTAGTTTTTACTTTAATTGGGATGTTTGGGCCTTCTTTTGGAATTTGTGGTCTTTGGATTGGGTTTTTCCTAGTTCTTTTGTGGAGTGTTGGACTCAATGGTCTTATCCCTTTGCTAATCAATATCTTGCCTGCATTTGGAGCCTCATGTTGCCTCATATTGCGTGGGGCCTTTGGAAAGAATGAAACAAGAAAATCTTTAGGGATAAATCATGTTGTGCTAATGTTCTTGCTAATAAATTTGATTTGGCCATCAGAGAAAACTTTCAAGTTATCTATAATGATGTTAAAGATGATGATTCCCTTTCTCCCTCAAAGCCTAATATGGAAATTACTTATAGATGGAAGCTTAATTGGGATATTTCCAAGCCATTGTTTAAGTTGAAATTCTCTAGAGATAGGATTAAGTTGTGTGCTCCTCCCTTGGGATGGGTTAAAATCAATATGGATGGGGCGATGAAGGGGAATTGCAGACCTGCTAGATGTGGGGGACTGGTTTGTGATAACAATGGCAGACGTGTCTCGATGGTGGCCCTCCCTTTGGGTACCTAGACAAACCACCTTGTGAGGCTATTGCAACCTATGTGGGGATCAAATTGTCTAAAGAGAAAGGATTGGGGAGGGTTTGGCTCGAATGTGACTCCCTAAAAATTATTAATTATTTAATGGGTTCCTCCCCTCCTAGTTGGTCAATTAAACATATTATTGAAGATTGCCTATTGCTCCTTAGAGACTTTGATGAATTTAAAATTTCACATGTATAACGTGAAGGTAATAAGGTGATGGATAATTTAGACAACATTGAGGTTGGTTTAGCAAGTAGAAAAGTCTGAAATATTTATGACCATATCCCACTGGATCTCCACATCCTTATCAACAATGATTCTAATGCATGTGAAGTGCAAGGGGTTCTTGGAAATGATGGAGAATAGTGACCTTCATGGTGATTTGGGCAAGACATCATTTATGAGGGGAAAGTACTTTTAGGGAGGTTTTTTAATCATTTTCATCTAGTTTAGCTTGAACTTGGTTGTGTTGCAACCTGCTGCGATTGGGGTTTTTGGTAGGATGGGAGGAGAAAAGAACCATCTGGAACCCAGGGTTCATGAAAAATGGAGAAGTAAGGCTTCTCTTTGGGATGAGATCTCAGCGAGAGGATTGACTGGCTATATCGAGACTTTGTATGGTGTGGATGTGCTTGTCATCAAGGCCTTTGTTCAAGGGTGGAAGGATGGTGTGATTAGTGTCTATGGAATAAAACTATAGGTTAACAAAGATCTTGTGGTTAATCTATCCAGCACCTTGATTGATGGAACCAAATTTTATAGAGATAATAAATGTGCGACTAAGGCGATGGAGACTTTTTCCTACCGAAAGAGAATGAAAAAGTGAGGAAGTATACTGCTAGTGGGTGGGATAAAACTTTACTTCTGAGACCATGGCGGGTGATTGCAACGGTCATCATGTGATACCTCACACTAGAAGATAAATTTTGAAACTTATTCAGCTATCATTTTGTCACTCTAAATCATTTTCGACTTAACAATTTAATTTATTTACCCTTTTATTTGGCCTTGTCTTTAAATCATGGCATTAGATCTTGTGTAAAAAGGGCTTCCTCCCCTATTCTCCATGAGGGCTTAATCTTGTTGATTATGGAGCATGTTAAATCCCTGAATGGTAAGAGGAACCCTAGGGATAAAACTGATATAGAATTTTAAAAAATATTCATGTCCGTTATGGAGATACTTCTTCTGAGGAGGAGGTGGAGTTTGATGGGGATATGAACTTCAATATTGTTGATAATTAGGGCCCCTTGTCATCCATTTCTAAAGGCCCTAACCCCACTAGCAGAAAAGGTATTATTTTATCTGATGAAGATAATGACCCTGAATATGTTCTTGATTTGGTGGACCCTAGTATTGATGTGAAGGGAAAAAAGGGTGACTAGGGTTTATGTGTCGAGTGCTAAGGGTCAATCAAAAATCATTGGGCCCCTGGTGGTCAATGCCACTAAGAAAATGAAGGCCTATAAGATTGACTTGTATGGGCCTATGGAGGCTAGAGGGGTTAATTCTTTTAAGCCTACTAATGCTAGTGGGGATACCCTTAAGGAGATAGGATCCTTGATCCCTAAGAACTCAATTTTTAATATCAATCTGGGGAATTTACAGGATATTCAAAAATACCCCATTCTCCCAGATCTTTCAGGAGATCAATATTCTTAAGGAGAAGGCTAAATTGCCTAGTAGGAACTTGGACAATATTCTTCCTAATACGACATACTTAGATAATCATATCAAATACCTCAAGAAGGATCATGAAGAGCACATTAAGGCCCTGGAAGATGATTATCACAAGCATAAGTAGAGTTTGAGTGTGGTGGTGGTGGTGAGTAAGGAAACCATGGACAATATTGTTAGACATGTCAAATAAATAGAGGACAACTAAGAGGGGGGGTGGGTGAATTGATTGTCAACAGAATATAGAACATAAATCATTCAAAACCTTATATTTAGAGCACATAAACTCAATGCCAAAATGCATAAACCAAATATGAGAATAACTGATATAGAAATTAAACATAAACATAAATCATAGAATGGTTACCATCCATCCAGAGAACATGACACCAAGATTTGTATGTGGAAAACCCAGTAACAGGAAACACCACGGTGGGAAGCCTACCTATAGTCAGATAATACTTCTTTAGTATATGATTACAATATGAGGGGCCTACACATGAGGGAAGGCCAAAAACCTAGAGCGCAGTCCTCATCACAAAAAGGAGCCTCATTGACTACAAAATAAATCCAGACTACAATTCAGAAAGAAGAGTGAACTGCAAAGATAGCATCTCCTATACTTGAGAACAGTTTTGGTTAAACTCAGTACCAAAGGTCTTAAAACTCTCTTAGAAACCCAATTAGATCACCTATGATTGACCAAAACCTCTACATATGATTACAACATTATTCGCACATAGATAGTCCTATCTCCCCATTAACATTTTCATGATCTACAAAGAGATCTTACATCATATTTATACCAACCCAGGACCTAAACAATTAGGTCGACCACATAAAATATAATACAATGAATTCATAACATAAACCTGCAATCCAATGATCAAACATTAAATCCTATCGGTAACGCATCAAGAACATCCTCCAACATATTACATAAACTGGTCCATAACCTAGATAATACTTGACCCAATATAGGTTACCATAAACCAAATCCAACACCACCGATCAATAGGAATACGAACAAGATAACCAATAGCATCTTGAAAGACATAAAGAATTCGTACCAACACCACTTATCACACGCATTAAAAGATCTTCAACAAAGCTCTGTTGGTAAAACCCTTGCCAGTAACCAAAAGGCTTACTAGAACAAATGATAGTATCTGAGTCATCAAATCCCAAACCAACTGATTGTGATACACATCTGAATAGCATGAATGACAGATCCAAAACAATTCCACAAACCACAGCATATCGAAGCATACCGGATAAATATCATAAACCAGCCACTCTACTGGAACCAACCGGAAACTAGTAAACAACCAAAACAACTGGTGTTGCCCTCAATGAAAAACCATCACTGCAACACATAATCAATTCCTCCAAATTACAACAATCTCCCCCTTTGGCATTGATGGCAACACTAGATGTGAAAAACATCCAAGTGCCAAGAAATGCCAAATAGGTCTCCCCCTATGGAAGATAGAAAACAATCTCCCACAAAATGATATAGCAATGGAGCTCTGAACCAAACTACCATAATGAATATATCTCTCCCTTATGTTTTTGACTAGAATAACTCGCCCCCTTTAACATCAATGCTATAAATCTAAAATAAACATCAAAGAAAAATCATAAATCCTCTGATTCATACAACTGACTACTCCCTCTGAGTAGTATCACAACCACATCAATCTGGAATGAGTAATAGATATGATAATGCATACCAGACTGATGCCAATTAGCATCACTTCAATCAGTACTGGAGGGGCAAAAACCTCCAACCTATCTCTGAAATACTCAAATGATTCTTTAGGGAAATGTTTAGTGAAGATGTCTACAATCTTCTCTTTGGTGTTCACATAAACTAGTCTGACTTCATTTGCTTCCACCTTCTCCTTCAAAAAGTTATACTTGATAGATACGTGCTTTGTCTTAGAATATAATACTAGATTCTTTGATATATCAATAGCAGTAGAGTTATCACAGTGAATAACTACCGGTTCATTACAATCCACATGTATATCCTTCAACATTTGCTTCATCCATAGAACTTGTGTACAGTTAGTAGCAGTAGCAACATACTCAGCTTCAATAGTAGATAAAGAGGTGCATGACTACTTTTTTTTAATCCATGAAACAAGTTTCTTTCCAAGAAAGAAAGCTCCACTGAATGTGCTCTTCTGGTCATCAACATCTCGATCCCAATCTGCATCATAAAGTAATCATTTTTAGGAAACCACAAACCATATTTAGTTGTTCCTTGCAAATACCTGAAAATCCTTTTCACTGCATTCTCATGATTTTATCAAGGATCACTCTGATAACTTGATACAATACAAACTGCATTCATTGTTTCTGATTTAGTTTGAGTTGGATATAACAAACCTCCAATCATAAACTTGCACCTTGTATTATTTATCAGTGCAGATGCATCTTTCTTTGTCAATTTCTCACTTGTAACCATTGGAGTACTAACTGGTTTAGAATTTTTCATACCAAATTTCTTCAACAACTCTCTAGAAAACTTAGTTTGATAGAAGAAAATACTTTTATCAGTTCAAGTAATCTGTAAACCTAAGAATAATTTCATCTCCCCAATCATAGACATCTAAAATTCATTCTTCATATTGTCAGAGAATTCCATACAAAACTTATCTTCACCTCCAAAAATGATATTCTCATTCAATTTATTCCTAAAAACTCATTTAGTTCCAGTAACATTCTTATTTTTAGGCTGGGGATCTAAAGTCCATGTGTTATTCTTTTCTATCCAATCTAATTATTCTTCCATAGCTTTCATCGAACTTTCATCTTTACAAGCTTCAATTAATGATGTCGGTTCAACTTCAGAAATCAAACATACCTCATTAGCTGCCAACCTTCTTCTTGTCATCACTCTATTGTTTTTGTATCCAATGATCTCATCTTTTGAATAATTCATCCTTACATACCTAGGAGTTTTCTGATTTTCAGTTCCTTTTTCCTAATCTTCAATCACTGTTAAATTTTTTTATATTGTTGGAGTAATTGGTTCAATATTTTGTTCCAATGTAGGTACTGCCAGTTCAGTTATGATAATTTCCACTATCAGGTCCTTCTTATAAATTCGGATTTGACTTTTCTTCTGCTTATCCACCTTGACATTTGTGCTCTCCATAATTCTCTGCAATCTTTTTTTGTAACATCTATATGTTTTTCTTTCATTAGAATAACCAAGAAATATTCCTTCATCACATCTAGGATCAAAATTTCCAATGGAATCATCTCTTTTGATATAGAATGTACTACCAAAGATTCTGAAATACTTAATTGTTTGTGTATGACCAAACCATAACTCATAAGGTGTCTTAATGGTATGTCCTTTGATTTGAGCTTTGTTGAATGTCTACACTATCATGCTTTCAGCTTCTCTCTAGTAGACATGAGGCAGATTAGCTTCCATCATCATAGTTCTAGCTGCATCCAAGATAGTTCTTTTCTTCCTTTCCACAACTCCATTCTTCTGAGGTGTCTGGGGTGCAGATAGTTGTCTCCTTATATCTTTCTTCTCACAATAGTTGTTAAATTCACCAAATGTAAATTCTCCACCTTGATATGACCTTAAGCATTTACTCTTCAATCATGTCTCTATCTCAACTTTAGCTTTAAATATTTAAAACTTTTCAAATGCCGCAGACTTCTCCCTTAGAAAAGTAAACTACATCATTCTTGAATAGTCATTAATGATTAGCATGAAATATCTATCACCCTGAAAATTTTTGATTCTAGTAGGACCACACAAATCAGTATGTATAAGACCAAGAATATCATTAGATTTGTCTTGTATACTCTTAAAATAATTTATAACTTGCTTTCCAATTTGACATTTCTTACATACCGTATTATAGGGCTTTACAATCATAGGTATATCTCTAACTGCTTTAGTAGAACTAATCTTCACAATGCAATCAAAATTCACATGACACAACCTCTTATGCCATCACCAACTCTCATCAATTTGTGCAATCAAACATGTCTTCTCACCAGAGATCAAATGAAAGCTATTACCTTTAGTTTGTGTACCGGTTGCAATCTCCAATCCAGATTTGTTGATAATCTTACATTTTCCATCCTTGAATTGTAACTAAAATCCCTTATTCACCAAGTGTCCTACACTCAAAATATTATGCCTTAAACATTCAACATAATAAACATTATCAATGTTATGCTTACCATCCAATGATATTGTTCTTATTCCCTTGATCATGCATGCTTTGTCATCTCCAAATCTACCTAGACCACTATCAAATTCTTGCATAGATAAGAACTTCCTTCTATCTCCATTCATATGATATGAACATCCACTATTAATTACCTATTTATCCTTGCCTTCAATTTTAGCAGCAAGGGCCTTCTCTTCATGTACCAGATCATCTTCCTTGATAGCCAAAAATACCCATTCCTTTCCTTTGCCTGATCCACTAACTAAATCTTGTGTCGGTTCATCATCAGAATCAGTCACACCTTCCTCATCCACATAGTAACATGATTTGTCTTTGTTCCTTCTATACTTTTGCTTGTTCTGATAATCATCATTAGGCCTAAAAGATCTTCTTTCTCTTTCTTCAAATCTTGAATTCCTTTTAGGAAATCTCGATGCAAAATGACCTATCTTATTAGATGCAAAGAATTTAAAAGGTGATTTTCCTTCACACTTCTTGATGGTCCTCTAGGTACTCTTCTATCAAATAAGACTTCAAGTTTCTCAAACTCTTCATATTATTTCTTCATATCCTCTAGTTCCTTCGCATATAAAGCTTTCCAATCACTCTTGTCGGTATCTGATGTAGATGCATGAAAAGCAGGTTCAGATTTAACATCTCTAGAAGGTTTGAATTCCTCAAGTTCAAAAGAAGATAACTTCCCAACCATAGTATCCCTATTAATAGAGGTGTTTTCCATAGTTATCAACTCATTAATTTTAGTAGCCCCTTATCATCCATTTCTAAAGGCCCTAACCCCACTAGCAGAAAAGGTATTATTTTATCCGATGAAGATAACGACCCTGAATATGTTCCTGATTTGGTGGACCCTAGTATTGATGTGAAGGGAAAAAAGGGTGACTAGGGTTTATGTGTCAAGTGCTAAGGGTAAATCAAAAATCTCTGGGACCTCGGTGGTCAATGTCACTAAGCAAATGAAGGCCTATAAGATTGACTTGGATGCGCTTGCAGAGGTTCAAGGTGTTAATTCTTTTATGCCTACTAATGATGGTGTGGATACCCCTAAGGAGATAGGATCCTCGATCCTTGAGAACTCAGTTTTTAATATCAATATTCTTAAGGAGAAGGCTAAACCGCCTAGCAAGGACTTGGACAATATTCTTGCTAATGCGAGTTACCTAGCTAATGGTATCAAATACCTCAAAAATGATCATGAAGAACACATTAAGGCCCTGGAAGATGATTATCACAAGAATAAGTAGAGGTTGAGTGTGGTGGTGGCAGCGAGTAAGGAAACCATGGAAAATATTGTTAGACACGTCAAATAAATAGAGGATAACTAAGAGGGGGTGGGTGAATCAATTGTCAATAGATTATAGAACATTAACCATTAAAAACCTTATTATTAGAATACATAAACTCAATAGCAGAATTCATAAACCAAAGATGAGAATAACCAATATAGCAATTAAACATAAACAAAAATCACAATAGTTACCATCCATCCAGAACACATGACAACAAGATTTGTACGTGGAAAACCTAGTAAAAGGAAACACCACAGTTGGAAGCCTACCTACAATTAGATAATACTTCTGCAGTATGTAGTTACAATATGAGGGGCCTACACATGCTGGAAAGCCAACAACCTAGAGTGTACTCCTCATCACAAAAAGGAGCCTCACTGACTACAAAATAAATCCAGACTACAATCCAAAAAGAAGAGTGAACGGTAAAGATAGCATCTCCTATGCCTGAGAACAGTTCTGGTTAAGCTCAGTACCAAAGGTCTTAAACCTCTCTTAGAAACCCAATTAGATCACCTATGATCGACCAAAACCTATGCATATGATTACAACATTATTTGCACACAGATAGTCCTATCTCCCCATCAACATTTCCATGATCTACAAAGAGATCTTACATCATATTTATACCAACCTGGGACCTAAATAATTAGGTCAGCCACCTAAAATATAATACAATGAATTTATAACATAAACCCACAATCCAATGATCAACCATTAAATCCCGTCGGTAATGCATCAGGAACATCCTCCAACACATTACATAACCCAGTCCATAACCTAGATAATACCTAGCCCAATATAGGTCACCATAAACCAAATCCAAAACCACCAATCAATAAGAATACAAACAAGATAACCAACAACATCTCGAAAGCCATCTAGAAGTCATACCAACATGACTCATCACATGCATCAAAAGATCTTCAAAAAAGCTATGTCGGTAAAATCCTTCCGGTGACCAAAAGGCTTACTACAACAAATGATAGTATCTAAGTCATGAAATCCTAAACCAACTAATCATCATACACATCTGAATAGCATGAATGACAGATCCAAAATAATTCCACAAACCAAAGTATATCGAAGCATACCAGATAAATATCATAAACCAACCACTCTACCGGAACAAACCAGAAACCAGTAAACAACCAAAACAATTGGTGTTGCCATCAATGGAAAAACATTAATGCAACACATAATCAATTCCTCCGAATTCCAACAATCTCCCCCTTTGGCATTGATGGCAACACTAGATGTGAAAAACATCCAAGTGCCAAGAAATGCCAAATAGGTCTCCCCCTATGGAAGATAGCCAACAATCTCCAACAAAATGATATAGCAATGGAGCTCTAAACCAAACTCCCATAATGAATATATCTCTCCCTTATGTTTTTGACTAGAATAACTCTTCCCTTTTGACATCAATGCTATAAATCTAACATAAACATCAAAGAAAAATCATAAATCCTTTGATTCATACAACTGACTACTCCACCTGAGTAGTATCACCACCACATCAATTTGGACTGAGTAATAGATCTGATAATGCATACCAGACTGATTCCAATCAACATCACTCAGGTCAGTACCGGAGGGGCAGAAACCTCCAATCTATCTCTGAAGTACTCAAATGATTCTTTAGGTAAATGTTTCGTGAATATTTGTGCAATCTTCTCTTTGGTGTTCACATAAACCAGTCTGACTTGATTTGCTTCCACTGTCTCCTTCAAAAATATATACTTGATAGATACATGCTTTGTCTCAAAATAAAATACTAGATTCTTTGATATATCAATAGTAGTAGAGTTATCACAGTGAATAACTACCGGTTCATTACAATCCACCTATATATCCTTCAACATTTGCTTCATCCATAGAACTTGTGTAGAGTTAGTAGCAGCAGCGACATACTCAGCTTTAGTAGTAGATAAAGAGGTGCATGACTACTTTTTGTTGATCCATGAAACAAGTTTATTTCCAAGAAAGAAAGACTCACCAAATGTGCTCTTCTAGTCATCAACATCTCGAGCCCAATCTGCATCATAAAGTCATCATTTTTAGGATACCACAAACCATATTTAGTTGTTCCTTGAAAATACTTGAAAAATCCTTTTCATTGCATTCTCATGATTTTGTCTAGGATCACTCCGATATCTTGATACAATACCAAATGCATTCATTGTAGCCAATCTTTAGCCTGTGTACCGATCACAATCTCCAACCCAGATCTCTTGATAATATTGCATTTTCCATCCTTGAATTGTAACTAAAATCCCTTATCCACCAACTGTCCTACACTCAAAATATTATGCCTTAAACATTCAACATAATAAACATTATCAATTTTATGCTTACCATTCAATGATATTGTTCTTATTCCCTTGATCAAGCATTCTTTGTCATCTCCAAATCTAACCAGACCACCATCTAATTCTTGCATAGATGAGAACTTCCTTCTATCTCTAGTCATATGATGTGAACTTCCAATGTCAATTACCCATTTATCCTTGTCTTCAATTTTAACAGCAAGGGCCTTCTCTTCATGTACCGTATTATCTTCCTTGATAGCCAAAAATACCCATTCCTTTCCATTGCCAGATCCACTAACTGAATCTTGTGTCGGTTCATCATCAAAATCAGTCACACCTTCCTCATCCGCATAGTAACATGATTTGTCTTTTTTCCTTTTGTACTTATGCTAGTTCTGATAATCATGGTTAGTCTTAAAAGATCTTCTTTCTCTTTCTTCAAATCTTGAATTCCTTTTAGGACATCTAGATGCAAAATGACCTATCTTATTAGATGCAAAGCATTTAAAAGGTGATTTTCCTTCATACTTCTTGACGGTCATTTAGATACTCTTCTACCAAATAAGGCTTCAAGTTTCTCAAACTCTTCATCTTCTTTCTTCATATCCTCTAGTTCCTTCACATATAAAGCTTTCCAATCACTCTTGTCGGTAGCTAATGTAGATGCATGAAAAGCAAGTTCAAATTTAATATCTCTAGAAGGTCTGAATTCCTCAAGTTCAAAAGCTGATAACTTCCCAACCACAGTATCCCTATTAATAAAGGTGTTTGCCATAGTTCTCGGCTCATTAATTTCAATATCCTTCATCTTATAAGTTGGTGACAAATCTCTTAGTACTTTAGAAACTATTTCATCTTCGCTCAGAGATCCACCACAACATGAGATTCCCAAAATAATCTCATTAACTCTCTCCCTTAAAACAGTAATCCTTTCATCTTCTTTTATCTTCAGATTCTCATACCTTACCTGATAACCATCAAGTTTAGCAATTTTAATTGTAGGGTCACCTTCATTCAGAGTCTCCAATTTATCCCATATAGCCTTTGCAGTTGATTTATTAGTTAGTCCCATTATTTGTTGATCAAAAAGTGCACACATAAGGGCTTCTCTATCTCTACAATCATTCTTAAATTCCTTATCCAAGCCTGTCAGAGGAGGATTTCTAGATAAAGGATTAAATGGTGTAACACCTTTCTTAGTGATCTCTTAAATTTCCTTTCCAAGACATCTTAGATGAGTCTCCATCTAAATCTTCCATACCTTGTAATTTGTTCCATCAAGCCGCAAAATTTCTCTTTGAAAAATAGCTGCAGATGTACTTGATGAACCTTAACTGCTAGATGCCATAAGATCTTCCTCAAGTAGTTAATCTTCTATAGAGAGGACCAAGCTCTGATACCAATTGTTAGATAGCTCAAATAACTAGAGGACAACTGATAGGGGGGTGAATCAATTGTCAACAGATTACAAAACATTAAGCATTAAAAACCTTGTTACCAGAACACATAAAATCAATACCGGAATGCATAAACCAAATACTTGAATAATTGATATAGCAATTAAACATAAACATAAATCACAGAACAGGTACCATCCATCCATAACCCATGACACCAAGATTTCTATGTGGAAAACCTGGTAAAGGGAAAAACCACAGTGGGAAGCCTACCCACAGTCAGATAATACTTTTGCAGTATGTGATTAAAATATGAGGGGCTTACACATGCAGGAAGACCAATAGCCAAGAGTGCAGTGCTCGTCAGAAAAAAGGAGCCTCACTAACTACAAAATAAATCCAGAATACAATCTTGAAAGAAGAGTGAACTCAAAAGATAGCATCTCCTATGCTTGAGAACAGTTCTGGTTAAGCTCAATACTGGATGTCTTAAACCTCTCTTACTAACCCAATTTGATCACCTATGATCGACCAATACCTCTGCATATGTTTACAACATTATTCACACACAGCTAGTCCCATCTCCCCAATAACATTCCCATGATCTACAAAGAGATCTTGCATCATATTTATACCAATCGGGGACCTAAACAATTAGGTCAACCACCTAAAAGATAATACAATGAATTCATAATATAAACCTGCAATCCAATTATCAACCATTAAATCCCGCGGGTAATAATATAAACCAATATTCAGGAACATCCTCCAACACATTACATAAACTCGTCTATAACCTAAATAATATCGGACCCAGAATAGATCGCCATAACAACCAAATCCAACACCATCGATCAATAGGAATATGAACAAGATAACTGAAAAAATCCCAAAAGCCATCTAGAAGCCACACCAATACTACATATCACATGCATCAAAAGATCTTCAACAAATATTTTCCGGTAAAACCCTTACCGATGACCAAACGGCTAACTAAAACAAATGATAGTATCTAAGTCATCAAATCCCAAACCAACTGATCATGATACACATCTAAATACCATGAATGACAGATCCAATATAATTCTATAAACCAAAGCATACCAGAGCATATCGGATCAATATCATAAACCAACCACTCTACTGGAACCAATCGAAAACCAGTAAATAACCAAAATAACCGATATTGCCATCAATGAAAAAACATCAATGCAACACATAATCAATTCCTCCAAATGCCATCAAATACCAGTGAGGGTCTCCATAGAATTAATGAGTAGGCCATAGTTCTTTATGCTATCTCTCAGAGCAATTCCCCATTTGGCAACACATAGTTGGTCAAGAAGGCTAGGGCGGTGCATGCAGGTACACGTAAAAATCATAGAGCCCCATTGGAAGACTATTAGGATCCAAGAACATTGAGAGGGGGGGTGAGTTAGTGTTCTGCCAGTAACATAGGATTTTATGCTTTTATACCAAATACATATAAATTGGTAAACAAATAAACATATAACTAGAAGAAAATGAACCATCCACATGAATGAACACCATAACACACAAAATTTTTACATGGAAAACCTCAATGAGGAAAAACCACGGTGGGATTTGTGACCCACAATATCAATTCACTGGCCATATGAAATATATGGCATATAATGGGGGCCTACACATTCAGGAAGGCACACTGCCTAGAGCACATGGCTCATCACTAAAGAGCCTCACTGACTACAAGCTTTTGCTGAAGAAAAACAATGAAAGTGAATTCACAAAATGCATCTTCTATTCCAGATAGAGTTATGGTTATAGCTCTGCTCTATACCGATTCATAAACCATGTTAACACTACTACTGGTATCACCTTCCCTCCAAGAATGTCTTACAAAACATTTACTGATCATTGTATGTTACAACATTCATATACAAATGATCTTCGCATTCACAATCCTTATCCACAAGTTCTATCCTCGCATAACCCTTAATGATTTCCTATTTTACATTCATTTTCCATTTCATAATATCCTAACACACTGACCTATATACCCATTACAAACAATATGCCTTATGTTGGCTTACAATGCATTACAAAAGATATAGAATGTTGGCTTTATACAATAATTACAAAATTATTTTCTAAATAAATCTTCCTTAATGTCGGCTTCCTGAAGTGTTTGATGTCAGTGTCGGTGTAGCCCTGAATGCTCCAAAGTCGGTGTCTGCCAGTGAATGCCTCATAATGTTGCTAAATGATTCCATCAAGTCTTGTTGCCATCAATGACAACAAAATGAATCGAATGAGTGTCAATTGCCAACAATCTCACCTTTGGCATTGATGGCAACACTCATGTGAAAAATGGATTCCCTACTAGTTCAACTGAAATATGCTCCCCCTGAGCAATACACTCCTTCTGATATCTCGATATCCTTCCCATGTGTTCCTTTATGATTTTTCTGATATTTTTCACATATATACACACTCCCCCTTTGGCATCAATGCCAAAGACCGGCTAAAGAATTGAAATAATTTAGAAGAAAAGAATGAATGAATACTATTAATTTCACTAGAGCTTGACTAACTTCAAGCTTTCAAGGGATGCCTTATCTAACAACATAATATATGTATCCCAAGTGGTTTTGAAAGTTTCAAGAAATGGATACTAGTCCACTTAGTAAGTGTGCTAGTGTTTCCTTCTCTTTGACTTCTGTCGGTGTGGGTTTAGCAATCATGTCCATGCACTCTCTCAAGTATGTACACCTAATGACTCTAATCTGGGACTTACCAGTCCTCTAAGACTTCTTGCCCTCCGAATGATCTTATTTTTCTCCTTCTCCAAAGAAAAAATTTGGTTGTCCAAGGATAAAATTTGTCCATCAATAAATGTGGTCAGTGATATTAATCCATCAAAAGAATTTGTAATGTTAGCTATCTTAACATACAACTCCTTCAATTTGCCATCTACATGAGCTATAAGAATTTCTATGTTACAACACACTTTGTAGATATTTGTACACTCTTTTAAACAAACCTCAATAAGAATGAGTTTGGCCTCAATTTTATTTTTCTCCGTTTCTATGATTTGATCAAAAGCTGCTCTTTTAGCCGTGGTGAACCTTTCTAAATCCTATCAGTCTGCAATTTGCCTCAGTGATTGAAAATTGTTAGAAATATGCTCTGTTAGAGTTTTGACCTTGCCGGAAGAGCTTGCTCCATCTTCAATCTTATAGTCAGGTATCAATTTGTGCAACACTGTAACTGATTGATCAATTAATCCCTTATCTGCAGTATCCTCCTTTAATAATTTTTGAGTAGCCAACATCATCAACTTAGTTGGACTCCTCTTAGTGACTGATTTCTTCTCAACCTGAGAAGTGTCAATTACCAAAACCTTTGTTGGGGAGTCAATATTGACTATTGGTATAGACCTAGTTTCCTTTACCTTATCCTCTTCAGCACTGGTGGCTTCGCCACTTGATGCAATGTCGGATGCAACCGGTGGAGTATTATCCATAATATTTTCTATAACCTGTACATTTCCTTCCTCAAAAATGGTTTCAGCCAATATGGACTATACACTCTCCTTAGCCAGTTTAGTCTGTATCTATAGTTACTGTCATTTTAGTCAAAATTGGAGTTGAACTACCCAAAATACCTTTCCCTTTTGATTTGTCAGGAATGGTGGAAGTTGTAGCCTTAAAAAACTCTTCCTCAGATGTTAGAAAATCTGGATTTTAGGTGAAAGAATTTTGCCCAGCCCTCACTAGTCTCATTAGTCACTTCATATACTCTGTCCATCATAAGGATTATCTGTCTAGGTTTGCTATTGAAAATTGTCCTATTAGCAACATTCTATACATCTTTTCATTTCATCATTACTAATAGCATCACATAAAGTCAAAAGTTCTAGTTCTTTTATCTCCCTATCCCTCTTAACAGCGTCAAGTCTTCTAGCATCAAGTTTATTATACAAAGATAGAGGTAGCTCCTTCAAAATTTCTACTAAGGATTTCTTATAAATGTCTATATGTAACAAAATAGCCTCTTTTATTTCATTTTTCTCATTTTCTTCTAAGTTCTCATAGCACATAGATACATTTCTCAAAATTCCATGTTTTGTAATTTCATCAATTAGCTCAGCACAGGTTATTTTGGCCTTACTGGACTCAGTATCATCACTCTTCTTCTTCTTTCTTGGGGTTGCTAGAGTGGATGTGACTGGTTTCCTTTTTTGTGTAGGCTTCCTTGCTGGAGGTGGAGGTGTAGTAGGTTTTGTTACTTTTCTGACAAGTCTCCTCCTAGGCTCTATCTTCTTCTGCTCTACTGGTGGCTGATCTTCTTTCTTCCTCTATACCCTTCTAAAAGCTAGAGGTTCATTGTCCTCAAGGTTAGAATCAGAGGGGATGAGGGAAATGAAAGCTTCAAGATTCTTCACTTTTAGAGTACTAGCCACTGTCAGTTCTCCTACCAGTTTTGACCCATAACCCATTTCAGTGTCTATTTTGTGCAAGACATTCTGCACAAAAGTAGACATCTTCTCTATTTTCTTCTCCCTTCTCTTCCTATTAAAACCAGTTTTAACTTCAAAATCCTTCTCTCGTGTCATGCCAAAATGCTCCTGTTTTATCATCTAATGGGGCATCTAACAACATTTTTGCATAGAGGTCCAGGATGTTGTTATCCATGTCATATCCAAGCTCTATGACCCATATTGTCCTAGGTTCAACTACCTCCATAAGGGTTTCATTGGTCTTCACCATGATATAGATATCAATAGAGTATTTCTCCATAATGTTCTTTGATAACCTCTCTCTTTGCCTCATGTTTTCCTAAAATAATTTAAAGTATCCCCAAAGTTTTTCATCTCTATCGGTACCAATATCGTTGATAGCTTCCTTAATCTGCATACCTACCAATATTTCATGATCCCAATGCTTCTTGCCAAGACCAAGTAGCTCATTCATGAAGTAAAGCATCAAACATACAATGAAATTACCATATCTAAAAGTTCCTTTCTTAAATCCCTTAATCCTTCCAATATTTATCATTAACTCACTCCTCAGCCATTCACATAATTCATACTTTGCATCATTCCTTAACATCTGATATGCGGAATGAATGCATGAACTAGAAATGGAATTCAATTGGCTAGATTGAGTTACCTTATAACTAATTACCATACTTACAAATTTCACATCAGTGTTGGCGATTATCTTGATCCTTATTGATTTGTGATCATGAGTTGCACTGATGAGTTTCTCGACCTCTGAGTTAGAAATTTTCTTGCTAGGTTCTTGTCTGACCTTGGGTAAGTTGGTGACCACTTGAATAACCTCCTTGGTGATCATGTAAGGCTGATCCAACCAGATAAACTCGTTATGAACCCTGCTTAGAACGTATCTGATGACATCATCCTTAAATTTTGGTATGTACAGAATATTGGTTAACCCTAGATCCTCAATTGCTTTGAATTCCAGTATGATGGTTCTGGAGCTACCCAGTATCACGGATTGATACATATTTTTTATCTCCTTTGTACCTAGATCCTCTAGGGTGTAGTGAATGTATGCCCTTATGTCTTCAACATACATCATGCTGTCAGGAACCCTAGAAAATGCTCCCATAGAATCTTCCTTTTTAGCAATTTGGGGAACCTCCTTGAATATGGGCCTCAACCTATCCTTAACCTCTACAACCATGGGGTTCACAATGAAAGTAGGAGCTGAAGATCCAGATGTCATTTCAAAGAATACCTGAAAGTGAACACCAGTTGGAAGATTGAGTGCTTCTAAGATAACTTCTCAAAATCCTTTCAGAATGCCTTTGCACGCTCTTAATTCGCCTGAAATTCACCTTTTCTTTGCTCTAAATGCTTGAATTCTCTATGAGTGAAAATGAATCCACTTACCCTTTTTATCAACGAATAAAACCCTAATATTTCTCCATAATAAATGCTTTGTGAACAACCCTAATAGATGCCGGTTTCACAGCCTTGTGCCAAGTGAACCTTCATCAATGATGAACACAACTCTCCAGATATTTTCTAGATCTCCTTAGATCTCCTTCAGGGTAATATGCAAGGTTTTGCAATGACTTTGCCAACCCCTAAGGCTTATGCCTTAGTTTCCAGTGGAATTTTCTGTCGGTGGAGGAATACCTTGTTCTACCAGTGGAGTTACTGGTGTAGATCCATCTCCACTTGGTCCTTTAGATTTTCTAACCCATCTCTTGGTGTGATCTTGTTGTATTTCATCTACCTTCTGCTTTCCTTTTTCATTGTCTTTATCATTGCTAACGGGTTGAGTCTTGCTTTTGCAATACTTAGCAATATGATCTATTTTGTTGCATGCATAACATGTAACATTGTTCCTCTTAATTGCTTTGACATATCTGGTATCATTCCTTGACCTACAATGATTAGAAAAATGTCCAAACTTTCCACATGCATGACATTTAACATTCATTCTACAGTCTTCTGACTTATGACCATACTTCTTGCAATTTGTGCATTGACTGGGAACATAATTGTATTTTTGATTTGCTCTATTTCTACATTGTTTAGCCTATGCCCAAATTTACTGCAAACAAAACATCTACCATTGAATTTATAAGCATTAGATTGTCTTACCAGTTTCCTTTGTTCTGATGAGTTCTGCACATCGGTTGTCTAATCTATAGTACTGGAGCTTTCACCTTGTACAAATCCAAGTCCTCTAGAATCATCAGTATTCCTTTGTCCTTTCAACAAGTCATCCAATTGTGCAGCATTGATCCTAAAACTTTCTTTGTACTCACTTGCAGCAGTCAAATCATCTCTCAGAGATATTACTTGTCTTTCAAGTTCTTGTTCATTATTTTAGGATCGCACCAAACTAGTTTTCAACTTATCATTCTCATGAGCCAATTTGTCACATTCCTCAGATTTGTTCTCTAGAGATGTAGCAAGATTTTCTTCTTTCTTCTTTCTATCCTCAATATCCATAGACATCCTCATAGTGTCTTGCATTAGCATGTTTGCTTGACTCAGTTTTTGGCATTGTTCCTTGAGTAAATTACCATCATCTTATTTTTGCAATAGTTCCTTCCTTCTTGCTTGAGTAGATGATAACCTCTCTTGCAAGACAAGAATGAATTCATTTGCAAAATTTAGTTCATCTTGCAGTTTCAAGTTCTTCATCCTTTCAGCATCATAATCCTCAAGAGTCATCTCAAGTTGCTTCTCCATAGCCATGCCTAAATATTCCATTTTCAGGATCTTCCTCAAGTTGTTAAACTTCCTCTGAGGTACCAAGTTGTGATACAAATTGTTGGAATCCAAGAACACTAAGAGGGGGGGTGAATCAGTGTTTTGTCAGTAACATGGGATTTTATGCTTTTATACCAAACACATATAAATTGGTAAACAAATAAACATATAACTAGGAGCAAATGAACCATCCACATGAATGAACACCATAACACACAAAATTTATATGTGGAAAGCCTCGATGAGGAAAAACCATGGTTAAATTTGTGACCCACAATATTAGTTCATTGGTCATATGAAAGATATTACATTTGATGGGGTCCTACACATGTAGTAAGGCACACTGCCTAGAGCACACTACTCATCACTAAAGATCCTCACTGACTACAAGCTTCTACTGAAGAAAAACAATGAAAGTGAACTCACAAAATGCATCTACTATGCCAAACAGAGTTTCGGTTATAGCTCTGCTCTTTACCAGTTCATAAACCCTGAACACTACTACTGGTATCACCTTTCCTCCAAGAATGTCTTACAAAACATTTACAGATCATTGCATGATACAACATCCATATACAAATGATCTTCGCATTCACAATCCTTATCCACAAGTTCTATCCTCACATAATCCTTAATTATTTCCTATTTCACATTCATTTTCCATGTCATAATATCCTAACACACTGACCTATATACCCATTATAAACAATATGCCTTATGTCGGCTTACAATGCATTACAAAAGATATACAATGTCAACTTTATACAATAATAAAATGATTTTCTAAATAAATCTCCCTTGATGTCAGCTTCCTGAAGTGTTTGATGTCGGTGTCGGTGTAGCCCTAAATGCTCCAAAGCTAATGTCTGTCGTTGAATGCCTTAATAATGTCGGTAAATGATTCCATCAAGTCTTGTTGCCATTAATGACAACAAAATGAATCCAATGAGTGTCAACTACCAACAAGGACATGGATGAGGACCTAGATGTGAATGAGACATTGCAATCGGGTCCTGCTATGAGGCTCCACAGTAAAGTTAAGGGTATGACCCCTGTTGATAGAATTAGTAGGAAAGTTATGATTTTTCAATGAAGCGGTCATTCAAAAGAATGATAAATTGGTTTGTAGTTTTATTTAGGTGCTTTGTTTCAATCTTTTATGTTGGGTTTCTCTACTCTGGTGTTTTTGTGGGTTGGTTGATGTTTGTTTGGTTGTTGGGCCTTGGGTGATTGTTTATTTAAGATTATTCTTTCGTTGACTTTGGGTTTTTGATCCCTATAAAACATGTTTTCCCCTTTAATAAAAAAACTCTGTTAGCCTTCCAATGCCCTCGGGAATGCTTTCCCCAAATTTGTTAGAGGTTAGATTTAAGTATGTCAACTTGGTCATGTCAAAGATGACTTCTGGTACTCTCCCATCAAACTGGTTATATCCTAAACCAATGGTAGAGAGAGGAAGCATAGAAATACTATTAGTTAGTGGTCCTTTAATATGGTTGGATCCCACATCAAGCTACTCAATATTGCTATAGTTTCATATTTCTGCAAGGATAGAGCCTGAAAGATTCCCTAGGCCATGCACTGATAATGTGACAAGCTATTTCAAATTTCCTAGTTCAGGTGGTATCTTGTGATATAGCTGAGAATACACAAAAGACAATGTTTCAAGGGAAGAACAATTACCTAGAGCACCAAGATTTTGAGATGTCAACCTATTAAATTATAGGTGAAGATCTTCTAATTTTCTCAATCTCCCTAGTTCAAAGGGAATGCCTCCAATCAAGTCATTGTGAGAAATTTTGATCCATTAAAGATGCATGCAATTAGAAAGAGATGTGGGGATGGAACCCATCAGTACATTTGTGCCAAGGTAGAGTAACCTCAATGATTTTAGTTGGCCAAGATGAGGTGGTATCATTCCTATCAAAGAATTGATAGAAAGATTCAAAATGTGTAGCAAAGATAAGTTCCCTATGGAGAGAGAAATAGTACCTTCTAGTCCCAATTGAGGGAGAATAATGGCTACCACTATGTGGGTATGCTTTTTGCACTAAATAAGGTTCCATGAGCACATGTTCTCTAAATTAGCAGAAGTTGAAAGATTATAAATTTAATACATAGAAAAACATAGCTCAGAGGAAGACTACAAATTATTTCATAAAATTGATAATATTGATATTAAAACACAAAAATTACAATAACCATCTCATGGTTTTATAGAGAGCTGATATTGAATAGCGATCAAAATAAAACAAAAAAAACCTAAAGAAAAGCTCTCTATTCTGTAGAAAGCAGTTCTAAGAAAGCATAAAACAAAAAACTAAATCGATTATCCTTGTAGTTTCTTAACTGATGTTTTATTAAAAAACAAAAAATAGAGATATCGTTGGTCTCCATTGTCCACCGCAACCTTGCATCATTCATGCTTATCCTTTTGTCTTCAATCTCCCCCTAAATGATGAATGGAGGAGGTAAGTTCCAACTCATTTCAGGAAGTTATAAAAGTCTCTACTAGAAGAGCTTTGGTGAAGATATCAACAACTTGTTCAAATGAAGGACATAACTATAATTTTGCTTGTCCATCTTCAACCAAGTCACAAATGTAATGATGTCAGATCTCTATGTGCTTCGTTCTAGCATGAAACACTAGATTCTTAGTAATGGTAATAGGGTTGTTGTTGTCACAATATATGGTGGTTGGATTCTCAGGAACCAAATGTAGATCTTTCAATATCCTTCTAATCCATACTACTTGAGAACTTGTTGATGATGTTGCCATGTATTCCACTTCTATTAAAGAAAGAGCCACTATTGCCTATTTCTTACTACTCTAAGATACAAATCCAGAGACAAATGAAAAAACATAGCCAGATGTTGACTTTCTATCATCCATTGAACTAGCCCAATCTAAGTCTGTGTAACCAACTAAATCAAACTTTTCAGTGGGAGAATATTGAATACCAAAATTTTGGGTACCACTCCCATACCTCATGATTCTTTTAGCAGCCCACTAATGTGACTCATGTGGATCTTGCATGAACCGAGAGACAAGTCCCACAACATACATAATATCAGGCCTACTGGTTGTTAGATACATGAGGCTACCAACCAAACTCCTATACTGAGTAGCATCAACCTTAGGACTAGCATATTCCTTGGTTAGTTTTTCACCAAGGGATATGGGAGTTGCAAGTGCTTTGCATGCCACCATGATAAACTTCTTCAATAATCAGCTAGATACTTGGTTTGGTAAATAAATATACCTTGTAATATCTGTTGTACTTCCACACCAAGAAAATAGTGCATAAGTACCACATCTGATATTTCAAACTCTTGTTTCATTTCTACTTGAAACTTCTCCATAAGAGAATTGCTATTACTTGTATAAATTAGAGCTTCAACAAAGAGGCAAACTATGAGAATATTATTACCAATACATTGGACATATAAGGTCGGCTCTGAGTGGATTCTATTGAATCCTTTCTTCATGAAATAACTATCAATTCTAGCATACCAGGCATGAGGAGCTTGCTTCAACCCATAAAGTGATTTCTTAAAATTGTAGACTAAGTGTTCTTTTTCTGGAACTTCATAACCCATAGGTTGTTCCACATAAACTTCCTCATCTATGTAACTATTAATGAATGTTGATTTCACATCCATCTAAAATATTGGACACTTCTATTGTGCTACAACAACCAATGTAATCTTGACTATATCAAGTATAGCTGCATGAGAAAAAGTTTCTGCATAATCCACTCCAAGAGTTTGTGCAATCCCCTTGGCAACCTATCTTGCCTTATGTCATTTTACTGAACCATCTGCATTGTAAATTCATTTCACACCAATCATCTTCTTACCTTTGGGAAGTGGAACTAATTCCCAAGTATTATTCTAATGAATGGAATTCACTTCATCATTCATAGCATTAACCCATACAGGTTCTTTCAATGCTTCTTCATACATAGAGGGTTCAACTTTAATTGTACTAAACAAAGAAAAATGAAAAATTGGATTGATATTGGCACTCCTCCGATAAATATTAACCAAACTCCATACCTTTCTTGGAATGGATGTTGGAGTTGATGGTTGAGGTGAATCTTCACCTTAGTCTGTGCTAATTGAAGAGCTAAGTGAGCTTGGAGGACTAGAACTAGAGCTTGAACTTCCACTTCAGCTTGTGGGGAGAGGAGGAGGAACACTATTATCTTCCATATTTATGATTATTGATGGATTTTTCTGAACATCATCTTTCCATTGCCATACTCCCCCTTCATCAAAAATCACATCCTGTATAACTATCCATTGCTTTGTCTTAGGATTTTAGAATTTGTAGCCTTTAGTTGCAGTAGACTAGCCCACAGAGATACAAAGTTGGGATTTGGCATCTAACTTCTTTCACTTTTTGAATATGCACATATACCAACCATCCAAAGACTCAAAGATGAGCCACTAAAGACTTGTGACCACTCCAGGATTCCTTTAGAGTAAGGTTTTGAACTGCTTTCATGGGACTACGATTGATTATATATATGGTAGTGGTTACTGCTTCTCCCCAAAAACTATTTGGAATATTTTTTTGTCTGCAACATGCTTTGTGCCATTTCCATAATGGTATGGTTCTTTATTTCAGCAATACCATTTTGTTGAGGTGTATATGTGGAAGTAAACTATCTCTATATGTCATTCTTAAGACAAAAATCAGCAAACTCATTAGAAGTAAACTCTCCCCCTCTATCTGTTCTAAGTATCTTGACATGATACTTGTTCCATTTTTTAGCCATTAAATTAAAATTCTTGAAGCACACAAAGGCTTCATATTTCTGCATCAAAAAAGAAACCCATGTATGGTGAGACTAATCATCAATGAAGGTCAAAAAATAAAGGTTCTTTCCCAATGACGGCTCTTGCATGTCACCACAGATGTCATCATGCACAAGCTCTAGAGGAGATTTGGCTCTACAACATTTTCCCATCAGAAAACTATCTCGATGATTCTTTCCAAGTGCAAACTCTAAACAAACTTCTTCTTTTTCATTGATTGGAGGAAGACCTCTCACCATATTCTTCTTATTCAACAAAGTTATCCCTTCAAAATTCAGATGACCATATCATTGATGCCATAACCATGAATCATCTATGGTAGATTTGAGAGCATGCAACTGACTAGAAACCAATTTGAGATGAAACAATCTATTCTCTGTCATATAAGTCTTTGCAACCAGATGATGATTATTAGATTTATCAAAGATTTTGTAGTAGCTATCTTCAAATACAGCTTTATAGTTCTTCTCTAAAAGTTGTCCTATACTCAAAAGACTTTGTTGTAACTTTGACACAAAAAAAGTATTATGTATATGTGTAGTGTCTCCTTGCTTAGTCTTGACTGCAAGGGTACCTTTTCCCATTACATCAACCTCCGTATCATCTCCAAGTTTAACTTTACCTCTCCTGGAATCATCTAATTTGACAAAGAAATTAGATTTACCTTTCATGTGATTTGAGCAACCGCTATCCAAGAACTAGACATCCTCTTGGTGTTCTTTTACCAAATTGCATGAAAAGAATGTAGAATTATTTGTGCTAGAAGACTCTTCTGCATAACTATTTCTTAACTTATTCAAGTCAGATTTCTTCTTCCTATACTCAAATTCATAGTACCCATATCTTTCATAATATCTGCACGAGATACTCCTTCGATCAATAAAACTTCATCCTCTTCCTCTACCTCTTCCTATATTATTACTAGAGGATTCGCCTTGAAATTTAGCAGTTTAAGAGGGAGGAGATTTGGACTTTTCCTCAATGTTCATAGAAGAGTGGAAAGCTTGCACAAAACTTTCCATAGAATGATGCATACACTCTTCATGAGACTGCAAAGAACCAATTAACTCTGCAACTTTGAAAGTAGGTAGATCTTTACTTTCTTCAATAGCAATTACTACTTAATCAAATTTAGGAGGAAGAGACCTGAAAATAATTTCTACAATTTTTTGGTCTGATATAGTTTCATGTTGAGTCCTAAGATGATTCACAATACCTTAAGCCCTAGTAATAAATTCATGAATGGACTCAGATTTCTTGATGCAATAGCATCCTCGGTTCTTGGCAATCTTGCATCAACCAAAAACATTTCTTTTTAGTTTGTTTTCTGTTTTGTAGTTTCAACATTTCTTTCTGTGTTTTCTTTTATTTGCTCACTAGATCTTGCAGGGATAGATTTTGCTTGAGATCATGATTATCTTCCTTATTCCTAAACTGTGGAATGTTTGGATCATTTTCTGGCAAGTTATCACTTCCAGATTCCATGACAGTTTTCTAGCTTAGAACACCGAAACCGCATGGACCTATTTTTCTATTAGTGAATCTTGCAGATTCTTTTTGTAGCTTGCAGAGCCCCAGTTCATTGATTCCAATGTTCCTTGGCATGTGGCATATGTTCCCTCTAATCCACACTTCATCCTTTTGATTTTCCAAAGGAAAATCTCTGGTGAAGTCTGACTTGGTGATTTTACATGTTTAATATTGTTCTTTGGAATTTGATCCCTCTTGAGCCAACCCGGACCCCTCTTGACCATATAAATTAATGTAATCTAGCATCATAAATCGATTAGAGAAAACATAGAAGACATTGTGTGGGGGAAAAAGTGACACTAAGAAAACATGCCCTAATCTCACTTTCACACACACACTTGTGGAATACGAAAGAGCCTAGAGGTATCACACAATTGGCTACTTCTTTTTGTGGAAGAGAGAGCCATGAGCTACCTATTAGGATTTCTATTCCTTTGTTGCAAATGATAGATAGAATGACGCAAGTTCAATTCTTAACCCCAAAGTGCAAGTATGAACTAATAACAAGATTGCAAAATTGAGATTAAACAATGAAAAGTTGTAAACATAAGGACAAGACAAGAATGTAGATGTGTACCCGAAGTTAAAATCTGAGTGAAAATGTTTGGGATTGGGGCACGGGCACCACTGTCCTGATTCTGCCCCTGAAACTGTTGTTTTGCAACCTGAAAAGCTGTCGGAAAGTGCTGAAAACTTGCGGTCTGACAAAGCGACCAGGGCGCCTAGCGCCCCTGTCCCAGGGACCAGGGCACCTAGCGCCCCTGTCCTGGTAGGACCAGGGCAACTAGCACCCCTGTCCTGGTAGGACCAAGGCACCCCACGCCCCTATCCTGGTCTTTTACTCTAAAATTTGGTGTGAGGTCCTGTCTCAGTCTGCTTCTCTCGGATCTGCAACTTGCGGCGTCGTCCGAATCTTGAAACCTGCACTTATATCTGAAAAGGTATGGTGGGCGGCTATATAGGGTCTTGCCTTAGTTAAACCCCTGCTTTGGTGATTTCCACCTCCATGAATAGCCAAGTTGTATTGTAAAAGTAGTGTGTGTGTAGACCTTGTGTGTGTGCAAGATCCTAAAATGCAAGTAAGCAAACTAGAGCAACCTAGAAAGTAAACCCTAATTGCTTGTAAATGATAATGTAAATGCTCCAAACCAAGATGCAAAGCGATCTAAAGCATGAATACAAATGATATAATGAGGCTTATGCAAAGACATGAAAACAACATGAAATCATACCCAACCCCAAGGGAGGGGTACAAGCCAATCTTCAGTTGGTGATCCCTTATTGCCTTTCAATGCCTTCAAAGCCCTAAATGGATGAATGAAATTGATGGATGCTTGATGGATGGATGTTCAATGTTGTTGAATTTTTCAAAGATTTGCTATTTTGCTGCATAGAAGGTCCCTAAAACCAAAATCGGATCCTTTCAAATGAAGAAAGAGAGCTCTTATATATGAAACCCTAGGTCTTAGTTTCAACTTTTGGTCGACCTAGAGATTGAATCTCCCGCCAATTTCTTGGGGTTAAGCTTTATTTTATGATTGGATTGCGCTCCTAAAATTTTGGGAAAAATGTCTGGGACCGTGTACACTCCGGGCGCCATGGTCTCGACAACTTTTCACCAAATTTTCAGGGCTGTCGAATATGATGATTTTAGAGAGAATCCCAAAGTTACAAGTGATTTCAAGATGTTTTGACCCTCGAAATCAAGCCCCCAAGTTCAAAATAGGACCTAATTAGGGTTTTTGATTAAATGATGTAATGGAGGAATAAAATGAAAGGGGCACACTTTAATGAAAAGGGTCCAACTTTATGATGTGGGAGATGATAAAATAGAACCTTAGACCTAATTAATTTAATTAATTAAGTGCTAAAGGGGAAATTCAATGCAAAATGCAAAATGCACGAAGGCGGGTGCTAAACTAGGTGTGAAATTGTACCACCCTAGCAAGTGCATACAATTTACGACGCTACATTTAGCCCCCAATTTAGCGATCATATGAACACTATGTGCATATGCAAGCTAAAGTATAGAAAAGTAAACATTATTTGAAAAAGGATATATCCATAAGTTGTCAGATGAAGCCCCCAGCGGTATCTGCAGTACTCAATCAAGAACCACAACCTACAAAACCACATGTTAGATCACAAAATCACCTAATGCTTACTAAGGAAGGTGATGAAAATTTGAGGGTAGCTATATGCCCCCCCCTATTTCGGCTTGCTAATTTTAGTGAGTTGAAACAGGGTATCATGTGTACCACTTCGAATTGTTAAAGAATATTGATGACAAATGCTCACAAGAAGATTTGATATGAGATCAAAAACTAATGGAGAATCATTTGGTAAGAAAGAGGACTAAATCTCAATTCCAACACAACAAAGAGTGTGAGGATTTGAGAGTTCTCTAACACAAGATGAAGGATGTAAATGGAAACAAGATGCAAAGAGAAGAAAAGAAAGGAAAAAAGAATGAATACACACATTGGTGATTTATGAGAAGAATAGTGAGAGAGAAAACATGGACTTCTCGCCCCTAGATCTTGTCTAGGTGATCCATGGGAAAAAGGACATGGAAAACTAGCCCCTAGAGTCTGTCTAGGTGATCCATGTAAGGGAGGAGAGTGAAAAAGTCTAGCCTTATGCCGCTAGTTCCACTCAACCTCATGCATGTGTGTGTAAGGGAGGTTAGAAGAACCTCATAGGAGTCTATGCCCGAGTATGCTACAACCTATATATGTATAGTACAAAAGCATGACATCTCGCTCTAAGAGTTTGTGCTCTGGTTCCGAGAATAATCACCTTGCATAAAAAAAAAATGGAGACATCTCGCTCGAAGAGTCTGTGCTCTGGTTCCGAGAATGACCCATTGCTCAAAAAGTGTAATGTTTATGTCATAAGCAAAGTAGAACAAGGATACCTACCTTCATCACAAAAGAAGATACCCCAAAAATGCAACAATGTCATAGATCCAAGCAAGAGAGTTTTTCACTCTTTAAGCAAGGATAAGTTAGTTGAAAAGGGATATCTTGTAGTATGTGTAAAGGAGATCCTTAGAGGAGAAGAGATCTTTGTACAAAAGCCACCTATCCCCGAGAGCAATTGTCTTAGACAAATATAACATCTTCTAGAATAAGACAAAGAAGAGAATAAGAATGCAATACTTCCTTCTTTTGCGAGGTGAAAGTGCTTCTTAATGAAGGATGACGCTCTTTTTAACCCAATTGGGAAAGTGAATTCATTATGGATGTATTTTACCAAGTGCAAAAGAGGTTGTAGTCAAGGACTCACACCTCTTGTAAGAGAGAATCCTTGAACAAACAACAACAAATGCATATAAGGAATAACATCAAGTAATAAAGTTCACACCATCCACAAAATAGGAAAAAGTGGATCCTTAGATAAAAATAAGGAAAGATCATTGCCTCCCAAGGATAAGGACAATGAGAAGGACTTACACAATCTTCTAGGGAGAGATTTAAACATAAGCAAAATGTACTACATACTCACATGAGTTCATGCAAGGAAGACATTAGTGTATGTAAAATGCTCCTCACAAGAAGTGGGTAGGATAAGAAAGAGAATACACATGTTCTCCCATATCTAGGAAAAGAGGATTCTAAAGAAAACATGACCAATATTTCCACACTATTACCCCAAAGGGAAATTTTAATCATAAAAAGAAGAGATGTATGAAATCACTCTTGTCCCCATAGGAACAAGAGATAACATAGAAAATTAGGCTATTATGTTGCTTCAAAAATATGATTGCACTTGAAATTGTACCATCATGAATGACAATGAGCCCCCAGTAAATGAGCTACCAATGTCACATAATGATGAGCAACATAATAGCCATTAATGTTATTTAAAGAAATGATAGATTGAATGAGGTATTTGAATATGACATGCTGAATGCTCAACTATAAGTGAGATCAAAAACATGTATAAAATGATAAAAATTGAAGAAGAAAAGTCACAAGAAATCTTAGAAGAGGGATGAGTGTAATTTATTAGAGCCTTATCCCTAGTGGAAAGGACTTTATGATGAATAGGAGATAAAGATTCATAAGTGGATTTAGAAATTTGAGGGGATTCATAAAGAGATTTGTTCATCGCCAAGATTTCCTTATGAGGGGAATGAGAGTTGATAGAAGTAGAAGATGATTTAGTTGAAGTGAGATCATCATCACTACTAAATATAGCATTCACATTGAGAGATGGTCTTTTAGATGCTTTGGTGCGCTTGTAGGGATTATGACCAAGTCCAAAGGCCTCATCATAAAGATTATTCCCTAGAGGAACCTTTATCCCTTGTTCATGAGTGCCACAACCATTTCCATTATACCCATACTTAGCTAAAATATGAAAACCACAACCATAACGATTAGCCATTTCAGAAAGAGAAGGTGGTTTTTCATAAGACAAAGAACCAAATTCTTCAGAATTAGAGGTGTGAGGAGAAGAGGTTTGAGAAGTGGCCACAAAATTATTGTTCATAGGTTTAGGTAAGGTTGATTGATCTTTAGTTTCTTCCTTCTTTTTAACTTTATGATCTCTAGGAGGAACCCTCTACTCACCTACAAAGGTGGGATTAAAGTCAAGAGATCCCCAATCGTCTTCTGCGAGAACCTTCTCAGGATCAAAAGCCTCTTCATGTGTAGATTCAAGTTGAGAAGAATCTTCTTCAAGAACTTCAGACTCATCCAAAGAATTTTGATTATCAAAGGGTGATGATTCATCCATAGGTATCTTGTTTAAAGAGTCATCACTAGAAGAGGAAGGTTTAGAAGAACTCCCTTTGGAAGTAGATGTTTGCAAACAAGCTTGAAAATTAGTATCACCTATCAAGGTATATGTCTTATTGTTATAAATAAATTTAACTTGTCTATGCAATGTAGAGGGGACAGCTTGCATACTGTGAATCCAAGGTCTCCCTAATAACAAGTTGTATGTTAGATTTCCCGACATAAACTGGATAGGAGTAGGCAAAGTAACAGGTCCCACTATGATGGGTAAGGTGATAATACCTAATGAAGACTTAGCCACATTAGCAAAGCCTCGAATGGGACGAGAGTCAGGCTCAATAAGGGATGTATCCACATTCATCTTATGCAATAGATTAATGCTACACAAATTAAGGCTAGAGCCATTATCCACCAGTGTTCGTCTTATAGTAGTGTCATTTATGATAACCACAATCATCAAGGGATCATATTGATGTTGAATTTCACTAGTAGGCAATTCATCTTGAGTAAACACAATTTGAGCTTTAGGATTCATCACAGAGTTAACCAAAGACACTATATTACTAGATGTATTAGGTGGCGGAACATTCAAATCTTTCAAGGCATCTTGTAACATTCCATGATGAGCGGAAGAAGTTTGGATCAAATCCCAAAGGGATATCTTAGCAGGGGTAGCTTTAAGTTGTTCTATGAGATCATATTCCTTAACAATAACTTGTGAAATACATGGAGCTTGCGGAAGAATAGGTTGGGAAGGAGGAAGTGAAGTTGGGATAACTGGAGGAGGATTAGGTTGCCTATTGTTTCTTGTGTTATAGGTATGAGCAACCACAATATAACTCTCTCTAGTTAGTTGCTTAGCATACTCATAAGGGCTCTTAGAAGAACAACCTCCTTGCATAGTAATAATAGGTTTCTTAGGAGTGCAAAAAGAATCATTAGCATAACTACCTTGAACCACTAAGATAGGCTTATTTAAAGGTTGAGAATTTTGAGAAGGACAAGCACCTTGGACAGTGAAGAGAGGTTTGTTAGGTGTTTCATTCACATGTATCAAATTGATTGAGGATGGTTTAGAGGAATGAACAAAAGTGTTAGAAGAATTATTGATAGTCTTCTCTTGCACTAAAATCTTATCACAGATTAAATCAATTTTAGGAGAGAGACAAGGGGTAGGCATTGATGTTCTAGTAGGAAGAGTAATACTAGGAAAGGTCATATCATCCTCTATCATCAAAGGATCTACATGGGGAATAAACTCTCTAGGAGAAGGATCAACATTACTCTATAAAGTCTCACTTTTGAGAGGGAGATCTTTGAAAGAGATGTTAACCATCTTGCTTTGAACTAGGGTATCCTTATGAGTAGAACCAAGTTGAGGAGAGGGAGATGCTTTATTTTTAGAGGGAGAATAATTGAGATTCAAGGAAGGTGAGAAACTAACAAGGGAGTTTTCAATCTTGATTTCATCCCCTTTGGCTAGGGTTCTCTCATGGGATAGAGAATAATCTACACCTTCTTCTAATGGTTCATCCCAAATAGTGAAGTGGTTGAAAGGAATGTTTGAAGTATTGTCAATTTCGGGAGAGGAGATAACATTGTTTATTAATTCCTCATCCTTGGGAGGGAGAGCATCAATAGATGTGTTAAACTCGTCCTCTTTCCTCAAAACATGTTCAATATGATCTTTAAGGGAGAGAGAACTAAGGAAATTGCTTATTATTTCATCTTCTTTCTCTAAGGGATGCTTATGGGTAAGACCAACTTTAGGAGAAGGGTAAGCGTTTATCATTAATTCATCATCTCTAGTGGGAATTTTGTTGGAAAAGGAAATGCCATCACTAGGAAATGTAGGGATAATGTCATCTTCTTGCACAAAAGGATCCTCATGAAGGGAGCGTTTTTTAGGAGCCACAAAGTCATCAAGGGCATCAAAAGCATGATCATATCTATTAAAAGGTTTATCTTTTGATTCAAAAGGAAACATCTCTTCATAGAGGGGATCATTGAAAACAACCATGTTACTAGATTTAGTGGAAGAGCTGATAGGAATGTACCCTTGAGAGGAATCATTCGACTTATCTTTCTCATCACAACGAAATGCAATAGTAACAATGTTTATGAGTTTTTGGTAGAATGAAGGTTTGGTATCTTTAGGGTTCAAAAACTCATCTAAAGCTTCATCTAATTCATCTTGGCTATGCAAATAAAAATCTAACATTTTGAAATAAAAATTGCATAAAACTTAAACACACAATGCAAAGAAACACACTCTTTCTTTTCCCCTTTTTTTTTTCTCTTTTTTTTTTTTTTTTTTTTTTTGAAAATGAAAGTTAAATGAAACACACTAAATCTAGATTTAGATCTAACAAATGTAATGCAAGAGAAAGCAATAATAAGATTCACGTCGGGTTCACCAAAAATGTGTGGGGGAAAAAGTGACACTAAGCAAACATGCCCTAATCTCACTTTCACTCACACACTTGTGGAATACGAAAGAGCCTAGAGGTATCACACAATTGGCTACTTCTTTTTGTGGAAGAGAGAGCCACGGGCTACCTATTAGGATTTCTATTTCTTTGTTGCAAATGATAGATAGAATGATGTAAGTTCAATTCTTAACCCCAAAGTGCAAGTATGAACTAATAACAAGATTGCAGAATTGAGATTAAACAATGAAAAGTTGTAAACACAAGGACAAGACAAGAATGCAGATGCGTACCCAGAGTTAAAATCTGAGTGAAAATATTTGGGATGGGGGTGCAGGCGCCACTGTCCTGATTCTGCCCCTGAAACTGCTCTGAAAACTGCTGTTTTGCAACCTGAAAAGCTGTCGAAAAGTGCTGAAAACTTGTTGTCTGACAGAGGAACTAGGGCGCCCAGCACCCCTGTCCTGGCAGGACCAGGGCACCCCACGCCCCTGTCCTGGTCTTTTACTTTGAAATTTGGTGTGAGGTCCTGTCTTGGTCTGCTTCTCCCGGATCTGCAACTTGCGGCGTCGTCCGAATCCTGAAACCTGCACTTATATCTGAAAAAGGTATGGTGGGTGGCTATATAGGGTCTTGCCTTAGTCAAACCCCCATTTTGGTGATTTCCACCTCCACGAATAGCCAAGTTGTATTGTAAAAGTAGTGTGTGTGCAGACCTTGTGTGCGTGCAAGATCCTAAAATGCAAGTAAGCAAACTAGAGCAACCTAGAAAGTAAACCCTAATTGCTTGTAAATGATAATGTAAATGCTCCAAACCAAGATGCAAAGCGATCTAAAGCATGAATACAAATGATATAATGAGGCTTATGCAAAGACATGAAAACAACATGAAATCATACCCAACCCCAAGGGAGGGGTACAAGCCAATCTTCAGTCGGTGATCCCTTATTGCTCTTCAATGCCTTCAAAGCCCTAAATGGATGAATGAAATTGATGGATGCTTGATGGATGGATGTTGAATGTTGTTGAAGTCTTCAAAGATCTGCTCTTTCGCTGCATAAAAGGTCCTTGAAACTAAAATCGAATCCTTTCAAATGAAGAAAGAGAGCTCTTATATATGAAACCCTAGGTCTTAGTTTCAACTTTTGGCCGACCTAGAGATTGAATCTCCTGCCAATTTCTTGGGGTTAAACTTTATTTTATGATTGGATTGCGCTCCTAAAATTTCGGGAAAAATGTCCGGGACCGTGTGCACTCCAGGCACCATGGTCCCGACAACTTTTCACCAAATTTTCAGGGCCGTCGAATATGATGATTTTAGAGAGAATCCCAAAGTTACAAGTGATTTCAAGATGTTTTGACCCCCGAAATCAAGCCCCCAAGTTCAAAATAGGACCTAATTAGGGTTTTTGATTAAATGATGTAATGGAGGAATAAAATGAAAGGGGCACACTTTAATGAAAAGGGCCCAACTTTATGATGTGGGAGATGATAAAATAGAACCTTAGGCCTAATTAATTTAATTAATTAAGTGCTAAAGGGGAAATTCAATGCAAAATGCAAAATGCGCCAAGGCGGGTGCTAAACTAAGTGTGAAATTGTGCCACCCTAGCAAGTGCGTACAATTTACGACGCTACAGACATATCTTAAGATTTTGAGGTCTCGAGTTGACCAATTCTATAATTGAGCATGTATGTAGTAGATGAGTGAGCTGAATCTTGTATCTCGGATGTTACCGGTTATTTGTAATCAATTTTCATGATCTAATTCATTTAGTTTTGCATTGCCTCCATCATATCCTCTTATTTCCATTGTGTTTACTCTTGCTGCCCAATCCAGATTGATCTCTTTGAGATCCCTCCTAACCAGTGACTACATCAAGTGGTATCAAAGAGAGATTTTTTCTAGAGATTGTGTTACCTTGAAGATTTTGTTGTGGGGTGGTGGTCTATGGATTCGACTTGCAGCTGTAGAGGACTAACATGAAGATGGCATGAAGAGGAAATAGAAATGGTGGATCGCATGGGAATGGAGACCTTGTTGTGATGGAAATGTTGAGAGGTATTTCAGCCTAGTTAGAAACCATAAAGATGACCCAGACAAGAGGTTGACATATTTAAGTTGTGAGTGAAGATGAAGAAGAAGAAGCACCGGCAGAACAAGTAGAAAATCCACTGGCGATCGATCCGGATGAAGAGAGGTTCTTGAGGTTTTGAGTAGGGTGAATACTAAACAAAATTTACCGCATCAGAATATGATGGAAATTTGGATTCAGATTAATTAATGGATTGGATCTCAGAGATGGAGAAGTACTTTGATTTTGAGAACATTGTAGAAAAAAGGAAGGTGAAATATGCATGTACCTAGTTGAAAGGTCATGCATCTCTTTGGTGGGAACATTTGTAGGTTGATAGATAGAGAAGGGTAAAAAGAAGATCAAATCATGGGAGTGGATGTTTGCCAAGTTTAAATTGAAGTTTATGCCAACTAATTATCAAGAAAACCTATTCTGAAAGTTGCAAAACTTGAAGCAGAAAGAATCTAGTGTGAAGGAGTATACTAATGCATTCTACAAGTTGAATATTAGATACAAACATGTCGATGATTAATTTGAACAAGTTATGAGATATCTGAATGGATTGGAGATATCTATAAAGGATGCACTCAAGAGAGGTTCTTGAGGTTTTGAGTAGGGTGAATACTAAACAACATTTACCCCATTAGAATATGATGGAAATTTGGATTCAGATGAATTAATGGATTGGATCTCAGAGATGGAGAAGTACTTTGATTTTGAGAACATTGTAGAAAAAAGGAAGGTGAAATATGCATGTACCTAGTTGAAAGGTCATGCATCTCTTTGGTGGGAAAATTTGTAGGTTGATAGATAGAGAAGGGTAAAAAGAAGATAAAATCATGGGAGTGGATGTTTGCCAAGTTTAAATTGAAGTTTATGCCAACTAATTACCAAGAAAACCTATTCTGAAAGTTGCAAAACTTGAAGCAGAAAGAATCTAGTGTGAAGGAGTATACTAACGCATTCTACAAGTTGAATATTAGATACAAACATGTCAATGATTAATTTGAACAAGTTATGAGATATCTGAATGGTTTGGAGATATCTATAAAGGATGCACTCAGTTTGATCAAGTTGCAGAGTGTTCAAGAATCTTACCAATATGCCTTGAAAGTGGAAGAGAAGTTGAACAAAAGACATGAGTAGAGACAAAGAGGTAGAGGCGAAAGGTTTATTGGAGGAAGATTTCAAGGAGGAAGAGGATTTTCTGGAGGAAGACAAACCTATACAAATTAGAACAAGGAAAAGAGAGTAAACAAAGAAGGAAATTCATACCAGAAGGATGATAGAAATCTCTATTGAAGGAAAGAACTTGATCGCTACCGGAATGACGGTTTTCGAAAAGATGATAGAAGACAAGATAAGAGAGTGTTTAGAGGAACTTTATTTAAGTCTGGAGGAGAAGGACATCGTGATTTTGAATGTAAGAAGATAGAGAACACTTGAAGAACAACATTGGTAGAAGAAAGCCCCACTAGATCAGCTAACAAACCGGAAGATGGAGAACTGTTGATGATGAGGAGAGCTTTGTGTCATACCAGAGAAGACGAAGAACCCTTGTAGAGGAGAAATATGTTCAAAAAAAGATGTAAGGTATCTAGTAAGTATTGTAAAGTAGTTATTGATAGTGGTAGTTTAGATAATCTTGTTTCAGAAGAAATGGTGAATAAATTGAAGTTGGAAAGATTGAAACACCCTAAGTCAAATCAAATAGCATCGATTTAGGATGATCATAAGTTGTTAGTAAGAGAAATGTTTGGTGAAATTGAAAATTGGAAATTATAAAGATGAAGTTTTATGTGATATTATACCTATAGATATTTGTCACCATTTTTGGGTAGACCTTGGCAGTTTCATAGACAGGCAATACATGATGGGAGAAAGAACATATACACTATTGTAGTGAATGGGATGAAACAAAATTTGTTACCCTTGGAGGAGCCCTTGAAGAGTGAAGTGTGTACAAATGCTAGAATCTGTTTGGTGGATGGAAGTAAATTCTTGGATGGAATGAGACATGAGAATGTGTGTTTTGCCTTAGTTCCTAAGAAGACTGAGAACCTAAAACATGAAGAAGAAGAACTAGAAGAGATAAAAGAGTTTCTAACAGAGTATGAAGACATCATTTCAGATAATGTTCTTGATGGATTACCACCTGTGAGAAGTATCAGTCATTGCATGGACCTGATTCCCAGAGCTAGTTTGCCTAACAAAGTTGCACACCGGATGACACTAACAAAGAATGAAGAGCTAAATAGATAAGTGCAAGAATTATTAAAGAAAGGTTTGATAAAAAAAAGTTAGAGTCCCTGTGTAGTACCAGTAGTGTTAGCACCTAAAAAGAATGGAGAATGGAGGATGTGTACTGATTCTAGAGTAATAAACATGGTCATAGTGAAGTACCGGTTTCCTTTACCTGGGATGGATGACATGATGGACTATTTGAGTGGAGCCAAATACTACACAAAGATAGACTTGAAGAGTGGATATCATCAGATCAAAATTAGAGAAGGAGATGAGTGGAAGACAACATTCAAGACAAATGAAGGATTGTATGAATGGTTGGTGATGCCTTTTGGGTTGACTAATGCACCAAGTACTTTCATGAGGTTGATGAATGAGGCTTTGAAGAAATTATTAGGTAATTTTTTTATTGTATATTTGGATGACATTCTAATTTTAACTAACACAAAACAGGAGCATTTGTTGCATTTAAGACAAGTTTTGTAGAGGTTGAGAGAAGGAAAGTTGTTGATAAATCTAAAGAAGTGTACTTTCATGAAAGAAGAGTTAGTCTATTTGGGATTTGTGATATCTATGGATAGATTGAAGATGGACCCTGAGAAGGTAAGAGCAATTATTGAATGGTCTACACTGAAAAGCATTGGAGAGGTTAGATCATTTCATGGATTGGCTAGTTTCTACCAGAAGTTCATCAGAAATGTCAGTTCAATTTGTAGCCCTATGACTGAGATAATGAGAGGAGATAAGAAGGAATTCAAGTGGACAATCAGAGAAAACAAGAGTTTTGAATTACTGAGGCAAAACGTGATTGAGCAACCTATGTTAGCTTTACCAGATTTCAATAAAGTATTTCAAGTGGTTTGTGATGCAAGTGGGAATGCAATTGGAGCCGTGTTAAGTCAAGAAGGGAGAGTAGTAGCCTATTTCAGTGACAATTTGAATGATATGAAGAGGCGATATTTGGTGTATGATAGGGAATTTTATGCCATAGTTCAAGCCAGAAAGAAGTGGATACATTACCTGTTGCCTAAGGAATTTGTGTTTTATACTGATCACCAAGCCTTGCAATATTTGAAGAGTCAAAGTAAGTTGAATCAAAGACATATGAGATGGGTAGAATTTTTGCAGAGTTACCCCTTTTTGTTGAAGCATAGGAGTGGGAAGTCAAACAAATTTTCTCATGCATTAAGTAGGAGGAATTTGTTGACATAGGTGAGAGTGACAGTATTAGGATTTAAAGAGTTGAAGACCTTGTATGATGATGACCCAGATTTCGCAGAACCTTGGAAAGTAAGTAGAGCATAGGTTATGGTAGATAGAAGCAAATGGTTGGATTATTTCAATCAGTATGGGATATTATTTAGAGGAGTTCAATTGTGTTTACCTAAGAGTTATATGAGGGAGAATCTGATAAAGGAGAAGCATAGTGGAAGATTAGTCGAACACTTTGGTATTGACAAAACAGTGGCATTGGTCAGTGAACATTACTTTTGGCCTTAGATTCATAAGGATATTAGGAAATTTATGCAAAGGTATACAGATTGTCAAGTTGCAAAAGGAAGTAGTAAGAATGTGGGATTGTATAAGCCTTTGATAGTTTCGAAGAGAACTGGGGAAGATAGAAGCATGGATTTCATACTTTGATTACCTAAGACATGGAGAGGAAAGGATTCTATATTTGTGGTGGTGGATAGATTCTCGAAGATGGCTCATTTCATACCTTGTAGGAAGACATCGGGTGCGGTGCATGTAGCTAACTTATTTTTCAAGGAAGTAGTGAGATTGCATGGATTACCTAAGAGCATAGTTTGAGACAAAGAAACTAAGTTTGTTTGTTATTTTTGGACAACACTTCGGAAGAAGATTAAGACAAATTTGGAGTTCAATTCTACTTTTCACCCATAGACTGATGGATAGATAGAAGTAGTAAATAGGATCTTGCAAAATTTGTGGAGATGCTTAGTTGGAGAGAAAACTGGAAGTTGGGATTTGATTCTTGCACAAGCAAAGTTTGCCTACAAGAATTCAGTGACCAGGAGTATCAGAAGAACACCTTTCGAGATTTTTATCGGAGCACACCCTAATGGTATATTAGAACTAAGAAATGTCAGTAATGAAGATAATCAAAGTGCAGAGGCAAAAAAGTTTGTAAATCACATGAAGGCCTTGCATACTCAAGTTAAGCAACTTTTTGAGGATATGAACAACAGGTATAAGGAGAAAGTAGATGAGAAGAGAAGACATAAGGAATTTGATGTTGGCAATGAAGTGATCATGTATTTGAGAAAAAAAATATTTCCAGTTGGAACCTATAACAAGTTCCAAATGAGAAAGTTTGGACCTTGCAAGATCTTGAGGAAATTTAGTTCTCGAAATGCATATGAAGTGGAGCTACTGGATAATTTGAGTATTTCACCTATATTCAACATTGCAGATCTACATGCCTCTTGCTATCTTTTTCTTAGCTGCTAGTTCTTGTGCTGGTCTTTTGCAGCTGTCTTGTTTTGTCTCTTTCATGTCCATCTTTTGAATGTAATCGAGTTTCGGGTCCCTTAAAACCTATTTTTACTTAATCAAAAACATTGCAGATCTATATTAGTATCAATAATTAGAATTTAGTACAGATAGTATTGTGGACTTGGAGAAACAGTTTCCCCAGAAGGAACCGTATGAGATTGAAGATATTTTGGACAGTAGGATTCGACGTAGTACCCAAAGAAATCAATACATGGAGTATATTGTGAAATGGAAGGACAGACCAGTTGAAGATTCATCTTGGATTTCCTAGGTAGAGGTGGATTGCCTTGGTTTTCCTCTGACCCGAGCAAAGTGAGGGACTCACTTTTTCACCAACCCTGGATGTCTGATGCAGGAGCATCCCTAGTTCTTGGCAATCTTGCATCAACCAAAAATATCTCTTTTTCGTTTTGTAGTTTCAGCATTTCCTTTTGCATTTTCATTTATTTTCTCACTAGATCTTGGGGAGCTAGATTTTGCTTGATAACATGATTGTCTTCCTTATTCCTGAACTGTTGAACATTTGGATCATTTTCTGGCAACTTATCGCTTTTGGATTCTGAGACAGTTTTCTGGCTTAGAACACTGGAACTCCCTGGACCTATTTTTCTATTGGTGAATCTTACAGATCCTTTCCATAGCTTACAAAGCCCCAATTCATTGATTTCAATGTTCCTTGGCATGTTTCTGACCTTTCCTCTAATCCGTACTTCAACTTTTAGATTTTCCAAAGGAAACTCTTTGGCAAAGGCCGACCTGGTGATTTTACTTGTTTGATCGTGTTCTTCGACATTTGATCCCTCTTGACCATATAAATCAATATAAGCTAGCATCATAAATTGATCAAAGATAACATGTCTTATGATTTTGAGGTTTGGAGTTGACCGATTCTGTAATTGAGAATGTATGTAGTAGGTCAGTGAGTCAAATCTTGTATCCCAGATGTTACCAGTTATTTATAATCAGTTTTCATGATCTAATTTATTTAGTTTTGCATTTCCTCCATCATATCCTCTTGTTTATGTTGTGTTTACTCTTGCTGCTTGGTCCAGATTGATCTCTTTGAGGTCCCTCCTACCTGGTGATTGCATCATTCCTTCATCCTCAAATTTTCAAATTCTCTTCAAAAAGTTTGAAGTCTTACCAATTTGATTTTGTTTGTACCTTGGTATGCAGGTTTTAGAGCCTCACATGCATCTTTTGATTTTGTCATACTAGCAATTCGAGGAAAGATTGGAACATCCAAGGCAGATTGAATGGTGAAAAGAGATTTGTTATCTTTCTTTCTATCTTCTTTCAACTGAGCTTTCTATTATGTTGTCCACGTATTTAATGCATTCTGATCAATAGGTTCTTGGTATCAGCCTTCCACTAATTCCCTGAGATCTTGGGATAATAGTAGGGCCTTCATTTTGATACTCCAATAATCATAGTTTTCTCTAGTAAACAATGAAAGTTGGAATGCTAAATCTTTTCCAATAGCCATCTGGAGGTAAGTGATGCTCTGACCTTGCTACCTGCACAATCATAAATCTTATAACCCACTCTAATACTAAATGAAATATTATAAATTTAATACACAAACAAACAGAGCTCAAAGGAAGAATACAAATTATTTTATAAAATTGATAATATTGATATTAAAACACTTAGCAATTACAGTAACCATCTCATAGTTTTATAGAGAGCTGATATTGAACAGTGATCAAAATAAAACAAAAAAAACCTAAAGCAGATTTCTCTATTCTGTAAAAAGAAGTTCTAAGAAAGCATAAATCAAAAAACTAAATCGGTTATCATAGTAGTTTATAAACTATTCTTTTATTAAAAAAAATAAAAAATAGAGATGTCGCTGATCTCCAGCGTCCACCGCAGCCTTGCATAATTCATGCTTATCCTTTTGTCTTCAGAAGTCCAGTTGGAGAGCGATTATGTGGGGTCGGCTATAATGTCGTTTCTGAAAGAGAGTAGAAATTCCAAGTCCCTCTTGTCAAAAACATGTTCATCACTTTCCTCGAGAAACATATGATCTTTCACAATAGAAAATGCTCTATCCGCGGTGGGGCGACGTAAAGGAAAGACATGTGCAGAATGCGAGGTGTTGTGAATGTGTATTTTCGTGAAAGATGTTAGTATGAATGCTAGAGCCAAGCCTAATAGTAGCATCTGAACCACCATACTTCCCATCATTTGCCTACACTTTTTTTTTCAACAAACTATCATGAATTATAAACAACATATATTGAAATGGGCATTCATGGTCTCTATGTCGTATTGACTCGAGCAATCCAATGACACAAATACAATAGGTCAGTCAGTCAGTCAGCATAAGAGTTCTCTGTTTAGGATGCCGTTAAATTAGTTTCAAAATTAGGTTATAAAATTCATGTTATTGATTTTTTCAAAAATTTCTGAAAAATCAAAATCACAGTTAATTTTGTTGATCACAATCAACGATTTATAATTTTTGAAAATTTTCATGTTATCCATTTTTTGTATTATTGACATGCAGTTTTGAAACCCATTTTACTACAGCCCTCCGCTTATTTGTTGCGCGAATCCGAAAAATAATAGTTGTACCTTTCTACATGTCAATTACTTTGCTTTGTTTGCTAATTTTTCTTTAACACAGTATCTACATTAATTCGAGTTTTCAGCTGCTTTACCAAAAGTGGAAGAGATTATATGTTCATGACTAAGGAGGATATCCACAAGTTAATATGTTAAAAAATGATATGGCTTAGCCTCCATAATCCCCCGCTTATTTTTTTCTAGAAGTGCGGACTTTTACCATTTGAATTAAAATTCGAACCAGTCCTCCATATTATTTGTTCGGATATTCACGAGGTATTAATGCCTTCTAAAAACTTGATAGAGTAATTTTTCCATAAAAATTTTTAAATGTCTATGATGACATGTATAGAACATAGAGACCTCCTCTTTTGGTAATTAGATTGAGTTTAAAGTTTAGTTTGGCTTTCGTATATGTATGTTTGCATCTTTCAAATTCAAGAGTTAGGTTCGTGGCTTATTTTAACTTATGATATCTTTAAATCTTTTTTTTTCATGTAAACTTTAAAGGTTTCTTATGTGTTTCTTTAGTTAATCCTATAGTTTTGGTACATTAAGATTTTATGTTTATATATTCATGTTAGATCTTTGGAATTTTTGAAATGGCTTTGGAATGTATTAACTCATACATTTCTTATAGCTACAGGTTGTGGGTTCTTTATTACTTTATTGACTTTTTTACCTTTTTATTGATGTTTGTGACTTGATGAGTTGGAGTGTCATAAAAATATATTTGTTTGTCTTCAATACCTTTGTATTTATATTTCAATACTTAACACCTAGACTGTATTTTGATTGATGACAAGTTTATACTTGAATATGTAAATTAAGGTTTTTCCTTGAGTCAATCTAAACATATCCACATTTAATCTAGCTCAAGATGCAATAATTTATGTCTTTTATTAACTATGAATATCATAGTTTACTTGTAGGCCATTTTGTTAATTTGCAAGGATCATCTACATTTACTACCCAATTCATATGGGACCTCATTTATCTCTACATTCTTGAGAATTAGTTGTCACTCTTCATTATTATGTCTATCTATTCAAGGCCCTTATGTGTCAAGAATTTGAACCTATTAGTGTTTTCCCCAACTATTGAAAATCCTAAGATTCTTTGAAATATTTGTAGGCTAGACACATGTTTTGGATTAAAGAAAAAATACTTTTTGAAGGGGCCCCGAAACCCTTTGCAAAATGATTCTACGAGGATTAGAATAAAAAAGAAACATCCAAAAAAAATAGGCTGCAAGGATAGGCATAGAAAGTGACAACCAAAGAGACAACAAAAACCTAGTCGGGCACAAAAAGACAACAGAAATACCAAACCTAGACACGGAAAGAATCGGCAACCGAAAACAACCCAATTACATTAGGCTTCTGAGGGTCTCAACGACCTCATCCTCTAGGGCATTCATGGTATCAATAGAATCCTCCATAGCATTATGATCCAAGTTCTGAAAGGCCTCCTTCTTATTCATGTTCCCTCGAGTCCTTTTGCAAGGTCCTTCACCACTTTGAGCCACCTCAACTTCCTCACCAATAACAACAACAGCCTTATCTGATTGGTCTAGAATTTTAACCATGATAATCATAACCATTGCAAACTGATTAACAATTTTATGATTGCTAACCATCATGGTCTTGAGGGTGTCCTGGATTTTTTTGTATCCATCCTCAACCCGGGTGATGTGCTCCTCTAGTTTTTTCTTAAGCCGGTCAAACCCTTCGCCTGTTTTATTGATACAGTCCATGGCTGAATTCTTCTCAGTCTCAGTCCAATTCCCTTCATTGTATAGACCAAGAGAAGAACCAATAGGGAGGGAATCCATTTTCCTACCCAGAGCTCTTTGGTTAATCCAGATCTCTTTAAGTTCATGAAATAACAACTTGAACTAACTAAAGATGTCAATTGCATGATCATGAGCCATACCCAACACATTTTCATAATCCTCCCTCTTGTCATTTAGCTCATCACTTTTATGATTAGGGTCAGCAATACTAGCCACACCCATATTACCAGTCTCCTTAAAGGAAAGAGGAGAGGCCAAGACATTAGGGTTATTAGGGTTCTTATCAACATCACCCTTCTCAGAAGAAGAGGGGGACCCAATCTTAGTCAAAGTAGAGGAGGAGGAAATAACAATGTTCTTTTATTCTATGGAACCCTTGCTCATTTTGGGTTTAGAGCTCAAATGAATTTCCACTTTATATTTTTCAGGGAAGGGGGAGTCTCCTCAGACTCTCCTACACTAGTCTCATCATTCTCAAAAGAAATATGGATAAAATCCTTAGGGGGAGGAAGAGAAAGAAAATTAGCATCAATAAGAACCAGTAGGCCTTCATGCACAATGGGAAAATTAGCACGGTTCTTACGTTGGTCACTGAAATTAGCCCTAAGAGTAGACATGAGGTAGAATGGGAAAGACATTTTCACTCCATGGTAAAAATGATTCAGAATAATAAAATGGTAGCCATACACCCTAGTATACCGATCATCCAAAGTGAGATAACTCATAATTACCTTGAGAAGCTTCTTCCAGAAAGGTTTGATGACAGCAATATCATAGTGGCTAGCCATCTTCTTGACAATTTCAGCTCGCTCCTCCTCCTCCTTAGGGAAACTCTGTACAACTTGCTTCATGTACACCCTATCTCTATAATACTTCATGCCATCCATAGATAATCCAGTGACATAAGTAATAAGGGTTTCATCTACTAGGACCCTCCGATTGTGAAGAATAATCAAGCCATCCTTCTTGTTTTTAGCAAAATACCTAGTAACATCTTGATTTCGCCCTTGAAGCCTCTCAATTTAATTAGAAAACCCACCTTTTTGTAGAATGTGCCAAAGCTTCTTTTCATTCTTAAGTTGCACACAGCTAGGTGACTCAATTCTCTTTCTTGCACCACCCATTTTCTCAAGCTCTCTGTAATTCTCTCTAAAATGAATTTCTAGAGTTAAGGCAATCCTCTAGAAAATGTATGAAATTACCCACAAAGCATACGAAATAAGTTCACATCAATTCTTATGTCCTCTCTGGCCACCTGTCTTAGAACGGAAGGTATTAGCAGTTCTAAATATATGCAAAGTCATAATAGCACTAATAATCATTAACTTTACACCCCTGACTTTGCTCATGGAAAGATACATCGCAAGTTCAGAGTCCAACCTATCACCATGGGTCCAACAAAGCTGGGCTTTACATGTCACTCCCCTGTTGGCAAGGAAGTTAGCAATCATATTGGCTTGTCTATAAACATGAGTGAACATACATTTATCAAAGGTTTTAATAATGTCTTTGGCTTTTTTCATCCAAATATCAACATTCGAAACTAGAGTAGAATTTCCTTTAAGGTAATTGATAATGTTCTTAGAATCCCCCTTGACCCAAACAAGCTTACTGTTGTTCAGTTTTGCAAGTTTTAGACTATGATATGCCCCTATGGCTTTGACAATATTATTAGTCTATTTACCAAAAGGGATATCAATAGCAAAAATGAAGTTTCCATTGGGATCCCGTATCACTCCACTACAACCAGCTTGACCCGAGTTCCCTTTAGTCGCACCATCAAAATTGATTTTGACCCAACCTTGGGAGGAAAGTTCCAACTAATATTGTCCTTGAGGTTTACCTTAATTGTTACCATATGATGACCAAGATTCCAACCCTTGACAACATTGACTTCATACTCCTTAAGGATGCCACTATGAGAGAGAACATTGGGGCTAACAACCGAGAGGTAGTTATAAGAGATGGCTCTAGAAATTTTATTGAAAACAATATTAGAAGGGAGATGGGTGTCCCTAAAGATGCAATTGTTATGTTCTTTCCATAAACCCTATGCCATATTAGGAAACACAAAAAAACAAATCTTCTTTATGAAGGGATTTCTAGAGGGCGGATTCCATTGGTGGACAAACTCCTTAACAATTCCTGGTAAAGTCTAGCAAAGATCCCATTTCTGAAGCACCAGACTCCAAATCTCAAAGGTGTAAGAGCAATGTAAGAATAGATGGTCCATAGATTCAGTAGCTTGCAAGTACAAGTAGCATCTATTTGGAATAGAAAATCCCCTCTTAACAAGACTGTTAGTAGTTAAGATTTTATTAAGAAAAAGGAGGCAGAAAAACATATTGACCGTAGGAGAAAGCTTCTTCATCCAAACTTTAGAACACTAGTCCACATAAGGTTCCTTACAGACATCTAGAGAAGCCACATAAAACTTCCCATTAGGATTGAATTTCTAGATTAGTTCATCTTCCACACTTTCCTCCAAACCAAAAGAATTTAGGGAAATTTGCAATCGGGTAAAAGAAGGATTAATAGAAAAAAGATAAAGGGTAAGTGCAAGGTAATGGGTCACAAATTGGCAGAAGTCCGCACATTGGAAAAAGTGCTCTTAGAAATGGGGGCCCATTTTTTCTTTGGGCCCCCAAGGCAAAAAGTAATGGGGGCCTGAGGTGAAACTAAATGGGTCCCCATTTTGTTCTCAAATGGGGGCCCCCTTGAAAACAAAATGGGGTCCCATTTTTAAAAAATGGGCCCCCATTTTTAAATCTGATTTTACCCCTTTTTTGGGCGCATTTTGTGTTAGGATTAATGATAGTCCCAAAGATACTGAGAGGGGGGGGGTGCTAAATTAGTATCTAATTGGTTTACAGAGTATTTTACCTTATTAAGAATTTTGCATTCCAAAATAGTGTACCGATAAATAAGAATTAATACAATAAATAGGAACAATAAAGACAACATAGAAAACACACCATAACACAAGATGTTTAATGAGGAAACTTGGTGTGGGAAAAACCTCGGTGGGATTTGTGACCCACAATATTCACTCACTAGCCAATGAATAAATATTACTTACAATGATGGGCCTACACATGCAGGAAGGCCAACTGCCTAGACCTCACTACTCAATAAGAGTCACATTGACTACAAAAGTGGATTATGAAATCCAATACAATGTATTGCTTCAAAGTAGCATCAACTATGCTTGGTTCATTACCAATTTAAGCTCATTCTATAACCAAAAACCTTCGTTGTCACCTATATCACCTTATACATAATTCACAACCCTTATTCATACCTTATTACAAATGACCTATAAGATCTCATACATATATATGAGTCTTTTAGAATATGCCTTGTCAGCTTTACAAAAGATAATTATAATTAAATACAATAAAAAAAAGTTTATTTCCTGTCGGCTGGAGTGTTGGTATGCATTGTAGCGACTATCGGTGAAGTGCCTACCAATGTATGTAGATGTCTATTCCAATGCCGGTGGTTTTACCAGATGAATTCCAGAAGGTTGCTTGTAGGTTGCCATCAATGACAACACCATAATTTTCATAAGAGTGTAGAATGCCAACAATCTCCCCCTTTGGCATTGATGACAACACTCATGAGAAAAATCCAAAAACTGTTCCAAAAAGTGAAGTCCAAAAAGTTACCAAAAATATGTGCTCCCCCTGAGCAGATGATCTCCTCTGATTAAATATTTTTCTCTATCCACTGCTCCCCCTTTGACATCAATGACAAAGGTTGTCAAAAATTGTCAAACGAGTGCAAAAATGTCACCTCAAAGTTTGTAACCGGTTGGTTAGAATCTAAAATATGTCCGCCAAAACAAAATTTAAGCTTTGCATAAATCTGTTGTTGTCGTTCAAGGTTGCCTGAGTCTGTTGGATTGTGCCGGTGAGATGATGCATATGCTCCTCCGATGATCTTTCTCCTTGAAGTAATGCCTTAGAGATCTCATTTCTCAGAGAGATAAGATTGTCCAGCTTGGGACCAAGTTTGTACTTAAGCTCTCTGGCATTTGCCTTAATCCTTGCTTTTTCTTTCTCAAATTTCTCAAGTTTCTCCTCAAATATTTCTCTTTCTTGCTCAATAACTGATATAGGCTCAGAGGAACCAATTATATTATCAGCTATATCATCTATTTCTTTCTGTACTCTCCTTATTTCCTTTTCAATGTCCTTTGTTAATAGATGTGGCTTACATGTTTCTCTGTACAACTCCTTATATTCCAAAATTGTAGTATTAAGTACTGGTAAAAGTGTGTTTATATGTTTTGTGCACTTCTTTATTGTATCCTCAAAGAATTTTTCCTTTTCCTTTTCAATTTTCTCTTTGAAGGTGTCCTCATTCACCTTATCAACTGTTATTACATTGTCGATAATGAATTTGGACAATGCATCCAACTGACCTAAAGAATCCTTTACATGATCTATATTATATTTTGGTGCAATCATCTTAAGAATTGGTATTGTATCATCAATTGCCTTATAGGCCAATGCATTACAGTTAGTTATCTTCTCGATAGAGTCCGGGAGTACCTCAGTCATATTGGTAGGCCTAAATTCACTTAGTGAAGTACCGAATGTCTGACCAACTATCTTAATTACCTCATTGCTTCCAACATTAGTAACCAATTTTCTTGTGTTATCCTCTGATGGATCAGTCTGAGTTTGCATTTCAACTAGCAATGGTTTGGGTTTCTCAGTCATTACCGGTTTCACTATCTCAATATGTACCTATGCCTTTGTTGGTGTCTCTATCGGTTTCTCTATGTGCTCAACTATCGGTATCTCTGTCTTAGTAAGTTTCTTAGTGTTAGCATCAATACCATCAATATTTATTCCAGTATTGAATGGTTGTTCAGTTTGCAGTGTTTTCTCTATTTTCTCTATTTGAATCTCAACCTCTGTAGTCTCTGTCAATTGCTCAATAATGTTACCACTATCAGCAATGTTATCCTTGACATTTGTATTGTCCTTATCCACAACAATGTTCACTTCTTGAGTATCCACATTCATGGTGAATAGAATTTTTGATCCAGGGTTAGTGTCATCATGTGTTATACCTATACTGTCAGTAACTGATGGATCATCAAAATGTACCGGTGTGGTATCCAAGGGTGGTGGTAAGTTGTCAGTTATCTTTATGTTTGGTATTCCACAAAATTTACTTTTCACTTTGTCCTTATCCTTCTGATAGACTTTGAATGTTTTCTTCATCCTGTTCAATTCTTCTTGTTTTTACTTTTCAACAAAAAAGATATCCCATTTATCAATTGTTTCCTCTACAATCTCATTAACTCTACAAGCCATCAAATCACTTGCCAATGACCACTAGCAAAAACTGATCTATTAGCTTCATAGATTAGGTCATCAATTTCCTCTTTAGAGTTAGCTAGATGTATAGCTAGAAGTTTTTCAATTTTAAGTTTCTTGTCTAACTCCATTACTGCAATCCTCTTTGCATCTAACCTCCTATATAGTTCATTTGGCAAGTCATCTACAGCTTCAATTAACACTTTCTTATATATATCTAGATGTAGAATTATACTATTTCCAACATTTTCCTTTCTTGAATCAGTGAATGTGTTATACAATTTGCTCACATTTATGTATTGGTATTTTGGTATGGTTTTGTCATTGATGTCAACACCTGTGAAATACACCTACTTTGGAGATCCAGCAACATTCACCAGCAATCAGTAAACTGTTCAAACAATCACCAGTATATGGTTAACCGATAGGATATAATGTTCATCGATACCTGCAATGACATGGAAGACACTTGGTAATGTCGAAGACATCATGTGGACACTTTTCCTTGAAGTAATATCATTGGTATATTCTTATTTGCATATTTGCTTTTACCGGCAAATAGGTCCAGGTTATCTAGGGTTACATCAGCAGGTTTATCTTTTCCAGATCAGCATGGCATGCTATGGAGATGATTTATTATTGTTATAAAAGCATTAAGCCAACATATTCAATCGGTTATTGCATCGGATATTGTATTATTTGTAAAATGTTTTTTTGTAATATCTTGTAGAGCCGACCTACTAAAATTGGTCTTAGGGTATGGTATAAATGTAAGATCTTATTTGTAAGATCAAGTGTGGAATGCGAAAAAGATTTAAGGAAGGGTATATGCGAGATCAAGTAGAGATATACATGAAGACATCATTTGAAGGTGAAGTTAGATTTTTGTAGAAGCATATCAGCATTACACCGGTACTGAATCTAGCATATGAAGATGCTATTTTGTGCAGTACATTCTCATTAGATTTAACCATCCAACTGTAGTTAGTTTGACTCCCATTTGTGTTTGAGCAGTGAGCTCTAGGCTGTTGGCCTTTTTGCATGTGCAAACCCCTCTTTGTACACTTACTATCTGCAATAGTATCATCTGATTGTGGGTAAGGTTTCCCACCGTGGTTTTTCCCCTTACAGGGTTTCCACATACAAATATTTGTGTCATGTGTTGTGGTTGACTTTGTGCTTATGTTTCATGCATTAATTCTTACCGGTACAACATTTCCTGTTAACACTGTTTACCGACACAATTAACTGTCTTACCGATATTAAGCAATAAGTTGGTTATTAAGATTTTGGTTTGAATTTATTAGACAACTGATTCACCCCCACCTCTCATTTTTCCTCGGGAACTACAATTGGTATCAGAGCCTAGTCCTCTTTTTGCAGAAGTTTAACAACTTGAGAAGATCCAATGTCTACTAATTATTTCAGAAAGGATAGTCCTAAACTTGATAGAACCAACTATGGAATATGGAAAATCAAAATGGAGACACATCTGAATTGCATTGGTAAAGACATCTGGGAAGTTACTAAGAATGGTTATACTACTACTGTAGCTGGTCAGCCTGCTCCTATTACTTTAGCTAAAGATGAAGAAAATGATTGCAAAGCAAGAGAAGCACTTTTGAGCGCATTATCAGATCAACAAATCATGGGATTATCAGATAGATCTACTGCAAAAGCTATTTGGGATCATTAGGAAACACTAAATGAAGGGGATTCCACAATCAAAATTGCAAAACTTGAAAGCTTCCGAGTCAGGTATGAACATCTGAAAATGGAAGAAGATGAAAGAATTTCTTCTTTTATGGAAAGAGTAAATGAAATTGTTTTAGGTATCAAATGTTATGGAGGAACCTTGGGTGAAGATGAGATTATTTCAAAAATCTTAAGAGGTTTGCCACCGGCATATAAAATGAAAGTTACTGCTATTAATTAGTTGAGAACAATGCCTAATACATCAGTAACTAGGGATACATTGATTGGAAAACTTTCAGCTTTTGAAATTGAGGAATTTGGTCCTGTTGCTACTATAAAAACTGATTTGGCCTTCAAAGCATCAACATCATCTACTCCATCTTTTGACAAATCAGACTAGAGAGCCTTTTATGCAATAGAACTTGAAGAAACCAGGAAGGGGAATGAAGAGCTTGAAGAACTTGAAGCACTATTTGCAAGAAAAATGCCAAAAGGTCCAATTGGAAGTAAGTATGAAGGTAAAGCACCCTTTAAATGTTTCAACTACAACAAGATCGGTCATATGGCTTCAAGATGCCCTGATAGACATGCTAGACTAAGAGAAGAAGCTAGAAGGACATACAAACCTAATCCTGAATATCAGAGATACAGATTTAAGAAAAACAAAGATAAATCTAGTTACATTGTTAATGAAGGTGTGACTGATGATTCTGATGAGGATCCAATAGACAATGGATGGGTCTTTGTTGCTATAAAAAAAGATCAACCGATACCTATTGCTCCACTGGTAGAACAAGCCCTAGCAGCTAATGTTGAATCAAAGGATGAATGGATTATTGACTTAGGATGCTCACATCACATGACTAGAGACAAAGGCAAATTCTTGAACTTTCAAGAATACAATGGAGGTTTAGTAAGATTCAGAGATGACAAAGCCTATTCAATCAAAGGTAAGGGTTCAATATCTCTTGATGGTAAACATAACACTGACAATGTTTAATATGTTGAAGGATTAAAACATAATCTTTTAAGTGTTGGTCAATTAGTTGAGAAAGGTTTTCAGTTACAATTTAAAAATGGAAAATGTAAAATCATGAATAGAACTGGTTTGGAAATTGCAACCGATAATCAAACTAGAGGTAATATCTTTCATTTGAATAACATTGAAAAGGCATGCTTAATTGCACATATAGATGAAAGTTGGCTATGGCATAAAAGACTATGTCATGTAAATTTTGATTGCATGGTAAAAATTAGTACTTCTAAGGCAGTTAGAGATCTACCTAAAATTATGAAACCTCATAATACAATTTGCAAGGAATGTCAATTTGGAAATCAAGTTAGAGCTAGTTTCAAAAGTATTCCAGAAAAATCCAATAATGCTCTTGATTTAATTCACACTGATTTATGTGGTCTGGCTAGAACTAAAAGCTTACAAGGTGATAGATATTTCATGCTAATTATTGATGATTATTCTAGAATGTGTTGGGTTACTTTTCTCATGGAAAAACCAAAAGCACTTGGGAAGTTCAAACTATTCAAAACAATGGTTGAAAATGAAACCGGTAAGAAAATTAAATGTTTAAGATCAGATCAAGGAGGAGAATTCACATCTAGAGATTTTAATACATTCTGTGAAGTAAATGGAATCAAAAGACAGTTATCAACACCTTGGACACCTCAATAAAATGGAGTTGTTGAAAGGAAAAATAGAACTATTTTGGATGCAGCAAGAAGTATGTTATCAGAAGCAAATCTACCACATGTTTACTAGAGAGAGGCAGTAAGCATTGTTGTCTATACATTCAACAAAGTTCACATCAAAGGTGAAACTGGTAAGACTCCTCGTGAACTATGGTTTGGTAATACTCCTACTCTTAAGTATTTCAAAATTTTTGGAAGTAAATGTTATATTAGAAGAGATGAGTATATTGGCAAGTTTGATCCTAGAAGTGATGAAGGAATATTTCTTGGTTATTCATCTAAGAGTAAAGCTTATAGATGCTTTAATAAAAGATTACAGAAAATTGTTGAGAGTACAAATGTAAAGATTGATGAACAATTCAGAGGAACTTCAAGGTATATAGACTCTAAATTGGTAACAGAAATTATAACAAATGAACCAATAGTAAATCCACTAGTACAGAATGATGATCCAGTTACTCTGGTATCATCAGAGGATACCATAGTATTTGAAGAACAACAACAAACTAAGACACCCTGGTATGTAAGACTGAATCATTCTGAAGATCAGATAATTGGAAGCAAATTTAAAGGAGTCATGACAAGACGAAGATTGGCAAATGAAGAGGTATGTCTTATTTCTCAAATTGAACCATTATCCATCAATGAGGCATCTGAAGATAAATTTTGGACTAAAGCTATGGAAGAAGAATTAGGACAATTTGAGAAAAATAATACTTGGACATTAGTTCCCCGCCTGAAAATAAAAATGTAATTGGAACCAAATGGGTATTTAGAAACAAACTCAATGAAGATGGTAAGGTTGTCAAGAATAAAGCAAGACTAGTGTGTAAGGGATATTCTCAGAAAGAAGGAGTTGATTACAATGAAACCTTTGCACCAGTAGCCAGAATTGAGGCAGTTAGATTATTCTTGGCCTTTGTAGCTCACAAGGATTACAAAGTTTATCAAATGGATATTAAATGTGCATTTTTGAATGGAGATCTTGAAGAGGAAGTCTATATTGAACAACTTGATGGATTTTCTTTGAAAGATAACAATGATATGGTTTGTAGATTAAGAAAACCTTTGTATGGACTAAAAGAAGCTCCAAGAGCCTGGTATGCAAGATTGGATAAGTATCTTTTAAAAATTGGTTTTACTAAAGGAAACGCAGATAGCAATTTATATTACAAAGTAACTAATGATGACATTTTGATTATGGAAGTATTTGTTGATGATATAATCTTTGGAGGAGAAGATGGATTATGCAAAGAATTTTCTCTTAAAATGCAGCATGAATTTGAAATGTCTATGATTGGAGAAATAAAATTCTTTTTAGGATTGCAGATTTTATAGACTGACAAAGGCATATTTTTGAATCAATCTAAGTACTTGAGAGAACTACTCAAGAAATTTGGGATGGAGAACTCTAAACCGGTAAGCATACCTATGACTACAAATGACAAATTATCTCAAAGGGATGAATCTACACCTATTAATCCAACTAGATACAAATCTATGATAGGAGGTTTACTATATTTGACACAAACCAGACCTGATATTATGAATGCAGTATGTATAGTTTCTAGATTTCAGAGTAATCCCAAAGAAAATCATGAATTAGCAATAAAAAGGATTTTTCGGTACTTACAAGGCACAACAAATCTTAGATTATGGTATCCTAAAGATGAAAATTTTGATCTATATGCATACACAGATGCAAATTGGGTAGGAGATGTGGATGATAGAAAGAGCACCACTGGAGGAGCATTCTTTCTTGGAAAGAGATTAGTTTCTTGGTTAAGTAAGAAACAGAGTTGTACATCTTTATCAATAGCAGAATCAGAATATGTTGCAGCAGCAACAAACTGTACATAGGTACTTTGGCTTAAGTAAATGTTGAAAGACATAAAGGTAAAATGCAAGGAACCTATTACTATATATTGTGATAACACTACAGCAATTGATATATCTAAGAATCTAGTATTACATTCTAAAACAAAACATGTTTCTATCAAACTGAATTTTCTAAGGGAAAAAGTTGAAGAAAAGGAAATAAAATTGGTTTATGTGAATACTAAAGAACAACTTGCAGATATTTTTACAAAACCTTTGCCTAAGGAAACTTTTCAATATCTCAGAGATCAACTTGGAGTCTTACCTCAACCGGTAGAGACTTAGATAGTTGATGATTGTCATCAACCGACAGAATTAAATGGACAAATCTTTTATTCCGATATTTGATGAGGAAGCTACTTCTCAGGGGGAGTAGTTGGTATATTGAATTGGTTGGTATTTTGTATGAACTTGACCTTTTTGTGACTTTGGCATTTGATGTCAAAGGGGGAGAGATATATGGAAAAACATTAAGGAAAAATATATGGAAAAATGCATTATCTTTTTGAGGAGAGATTGGTATTGTAAATAAATCTTTGTATAAACACATATTACTCCCAGGGGGAGAATTGGTTTTTGTACTTGGCATTTCTATTTTGGCACTTTGATGGTTTTTCCATCTTGTGTTGCCATCAATGCCAAAGGGGGAGATTGTTGGTATTTTGGTATGGTTTTGTCATTGATGTCAACACCTGCTAAATACACCTACTCTGGAGATCCAACAACATTCACCGGCAATTAGTAAACTATTCAAACAATCAATGGTATATGGTTAACTGGTAGGATATAATGTTCATCAGTACCTACAATGACATGGAAGACACTTGGTAATGTCGAAGACATCATGTGGACACTTTTCCTTGAAGTAATATCATTGGTATATTCTTATTTGCATATTTGCTTTTACCGGCAAATAGGTCCAAGTTATCTAGGGTTACACTGGCAAGTTTATCTTTTCCAGATCAGCATGGCACGCTATGGAGATGATTTATTATTGTTATAAAAGAATTAAGCCGACATATTAAATCGGTTATTGCATCAGATATTGTATTATTTGTAAAATGTTTTTTTGTAATATCTTGTAGAACCAACCTACTAAAATTGGTCTTAGGGTATGGTATAAATGTAAGATCTTATTTGTAAGATCAAGTGTGGAATGCGAAAAAGATTTAAGGAAGGGTATATGCGAGATCAAGCAAAGCTATACATGAAGACATCATTTGAAGGTGAAGTTAGGTTTTTGTAGAAGCATATCAGCATTACACCAGTACTGAATCCAGCATATGAAGATGCTATTTTGTGCAGTACATTATCATTGGATTTAACCATCCAACTGTAGTTAGTGTGACTCCCATTTGTGTTTGAGCAGTGAGCTCTAGGCTGTTGGCCTTTCTACATGTGCAGACCCCTCTTTGTACACTTACTATCTGTAGTAGTATCATCTGATTGTGGGTAAGGTTTCCCATCGTGGTTTTTCCCCTTACAGGGTTTCCACGTACAAATATTTGTGTTATGTGTTGTGGTTGACTTTGTGCTTATGTTTCATGCATTAATTCTTACCGGTACAACATTTCCTGTTAACACTGTTTACTGGCACAATTAACTATCTTACCGGTATTAAGCAATAAGTTGGTTATTAAGATTTTGGTTTGAATTTATTAGACAACTGATTCACCCCCCCCCCCTCTTAGTTGTCCCTAGGACCTACGTTACCAAGTTACCGTCATCAGTTATTTCATTTAACAAATTATCCAATGGTGGTATAACTTGTTTCTGTTTCTTCCTGGGTGATAGTTTCTTTGCTAGTTGCCTTACTGCTTGTTGTTTCTTTCTCAAGGTTCTTATTTTCTTGGGTGGAGGAGAGGGTACCGGTTAGGGTTTTCTCTTCCTATCAGCTCTCTTGAATTCCGCAAGTATCTCACTATCAGATGATGTGCCAACTGGTGAGATGTGTGCCTTCAGTTGCAATCCTTCTAGTTCACTTGCCTTTATACCAGTAATGTTCATAACATTTTCTTTTATTTCCTTTACTTGCTTAGAAGCATCTCTTATGTATTTCTCTCTTCTCTTCCTTTTCTACATTGTTTTTTCATTGCTTTCAATTGTTTCTACATTAGCAAAAACTTCTTCTGATGGTTCTCTAGGTGCATCTAATAAGGCTTTTGCATAAGTTTCAACAATATTCAGATCTACCTCATAGCCCATTTATGTTACCCATACAGTCCTAGGTAATACAACTTCCATCCATGTTTCATCTTTCTTAATTACAAAATAGATTTCTTTATCATATTTATCTACTACACTCTGTGGTAGTCTTTCTCTTGTTTTCATCTTGGTTTGGAAAGCTTTGAAATATTCAGTTATATTATTTTCCTTAGCAGTACCCATGCCTGTGAAAGCTTCTTGCAATTGTTTGCTTACCGATATGTCATATCCAAAGTCTTTATGTCCAATACCAGGGATTTCCTTTGTGAAATACAACATAAGGCATACGAAAAGGTTACCAAAATAGAACGTCCCTTTCTTATCACCTTTTATCTTCTTCAAGTTATCAATTAGTTCATCCTTAAACCATTCACACACATCTATTTTTGCATTATTGTTTACCATTTCATAAGCACTATTAATGCAAAGACTAGAAACTGAGTTAAGTCTGTTTGCATGAGTAGTTTTGTAGCCATGTATCATACTTATGAATCTCACATTGATGTCCTTGATGTCATTTACTCTTTGAGATCTACTATCAGATGTTGCTTCAGTTAAGGTCATGAATTTGTTATTAGGAACCTTCTTAGTTTTGTCTAGTCTATTGTCGGTGGAGGGTAAACCTGTTACTGCCCTAATTGCTTGCTGGGTGAATTTGCAGACTGAATCTAACCAAAGAAATTATCCATGTGCCCTACATAGGACAATTCTCATAGCTTCCTCTGAAAATTTAGGGATGTTCAAGATTTCTACAAAACCTAAAGTCTCAATAATCTTGTGCTCAAGTTTGACAATGTCATTTTCATTACAAATTACAGTTCTAAACATCTTTAGCAACTCCTCAAAACCTAATTCCTCAATATTGTAGTGAATATATATCCTAGGGTCTTCAGCATATGCTACACCTTTAGAAATCTTTGAAAATGCGCCTATGGAATCATCTTTCTTAGCTATCTTGGGAATAATTCTGAATACAGGCCTAGGGCATTTTATATTTTCCACGACAGTATGGTTTGCAATAAATTCAGGAGCAAAAGAAGAAGGGTATGTGCAAGATCATTGGGGGCCAAAAAGTGGCAATGGAAAACAAAATGCATTTTCAACCTTCCCAAACATGCCAAAATCCTCTTTGACTTTTTGTTTGGGTCGGGCGAAATTTGAATTTGGTTTGGTAATACCAAACCAAATCGGATATCCGATAATATTAGATATCTGATTTGTGATGTCACCTTTATGATGTCACTATTTTAATATCATACTTTTCAAATTGGATAAATAGGATATCCGATTTTATCAACATAAAAAATATAGTTTAGTAAAATGGGCATAATGTTTGCGTTTCTTATCGAAATTTTGATTTTTTATAGGCATTGGAAAGGTAATTCATAGACCTATCAAATGGATGAGGTATTTTGATGATATTTTAGACCAAAAATTAATTATAATAATTTGAAGTTATTCCTTCAATTTTAAAACTTTAAATAATCACAAATTTTGAATATAAAGTCTCATTTTTTTTCCTATCACCTCCTTCGTCTATCACTTGTCTATCTATACTTGTATAATATATTTTATAATATATATTTTATATATGACCCGTTGGGACACAATATGACCCCTAACAACACCTAAGGGGTCATAGTGTGTCCTAAGGAGTCATATGACACCATATGACCCCTATCGACACTATATGGTGTCTTAAGGGGTCCTATTGTATCCTAAGGGTTCATAGGAGACCATATGATCTGTAACAACACAAAATGACACCTAACAATACCTAAGGGATCATATGGTGTTCTAATGGGTCATAAGACACCATATGACCCCTTAGCACACCATACAACCCCTAATGAAACCATATGGTGTCCTAAGGGGTCATAGAACACCATATGACCCCTTAGGACACCATACGATGCATACTGATACTATATTGTGTCCTAAGGGGTCATAGGACACCATATGACCTATAACAACATAATATGGTGTCCTAGAGGGTCATAGAACACCATATGACCCCTTAGAATACCATACAACTCATAACGACACCATCTAGTGTCTTAAGGGGTCATAAGACACAATATTACCCCTTAGGACATAATATGACCCCCAATGATGTTATATATTGTCCCAATGGGTCATAGGACACCATATGACCTCTTAGGACACCATAAAACATCATACTACCCTTTACGACACCATATGGTGTCCTAACAGGTCATATGGTATGCTAAGGGGTCATATAACACCATATGACCCCTTAGAACATAAGAAGACCCATAACGACATGATATGGTGTCCTAAGGGGTCATATGGTTTCATGAGACACCATATGACCCCTTAGGAAACAATATGACCCCTAACGATACCTAAAAGGTCATATGGTGTCCTAAGGGGTTATATGATGTCCTAGGAACCTTTAGGACACAATATGACCCCTTAGCACACCATACAACCCCTAATGACACCATATGGTGTCTTAAGGGGTCGCACAATATGACCCCTAACAACACCTAAGGGGTCATATCGTATCCTAAGGGGTCATATAATGCCATATGACCCCTTATAACACAAGAAGACCCATAACAACATGATATGGTGTCCTAAGGGGTCATATGGTGTCAAGACACACCATATGACCCCTTAGGACACAATATGACCCCTAACGGCACTATATGGTGTCTTAAGGGGTCATAGGACACTATATGACCCCTAACAACACAAAATGACACCTAATGATTCCTAAGGGGTCATATGGTGTTCTAAGGGGTCATAGGACATAATTTGACCCCTTATCACACCATATGACCTATAATGACACCATATGTTGTCCTAAGGAGTCATATGGTGTCCTAAGGGGTCATAGAACACCATATGACTCCTTAGGACACCATACGATGCATAATGACACTATATGGTGTCTTAATGGGTCATAGGACACCATATGACCCCTTAGAGGACCATACAACCCATAACAATATAATATGGTGTCTTAGAGGGTCATAGAACACCATATGACCCCTTAGAACACCATACGACCCATAACGACACCATGTGGTGTCTTAAGGGGTCATAGGACACCATTTGACCCCTTAGCACAACATATAACCCCTAATGACACCATATGGTCTTCTAAGGGGTCATAGAACACCATATGACCCCTTAGGACACCATATGATGCATAATGACACTATATCATGTCTTAAGGGATCATAGGACACCATATGACCCCTTAGAAGACTATACAACCCATAACAACATAATATGGTATCTTAGAGGGTATTAGAAGACCATAAGACCCATAATGACACCATGTGGTGTCTTAAGGGGTCATAAGAAACAATATTACCCCTTAGGACATAATATGACTCCTAAGAACATCATATAGTGTCCTAAGGGGTCATAGGACACCATATGACCCCTTAGGACACCATATGACCCCTTGCGATACCATACCAACCTTTACGACACCATATGGTTTTCTAAGGGGTCATATAGTATCCTAACGGGTCATATAATACCATATGACCCCTTAGAACACAAGAAGACCCATAACCACATGATATGGTGTCCTAAGGGGTCATATGGTGTCATGAGACACCATATGACTCCTTAGGGCACAATATGACCCCTAACGATACCTAAGGGGTCATATGGTGTCCTAAGGGGTTATATGATGTCCTAGGAACCTTTAGAACACAATATGACACCATATAACCCGTTAGGACATAATATGACCCCTAACAACACCTAAGGGGTCATAGGACACTATATGACCCCTAAGGACACTATATGGTGGACTAAGGGGTCATATTATGTGCTAAGGGGTCATAAGACACCATATGACTCCTTAGCACTCCATACAACCCCTAACGACACCATATGGTGTCCTAAGGGATCATATGGTTTCTTAAGGGGTCATATAACACCATATGACCCCTTAGGATACCATAAAATGCATAATGACACCATATGGTCTCCAAAGGGGTCATATGGTGTCCTAAGGGGTCATATGGTCTCCTAAGGGGTCATAAGACACTATATGACTCACTAAGAGACCATACAACCCATAACAACATAATATGATGTCCTAGAGGGCCATAGAACACCATATGACCCCTTAGAACACCATATGACCCATAACAACACCATGTGGTGTCCTAAGGGGTCATAAGACACAATATGACCCCTTACGACATAATATGACCCCTAAAAATGTTATATAGTGTCCTAAAGGGTCATACAATACCATATGACCCCATAGAATACCATATGACCCCTTCGAACACCATAAGGCCTTTACAACACCATATGGTGTCCTAAGGCATAATATGGTATCCTAAGGGGTCATATAAAACCATGTGACCCCTTAGAACACAAGAAGACCCATAACGACATGATATGGTGTCCTAAGGGGTCATATGGTGTCATGTGACACCATATGACCCCTTAGGACACAATATGACCCCTAACAATATCTAGGTGGTCATATGGTGTCCTGAGAGGTTATATGATGTCCTATGAATCTTTAGGACACAATATGACCCCTGAGCACACCATACAATCCCAAATGACATCATATGGTGTCCTAAGCGGTCATAGGACACTATATGACCCATTAGGACACAATATGACCCCTAACAACACCTAAGGAGTCCTATTGTATCCTAAGGGGTCATAGGACATCATAAGACCCCTAACGACACAAAATAATGCCTAACGATACCTAAGGGGTCATATGGTGTTATAAAGGATCATAGGACACTATATGACCCCTTAGCACACCATACGCCCCTTAATGACACCATATGGTAAGGGGTCATAGAACACCATATGAACCCTTAGGAAACCATACAATGCATAATGAAACCATATGGTGTCCTAAGGGGTCATAAGACACCATATGACACCTTAGGAGACCATACGACCCATAACAACATAAAAATGGTGTCCTAAGGGGCCATAGAACACCATATGACCCCTTAGAACACCATATGACCCACAACGACACCATGTGGTGTCCTAAGGGGTCATAAGACACAATATGACCCCTTAGGACATAATATGACCCCTAACAATGTCATATAGTGTCCTAAGGGGTCATAGGACATCGTATGACCCCTTACGACACAATACGACCCCTTAGGACATAAAATAAACCTCGATGACACCTAAGGGGTCATAGGACACCATACGACACATAAAAACACCAAATGGTATCATAAGGGGTCATATGGTGTCCTAAGGTGTCATAGGACACCATACGACCCATAGCACCATATAGTCTCCCAAGCATATGGTGTCTTAAGGGGTCATACAACATCATATGACCCATTAGGACATAATAAGACCTCTTATGACACCTAATGGGTCATATAGTGTCCTAAGGGTTCATAGGACACCATATGACTCCTTAGGACACCATACAACTCCTTGCGACATCATATGGTGTCCCAAGGTATTGCATGGTATCCTAAGGGGTCATATAATGTCCTAAGGGGTCATATGGTGTCCTAGGGGGTTATAGAACACCATATGACCCCTTAGGACACCATAAGACCCATAACGATGCCATATGATGTCCTAAGGGGTCATATGGTGTCCTAAAAGGTCATGGGACACCATATGACCTCTTAGGACATAGTATGAGCCCTAACAAAACCTAATGGATCATATGGTGTCTAAGGGGTCATACGATGTCTTGTGACCCATTAGGACACAATATGACCCCTTAGCACACCATACAACCCCCAACGACACCATATGATCTGTTCAGACACAATATGACCCCTAAAAATACCTAAGGGGTCATATGGTGTCCTAAGGGGTCATAGGATACCATATGACCCCTTAACACACCATAGACCCCTAATGACACCATATGGTGTCCTAAAGGCTCATAGAACACCATATGACCCCTTAGAACACCATAAGACTTATAACAACACCATATGGTGTCCTAAGGTGTCATATGGTGTTCTAAAGGTTCATGAGACACCATATGACCCTTTAGGACACCATATTCTCTCTCACATTATTTCTTTTCCTCAATTACCCTCGATCACCTCTCTTCTCCTATGGGCTTATAGATACTTCCCTATCCCCCTCTACCCACCCCCTAATTTCTCTCTATGTCTCTCTTCTCTCTTTGTTGATACTTTCCCCTCTCCCCCTCTCCTCCTACCTGCTAATAATCTCAAACTCTCCCTCTCATTCTCTCTTCACCCCAATCACCCCCTCCCTCTCTCTCTTCACCTTCCACATAATTACCTATCTCTCTCTCTCTCTCTCTCTCTCTCTCTCTCTCTCTCTCTCTCTCTCTCTCTCTTCCCCCCAATTAATCTCTCCTTCTCACTCTCTCCCCCTCTCCTTTTATGATACTTCCCTATGCCTCTCCTTGTCCCCTCTGAATTTTGTTGCAAGAGATGAGAAGGAAATGCAGAGAGAGTAGTCTAGATCTTAGGGAAGAGAGAGTGACATAGAGGAGGAAATTATGAAGAGGTAGAAATATAAGCACCTTGTAGATCTTGAGAGATTTAATGAGGTATTCATTGATAGTTAGAGATATAGGTCTAGAGAGAGATGTATAAATATGGACAAAAGAGAGGGAGGAAGAAACAAATAGGTGGAGTGATAGGTTTAGGAGAGAGAGGTGGAGAAAGGAACAAACATAGATAATATGGTTTATCAAAATTTATAAAACCCAATAAAATTCATAAATTTTCTATTATTAATTAATTACTTATTTAGTTTATTTTGAGATGATTGTTACGAAAATTCATGCAATAAGGAAATCATATGAAAAAGTTATGATTTTTTTATGTTTTAAAAATGAAGGATGCATTTAAATGAATTTTAATTATTTTTTAAAACAAATAATTTAAAATATACCTATTCCATATCATAGATCTCTTAATTACCTTTCCAACGCCTATAAAAAATCAAAATTTTGATATAAAACACAAAAGTTATGCCCAATTTACTAAAATATATTTTTTTATTTTTTCAAAAACTGGATATCCGATTTTATCAGATATCCAATTTTACAACATAAATTTTTCCCTCCACATTTTGGTTTGAGTTTTCTTTGGGATTTGGCTTGGAAGTGACAAGCCTAGAAAGTCAATTGAAAAAACGTGTTTTTCAGTATTCCTTGATTTTCCAGACTTTACACTGGTGGCTGACGACTTTTTTTATAGCCAAAAATGATAAAACAAAAAGGGTTTTTTAAGGACATTCTTAGCTTTCCAACAATATAAGGTGTGTCTTATTTTGACTTTAATAAATAATTATTATTTATTTTCTAATTGAATTCTGACAAAAGTCTTGATTGATAGATTGATTGAAAAATACTCATAACTTTCAAACCGCATAACATTTTTTGAATCTGAAACATGAATCACATCCTATGCTTCATCTACTATAGGGAAAAATTTAAAAAAATTGAATTTCATAAGGTTTTGACCAAGTTAATGTGGTCAGACGTAGGAGTTTCTGAATTTCTGAAAAGATGTAGTAAAAAAATCATAAATAATTATTTGCTTTATAAAAAATTATAAAAAAATATGTGTCACATCTGGACATGAGTCTAATACTTATATTATAAATCTTATAAAAAAATATTATAATTTGATTGTGATTAGGGTGGTCACTCATACACCTACTTCTTATCTTTTTCCTCAAATATTTGTACCACTACATTGAAATTTGAAGTTTTCATCAAATAGGATTTTTTTTTTTCAAAAAACAAGTAGTAGCTTAGAAACTGCATTCAATTTTCTATAGATTCTCTTCTTACATATTTTAAAAATAATGTTCATAACTTATTCAATTTTTCATGTCAAGTTGCATAACTGAGATTTTTTGAAATTTCATTGCCACTTAATAGCTTGTTTTGGCACACCATAATCTTGCACATACCGAGAAGCCATTTGAAAAATACCTTTAGCTACTTGATAATGTTTGAATGCTTGAAAGAAATCACTTCACACCTTCGCCTTGAATTCCTTTGCTCAGATTTCACACTCTCTGCTAATTTAAATGCTCGGTGAATTAAAAATGAGGGAAAACCAATGATTTATAATGACTTTTCCTTCAACAACCACATTAAATGCTTGTCGGTTAAGTAAAAACTTAACACATCTTCTGGTAGAGAATAAATCTATCTTCTCACCATCAACCAAGGGTAATCTGCATGATATTCAACTTGCTGTAATACCCCAAAGGGTTACTTCTGAGTGGGATGAAGAATCTCATGCCGGTAGAGTAATACTTTGTTCTGTCAGTGAATAGATAGTCTCATCAACAATCTAATCTGTCTTCCTAATCCATTGATTTAAAAATTCTTGCTTTACCTCATCTACCTTTTCTTTGCCTTTCAAACTGGGTCCTTTATTATTTGTCGGTGAAGTCTTGCTCCTACAAAATTTTGCAATATGTCTAATTTTTTTACAAGCATAAGAAGTCACATTATTCTTTTGAATAGCTTTTCCATATCCTATGTCAGTTTGTGTTCTGCATTTCTTAGATAAGTGCCTAAATCTTCCACAAAAATAACATCTCACATTCATTCTACAATTTTCTGAATTATGACCAACTTTGTTGCATTTGGAACATTGACCGGTGGGTGCATTTATGTTTTGATTGTTTATGAATCTACACTAATTTTCTCTATGACCATACTTGTTACAGTTAAAGCATTTCCCATTAAATTTGTAAGCATTAGGTTGTCTTACCGGTTTACTATGATCATGATTGTTTGCAGTACTAGAACTTTCACCAACTTCAAATCCAAGTCCATTAGTATCTCCATTAGGTTTCTGACTTTTTTAGCATATCATCAAGTTCCTCTGAACTTTTCTTGAATTTATCTTTGTGTTGATTTGCAGTAATCAGCTCATTTTCCAGAATTCCCATTTGTCTCATAAGTTTAGTTTTGTCATGTTGCATGTGAATCAGATCTATCTTCAACATATCATTTTCATGACTAAGTCTTAGATTTTCATTTCCAGCATCATTGAGTCTCCTAGTCAAGTCATTTCATTCTTCTTCCTGTCTTCAATGTCTTTACAAAATCTCATAGTCATATCTTGCATTTCATTCCTCATAGTAATGTCTTTACAAGTTCATTAAGAGTTTCCTTTTCATCATTATCACTCGACATCTTCTCACGAAGTTTTTTTCTTTTATTTCTAGCTATAGTAAGATTCTCCTGAAGTCCTTGAATGAATTCTTGTGCAGTCCTTAGATCATCTTCAAGTTTGATATTCTTGAACTTCTCTGAATCATAGTCTACAAGAGCTCCTTACAATTGCTTTCTTAAGTTCTCCATCTGTATCGGTGTCAAAATCTTCCTCAAGATGTTAGGCTTTTAAAAATAGAGGACTGGGCTCTGATACCAATTGTTAGGATTAATGATATTTCTAGAGATATTGAGAGGGGTGGGGGGGTGAATCAGTATCTAATTGGTTTATAGAGTATTTAACCTTATTAATAATTTTGCATTCTAAAACAATGTACCGGTAAATAAGAATTAATGCAATAAATAGGAATAGTAAAGATAGCATAGAAAACACACCATAACACAAGATCTTTAACGAGGAAACCCGGTGTGGGAAAAACCTCGATGGGATTTGTGACCCACAATATTCACTCACTGGCCAATGAATAAATATTACTTACAATTATGGGCCTGCACATGCAGGAAGGCCAATTGCCTAGAGCTCACTACTCAATAAGAGTCACATTGACTACAAAAGTGGATTATGAAATCCAATACAATGTACTGCTTCAAAGTAGCATCAACTATGTCTGGTTCAATACTGGTTTAAGCTCATTCAATAACCAAAAACCTTCGTTGTCACTTATATCACCTTATACATAATTCACAACCCTTATTCATACCTTATTACAAATGACCTATAAGATCTCATACATATATATTAGTCTTTTACAATATGCCTCGTCGGCTTTACAAAAGATAATTATAATTAAATACAATAAAAAAAATTTATTCCCTGTCGACTGGAGTGTCGGTATGCATTGTAGCTGTTGTTGGTGAAGTGCCTATCGGTGTATGTAGATATCTATGCTGGTGTCGATGCCTGCTGGTGGCTTTACTAGATGAATGCTAGAAGGTTGTCAGTAGGTTGCCATAAATGACAACACCATCATTCTCATTAGAGTGTAGAATGCCAACATTTTGTCATTTTTACCTGCAATTGTAGTGAGAAAAGGACATCAAAAATGGCCCCCCTCTCCATGGACTTCATTTGAAGCCTCCACCACTATCTGAGGTACATATTCGATCATCATTTTTACATTTTTAAATTTTCTTGTATATGTTTCCTATTTTTTGAGTATTATTTATGTTTTTTTGGTATTATTTAAGTTTTGTTTTAAAGTAGCCTATAAGTAAATTTGTTTTTACATTTGTAAATTCTTAATTTTGATCTAAAATATTCTTCAACAGTTAACCCTAAACCCTAAACTAGAATCAATAAATTTACAAATCAAAACCAAATCTAGGTAGTTAACAAAACAAAATATCAAATTTACAAGATACAAGATATGTCACAAACATCAAAACCAAAACCAAATCGAAACAAAACTGAAACTAAATGGAAACCAAAACTAAATGGATGTATCAAAACCAAAACCAAAACAAAATATAATGGCATGTGTCATGGCATAATAGATCCTAGCATAATAGGACCTATTATGCCATGGCATGGCATAATAGGACCAATTATGGACCTATTATGGCATGTCATGACATAATAGGACATATCATGTCATCATGGCATAATATATCCTATTATAAAATGATATGGCATAATAAAGTCAAACTATGACCTCTCAAATGTGTCGAATAAAGAAAATGAGCTATATGCTATTGAGCATAGATAATGTTAACTAACGTATCCGTAATCATGTCTATTAAATATTATGAAAGAGATGCTAGTGTATGAGTTATCATAAAGTTTCTCACTGAATCTCAATAGTTTTTTTTCCTTTTGATTATCAACTTGTTTGACCAAGTGCACTTCCTCTATGTTAAAAGTCTTAACATTGTAACTTCATTCACCCTAATGGTGTAAACTCAAAATTAACACATATTCTTACACATGGAAGTGGTGGGCTACCAAGGTCAAGGTCATCCATAGCTCTAAATGTAAACCTCAAGGGTCCTCATTCATGATGACCCTACTTAGATATTCCATTTGGTAAATCAAAGGCTTTGTAGTTTATACACCAATATTAGAGGGATTTAATTCTCTCATCTTGTATAATATCTCTAATTTCTTAATGAGACATTCAAAACATGAATATTCATTAAGAATTAGCCATTGACATAGTCTAATTATTATAGATTTGATAGCTATTTTCCTATTATTCCATGACATGACATAATAGGACCAATTATGGACCTATTATGGCATGTCATGGCATAATAAGACATATTATGCCATTGTGTCATATTAAGGCATGTCATGACATAATAGGAATATATAGTAGGTCCTATTATCCTATGGCATGGAATAATATGACACATTATGCCATGATGGCAAATTATGTTCCTATTATGCCACATGTCATGGTATGATAGGACCAACTATGGACCTATTATGCCATGTCATGGAATAATAAGACACATTATGTCATGATGGCATAATGTGTCCTGTTATGCCATGACATTTCATAATAGGTCCATAGTTGGTCCTGTCATACAATGACATGGCATAATAAGACTTATTATGCCATCATGGCATAATAGGTCCTATTATGCCATGACATGCCATAACAGGTCATATTATGCCATGAAATGGCACAATAGGACCATTTATGCCATGTCATGGCATAAAGCTCCTATTATGCCATGTCATGGTATGATAGGATTGTTGGCATTTTGAGCTTATTGGCATTTTGCATAGAGATTGCATTAATGATATGTTGTAATTGATGTCAATTGAACTGGTAAATGGTATTCATGTTATTTTTGATATTGTTGTTTTTGATATTGGCTAGTAATTGGTAAGGAGAGAGTTGTAGATGATGTTGTAACTGGTATGTAAAGTTTGTGAGTTGAACCAGTGAACTAGTGTAAAGGGTGAAACCTTTCCATTTAATGTAACTAGTAAACCCTATTAGTTGTTAAACCCTAACCGATAGAGTTTGTTGGTTTATTATCCGATGAGTGGTAATGATGGAGACATGTGTGATCATTGTATGAGGATAAATTCAAATTGGTTTGGCGCATTTTCTTATTGTCTAGGGAAGGAGAAAAGAGGATTGCATTTAATGCACAACGTGTGATGAGTTACAAAGTCCAAGGGAGAGGTGATCATGGAGCAGTTGGAATTGTCTTGAAGAATGTGAAGAGATTGTCATGATTTCTAATGGTCGAGATTGAACCGACTTTTTTGTAATCTCAATGATGAGAATTAGGTTTTGTTGTGTTACTAACCTAATTGATTTGTATTTAAGGTCGATGAAGTTATTTGTAAAGGTTGTTGGTAAGATAGGTAGAAAACTTGTTGAGTGTGTGGTTTCCCAACCAGTGAATGGATCCGCACTTTGAGTGAAGGCAGATTGAAGCTTAGAAGGATCTGATAAAGCAAATGTAGTTCTACTAAGATAGATCAAGAAAACCTGTTGTTTTCTAAGAATTATAGTAGAAGTAAAATCCCTTAACTAGGTTAGCTCTAACAAGCTTGGTTACTCATTAAATCCTCTAACAAGGTGGTCCATTAGCTTGGATTCTTAAATCCTCTAGCGAGATTATTCCTTTAACAATGTATTGTGCTTCTAACAAGGCATATTTGTAAATCCCTTAACTGGGTGATTCCTAACCGAAATTAGTTCTTAACAAGACTTATTGTAAAGCTCTAATAGGCTTTGGCTACTAACAGGGAAAACTTTGAAAGAGTTCAGATAGCTATCCTTGTGAGTCTCATCTCACCGTGGTTTTTTACTATTTGGGTTTTCCATGTATAAACACTTGTGTCAAGTGGTGAATGCTTTTTGTGGTTGTGATCTTATTTGTTGATTTCATTAACTTCTGATAAGGCATGTTAAGTAGAAGCATTGAGAGATGAATATGTTGAGTTAAGATTAAGCATTGTTGATGTTTACAATATTGAAGGTATTTACTGCTAAAAGTTGTCATGATAGTTAAACCGGTTAATGTCAAGTATTCCTAAGAATATTGATCTTGACTAAGATATGTTTACTTTGTTTGACTAAGTTTGAGCTTGGGAACTTTGTATCATTTTTTAAATATATTGATTCACTCCCCCTCTTAGTATTCTATTGGATACTTATTCTTTCATCATACCATCAATTGGTATCAGAGCTATCTAGATCCTCTTAATCTAAAATCCTAACAACTTGAGGAAAAGATCTTGTAGATCATGATGAATAAAGAAGGTCCAAATTTTAACAAAGATAACTATAGAATATGGAGTGACAGAATGAAGATTTACATTAAGAGTCTTGGTAGTCAGTATTGGGATCTTATAGAACATAAGTATATTGTTGGCATTCTACACTCTTATGAGAATAGTTGGTGTTGTCATCGATGGAAACCATCTGGCAACCTTCTAGCACTCATCTAGTAAAGCCACTGATAGGCACTAACACCGACATAGACATCTACATACACCGACAGACACTTCATAGGCAACAACAACAATGCATACCGACACCCTAGCCGACAGAGAATAAACTTTTGTTTAAATGAAATTATATTTTGTAAAGCCAACATGACATATTGTAAAAGACTCATATATATGTATGAGATCTTATAGGACATTGTGTAGTAGTAAGGAAGTATGCATGGAGAGAATATATGGATGATATTTTGTATATAGTTGACAGCGAAGGTTTTGGTTATATAATGAGCTTAAACCAATACTAAACCTGGCTTAGTTGATTCTGATTTGAAGCAGTACATTGTATTGGATTTCATAATCCACTTTTGTAGTCAGTGTGACTCTTATTGAGCAGTGAGCTCTAGGCAGTTGGCCTTCCCACAGGTGCAGGCCCCTAATTGTAAGTAATATTTATTCATTGGCTAGTGAGTGAATATTGTGGGTCACAAATCCCACTAAGGTTTCCTCATTAAACATCTTGTGTTATGGTGTGTTTTCTATGTTATCTCTATTGTTCCTATTTATTGGATTAATTTTTATTTATCGGTACATTGTTTTGGGGTGCAAGTTCTTAATAAGTTTAAATATTATGTTTACTGCTAAGATATTGATTCACCCCCCCCCCCCCCCTCTCAGTATCTTTGGCACTATCACTAATCCTAACAATTGGTATCAAAGCCTGGTCCTCTATTTTCAAAAGCCTAATAGCTTGAGGAAGACTCTAACACTAGTACAGATGGAGAACTTAAGAAAATAATTGGAAGGAGCTCTTGTAGACTATGATTCAAAGAAGTTGAAGAATATCAAACGTGACGATGATCTCACGACTGCACAAGAATTCATTCAAGGACTTTAGGAGAATCTTACTATAGCTCAAAATGAAAGAAAAGAACTTCATGAGAAGATGCAGAATGATAATGATGAAAAGGAAACTCTTAATGAACTTGTGAACAAATTGAGACAAGAAAACAGTAATATGAAGAATGAAATGTAAGCTATGACTATGAAGTTTTGTAAAGACATTGAAGAGAGGAAGAAGAATGAAGATGACTTGACTAGGAGACTCAATGATGCTAGAAATGAAAATCTAAGACTCGGTCATGAAAATGATATGTTGAAGATAGATCTGATTCACATGCAACATGACAAAAATGAACTCATGAGACAAAAGGAAATTCTAGAAAATGAGTTGGCTACTGCAAATCAACACAAAGAGAAATTCAAAAAAAGCTCAGAAGAATTTGATAACATGTTGAAAAGTCAAAAATTGGATTTGAAGTTGGAGAAAGTTCTAGTACTGCAAACAATCATGATCACAGTAAACCGGTAAGACAACCTAGTGCTTATAAATTTAATGGGAAATGTGTTAACTGTAACAAGTATGGTCATAGAGAAAATCAAAGTAGATTCAGAAACAATTAGAACATCAATGCACCCACCGGTCAATGTTCCAAATGCAACAAAGTTGGTCATAATTCGAGTAACTGTAGAATGAATGTAAGACATTATGTTTGTGGAAGTTTTGGGCACTTATCTGATCAATGCAGAACACAAACCGGCATAGGATATAGAAAAGCTATTCAAAGGAATAATTTAACTTGTTATGCTTGTAATAAAATTGAACATATTGCAAAATTTTGTAGAAGCAAGACTTCATCGGAAAATAATAAAGGATCCACTTTGAAAGACAAAGAAAAGGTAGATGAGGTAAAGCAAAAATTTTCAAAAAAATGGATTAGAAAGACAGATCAGAATGTTGATGAGACTATTTATTCACTAGTACAACAGAGTATTACTCCACTAACAAGATATTCTTCATCCAACGAAGAAGTAACCCTTTGGGGGAATTGCAAGAAATTGAATATCATGCAGATTACCCTCGGTTGATGGTGAGAAGATAGATTTCTTCTTTACCAACAGATGTGTTAAGTTTTTACTTTACCGACGAGTATTTAATGCGGTTGTTAGAAGAAAAGTCATTATAAATCATTGGTTTTCCCTCATTTTTGATTCACCGAGCATTCAAATTATTAGAGAGCATGATATCTGAGCAAAGACATTCAAAGAAAAGGTGTGAAGCAATTTCTTTCAAGCATTCAGACATTATCAAGCAGCTAAAGGTATTTTTCAAAATGGCTTCTTCTTTTGCTCCCAAATTTATTGTGAACCCTACTATTGTGGAAAACATAAAACGCCCTAGGCCTATGTTTAAAATTATTCTTGAAGTAGCTAAGCAAGATGATTCCATAGGAGCATTTTCGAAGATTCCTAAAGGTGTAGCTTATGTTGAAGACCCTAGGATATATATTCATTGCAACATTGAAGAATTAGGTTCTGAGGAATTGTTGAAAATGTTTAAAACCATAATTTGTGATGAAAATGGCACTGTTAAACTTGAACATAAGATTGTGGAGAATTTAGGTTTTTGTTGAGATACTGAATATCCCTTAATTTCTAGAAGTAGTGAGAATTTTCCTAAGTAGGGCACATGGAGAATTTCTATGGTTAGACTTTGTCTGCAAATTCACCCAACAAGCAATTAGGGTAGTAACAGGTTTACCCTCAACTAGTAGCAAACCAGACAAGACAAAGAAAGTTCCTAACAACAAAGTAATGACCCTAATTGGAGCAACATCAAACACTAGATCACTAAGAGTGAATGAAATCAAGGACATCAGTGTGAGATTCATAAATATGGTTTTAGTTTACAAGATTACTCATGCAAACACACTTAATTTAGTTTCTAGCCTTTGCAAAAATAGAAGCATGTGAATGGCTGAAAGATGAACTCATAGATAATTTGGAAAAGATTAAAGGAGACAAGAAAGGGACATTTCATTTTGGTAATCTCTTAGTATGCCTAATGTTGTATTTCACAAAGGAAATGCCCGGTATAGGACAAAAAAACTTTGGATATGACATACCAGTAGGAAAACAATTATAGGAAGCTTTTACCAGCATGAGAACTCCAAGAGATAGCAACATTTTGAATATTTCAAAGATTTTCAAGCCAAAATGAAAACTAGAGAAAGACTACCACAGAGTTTAGTGGACAAATATGATAAAGAAATATGTTTTGTCATCAATAAGGATGTAACATGGATGGAAGTTGTACTTCCTAGGACTGTATGGGTAGCTAAAATGGGCTTTGAGGTAGATCTCAACATAATTGATACTTATGCAAAAGCTTTGTTAGATGCACCAAGAGAACCAATAGAAGAATTTTTTGGTAGTGCTAAAACAATTGAAAGTAATGTGAAAACAATGAAGAAAAGAAAGAAAAGAGATAAATACATAAGAGATGCATCAAAGCAGGCAAAGGAAATCAAAGAAAATATTATGAACATTACTGGTATAACAGCTAGTGAGCTGGAAGGACTACAACCGGAGGCACACATTTCATCGATTAGAACATCTTCTGACAGTGAGATACCAGCTAAATTAAAAAGAGTTGAAAATAAGAGAAAACCTTCACCAATAACCTCTCCTCCACCCAAAACAACAAAGACCTTAAGGAAGAAACAAAAGGCAATAAGGCAACCGGCTAAGAAACTAACCTCCAAGAAGAAATAGAAACTGGTCATACCCTCATTGGATAATTTGCTAAATGAAATAACTAATGATGGTAATTTGGCTAATGTGAGAAAATTATATAACACATTCAAAGATTCAAAAAAGGAAAGCATTGAAAACAATATAATTTTACATCTGGATATATACAAGAAAGTTTTAATTGAATTTGTGGATGACTTGCCTAATGAACTATATAGAAGGTTAGATGCAAAGAGGATTGCAGTGATGGAATTGGACAAGAAAATAAATGTTGAAAAACTTCTAGCTCTACATTCGGTTAACTCAAAAGAGGCGATTGATGACCTGATTTGTGAGGATAACAGATCCATTTTTGCTTGTGGTCATCGACAAGTAAGTTTGATGGCAAGTAGAGTAAATGAGATTGTAGAGGAGAGTGCTGATAAATGGGATATCTTCTTTGTGGAAAAAGAAAAACAAGAGGAATTGAACCAACAAAAGAAAACATTCAAAGTTTATCAGAAGGATAAAGACAAAGGGAAAGGCAAAGTTGGTGGAATATTGAACCTCAAGATAACTGATAACTTGCCACCAACCTTGGATACTACATCGGTACATACTAATGTTCCACCGGTTACTAAAAGTGAAGGTATCACACATGATAATACTAACCCCAAATCTGAAATACTATTCACCATGAATCTAGACACTCAGGAAGTGAATATTGTTATGGATAAGGATGCTACAAAGGCTAAGGATGATAATGTTGATAGTGGCAACATTGCTGATAAACCGGTAAAGACTATTGAGGTTGAGATCCCAATAGAGAAATCATTACAAACTGAGAAAACAATACAAACAAAGAAACCATTGGACACTAGGAAGAATACTGAAAGTATAGATGCTGGCATAGAGAAACCTACCAAGACACTAGTGGTTAAGCACATAGAGAAAGCAATAGAAGCAGAGGTACATATTGTGAAACTGGTAATCACTGAGATACCTAAGCAATCAAACAAACCTTTATTGGTTGAAATGCAAACTTAGACTGATCCACTAGAGGTTAACTCAAGCAAAATGGTTACAAATGTTGGAAGCACAGAGGTAATTAAGGTAGTTGGTCAGACGTCTAGTACTTCATTAAGTGAATTCAAACCTACTAATGTGATAGAGGTACTCCTAGACTCTATCAAGAATAAAACAGATTGTAATGCATTGGCTTACAAGGCAATTGATGACACCATACCAATTCTTAAATTGATTGCACCAGAATGTAACATAGATCATGTAAAGGATTCTTTAGGTAAATTGGACACATTGTCCAAATTTATTACTAACAATGTAATAACGATTGATAAGGTGAATGAGGACAACTTCAAAGAGAAAGTTGAAAAGGAAAAGGATAAATTCTTTGAGGATACAATAAAGAAGTGCACAAAACACATGAACACACTATTACCGGCACTAAACACTTCAATTTTGGAATACAAAGAACTATACAGAGAAACATGCAAACCACATCTTTTGAAAAAGGACATAGAAAAGGAAATAAGCAGAGTATAGAAAGAGATAGATGACATAGCTGATAACATAATTGGTTCATCAAAACCTATATCAGTTATTGAGTAGGAAATAGGAGGTTTTGAGGAAAAATTGGAGAAATTTGAGAAAGAGAAGGCAAGGATTAAGGATAATGCTAGAGAACTTAAGTATAAACTTGGTCCTAAGTTGAACAACCTTATCTCTTTGAGAAGTGAAATCTATAAGGCATTACTTCAAGGAGAAAGATCATCGGAAGAGTACATGTTGTAGTGTCGTAAATTGTATGCACTTGCTAAGGTGGTACAATTTCACACCTAGTTTCGCACCCACCTTGGCGCATTTTGCATTTTGCATTGCATTTCCCCTTTAGCACTTAATTAATGAAACTAATTAGGTCTAAGGTTCTATTTCATCATCTTCCACATCATAAAGTTGGGCCCTTTCGTTAAAGCGTGCCCTTTTCATTTCATTCCTCCAATACATCATTCAATCAAAAACCCTAATTAAGTCCTATTTTGAACTTGGGGGCTTGATTTCGGGGGTCAAAACATCTTGAAGTCACCTGTAACTTTGGGATTCTCTCTAAAATCATCATATCCGACGGCCCTAAAAATTTGGTGAAAAGTTGTCGGGACCGTGGCGCCTGGAGTGCACATGGTCCTGGACATTTTTCTCAAAATTTTAGGAGCACAATCCAATCATAAAATAAAGCTTAACACCAAGAAATTGGTGGGAGATTCAATCTCTAGGTCGGCCAAAAGTCAAAATTATGACCTAGGGTTTCATATATAAGAACTCTCTTTCTTCATTTGAAAGGATCCGGATTTTTGATTTCAGGACCTCATATCCAGCGAAAGAGAAGATCTTTGAAGACTTCAACCAACACTCAACATCCATCCATCAAGCATTCATCAATTTCATTCATTCATTTAGGGCTTTTGAAGGCATTGAAGAGCAATAAGGGATCACCGACTGAAGATTGGCTTGTACCCCTCCCTTGGGGTTGGGTATGATTTCATGTTGTTTTCATGTCTTTGCATAAGCTTCAATATATCATTTATTCATGCTTTCGATCACTTTGCATCCTGATTTAGAGCATTTACATTATCATTTACAAGCAATTAGGGTTTACTTTCTAGGTTGCTCTAGTTTGCTTACTTGCATTTTAGGATCTTGCACACACACAAGATCTGCACACACAATACTTTTACAATACAACTTGGCTATTCGTGGAGGTGGAAATAACTGAAGTGGGGGTTTGACTAAGGCAAAACCCTATATAGCCGCCCACCACACCTTTTCAGATATTAGTACAGATTTTGGGATTCGGACGATGCCGCAAATTGTAGATCCGATGGAAGCAGACCGAGACAGACCTTCACCAAGTTGCAGAGAAAAAGACCAGGATAGGGGCATGGGGCACCCTGGTCCTACTAGGATAGGGGCACTAGGCACCCTCATCCCTAGGACAGAGGCGCTGGGCACCCTGGTCCTCCGGACAGACAACAATTTTTAACATTTTCGACAACTTTTCAGAGTGCAAAACAGCAGTTTCAGAAGCAGTTTTTGGGACAGAATTAGGACAGTGGCGCCCGCGCCCCCGTCCCAAACATTTTCACTCAGATTTTGACTCCAAGTACGCATCTACATTCTTGTTTTGTCCTTGTGTTTATAGCTTTTCATTGTTTAATCTCAATTCTGCAATCTTGTTATTAGTTCATACTTGCATTTTGGGGTTAGGACTTGAACTTGCATCATTTTATCTTTCAATTACAACAAAGGAATAGGAATCCTAATAGGTAGCTTGTGGCTCTCTCTTTCACAAAAAGAAGTAGCCAATTGTGTGATACCTCTAGGCTCTTTCGTATTCTGTAATGTGTGTCAAAAGGTAGGATTAGGGCATGTTAGCCTAGTCTCTCTTTTTCCCCTACACATTTTGGTGAACTCGACGTGAATCTATCATTGCTTCCTCTTGCATTACATTTGTTAGATCTAGATCTAGATTTAGTGTGTTTCATTTAAGTTTCATTTTTTCATTAAGGGAAAAACAAAAAAAAAAGAGAAAAAAAGAGAGAAAAAGAAAAAAAAAAAAGGGAAAAGAAAGAGTGTTTTCCTAGGCATTGTGTGTTTAAGTTTTATGCAAAATGTCAAATTTTTATTTGCAAGATGTTCATGTTTATGATGATGTATGGAATTATGATTATGAGTATAGCCAAGATGAATTAGATGAAGCTTTGGATGATTTTTTGAATCCTAGAGATACCAAACCTTCATTTTACCAAAAACTCATAAACCTTGTTACTATGCCATTTAGGTGTGATGAGAAAGATGAGTCGAATGATTCCTCTCAAGGATACATTCCTATCAACTCTTCCACTAAATCTGGTGACATCGTTGCTTTCAATAATCCCCTCTATGAAGAGATGTTTCCTTTTGAATCAAAAGATAAACCTTTTAATAGCTATGATCATGCTTTGTTGGATGATGCTCTTGATGACTTTGTGGCTTTATCGAAATCTTTAAACAAGAACAAGACTTCTAAGTTAGTTAACATGATAAACCTGAATGAGCATAATAAGCCTCTCTTTGAAGTCCAAGGTGCTTATCCTTCTCCCACCTTTGAAGTTCCTAAATCACCTCTCCTTATTGTCCAAGGAGGGTATGGTCATGATTCCCTTCTTACTCCGAATAAACCTATCATCACTGTGCAAGGAAGAAAACCTATAAGTCCTTATAGTTATGCCAAGCAATTAACTAGAGAGATTTATCATGCGGTTGCCCATACTTATCATACTAGGAATAATAGGCAGCCCAATCCTCCTCCTGTTAGTCCAGTTTCTCTTCCTAATCCTCAACCAATTCTTCCGCAAGCTCCACGTATTTCACAAGTTATGCATAAGGAATATGATCTCATAGAACAACTTAAAGTTACTCCTGCTAAGATATCCCTTTGGGATTTGATCCAAACTTCTTCCGCTCATCACAGAATGTTACAATATGCCTTGAAAGATTTGAATGTTCCTCCACCTAATACAGCTAGTAATATAGTGTCTTTGGTTAACTCTGTGATGAATCCTAAAGCTCGAATTGTGTTTACTCAAGATGAATTACCTACTAGTGAAATTCAACATCAATATGATCCCTTGATGATTGTGGTTATCATAAATGACAATGCTATAAGATGAACACTAGTAGATAATGGCTCTGGCCTTAATGTGTGTAGCATTAATCTACTGCATAAGATGAATGTGGATACATCCCTTATTGAGCTCGACTCTCATCCCATTCGAGGCTTTGATAATGTGGCTAAGTCTTCATTAGGTACTATCACCTTACCCATCATAGTGGGACCTGTTACTTTGCCTACTCCTATCCATGTTATGTCAGGAAATTTAACATACAACTTGTTATTAGGGAGACCTTGGATTCACAGCATGCAAGTTGTCCCCTCTACATTGCATAGACAAGTTAAATTTATCTATAACAATAAGACATATACCTTGATAGGCGATACTAATTTTCAAGCTTGTTTGCAAACATCTACTTCTAAAGGGAATCCCTCTAAACCTTCCTCTTCTAGTGATGACTCTCTACCTATGGATGAATCATCACCCTCTGATGATCAAAATTCTTTGGATGAGTCTGAAGAAGATTCTCCTCAACTTGAATCTACACATGAAAAGGCTTTTGATCCTGAGAAGGTTCTCACAGAAGATGATTGGGGATCTCTTGACTTTAATCCCACCTTTGTAGGTGAGTATAGGGTTCCTCCTAGAGAGTTTAAAGTGAAAAAGAAGGAAGAAACTAAAGATCAATCAACCTTGCCTGAACCTATGAACAACAATTTTGTGGCCGCTTCTCAAACTTCTCCTCACATATCTAATTTTGAAGAATTTGATTCTTTGTCTTATGAAAAACTGCCTCCTCTTTCTGAAATGGCTGATCGTTATGGTTGTGGTTTTCATATTTTAGCTAAGTATGGGTATAATGGAAATGGTTGTGGCACTCATGAACAAGGGATAAAGGTTCCTCTAGGGAATAATCTTTGTGATGAGACCTTTGGACTTGTTTTTAATCCTTACAAGCGCACTAAAGCTTCCAAGAGGCCCTGTATTAGTGTGAATGTTATTTCTGCATCTCTACCAATGAGACACCCTAAGTATATTGATGGGGATCCTTCGTGTGCCTATGATTTGGATGTCTTCCCTACCAATGATGCTTTAGTTGAATTCTTGGGAGCATATGACACTCTTCCTTGTTATCATCACAATAGGGGATTCCCTTATTGTTTGAACACCGAAGCTTATTTTGGAAAAGAGATTGATAATGATAAGATTGTGGAAGAATTCCCTCAGTTAAAGGATACTCCTCAACAAAGTAATCTTCTCATAAGTGACACCACAGATGTTAAGATGGATCCTTGCAAGGAAGAAAAAGTTATTAAAATTGGAAAATGTTTGGATGAGAGCAACAAAAACAACATGTAGATTTATTGCATGAATTCCCTGAGATCTTTGCTTGGACATACTCTGACATGCCTGGTATAGATCCTAAGATTGTTACTCATAATATTGTCTTAGTTCCCGATGCTAAGCTCATGAAACAAAAGATTCAAAAAATGAATCCTAAGGTAGCTCTGCTCGTTAAGGCTGAGATTGAAAAATTATTGGAGGCTGGATTTATCCGCCCTATTGACTATTCCCCGTGGATTTCAAATATTGTCGTTGTGGCTAAACTGGATAATAAGATAAGAATGTGTACCGACTTTCGAGATTTAAATAAGGCTTCTTTAAAAGATGATTTCCCTCTCCCAAACATTGACATGATAGTTGATTCTATAGTAGGACATGCTTTGCTATCCTTCATGGATGGTTTTTCAAGATACAATCAAATTTTCATTAATCCTCAAGATCAATTCAAAACTGCTTTCACCACTCCTTGGGGTACATTTTGTTGGATAATGATGCCTTTTGGACTTAAAAACGCCGGTGCAACTTATCAACGAGCGATGACCCTTATCTTTCATGATTATATGCATAAGATTTTAGAAGATTATGTTGATGATATTTTAGCAAAATCCACTCTTCGTATAGATCATATTAAGATCCTTCGTCAAATCTTTGAAAGAATTCGTAAATATCACATGCGCTTGAATCCTCAAAAATGTGTTTTCGGTGTGGATAGTGGAAAATTATTGGGATTCATAGTTTCGCATCGTGGGATTGAGATGGATACTAAGAAAATAAATGCTATTGTCAACATGCCACCTCCTAGAAATGTGTCTCAACTCAAAAGCTTACAAGGAAAGATCCAAGCTATTCGTAGGTTCGTATCTCAACTTGCGGATCGTACCTTTCCTTTTACTCAACTTCTCAAAAAGAATATTACTTTTCAATGGAACGAAGATTGTTAGCAAGCATTTGAATATTTAAAAGTATATTTGACTAATCCTCCTATCCTTCAACCTGCCGAACCTTCTAAACCCTTTCTTCTTTATACAGCTGCTTCCTCTCATGCTCTCGCAGCATTATTGGCACAATGTGATAAAGATGGTAAGGAATGTCCAGTTTATTATATAAGTCGTACCTTACTTGATTATGAGACCTGATATTCTGTGATAGAAAGACAATGCTTGGCCTTGGTGTTTGCAACTCAGAAATTAAGACATTATCTTTTAAATTCAGAAGTCCACATCATGGTAAAGTTTGATCCTTTGAAGCATCTTTTCTCTAAAACTGATTTATCAGGATGCTTGGCTAAGTGGGTTATGATGTTAACGGAATTTGACCTTAAATTTGTTTCACAAAGAGAAATTAAAGGGCAAGCATTGATCGATCACTTAGTTGAGGCCCCTTCACCTTTCTCCTTCCCTAACCTTGAGTCTTTTCCCGATGACTTCATTCTTTGTACAGAGCAAGATGAATCTTGGGAGTTATATTTTGATGTCTCTAAGTGTCGTACGAGATCGGGGGTAGGTGTTGTTCTAATTTCTCCTACAAAGAAATCCATTCCCTTATCTTACCATCTAAATTTCCTATGTACCAATAACATTGCTGAGTATGAGGCTCTTATAGCAGGAATAAAAGTAGCCTTAGCTCGGAATATAAAACACATACATATTTATGGAGATTCGCAATTGATTATAAGACAAGTAACAGGACTGTATCAAGCAAAACAAGACAAATTATCACAATATAAAGACCTTGCTATCTATTTGCTACAAAAATTTGATTCTTATACCATGGAGCCGATTCCTCGAAAAGATAATCAACATGCGGATGCCATGGCATGTGTGGCTTCTCTTATATCTTTAGAGGACCCTGTGGTTGATCTTAAATTTTTTATTCACAACCTTATTTCTCCAGCTATTGTAGATGCTTCTAGCTTGGTAACATGTTGTGACTTTATAGACTCAGATGAATGGTATTCACATATCGTAAGATATTTGACCGATGGTACCTTTTCTGATTTTGCCAATAGGAACACTAGGGCTAGAATCCACAAGCTGTCTGCTAGATATATTATTCTTTCTAATGTTCTTTACCGAAGGGGTTATAACGGTCTTCTCCTTCACTGTCTTAACAAATCAGAAATCCCTGTTGCTCTTGAAGAGGCACATTCAGGTGCCTGTGGGGGGCATTTTGCCGGAAATTCCTTGGTTCAAATATTGCTTCGTATGGGATACTATTGGCAAACTATGCAGAAGGATTCTTTTTCATTTATTAAGAAATGTCATCAATGTCAACAACACAATAATCTGATTCATGCTCCTGCCCAAGAACTTCGTTCTCAAGTAGCTTCTTGGCCTTTCTCCGCATGGGGTTTAGATCTCATCGATAAAATCTCTCCTCCTTCATCTCAAGGACACACTTTCATTATAACCGCAACAGATTACTTTACAAAGTGGGTAGAAGTTGTTCCCCTTCGCTCTACTACTGCTGAAGTGATTTGTCAATTTCTTCTAGAAAAAATTATTTCTCGATTCAGGATACCTTCCACTATAATCTCAGATAATGGGACATCATTTAAGAACAAGGATGTGAAGAAATTCCTCGAGAAATATCATATCAAACATCGATTTTCTACACCATACTATCCTCAATCAAATGGTCAAGCCGAATCATCCAATAAGATAATTGAACAAATTCTTCGTAAAACCGTGAATAAGCATGGTAAGGATTGGAGTACTCAGCTAAACTATGCTCTTTGGGCCTACTGAATGAGTGTACGAATTGCTACAAGAACTACCCCTTATAATCTTGTTTATGGTGTTGATGCTATTATGCCTTTAGAGTTAGAGATTCCATCACTTAGAGTTTCTCTCAAATGTATAGTAGATGATGACTCTTATAGGGAACAAAGACTTCAACAGCTTGAGATGCTTGATGAATAGCGTATAAATGCTCTTGAGCATATTCAAGCATATCACAAAAATTTACAATGAAGATATAATGATAAGGTTATTCAACGTTCCTTCTCAGTAGGTGACCTAGTTCTCTATGAGAATCAGGGCAATGTGAGTGCCTTACCTACAAAAAAGGGAAAATTTAGTCCTAATTGGCTTGGACCATATATCATTATTAAAGATTATGGATCAGGTGCTTACAAAATAGCAGATGTAGACGGTACACCTCTTAAATAACCTATAAATGCTATGCACTTGCATAGATACTATGCTCAATTCATCATTCCCTACCTTTCATTTCATCTATCTTCTTTTCAGTTCTTCAACATTGGGTAATATGTTAGTATATCCTGATTAGAGCAAATAGAATTAAATGATATTGTGTTTAATCTATATTGCTTCGTTCTTGACAAGCGCGTTTCTTCACTTTATTGTTTGTCTTGAATTCATTTATGTAAATTGTAAAAGATTTACATTTCCATTATGCTAGCATATTATACAATGTCTTTATGTGTTAAGTAGAATCGTATCATGTTGTGTTTAAGTTTAAAATTAAATCACATTAGTTATATGATTCTTAGACTTAATGCATATTTCTTCTCTATCTTCAAAGTAGTACTTGATTAAATATTTTAATTAAGTCACACATTTATCAATTTAATCATGAAGCATTGAGAAATCAATCACATGGAAATTAAATCCTGAACATACATGTACACCTACCAAATGTATTAACTTTAATCAAAGCAAAATATACATTATTTTAAGCATTAAAGATAACACATTTGAGACAAAGCGAACCATATATATATATATATATATATATATATATGTGGATCAGGTTTTCATATACAAAGGTAGGTCACTATACATCCAAAATGTGACCTATCCTACATCATGAGATCATCTCCTATCCCTAGGGCTAGTGGCTGGAGAGTGACGACTAGACGCTCCCTCCTGATCTGACCGTGAAGGTGGACCCATAGGTGTATAGCGTGATATAGACCGCGAATGACTCCGAGAGGAACTCCTACGATCCCTATCCATAAGGATCGCGCGATATGAGGTAGCCTCGGCCTGAGCTATTGCTAGATCTCGCTGTGCCCACTGAAGGTTCTCTAATAGAACTCTCCCTCTCTCCATATGTCCACCTGTACTTGAAATGGGGAAAATAAGTCCTCATGCCGACCCGCATTCCCTTGAGGCCTATAAGCAATCTGTGAGGAACTAGGGATCTGTGCCATTGTGGAAATATCTGTCACTACTTGCTGAATCAAGGAACGCCACTCCTGCACATTAGCTGTAGCAGTAGAATAGATTTTTGTATTAGTACCATTCTATATCATCAAAGCATTAATCAATCAATATAAACTTACTATACCTGGATCTCCCTCGTGCCAGTAGGGATCGTGATATGGTAGCATCTATGACCAGGAACTACTAGGCTCCCCACGCTCAAATAATCTATGCACGATGGGTGTAGGCTGGCTTGTACTAGAAATAGGTCTCTGTATCGCCTCATGTTCCCCCTTTTTGGGGAATATGAGGAGGATCCAAGGCTATGGTATCATCTCCTAAATGGTGGGGAGCTGCATCTGACTTCTCCTCATCATCTCTATCCTCCTCCTCCTCATCATCCTCATCCTTGTCTGCATCCTCACCTGCATCCTCGTTCTCCTCATCTCTATCTGTGTCATCCTCCTCTCCCTCCTCCTCCTCCTCGGCACTAGGCTGAGCTCCTATGGGTGGATCAGGATCTCTTGCCTCCTCATGACCCTCTCCCTCCTCTAGCTCCTCCGATCTGGATCCCTGATCCTCATCCCGGTCTCCATGTTTCCATGGGCCTGGATGGCCTGTCAGGTAATCTAGTGGAAAGATAGGCCCTGGGTATGACATCACAAACCATGAGAGATACCTGCGCTGTGCTCCAGGCTCTGTGGAGTAATCAGTGACCACATCCTGATTGGATCGCTCTATATCTGTAATCTTGATGTCATCTATCGTAGGTCTCGCTACTGCTCTGGATCTGGGAAGGACTCGTGAGTGTTGAGTATAGATGGGTACATTGACTGGAACACACTACTCTAGCCCAAACTGCCTCCATACTCGGTCAAAGTAGAATGGGACTATGATATGTGAGTATCATCCTCGCAGTAGGCAGTTCCTCTGTAAGCATGCTAGCTACCTCTCCATCCCATCCTATCTGTGCATCCACAGATAGGGTCTCCATACTATCACCTCAGTTGTCAATCTATCAAATATCACTCTCCAATATAGTAGATCCCCAAATCTCCACTTGCTGGTAAGTGGATAGACAAACACCCTAGGTCACTCGCTAGCCGTACTCAACGGATAGCCGACAGGCCTAGTGCATGTGAAGTGCTCAAATATCCACACCTGCAGAAGTGTGCATGTCATCAAGCTGCAACCTTGTCCAAAAACATACTCCTCGAGGTCATGATAGAGATGTGCAAGCATACTCTGACCCCAAGCATATACTCTCTTATGTCTCTCCATAGCTCTGATGCACCATGTGAGACCCCCATGCGTGTGCGTACCTCACCCATTAGGGCAAACAACTAGTGCGATGATGGCAATCATAAGACATCTCACAAGGGGCATCTCTCCTGTAGGATGTAAGAGCCAGCTGACCATGATGTGACCTCTCGTCTCACTCGGCATGACTCTCCCTATGCAATATACCTACTCCCTCTGATGGTCCTCCGCTGACCGATCGGTCATGTATGTCATAGTAGCTCCTCTGATAGGTAGGCGAAGTATGCAGTACACATCCTCAAGTGTAACCGTCATCTCTCCTACTGGAAGATGGAATGTACATGTGTCAGGATCCCATCGCTCCATAAATACCATCAGCATCGCAGGATGGAATCGAGTGGCTGGCATGAGGATCGCATACCATAAACCCATGATTGATAATGTATCCCTCTCTGCCTGAGTCAGCTGGGGAATCTGATCTCATAGACTATGAAGAATCTGCCCCGTGGTATGCTCTCTCATGCATGGGAGACCCTGAAATGCAAAAACATAAGTGTAATCAGTACTCAATCATCAAAATTATTCACGCCAACTGTCGAACATCGTATGCTAACCCTGACATCCCTTGCCAAGTCCTGATTGGGACCATGGCACCTTGAAAGGACCATGGTGCCCTGGGTGGGATCCAGGGTCAGATTCCAGGGCCCGCAAACGATCATAGAAAGTCAAAGTCAATGGAAATGTAGAAAGTCAAAGTCAAAGTTCAGTCAACTCACCTCATCCAGTGGCTCGTCGTCGATCATGGCCTGTCGCATGATCTCAATCCTTGTAGGACTCTTCGGTCATCGTGAAGGCATGATGATAGCTATGTGCGCTCCGCTGCAATGAACAATACTCAGAAATCGACAAAGTGACAAATGCAATTGTCACTTTCAAGGTATATATTTTCATTCCTATATGTTCAAAACCCTAATTTTCTTCTATTACTCATTTCATCATAACTTGAGTTTGGGAGATGCGATTTTCAAACCGTTTGTTGTGTAGGAATCATATTTTCATTCCCCTACTCTCGGGATGTTCCAAAAAGTGCTCTAATGAAGCCTTTTCAGTGAACATCCCTCATTAATAATCTCTCACACAATTTGTCATAAGTAAACATGCTATCCTGTTTCACCTCCCTAATAAGCAAGCCAAAATAGGGGGGGCATATAGCTACTCGCAAATTTCATCACTTTCCTTAGTAAGCATTAGGTAATTTTGTGATCTAACGTGTGTTTTGTAGGGTGCGGTTCCTAACTGTGTACTGCAAATACCGCTGGGGGCTTCATCTGACAACTTATGGATATATCCTTTTTCAAATGATGTTTACTTTCCTGTACTTTAGCTTGCATATGCACATAGTACTCATATGACCGCTATAGTGGGGGCTAAATGTAGTGTTGTAAATTGTACGCACTTGCTAAGGTGGTACAATTTCACACCTAGTTTAGCACCCGCCTTGGTGCATTTTGCATTTTGCATTGCATTTCCCCTTTAGCACTTAATTAATGAAACTAATTAGGTCTAAGGTTCTATTTCATCATCTTCCACATCATAATGTTGGGCCCTTTCATTAAAGCGTGCCCTTTTCATTTCATTCCTCCAATACATCATTCAATCAAAAACCCTAATTAAGTCCTATTTTGAAATTGGGGGCTTGATTTCGGGGGTCAAAACATCTCGAAGTCACCTGTAACTTCGGGATTCTCTCTAAAATCATCATATCCGATGGCCCTGAAAATTTGGTGAAAAGTTGTCGGGACCATGGTGCCCGGAGTGCACATGGTCCTGGACATTTTTCCCAAAATTTTAGGAGCACAATCCAATCATAAAATAAAGCTTAACCCCAAGAAATTGGTAGGAGATTCAATCTCTAGGTTGGCCAAAAGTTGAAATTACAACCTAGGGTTTCATATAAGAACTCTCTTTCTTCATTTGAAAGGATCTGGATTTTTGATTTTAGGACCTCATATGCAGTGAAAGAGCAGATCTTTGAAGACTTCAACCAACACTCAACATCCATCCATTGAGCATTCATCAATTTCATTCATTCATTTAGGGCTTTTGAAGGCATTGAAGAGCAATAAGGGATCACCGACTGAAGATTGTCTTGTACCCCTCCCTTGGGGTTGGGTATGATTTCATGTTGTTTTCATGTCTTTGCATAAGCTTCAATATATCATTTATTCATGCTTTAGATCACTTTGCGTCTTGATTTAGAGCATTTACATTATCATTTACAAGCAATTAGGGTTTACTTTCTAGGTTGCTCTAGTTTGCTTACTTGCATTTTAGGATCTTGCACACACAATACTTTTACAATACAACTTGGCTATTCATGGAGGTGGAAATCACCGAAGTGGGGGTTTGACTAAGGCAAAACCCTATATAGCCGCCCACCACACCTTTTCAGATATTAGTGTAGATTTCGGGATTCGGATGACACCGCAAGTTGTAGATCCGATGGAAGCAGACCGAGACAGACCTTCACACCCAGTTGCAAAGCAAAAGAACAGGACAGGGGCATGGGGCACCCTAGTCCTACTAGGATAGGAGCACTAGGCACCCTGGTCCCTGGGATAGAGGCACTGGGCACCCTGGTCCTCTAGACAGACAGCAATTTTTAACATTTTCGACAGCTTTCCGGAGTGCAAAACAGCAGTTTCAGGAGCAGTTTTCTAGACAGAATTAGGACAGTGGTGCCTGCGCCCCTGTCTCGAACATTTTCACTCAGATTTTAACTTCGGGTATGCATCTGCATTCTTGTTTTTTCCTTGTGTTTACAGCTTTTCATTGTTTAATCTCAATTCTGCAATCTTGTTATTAGTTCATACTTGCATTTTGGGGTTAGGACTTGAACTTGCATCATTTTATCTTTCAATTACAACAAAGGAATAGGAATCCTAATAGGTAGCCTGTGGCTCTCTCTTTCACAAAAAGAAGTAGCCAATTGTGTGATACCTCTAGGCTCTTTTGCATTCCGTAATGTGTGTCAAAAGGTAGGATTAGGGCATGTTAACCTAGTCTCGCTTTTTCCCCTACACATTTTGGTGAACTCGACGTGAATCTATCATTGCTTCCTCTTGCATTACATTTGTTAGATCTAGATCTAGATTTAGTGTGTTTCATTTAAGTTTCAATTTTTCATTAAGGGAAAAACAAAAAATAAAGAGAAAAAAAGAGAGAAAAAGAAAAAAAAATAGGGAAAAGAAAGAGTGTTTTCCTTGGCATTGTGTGTTTAAGTTTTATGCAAAATGTCAGATTTTTATTTACAAGATGTTCATGTTGATGATGATGTATGGAATTATGATTATGAGTATAGCCAAGATGAATTAGATTAAGCTTTGGATGAGTTTTTGAATCCTAGAGATACCAAACCTTGATTTTACCAAAAACTCATAAACCTTGTTACTATGCCATTTAGGTGTGATGAGAAAGATAGTTTGAGAGATAAAGAGTGTAGGAGGGAAAGTGGAAGATGTCATAGTAATAAGTAAGGTACTAAGAACCCTGCTACTAGTCTATGATATCTGAGTTGCAGCTATTCAGGAACTAAAATCCATTGACAAGACAAAGGTAACTCTTGACTCTATTATCAGTAAACTTACTACTTTTGAACTAAATGGCTATGATGGTAGTGTATATAAATGAGAATCTGCATTCAGAGCTTCTGTCTCTGACCCATATGTGAGAAGAAGTAGAGATACCCACAATAGCTATGAATCTAGATCCAACAAAGATGCTTATCTTTAATACAACTTAGTGGAACTTGAAGCATTGTTGGCAAAATGACTGCCTAGAGGCACTAGTAAATATAGAGGTAAGATACCTTTAAAATGTTTTGCATGCAACAAGATTGGTCATATAGCAACAAACTCACCTAATGGTGAAAATGATTACAAGAGAGACAAATTTAGGAAGTACAAGGGTAAAGGCAAGAGAGATTGTCTTGTAGCTATTGACAGTGGTATTACTAATGATGAATTTGATGATGATGTTAGTCAAGATATTATGTTTGTAGCAATTAAAGAAGAATTATCAAATCAGAAGGAACTAGTATCCAAAATAGATAACTCTGATGATTGGATCATTGATAGTGGTTGTTCGCATCACATGATCGATGATCAGAGAAAATTTCTTTCCCTAAAGGAATTTGATGGTGGTGTTGTCAGATTTTGCAATGACTCACCTTGTATGGTAAAAGGTAACAAAGTTATTTCTCTTAATGAGAAGAGCAGTGCTGATGATGTCTATTGGGTTGAAGGCCTAACACACAATTTATTAAGTGTGGCACAACTTAATGACAAAGGTTACCCACTAGAGTTTAGAAAAGGTATATGCAAAATATTTGACAACAAAGGTGAATTGATTGCAACCGGGAAACAGACCAGAGGTAATCTATTTCATCTCAATCCTAAAGTTAGCAACTGTTTGATTGCAAAAATAGATGATAGCTGGCTTTGGCATAGGAGATTTTTTCATATAAATTTTGACAATATTATTAAAGTAAGCAATTCTAAGACAGTAAGAAGTCTACCTTAGCTAGACAAACTGGTTAATGCTCTTTGTTAAGAATGTCAACTAGGAAAGATGACTTCTTCAACTTTCAAGAGTAAGTCCTTCTCAGTAGAGCACTTGTTAGATTTGGTTCATACAGACCTATGTGGACCAATAAGAACAAGAAGCATTCAAGGTGACCAATACTTCATGATCTTCACTGATGATTGTTTAAGGATGATGTGGGCCACATTCTTGAAGGATAAGAATGAAGCTTTTGGAAAATTCAAGGCATTTAGCCTTAGATGAGAAAGAGAGTGGAAAAAAGGTAAAATGTGTAAGAACAGATCAAGGTGGTGAATTCACTTCAATAGAGTTCACTAAATATTGTAATGATAATGGTATCAAGTAGCAACTTTCTGCACCAAGGACACTAGAGCAGAATGGTATAGCAGAGAGAAACAATTGGTCAATGGTTGAAGCTGGTAGAACTATGTTGATACAAGGGGGTGTATCAAAAACTTTTTGGAAAGAAGTTGTAATTATAGCTGTCTACACAATGAACCGAGTTCTAGTAAAAAGAGGTAAGGACAAGACCCCATATGAGTATTGGTATGTGACATCACCTGATGTTAGCTATTTAAAAATATTTGGTAGCAAATGTTTTATTAAAAGAGGTGACTACATAAGCAAGTTTGAAGCTAAGAGTGATGAAGGCATATTTCTTGGCTATTCCACCAAGAGTAAGGCCTATAAATGCTTCAACAACCAGACACAAAAAATTGTTGAGAGTGCTGATGTTTGTGTAGATGAGTGTCCTGAAATTTCAGAAGGAACCAGTTCCGAGAAGAAGGATGAAGATCCTTGCATTTTTTTTAGAACCTAAAATTGTTAAATCAGAAACCAGTAAAGCAAATCCTGATGTACTTTTTCAACTGGAACAAATAAATTCAGAGGAAGATGACAATGAAAAAGATGAACCTAAAGAGAATGATCATGTTATTCCTAGGTATGTGAGACTGAATAACAGTCCTAAACATATAATTGGGGATAAGGATGTTTGAGTACTAACTAGAAGGAGAATAAGAGAGAACTCTTGCATGATATCCACCTTTGAACCCAGAAATGCTAAAGAGGCATTTGGCAATGATCATTGGGTGAAAGCTATGGAGGAGGAGTTGGAACAAATTAAGAAGAACAACACTTGGACCTTGGTACCCCGACCAGTAAACACGAATGTTATAGGTACTAAATGGGTATTCAGAAACAAGTTAAATGAAGATGGTGTTGTAGTTTGCAATAAGGTAGGATTAGTATGCAAAGGTTATGTGCAAGAAGAAGGAGAAGACTATGGAGAAACTTTTGCACCAGTGGCAAGATTGGAAGGTGTCAAAACACTACTTGTATTTTCAGCTCATAATAAGTTAAAAGTATACCAAATGGATGTCAAGTCTACATTCTTGAATGGGATACTGGAAGAAAAGGTTTATATAGAGCATCCTGATGGTTGTGCATTGACAGTTAAGGAAGACATGGTATGCAAACTGCATAAAGCCTTGTATGGATTAAAGCAGGCACCCAGAGCATGGTTTGAATGACTTCATACTCATTTGATGAAGATAGGATTTGCTGGAACTAGTGTTGACAACAACATTTATCTCAAGTCTGAAGGAGATGATATACTAGCCAATGAAGTATTTGTAGATGACATTATATTTGGAGGAAATGATGACATGAGTAATTATTTTGCAGATGAAATGAAGAATGAATTTGAGATGTCATTAGTAGGGGAAATAAAAAATTTCATAGGCTTACAAATACAGTAGATGAAGAATGATATTTTTATTACTTAATCCAAGTATGTGAAGAAGGTTTTGAAGACTTTTGGTATGAGTGACTGTAAACCAGTTGGAACCCCAATGGTTACATGTTGTAAATTGTCCAAGGAAGATGCATCTAAGTCTGTATATGAAAAGGAATTTAGGTCAATGATTGGCAAACTACACTATGTTGTTCATAGTTGACTAGATATCGCCCATGCAGTTGGTATTGTGGCTAGATTTCAGAAGAATCCAAAGGAGGCACATCTGATGGCAACTAAGAGAATCTTTAGATATCTAAAAGGTACTATTAATTATGGATTATGGTATCCATGTGGTGGAGATCTTGACTTGCAGGCATACATAGATGCTAATTGGGTAGGAAATATTGATGACCGGAAGAGTACTACCGGTGGAGCATTCTTTTTGGGAGGAAGGCTAGTCTCATGGAGTAGTAAAAAGAAGAGTTGCACTTCACAATCTACTGCTAAAGTTAAATATGTAGTAGATTATATGAATTGCACATAAGCTATGTGGATGAGGTACATTTTGGAAGGTTTGAAGATGAAAATATCAGAACATATAAAGATTTTGTGTGATAATACTATTACCAAATTTTTGCACATGCCAAATTTAGTTCCCTAATGAAGCCCTGCATTCATTCATTTTGAAAAGTTCAAATAATGAACTAGGAAGAAATGCATTATTTTTGTCTAACTTGTTTGCTTCATGTGTAGATACAGGAAAAGTAAGACAACATGTGGATTAAAATGTGGCTCCCATGAGGGTAGAGCTCAGCATGTTGTAGATCACAAAGATATTCATGCTCCATTGCACTTTCAGGTATGGCATGGCTATTAAAACCTTCAAGCAAATTCATTTGACAAGTGTATCACCAAATCCCCTATGTGGCTATTGGGAAAGTCCAAAAGAAACTCAAAGCAAATACAATCGGCGTGTGTAAATTTTTTGCTTGGGCACCAAAGAGGATTTTAAAAGGTGAGAGAACTTCTAAGCAGTTTCTTTTTAACAAGCATGAAGAATATTATCCCACATTGGTTGTAGTGAGGAGCATTTTCTTATTTAAAATCAAAGTCACATTTATCCTTAGTGTCAAAGCTTATGGGCTTTTGGCAAGTGGCTGATTAAGGAAGAGGTGGGCCCCCCGTATTTGTGCACATCTCAAGGCATCCAAATTTTGTGACCAGCTAGTAGGAGGAGGCTAAAGGTTAATCAGGTAGATTAGACGTAAATCATAGTGATCCAACAGTTGTCTCTATGTCGCGATTGTTAGATGCTCGCTAGATATCATCATGACTTTGCAATTGGTGAGGTGGCAGTCTAGTGGCAGGTGACATGGCACAGATGGATAAAGATATGGAAGGTCCAATTGTGATGACATGGTAGAACAGGTGGCATGTCACCAAAGGTTTCACATAAAGCATCGGTTCCATCGACACAAACGAAAGGGTGACTTATTGAGAACACCTTGGTCACGATAAATCTCTATAAGGTTTCACTAAAGGCTCAGTTCCATCAACATACAATATATCAAAGAAATTAGAACTAGTCCCGTCGATAAGAGAAAGGTATCGATGAAACTACAGGTTCGATAAGACTTGTAAATGGCTCACCGAGGGAGTAGTTTGGCCGAAAGAATGATATCCAATAGAACCAAAGGAAACATGGTAGTCCAGGTGGATCTACAAGCAGGCCATAGGCTGACATGTGGCAGGCCCAACAAATAGGTGGTACCCAAGTGGATCTCATGAGCGAACCAAGGGGTGCCACATGGTGACATGCAGTAGAGGGGAGTAGATCAGTCAGGGTTAATGGTTAGGAAGATCAAGGAAGATTGAATGGTGATGTGAGAGATCTAATGGTGGTCACTATATCATGATAGAAAGAAGCTCGCTAGTTATCCCTGAGACTTGGCAACAAAGCACATGCGAAAAAGGGTGAGCGGCCCAAGTGAGATAAGGGTCGTGCAAATTGAGCAAGTTGATCAGATCAAATAGTCAGGTGAAGGATCGAGTGGTGGTCACTATACCACGATCAAAAGATGCACAGTGTTTATTCACCATGACTGGGCAACCAAGTAGTGGGGCTTGCTAAGGAAGCAATTCAGAGGAAGAAATAAAGAACACAGATTAAGGTTGATTGGATGAAAGCTTCATTTTGGTAGTGAGTCTAGGTCATGCTAAGATGGCAAGGTGGGAACCCCAGAACCAACCAGGAAGTGACATGTGGTGGGATTGATAGATAGGGAGAGCAGTTAAGGTGAGTTAAAGGCTGAGCAAATCACAATTGATCGATGGCAATCAGAGAAGATTTGATGGTAATTGCCAAGTCGTGGTGGGAAACTACTCATTAGGATTTCCATCGTGACCCAGCGATTGATGATGGAACTATCATCAAGCATTGGAATAACATGTTTGAGGCCATGTCAAGAACTTGATAAGGAAGCATTCAATTGGGAGCACATCATCAGCCATCGAAATAAGTGTTTCAGTGCTAACCCAATAACCTGATGACTCGATGGAAACCGTTGAGGGAGTGCGTAGTTTGGAAAATGTCATCAGACATCAGAGTAAGTATTTTGATGCTACTCCAATGACCTAATAGAAAAGAAGGTGAAATGCAAGTGTATCATCAACCATCAGAATAAGTGTTTTAGTGCTAACCCGATGACCCGATGAAGAAATCAATGCTAGTTATAGTCAGAAGCCGAAAGTGGTGGTAGGCAAGGTAGCGTCCAAGGGTCCATGTGAAATAAGAAGAATTCATCAGGTAGTTTGTGATCCATGTGAAATAAGAAGAAGTCATTAGGTAGTTTGGGATCCATGTGAAATAAGAAGAAGCCAACAAGTTTGCATGAGTTTTTCTCATAATTTTGAGGTGACAAGGCTTCATTTTGAGCATCGCATGGGTCAACCTTAGGTTGATTAAGATTTTGAACTAAATTACCCACCTATTTGCATATTCTAAAGCCTTTTTTGGTGGCATTTTATTTCTACTTGATCAGTTTTCAGAAAAGATTTTTTCAATGCGAGTTCATCTTCAGTCATTCTGGAGTCATCTTTCCTCTACTTTTTAGAAGGTTTTTGTATAAAGTGAAAAAGTTTTATCTTTCGTCACTAGTTCTTTTCCTTTCCTTAGCATGATTGTGGATGGATTTTAGGCCCTTTCATGCTAAAGGATGGCATTGTAGCTCAACAGTATTTGAGTTTTCTGTAACAACAGATTCCTTATTTTTTCAGTAATATAGTAGCATATTTCCTTCTTGGTACTTCTTGTATTATCTAGCGAATGAATGATTTGATGATTTCCTATGATTTTATCCTCTAATTTATCTCATTCAATCAATTTGTGGTACAAGGAGATACATATTAGTTGTAGGTTCTAGTTTATGTTAGTTGATTTTAATTCCTTGAAGTTGTGAAAACTTGTTGTTTTCCTTCATGCATGCATTAAATTCATCCCTTTCTAGGAAATTTTTATACATCTACATGTTCAATTGAGTTGTGAGCTTCAGGGCTATTTGTTGGAAGGTTTTTTGTGAGTTCCATGTTTGCAGATTTCAGAGAAAATTATTTGGTGCATCACCCCATTAGGATAGATTTTCAGTTACATGCAATATTTCTATTCCTTTTCATATCAAAAGTATTTGTAGGAGATTCATCAAACAGGAAGCCAACTTGATCTTCAGAGATTCACCTTCAACTTGAGCAACCCACAGGCTTGAAGGTGTTACCATGTTTCACAGTATTGCTTGGTTCAACACTTAGCATCACAAGTGCAATCCTCCATGACAACATTTTTTGGCACACCTGGTGGGACCTCTTTGGATTGATCAATCCAAATCTTTTTCCACAAAATTCTTTTTTTGTGTGTGAAAATCAGAATTTGCAGCCTTTGGAGGCAAAATCTACCCACACCTAGTGACTCCAAGTTATAAGTTTGCTGGTTTCGGTAGTCTGAATGTTGGTATGTTTCAAAAAAGTTTAATATTCTGAATCCCAGCTATTTAAAAGAGAAAATATGTTTGATTTTCAGTGACAATATCATTATCCACCTCCATATTATGAGGGTACTGCTCCTACACCTTCCTATTAGCCATACCCAAATAGCCATAATACAACCAATAACGAGCATGTTTATCCTTCTTATCACCTACCCACCACAACTCAGTCTGCATGGAAACCTAACCTAGCTTTCAATCAGCCTCAGGAAGGTTATATTGATGCAAATTGGTATAGTTCAAAGCTTAGAGAGATAAAAGGTATGGTACAAAAGCAACATGGGTTGCAAAAAAAAGCATTGACTGATCAAGCTTATCATTATGAACAAGAGATGGAGGCACAAAAGATATATTATGGAGAAAATTTTGCAAACAAGTTTGTTGCTAAAGAGGAACAACTGACTACTAAAGAGGAACAACTTGCTGCTAAAGATGAGCAAATGAAAATGCTGGAAGAAGAGGTGACAAAGGCATTTGAGGGATTTGTTGATAGGGTAAACAATGCTAATTGTGCTATCAAGGAAGAATTTCTTGCAAGAGAAAAGATTATGAGCATGTTGTTTTCCAAGGTACAAGAGTTAACGGCCCAATTAGCCCCTTGCATCTCAGGCCAACCCACAAATGCAAATCCATTGCATTTAGCTATGGAGGAATCTTTGTTATGACAAATTATATATCCACCAAAATGGCAAGGTGAAAAGAAAGAGTTGGCAAACTTGGCTTACCAAGATCAAGATCAGCAACATGAAATGCAGAAAAGATAGTTTGAGGAAAATCTTAAGCAACATATAGCTGCAAAGGAGAAGGAAAAAGCTTCTAAGATCAAAATACCAAGCTTTAAATAAGGTGACTCTCCTAAATCTCCCAAATTCAAAATTCCATGTTTTAGGAGTCCTCAATCATTTCAAGAACAAGTTATTGAACAAGTGCATCCCTATAAAGAGATCATTAAAGAAGAGACCATCCTGAATCAACCTATTAAACAAGAGCCTCGCAGATTTGTATTCCCAAATTTTAGACAACCTCTTTTAGTTCAAGGGTATCAAGAATTCATTCCTAAAGAACCCATTGATGTCTTGGTTTTTCGAAGTATTTAGGTCAAAAAATCAAGAAAAAGAGGTACTTAGTGAAAATAAATCAAATCTCTCACCTATTGAGATGCATGCTTATGATATTTAAGATGATAGGTTAGATCTGTTATAGCTAAAAGAAGAGGTTATAAATGAAGAACTATAGGTTCAAAATCTAGAAAAGGTTGACAATTGTCAAGTTCTAACTGATTTGATTGATGAGATGCCACTTTTTGTGGAAGATGAGGAAATTGAACTTCAAATTATAGTCATACCAACTTCAACACAACAAGAAGAGGTTCAAAACATTATTTTTTTGATCACACAAGAGAGCTACAACAAGGTAGCAGACAATCCCCTCTTAGAGAAAAATGAAAATAACGATGAAGAGGACTCATTTTGGGAGAATATAGAGGTTTTTGTTTCAGATTTAGATAATAAGGGGTCTTTTTCTGAAGACATTCAATTGAAACAACATGGTTGTGATCAGCAAGAACATTCACATGATAGTCACAAAGCATTGATTCATGAGTATGAAACAGAGGGTAGCTTTGTTGAGCAGGTTCAGGGGGTTGAGGTAGATGCAAATTTGGTTCAAGTAGAGAAAGAAAATCAGCAAGACACAGATTTCCATGATATAAGCCTTGAACACAATCAACAAAGTGTAGTAAACAATACTTAGCATAGTGAAATTGAACAAGAGGTGAGTATTTTCTCAAGCATCATTGAAGTTTTTTGTTCTAATCTTGTTGATAACTCTATACCTTTGGAAAGAAATTTTTTTGATCAGCATACTCAGGTGGAGGAAACAATTATGGTTTAGGAGACAGTTGACAGAGTAGAAATCAGCAAGGAGAGCACAAGCTTTGTTTACACAAGGGGTTGCCATATAAGATATCTTTCCAGATTGGAGGCCAAAAAGACAATACAAAATGAGCTTATGCCTAAAAATGAATCTTTAGTAAAAGGTTATCATCTTACCTATACCTCACAGATAGCAGTGTATATGAGCAAACAAAAGAGGTAGACCACGCTATTTTCATACTTATAATAGTCTTGCAGCATTGTGTGAGGCACCTCTTCATACTATATTTCTTCTCAACTGCTCATAAGCTTCTGAAACATCCTAATCTAGGAAGAAAAGGATGTTATTTCTCAAAACCAGTGAATGGTTTTGTATAACCAGGGTTCACTGTTGGTTAGGGTAGGCTAGAATAGTTTTCCAGTTTTAGTTTTTTTATTTCAGCAACTTGTCAAGCCCAGCTATAAGCAGAGTTGTAGTATTTTCCATTGAATAAAGTTCTTTCAATCACATCACAGTTGAATTTTCAGTTTCAGTTGAGTTTTCCATAAGTGCACATGATGCACATGTTCTCTAACTCTATTTTAAACAAAGTTATAAGGATTGTTTTTGGTTTGTTTTGATGCTATTTTGCTGTGAAATGTTGAGCTACAAAAAAGGGTTTTATAGAATTCAAGAAGTTTTCAGAGTTGGAAGGGTAGATTTGACTCTATGCCCAATGGATATGCTAGGTTACTGGTCTATGTTTTGTTTAGCAAGCAAGCACCCATGAGAGGTCACCAAAAATGTTACCAAATCTTTGCACATGCCAAATTTAGTGCTTTAATGTAGCCTTGCATTCATTCATTTTGAAAAGATCAAATCTTGAACTAGGAAGAAATGCATTGTTTTTGTCCAACTTGTTTGCTTCATGTGCAGATATAGGAAAAGTAAGACAACATGTGGGTTAAAATGTGGCTCCCACAAGGGTTGAGCTCAGCATGCTATAGATCACAAAGATATTCATGCTCTATTGCACTTTCAAGTATGGCGTGGCTATTAAAACCTTCAAGAAAATTCATTTGGCAAGTGTATCGCCAAATCCCCTACGTGGCTGTTGGGAAAGGCAAAAAAAAAATCAGAGTAAATGTAATCGACCTGTGTAAAGTTTTTACTTGGGTGCCAAAGAGGGTTTTAAAAGGCGAGAGAACTTCCAAGCAGTTTTAGTTGCCAGGCATGAAGAACATTTATCCCACATTGGTCACGGGGAAGAGCATTTTTGTATTTAAAACCAAAGTCACATTTATCCTTAGTGTCAAAGCTTACGGGATTTTGGCAAGTGGTCGATTAAGGAAGAGGTGTGCCCCCCCCGGTGCATGTGTGCACATCTCAAGGCATCCAAATTTTGTGACTAGTTGGCGAGAGGAGGCTAAAGGTCGAGCGAATCGGGCAAATCGGACATAGATCATGTGATCCAATGATTGTCACTATATCATGATGGTTAGATTCTCACCAGATATCATCGCAACTTGGCAAGTGGTGAGGTGGTGGTCTAGTGGCTAGTGACATTGAACAAGTGGACAAAGATATGGAAGGTCCAACGTTGATGATGCAGCAGAATAAGTGGCATGTCACCAAAGGTTTCACCGAAAGCATCGGTTCCATCAACACAAACCAAAGGGTGACTTATCAAGCAGACGTTGGCCACGATGTGTCATGCCCAAACTTTTGGGCACAAACAGAATAATTTTTTTCACTAAAATAACCTAATAAAACTAAATTTGCTAAAAAGAAATGCAATAACAAGTTTTGTCTTAACTATGTTTTGAGTTAACCTAACAACTAAATCAAGAATGCAAAAATAAATTAAACTAAATGCAGAATAATAACTCTCCAAAGGTATCATTATCCTTTCTTTAATTAATATATTAATTTAAACAAATAAGCTTTAACTAATTTGTCAAGAGATATGAACAATCTCAAATCACATTTAGTGCTCTAGAAATTATTAAATTAATGCTAGCACTTAGATTATTGAATTTAAATAATTACTTAAGCTAATGTAAATAAAGTGACTAGATTCGACTATAGGATTAATTAAAACATTAATAACATTTGCCTAAGATAATTCATCCACTGAAATGCCCAAATTTGATTTCTTGCAACTATATTAAAAAAATAACACATTAAAGGATACCTATAATAATCCCCTAAGGTTAAATATACACAAAAGTCTTTTATAATTCCCCATTAAAATAAATCTCCGAGAAGAATTAAATTTAAACATCTATATATATATATATATATATATATATATATATATATATATATATATATATATATATATATATATATATATATATATATATATATATATATATATATATATATATATATATAATTGTTTATTAACAAATATATATATATATATATGGAAAGAATTAATTGATTTAGAACAAAAATGATAAAATAAAATTATAAACCCTCTTAGAAATAAAACCTTGAACTACATAACTAAAATACACTAGGGGATTACCCTTTTCAAATTTAAAAAAGGGTTTCCCCCCCTTTTACTTACTTCAATACTAAAATATGTCCATGTAACCTAATTAAAATTTTATAAAAGAAAAACTAGCTATTCCATTCTTATCTATGTTACAAAGGCTAACCCTAACCCGAAAAATTTGGGCTAGGGTGCCCTTGTTATACTTTTTTTTTTTTCCTTTGCATGTGTGTTATGCAGGTTTGTGGCGGAGGCAGATCTACAGAGTAACAACGATGAGCTTCACGCAGTGGCCGTGGGGGTTAAATGGTGGTGGCGGAGGACCACGCAGGGGGCTCCCCACAGGGATGACCATAGCCGTGCCTATGGGTCACGACCCACAGTGGCGGCCTTGGTCACCACTATGAGTCGCAACCCATAGCATGGCTCCTGCTGCCATTGTGGGGTGCTGCCCACAGCGGATGGCACCCCTGTTGTGGGTTGCAGCCCACACTGTGGTTGCGGCCACCACGGGGGGTCGTCGCCCACAGCGCAGGCCGGCCGCCCTATGGGTTAATTCGCAGGGGCCAATGCTCATGGTTATTATATTTATTTTTTTGTTTCCTTCTTTTTTTTGTAAATATTTAAAATACAATATATATATATATGTTTTCAAAAGATGCACACACACACACACACACACACACACACATATATATGTATATTTTAGATGTATAATTGTTCTATCTATATATATATATATATGTAGGGATTAAATTGGCTGTCATAAATAGAAAAAAAAATAGCAACTTAAATAACTAAATATTTTTTAATTTTATTTTTAAATATTTTTAATATTTATGCATACATATTTGGATTCAAAATACATGGCATTTCAATTTAACCCTATTTTTTTTTGTGAACATTAAAGTAGAATATTTAATCTAAATAGATTTTAGATAAATGTATTTCTCCCTATAAGAATCATATAGTTAAGTTTAGAGCTAGTTTAAATTTATCTAGATTTATTTTCTGCAATATTTTTAAGGAATAAAATGGCAGATTTAAATAATTTACAGAAGCATTTAAATAGACTAGGAATAACTTAGGAACATTTGGAATGCAACTACTATTCTCCAAATTTCTATTAAACCATATATGGATTTGGACATAAATAAATGGGACTAAGAGAATCATTTCTAGCTCACTAACTTTAATGCTTTTGTACTCCATTCATTTCTATTATTTTCAATAATCATAAAATGTTGAAATGCCTTTCTCTATTTTCAAAAATAAAAGCAATAGATTTTACTAATACTATAGAAACTTAACCCATAGATATATATTTTAATTTGCAATGACAACTTAACAAGAGAATACTTTCTTTAAAGAATATTTAGGATTCAATATTGTCAACATTACAAATGGGTGAGATACCCAACTAGTCTCTAATTCCTATTAAATGAGGACTTTAAATAAAGTGAATATATTTCTTTTTCAAAATAAATACAACATGTAACTTTTCATATACAATTCTGCAACTAAAATATAATATCCCATTCCCTAATCTTTTTCTGCAACTCAAGTAAAACCAGTAACTCCTAGCTTGTCTTTTCTTTTCTTTCCCAAGCAACCTACATATAAATCATAAGGCTATGAACATGGAGAGCTCACCTCCTAGCCTAGGCTTACTAGAAGCCACCCTCGAGCTTGGAGAACCAAGCCCTAGACAAGTTACACTCAAGCAAACACAACAAGCACTTTCCCATCCAAGGCTAAACTTCATCACAAAATGTGATGTTTTTACAAGGGTGGAAGTGGACCTGATACCTTGAGGAGACTACAAGAATGGTAGATCACAAGCCATCTCATGGCAACCAAAATACAACATAAGTCCATTAACCCCACATCCTTATGCACCCCAAGGCATACATGCCATACTTTCTTCCCTTATGACCCCTGAATGCATAAACAAGGCTATGCAGCAAGGGTCTCACAAACATCCCTCGAGATCACTCTCATAATGAGAGCCTCTCACTCTAAGGCTGTCAAACTCCTTCCACCCCCAAGACCATTCTACTCTCTCAAGAGTAGAAGGCCTTGGCTACTCCCAACAAAAGAAAAATGCATAAAAGAAATAAAAGGAAGACCACATAATCTTTCACAAAGGAATTACAAGAAAACAACATTTACATACAAGCAATCTTTTAAACATAAATATACAACATGAAAGGAAGAAGATGAACCAACCTTAAATCTACCCAAAGGTTTGCAAAAACTAGTTTGACGAAGAGCAGCCCAATTCCACAAATCTTTCCTCCAACACTTAGCCAAAATTCTATCCTAAAACTATTCTTTTCAAAATTCCAAGATCACCAAAGATGGAGAGTGGGTGATTAACTGACTAAGTCCCTAATCCTTGCCTAAGAAGGCTTCTCTCACTCTTCCCAACCTCTTATAGGCTACTAAAACTGGAAAGAGAAAAGGTAAGAGAAGTTGGGGAAGAGAAACTGACACAAGAAAGGAAGGTTATCTATCCTAGGAGGAACCTTCTAAGTTGAATTTTCGCTCATCTTGGAAAAACCACTTTTTGAGGTGACTAAACAATCACATGGGAGTAGTCACATGTTTAAAAATACCCCTAACCCATAGGTATACCCTATGGACCTTTGGAAAAACCCTTAAATTAACCCTAGGAGTCGATTTGACCTCTTAGAATCCCATTTGAAGTTAACCTACGGCTCAAACCTCTCTACCCAAGGCAAATTTGGGACCACACTCAAATGTTTGAAAAGGGCTTTGGTTGAAACAAACTCCGTCCAAGAAACAAGTTAAAATCAAGACACTAATCAGCACATGTGTCAAATGACACAATAAAATACATTACAAAATTACATAAGGAAATTGTCTCTTGATGGATTTAAACAAATTAATAAATAGACTTTAACACACATGCAACATTTACTTGCACAAATAAAACACGATACATATAGGGTGTTGTCTCTCCAAATAGACAACCCCTGGTTTTACGAACGTACATAGGTCTAGGTTTGGTTCTCCATAATGTTTCCATGGTCACATGGATAATTTTCTTGTGCATCTCAATTACACATTAGTGATTCCAATTAACCTCATATAATATTAAACACATGAATAAGAATACACATCAAACACTCTGCATACAATTGACATTAAACAAATCAATATATCTTATATCCAAATAAATCCACATAAGCAATTATCATAATCCTCATAATTTTGATCCATATATAAGATATGCATTCCTATTTCTATCATCATAATAAAGTCCTACAAATCCAATAATGACATACATCATCTCAAAGTTATCCTATTCTAGAATCATATAAAGTTCTATATCGATAATGCATAGAAATGAAGCATCAATATACATCAATGTTATCCAAATCATGGAATCATATAAGTTATAAATCCATAATGCATAAAAATAAAGCATCCATAATAGTCTCAACATGAAAATCATGAAAATGCTAGGATGAGTCGGTGTAGGGCCTCACACCCTCCCCCTCTAGGCATGAACTTCCACCTAGAGTTCATAAAAAAGATGGGGATATTGTGATCTTATACGTGCTGCATCCTCCCATGAAGTTGTAACCTCATCATAGAAATCCCACTGGACCCTAACCTGGTCCAGCTCTTGATCTCGAAGGGCCAGCATCTGGCATGCCAAAATGCAAGTGGGCTCCAAAGCTAGACGCACATCTGACTCCACCTGCAAGGCATCCCAATCTAAAATATGAGACTCATCATAGATATACTTCCTCAAAACAGATACTTGAAACACATCGTGGATGCATGATAGGTTAGGTGGCAATGCTAAATGATAGGCAACTAGTCCTATCCTCTCAAGGATCTCAAATAGTCCTACAAAGAAAGGTGCAAGCTTAGAACCCTTTCCATAATGGATTGGACTCTTATGCAGTCGCACTCTCAAGAAGACTCTATCTCCAACCAAGTAGCTATGATCTATCCTCTTCACATCTACATACTTTGTCTGTCTATCATGTGCCTCTCTAAGACGTTGCCTAATCAAATCCACCTACTACTCCATATCCTAAACTATCTCAGGACTAATAGAAACTATGTCCTCTATGCGGTCTCGACTCAACGGTGTCTTACAAGGCCTGTCATATAATGCCTGATAGGGTGGCATCCCCAAAGAAGCATGATGCCCATTGTTATATGCAAACTCCATTAAGGGAAGGTACTCTTCCCATGTGGTCTGGTGATCCATGATGTACATGCAAAGCATATCCTCTAACACCTGGTTAACCCTCTCTGTCTGACCATCCATTTTCGGATGATAGGCTGTATTGAAATTGAGCTTGGTGCCCATAGCTACCTGCAATGCCTTCCAAAAGGAAGAAGTGAAGAGGGAATCCCTATCAGAAATAATCTTGTGTGGAACACCATGAAGTTTGACAATGTCTCGCAAGAACACTTGTGCTACTACTGGTGCTGTGAAGGTAGTCCGAACTAGTGATAAGTGGGTCACTTTGGTCAACTTGTCAATTGTCACCAAGATGGCATAATGGTGACAAGATGACATGGGGAGACCAATGATGAAATCCATGGATATAGTAGCCCACTTCCACTCTAGTATAGCATGAGACTGGAGCAACCCACCTGGATGGCGGTGCTCTGCCTTGACTCTCTGACACTCAAGGCATCAGGCTACTAACTCAGCAATAAGTTGCCACATTCCTGGCCAATGATATAACTGTCTCAAGTCTACATGCATCTTCTTAACTACAGGATGCACCACATAAGGAGCTCTATGAGCCTCCATGACAATGAACTCTCATAATTTCCTGGAAGAAGGTACATAGATGTGCCCTCTATGGCATAGTAGTCCATTTGACTCAAGGGAATAATCCACATATTTCCCTTCTAGAGTCTCTTGAGACCATATCACCTGACAAACCCCTAAATACCATCCATCCTCTAGCAATTGTTGTAGTATACAATCTCTCAAATATGTGCCCATAGATATGGTGTATACCTCGTGACATCTCCTACTCAAAGCATCTGCAACTACATTTTATTTCCCTTTGATGTAGTGAACGTCAAAATCATACTCGCATAAGAATTCCATCCATCTCCTCTGACATGCATTAAGATTTGGCTAACTGAATATGTATTGAAGGCTCTGATGGTCTGAATGAAGCTCAAAATGATGACCCAAAAGGAAGTGTCTCCACCTCACAAGTGCATGCACTACTACTGCAAGCTCAAGGTCATGAGTAGGGTAGTTAAGCTCATGAGTTTTAAGTTTCCTAGACTCAAAAGCTATAGCCCTACCATCCTGCATGAAGATTGCTCCTAAACCCTCTAGGGAAGCATCTGTGCAAGCCATGAAGTTAGTTGAGGGATCTAGCACTACAAGGATAGTGCACTAGTAAGTGCCTTTTTGAGTTCCTGAAAGGTGCTCTCGCACTTCTCTATCCACTCAAATTTCTTTCCTTTATGCTGAAGAAAAGTAATAGGATGTGCAACTCTAGAGAATCCCTCAACAAAGTGTCGGTAATAACCTACTAAGCCCATGAAGCTCCTGACCTCTGTCACACTAGTTGGCATTGGCCAATCCATAATAGCCCTAATCTTTGATGGGTCAACTGAGATCCCATCACTAGATATAACATGCCCAAGGTACTTGACCTCTGATCTAAAGAAAGCACACTTCGACAAACTACCATACAACTAATCGTCTCTCAAACACTGCAAAACCTGCCTCAAGTGTTCCTCATGCTCCTTCTCATTCTAAGAATATATCAATATGTCGTTAAGGAACACAATCACAAATCAGTCAAGGAATGTGTGGAATACCCCATTCATGAGGCTCATGAAAATAACTGGGGCATTCGTAAGACCAAATGGAACCACGGCGAACTCATAGTGGCCATATCTAGTGTGAAATGGGGTCTTGTGGATATCGCTTTCCACTATTCTAAATTGATGGTACCCTGACTTTAGATCAATTTTGGAAAATACTTTGGCACCCTGAAGTTGGTTGAATAAATCATCGATCCTGGGCAAAGGATATCGGTTCTTGATGGTTACTTTGTTCAATTGACGGTAATCCATGCATAATCGAAGAGATTTGTCCTTCTTCTTCACGAAGATGACTAGTGCACCCCAACAGGATACGCTAGGATGAATGTGGCCCTTCTCTAGGAGTTCCTCAAGCTACATCTTGAGCTTATTGAGCTCATTTGTGGTCATCCTATAAGGTGCTCTAAAAACTGGCTCAGCTCCTGGTACAAGGTCTATATGAAAGTCAATCTCTCTACGAGGTGACATGCCAAGTAACTCTAAAGGAAACACGTCTGAATATCCCTTAAGGATAGGATGGTCATCAATAGATGGCTCCTTTTCATCCTCTTCCTCTCTATCCCTAATGGTGATGGCAAATAACTGACATACCTTTTGCATGCTCCGCTTAAGGTGCATTGCAAAAATCATACGAAGAGACACGCGTCTCTGAATCCTAGTGACTACTATGGGTGAACCATGATCATCCTCACACTTGATCTTTTTCAGGTGATAATCCATCTTGGATCTATAGGCATAAAGCCAATCCATGCCAAGTACGATGCCATAGGATCTAAGTGGTGTAACTCTAAGGTCTACTAAGGTGGTGGTATTACCAATCTAAAGCTGACATCCCCTAACCTTTGATTCCACTGACACTCTAGCCCCTAAAGCTAACTCCAATTCCTAACTAACACCTTGTCTAACTACCACTAGCTCACAATGCTCCACAACCAATGGAGATATAAAGGAGTCAGTAGCTCCTGAATCAAACAATATAGATACACTGCTACCACTAATCATATCTGCAGCCTCAATAATTGTGGCCTGGTGGTCTTCCTGGCAATTGTCAACCGCTGCAAAGACCCTATGGGACTTTCCCATATCCCCAATTGTAGGCTCTAATGTTGCCTGCCATCTAACCTTGAGGACACTCCCTCACCATGTGCCCCATGGCTCCACATGTGAAAGAAACACCACAGGCCTGAAACTACACACCTTGAGGCCTAGAGAAAGATTGTCCCCTTGTCTTGCTAGAACCACTGTAGCCACCCTTGGAGGACTACTAAGTCCTCACTGGAGGTGTGTAGGGAACCTGGGATCGTTGATCTCATCTCTGACCTTGAGACTGCTACTACATGGGCTTTATGCCCTGCTGACTCTGTGGAGGCCTATGCCTCTAGTTTTTCTATGACTACTATGGAGGAGGGGGTTTGGAAAACCCCAATGTGTGTCTACTATTACCCTTCCAATGGGGTTTCTGAAACCCATAAGTCTAGGGTATAGGGTTTCAGTTCTAGAACCGATCCCTCATGTCCGGTGGCTTGACATGAATCTCCTCTACTATCAAGGCCTTCTCCATGGCAACCCGAAGGCTCCCTGGAGCAGCCATCCTTACCAATCCTGCTATGCTGACATTCAGTCCTCTGATAAATTGGTTGACGAGAAGCTTCTTGTCTTTCAGGTAGTCCACATATGGTAAGAGCTCGAAGAACTTTCTCTCATACTAGGTCACTGAGAGACCCTTCTGCTGGAGGTCATGGAACTCATCTACCCTACACTGTCTATAATGCTCTAACAAGTACCTCTCCCTAAACCTCTTTGTAAAAATCTCCCATGTGTGGGTGTCTGCGACTAGGCCACACTTGTATTCCTCGTGTGTCCACCATGTGGAGGTCATTCCTCTCAATAGGTGGAATACTACACTTGCCTTGAGATTGCTCTCATAGGAGCATAATGCAAAGCACCTATCTAGGCCCAAAAGCCAAGCCTCAGCTTCTACCCCGTTGGTAGATCCCCCAAAAGATGGTGGCTAGAGGTGCATAACCTCTCTAATCAAATCCCCTCGATCATGACGTGATCTCTCATAATACACTGGTGTTGCCACTGGAGGTGGTCTTGGTAGGTGAACGGACTCAGGGTCATGCCCAGCCTGACTCTCTATGGGGTTAGGAGGTGGACTCATACTCTGTTCCCTATCTGCTGATCTATGGCTCCCTGAGTCCTGGTTTTCAACATGATGATCCACTATTGGAAGCCTATCCTGGACTATCCCAATCAGGTTTTGAAGTGCTAATAAGATGTCTCGGTTCGGGTCAACCAACTGTACAGGAGGAGCCTCTGGGGTCCTTTTTGAAACTGATTCCTCCCTATCAACCTCTTCACGTGCCATGCGTACACAACTAACCACGTTTGCAAGCTTGTTGCGTAGTTGGAGGCATCCTTATGAGAAAATAAAATAAAATGAAATAAATAAATAACTTTTTGGAGAAAAATTTAATTAATTAAAAATGAATATAAAAATAAATATAATATAATTAATTAATTAAATAATTAAAGCGAAACGTAATGGAGAAAGGTTCCTAGTGTTGGAAACCTTTCTCTGATACCAAAATGTCATGCCCACACTTTTGGGCACAAACGGAATAATTTTTTTTTACTAAAACAACCTAATAAAACTAAATTTGCTAAAAAGAAACGCAATAACAAGTTTTGTCTTAACTATGTTTTGAGTTAACCTAACAACTAAATCAAGAGTGCAAAAATAAATTAAATTAAATGCAGAATAATAACTCTCCAAAGGTATCATTATCAGTTCTTTAATTAATATATTAATTTAAACAAATAAGCTTTAACTAATTTGTCAAGAGATATTAACAATCTCAAATAACATTTAATTCTCTAGAAATGATTAAATTAATGCTAGCACTTAGATTATTGAATTTGAATAATTACTTAAGCTAATGTAAATAAAGTGACTAGATTCGACTATAGGATTAATTAAAACATTAATAACATTTGCCTAAGATAATTCATCCCTTGAAATGCCCAGATTTGATTTCTTGCAACTATATTAAAAAAATAACATATTAAAGGATGCCTAAAATAATCCCCTAAGGTTAAATATACACAAAAGTCTTTTATAATTCCCCATTAAAATAAATCTCCGAGAAGAATTATATTTAAACATATATATATACATATATATATATACATCTATATACATACATATATACATATATATATATATATAGTATATATATATATACATATACATACATATATATATATAGTATATATATATATACATATATGTATGTATATATATATATATATGTATGTATATATATATATATATGTATATGTATATATATATATATATATATATATATATATATATATATATATATATATATATATATATATATATATGCAAAGAATTAATTGATTTTGAACAAAAAAGATAAAATAAAACTATAAAACCTCTTACAAATAAAACCTTGAACTACATAAATAAAATACACTAGGGGATTACCTTTTTCAAATTTGAAAAAGGGTTTCCCCCACTTTTACTTACTTTAATACTAAAATATGTCCATGCAACCTAATTAAAATTTTATAAAAGAAAAACTAGCCATTCCATTCTTATCTATGTTACAAAGGCTAACCCTAACCCAAAAATTTGGGTTAGGGCGCCCTTGTTATACTTTTTTTTTTCCTTTGTGTGCGTGTTATGCAGGTTAGTGGTGAAGGCGGATCTACAGAGAAACTATGGGGAGCTTCACGCAGTGGCTATGGGGGTTAAGTGGCGATGGCGGAGGACCACGCAGGGGGCTCCCCATAGGGACGGATGCAACCATGCCTATGTGTCATGGCCCACAGTGGTGGCCTTGGTCACTGTTTTGAGTCACGGCCCAAGGCACGACTGCCGCTGCCACTATGGGGCACTGCCCACAGGGGATGGCCGAAGTCGCCCCTATTGTGGGTTGTGGCCCACAGTGCGGCTACGGCCGCTGCTATGGGTTGCCACCCACAGTGCGGGTCGGCCACCCTGTGGGTTAAATCACAAGGGCCAAGGCCCATGGTTATTATATATATATTTTTTGTTTCCTTCTTTATTTTGTATATATTTAAAATACGAATATATATATATATATATATACATTCCTACAATTATATGTTTTCAAAAGATGCATAGGTTGATAATATTAGCGAAGAAAATTTTAGACTTATATATATATATATATATATAAACATGCACACACACACACATATATATATGTGTGTGTGTGTGTGTGTGTGTGTGTGTAATTTTTAGCTGATAATTGTTCTATGTATTTTTTTTAATATATATATGCAGGGATTAAATTGGCTGTCGTAAATAGAAAAATAAACCAGCAACTTAAATAACTAAATATTTTTTATTTTATTTTTAAATCTTTTTAATATTTATGCATACATATTTGGATTTAAAATACATGGCATTTAAATTTAACCATTTTTTCTTTTTGTGAACATTAAATCAGAATATTTAATCTAACAGATTTTAGATAAATGTATTTCTCCCTATAAGAATCATATAATTAACTTTAGAGCTAGTTTAAATTTATCTAGATTTATTTTCTGCAATATTTTTAAGGAATAAAATGGCAGATTTAAATAATTTACAACAACATTTAAATAGATTAGGAATAACTTAGGAACATTTGGAATGCAACTACTATTCTCCAAATTTCTATTAAACCATATCTTGATTTGGACATAAATAAATGGGACTAAGAGAATCATTTCTAGCTCACTAACTTTAATGCTTTTGTACTCCATTCATTTCTATTATTTTCAATAAGCATAAACTGATGAAATGCCTTTCTCTATTTTCAAAAATAAAAGCAATAGATTTTACTAATACTATAGAAAGTTAACCCATAGATGTATATTATAATTTGGAATGACAACTTAACAAAAGAATACTTTCTTTAAAGAATATTTAGGATTCAATATTGTCAACATTACAAATGGGTGAGATACCCAACTAGTCTCGCATTCCTATTAAATGAGGACTTTAAATAAAGTGAATAAATTTCTTTTTCAAAATAAATACAACATGTAACTTTTCATATACATTTCTGCAACTAAAATATAATATTCCATTCCCTAATCTTTTTCTGCAACTCAAGTAAAACCAGCAACCCCTAGCTTGTCTTTTCTTTTCTTTCCCAAGCAAGCTGCATATAAATCATAAGGCTATGACCATGGAGTGCTCACCTCCTAGCCTAGGCTTACTAGAAGCCACCCCTGAGCTCGGAGAACCAAGCCCTAGACCGGTTACACTCAAGCAAACACAACAAGCAAGGAAAAACAAAACTCAACAAGCACTTTCCCATCCAAGGCTAAACTTCATCACAAAATGTGATGTTTTTACAAGGGTGGAAGTGGATGAAATACCTTGAGGAGACTGCAAGAATGGTAGATCACAAACCATCTTATGGCAACCCAAATACAACATAAGTCCATTAACCCCACATCCTTATGCCCCCCAAGGCATACATGTCATACTTTCTCCCCTTATGATCCCCGAATGCATAAACAAGGCTATGTAGCAAGGGTCTCACAAACATCCCTTAAGATCACTCTCATAATGAGATCCTCTCACTCTAAGGCTATCAAACTCCTTCCACCCCCAAGACAATTCTACTCTCCCAAGAGTAGAAGGCCTTGGACACTCCCAACACAAGAAAAAAGCATAAAAGAAATAAAAGGAATACCACATAATCTTTCACAAAGGAATTAGAAAAAAACAACATTTACATACAAGAAATCTTTTAAGCATAAATATACAACATGAAAGGAAGAAGATGAACCAACCTTCAATCTACACCAGACGTTTTCTATAACTAGTTTAAGGAAGAGCAGCCCAATTCCACAAATCTTTCCTCCAATACTTAGCCAAAATTCTACCCTAAAACTATTCTATTAAAAATTCTAAGATCTTCAAAGATGGAGAGTGGGTGATTAACTCACTAAGTCCCTAATCCTTGCCTAAGAAGGCTTCTCTCACTCTTCCCAACCCCTTGGATAGAGTGAGAGTTCCCATTGGTTGGTCTTCCCATCCTCTTATAGGTTGCTAAAACTGGAAAGAGAAAAGGTAAGAGAAGGTGGGGAAGAGAAACTGACACAGGAAAGGAAGGTTATCTATCCTAGGAGGAACCTTCTAAGTTGAATTTTCGCTCATCTTGGGAAAACCACTTTTTGAGGTGACGAAACAGTCACATGGGAGTAGTCACATGTTTAAAAATACCCCTAACCCATAGGTATACCCTATGGACCTTTGGAAAAACCCTTAAATTAACCATAGGAGTCCATTTGACCTCTTAGAAACCAATCTGAAGTTAACCTACGGATCAAACCTTAGTTGATCACTCCCAAGACTCTCTACCCAAGACAAATTTGGGACCACACTCAAATGTTTGAAAAGGGCTTTGGTTGAAACAAACTCCCTCCAAGAGACAAGTCAAAATCAAGACACTAATCAACATGTGTCAAGTGACACAATAAAATACATTACAAAATTACACATGGAAATTGTCTCTTGTTGGATTTAAATAAATTAATAAATACACTTTAACACACATGCAACATTTACTTTCATGAATAAAACACGATACATGTGGGGTGTTGTCTCTCCAAATAGACAACCTCTAGTTTTACGAACGTACATAGGTCTAGGTTTGGTTCTCCATAATGTTTCCATGGTCACATGGATAATTTTCTTGTGCATCTCAATTACACATTAGTGATTCCAATTAACCTCATATAATATTAAACACATGAATAAGAATACACATCAAACACTCTACATACAATTGACATTAAACAAATCAATAAATCTTATATCCAAATAAATCCACATAAGCAATTATCATAATCCTCATAATTTTGTTCCATATATAAGATATGAATTCCTATTTCTATCATCATAATAAAGTCTTGCAAATCCAATAATGACATACATCATCTCAAAGTTATCCTATTCTAGAAGCATATAAAGTTCTATATCCATAATGCATAGAAATGAAGCATCAATATACATCAACGTTATCCAAATCATGGAATCATATAAGTTCTAAATCCATAATGCATAAAAATAAAGAATCCATAATAGTCTCAACATGAAAATCATTGAAATGCTAGGATTAGTCGGGGTAGGGCCTCACACAATGAATCTCTAAAAGGTTTCACCAAAGGCTCAGTTCCATCAACATAGGGTATATCAAAGAAATCAGAACTGGTCCTGCCGATAAGAGAGAGGCATCGATGAAACTGTAGGTTCGATGAGACTTGTAAATGACTCGTCAAGGGATTAGTTTGGCCAAAAGAATGATATCCAAAAGAACCAAAGGTGATGTGGTAGTCCAAGTGGATCAACGAGATGGCCATAGGCTGATGCGTGGTAGAGGGGAGAAGATTAGTTGGGGTTAATGATCGGGCAGATCAAAGAAGATCGAATGGTGATGTGAGAGATCTAACGGCGGTTGCTATACCATGATAGAAATAAGCTTGCCAGTTATCCCTGTCGATTGGCGACAAAGCACGTGTGGAAAAGGGTGAGCAGCCCAGGTGAGATAAGGGTCATGCAAATCGAGCAAGTTGATCAGATCCAATGGTTGGATGAAGGATCTAATGGTGGTCGCTATACCGCGATCAGAAGATGCACGGTGTTTATTTGTCACAACTGGGCAATCAAGTAGTGGGGCCTGCAAAGGAAGCAATTTTGAGGATGAAATAAAGAATGCAGATTAAGGTTGATCAGACAGAAGAGCTTCATTCTAGTGGTGAGTCTAGGTTGTGCTAAGAAGGTAGGGCAAGAACCCTGGAATCAACCAGGAAGTGACATGTGGAGGGTCCGATAGATGAGGAGAGTGGCTAAGGTGAGTTAAAGGCCGAACAGATTATAGTTGATAGACAAAAATTAGAGAGGATCTGATGATAGTCACCAAGTCACACTGGGAAACTACTTGTTAGGATTTCCATCATGACCCAGCGACTAAGGATAGAACTATCATCGGCCATTGGAATAACATGTTTGAGGCCATGCTGAAAACCTGATAACGAAGCATTGAATCAGGAGAGCATCATCAACCATCAGAATAAGTGTTTTAGTGCTAACCTGATGACCCAATGGAAACCATTGAGGGAGTGCGTAGTTTGGAAAATGTCATCGGACATTAGAGTAAGTATTTCAATGCTACTTCGATGACTCAATAGAAAAGCAGGTGAAATGCAAGCATATCATCGGCAATCAGAATAAGTATTTCAGTGCTAACCTGATGACACAATGAAGAAAGCAATGCTAGTTGTAGTTAGAAGCCGAAAGTGGTTGCAGGCAAGGTAGCATCCAAGGGTCCATGTGAAATAAGAAGAAGTCATCAGGTAGTTTGCAATCCATGTGAAATAAGAAGAAATCATTAGGTAGTTTGGGATCCATGCGAAATAAGAAGAAGCCATCAGGTAGTTTGGAGGTTCTATTTAAGCTTGAGAGAAAGTTTGCATGAGTTTTTCTCATGATTTTGAGGTGATAAGGCTTGATTTTGAGCATTGCATGGGTCAACCTTATGTTGATTAAGAGTTTGAACTAAATTATGCACCTTTTTGCATATTCTGAAGCCTTTTTTGGTGGCTTTTTATTTCTACTCGATTAGTTTTTAGAAAAGATTTTTTCAGTGGGAGTTCATCTCCAGTCATTCAGGAGACATCTTTCCTCTACTTTTTGGAAGGTTTTTGTATAAAGTGAAAATATTTATCTTTCCTCACTAGTTCTTTTCCTTTCCTCAGCATGATTGTGGATTGATTTTAGGCCCTTTCACGCTAAAGTATGGCATTGTAGCTCAATAGTATTTAATTTTTTTCTAACAACACATTCCTTATTTTTTAGTAATATAGCAGTAGATTTCCTTCTTGGTACTTGTATTATCTAGCGAATGAATGATTTGATGATTTCCTATGATTTTATCCTCTAATTTATCTCATTTAGTCAATTTGTGGTAGAAGGAGATACATATAAGTTGCAGGTTCTAGTTTGTTTTAGTTCATTTTAATTGCTTGAAGTTGTGAAAACTTTTTGTTTTCCTTCATGCATGCATTAAATTCATCCCTTTCTAGGAAATGTTTATGCATCTACATGTTCAATTGAGTTGTGAGATTCAGGGCTATTTATTGGAAGGTTTTTTGTGACTTCCGTGTTTACTGATTTCAGAGAAAATTATTTGGTGCATCATCCCATTAGGATAGATTTTTAGTTACATGCAAGCTTTCTATCCCTTTTCATATCAAAAGTATTTGTAGGAGATTCATCAAATAGGAAACCGACTTGATCTCCGAAGATTCACCTTCAACTTAAGCAACCCACAGGCTTGAAGGTGTTTCCATGTTTCACAAGATTGCTTGGTTTAACACTTAGCATCATAGGTGCAATCATTTGTGACAACAAATACAAGTGCAATAAACATTTCTAAAATCCTGTTTTGCACGCAAGGACTAAATGCATTGAATTAAAATATCACTTCTTGAGGGAAAAAAGTTCAAAATAAAGATGTTATCTTAAAGCATGTTTCTACCTGACGAATAATGATGAACAACATATACCCTAACTGGTACTGAGAGGGGGGGGGGTGAATCAGTATAGTCAAAGACTTTCCGACAATCATTTCAAGCTAAAACAACACTTATTGGTTGTCTTCATCATTGAACTTAACCATGACAATACTAGTTAAACACATTAAGACATCAGACAACATAGACCAGAAAGTTTGAACACTTCAAATACACTTAATACTTGATAGCTACTTTACCCATAAACATATGCATGTGGTGTGTCACCAATACCATAACAATTAGCTCTACATGCATAATCTCTTAAACAAAGAACACTTAATCATCACATGAAAAATGCACAACCCATGACACATAGATTTTTCACGTGGAAACACAAATGGGAAAAACCACAATGGGGATGAATACCCACAAGCTTGTTTTCAAACTCTTTTGAATCTCGCTTTGTTATGAGCCTAGTCCAGTTAAAGACTTTAGAATAAGGTTCTGCTAGGAACCGATCCTATTAAAGATCACCTGGTTAAGGGATGGCTATATACCCTATTAAAGGTTTAAACCTTGTTAAAGGTTACCTTGCTAGAGGATTTGAAGAACTCAATGAACTTGAGTCTCTTGGTTAGAGGATTTACAGTAAGCTTGTTAAGCTACCTTGCGAAGGGATTTTCCTTCTATTGAAATGGTTAGAAGACAATAGGTAAAGCTTTGATCTAATAACAACACTATATGCTAAGGTAGATCCTTTTCAATTCCTCTACTTCTGCAATCACACTCTATAGTTTTCTGTTACTGATTTGGCAAGTATCTCATCCCTTGGATACAAACACAACATTTGCCAACAACTTGTAATAAAAAAAATCATTGACCTTATAGACAACAATTTGGTCGGTAGCATAAACCCTAAACCCTAAGCATTTTAGGTTTACAATACAAGTGGTCCAATATTGACCATCCAAACACTTTGCATAGAGAAATACAATTTTAAACAGATCACAAGACAATCTGCATCATCCATTCTTCATCACACATAGAAATCAGTAACTCATCACACTTTCTTCTCGTACCGCTAAGAAGAATTTTCATTCTTGAGGTAGACATTTAATGCATTTGATCTCCTCATGCAAGATCCTTAAGGGAATCCTTCACGTGCAGAAAGCTGACATGGCATCATGATCTCATCTTCATCTCTTAGCTAACTTAACACAGAATGTCATCGATTGCATCGTACAGGCAAGATTGCCAAACTGGAAACCCTAGAGCTGAGACTACCAACCTATAGTCACACTCAGTGAAACCCCGACACTAGTTCACTGCATTTCTTCATACCGGTTCACCAACTTCTTCCAATCTACATACTGGTTTACTTACACTTATTGGCATCAATGACAACATACATTATCATCATATCAACATGTTGGTTCATCATATGCCAACACTATCCCCCTTTCTCATTGATGGCAATACTTGGTGTAGCATTACAACTATAGACATCATAGACCAGTGTATTGTGCATCATCACATATCCTCTCCCCATACATCAGATATCTTCTCCCCCTTTGACAACAATTCTAAAGTGGAGGTACAAGCTTCCACTCTCCACTATGTTGCTCCCCCTATGGAGTAGCATCCTTCAACACATCAATCTTGAAAGATTTGATAGAGTAGTACCTGACTGATGTGGAGCACACAAATTTTAGTTGACTTCATGAAGGGGCAGAACCCCTAATTCACCTCTCAAATAGGTAAATGTAATCTTTAGTAAGGGCTTAGTGAATATATTTGCTAGCTGCTCCTTACTAGAAACATGTTCTAGTACAACCTCCTTATTCTGAACCTTTTCTCTCAAGAAGTGATACTTATGCTCAATGTGCTTAGTTTTAGCATGCAATACCGGATTCTTGGAAATATTTATTGCACTTGTGTTGTCACAAAATATATTCACCGATTTAGATACAAGTACTTTGAAACCTTCCAATACATGTTTCATCTAGATTGCTTGAGTACAGTTCATAAATGCTACCACATATTCTGCTTCAACTGTAGACTAAGAAATACAACTTTGATTCTTACTCGTCCATGAGACTAGTCTTCCACCAAGAAAGAACGCTCCACCAGTTGTGCTTTTTTGGTCATCCATATTACCTACCCAATTGACATCGGTATATGCTTTGAGGTTAAAGTCACCATTATATGGATACCACAATCCATAGTCAACTGTTCCTTTCAAATATCTAAGAATCCACTTGACAACTACCAAGTGTAATTCTCTTGGACTTTTCTAAAAATGAGCTACTATTCCCACTACATGAGCAATCTCTGGTTTGTTGTGCACCACATAGTGAAGCTTACCGATCATTTATGGGTACTCCTTCTACTTCACCAACATTGAATCATCTTCCTTAGTCAATTTATAGCTGGTCACCATTGGTGTACCAACTAGTTTACTCTCCTCCATGCCAAAGGTCTTCAATACCTCTTTCACATACTTGAACTAGGTAATAGAGGTATCCTCTTTCATTTGTTGAAGAACTTTATCTCTCCAATTAGAAACATCTCAAACTCTTTCTTCATTTCATCTACAAAAGCATGACTCATTTTATCATCTCTTTCAAAGATTATGTCATCTACAGATACTTCACAGATTAGAATTTGATCACCTTCAGATTTTAGATAGATCTTCATATCCTCACTTGTTCTCTAAAATCCAATCTTCACAAGATGAGAGTGTAACTATTCATACCATGCCCTAGGTTCTTTTTTTAATCCATACAGGGCTTTGTGTAATCTACACACCATGTTACTATCTTTTGATAGGCAAACCCTTCTGGTTGCTCAATATACACTTCCTCTTCTAGGATTCCATTGAAAAACATGGACTTCAAATCCATCTAATAAACCTTAAATCCCTTAAATGTTGAAAATGCAAGTAGCATTCAGACACCTTCCAGTCTAGCCATAGAAGCAAAGGTTTCTCCATAGTCTTCTCCCTCTTCTTGGGCATATCCTTTGCATACAAGTCTTTCATTATTCCTCACAACTGTGCCTTCTTCATTTAGCTTATTCTTGAAGACCCATTTGGTACCTATGACATTCTTGTGTTCTAGTTTGGGTACCAAGGACCATGTTGCATTCTTTTCTATTTGATCTAGCTCCTCTTCCATTGCTTTAATCCAGTCTTCATCTATAAGTGCTTCTTTGGAAGTTTTGGGCTCTAATTCAGAAATCATACAAGAGTTTTCTTTCACCTTTCTTCTTGTGAGTATCCCTACATCTTTATCTCTTATGATTTGCTTTGGATCATGATGTAGTTTCATATACCTAGGAATGACTCTAGCATGATCTGCTAGTTTTTCCTCTTCTTCTTCACTTACCTCTTCTTCTTCTCCTATTGTAGCTTCTACCGATACAAGAACACTGAGATCTTTACTTGTTTCTTTCTTAACTGATTCCCAGAAGGCTATACATGGTTCATCTTCCACTTCTTCACTGCAGGTTTCCTCAGGTTCCTTAGGGGATTCATCAACCCTGACATTGATACTCTCAACAATTTTTTGTGTTCATTTTCTTCATCCTCAGATTCTTCATCAGTAACACCTTCATCCACTGCAACAAGACAATTTCTTCTATTTCCTCCTTTATACTTTCTAAACCTTTTTGGTTTATCCTTATTCTCATTGTTAGGACATTTAACAACTATATGTCCTATCTTATTGCAGGAAAAACATTTTAAAGGAAGCTTACCTTTGTATTTTCCAGTACCTTTTGGAAGTCTCTTGGCAAGAAGAGCTTCAAACTCCATTAGAATTTCTTCATCATCCATACCTCTACTTTGCATGGATTCATAACTAGTACTTCCTTCTTTTCCTTTTCTGGTTGGTGCAACAGATGCTCTAAAAGCTGACTTGGTCTTCTGAACACTGCCATCATAGCTATTCAACTCATATGCAATTAACTTTGCAATGATAGAGTCTAAGGATACCTTGGTTTTGTTAATAGACCTTAGTTCCTGAATAGCAAGAACTTTGATTGCATAGACTGGTAATAATGATCTCAAGACTTTACAGACAATGGTGGCATCATAAATGTTTCCACCAGTGCTCTTGATATCTCCAACAACAGTCTTGATTCTTATGCCATATTGCTGAATGGTCTCACCTTCAACCATCCTCATGTCTTCAAATTTTTCTCTAAGGCTCTCTTCCTTAGCTTGCTTTACATGCTCATCGCTGCCATAAATAGTTTCCAATATTTCCCATACATCTTTAGGAGTGTCCTTATCTTGTACATCAATTAACTCAATATCAGACAAACTGCTAATAAGGGCTTCCATGACTTTCCCATTTTCTTGAATCTCTCTTTTCTAATCATCAGTTAAAGTGCCAGTGGGAATTACATACACATTTTCAACATAGCTCCAGTGTTGAGCACCCAAACACTTGATATAGATCTTCATTTTTTCCTTCCATATTTTGAAGTTATCTCTATTGAACTTAGGACCTTCCCTCTTCATCATTAAGGTAGGATCTTTTACCTCAAGCAGTTAAGCTTATATCACCGAGGACCTGGAGTTGCTCTGATACTAATTGATAAATAATGATGAACAACAAATAACCTAACTGGTATTGAGAGGGGGGTGAATTAGTACAGTCAAAGACTTTCTGACAATCTTTTCAATCTAAAACAACACTAACTGATTGTCTTCATCACCGAACTTAACCATGGCAATATCGGTTAAACACAGTAAGACATCAGACAACATAGAGTGGTAAGTCTGAACACTTCAAATACATTTAATACTTGATAGCTACTTTACCCATAAACATATGCATGTGGTGTTTCACCAATATCATAACCATTAGCTTTGCATGCATAATTGCTTAAACAAAGAACACTTAATCATCACATGAAAAATGCACAACCCATGATACACAATTTTTTCATGTGGAAACCCAAATGGGAAAAACCACGATGGGGATGAATACCCACAAGCTTTTTTTTGAACTCTTTTGAAGCTCACTCTGTTAGGATCCTATTCTGTTTAAAGAATTTACAATAAGGTTCATCTAGGAACCGATCCTGTTAAAGATGACTCGGTTAAGGGATGGCTATATACCCTGTTAAAGGTTACCTTGCTAGAGGATTTGAATAACTCAATAAACTTGCGTCACCTGGTTAGATGATTTATAGTAAACTTGTTAAAGCTACCCGGCAAAGGGATTTTCCTTCTTTTGAAATCATTAGAAGACAACAGGTAAACCTTTGATATGATAACAACACTATATGCTAAGGCAGATCCTTTTAAGTTCCTCTACTTCTGCAATCACACTCTACAATTTTCTCTTATTGGTCTGGCAAGTATCTCATGACTCGGATACACACAACATTTGCCAACAACTTCTAATAACAAATATCATCGACCTTATAGACAACAATTAGGTGGGTAACATAAACCCTAAACCCTAAGCATTTTAGGTTTACAATACAAACGGTCCAATCTTGATTGTCCAAACACTTTGCATAGAGTAATAAAATTTCAAACAGATCACAAGACAATCTACATCGTCCATTCTCCACTACACATAGAAATCAGTAACTCATCACGCTTTCTTCTCATACCGCTAAGAAGAATGTTCATTCTTGAGGTAGACATTTAATGAAGTCGATCTCCTCATGCAAGATCCTCAAGGGAGTCCTTCACATGTATAAATCTGATGTGGCATCATGATCTCATCTTGATCTCTTAGCTAACTTAACATAGAATGTCATTGGTTGCACCGTACAAGCAAGATTGCCAAATTGGAAACCCTAGAGCTGAGACTACCAACCTATAGTCACACTCAGTGAAACCCCAACACCAGTTCACTGCATTTCTTCATACCGGTTCACCAACTTCTTCCAATCTACATACCGGTTTACTTACACTTATTGACATCAATGACAACATACATTATCATCATATCAACATGTCGGTTCATCATATGCCAACACTACCAAGGAGCAGCTTGCAGATATCTTTACAAAACTTTTGCCTAAGACCACTTTTTAGTATCTTAGAAGTCAATTGGGGGTTGTCCCTCTTCATGAAGTTATTGAACATGATGTTGATTGCATCAGTCCTTGAATTACTTGTAGAATCTTTTATGGATTGATGAAGGAGTGGATGCATTCCATAGGGGGAGCATCAAGTTGTAGAATGATGTTGATGCACAATGAGAGTAGAATTACATGTTTTACTTTCACTTTGGTATTGTTGTCAAAGGGGGAGAAGAATTATGTGATTGAGGAGAAGAATTATGTGTCTGATAAGGTGAATACTTGGTAATGTAAACTAGGATTCCTACTCACCAGTGACAGGTTGAAGACACATAGAGGAAGGTGAATAATTGGTATTGTAAACTAGGATTCCTATTCACCAATCTTAGCAGCAATCAGAGGCATTGATATTTGTATTGCCATCAACATTAAAGGGGGATATTGTTGGCATTTTTCATAGATATTTAATTAATGATATGTTGCCATTGATATTAATTGAACCAATAAATGGTATTCATGTTATTGTTGATATTGTTGTTTTTTATATTGGCTAGTAACCGATAAGAAGAGAGTTGTAGATGATGTTGTAACTAGTATGTAAAGTTTGTGAGTTGAACTAGTGAACCGGTGTAAAGGGTCAAACCTTTCCATGTAATGTAATCGGTGAACCCTATCAATTGTTAAACCCTAACCAATCAAGTTTATTGGTTTATTATCTAATGAGTGGTAATGATGGAGACATGTGTGATCATTGTATGAGGATAAATTCAAATTGGTTTGGTGCATTTTCTTATTGTCTAGGGAAGGAGAAAAGAGGATTGCATTTAATGCAAGTGTGTGATGAGTTACAAAGTCCAAGGGAGCGGTTATCATGGAGTGGTTGAAATTGTCTTGAAGAATGTGAAGAGATTGTCATGATTTCTACCGGTCAAGATTGAACCGACTTGTTTGTAATCTCAATGATGAGAATTAGGTTTTTGTTTGTAAAGGTTGTTTGCAAGATTGGTAGAAAACCCATTGAGTGTGTGGTTGCCCAACTAGTGAATGGATCTGCACTTTGAGTGAAGGAAGATTGAAGCTTAAATGGACCTAATCAAGCAAATGTAGTGCTACTCAGACAGATCAAGAAAACCTATTGTTTTCTAACAATTATAGCAGAAGTAAAATCCCTTAACTAGGTAAGCTCTAACAATCTCAGTTACTCATTAAATCCTCTAACAAGGTGGTCTATTAGCTTGGATTCTTAAATCCTCTAGCGAGGTTACTACTAACAGGGTATTGTGCTTCTAACAAGGCATATTTGTAAATCCCTTAACTGGGTGATTACCAATTGGAATTAGTTCTTAACATGACTTATTGTAAAGCTCTAATAGGTTTTGGCTCCTACCACGATGAACTTTGAAAGAGTTCATATAGCTATCATTGTGAGTCCCATCTCACCGTGGTTTTTACCTATCTTAGTTTTCCATGTATAAACACTTGTGTCAAGTGGTGAATGTTTTTTTTGGTTGTAATCTTATTTGTTGATTTGGTTAAATTTTGATAAGGCATGTTAAGTAGAAGCATTGAGAGAAGAATATGTTGAGTTAAGATTAAGCATTATTGATGTTTCCAAGATTGAAGGTGTTTACTACTAAAAGTTCTCATAACAATTAAACCGGTTAATGTCAAGTATTCCTAAGAATATTGATCTTGACTAAGATATGTTTACTTTGTTTGATTGAGTTTGAGCTTGGGAACTTTGTATCATTTTTTCAATATACTGATTCACCTCCCCCCTCTCCATATTCTACTAGATACTTATTCTTTCATCATACCATCAAGACCTATTATGCCATGTCATTGTTGGGATTTCAGAACACTAAGAGGGGGGGTGAATCAATATTCTATTGGAATGAACAATTTTTAACTTTCTAAACCATGCATGTATGTACCGGTAAACAAATAAGAATATAACAAGAAGCAAATAAACCATCCACATAAATGAACACCATAACACACAAAATTTATATGTGGAAAACCTCGATGGTGAAAAACTATGGTGGGATTTGTGACCCACAATATCAGTTTACTATCCATATGAAGAGATATTACATAAAACAGGGGCTTGCACTTGTAGGAATGCACACTACCTAGAGGATACTACTCATCACTAAAGAGCCTCACTGACTACAAGCTTTCTGCCAAATTAAATTACTGAAAATGAACTCAAGAGTGCATCTACTATACCAAATAGAGTTCTGGTTCTCATTCTGCTCTGTACCGGTTCACAAACCACAACTATTACCAGTATTACTTCTCCTCCTACAATGCTTTCCAAGCTATCTATAGATCATTGCATGATATAATGTTCACATACCAAAATGATCTCCATACATATATTTTGCATCTCACAGTTCTATTATACCTATATTTGCCTATATCTATTCTATCACAATACCTTCATACTTATTAAAAAATTGACCTAACAGACTGACTTATATACCTATTAAATGATATGCCTTATGTCAGCTTACAATGCATTTACAAAATATATTCAATGTCGACCTCAAAAATAATTACAAAATGATTTACTAAATATATCTTCCTTGATGTTGGCTTCCTTGAAGTATTGATGTCGATGCCGGTGTAGGCTTGAATGCTTCCAATGTTGGTATCTACCAGTATATGCCTCCTAGTTTCAGTTTGTGACTTCCATCAAATCTTGTTGCCATCAATGACAACAAAATGAATCCAATGAGTGTAAATTACCAACAATCTCCTCCTTTGGCATTGATGGCAACACTCATGTGAAAAATGGATTCACTATCGGTGTGCTCCCTATTAGTGAACAAATTTTCTCTTTACATTTAAATGATTAATTTTAAAACTTTGTTACCTTATTTTAAGAACAAATGGTTCACTGAACAGTTGGGTAGGTGTTTGTTCAATCACCTCCCTCTAAATTTTTGCCTAGGTACAACTCCCTATCTAGATTTTTCATAAAGTGTGTTTTTGTTTTTTTTTAATATTTATATCCAAATGAAAAGCTTTTAACGAGAAAGCATATAAGGCCGCCTATATCATTCTTGGATGAAAGGCTATACATTTCCTCATATCTCATACATAATGAAACTATCTTCTTAATTTTCAAAGTATGTAATTACAGTAACTGAAACAAAGTTCAATATACTTCTTCCAAATAAAGACGAACAGATTCAAAGAAAATCAATGCACCTACAAACATGAATCTTTTCCAAAGTAAACAACACATTCAAAGGAAAGAACGTCAGAGGAATAATGAAAAAATATAGTGAAATAATCAAATACTATTACTTGATCAGATGAACATATGCAAAGACATGTTATCTATTCAGATTCAAAATACATAGATCTTTCTTCTCCCCAAAAATGATATGACCAGATTTCATATGTATATCTTTATGTAATCAAAGACATAATGATACATCTACTAATCTTTTTCCACCACAAATCTCAACCATCTGATTCCTCCTTTGATTAGGAATAGAAAATATCAAAACAAACACACATCCAAGGCTTTTTTTTTAAATCAATTACTCAAAAACTAACCCTTCTACCATCGATTCTACTTAATTTATAGTCTAAATGGGGGGGGTCTCCCTGAAAACTTGACCACTCCCCGATAAAATAGTTACGAGACCAATAGAAAGTATTTTGGGATAGTTGTCCTAAAGATTTTGCATAACTACGAAAAATGTTTTTTTTTTAAATAAAGAAAACTAGCCCAAAGCGGTTGTATTATGTCATATTTCATCATCATCCTCTTCTCCGTCTTCATGAGCGTCATGAGAAGCCATGAGTTCTTGGATCATTGATTGGCTTGGGACATTCATTGCATTAAGCTTTGCCTTTGCCACCTCTTTATTCCACTTGTGTTGCACCATCTTCTCTGAGTGCTTAGGCAGTTGATCATTTCCAATGAAAACCATAGATTTGATCCTAGCCACTTTGGTTATATCCTCCGGCATGAAACTACTCCTAAATTTGATCTTCTCCATGTTCAACTGGAAAGACTTGATTGCTTCTTGTGTACTTGACCCGTGGATTCCTAGTTCCCAGTCATGATCGGGATTAACCACTTTATTATCTTTGACAATACTGCTCTGCAAATCCTGGAGTTCATAGATGGAGGTTTTCACATCCGTAATTACTGACTGAAAGGTGAGAACCCACCACATGATAGCTTTCTTTAGCATGAAAAGTTGGCATTCATCAGATACCAGCTTAATTGAATGTTCTATCAAAAATCTGGTAGTTTCGTACTCTTCAATTTTGGTAAATAGAGGCAGGACATTTTGCCATTTGTGCTCTTCTTTCTCCCATGGTACAAGTTGATTTTGGATTTTGGAAATCAGGCCCTGTACCTCATCACACAACTTTCGGGAGTTGGTAATGTATTTTTCACCATCTTTGATTACTTGTTCAATCCATTTTTCAACCGCTTTAGCGATGCTCTTAGCCCGTTGAACTTGATTCATCAACTTCTTGTTTTCCAAAGAAGTTGGGTCAAAATTCTCAGTGGCATGGGATATTGGAATTGCCCCAAGGCAATCGATGCTATCGATGAACTGAGCCAGAACACTTATATGTCTTTTAAGTTCTCTTTTCTCCCATCCATCCTTCTCTGACCGGGTAAGCATCTTCTTCGCTGACACTTGGAAATAATGGTTATCTGTATCCCTGCTCATCTTTCCCAGCTCTACTTTTGTGATTTCAAAATCATCAGAACTAGCCTCTTTGTTCTCATCTTTCAGTTTGTAAGAGGCAATTTCAACCGTCCATTTACCAGTTTCCTCATCATTGTTTAGGTGCGCAATGGTCTTGAACCTCTTTGGCTTTGGATTCTTCTTAGAGTACTTGGGAACCATCTCTTGAATTGGAATGGTCATAGGAAGAAATCTCCTTTTCTTGTTCACTGAGGTTGTTAACCATTTAGGAGTCACAGCAGAATGAGAAGTTCCTTCAATCATCTTTGGGGGTGGCGTCATAGCCACAGTCACGGTTTGGGAGTCCAGAGCACAAGCAACTTCACCATCCAAATCTTCAATTTCAAAGATCTGAGCTTCAAGCATGACATCTTTGACTCCCATATTCTTGACCTGGTCCATCCTCCTCTAGGTGACACTATGTGATCGAGTATGTCGAGGGGTACTAAAATCCAGAGTTGGGCTAGGTCTGCATCTAGGTTGAGCCGACTTGATTTCCTTACCTACATGAACAGGAGCACTTTTAGAAGGACATTTTGGTGAAGACATACTTCTTGTAGAAAGAGACTTGGCATCTGGCTTCATTGCTTTCTTCTTGACCACCCATGCCACAGTTCTATCCAGAACTCATTCAGTTCTCAATTGAATGTCATCATTTTCCTCCTCATCCCAATTACTTGGGGGCATTTCAGTCTCTGCATGGGCTAAATACCCTGGTTCAAAAAGTTCAAGATAATCTTCTTCGAGCCCTTTAATATCTATCTTTATTTGCAGAGAAATAACCTGTTCCAGCACCAATCTCATATTTTCTCTTTTGAAGACTTCAAGTTCATCTGAACAATCTTCTCAGAAATCTTCTAACTGTGGCATGGGAAGATAAAGCATTAAGCCAAGGCTTCAAGAAAATCCTTTGTTGTCAAACCCTTTTCTTTCAGCATACAGAGAGAAATTAAAATTTCTAAGGTCTTCTCCTATACTTAGTGCATCAGACATTGAATTATAGGATAACACTCCCAATTGTATTGGAAAATGACCTTCCCACTTGTCCTTAGGCTATGCCTTCTTGACCATGGAAGTCAATTGTCTACATACTTCTTCTAGGACAAAACAATCAAAATAGAAATGTGGAAGCTTGAAGGGTTCCTCTTCAAAGCCTCCCACTCGTATATAGAAAAAGTGTGGGAACTGGATGTAAAAGCTTCCAAACTTCTTAATCAAGGACTATGCATCATCTAAAATTCGCTTGGCTTTTGTACCTTTCAGTTCATGACACATATCGCCTAGGAATGGATTATGTACCCTTCTGAAATCTTGTAGGGCATTGTCTTTTTGTAGCATTGGATAAAACTCATACACCGGAACATCTTCCTCAGTGGGCTGCTTGGGTATACCCGTTAACTCCTTAACACAGGCTAGACAATACAAAAGATATGAGGACATGAAAAAGTTTTGTTGAAATTGCTTGGCTAAACTCAACTGCTCCCTCATCGAATCAGCAATTAACTCTACCCAATCCAAATATTGTTTTCCTTCCAGAACTTATTGTACATAGCAATATATCCAATCATCAAAGCTATAAGCTTTGGCAGAACCTCTGGCTCGATGCAATAGAAGCATTACATCATGGATATGTGGCAACATGTGGTTCTTGTTAGGATTTTTAGGTAGTCTAGAACCACCTCTCTGAGGGGCCTTCAGCCAGAACTTCGCCACATTATTCCTATGTCCGGCTCTATCTACATTGAACTCACTAATTGACTGAGCAGGGGAGAAATTAGAAAATTGATAATCCGGTATCTTGAACACTGAAGAAATCACTTCATGGTTAATGGCAAGAAGGGTTTCACCATTATCTCTTTTAATAGTCTCAGATACAGGGTCATATCTGGCAATACACTTCCGAACTAGTTCTGGACAAAGAATTGCTGGAGGAAAGGCTGCAGCTTCTAAAAGGCCACTACTCAAAATCTCTATACAAAAAGACTTATCAACACCCCTGAACACCCTTTCTTTCAAAACTTCAAGGTTCTCACCCTTCAGGTCAGTATCACTAAGTATGGCTTCTGTGGATGCCATGCTAAAGACGTTTCCAAACAAGTGCAGGGTGGACTTCATGATTTCAAAACAAGAAACCTAAACTTGATTGCAGTGAAACCTTCTGTATGAGAGAAAATGCAAGGGAAAACACTGGAGAAAATAAGGAAAGACTCACCTTCACAGCTGTATAATCGGACGACGGCTAGTAGCAAGAAAGACTCCTATCTAGGGATAATATAAACACAAATCCAGCAGCAAGTAGCAAACGCAGAACACAAATGATTTTCATACCTTATAGAGAAAGGTAATAATACAGACACATTAAATGCAATGATTTCACAATTTCATTCCAAAAGTGGCAAATTGGTAGATTAGACCCCCGCACGCATGCATTGAATGCATGGCGGCGTACTTTAAGAAACTGCCAATTCCCGAAACGTTCACTTACTTTGAAAAAGCCAAAGAATGACATCACTTTACAATATGGTTCTGCCTCTCCATATTTAGCAATAAATGCACTTCTCAAAACATTAGAAACCACGAGACCCACCAACATTGAACCCGTGTGAACATCTTGAACCAACTTCTTGAGTGTTCAAGTAGTTCAAGACATACGCCGCATCAAATTGTTGACCACTTTGCTGTGTTGAACACATTGAACATATTTGAACCCTTAGAACTTAGTTCAACAAGTTCAACACAAATGTTATATCACTGAACAAGAAAAACTTTATTAAAGAGCCGCTGCAAAAACTTAGAGAAAATATTAGTACAAAGAACCTTTTCTGAACACCTTGGAACCTATTGAACCTAAATGAACATCTTGAACCTAGTTTAGAACTGTTCAACGCGTTCAAGGAGTACAATGAATTGTCTGAACTTGAACAAAAATGACTAGAGAAAGGACTTGAGGCCGCATTTAAGGACTTGAACCAAGGTAATATGGTATGAACTAGGACTCCAACATAAAAAAGGAAAATATGACCCACTCTCGACATGAAGAATAAATGACATGGTAACACTCCCCCTAAGCAATAAACTCCATATACTCCATCTGACAATATTTTCTTTTATATTTTTCACATATGTACATGCTACCCCTTTGACATTAATGCCAAAGACCAGTGAAAAAATAAAAGAATGAAAGAATACTGTTAGTGTCACTCGAGCTTAGTCATCTTTAGGATTTCTAGGTATGCCTTTTGTAGCAATTGAAGATATGTGTCCCAGCCTGATTTGAAAGTATCAGATACCGATGCGAATCTACTAAGTAAGTGGGAAAATGATCCTTCTCCTAGGTATCTACCGGTGTGGGTTTTGCTAGCATATCCATGCATTCTTTCTTGTGAACACCCAATGAATCAAGTCTAGGGCTTACCAATCCTCTTAAATTTCTTGCTCTCATTATTTTATCTTTCTCCTTCTCAAAAGAAAAAACTTGGTTCTCCAAGGACAAAATTTATCCATCAACAGATGTAGTTAGTGCAGTCAGTCCATCAAAAGAGTTAGCAATATTAGCCATTTTGTCATATAACTCTTTCAATCTGCTATCTACATTAGCTATAAGATTTCCCAAATTACAACATACTCTATAGATGTTAGTACATTGTTTTAAATGAATTTCAATGGGAATAAGCTTGTCTTCTATTTTCTTCTTCCCAGTTTCTATGAGTTGATCAAAAGCTGCTCTCTTAGCTATAGAGAAACTTTCCAAAGCTTGTCAGTCTAGAATCTATCTCAAGGATTGAAAATTATTTGATATGTGCTTTGTTAAAGTCTTGAGCTTACTGGAAGGGCTTGCTCCATCCTCAATCTGACAGTCAGGCATTATTTTGTGTAGTATAGAGACCAATTGATCAATTAACCCTTTGTCTACAGTTCCTTCCTTTAGCAATTTCTGAGTGGCCATCATCATTAATTCTATTGGACTTAACTCAAAGACTTATTTCTTCTCAACCTGAGAAGTGTCAATTGCCAAAACTCTTGCTAGTGAATCAATTTTACCCGTTGGTATGGACTCAGTTGATTTTACCTTATCCATCTCAACCTCTATTGCATCGGTGGCTTCGCCACTTGGTGTAGTATCGGTTACTACCGGTGGAGTACCATCCATAGTGTTTCCAATGTCCTATACATTCTCTTTCTCAAAATTAGTTTGTGCTAGTACATACTGTACACTCTCTTTAATTGTCGGTTGTGGTTGTGCCAAAACTGGAGTTGAACTACCCAAAATACCCTTTCCTTTTAATTTGTCATGAATGGTGGGGGATGTTACCTTTGAAAATTCTTCTTGTGATGTGAGAAAGTCTGGATTTTTTTGAAAAAAATTTTTCCATCCCTTACTTGTCTCATTTATCACCTCATTTACTCTTCCCATCACAAGGCTTGTCTGTCGATTTTTACTACTGAAAATTGTCCTATTAGCAGTATCTATACATCTTTTCATCTCTTCATTATTTATAGTACCACATTATTCCAAGAGTGCAACTTCCTTGATTTCCCTATCCCTCTTGATAGCATCAATTCTTCTAGCCTCAAGTTTATTGTACAAGGATAAAGGTATCTCCTTCAAAATTTCAACTAAGGCTTTCTTATGGATGTTTATATACAGTAAAATTGCCTCTTCTAATTCATTTTGCTCATTCTCTTCAAAATCTTCATAATACTTTGATATATTCTTTAATATTCCATCTATTGTAACTTCATCAATAATTTCATCACATGTCATTATTGTCTTACCAGTTTAGTATCATCACCCTTCTTCTTTTTGCTTGTGGTTGTTAGTGTGACTAGTTTCCTCTTTTGCATAGGCTTCCTTACCAGTGGCAAAGGTGTAGTAGGTTGAGCTGCCTTTCTAACAAGTCTCCTCCTAGATTCTGCCTTTCGTTTATGTACCAATGATTTTACCACATTCTTCCTGTGTATCCTTCTGAAAGACAGAGGCTCATTATCCATAGGATTAGAGTCAGAAGTGATAGGGGAAATGTGTACTTATAACTTCTTCACTTCCTCAGTAGCAACCTCTACCGGTTTAGCAGCCTATTTTGATTTGGAGCCCAGCTGAGTGTCTATCTTATGTAGCACATCTTGTATATATGAAGACACCTTTTCTATTTTATTTTCTCTTCTCTTCCTATTAAAGTTGGTTTTCACTTTAAGAGCCTTCTCTCCTGTTGTACCAAAGTGTTATGTCTTATCATCTAATGGGGCATCTAACAACATATTTGCATAAAGCTCAAAAATGCTATCATCTACCTCATATCCAAGCTCAGTAATCTAGGTTTGCCTAGGTTCAACTACTTCCATGAGAGTTTCATCAGTTTTCACCATGAAACATATGTCAGTGGAATACTTCTTCACAATACTCTTTGAAATTCTCTCCCTTTTCCTCATTTTTTCTTGAAAAGTCTTAAAATACCCCCAAAGTTTCTTGTCTCTATCGATACAAGACCAGTGATAGCTATATTGATATGCATACCTACCGGTATGTCAGCCCAATGCTTCTTTCCTAAACCAAGTAGCTCATTCAGGAATTAAAGCATTAAACAAACAATTAAGTTTCCATATCTGAAGGTGCCTTTCTTGGTTCTTTGATCTTAGTAAGGTTTAGCATTAGTTCACTCCTCATCCATTCACATAAGTCATACTTCACATTATTCCTTAGCATCTGATATATGACATGAATGCATGAACTTGCAATAGAATTCAATTGGTTGGATTGAGTTACCTTGTATCCTATGATCATGCTTGCAAACTTTATGTATGTGTCGGTGATTGTGCTTATCCTCATTGATATGTTATTGGATGTAGCACCAGTGAGTTTTTTGACCTCTATGTTGGAAATTTTCTTGCTAGGTTCTTGTCCGATCCTGGATAACCTGGTGACAGCTTGAATAGCTTCCTTTGTGATCATGTAGGGTCTATCTAAACAAATGAATTCATTGTGAACCCTACTCAAAATGTATCTGATCACCTCATCCTTGAATTCCAATATGTATAGAATACCGGTTAACCCTAGATCCTCAATTGCCTTGAATTCTGGTTTGATCATTTTGGTGTCTCCCAGTATCACTGATTGATACATGTTTTTGATGTCATCGATGCCCAAATCCTCAAGAGTGCAGTGAATGTATACCCTCACATCTTCAACATACATTACTCCATTAGGAACCCTAGAAAATGCTCCCACAGAGTCTTCCTTCTTGGCAATTTTGGGAACCTCCTTAAAGATTGGCCTTAACCTATCCTTGACTTCCACAATGGTGGGATTTTCAATAAAAGTAGGTGCTAAAGAACTAGATGCCATTTCAAAAAATACCTGAAAGTGAATGCTTGTGGATGATTGAGTGCTTCAAATAATTGCTCAAAATCCTCTCTTAATGCTTTTCTCACTCTTAATTCACCTTTACTTCGCTCTAATTTCTTAAATGCTTGGTGAGTGGAAATGAATTCACTTACCCTCTTTTAACAATGAATAAAACCCTAATTTCCTATAATAAATGCTTCACCAACAACCCTACGGATGTTGGTTTCACAGTTATGTGTCGAGGTAACCTTCATTGATGATGAACACGTTTCTCAAGATCTCTTTCTAGATCTCCTTTGGGGTAATATGCAAAATCTAGTAGTGACTTTTCCAACCCCTAAGGCTTATGCCTCAGTTACCGGTGGAATTTCCTACCGGTGGAGGACTACCTTGTTCTACTGGTGGATTTATCGGTATAGGTCCATCTCCACTTTGTTCTTCAGATTTTATAATCCATCTCTTGGTGTGATCTTGTTGTATTCCATCTACCTTCTGCTTTCCTTTCTCATTGTCTTTATTATTATTATCCTGTTGAGTCTTTCTTCTACAATACTTAGCAATATGACATATTTTGTTGCATGCATAACATGTAACATTGTTCTTTTGAATATCTTTGACATATCTGGTATTATTATTTCTTGACCTAAAATGATTAGCAAAATGTCCAAACTTTCCACATGCATGACATTTAACATTCATTCTACAATCTTTGGATCTATGACCATCTTTCTTGTAGTTTGTGCATTGATCGAGAATAGAATTGTAGTTTTGATTTGCCTTATTTCTACATTGTTTAGCCATATGCCCAAATTTATTGCAAACAATACATTAACCTTTGAATTTATAAGCATTAGATTGCCTTACCAGTTTCCTCTATTCTGATGAGTTCTGCATATTAGTTGTCTAATCTTCATTAGCAGTACCAGAGCTTTCACCTTGTACAAATCCAAGTCCTCTAAAATCATCAATTTATCTTTGTCTTTTCAATAAGTCATCCAACTATGCAACATTGATCCTAAACTTCTCTTTATACTCACTTGCAGTACTCAGATCATCTCTTAGAGTAGTTACTTGTCTTTCGAGTTCTTGTTCATTACTCCAGGAGTGTGCCAAATCAGTTCTTAATGGATTATTCTCATGAGTCAACCTTCCACATTCATCAATTTTTTCTTCAGAGATATAACAAGATTATCTTCCTTCTTCTTTCTATCCTCAATATCTTTTGATAACCTCATGGTCAGATCTTGCATTTCATTCTTCATGAGCATGTTTGCTTGACTTAGCTTTTGACATTGTTCCTTAAGAGCATTTTTCTCCTCATCATCCAGTTGTTGCAAAAGTTATTTTCTCTTGGATTGAGTAGATGATAACCTTTCTTGTAGGATAAGAATGAATTCATTTATAGAATTCAACTCTTCTTTCAATTTCAAGTTCTTCATCCTTTCAGCATCATAATCCTCAAAAGCCATCTCAAGTTGCTTCTCCATAACCATGTTCAAAGATTCCAATTTCAGGATCTTCCTCAAGTTGTTGAAATTCTTTTGAGGTACCAAGCTCTAATACCAATTATTGGGATCTAAGAACACTAAGAGGGGGGGGGGGGGGGCAGGGTGAATCAGTGTTTTGCCAGAATGAATAGTTTTTAACTTTCTAAACCATGCATGTATGTACCAGTAAACAAATAAGCATATAACAAGAAGAAAATAAACCATCCACATAAATGAACACCATAACACACAAAATTTATATGTGGAAAAAACACGGTGGTATTTTTGACCCATAATATCAGTTCACTGGACATATGAAGAGATATTACATAAAACAGGGGCCTGCACTTGTAGGAAGGCACACTGCCTAGAGCATACTGCTCATCACTAAAGAGCCTCACTAACTACAATCTTTCTGCCAAAGTAAATTACTAAAAATGAACTCAAGAGTGCATTTTCTATGCCAAAGAGTTTCGATTCTAGTTATGCTCTGTACCGGTTCACAAACTTGAACTATTACCGGTATTACTTCTCCTCCAAGAATTCTTTCCAAGCTATCTATAGATCATTCAATGATATAATGTTCGCATATAAAAATGATCTCCATACATATATTTCACATCTCATAGTTATTCTATACCTATATTTGTCTATATCTATTCTATCACAATACCTTCATACTTATTACAAAATTGACCTAGCAAACTAACTTATATACCTATTACATGATATGCTATATGTCGTCTTACAATGCATTTACAAAAGATATTCAATGTCAGCCTTGAAAATAATTACAAAATGATTTACTAAATATATCTTCCTTGATGTTGGCTTCCTTGAAGTATTGATGACGGTGCTAGTGTAGGCCTGAATGCTTCCAATGCCAGTATCTGTCGGTATATGCCTCTGAGTGCTGGTTTGTGACTTCCATCAGATCTTGTTGCCATCAATGACAACAAAATAAATCCAATGAGTGTCAATTTCCAACAATCATCAAATAATAGGACCTTTTATGCCATTATCAAAAGTGTTGCATATTGCACGATGTTGTCTCAAAAATGTAATCCTAACATCCAAATATTTCCATACTAAAACTATCAAGATATTTCCATTAAGATATGTTAGTTTTCTCACCAATCGCATCACCATCTACATGCAAGATAGTCAATGAATTCATGAAATCCATAGTGAAAACTACTGAGATATCAAGAGACTTTACTTGTAGTAAGGTTTGATCCACTATAGTAAATTTCAAATGGGCTTTGAATCTTTCAATATTTAATTGTGAGACTTGGGTTAAATGTTTCTAGGAATTATTTTTTTAGGTATTGGGCCTTTCAACCAATAAATGAAAAAATTTAACCACTTCTAGCAAGCCACCATTCCAATTCCTTAAATCACATATGTACCAAAATTGTTCTTAATCTTGATTAGGCAATACAAAAGTTACAACTATTAGTTATTGGTACCTTTCTAGTACCTTGGATCATTTTTTAGGTGACCATGAGGCCTTTTGGGCTATTCTAGTAGGTTATGGGATGTCAAAAAAATAGGTGAGATGTTTTAAATTTCATGGATTAGACAAAATCCATAATTAAAACCACAATTTGAGCTACTGGACATTGGGGTAAATAAAAATTCATTTTAGAAGAGGGAAATCCAAATGTATAACCTTAAGTAACTAACATTACTCTTCAAATTTTAGATATCAAAGTTTAGGCTTGATTCATACCTAGTACCATTTCGAAGGAAATTCTAATTCTCAAACTTTGATGGGAAATATTTAGCAAGTTATCAAGTGAAAATATTTAGAAGGAATCAAGGAAAGAGAAATAAGGTGGGAGGATGGATGAAAGTTTGAATTAAAAAAATAATGAAAGAATCAATAGAGCTAGAGAATTAAGCATAACATGAATAATTGTTAGATGAAGAGAAGTTTGACAACTCTAAAAAGAAGCAAGGATGACAATTTTTAGAAGGTAGGTTATTGAAATGACAAGGATGATAAGGAACAAGTAGCTCGGTTAAGGGATGGTTATGGCATAATAGGTCCTATTATGCCATGACATGCCATAATAGGTCCTATTATGCCATGAAATGGCACAATAGAACCATTTATGCCATGTCATGGTATTATGGTCCTATTATGCCATGTCATGGTATGATAGGACTAATTATGGACCTATTATGCCATGTCATGGCATAATAATATGTCCTATTATGCCATGACATTGCATAATAGGTCCATAGTTAGTCCTATTATATCATTTCATGGCATAATAGGGCCTATCATGCCATGGCATAGGTTAAGGGATGGTTATGGCATAATAGGACATATTATTATGCCATGACATGGCATAATAGGTCCTATTATGCCATGACATGGCATAATAGGTCCTATTATGCCATGAAATGGCACAATAGAACCATTTATGCCATGTCATGGTATTATGGTCCTATTATGCCATGTCATGCTATGATAGGACCAATTATGGACCTATTATGCCATGTCATGGCATAATAATATGTCCTATTATGCCATGACATTGCATAATAGGTCCATAGTTAGTCCTATTATATCATTTCATGGCATAATAGGACCTATCATGCCATGGCATGCCATAATAGGTCCTATTATGCCATTAAATGGCACAATAGCACCATTTATGCCATGTCATGGAATAAAGGTCCTAATATGGTCCTATTATGCTATGTCATTCTATGACAGGACCAATTATGGACCTATTATGCCATGTCATGGAATAATAGGATCTATTATATCATGTAATGGCATAATAGGACATATTGTGCCATGATGGCATAATAAGTCCTATTATGCCATGACATTGCATAATAGTCCACATATTATGCAATCATGACATAATAGGTCCATAATAGGATCTATTAAGCCATGACATGACATGATTTTCTCGAATTTACAACTTCATCATCTAATTCATCTCCAACAGTAAAGTACTAATTAAACATGTTTACTTAGTAAATGACCACTTAGAGAGGTTACCATCTTATATATTAATACTATTCCAACACAAAGTACTAATTCAACATGTTTACCAGAACTGTGACTAATTATTTATTATATATTACTTTATATATGTTGATATTATTTTACTTTTTTTACAAGTTCATGTATGGAATATTTTATATTGATTTTAATAGTTGATGCATTTTACAAGAAATGAATGCATTAAATTGAATATATAATAGATTTATGAAGTTTCAATGAAAGTTTTTATTATGTTTTGTGCATAAATTTTATATTTAAAGATTCAATAGTATGTACATGTATATATTTTTAAGTTCAATATTATATTATATTTCATGTGTATCTCATTCAATAACATAGAACTGTTACTATTTATAAATGCTCTTTTTAAAACTAAAATAGATTCTTCTTTGACATAGAATTGTATATAATGCATATATATCTTTATATATGTAGGAGCTCTTTGTTATGATGGATGTGTTTGACATAGATGAATTGCTAGGCAAAAATCCCCCACTGCAACCCCCTCCACCTCCATCTCCACCTCCACCTCCACCTCCACCTCCACCCCCTAGATTAGATGAAATTCATTTAAGAGAAAAATTAATGAAAACGTATAAGTTATTGAACAAAATATTACTTTAATCCAAAATGAGCCAATCACACCACCCCCCCCTCCCTTAATCTTCTAGAGTTTTCAAAAGGGATGCAAATTGTTGTCAAGTCAGTTAGATTAGTTGATTCTCAATTAGAACAATTTCATAGACATCGACAAGAGTTGCATGATTTTTATGCTAATATTAACTTATAGGCAGATCACTGATCTTAGAATAACCAAAGCTCATTTATGTCCATATTTTACTAAGCCAAAAACAAAAGAACCAATGCAACCCACCCAGAAAAGAATTTCAATTAGGTGGTGTGATCATCCAAAAATGGATAGACACTTCTGGGATAGATGGTGGATGGTTTTTCATTATCCACCACATCATAATTATGAGGTCCATTTATATTTTTTGAATAAATTATACTATGATTTTTTATTGCTCAAAAAACCAAATTATTTTGATATTAAGTCATTCCAAGGTGTTGGTGGTGGAGTGCCATAGCATATATTAGGGGAGCGTACTAATAATACCCTACTAGATCCACCCATGGTTCCACCTATTGCTCCATCGATTTCTACAGATGTGCAGAATACATCATTCATTTCAACATTAGATTCTTTGACTTCCCTCACAAGTAACCTAAGTGAGAAATATGTACACATGGTATCCGCTCCTCGATCGATGCCATATATGTGTACGAGCTATCATCAGATGTGTGTAGGTCCTAATGTTGATCTAGGATCCACTTCAATTGCAGCTGAGCATGATGCAATAGATGATACTATGATGACATCGTATATGGATTTTCTTTGCTTTGATGATCATCTTGAGCAGGTATATATATATATATATATATATATATATATATATATATATATATATATATATATATATATATATATATACATATATATACATGTACATGTCAATATATAAATTAAGTGCATGTCTTTTTTTATACAATCTAATACTTCATTAAATAAATTTGGTTTATGTAGATAAGGACTACACCAAATATTTAGGTCAATATTGATTCTACTCCTACACAACTTGGCACACCTTTTGGAGTATAGTATAAATTTCTATCTATACATTGTACTATATTTTTAAGTTAATATGTTATCATCATATACTATATAAATTCTCATGTTCATGCATTGAATGCTTCTTTCTCCAGGATTCAGGTCATGAGGGACCCTCTACATCACATTGAGAAGAGGGTGTGACAATTGTGACACAATCTACTATATGTATCTTAGAATTCATAAATTAAATATGTTCTTACAACATTTTAACTTGAGATTATTTAATACACATATATATGTTCAATAAATATGATTTCATTAAACGCATGTTTGCAGGTGGACACTACTATCACGATAGATTATCCTAATCATTTTTATCAGAGCCAACATGAACTTCCATCGACATCCTTTGAGGTCTTAATATGTAATACTTAATTTGACCTTATATTGACTTAATTTGATATTTAATTGGACACTTTGAATTTGACCTTGTATAGGACTTAGCTAGCACTACATTTGGCATTGATTTCAATGTACATACATGTCAAGGTGCACAAGATACTGCTAGAGGAGATGAGCAACCTCATGTACAATATTTTAATATATGATTATTTAATCAAATTATAAATATTTAATTTTATTTAATAAAGAAATAAACATGTGTATGTTCTCATGTTCATTATATCATGTTTCTTATCTTGTATACAAGATGGCGCAACTCCTGAGCATATAGTACATGCAAAACAAGTTACTAGAGTTCATGTGCACATGCATACGGTAAGTTTGTAACTTAATTTATGAATTCCAACTGTATTTGATAAATGATTATCTTTTAATAGTTAATCATGTATTTGAATTTTTTTTTTTCTTTGTACAACATGAGATGGGTCGATTCGGTCCACGTCCTGGGGAGAAGAGGCCACGAGATGTTATTGATGATAGCACTTAGATTTTACTGTTTATTTGGCTCTGATATGATGTACATGTACTTTTTAATGGACCTTACACATTTGTTTACACATGTACTTATTTTTTAACATTGTATATATTGTCTTGGACGTGCACATACTTTATATATATGGATAGTTGCATAATAGGATTAGATCATATATATTTTTTTGACTACATATATATATATATGCACATTAGACACTATGTGGAATTAATCATATTACCATCCAGATATATATGGATTAGATATTATATGGATTATGTGGACTTGAAATTTTATTTAAATAACTTGTGATTAGATAAAATAAAGGTGGACATCATGAACTAACAATAATGATAAGACCAAAGTATCAAAACATATCTTATAATTATAACATATTTTAAACTAAATTAAAAATTATTAATCATCATAGATAAGAAAAATATATAATCAAATATATAATTACCATTACAATAATAATGATGATAAGTGAAAAGTATCAGAACATAGGTTTAAATATATAATTACCATTTCAACAACAATGATGATAAGAGCAAAGTGTAAGGAACAAAGTAGGTGGTATGGTGGGGTCCAACAAGTAGAACCAGTGTGCTATGTATGAAATTAAATTTATGCCATAGAATATATAATATCTTGAATAGAACTTAATTAAAACATAATTATCTCATTCATAAATTTGACCAAAAGTCTCTTATTTGTGTATATTACACAAAGTGTAATCAAGCAGACCTATCTAAAATCATTGACTTCATCTCCTAAGGGACCTGCAAAAAAAAAGTATATTGTATAAAATACACAATCATAATTCAACATTAAAGTGAAAGAATATTACTTTAGTCAAGTAAAGTTTAAAAATTTAACCTTAAACATATTTGTAAATGCACAAATAATAGTATTCATTGATGCCATGTACATGAGGAAGACCTGAAATAAAATTAAAAATAGTATATTTAAATTATAATAATAAGGATATATCTCTCAAAATACAACATAAAGTATGCACACATGGTAGTAGTCATTGAGGCCAAGTCTACTTTGAGAGACCTGGAAAAAAAATATACATATGATTAGTTTTTATAATGAGGATGCATTCAATTTAAAATACAACATAAATCATACATCACGACTCTTAAAAGGGAGTTGCCTTAAGGGTACAAAACTTTATCTTGTAATTATTAAAAATGAAACATCAAGTATGCACAAATAACTTGGTTTTCATTGATGTCTTCTACTTGTGGTAGACCTGAAACAAAATTTCTAGATTAGATTTTATAATTAGGATGCATGATTTAAAATGCTATATAAAATATACATCATGACTTTTAAAAGGGAGGTGGATTAAGGGTTCAAATTATAACTTGTATTTATTCAATCTGTTATACCATCTGCATCCTCTCTCTTTTGTAAAACATCTATAATTGTCTCGTGCTCTTCCATAGAGAGAGTCCATAATTGTTTATTGGTAGGTATACCACAATATCTATCCAATTTTATATTAGTTGCCACTACCAAATGCGAGTAATGTATAATCTTCTTCTCTAATTCATAATCTTCAAAAGCGAGAAATCCATTCTTTCTTATTAGATATTTGCATAGCCAAGTGCCAACAACAACCACAAGTCCTATTGGATAGTCATAACCATCATCATCTACTAGAGGAGTGGTTAGCTTATGTTTTGGCTCTACACATCGAGCCAACCAATACTCTGCCCCCTCTTCATTTTCCTTTGGTGCAACAACAACATAGAAATGTCTTGTGCACAAAACAATTTTATTTTAATATTTAATGAGATATTTAAAAAAAATATACACTGTAAGATTTCATATATGTACTATTTAATAAATCAAAACAAATTTCAATTTTTTTTTACCTTATTGTATAAGATCTAAAATGCGATCATAGTCATTTGATGCAAACATCTAATCCATATCTTCATTAGTTCTTTCATGTGGATCATTTGCATCTATGGGTGTCAATGATCTTTGTTGTCATTATTCAACCCATACTTTATTCTCACAAAATTCCCAATCTTTGGAACACAAAACTAACAAAAGCAAGCAAACTCCCTTGTGAATATAGTCCATGTGTTTGAATTAGAACTCTTAAATGAATGCCATTTAGTTGATCCAATGATGGTATTTCAATCATGCTGAATAGGAATACTATCTTCCTCTACCAACAAGAAGAAATGTCGAATTGCAAAGTTCTTAGTTGATCATTTTGACAACTTTGAATTGCACCAATCTACAACTACACGAGCATCTCTAAATTTCATGGCATCCTCAAATTTCAATTGTTCTCTAGAAAGAGCTCTTTTTACACAGGCACCAGCTCCATCATGTTTCCCCTTACCATGTCCCGCTTAAAAAAAATCCATAAATGTTGGACATTGGTTTTTTTGTGAAATCTGCATAGCCAATAAAACATTATTGCATTTTTGAATTGTCCAGTGTAGTTATCTAACCATATCATATGTTGTTTCATGTCAATTTCTCTTTCCTTAAGATTATCATGAAATACCTTGAAGTAGTGTTAAACAAACTCTGACGAGTGTAATCACTAACAAAAAAATGATACTCCCTCAAAAAATTTATGCTATCTTTTGTACTATCGTGGTCATGTCTATATATAATGTGCACAAATATGGGTAGTTGTATTGAGTTGCAGTATTGTGATTGAGTTTCCTCTTGTGTTTTTAGGGTATAATTTTCTTTAAAATCCACAAGTGATACTATTGTTCCAACTGGAGATGTGTTCTTGCATATGCAAAACTGTCCATCAATCCATTGGGCATGTTGGGAATGTTTCACATATTTTGGAACAATATGACCTTTAAAATCACTGATAAATGCATTCACAATTCTGTTATGTAACCAATTCTAAACGTTTCCCCATCTTTCCATCTTTTAGAGGGTATTCTATATTTTTAAATCTCCTAACATCAACCATTTTTTGTCCAAACTCAGATGAAACATGTTCATGCAAACATTCACATCAAAGAATAGTTCCCACATAAATTGCAAAGGCCATAAATGCATAAACTAGAAAGAAATAATTTCTCATTAGGTGGTTTACAAAATAAACTTGCAATAAAATCTTTTATAGTTTCAGGTGGAACATAAACACCACAATCCCACACAAGATCATTACCATGCAACATACAATGTATATATGGAAAAACATCATAATAGTAACGATAATGAACATGAGTTTTACAACAATAATATATTCTTTGTTTATTAATTTTAACATACCAAGGTTTGCATTTTTCAAATGATCTTTGAATAATTCATAAATTCATTAACACAAATTCATCACTAAATTTTTTAAAGGATTCAGTTTGAGTCATTTCAAGAAGATGTTTTGGATGAGGATCATGAATTTTTTATCTCACCCTTAACTTTAAAACATCTCTAGCATTTGATGAAACTCTACTGTTATCATGCCAAAATTTTGTGATTAGTAGTTTAGTTTCATCATTTAATTTCATGACTGATCTTTGAAGCCTACCACTAAAACTCCAACAATGGTTTAGTGAATCAATTTCAATTGTCTCTTCTTTTGGCCACTCTTGAAAAGGTTCTACAATGTAATTTTAAATACCCACTTATATCACTTAACATTCTCTTACTAACAATTGTTTTGTCAACTATAGCATTTGTTATAACTCTACGTGCCACATTCTTATCTTTAGATTGACTTTTTTTTCTGATCGAATCGATGGAACTAACACAATAGATACAACTTGCTTATATGATTCATCTTTTCTTTTTGGTTTTGCATAAATACCTATTTTTTAATTACTTTACACATGTTTAACATTTTTATTAATTGTAGCATTAATTGACATTGAAATCCTAACTTTTTATTATAGAAAAATTACTTATAAAATCTGTTCGCATGTGTTCTAATTTGTCTCCAAGAAACTAACCTATTAAGATTATCTAGCACATTGCTATCAATAGTAAACAAATTACATTCATTTTCTTTCAAGAGGGTGGTGTAATATTTTCAATTTTTATTTCTTTTCATATTAGTGTATTAAATTTATATCCAACTTCACTTAAATCAGCAATTTGATTGGCATCATAGTCTTGGGGATTTAAAAACATACTAGGATTTGCATCCACATGAACATTTGCATCAATAGTCATACCCATGTTTGGTTCTACATTGCTTACGTCCATCATGATATCTTCAATGTTCTCATCTACAACGGGCACTAAACTACATGCTTTAGTGTTCTTCAAATTTTGTTGTTATGATCTTTGATGATCTCTTTGGCGATTTGCCTCCTTCTCTCTTTGTGCTTGAATTTCGTTTGTTGTCATTGTGTTCCTTTGTTTCTTTTGACGTTGCTTAGACCCCATCTTTATCAAGTTCTTTTGAAATTTGTGTAAAAAAGATTACAAAAAGTAGTGCCAAATCTAAAAAATATTTGTCAGTATGGATTCCAATGATAATCTGGTAAATTGATGCAATCTATCCTTTTTTTGGACAATAACAGTAATTTTAAGAATAGGCCCTCTTTTTCAAAACAAGCGTTAGTTATTTATATAACGGGCCCTCATTTTAAAGACAGGGGCCCGTTCTGAAAACCAACAGTTAAAAAAGGAATGGGCCCTCATTGCCCATTCTGTGGAAGTTGATTCCACAACCTATCACTTGCTTCAGGATTAGGTCTGGGATAGGTCTGGGATGGCCACACCTAAGACATGGACTTGCAAATTCAAATCTCCATGAATGAAAGCACAATATAAACTTCTGAAATAGTTTATGTGCCTCTAATTAGACAATTTTTATATGAAATTAAAACCCATTTTAAATTATAGTGTCTAGATTCTAAATATGTAGTTTTTTAAAAAAAATGATTATTTTAACTAATTTTCATTTAATTTATACTAAATCGGGTCCATAAACTTGAAATATTAACTAATTTTGTTAATTAAATAACTTTTTTATTTTAATAAATTTTCTAAAAAAATTATATGTCATCAACCTACACAAAATTATTTTCTATTTAAAAAAAAATCAAAAAATGTTAAGTTTACGTCAAATTATGTGGGCCGTACACATGAAATTTTAAAAAAGATAATTACAATCATTAAAAAATTAATTTAAAAAAAATATATTTAAAAAAAAATACAGTAAAATATGCTCATCAATCTTCAGTGTGTTACAAACCATTTCCCAAAATGGTTTGAGAAAATAATTTTAATTGTGTCAAAAAGTGTGGGTCATACACATGCATGGTATGTTCCTGAAACAAACATTTTTAAAACATAGTTTTCAGAACTCCATTCAAAAAGTTATTTTTTGATATGCAGATATTAAAATAAATTACATATTTGGAAAGTAGACTTAAGGGATATCTTTAATATTATTGACTTTTTCCAAGATTCAATCTCCAAGTGTTTCAAAATTTAAACTCAAATGAGGCAAAACTTGAAAATCAGGGAAAACACTTCCACTTTTTGGCCAAAAAGTGGACTCAGCTTCTTGCACTGACCCTTAACCTACTTACCCTCCTTCCAATAGTCAGCCACCATGGGGCCATGAGAAGCCACACAAAGATCCTTTAAAGATCCCAAAGTAGGATCTGAAGCCAATGAGTGATGCCCAATCCAACAATCATCCCAAAACAGGATTTTCCTACCATTTCTAAGCTTCCAATAGGCTCCCTAGCTATCCACATCCCTAGCCTTGAGAATATTATTCCAAATATGAGAACCAACAAGGATATGAGAAGAAATAAAAAAATATTGCAAAGAATGAACATTAGAAAGATATTTATTATGCCATAAGGTGTTCCATTCCCTTCTACAGTAATAAGACCTCCAAACTTGTTTAGCCAGATGAGCATTACTAAAGGTTTTGATGCTTCTAATACCTAATCCACCGACACTCCTTGGCTTGTAGACATTCTCCCAAGCAACCTAGGGGATTCTTCTCTTTTCCTCAACCCTTGACCAAAGGAATCTTTTTGAATTTATCAATAATATCAACAAATTTAGAGGTAATTTTGAAGAAACTAAAATCATACACTGGGAGATTTTAAAGAGTAGCTTTCAACAGCTGAATTTTACTAGCCTGACTCAAAAGGTTACCTTTCCATCCAGCCAAATTCCTATAAAATCGATCAATTAAAGATTTCCAGAAGGACTCAGAAGGTTTAGATCCTAGAGGGAGGCCCAGGTAAGTAGAGGGGAATTTTCCAATTAGGCAGCCAAGAATGTTATCAATCTTCATTTGGCACTACTCAAGAGTGTTGATAAAATAGATAAAACTTTTAGTTCTATTAATCATCTATCCAGAGGATTTTTCATAGATGTTGAGAATCGATTTGATGACTTTGGCTTCTCCAAAAAAGGAGTTACCCATCAAGATGGTATCATCAACAAATTGTTGATGAGAGAAAATCAAATTGGTAGAGGACAGTTTGAGACCTTTCAGGGAACCATCGACAACTTTTGTATGAATGCATCTTCCCAAACTTTCTGCCATTATTGTGAAAAGACTAGGAGAGATGGGGTCACCCTTCCTAAGACCCCTCGATGTTCTAAATAAGTGGGATGATAAATCATTGACAATAACAATAGAAGAGTCAGTAGAAATGAGCTACCAAATCAAACTAATCACCTTGCTGGAGAAACCAAATGCCTGGAGAACCTTTTTTAAGAAGCACCAATCCACGCTATCATAAGATTTAGCAATGTCCAATTTTAGATGAAAGCCTTGAAACTTCGCATCCAAAAGAGAATGAATTTTTTCATGAACTATGATGGGGTATGTGCACCAAGTTGTGGTATCGAAAGGGGGCCTTAAGATGCCACTTTTTTTTGAAATCAACAAAGTTTTAACTTCAACGACAAATTGAAGATAGTTACACTCCAAATTTGAAGATGCAACAAGAACAAGAGTTAGAGTGCTTCAAGTCTACTTTCTAAACTACTAATTTGTTTTGAAAATGGTGGGGATTAAGGGCTTCAAAAAGGCGGGCCACAAAAAATGGTCTTGTTTTTATGCAAAAATCATAACATAGCGTCTGTTGTGGCCCACCCAAAATGTTAACTTTTTTTTTGAATTTTTAAAATCACTTGAATGAGAAATTAGCTAACACCTTGTAGTTTATGCCAAATTTTTCAGGTCATTTTTTAATTAGTATATGATTTTTTACTAATTTCCAAAGTGGACACATCCTGAAAAATAGAAATTTGAGCATGCTCCCCCCTAAAATCATTGATCACTAATCAAAAATCATTTTTTTTTTAAATTATGTAATATGGAGTCTAGTTTCTAAAAATATAAGTTTCTTCAAAATCGCATGAACGTGTAAAAAACTATACCCAAAATAGTGCATGTTGGTTTTCTACCAAAAATGGACACACTTATAAAAGAAATTATAGATGAAAGCCTTAATGAAATCAAAATGCAAAAAAAATTACATGCTTGGATAGCTAAGAGAGAGATTGAGGTTGCTATGGTGTTTTTTTTAAGTTTCATTGAAACATGTGCAAACCTGATGGACAACACAACTAAAAATATGTGAAATTTTTTCATCTTTTGATAAAAACACATCTCAGGCCTGAAATGATCATCCAACCCTTTGGTTTGGATGTACAAGTACAATCCAACCCAAAGGGTTGGTGGTTTCCAATCCAAACCATTTGGTGAGTGCCAAATATGGCTCTCGCCAAATGCAAAATTTTAAATTTTCACATTTGGTGTGCGCCAAATGTTCTGCATTATCCAATGTGAAGGGTTTGTGAGTGTTCTTCTCTATAGAACTTATAATGTATATTCTAGTTTTAAGAGGATTATATAAAAATTTATATAGTGAAATTTCAGTAATCAGCATGCTCCTATTAGCATTCTTCAGCTATGTATCTCACTCTCTTTATCATCCCCAAACTCTAGACCTATTTCTATCCCTCTTTTGTCTCTCTCACTTCTCTCCCCCCTCTCTAGGTAAACCCAACTTCTCTACCTTTCATTCCTTCCTTAACCCCATATCTATCCTTGACTCCCTCCCTCTCTCTTCTTCTCTCTCATTCTCTTATTATTTCACTCCCCTCCCTCTCTATTCTCTTGGTCACTACCTATCCATTCTATCTTGTCTCTCCCCATATCTAGGTCTCTTCCTTCCTCCCTATTCACCTTACTACATCTCCTTCCCTATATTATTACCACCTCTCTCTCCCCCTCTAGGTATCTCACCAAATTAATTGTCCACCCTCTAGTTCTCTCCCCCCATCTCCATATTTCTCTCCCTCTCCCTTACCCCTATCTATTTATGAAATCTCTCCCTCTATTTTGTCTCTCCAAACCTATCTATCTCCTCATTCCTTAGGTCTTTGAATCCCTCCATGTCTACCTCTCAATCCATCCCCTCTTAGTCATCTCTTTTCTCTTATATCTATTCCCTCTCTCCATTATCTAGGTTGTCATCTCTCTCTCCTTCTCTCTCTACTTTCCTCTCTCAAATTTCTAGGTTTCTCCCTCATTTCCTCTCCACCTCTATACTTATCAATTAATGTCTCATTAGGCACATATCTTTATGCCCCTCTATCTATCTCTCATCTATCTCTCCCATCTAGGTATTTAACCTCTCTCTCATACTCTACATATCTCATGTCTCTATTTATCCCCTCTATAGTTCTCTCCCTTCCTCTCCACCTCTCTCTCTCCATCACCCCTTACCCATGTCCCTTTATGAACTCTCTCCTTCTTTTATATCTTTCATCACCTCTATATCTACCAAAAAATATAGACCTATTACTCCCCCTTTCTTCTCTCTATTTCTTCTCTCTACCCTCTCTAGGTCTCTCCTATACTCTCTCCCTCTCTCACCTTCCCTTCTTATCTCCATATCTATCCTTTCCTCCCTCCATCTCTCTTCTCTTCCTATTATTTCTCTCCACTCTCTCTGTTTTCTCTTAATGAATACCTCTCCCTCCTAACCTCTCTTTCCATACATATTTTTCTCCTTCCCTCCATCTTTACATATCTACATCTCCCTCTTTGTCTCTTAATCCCTCTGTATCTCCTTCACCTCTATCTTTCCACCCTAGGTCTCTCACCTTTATATATCTCTCCTCTCTAATTATTTCCTTTCCACCTCCTTACCCCTCTTTCCCTCTTTGTGAACTTATCTCTCTTATTTTATTCTCTGTCTCCCTCACCTATCTACTATTCCCTCTCCAGGTCTCTCAGCCACTCTCTACCAACCTCTCCCTTTCTTCATAGATCTCTCTTTCTCTTTATTCTTCCCTCTCCCCTCTTTTTTCTCCCTCCCCTATATAAGATTTAGATAATAGGTTGTAGAATATAAGGTTTATGGTATGGGGTACAAGATTGATGGAACATTTTTTAGTGTAGATAGGGTTGAGGGTAGTGGATGGAACATTGTTTAGGGTAGATAGGGTTGAGGGTAGTGGTTGCATTTATACTCGAGACACTATATGACCCCTTACGATATCATATGACCCCTTAGGACATCATATGACCCCTAACAACACCATATGATCTCTTAGGACACCATTTGACCCCTAACAACACCATATCATGTCCTAAAGGGTCATATGGTGTCCTAAGGGGAAATATGGTCTTCTAAGACCCCTTAGGGAACCATAGGACATCATATGACCCCTAACAACACCATATCATGTCCTAAGGGGTCATATGGTGTCCTAAGAGGAAATATGGTCTTCTATGACCCCTTAGGACACCATATGACCCCTAATGACACCATATGGTGTCCTAAGGGGTCATACAGTGTTTTATGACCCATTAGAACACCATATGACTCCTAACGACACCATATGGTGTCAAAAAGGGTCATATTGTTTCCTAAGGGATCATATGATGTCCTAAGGGGTAATATGATGTCCTAAGGGGTCATATGGTGTTCTATGATCCCTTAGGAAACCATATGACCACACATGATACCAAATGATGTTCTAAGGGGTAAAATGGTGTCCTAAGTGGTCATATGATTTCCTAAGGAGTCATATGGTGTCCTAAGGGGTCATATGGTGTTCTATGACCCCTTAGGACACAATATTACCCCTCACAACATCCATAGGATACCATATGATCGCACATGATACCAAATGATGTCCTAAGGGGTTAGATGGTGTCTTAAGAGGTCATATGATTTCCTAAGGAGTCATATGGTGTCCTAAGGGGTCATATAGTGTTCTATGACCCCTTGGGACACTATATGACCCCACACAACACCATATAACCCCTAACAACCCCATATGGTGTCCTAAGGGGTCATATGGTGTTATATAATCCCTTAGGACACCATATGACCCCTAATGACAACATATGGTGTCTTGAGTGGTCATATGGATTTCTATGACCCCTTGGGACACCATATGAGCCCTCAAGACACCATATGACCCATAAAAAACACCATATGGTGTCTTAAGGGGTCATATGGTGTTCTATGTCACCTTAGGATACTATATGACCCCATAAAACACCATATGGTGTCCTAAGGGGTTATAGAGCACCACATGACTCCTTTAGACACCATATGACCCCTAACAACATTAGATGACCCCTTATGACACCATATGGTGTCGTTAGGGTTCATATGGTGTCCTAAGGGGTCATAGAACACCATATGACCCCTTAGGACACCATATGACCCCTAAGGATACCATATGGTGTCCTAAGAGGTCAGATGGTGTCCTAAGGGGTCATAGAACACCATATAACCCCTTAGGACACCATATGATCCCTTAGGACACCATATGACCTCTAAGAACACCATGTGAAGCCTAAGGACACCATATGACCCCTAAGGACACCATATGGTATCGTTAGGGGACATATGGTGTCCTAAGGGGTCATATAACACCATATGACCCCTTAGGACATAATATGACCCCTAACAACACCGGGTGACCCTTAACAACACCATATGGTGTCATAAGCAGTCATATGGTATCCTTAGGGGTCATATGGTATCCTAAGGGGTAACAGAACACCACATGACTCCTTAGGACACCATATGTCCCCTAACAACACCATATAACCCCTCAGGACACCATATGATGGTCTTAGGGGTCATATGGTGTCCTAAGGGGTCATATAACACCATATGACCCCTTATGAAACCATATGACCCCTTAGGATATAATATGACCCCTAACAACACCATATGGTATCGTTAGGGGTCATATGTTGTCATAAGGGGTCATATGGCATCCTAATGTGTCATAAAATACCATATGACCCCTTAGGACACCATATGACCCCTATCAACACCATATGACCCCTAAGGACACCATATGACCCCTAATAACACCATATGGTGTCCTAAGGGGTCATATGGTGTCTTGAAGGTTAATATGGTGTTCTATGACCCCTTAGCACACCATATGACTCCTTTTAACATCCTAGTACATGACATGACCAGTTGTGACACAATATGACCCCTCAAGACATAATATGGTGTCGTTAGGTGTCATATGGTATCCCAAGGGGTCATATGGTGTCCTTAAGGATCATATGGTATCCTAAGGGGTTATATGGTATTCTATGACCCATTAGTACACCATATGACCCCTTAGGACACCATATGACCCCTTAGGACACCATATAGTGTCCTTAGGGGTCATATGGTGTTGTTAGGGGTCATAGGCTTGCATGGTATTCTATGATCCATTAGGATACCATATGAGCCATAACAATACCATATGACCTCTTAGGACACCATATAGTGTCCTTAGGGCCCATATAGTGTCCTAAGGGGTCAGATGGTGTCCTAATGGGTCATAGAACACCATATAACACCTTAGGACACTATGTAATCCCTTAGGATACCATATTACCCCTAACAACACCATATGGTGTCTCTAGGGGTTATATGGTATCCTAACAAGTCATAGAATACCATATGACCCCTTTGGACACCATATGACCCCTATTGACACCAAATGACATGTCCTAAGGGGTCATATGGTGTCTTAAGGGGTCATATAACACCATATGACCTCTAAGGACATCATATGACCCCTAACCATACCATATGACCCCTTAGGATACCATATGGTGTTGTTAGGGGTCATATGGTGTCCTAAGGGGTCATATACCACCATATGACCCCTTAGAACACAATATGACCCCTAACGACACCATATGACCCTAATGACACCATATGACCCCTTAGGACACCATATGGTGGTCTTAGGGGTCATATAGTTTCCTAAAGGGTCATAGAACACCATATCACCCTTTATGACACCATATGACCCCTTAGGACACCATATGACCCCTAACAACACCATATGATGTTTTTAGGAGTCATATGGTATCTTAAGGGGTCATATGGCATCCTAATGGGTCATAGAATACCATATGACCCCTTATGACACCATATGACCTCTAATGGCACCATATGACCCCTAAAGACACCATATGACCCCTTAGGACACCATATGATCCCTAACGACACCATATGGTGTCCTAAGGAGTCATATGGTATTATGAGGGGTCATATGGTATTCTATGACCCCCTTGGACACCTTATGACTCCTTTTAACATCCTAGTACATGAAATGACCACTCGTGACAACATATGACCCCTCAAGACACAATATGGTGTCATTAGGTGTCATATGGTGTCCTAAGGATTCATATGGTGTTGTTAGGGATCACATGGTTTCCTAAGGGGTCATATGGTATTCTATGACCAATTAGGACACCATACAACCCCTTAGGACACTATATGACCCCTAATGACACCATATTACCCCTTAGGACACCATATGACCCCTTAGAACACTATATGGTGTTGTTAGGGGTCATATGGTGTCATTGGGGGTCATATGGTGTCCTAAGGGGTCATATGATATCTTTAGGGGTCATAAAACAAATGACCCCTTAGGAGACCATATGAGACATTAGGACACCATATGACCCCTTAGGACACCTCATAGTGTAGTTAGGGATCATATGGTGTCCTAAGAGATCATATGGTGTCCTAGGAGATCATATGGTATCCGAAGGGGTCATAGAACACCATATGACCCCCAAGGACACCATATGACTCCTTAGGACACAATATGACCCTTAACAACACTATATGACCCCTTAGGACACCATATTTTGTCCTAAGAGGTCATATGGTGTCCTAAGATAGATAATAATGGTTTCCTAAGGGGTCATATGACCTACCATACTCTTACACATACCCAGATGGGTTATATAGAGATATAAGATACATAGAGGGCGAAAGAGGCATGAGAGACCTAGATAGGGTGAGAGAGAGAGGGTTGAGATAGATGGATGGGGATAGAGAGAGGTTGGTAATGACATATGGATGGAGATGTAGAGAGGTGGAGAGGGAAGTAGGGAGAAACCTAGAGAGGGGTAGAAAGGGTGCGATGGAAAGCTGTTGATGTAGACAGTAAAGAGAGAATAAGAATTAGTAAGGAAGGAGAGAGAGAGAGAGAGAGAGAGAGAGAGAGAGAGAGAGAGAGAGAGAGAGAGAGAGAGATGGGGATAAGGAGGGAGAGGGAGATAGAGTATTATAGAGGGAAAGGGGAAGAAAAGAATGGAGATGCCTATAAATGGGAGGGATGGATAAGAGGAGAGATGAAAGAATATAGAGAGAGAAGAGTATGAGGGGATTGAGGGAGAGGTAGACATGGAGGGACTACAAGACCTAGGGAAGGAGAAGATAGAGAGGTGGAGGGAAAGAGAGAAGAGGAGAAGAGAGTTAAAAAATAAATAGGGGTAAAGGGGGAGGGAAATAGAGGGGAGGAGAGGGAGAGAACTAGAGAGGGGACAAATAAATAGGTGAGAGAACTATATTGGGAAAGAGAGATGAGAGACCTAGATGACAAGAGAGAGGAATGAGATAGATAGAGGGGCGGAGAGAGAGGTGAGTAATGAGACATGATGGAGAGGTAGATAGGTGGAGAAGAAGGAAGTGATAAGCCTAGAGAGGTGGGAGAGAGTTGATGACCTAGAATGTAGAGAGAAAGAACAAAAGAGGAAGAGAGAATAAAAAAGTGAAGGAGTGAGATATATATGGGGGTATGTATGGATGGGGAGGTAAAGAGGAAGAGGGGAAGAAAGGAAGGGAGAGAGGTAGAGAGGGGAGGGAGGGAGAAGAGAAGTGATATAAGAACAAAGGGAGGATTAAGAGGGGATGTATGGAGAGGTAGACATGGAAGGAGTGAGAGACCTATGGAAGGAGGAGATAAAGAGGTTAAAGGAGCAAGAGAAAAGGAGGGAGTTCATAAAGGGATAGGGTTAAGGAGGAGGGAGAGAGGTAGAAAGGGACAAAGAGAACTATAGAGGGGGAATATAGATAGGTGAGAGACCTAGATGGCCAGAGAGGAGTGAGATAGATCGAGGGGGATAAAGAGAGTTGGGTAACGAGACCTATATGCAGAGGTAGATAGGTGGAGAGGAAGGGAGGGGTAAATCTAGAGATGGGAGAGGGTGGTATGGAGATGTAATGACCTGGACAATGAGGATAGAGAATATGAGAGGAAGAGAGAAGATGGGAGAGTGGGAGTGGTAGATAGAGAGGGAGAGAGGAAGAAAGGAAGGCAGAGACCTGGAGAGGGGAGGTAGGGAGAATAGAAGAGATAGAAGAACAAAGAGATGAGTAAGAGGAGATGGATAGAGAGGTAGACATGGAGGGAATGAGAGATCTAGAGAATGAGGAGATAGATAGGTTTGGAGAGAGAGAGACAGAAGAGAGGGAGAGAGTTTATAAATCGATATAGGTAAGGAGAAGGAGAGAAAGGTGGAGAGGGAGGGAGAAAACTAGAGGGTGGACAATTAATTAAGTGAGAAACCTAGATGGGGAGAGAAAGGTGAGTAATAATATAGGGAGGGAGAGGTAGTGAGGTGAATAGGGAGGGAGGGACAACCCTAGATATGGGGAGAGAGAGGATAAAAGGGATAGGTAGTGACCAAGAGAAAGGAGTGCGAGGGTAGAGAAACAATAAGAGAGTGAGAGAGAAGAGAGAGGGAGAGAGTCAAGGATAGATAAGTGAGAGAGACAAGAGAGGCAGAGAGATAGGTCAGGAGTTTGGGGAAGATAAAGAGATTGAGATACATAGCTAAAGAATGCTAATAGGAGTATGCTGATCCTGAAATTTGAATGTTTGAAATTTTATATGATCCTCTAAAAAATAGAATCTACATTATAAGTCCTATAGAGATATAATTAAATGTTATATATCATGTATATATTCTCCTTCAGGGGTGGATATAACTTGTGCCTAGATTGGAAAATCTACACACTCATAAAACCTTCACATTGGACAATGCAGAACAATTGTCACACGCCAAATTTGGCATTGTCCAAATGCAAAAAATTGACTTTTCACATTTGGCGAGCACCAAATTTGGCACACTTCAAATGTGAAAATTCAAAATTTTGCATTTGGTGAGTTCCATATTTGGCGCTCGCCAAATGGTTTTCTTGGTAGAATACCAACCCTTTGGGTTGGATTTGCCTTGGGTATCCAACCTGTAGGTTTGGAGAACCTTTTCATGCCAATGTTTATGAAAAGATAAAAAGTGGCACCTTTTTGGTATTACAACTTGGTGCACTTACCCAATGATGGAGTCAAAAACTTTTCTTGATGGCACAAAGCCATTTTGTTGAGGGGAGATCAGAAGAGGAAGAACACCCAACAATCTTGATGTAAGGACCTTGGAAATAATTTTATAGAAAGAGTTGCATAAGCTGATAGGCCTAAGAGAATCCAAAGAATCAACCCCGTGCTTCTTAGGAATAAGGACAATGAAGGTAGCATTTAGTTCCTTTAGCAGAGATCTAGCTCCAAAAAAATCTTTAATAGCAGTGGAGACATCTTCCCCTACCACATCCCAAAAGTGTTGAAAGAAAAACATAGGAAAGTCATTAGGGCTTGTAGATTTACTACCATCAAAAGAAAATACAACAGTCCTAATCTCCTTAGAAGGAATGACAGCAAGATTATCATTTTGGCTCTCAGATAGGACTTTGGGTATAGTATCAGGCAACATATTCTAAGCCTCCGGGTCCAACAACGTATCTTTAGAAGATCAACAAATAAATCAACAACTCTACTTATTTCATCCTCATTATCAATTCTTCTCCCATTCTTCATCAGGTGGCCAATTCTATTAGTAGCCTTATGTTTAAGGGTAGAGATGTGGAAGAATCTAGTATTTTTATCACCATTCTTGAGCCATAAGGCTTGAGATCTCTGCCTCTAAAGAGTCTCTTCCCAATCTATTATATTGTGATATTTAGACAAAACCTCACTCTTCTTAGAAAAATTATCATTCACATATCCTTCACATTGAACTTTATGCTAGATCAAGGCCAACTCCTCTTGAATAGTAGATTTATGAACAAAGATGTCCCCAAAGACTTCTCTATTCCACTTTTTAACCCTATCCTTGACATGCCTCAACTTTTTAGCCACCCAGAACATAGCAGAGCCATCCACATGTATATTCCACCAATCCTTCATGCTACCTGAGAGATTTGGGTGGGACAACCACATTTTCTCAAATCTAAACAAAAACCTCCTTCTCAGACCATTTTTAGAATTAGCCATCATACATATAGGAAGATGGTCAGATCTAATTCTAAGCATAGAATTCAGAGAGAAGATATAATGTTGGATCCAATCAATAGAAATCAAGGCCCTATCAAGCCTAACTTGAATCAGGTTAGTACCAACTTGATGATTGGACTAAGTAAAGGAAGCTCCAGATAAATCTAAATCAACCAGACCTTGACTATTCATGAAGTTAGCTAAGTCCAATTTGTTATCAATCTGTATCTAGGATCCCCTAAATTTCTCAACATCTGTAAGAGGGGTATTAAAATCACCCATTATAAGCTAGGGAGTATTGGGATAACAACTACTAAAAGAAGAGAGCTTTAACCAGAATTTCCTCCTGCAAACTTTATTATTAGGAGCATACACATTGGAAAAAATCCAAGAAAACCCATCCCTTGATTGGTTAAACAAAGTAGCAACATGGTTACTATCATGGTAGATAGGAGTGCCATGAATGTACTTTGTATTTCAGAGGGTAGTAATTCCCCCAGAAGCCCCATCAAAGCCACTCCCATAAGAATCACAAAATTTAGAGAGCTTAATTTTCTCCACCTTATTTTAGTTTCTTGAATAAGTTAACTATCTAGTCTATTATCCCTAATAATATTACGGACGATGTACTGTTTATGACTACTATTAAGACCTCTAATATTCCAAGATATGATCTTCATTTCTTACTAGGGGAATTGAATAGATTGTCATGGATTGTTTTCAGTGATCCATTCGCTAAGTTCTATATGCTCTCTTTCTCCCTTTTCCATCTATTAGATTTTGTCCCTGCACTTCAAGCTGGCCCACCATACTCTACCTTCATGGAACAATCTTCCTTCACTCTATTACGAGTTGTAACTCTAGGCTTCTGCTAAGACTTCTTTTTCTTTGACACCACCTTAGTATAGCTCATTTCTTCATCAAAGTCAATTCCTTCTAAACCCGTAGAACTATCAATCTTCGGGGATTGCAAGGTATCCAGAATAACAATATTCAGATCAAAATTAGGGAGGTTACAGGTAGAGTGTTGTGATGAAGAGTCATCCTCCAGAGTCCTTTTTAGCTCATTGGACTCAGGAGTTCCAAACAATGATCCAAGAACCAAAGAAGATTTCCAATCTTTGAAGGAGCATCCTTCCATATCCTTGGATCTGTTGGGGTTCAAGGAAAGTTCTCCCTCCTCCAAAGCTTCCACCAAAACCTATTCTTCTACCTTTTCAACAATCACATTCTCTTTAGTTATCTCCTCTTCAACCTGATCAGGACCCTCCTCACATGTGATCATCAGATCTATTGGCCTTATGGTTTTGATCACCATGAATACTTTCTTTGTTAATATTCTTCTTGGCCTATTACTTTCACCTCATCATTCTGGCCATGTTAAAAAACATTTTTTTAATTGGTTTCATGGCTTCCATTAGGCCCTTTTTGGTGAAAAAAACCACCCATCTTAATCTTGGTATCTACTTCCACAGTTTTGGGTTTCCAGACATTAGTTCCTTTATTAGGATCTATCTTAGGATTTTGAGGATATTTCTTTGCCCAATGGCCTACCTTTTTACACAAGAAGCAAAAAAAAGGTAGTGATTCAAACTCAATAGTTTGAACTAGCATTACCAACTTCGACACCAGCTCAATCGACAAAGGAAGATCCTTAGATCTAGACACCCCCACACAAATCCTAGCATAGACCATTATTTTCCTAGTTGTTGTCATAGGGTCAATGGATAGAAGTTCACCAAACACTCTAGCAATTCCCTTAAAAATATCTTCAAAAATGGTATCAGACATATCCATATTCGGCCTCCACTTCTTAAGAGTTAAGGAGGACCTCCCCATAATCCATGGACCACCACAAAGAATAGTCATGATATCCTCAACACATGAGAATGAAAAAGAGAAAAAAATCCAAGGGAGAGCCGAAACATCAACTTGCCCTTTGATCTTCCACCTTTGGCTAATAAAGACCCTAACTGAGTTTATGTTGGATCTAGGTCCAGTGAACTTTCCAACATGGGTGAGTGCCATAATAGCAACATTGTGATCAATCACCCAGTCTGGGATAGACAAAGCGACCTTTCCAGTAGCCTTATCACAAGTAATAGAAATAGGTTGAAAAGAGGAATTTTCAGTCATCTTAACCCCAAATAACGTAGCCCAATGATTATTCGTGGCTCTAGTTAAAAAGGTTCGTTATGTTGCCCCCATGATAGGACCCCAAAAACTGAGTGACCCATCCCCTGAGTCCACCTGAAAAACCCATTTTTGGGTCCCCACCATCTTCAAAATTTGCATCATCCTGGTTGTCTTTAGAGCCAGCTCCCTATGAACCTAGAAGGGGTCCACCAGGGACTGTAGAAGCATCACCTGAAACCCTCCCCTAAACCACCTGAAACCCTACCCTAAGCATCACGATACTTGATATATAAAGTTATATATAATTGAATAGGCTAGACACATCTTAGAAAGGTGGTTAGTTGGATAAAGGAAAGTAATTTGAACATGTTATCTATTAGTGAACCATTTGAGCATACATATCTTCCCCTAACTATTAGAGTAATTCTTAATTTTGTAGATAATTATTCTATTCATTTCATATTTTCTTATAATTTGATGGTAAATGTCTCTAGCTAGTTGTCAATACATTGATCCATTTAATGTGATTCCTATTATGGATAACTACAAATCATCAAGTATTGTGGGAACCATTTGGGATATTTACCAAACAAATATCACCATGATATTTGATTGTTGATATACTCACTCTAACAAGTGGTTTTCCTTATAAGCATCATGATTTTTCTATAGATTTTTAACATTGATCTTTACTACATAACATCTAGTGTTTTAGAGTTTTACATAACTTTAAACTAATACAACTAAATGTTTTCATGGATTAACCTCTTTGGTAATGAGTGCAGATGAATATAAGGTTTTTTAAAGAATTATAAAGTCCTCTAACAACTTAAATGGTTTCTCACATCTATAGGAACTCATTGTCTTTTTTATGTGAAAAGTTTAAGCATAGTCTAGTACTAAATCCTCATTATAAGCATACTTTAACTTACTATTGATTAGAGATGGCTAACAAAAATAAGGTACATGAAAATTATAATTATTTTGTGGGAAAATGATGCTAGAATATAGTTAAGTTTGTGCTAATTCATTTTAAGTGCTAATTCCCAACCCTTGATATTGGGTATGGTGAACATAAATTATTTTATTAAATTTCAAGTAAATTCTTCTTAGTCTTAAGCATCATTGCAAATTACACACTTTACAAGGAATAAAACAATAGAGAGGGGAAAAAAGTTATTAAGAGAGATGACATGGTTAAACTTTTATAGTAAATAATATGTGTTATTTAAACTAACTAAATAATACGGGTTCCCAAATTCTAGGTTACATTATTCATAAATTTTACCTCGTGATAAAGATATTACTTGGAAAGCTCCTCCTTCCATTGTAATGTGTGGAGAGATGAAAGCAACATGAATTCCTCTTAACTAAATAATGCATAAAATATCCATTATTTTGAATATTTGATCAATATTCTTTTGTAATACCTTTCATTCTATAGATTTTATTCTTACCCTATGGACATCTATTAATAAAAAAATAAATAGTAAATATGAGGTAATTGTGCTCACCTATTTGTAAGTTCCATGACTAATCTTAACGAATAAATAATTACCACTTTCTATTGCTCAATGTTAATTGTTCATGAAAATTAAACATCCAACATTTACCTTCTCCTCTCCATTTATATAAATCAAACCTCCTCATCCTTAATTTCTAGGCATTTTTTAATGGTAATAATTCCAATTGCATTCTATTGATTTGGACAACATATTTTCCATCTAAGAGTAGATCTGTTTAATCACAATGGAGGTTGAAAGATTGATTTTTCTTTTATTATTTCTCTATTTTGTTGTATAGTCTTCCATTTGAGTTTCTAGGTTTTCCTATTGTTCTAATTTACATTTTGTAGTTTGAATAGAGGGTTTATAATTCTAACATTCAAGGTGGGACAATTCTTCAATAGTTTTATGACTTTTATTAACCTTCTTATTTGTAGCTTTTTAAGGACAAAGTTTTATCTTTATTTCAAAGGTTGTTTGTTTGTGTCTAATTTTCCATTTTTTCATAGATTTGTATGATTTAAATCAGTAAATATTATATGCAAATCTCCCAATTTGTGAGAAATATTAAGTTTTGATTGTATGTTGCTAGTCCACAATGAGAGGACAAGTAGGGAAAAAAATTTATGAGTTGTTATGTTTATTGATAACCTCAAGATTATATATTTAATTTTATTATACATCATTTTTGAATAATATTTTTGATCGAAATAATTAGGGTAAGAGGCCCACTCCTTGAAATAGCTGGGAGACTTGTAGATCAAACCATTAAAAAAAAGGTAACTACAAAACCATAAGCAAGATAGAAACTATAGAGTAAAATAGTTTACTACAATTCATAAATAATTAGGGAAACATCAATAACCAAAAAATAATAAACATAATGATAAACATTATTCTAATAAATTAAGTCCTAGTCTCCAACAACTTTGTCCATAGTCAGTTACTAGCCAATTGTAGTCATAGTATTTTTTTCATTCCTCTAGTATACTACTTTTTTATTTTTTGCAATCTTCTTTTCTCTTCTCTCCACTTTTGTTCTATTCATAATCTCCCCAATCACAAGTATTCATATGAGGGTATTGTTTATCCTTACCAGTCACTCGATGACCCTCTCCAACATAGCAATTTTGATAATGTTTCTCACACAACCCATAAATTCTTGAGGATTTTTACCATTTTTAACCCTAGCCCTAAGGTCTTCACACTTTGTGGAGAATACCCACTAGTTTTTCTCTGTAGTTATTCCCCCTTTGTCTTCTTTTTCTTCTTCCTCTTCTTCACCACAATTTTTTACAATGCTTAGATTTTCTAGGCCTTCTCCCATCAAGGGATTGTAAGGTGGAAAGTGGGATAGAGACTTCTTCGAGGTTATGTCAAGTCGTTCCTTTAATGATTCTTCATTCTCCTCTTTATTAAAGGCTTGTTTCTCACAATACTTCTCTTTCTCACCTTTTTAAGCACAACTATCTATAATTTATTTTATTTTTAAATAATTTATAGTGATAGATCATAAAATGTTATTGAAATACACAATTACATTGAAAATCTAAAAATATTTTTCAGCATGATTATGAATTTTTAAAATATCATGTATTATTGAATGAAAGTTTTCATAATATAAACTTAATTGTAAAAAAATGTGTATGAATCGAACAAAATAAAATAATTCTATTTAAATAAAAATATATTTATTCAAAATAAAATTTGGCATAGTAAAATAAATTGTATTTACATAACCATAATTAAACCTAAATTTGATAGTTTAGAATTGAAATCATGTATTGAACTCTAAATTAACTATTAAAAAATCAAAGTAAATGTGATAAATGAATCTAGTCCCTTGCAATAAGAATGATTTTAAATTATATAAGGCACTTGGTTATCTATCATTTCAATTATACAAGTAGGATCTCTCTATCTATGTGACAATTCTAGTATTATTCTATAAAACAACTTTATCTTCATACACATGTATGACTTAAATACTTTTATAGATGTACAAATCTATCCTTTGAACAGGCTCTACAAAAATACAATTTTAACTAACATGATGTGTTATAGGCATTCACAGTTTTGCCACATGACTAGTCAATTCATTCTCTCACACTGTGAAAGTATGATTGCAACTAACACGGTGTGTTATGCATGTTCACAATTTCAACACTTCACAGGTTAGCTCATTCTTGGTCTCTACAAAATTATGATTGCGACTAACATGATGTGTTATGGATGTTTGTAGTTTTGCCACTTAACTAGTCAGTTCATTCTCTCGCACCGCGAAACTGTGATTGCAATTAACATGATGTGTTATGCGCATTCATTGTTTCGACACTTCACAAGTCAGCTCATTCTCGGGCTCCACAAAACTACGATTGATACTAACATGATATGTTATGGGCATTCATAGTTTCACCACTTGACTGGTCAATTCATTATCTTGTGCCATGAAACTATGATTTCAACTAACACGATGTGTTATGCGCATTCATAGTTCAACACTTCACATGTTAGCTCATTGTCAGGCTTCATGAAACTGTGATTAATTAGGTTGACAGGCTTAAATTAATCAAATATTGATTTAATTAATTTTAGGTGTTTACAATTATTTTTGTTTCTCATTCTCCTATCTTTGAATATCATTCATGAAAATTAAAATAAATCATAGTCTTTAATAGTACTATACTATGAAAGTGGTATTTTTTGAGAGTTAGACTTAAAAAATTTGTTTCTAAAGATTAAATTTTAAAATTATTCAAATATATTAAAAATCCTTGAAGTAGAGTAAAGAACCAAGTCTTATCAATATCTGTTGATCAGGATCAATGATCTGTAATTTTTTAAAGTTTCATTTTATTGACTTTTCATGTTATTTGACAAATAGTTAATAATCTGTCATTAGTGGTGTGATAAATTTTGTTTTATATTAACAAAATTTATCATACCACTAAATGATAGATTAATGATCATTCATTGAATAACAAGAAAAGTCAAAACACAAAATTTTGAAAAATTACAAAACGTTGATCTTGACCAACAAATATTGCTAAGACTTGGTTTTTTACTCTACCTCAAGGATTTTTAATATATTTGAATAATTTTAAAATTTAATCTTTAGAAACAAATTTAATACATAGGGATTATCTAAGAAAGAAAACACAAACAAGAGGAGGATAATGAGGACCCAAGTCAAACTTTGTTACCACAAAACTAATGCCTTATATCAAAATAATTATGGTCTCTTCCAGAACCATGGTCTCTCCCTCCCTCTTTGTCTCCCCCTTCCTTACCCTCATGTATATCTTCCTCCCCTACTCTCTCATACTCTATCATACTCTTTCTCTCTCCCCTCTCTCCATTGTCTAGGTAGTCACCTCTTCCTCCTAGCCTCTCTCTCCCTCTCTTACCTTTCTACGTACTTTATCATTTCTTTCCCCATGCTTTCACTCCCTACTATATCTTTATCTTTATATTTATCATTACCATGAAATTAAGTGGAGAGAAACCTAGAAAGGCAAGAGGGGGAGAGAGAGAGAGAGTATGAGAGAGTAGGGGAGGAAGAGAAATATGAGGGTAAGGAAGGGGGAGACAAAGAGGGAGGGAGAGACCATGGTTCCTGGAGAGAAAGGTGAGAGAGAAGAGAGAGAGAGAGAGAGAGAGAGAGAGAGAGAGAGAGAGAGAGAGAGATGGACAGATAGAGGGATGAATCAATATGACCACTATCCTCAACCCTATGTTTCCTAAACTATGTACCATCAATCTTGTACCTTATACCATAAATCTTATATCCTACAACCTATTATATAAAGACTATATCAAGGAGGGAGAGAGAATAGGAGAGATGGAAGAATAAAGAGAAAGAGAGATCTAAGAAGAGAGGGAGAGGTGGGTAGGGAGTGACTGAGAGACATAGAGAGAGATGAGTTAGATATGTGATAGAGAGAGAGAAGAAAATAAGAGAGAAAAATAGGTATGGAGAGAGAGGTTGGGAGGGATAGGTAGTGATCAAGAGAACAAAGAGAGAGTGGAGAGAAACAATAGGAGGAGAAGAGAGATGGAGGGAAGGAGGTAGTGGTCTATATGCTAACATCAATGCAAAAGTGGGAGATTGTTGGCATTACTAATTTCACTCTTCCCATGTGATCCAACGAAGAAAATTGACTAATATTCTACTAGAAACATGAATTCTCCACCTATGATATTATAGAACTAAGAAAGATGAACCATTATTACAATATAAAAAGTAGTGCCAATACTACTTACAAAAATTTTAAAACTCCCCTTGAGACAAACATTTCTGTTCAAGGAAGAAAAACAATAAAACAGTATGCTCCCCTTGATCCATAGACATAAAAATTTGAGATTCAATCATAAATAATAGAGATATAATAGGCACACATTTGAATTTAGGTCCCTTTTTGAGGGACTAGGGTCTTGGGCACCCTAGTCCACTTAGACTACAGTTCTGGGCACCATAGTCCTCTCAAACATCAACAAGAGAAAGGGGTAGTATAGTATGATCATCCATAACATAGGATCTAGTCTCAAAATTAGTATATGACAATAGTAGGATATGATTGTTGGCAATGAACCAGCGTCCCTCACGAGAATTGTGACATGGTTTAATCACCTCATGTGGATTCTACAAGTCTAGTGGTTTTATCGGGCATTGAAAGGTTGATCTTTTGGTGCAATGACAACCACACTTGTAACAAGTGGTATCATAGCTTGGTCATAGATTCGAATCCCCTTCATGAGTGATGTGGGCCTGCAGCGAATGATGCTAGGGGGTTTCTGGTAGTGAGCCAGCATCCCCATGGGATTCGTGACATGATTTAACCATCTCATGTGGATTATACAAGTTTAGTGGTTATATCAGGCATTGAAAGGTCGACCTTTTGGTGCAACGAAAACCACACTTGTAACAAGGATATGGCCCAAATATGATTATATTGATCCAAGAGAAGGCATACTAAAGTAGGGACCTAAAAAGAGTGTGAATCTTGTAAAGGATTAAAATTTATAGCACTATAGAATGATACTAACATAACGTAAACAAGTATAATTAAACACTCAAATTAAGAATTCTAATGATGGTAACTTAGGGATTAGCTAAGAAAGAAAACAGAAACAAGAGGAGGATAATGAGGACCCAAGTAAAACTTTTTTACCACAAAACTAATGCCTTATATCAAAATAATTATAAAATTTAGATCTCACAATCTAATTGACTCATCAAGAACCAAGGAAAACTGAAACATTTAAATATAAGATAACATTTTACAAGAAATTTGAGTAGAAATAACTTGGGATTCATCATTGTTTTTGGAAATATGGGGTGTGTATGCAAGGAATGCCATGTTTCTAGATAGCTTTGTAAGTTATTAGTGAGGAAAATGAATAACACAATCCCACATTATTAGGATGGTATATTATCTTTCCAATTAGGTTTAGAATTTTGTTTGGAGTAGTATATGGTGAGCTTGAAAAGTGAATAGAATAACATTGTTATCCTATTCATTTTGATAAGGAAAATACTAGCTAGAGAAAGTCCACATATATAGAAGAATAAGAACTTGATGAATTCAATCAAAATTAATACTGATACTTAAAATATGTTCAATCAAGCACTTTAATGAATTATGTACTAGAAAATTTATAATAGAAATATGGTCGTTAGGGGTCGTATGGTGTCCTAAGGGGTCATATGGTCTCCTAAGAGCCCTTAGGACACCATTTGACCCCTTATGACTTTATATGGCATCGTTATGAGTTGTATGGTGTCCTAAGATGTCATATAGTGTTCTATGACCCCTTAGGACACCATTTGGTGTCATTATGGGTTGTATGATGCGCTAAGGGGTCATATGGTGTCCTGTGACCCCTTAGGACTCCATATTACCTCTTATGTATCATTATGGGTCATATGGTGTCCCATTACCCCTTAGGACACATGCATGGATCCCTAGGATATCATATGACCCCTAAGAATACCATATAACCCTTGAGAGGGAGAGAGGGGAAGGAGAGGGAGGGAATGGGAGAGAGATACACCTAAGAGAGGAGGAGAGTGAGATAGAGAGATAGCTATGGAGAGGGAGAGACAAGAGATAAAGGAGAGAAAGAGAGATGGAGAGAGAGAGAAAGGGGGAGATAGAGATAGAGAAAGGGAAAGGGAGGGGGAGAGAGATATGGAGAGAGAGAGAGAGGGAAATAGAGGGAGAGATAGAGATAGAGAGAAAAACATAGAAGGAGACTCAGAGAGAGAGAGAGAGAGAGAGAGAGAGAGAGAGAGAGAGAGAGAGAGAGAGAGAGAGAGAGAGAGATACCTAAGAGAGGGGGAGAGAGAGATAGGGAGTGGGGGAGATATAGAGAGATCGAAGAGGTGGATAGAGGGATTGTGAGAGAAAGAGAGACCAAAGAGATGGAGGGAGGGAAGGTGAGAGAGAGATAAAGAGAGGGTGAGAGATAGAGAGAGTCTAAGTGAGAGGGAGGAAGGGATGGAAGGAGAGTACAAGAGACTAAAGAGAGAGGTGTGAAGATAGGGAGAGAGGGAGAGAGTGAGAAATAGAGGTAATGAGAAAGGGAGAGAGGGAGGGGGAGGAGAGAGGGAGAGAATGAGAGAGAGATACACTTGAGAGAATTGGAGAGTGAGATAGAGAGAGGATGGGAGGGAGAGACTTCAAAGATAAAGAATGGGAGAGAGAGAGAGAGAGAGAGAGAGAGAGAGAGAGAGAGAGAGAGAGAGAGAGAGAGAGAGAGAGAGAGAGAGAGAGAGAGAGAGAGAGAGAGAGAGAGAGAGAGAGAGAGAGAGAGAGAGAGAGAGAGAGAGAGAGTGAAAAAGAGAAAGGGGGGTGGTAGGGAGAGAGTGGGACAAAGATACACTTGATAGAGGAGAGTGAGATAGAGAGTTAGAGGCAGAGAGGGAGAGAGACTTAAGAGAGAAAGAGAGGGAAATAGAGTAAGAGAGAGAGAGAGAGAGAGAATATTGATGGAACATTGTTTAGGCACCTCTCTCTATGCCCTTGTATGCATGTCTCCCCTCTCTCTCCTATCTAGGTATAGGGTACATAGGATACAAGATTGATGGAACATTATTTAGGGTAGATAAGGTTGAGGGTAGCATGATGGTATTTAGTTTGGTTGGCTATAATTGTCTTTTCAAGTACTGGGTCCTACTCGGAAAACAAAACACTTTTCATGAAGCCTCACCAATCAAGAATAGCACACCATGATCATAATATAATTTTTAAATGGCACAACTTATAGATATTGATACAAATATGAAGAAGAGATAATATGCATTGACATATTCAGAGAACTTCTTTGTGAAATACTGTATTATATTGAATAAGATGCCTTTTACTTTTTAACTTTCAAATCCACAACTTGCACATTTTCCATGTATGAAAGAATGAAATTTGATTGGTGCCTTGAATTTTTTTTTTCATAAATTGTAACAATATTAGCATCTCTTTCAGATATTGTATTATCTTTGAAAGGAGTTTTTGCTCAAATGCCAGAACAAGTTTTTGCAATTGATAGTTTAACATCAAATATGATTGAATTCTTTCAAATGGTGAGTCATAAGTGTAAAATCATTGTGGATACTTATATTATTCAACCTTATTATCTATCTATTTGTGGCTTTGATAATGTTGGTACATAATCGCTAGGTACAATAACCTTGCCTATTAAGGTAGGTCTCAATATTTTAATTACAACTATCCATGTCCCATATACCCTCACATATAATTTTCTCCTACAAAGACCTTGGATTCATCCTATGCACATAACTAATAGAAAACTTAATTTCATTAAGCTGATTGTGATATCGACTAACACCGCATGTTATGCGGTTACATAATTTGTCGCATGACCTTTCCAATGCATTCTCTACTATCGCGAACCAGCGATGAAGACTAACGCAACATGTAATACGCTTTCATAATTTCATGACTTCATGAGTCAATGTCATCTATTGACCCGTGAGACAACGATTGTGACTAACACACCATGTTAGGTGATTTTGCACTTTCGCACATGACCTGTTAAATGCATTCTCTATTACCACAAAGTAGTGATTGCAACTAACACGGTGTGTTTGCGCTTTCAAAATTTTGCTACTTCATAGGTCAAAAACATCTATTGACCCACAAGATGGCAATTACAACTAATGTAGCCTATTTTTGCAGCTTCTAACCATGAGGCAACCAATCTGTATTATCTCAAGAAATATAAACTAATAGCTATAGCTTCAAACTAAAAATGCAAACCGTAGTGGTTTTAAACACAAAATCCAAACCATATCAAGAAAATGATAAAATAATCTCAATGCAAGTTTTCTCATGTTTTGTACATCAAATCGTGCCATGTCAGTCTTTTCTCTGATGAACGTACCAATTTTTGGATCTCACACCCTCTTTTTCCCACCGGGATACCATCTAATCATGGTTTCTTCATGTTAGATTCAATGATAGTCCCAAAGACACTAAGAGGGGGGGGGGGGTGAATCAGTGTCTAATTGGTTAATAGAATATTTAAACTTATTAATAACTTTACATCCCAAAACAGTGTACCGGTAAATAAGAATTATTGCAATAAACATAAATAATAGAGACAACATAGAAACACACCATAACATGAGATATTTAATGAAGAAACCTGGTGTGGAAAAAACCTCAGTGGGATTTGTGACCCACAATATTTACTCACTGGCCAATGAATAAATACTACTTACAATGAGAGGCTTGCACATGCAGGGAGGCCAACAGCTTAGAGCTCACTGCTCAATAAAGAGTCACACTAACTACAAAATGGATTATCAAATCCAATACAATGTACTACTCAAAACAACATCTCTCATGCCAGGTTCAGTACCAGTTTAAGCTCAGTCAATAACCAAAACCTTCACTATCAACTATATCACCTTATACAAAATTTGCCTATCCATTCCTATTACAATTTCTCCATCTAATAATGACCTATAAGATTTCATACATATATGAGTCTTTTACAATATACCATGTCAACTTTACAAAAGATAAGTACATTACAAAACAATTCATATAAATAAAACTTTATCCCATGTTGGTTGGAGTGTCCGTATGCATTTGTTGCTAGTGTATGAAGTTTGTGATGTCGGGCATGTAGAAACCAATTTCTAGTGACATTCCAGTTGGTTTCCAAATGGTTGCCATCAATGACAATATCAACTATTCTCATAAGAGTGTAGAATGCCAACACTTCATTCACTTGCTTTTAATGTGCATGTTATGCATAATAAATTGCTGGTAGCCATGAAGCCAATCACGACCGTCCTCCAGCATGTCCATGTGATTTCACGTGGGCCACAAGGAGTGACGATGAACTCCACAGGCAACTCCATGTCACATACTATGGGTTTGGACACCACAAAAAGTTGGCATGGTATGCATGTCTCGAACATTTATGTCGATGCATGTCATTGGTACGAAAAGTCCCTTTTGGAGCCAGAATAGACGTGTCTAATTGTAATACCTTTATCTACAGTTCATCAAGTTGGCATCTCAAATCCCTCCAGCTCTGGGTTATTGTTCTTCACTTGAGGTACTGTTTATGTGAGATAACTCATTGAATGGTAGTATACCATCTAAACTAGGAGATTTGAAGCAACTTTTCCAATTATCACTATATGGCCTAGGCAATTTGACATGTTCCCTTTCTGCATAAATAGGAAACTGTAGCAGTCTTGTGTGGCTTGATCTTGGATGGAACCTTTTTAAGGGACCATTGCCCTTGAGTATTTTCATGCTTCCTATCTACACCCTCTCTTTAATTGGAAACAAATTGAGTGGAACCATTTCCTTGAAAGTTGGAAAGCTTATGAATTTAGTCAATTTGGACTTAGGTATAAATGGGTTTACAGGTTCTATACTAGACAACATTGGAAACTTGACAGAGTTGTCTTCTTTAAATTTAGGTACAAATAGGTTAGTAGGGAGCATACCTACACTAATAACTGATTTGACGTTGCTTGAGAATCTCTACCTGGACACTAACAATCTAATAGGTATACTTCTTGAAGCCATAGGAAACTTTCAATCCTTAAAAAATTTGTATATGTTTTCCAACAATTTAAGGGGATCTATACCATATAGTATTGATGAACTCAAAAATCTTACTCAGATAGCCCTCTAAAACAATAAAATTTCTAGGGCTATTCCTGAAAAATATTGGCAATTTGGTTTCACTTCAGAGGTTGGATTTTTCTGGTAATCAGTTGACGGGACAAATTCTACCATCCTTAGGCAACTGCAAGTCTAGGTAATTTGTTTAGCATGAGGCTATTAAATCTGTAAGGAAATCAGCTAGAAGGTCACATACCTGCATCTCTGGGACAAATATCAACTCTAGAATAGTTGGACTTGTCTCAAAATAGTTTGAGTGGGTAGATACCAAAAGAGCTCTCTAAATTGCTCCTCTTGGCCTATTTCAATGTTTCTTTCAATGGTCTCTATAGGCACATACCCGGAGGACCACAGTTTGTGAATTTTGATGAGAGATCATACTAGGGAAACCCTCCATGTTTATGTGACAATACAAATAGATCTACTTTCAGGAAGTGCATAAAAAATGTGACATTAGTGTCACCTTCAGAAATGGAGGAGAAGTCACTGTAGAACAAGGTAGATGAGCAGGAGTCATTGATTGCTATTGGCCTGGGACTAGGAATTGGTTTTGTAGGAACAATATCAGTGATTGTGTGGGGAACTAGCCTTGCTAATTGGATTAGGACACTGAAATGAAGAGGACTTTATGGTGTTTGAATTACATATATCATTTTTAGTTTCAGCAAATCACTTCTGCAGCGGCTGGTTAGATATGCATTTAGTTGTTCATCTTAAAATTATTTTTGTTTTCGTCTATTCAGAAAAAATAGTCTGAGATTGCAAGATTAGGTTACCAAGATAGAGGGAAATAATTTGTGTGTTTATAGTTTATAAAAGGATTTTTATTGAGGTCAATTTGTCGTTCTTAGAGCACAACTAGTAGGTCGCTTCAATATTTAGAGTGTTAATATTACTGTAATATGTTGAATGTGTTAGGTGGGTAGGTAGTTAGCTAATGTTTGTGGGTTAGTTATAGTTCAGAGGTTTGGATGGTTGGTTGTACGTGAAAGTGTATTGAAGGATTTAGTACAATAGATATTAAAATGTAATTTTATTTAGTGGAATAATATTATTACTTTGTATAATTATATTATAATCTAGATTCTTTTATTTTTACATTTTCAATTTAGCTTAAAGTATTTTGTTATCTATAATTGAACAAAAATAATTTAATAATTGAAGTACAAAATGACATATATTCATTTCAATTACTTTTGAATGAACACTTCGAGAATTAATTCTATTGAATGCCTGAAAATAATAGGTCAATTTGTTATCTTTGTTTCCTTCCATGGTCAATTATACAAATCTTAATATTTTCATTTTAGAAAATATTCATTTGATAGACGATTTTTCTTCACACCTCCCAACATATTATAAGACATGAGATTTTTATGCATTTATCTAATGAATTTGTGGGTAGGCTTCCTTTATGAATCATAGACATCAACAATTTGTGAGTGCTAGATTTATCTAGTAATAAATCTTATGAAAAGAATTCTATTTCATCCAATGATCTTAGATGAATTTGTAAACCTCAAATCTTTTCTAGTCACATGTAGTGAATTATATGAAGAAATGATAATTATAATGAAGGATATGGAGTATATAATTTCTTATATAGTTTTATAAAATGGTATGCTTTCATGTGACACGATAATCATATAAGAGAAAGCTAAATATATTGGGAATATAAGTAGGCTAGGAATTTTCAATCTAACCTGAAATCATTTAAAAGGTAGGAAACAATATTTGTAGAAAATATCAACCCTAGAACAATTAGAACTATCTTAGATTAATCTATGACAATAGATAACTAAGTCACTATCAAATTCATTTGTCTTGTCCTATTTCTATGCTTCTTTCAATGTTGTTTGTGGTCATATACCCACAAAGGTAGCTTTTGGTGACTTTCAATAAGAGATAATACAAGTAAAATTGGGAAAAGGTCACGAGGTATAGTCTCCCCCGAGCCCATGTGGTATCAGGGGATGTGTTGCCCTAGCATCACTAGTCATGTTAAAAAATTTACTCGGTGGACTGTAGTTTATAGGGGGATGGTATACTCGATTCCTACAGTCTAAAAGACAAGTACTAGGAAAAGCATTTATCTTTAAGTAAAAATAATTTCACTTTTAAAAAAAGGAAATTTGACACTTTTTTCCCCTTAAATAAGGGTCCAACATTTAGTGTGTAGCATGTAAGATGAGTATGTGTTGATAATGATTAGGGGATTGGGTTGGAGATTGGATTTGGTTGAATACTATTAGTATTTTATAGATGGAAATCTTAGGAGTTGGATTAGGATCTCTAAATAAGAGGATTTAATGGATTTGCATACTCCCAAATTTCTACATATATTTTGTTGGCAATTGACACTCATCTGGTAGTCACCTTCTAAGATAAAATATATTTTGGGTTGTCATTGATGGCAACTCACCCTCAGGTGTTGGTATTTCTCATCTGGATTCATTGTCTTATCATTTTGTCTTCATTGGACCAATTGGTATACACACTTTGGTTTACACCTATCAACCAGTTAGTCTTGGTACCAGTAACGTATATTTGGGATCCGGTTAAGGTATTTTGGGCCTCGGTAAAATCTTTTATGGAATTGGAGGTAGCGTGTAGGTTGACATCAATTAAGATCATTGGGATAATGCATATCATACTTCGTGATCCGGAAGCTGACAAGTTTAGTTTACATCTTGAGGCCGATATGATAAACAAGTTATAAGGGTATTTAAGGGAGATCATCTTAGTGATGGATTTCATGTGAGTGGTTATGCAATTTGTGATGTGAATCAACCAGTTATTGATGGTATGCAAATTGGTGTGTGAGTGTTATCTTTTGTGCACGGTTACACGTGTGAAATCATAACTTGTAAAGAATAGATAAGAATAGAGTATCTGAAAACTAGTTCAAAGGAGGTTGATAGAGCTTAAACCAGAACTTGTCCAGCATGGTCAGATGCATTATATAAGTTCATTTATATATGAAATCATTGTGTAATGTTGTGCAAGTCAGTGAGACTTCTGTTTGAGCAGTGAGGCCTAGGAAGTGATCTCGATTGCATGTGTAATCCCCTTTATGTAATATTTGTATACCTTGATCAAGTATATATATATTGTGGGTATTAGCCCCACCATGGTTTTTCCCTTTATTGGGTTTTCCATGTATAAATAGTGGTGTTATGGTATTGTTGATTTATGTGTTTATTTGTTTATTTACTTTAATTATATATTTTGTTAACCGATTGATCAGCAATAAGTTCATAGATTCATTTACCAGTAGAACATTGATTTATCCCCCCCTCTTAGTTTTCTTGAATTCCAACAATTGGTATTAAATATTAGTTCCTTTGAAGAAGTTTAACAACTTGATGAAGATCCAAAACTTGGAATCAATGAAAACTAGTTTGCAGCAATAACTTCAACTTGTTCTTGTTGATCTTGATAATGAGCATGTGGAAAATAACAAATTGAAGAATGAACTAAGGCAAGAAAGAGAAAATATCATTTCATTTACAAAGAAATCCAATCACCTATTCAAGGTAAGACGAAGGAACTATGTGATCATGAGGAAGATGCCTTAAAAGATCAATGTCGAAAACTCACTCAGGAGAATAGTGCCTTGAAGAATGAAATGCAAGCCCTGACTATGAGTGTGCAATGAGATTAAAGACAAGAAGAAGAGTGAAAAAAACCTAGCTCAAGCTTTGAAGGATAGATCAAATGAATGCAATAGACTGATACATGAGAATGACATGTTGAAACTTGAGTTGATTTAGTCCCAGAATAATGAATAGGAACTTGAGAGATAGATCATAATCATGAGAGATGACCTAGCCACTGCAAATGAGTACAAAGACAAGTTCAAATCCATTTGTGCAAGAATTGATGAACTGATGAAGAGTCAGAGAGATGCTAATGACAAGAGAGGTCTTGGATATAAAATAGGAGAAAGATCTGGTACTGCACAACAAGATCAATCATCTAGTCAGAAGCAAAATGATGCCAACAATCTTAACCAGAAGTCACTGGTAATATAACCTAATGCTCACAAATTCAATGGTGCATTCTTTCTTTGAAATAAATATGGTCATATAGAAAGTTAGTGCAAAAATAGGAATAATCAGAACAATGCATCATCCACCGGTCTTGGAAACATCAGATTTCATGCATGCAATAGATTTGGAAATATGGCTAACTAATACAAATCAAAAGGAAATAAAGGGTACAACAAAGAAATTCAGAAGAACAATATTGTTCGTTATGCACGCATCAAGATTCGACATATTGCTAAGTATTGCAAGAGTAAGAATCCATTGGTAACTGATAGAAATGTAGATGATAAAGGAAAGGAAAAGGTTGAAGATAACAGAAAGTAGCATGAGAGAAGATGGGTTAGGAAATTAGATACTCCATCGAAAGATCAACTGGTAGAGCCATCAAGTCTTGCATCGGAACTAGGAATTTCAACGGGTAACTAGGAACTCTGCCTTAGGGCTAGGAAAATTATTGAAAATCATGTAGACACTCTGGATTAGATCTGTATTCAATAAATTTCAGATTGCAGATGGTTACTTAGGTGAATTCAAGCATTTACTAGAACCTACTTGCATAATATGTGATCCAGTCAGATACTCCAGTAGCATTTATGAAAGTGGAAAACTAGGATTAATGGCGATAAAAGGGAAAAGGTTAAATAATTTCTTCACACATTGATCGATCATTCTGAAAAGTGATTTCAAAGGCATTTCAAGAGTCTAAAGGAAATTTGTGTAAGCATTTACATTTGGGAAGCATTTCATCATCCGACAAGAGCTTACGGTATTTACTGTTTGTAGAAACCCTAGATATTTATCATGGCATGGTCATTGAATGTTGATACTCCTTTGGTAGTGGAAATTAAGGACTGTCCCCATCTAGAATTTAAGAAACATCTTTTTAAATCTCTTTTGGATGAACCATTGGGAGCATTTTTGAGTGTTTTCCATGGTGTTCTTTGCATTGAAGTCATTAGGGCATATATTCACTATGACATTGAGGAGATCGAAAGTTATGAAATGTCACATGTATTCACTAAGCATCTAATCACTAAAAAATTAATTGAAACGGGAATATCAACATCTACAAAGGAAGGTTTTTACCTAGTTCATGGATTTTTTGACTTTTGATGAAGATTAATGGGTTAGATATATTCTCAGCTACATTCATGGTGAATTCATATGGTTGGACTAATCATAGAAAATCACTGAGGAAGTCATTAACAATATCACATGCCTTCAAAGGTTGGAGGTTTGCCAGGGCCTAGGTCAAAACTTTCTAACACAACTCTGCAAAATCATCGGTGCCACCTTCGATGGCAGATCGATGTGAGTTGATGATATAAGGGATAATGATGTAAAATTTGTAGCGATGGTGATTGGTTATAGAGTTTATTATCCTAACCGGCTGAACATTGTCTTTGGAACCAACATTCTCATTCCACATGAGATGGTGAAGGAAGACACACATTATGAATTGGGCAGTGTAATGCTAAAGGAACTAATGACCAATCTTTGAAAAATCAAGCAAGACAAGAAGAATACATTCTGGTATGGTTCTTTTATCATATATTTGGTATTTTACTTTTTGAGAATGGTTCACGATTATGGGAAAATTCAATGGGCTTTTGATAGACTAGTTGCATCCCAAATTTCACAAATATTAGATCGGCAAGGTGATAAGCAACAAAAGGATAACCTGTGGGCTTTTTTGAAAAAATTTAAAGAGGAAATGAAAAATAGTTAGAATTCCTAAGGAAATTCTAGAAATATATAAGTATACTATTTGTTTTATGGTTAATAAAGATGAATGTATGATGGAGGCAATCCAACCTAGAATGGTCTAGATCATACTAATGGGTTATGAAGTGGATGAGGCCACACTGGATGCTTATGCACATCATTTATTGAAAACTCCAGTTGATGAGAGAGAAGAAAAATTTCGCATAGCTCAGGAGAAGGGCCTTAAAGTTCATCAAGAATAAGTTGCACCTGCCATAAGGAAGAAAATGACAAGGGTCACAAATGAGATGCTAATTAGTGAAGGTCATGATAGGGCTAAAATTGAGAAAGAGGGCAAAATCCTTGAAGCTCAGAGGAAGGACAAGCATAAGTAGAAGAGAAAGGAGGATAGAGAGGAAAAGAAGGGAGCATAGGCTACACACAAAGTTGTACCAGTTGCCACTGATCCACCAGCTCAACTAGTAGCATCATCTAGGAAACTTGTTTTCCCCAAGCCTAAGGAATCATTGAAGATGAAGCAGAAATTGACTAGATAGTACATGGATGTTTCTTCAGAGGAGATGGAATCAAAAGAAGATATCCAACAAGCTCCAAAGAAGAAAGGTGTTTTGGCAAGGTTTGTGAGAGAGAAGGATGACCAAAAGAAGGAAACTGAGATGGAGCCTCCTCAGAAGACTCCAAAAATCACTATTGTACATAAGAGGAAGCCAAAGACAGATGAGGAGACTAAACTGGAAGCAAAATGATTTGGTAAGTAGAAGAAATTAGATGTTCAATATATTATTGATCAAATTATTGTTAGGATTCCCAAAGATACTGAGAGCGGGGGGGTGAATCAGTATCTAACCGGTTAACAAATTTTCTAACCTTATTAAATATTTTGCATTCCAAAACAATGTACCAATAAACAACAATTAATGCCATAAATAAGAACAGTAAAGACAACATAGAAATCACACCATAACACAAGATATTTAATGAGGAAACCCGGTGTGGGAAAAACCTCGGTGGGATTTGTGACCCACAATATTCACTTACTGGCCAATGAATGGATATTACTTACAAGAGGGGCTTGTACATGCATGAAGGCCAACTGCCTAAAGCTCATTGCTTGATTACAAAGGAAGGCTCATGTTGGAAAAAATGGTGTCTCAACCTTGCATTTATGCGAGGTTACTATTTATAGTAAGTTTTCATTTGAGCACGAAATGGTGCGAAACTCTCCCTGAAGCTTCTAGTTGGCTAGATAAGCATTCCGGTAAAGTTGCGTCGCAAGGTCACAGCTAGTTTTGAAGATATTAAAGTTTTCATCTTGGAGGGGTGCAATAAAATGTTTAAACTTAAATTTGGGGACTTTAGAGGCTCTGAAACGCCCTGAAAAGTTTCTGTAACCGGCAAAGCGGGTTACAAGGTGATAGAGCACTTCACGAGCTTTCCAGCGCTTCAAACGGTTTGTCAATCGGACACCCGGTTCTCAAGTTATGGCCTCCGGAAGTTTGTACTCCTGAAATAGGAAAAATAATTTGTATCGGATACATAAATGAGATGTAAAAGGGAACGACACGTGTTGATGTGTGCTTTAACATGTCATAGAAGGGAGATAAGGTTGGCTACACCTTATTGGGTGGTTTTAGCCCATGGTTTTGTAATACCGTTTGACGGTTTCTTGTATTGTATCTCCTATTTATGAGGTGTGTGAGATAGAGGTTGTGTGTAAGAGTCTTATGGCTATTGAGTTGCCTCTGAATCTCTGATTAGTGGTACTCCTGCGAAGAGCTTGCTCTACAAGTATGTTGTAATCTATTTTTGATTGCTGAATAAAATATTGAGCTGCTTTTGGAGGGTGGGGTTTTTCTCCCGAAAGGGTTTTCCCCACGTAAATCACTGTGTTGTGGTATGAATGCTATTATATCTATTTCTATTTTCTGTAACTATTGTAATGATTTGAAAAAGTTTGCATTACCCTCCTCTCAAGGTTAGTGTAGGAAGTTGTTTCCGCTACTTAACTTCCTTACAAGTGGTATCAGAGCCTGATCACCTTTGGTTTCAATTGTGGGCAGCTGGGTTTTTTGAACTAATCCAGATTTGAGTGGGAGCTTGTGCAGAAGACACTTTTTGATCTTGTTGCAGGAATATTCAGATGGCGAGTTCATCAGGGAGAATAGAGGTGGAGAAATTTAATGAAGTAATTTTGAGATGTGGAAGCTGAAGATGGAAGATCTGCTAATAGATCGAGATCTTTGGGATGCTGTTGATGCGAATGTCCAAAGGCCCTCAGATCCTACTGCGGCAGCTCAGTATGATGTTATGGATCGAAAAGCCAAGGGTCTAATCAGACTGTGCCTGGCAGACTCTGTTCTAATCAATGTCCATGAAGAAAACTCTGCAAAGAAGCTATGGACTAAGCTTGGTGAGATGTATCAAGTGAAATCTTTATTAAATCAAATTTTCTTAAGAAAGAAATTGTATTCCTTGAAGATGGAAGAGGGTGGACGAATTGCAGACCACCTGGAAGCATTCAATATGTTGGTGGCTCAATTAGTATTCGTCGGTGTTAAGATGGACGAGGAGGAGAAATGTCAGATCTTGCTTTGTTCTTTGCCTGATTCGTGGGATTCTCTTGTTATGGCTATCGGTAGTACTTTTGTTGTTTTGAAATCTGAAGATGTGGTGGGTGCCCTACTCGGTGAAGAGATGCGAAGGAAGGTATCCATCAGTTCAAAGGAAGCCCTAACCATTCGTGGAAGACCTAAAGAGAAAGGCAAGAAGAATGAGAAGCGTGGCAAGTCCAAATCCAAAGGGAGATCGAAATCTCCTGGAAAGTCCAAAGCCATTTGCTGGAATTGCGGTAAACCGGGTCACATCCGTAAGGACTGCAAAGAAGAAAAGAAGAAGAAAAAGAAAAAGTTCGATTCTGATTCTGAGTCCGACAAGGAAGATGGCGATGCCTTTATTGCAGCTTTGGCGACTCATGCAGGTGATGATGCCTGGCTAATTGACTCAGGTGCATCTTTTCATATGACTTCCAATAGAGATTGGTTTTCTGAATATGAAGGATTTAATGGAGGTAAGGTGTACTTGGGTGATGATTCACATCTAGACATTGTTGGTCGAGGTAAAGTTAGAATCAGGTTTTCTGATGGTAGAATAAAAAGGATTAATGGTGTGCTGCATATCCCTGGATTAAAACGAAACTTGTTATCTGTGAGCAAACTGATAGATGCGGGTGTGCAGGTAGTCTTTTCTGAAGTAGGATGTAAGATGATTAAGGGTGCTATGGTAGTTGCTAGAGGTGTCAGGTTTGGCACTTTGTATAAGCTTGAAGCATACACTGTTGAGTGTAATAGCACTTCTGTAAAAAGTAAATCTGCGGATACTTCACTGGAAGATTTGAAGGTTTCACCTTCAGCAGATGGAAATGGTTTTTGGGTACCTAAGGGTGCTCTTTCGTCTGAAGCAAAGTTACTTGTAGAGAAGACTATGTTATGGCACTAGAGACTTGGCCACATTGGAGAAAAGGGTCTAAGGACCTTGAAAAATAAAAACCTTGTTGAAGGTTTGAATGACTGTAACCTTGACTTTGATTTCTGTGAGCATTGCATTTATGGAAAACAAAACCACGTTCAATTTTACTCGAGTTCTCATAAAACTTGTGGTGTTTTGGATCTTATCCATTCTGATGTGTTTGGTCCAGTAGATGTCTCTTTGATTGGAAAATCCACATATTATGTTTCATTTATTGATGATTTTAGTAGAAGGACATGGGTTTATTTTCTAAAGAGTAAATCTGAAGTTTTTAGTCGTTTTAAAGAATTTAAAGCAACGGTTGAGTTGCAGACTGGAAAGAAAATAAAATGTTTGAGAACTGATAATGGCGGTGAGTTTTGCTCTAATGATTTTGATAGATTCTGTAAAGACTGTGGAATTAACAGGCAGAAGACAACTCCATATTCTCCACAGCAGAATGGAGTTGCAGAAAGAATGAACAGGACACTGATGGAGAAGGCTAGGAGTATGTTGAGTGGTGCTGGTCTTGAACAAAAGTTTTGGGCTGAAGCTATTGCCACTGCTTGCTACCTGATTAACAGGTCTCCTACATCAGCTCTTATTGATAAAATGCCTATGGAAGCATGGTCAGGTCACAAGCCTTCATTGAGACATCTTAGAGTTTTTGGTTGCAAGGCATATGCACATGTGCCAAAGGAGAAGTGAACAAAGTTAGAGAACAAGGCTGTGAAATGTATCTTCATCGGATATAGTTATGGTGTGAAAGGATACAAGTTTTGGGACCCTGTTGCACAAAAGGTAATTCACAGTAGAAGTGTTATTTTTACAGAAATTAAGTCTCCTTCTGTTACATTGCAGCCAGAACAGACTAAAAAAGAAGATGTGATTCAACTTCCTTCTACACCTGAAAGAGTTGAATCGAGACCCCTAGATAGGCAAGAATTTGAGGAGAGCTCATCTAGCTCTGAATCTTCAGAAGAGGAGGAAGAACCTCCAACTCAGCTTGTTCGAAGGTCTACAAGACATAGACAACCACCTGAAAGGTATTCACCTGATGATTGGAGATGTATTTTTGCTCTGAATACTAGTGTGGATGAACCGAAATCTGTAGAAGAAGCATTAGGTATGAATGATGCAGAATCCTGGAAGATTGCTATGGAGGAAGAAATGGCAGCTTTGAAAAAGAATGATACATGGGATCTTGTACCATTGCCTGAAGGACGAAAACCTATTGGTTGTAAATGGGTGTTCAAGAAAAAGATTGGTTCAGATGGAAGCATTGAGAAGTATAAAGCAAGGTTGGTTGCAAAAGGCTACTCTCAGGTTGAGGGTGTTGATTACGATGAGATATTTTCTCCTGTTGCAAAAATGATGTCCATTAGATTTTTGCTTTCTATTGCTACTGCTTATGATTTAGAGGTTGAGCAAATGGATGTGAAAACTGCTTTCCTTCATGGTGATTTGGAGGAAGATATTTATATGACACAGCCAGAGCACTATGTGATGAAAGACAAAAGTAATTTGGTCTGTAAATTGAAGAAATCTTTGTATGGCCTCAAACAAAGTCCTAGGATGTGGTACCAGAAATTTGATACATATGTGTTGAGTTTGGGATTTGAACGTTCTAAATCAGATCACTTTGTTTATTATAAATCTTATGGTGATCATTTCTTATTCATTGCATTGTATGTTGATGATATGTTATTCATTGGTAAAGGGAAAGGTATGATTTTAGAACTGAAGTCTCAGCTCGCTGCTAAATTTGAAATGAAAGATCTTGGTGCAGCAAAGCACATTCTTGGGATGGAAATTAGAAGAGATAGGGTGAACCGAAAGCTATGGCTAGGCCAGAGTAAGTATGTGAATTCAGTGTTACAGAGGTTCAACATGCAGAATTGTAGACCATTGAGTGTTCCTTTTACAGTTGGAATGAAACTATCTATTACAGATTGTCCTACATCCCCATTAGAGATGGAAGACATGAGCAGAGTGCCTTACCAGAGTGCGGTTGGAAGCTTGATGTATGCTATGGTCTGTACTAGACCAGATATTGCCCAAGCAGTGGGAGTACTTTCTAGATATATGTCTAATCTTGGTAGAGTTCATTGGGATGCAGTCAAAAGAGTTCAGATATTTGAAGGGTACTTCAGAGTATTCTTTGTGTTATCATGGTAATTCAGTTGGAGACATGACTTCCCTTGATATCCATGGTTATGTGGATTCAGATTGGGCAGGTGATATTGATAGCAGAAGATCCACCAGTGCTTATGTGTTTACTTTGTTTGGTGGTGCAATTAGTTGGATGAGTAAGCGACAGGCTGTGGTTGCTTTATCCACTACTGAAGCAGAGTATATGGCAGCTACTCATGCTTATAAAGAGGCCATTTGGCTTAAGAGACTATGTTCGGATATTGGAATAAAACAAGGTACAGTGACAGTTTACTGTGACAGTCAGAGTGCAATTAGCCTAGCTAAGAACCCGACATTTCATGCTCGGACCAAACATATTGATGTTCAGTATCATTTTGTTAGAGATATGGTCGAAGATGGTAGGGTGAAGCTGGTTAAGGTGGAAACTTTGATGAATGTTGCAGATGCTTTAACTAAGGCTGTGAGCACAGAGAAGTTCAGATGGTGTTCAGAGTCTATGGGCCTTATGGCCCCTAGCAATTGATTCATTGTGTTGACATTCCCTTCCGCTCATGCAAGGTGTTCGACAAGTGGGAGATTTGTTGGAAAAAATGGTGTCTCAACCTTGCATTTATGCGAGGTTACTATTTATAGTAAGTTTTCATTTGAGCACGAAATGGTGCGAAACTCTCCCTGAAGCTTCCGGTTGGCTAGATAAGCATTCTGGTAAAGTTGCGTCACAAGGTCACAGCTAGTTTTGAAGATATTAAAGTTTTCGTCTTGGAGGGGTGCAATAAAATGTTTAAACTTAAATTTGGGGACTTTAGAGGCTCCGAAATGCCCTGAAAAGTTTCCGTAACTAGTGAATCTGGTTATGAGGTGATAGAGCACTTCACGAGCTTTCCGACGCTTCAAACGGTTCGTCAATCGGACATCCGGTTCTCAAGTTATGGCCTCCGGAAGTTTGTACTCCTGAAATAGGAAAAATAATTTGTATCGGATACATAAATGAGCTGTAAAAGGGAGCGACACGTGTTGATGTGTTCTTTAACATGTCATAGAAGGGAGTTAAGGTCGGCTACACCTTATTGGGTGGTTTTAGCCCATGGTTTTGTAATACCGTTTGACGGTTTCTTGTATTGTATCTCCTATTTATGAGGTGTGTGAGATAGAGGTTGTGTGTAAGAGTCTTATGGCTATTGAGTTGCCTCTGAATCTCTGATTAGTGGTACTCCTGCGAAGAGCTTGCTCTGCAAGTATGTTGTAATCTGTTTTTGATTGCTGAATAAAATATTGAGCTGCTTTTGGAGGGTGGGGTTTTTCTCCCGAAAGGGTTTTCCCCACGTAAATCACTGTGTTGTGGTATGAATGCTATTATATCTATTTCTATTTTCTGTAACTGTTGTAATGATTTGAAAAAGTTTTGCATTACCCTCCTCTCAAGGTTAGTGTAGGAAGTTGTTTCCGCTACTTAACTTCCTTACAGCTCATTGACTTACAAAATGGATTATGAAAATCCAATATAGTGTACTGCTACAAAACAACATCTGCAATGCCAGATTCAGTACCGGTGTAAACTCATACAACAACAATAAACCCTTCTACAAAATTTTCCTTAATATTTTCTCTACATATGCATCATATCTATCCTCTATGTTGTCACACAAAATTATCTACAAGATCTCATACTTATATATGAGTCTTATTACAATATGCCATGTTGGCTTACAAAAAGATATTAAAATTAAATATAAAATACAATAATCAAAATTCGTCGGCTAGGATGCCAATAAACATTATTGTCACTGTCGATGAACTATTTGTCGGTGTAGAGTCCGCTGATGCCATAAGATTGCAAGGTTGCCATCAATAACAATACCTTCAATCACCTACAATTCCCATTTGAGTGTGTAATGCCAACAATTATTAATGATGGGAATTTGGATAATATTTCTACATTCTATGATGATTTTGATGATAAGGACAAGAGGCAGCTAGAGGGAACAGTTATTTTATATCTTGATTCTTTAAGTAGGACTTTGATTGAGTTAGATAAAAATTTTCCCAAGGAGTTGTATGATAAATTATAGGTTAGAAAATTACATGCTCAAAACTTGGATCAACAAATAAAAGAAACAAAATTGGTTAATCTTTGTCCATAAATAACTCCACCTGAGATTATAAATTTCATTAATAAGACAAGTTCAACAGAATTGAATCCCAAACACTAGATTAATAACATGATGCTAGAAAAATTTGAAGAAATCTAGAAGGAGACAATTGACATATGAGTAAGAATTCTTTTAATTCTTAGATATGAGTTAAGTCCCAGTTTTGTTCAGTCACAAAATATTCAATTGCCAGGGGACAAGGAAACATAAAAGTCTGACGAGACGAATGTGGATACCAATCCACTAGTTATCACTCCACCTCTTACTACTCAACTGACTAATAAGTCAAATTTTGAAGTTGAGGATAAGCAGAATCCTCTAGTAACCAATTTAATGGATGTAGAGGCAGATGTTATAAAGGATATAGATATTGAGGAAAAAGTTTTAGAGGAAGCACCAAAACATAATGAGGCACCAAGTGGTGAAGCCACCGGTGTACATGAGAAAAAGATTTTAGACGATAAGATACAAGAAGACACAGACAAACACACACAATTTGTCTTCTCTTCTAGTTTGGAAATTGACACATCACTAACAAAAGATAAAGGGAAATTATTAGAATTTTCTATCATTTTTGACAAGCCACTACAACACTTCAGGATCAAGCAAGTCAAGAATTGACATAGGAAGATTCTAAGGATTGATAATTAATTCAGAATACTTTTGAAGTTTTGAACTAGCTTGTACCAGAATTCTAGGCAAAGGAGAGTGCAAGCTCATCTAGTAAATTGAAAGAGTTAATTGAATACATTCCTAAGGAATATGATTCTTTGGTTAAGAATTCTATAACTAAGGCTAAAGACAAATTTTTTGAGGCTCAAAAATAGACATTTTTGGTGATGATTGCATGTGAGAAAGATAAAATTCAAAGTTGCTTACAATCTATTGATGATGCATTAGCAGAAGGAGGAATGCTATAAAAGACTTGTCTAGATTTTCCTAAGCTTATAGGTTTCATAGATGGTGCAAGGGCACCCCATGAGTCTTTATGTCATTTTATATAAGGAGCATGGCTCCATGACCTTTTGAAGGTCTTATAATGGTTTTCTTTTCCTTTGTATTTCAAGACCTATATTTGGGTCCTTTTGTTTGTAATAAGCCCTTAGGCTACCAAGTGTTGTCACCTTGGGTTTTTAGCCTTATGATGGTATCATGCATACATTTTTGGTGTGAGAGGGTCAACATAGGTGTGAGTGTGGTTATTTTTCTAGGTGAAGGCTAGATTTTAAGTTTTTGGTCACTTAAGGACCTTATTATAAGGTTGTCAATGTAAAAACATGAACATTCATTTGAAAAATGGTTCCTCAACTGCTATTTGGGTGGTTGAGAGTGGTTGTAATAGTCCTTAGGCGTGATAAGAGCCTGAGGGATGAAGTCATTTGGTTGGAATGAAGAAAAAACAAGATTTCTTGCTTTCAAACTGCTGTTATAGTGTTTTTTTTTTTTGGGAAATTTGCTGCTATTTCATGTTGTACAGACCTATACAGATTGGTAGGCTTGGGGAAGTCATTGGGGAAGGAAGTATAATGAATTACCTTTCATCTACACTTGGAATGAGGTCTTGAAGTTCTGTGGTTGCTGAGATATCAAATTTTCTTTCTCGCTGCCCTGTTAAACCTTCAAAAACTAGGGATTTGATGCTTTTTGGCCCAAAACTCCACATTCCAATGTGGGAATGGATTGAAACCTCTTGGAATGATGGAGTGGAATTTATTATAAAGGATTCTTTCAATTTTTAAGGTAGGAGATTGTGTTTGACATCTTTGGATTGAAGCCCTAGGCTTGACATGGTGGATGTGGCAAGCCTGTGCAGTCATAGATTAGGATAAAAACCTTCACTAGCGGATTGAAAAATGAAGTTTCTTGGCATGGAAATGTTCTTCTCACATGTGCAGACCCTCTCCATCTAATAATTTCCTTGGGAAAATTGACTGGTGAAGAGTTTTCTTGTTATTTGTTGCAGACTAGCTAGTGCATCCTTTGTAGGGGGGGTCATAGGGTTAGGATACTTATGCTCATCACCCACATACCAAAATTTGTAGTCTAAGAGAACTACCAAAAAGGTGTTCAAAAAAATAATTAAACCCCTATATCACATGGAGCCCTTTGAGGTTATCGAAGAAAAATCAGTTTTAGGACCCTAAATGCCTAAGTGCATTGTCTAGGCTTAAAGATGCATTTGATATTGGATAACTTCTAAATGTGGTGCAGATGATCCCAAACATCTTAAATGTCATTATAAACATGTCCTAATGTCTGCAAGTGTGAAATTCCTTGATTTAATTGATGTACTTGTTGGTAGGGGGTTTGAGGTTGCTAGTGGTCTTGGTTGAAGGGTTGAAGTCAAGGGAGTGAGAGTCTCCTTGTGAAAGTGAGTTGTCCTGATTAGGAGGAACCCTTGCAGGGTGTAGGGAAGTCACCTTGAACCTTTGGAAGGTTGAGACTTGGACCATGGGATGGTGCCAACAAGAAACCCTTTGAGACAAGAAGGAAACCAAGCCCATTTAGGAGCAATCCCATACCCCTCTGCATCATATTGGTATCAGAGCCAAGTTTGGTGAAGTGGTGTATGTCTGACAAAGAATTTGGAGAAGAGGCTGACATAATGCCTCCAAAGACCATGAGTCAAGTGGCCATTAAGACAATGGTTGAGGAATTACTTGCAGAGAGGTTAAAGGAAGTTGGACAGTGGAAGGGTAAAGAGAAAGTGGGAGGTGATGAATCAGAAGATGAGCAAGAGAATGAAGAGGAAGAGGCTATTGCTAAAGAGGTTCAGAAGATGCCAGCAGACCAAAAGATATTTGTAGATGCCTTGAAGTCAATAAAAAGGGATAATGTGGAGAGTTTTCCCACCTATGGAGGTAGCTTGAATGGAGAGGAGGTGCTTGATTGGATAGAAGCACTCAATAACCATTTTGAGTATAAAGAGGTACCTGAGGAGAAGAAGGTAAGTTTGGCCAAGGCTAGACTCAAAGGGTCTGCCTTGATGTGGTGGACTGTGCTACAAAAGGAGAGAGTTAATGCAGGGAAGAAGAGGATTTCCTCATGGGAAAGGATGAAGACCAAGATTAAAAATTAGTTTCTACCTTGTGATTTTGAGGTGCAGATGTTTAAGAAGATACAAAACTTCAGACAAAGAGAACTAGATGTGAGTTCCTATACAGAAGAATTCCATAGACTAAGTCTAAGGTCTAGGAAGCATGAAGATGAGTCTGAGAAATTGGCTAGATACATAAATGGCTTAAGGCAAAACATCCAAGATGAGATAAGTGTCTTAGCTCCTGATATAGTACACAAGTGTTTTCAGTTGGCTTTGAGGATTGAAGATAAAATCAGAAGAAGGGGAGAACAAAATCAGAAAAGTAGAGGAGGCAAGAACTTTAGGGGTAGAGGTAGCTTTGGAAGAGGAGGAGGACCACCAAAGAATGGTGAATCAAACATCCAAGAAGGCAATGGAGAGACAAGTGGTAGAGGAGGAGGTTTTAGGGGTGGCTTTAGAGGGGGAAGGTTCAATGGATGGGGAAAATTTGGCAATCAAGGAAGAGGTCCTAGTGTATTCATTGGGAAGTGCTATCAATGCAACCAAGTGGGGCATACTATGAGTAGGTGTCTAGAAAAGACATCCAGTTCACATGGAGGGGATAGGAGGACTCAATTGGTCCAAGAAGAAGACAGCAGTAGTGTCTCCCCACCTATTGGCCAAATAGGACCTACTTTGGAAGGAGAAAGTTTGATGTTGAAAAGAACTCTCTTGAAGATACCCCAACATAAGGAGCCACCTCAGAGAAAGAGTCTTTTTAGGACTACATGTGTGTCATTTGGGAAGGTTTGTAAGGTCATCATAGATTCTGGTTCAGCTGAGAACATTGTGGCCTTGGAAATGGTGGAGAAACTCAAGTTGAAAAGACTACCTCATACTACACCCTACAAGGTGTCATGGCTGAATAAAGGGTAGCATGTTGTGGTGGATGAACAAGCATGGGTGGATTTTGAGATTGGAGAATATCAGGACAGGATTTTATGTGATATTCTGCCCATGGATGCATGCCATCTCCTTTTAGGCCGCCCTTGGCAATTTGATGTGAAGGCTATACACAATGGAGAGCTCAATACCTATGTCATCACCAAGAATGGTAGGAGGTATGAGATGGATCCCTTACTTGATCAATGGAGTGCAGAAAACATAAGCCCTAGCATCATAATGTTGAGAGGGAAGGAGTTCCATAAGATGATGAAGAATGAGGGAGCCCAAGGGTATGTTGTGATGCTCAAGCCTAAGGAGAAACCTATGCCTAACTCCAAAGAAGAAGATCCTAAGGAAGTGCAAGAACTATTGGAGAGGTATAAAGGGGTGGTGGTGAATGATCTACCTACTACCTTACCACCTATGAGAGACATAAGCCATCAAATAGACCTGATTCCTGGAGCTACTTTGCCAAACAAGGCAACCTATAAGATGACACCGGCTCAAAATGAAGAGATTGCTAAACAAGTGTAGGAGTTGTTGGATAATGGGTTGATAAGGAAGAGTTTAAGCCCTTGTGCTATTCCTACTATCCTAGCACCCAAGAAGGATGGTACATGGCAGATGTGCACTGATTCAAGAGCCATTAACAAGATTACCATAAGGTATCAGTTCCCTATGCCAAAAATTAAGGATTTGCTAGACTACCTTGGAGGAGCTTGCTATTTCTCAAAGGTAGATTTGAAGTCTGGATATCATCAAATCAGAATTAGACAAGGGGATGAATGGAAGACAGCCTTCAAGACAAATGAGGGTCTTTATGAATGGATGGTGATGCCCTTTGGGCTTACTAATGCACCTAGTACCTTTATGCGCCTCATGAATGAGGTCCTAGTTGAATTAATTGGTAAATTGTGATTGTATATCTTGATGACATTTTGATTTTTAGTAGGTCTAAGGAGGAACATATCAAGCATTTAAACATGGTCTTGAGAAGATTGCATGAGGAGAAGTTGATGATCAACTTGGAAAAATGTGAGTTCATGAAAACTGAACTAGTTTACCTTGGTTTTGTTGTTTCTCAAGGATGTATTAAGATGGACCCTTCTAAAGTAGATGCTATCATGAATTGGCCAACACCTAAATCAGTGAGTGATGTTAGGAGTTTCCATGGGTTGACTACCTTTTATAGGAAATTCATTAAGGGGTTTAGTCACATTTGTGCTCCTATTTTGGATACTATTAAGGGAGGAGTCAAGTGAAGATTTGTATGGACTGATAGGGCAGATGAATGCTTTGATTTGATCAAGAGGAAGGTTGTAGAACTCCCCACACTCAGATTACCAGACTTTAATTAGGTTTTTCAAGTAGAATGTGATGCAAGTAAGCTAGCCATAGGAGCAGTTTTAAGTCAAGAAGGTCACCCTATTGCTTTCTTCTTTGAGAAACTTAATGATGCCAAATGAATGTACTCTACATATGATTTGGAATTGTATGCTATGGTGCAAGCATTGAAGAAGTGGCATCATTACTTGTTGCCTAAAGAATTTGTAGTGTATACTGACAATCATGCTTTGAGTTTTCTCAATGGGCAGGAAAAGTTGAACCAAAGGCACCTTAAATGGGTGGAATATTTGTAGGCCTATACATTTACCATCAAACACAAGAAGGGGGTCTCCAATAAGGTGGCTAATGCTCTGAGTAGGAGGGTACTTATTGTTAAAGAGATCCAATTGGAGTGTGTGGGTCTTGAAGCACTCAAAGGCTTGTACAAAGATGACAAGGATTTCCATGAAATCTATGAGGTTTGCTCTAAGTTTCAGAATTCTTTTCATGTGGATTATTTTGATTATGTGTTGCAGGATGGGTTTCTTTTCAAAGGCCACCTCTTGTGCATTCCTTAATGCTCAATGAGGGAAAACATTATAAAGGAGAAACATCAAGGGAGTCTTGGAGGACACTTTGGTCTTGACAAGACTTTGGAGCAGGTTAACCGGTTCTATCATTGGCCTAAGTTGCAATCAAATGTAAGGAGGTTTGTTGAACAATGTTCCATTTGTCAAAAAGCTAAGGGAGTATCCACCAATGAAGGTTTGTATCAGTCCCTTCCAATTCCATCAAGACCTTGGGAGTGTCTTAGTATGGACTTTGTTCTTGGACTTCCTAAAACACCAAGAGGGTATGATGCTATCTTTGTAGTGGTTGATAGATTTAGTAAAATGGCACACTTTATACCATGTAAATGTACAAGTGATGCCTCATACATTGCTGGACTATTTTTCAAAGAAATTGTAAGGATACATGGTCTTCCACTTAACATTGTGAGTGATAGGGATTCCAAGTTTGTTGGTCACTTTTGGAGGACTCTATGGAAGAAGTTGGGGACTAATTTGTCTTTCTCAACAACATACCATCCTCAAACTGATGGTTAGACCGAGGTTGTGAACAGGTCTCTTGGAAATTTGCTTAGATGTCTCACAAAGCAGCATGGTCAAGTATGGGATTTGGTGATAGGACAAGCAGAATATGCATATAATGATTTAGTGAACCGTAGTACAGGCAAGAGCCCTTTTGAAGTTGTGTATGGGCTTCACCCTAGAGGTATTTTTGAACTTAGAGATATTAGTTCTATGGAGAAGAGAAGTGCACAAGGTGAGAACTTTGCTTCTTCAATGAAAGAACTTCATGAGCAGGTTAGGAAGACATTGGAAACTAATGTTGCTAAATACAAGGCTAAAGCTGATCAGCATAGGAGGGATGTACAATTTAAAGTGGGAGATCTTGTGATGGCACATCTGAAGAAAGAAAGGTTACCTAAGGGGCAGCCTTCTAAACTCCTCATGAAGAAGATTGGACCTCTCAAGATTGTGCATAAGTTTGGGAATAATGCCTATGAAGTAGAACTTCCTCAAGGCTTGGGAATCAGTCCCATCTTTAATGTGTGTGATCTAACCTTTTTTAAAGGTTCAGTCCCTCCTGATACAGTAGATCCTCCTATTGTTGCAGAGGCAGATTGGGTTACTGATCTTCCACCTTGTCAACTGGTCACGTTGGAGTGCATTTTGGATACCAAGGTCATCAAGAAGACTAGGAGAGGGGTCTACAAGGAGTATTTGGTGAAATGGGCAAGTCTTCCTGAAGTTGAGGCTACTTGGATGACAGAGGCAGACATTCTTAAGCATGGCTCTACCATTGATCAATTGGTCACTCAAGGGACTTGAGTTCCTGTGTCTCGAGGAGTATGGTACAAGGGCACCCCATGAGGTTTTATGTCATTTTCTATAAGGAGCATGGCTCCATGACCTTTTGAAGGTCTTATAATGGTTTTCTTTTCCTTTGTATTTCAAGACCTATATTTGGGTCCTTTTGTTTGTAATAAGCCCTTAGGATACCAAGTGTTGTCACCTTATTTTTTTAGCCTTATGAAGGTATCATGCATACGTTTTTGGTGTGAGAGGGTCAACATAGGTGTGAGTGTGGTTATTTTTCTAGGTGAAGGCTAGATTTTAAGTTTTTGGTCACTTAAGGACCTTATTATAAGGTTGTCAATGTAAAAACATGAACATTCATTTGAAAAATGGTTCCTCAACTGCTATTTGGGTGGTTGAGGGTGGTTGTAATAGTCCTTAGGCGTGATAAGATCCTGAGGGATGAAGTCATTTGGTTGGAATGAAGAAAAAACAAGATTTCTTGCTTTCAAACTGCTGTTACAGTGTTTTTTTTCTAGGAAATTTGCTGCTATTTCATGTTGTACGGACCTGTATGGATTGGTAGGCTTGGGGAAGTCATTGGAGAAGCAATTATAATGAATTACCTTTCATCTGCACTTGGAATGAGGTCTTGAAGTTTTGTGGTTGCTGAGATATCAAATTTTCTTTCTCGCTGCCCTGTTAAACCTTCAAAAACTAGGGATTTGATGCTTTTTGGCCCAAAACTCCACATTCCAACGTGGGAATGGATTGAAACCTCTTTTAATGATGGATTGGAATGTATTATAAAGGATTCTTTCAATTTTTAAGGTAGGAGATTGTGTTTGACATCTTTGGATTGAAGCCCTAGGCTTGACATGGTGGATGTGGCAAGCCTGTGCAGTCATAGATTAGGATAAAAACCTTCACCAGCGGATTGAAACCTGAAGTTTCTTGGCATGGAAATTTAATTCTCACATGTGCAAACCCTCTCCATCTAATAATTTCCTTGGGTAGATTGACTGGTGAAGAGTTTTCTTGTTATTTGTTGCAGACTAGCTAGTGCATCTCTTGTAGGGGGGGTCATAGGGTTAGGATACTTATGCTCATCACCCACATACCAAACTTTGTAGTCTGAGAGAACTACCAACAAGGTGTTCAAAAAAATAATTAAACCCCTATATCACATGGAGCCCTTTGAGGTTATTGAAGAAAAACCAGTTTTAGGACCCTAAATGCCTAAGTGCATTGTCTAGGCTTAAAGATGCATTTGATATTAGATAACTTCTAAATGTGGTGCAGATGATCCCAAACATCTTAAATGTCATTCTAAACATGTCCTAATGTCTGCAAGTGTGAAATTCCTTGATTTAATTGATGTACTTGTTGGTAGGGGGATTGAGGTTGCTAGTGGTCTTGGTTGAAGGGTTGAAGTCAAGGGAGTGAGAGTCTCCTTGTGAAAGTGAGTTGTCCTGATTAGGAGGAACCCTTGGAGGGTGTAGGGTAGTCACCTTGAACCTTTGGAAGGTTGAGACTTGGACCATGGGATGGTGCCAACAAGAAACCCTTTGAGACAAGAAGGAAACCAAGCCCATTTAGGAGCAATCCCATACCCCTCTACATCAATAGACAAGAAAATTTTGGATTGTAAAGATCACTTGCTCTAGATTTCAAACACCTAAAATCTGGCAGCAAATTTGACAATTTCTTTAGAAGGTCTAGTTTTGGAGGTTATGGATCAGATTTTGAGGTTAGAAAAGGAAAGGGACAACACAATAAGGTGAGCAACTAATCTATGAAACTTCATTGGTCCTTGGCTAGTGTAGCATCCTAAAATTGGGACACTTGCAATTTCGACTGCATTTCGGTCTTCACGATGGCAACGCAACACGCAACCTGAATGGAGACCCCAAAACTTGCTCACGACACTGAAAACTGCATTTTTCAAGCACCATTGGCCTGAACCTCCTTGCACCCCGCTGTCCCGGAGGTGGGACCAGAGCGCCCAATGCCCTGGTCCCTCAGGACCAGGGCGCCCAATGCCCTGGTCCCTCAGGACCAGAGCGCCCAGCGCCCTGGTCCCTGGGTCCTATTTTGGGCCCGGTTTCCTAAGTGATATCGGGTCTTTTTGATTGCAATTTGGAAATATACTTCCCTGGTTGGCCTAAGGTCGGGAAAATCAGTCTATCAGCCCTAATTGACAAGTATATAAACTACATTTTTCTCTCTCATTTGGAATAGAAGACATACATGATGGAAAAAGCGTGGAAACTATACTCAAGCATTCAAGCATTCAAGCAATTGATCATTCCAAGTCTCCATTCAAGGCTAAGTGTTGCATTCAAGTCAAGGATTCAACCATTGAAGAAGAGATCACTTATTACATGCTACATAGTACAACATACAACATCTAAACCTTTGCACATAAGGATACAAACATTCTTAGAACAAGGTATTAGTACTTGTTTTACATTACAGTCATTGACATTTACAGCACTTGCTCATTTCTTGGTTAATTCCAAAACCGGGGTTTGACCTAAAGGCAAACCCCTAATCCCTTACCCCCCAATCGTCTTCGCTTTTCTGTGTGTAGGTTGCAGGTACGTGGCTGAGATTGAAGATTTGGAATCCTTGTGCAGAGACGAACCGATCCCACTTCGTTTCGCGGATTTTTCGGAGGACCGTGGCGTCAGGCGCCATCGTCCTGACAACTTTTTCTCAAATTCGCAGGACAGCGCCGTATCGACATTCTACTGCTAATTCCAGGTCCGTAGCTTCATCCTATAACCTAAACTCAGTTTATAAGCGAATCTTTATGACTTTCTATGCATCCTTAGCTTAATTTCCTTAATCAACATTCTTTACAAAAGAGGGTAGCTTTGCTTTCCAAACCCTTGAAATTCATTTAGCATCCAATCTTGCATTGCGTGGGATTGGATCTTATGAGTTTCAACCCCTCTTTTGAATGTAAAGTCTTCCCCCTAAGTGAAAACCCATCGAATCCTAGCGAACCTCCCTTCTCTCTCCTCAGAGTTAGAAGAGGGGAGACCAACTAGGGTTCGACCGCGATTTTCCGCTTTACATTTTTGTGAACCCGACGTGAACATCCTTTCTGATTATTCATGATTAGATCTGAAAATTGATTCCTTGATTACATTTCCATGTTTGATCTTTTGCAAAATTTTAGAGGTGATTGCATAAAAACCCTAAATTTTATTTTTTTGAACATTGAACTTGCGAAATGTTTAATTATTAATGCTTGCTTCAGATCTGCTTTTCTATTATAAATTATCAATTCATATCTGTACTTTAATTTTGAAAATTAAGTGGTTAAATGTCAAAACCCTAATTTTTGAAACCCTCTTAATTCAACCTTTGTTTGACAATTTGACCGATCAAAACATCTCCAAATCAGCTGTAACTTTGGATTCTGCAATAAAATCACAATATCTTTCATCCCTGAAAATTTGGAAAAAAGTTGCGAGGACCGTGTTGCACTCCGAGCGCCATCATCCCCGACAGTTTTTCCAAAATTTTGGGAGCGAGATCTTGCTGTATTTTCCTGCTAAAATCCAGAATTTTGGCTGATTTTGTCAATTATAACACTTTCAAAATTACAGTCAAAGTTGGTCTTGTGATTGCTTGGTTTAAGGCTCCTAATCATTCAAAAATTGTGGAAATTGAAATTTTGTGTCAAAATTGCTTTCTTACTGTCCTAAATCTGAAAATTGTGTTTGCATTCATTCAAAATTTCAGTGCTTTATTCAAATCCTTGCAATTTGTGACTTTTGAAATTAAGTGCTTAATTACAACAACTTTGATTTCCGCTTTCAAAATTGAATTTTGTGTGAAATTGAATCAATTTTTAAATTTCAAAACTTGCACTGCTTTTGACATTCCCTCTAAAATCATAAAATTCAAAATTTCAGTTTCCCTCTCTTTTTCAAAATTCAAATTTTGCATTTTTCGACAATCTTGATAGGGTTCAATTTTGAGATTGCAACTTTAATTTGGCCTATCTACAGATCGTAAAATCACTCAATTTTTTCAGATTAGCTCTAAAAACATCATACCTTTCATCCCTGCAAATTTCAAAAAAAGTTGCAAGGACCGTGTTGCACTCCGAGCGCCACGGTCCTGAACATTTTTTCCAAAATTTCGGGAGACTGTTGTGATTGCATTTAACAGCTTAAATCTAGAAGATTGGCTGTTTTTACTGAAAATTGCTACCTCTAAAATCAAAATCTTCTCTCTCTCTCTAGTGCATGAGTTTTACAACAGTAAGCCCTACTTACACTATTCCCATTAGAAGAAGCCGTAGAATTAAGTCTTTCCGAGGTTTAACTACTGAGGAGATGGAACCTAATTTGAGTAGCCTTTTTAACGAGGACATGGGTAATTCCTCTAATCCTCTGAATGATGAAGAAGCTCTCCATGAAGTTTCCGTTGAACAACTTTCCAAATTGGATAACCAATTTGACGATTTTCACCAATGGATGTCTCATGAGTATCCCGATAGTCAAGCTCTTCCTTTAATTGAGGGTCTAAAACGCATGCTTCAAAGTGATAAGAATGGAATTGATGTTTTACGTGGTATCGCACATATTGTGGATTCGAATGTGATGCCTATGAAGAGTTGTGTTGAATCTTTAGGTTATACACAACCTCCTACACAAGTCAATCATTCTACTCCTTTGATGACTTCTATTGCTAACATACCTACCTTTACATCAAACATCATGGCTACTTCTATACAAGACATTCCTCCTGTGATCACTAGTCATGGGGGCAATCCTCCTTCTTCAATTAACCCTATTCCTTCATTCAATCCGACTTCTTCATTCATTCCTTCAATAAGTGTTCCTATTACATCTTCACAAATGAACATGACGCAAGGGGGCAATTCATTTAACCATTCCATTCCTCCTTGTGGTGTTCCTCCTATCCAATCATCCCCTATGGTTGACTATCATAGGGTCCCACCACCTTACTCTTTACCTTCTTTCAATAACATCACACCTCCATCTCAATCTAACACACCTAATATGAACTCTTCGACTGAAGCTACCATTAATAATCTTGCACAAACTGTCTCTTCTTTACAGCAACAAATTGCCTCTATGAATCAATCTAAGTTTAGTGTGCCCACATTTCATGTTGCGAGCCCACTTTCTCTTGATATTGTTTGAGCTATCCCTCCTAAACATGTTGAAATCCCGCATTTGGAGCTTTATAATGGTAAAGGAGATCCTCTAACACATGTTAAGACTTTTCAAACAATATGTACTGATTTTGCTTATGACCAAAGGTTGCTTGCAAAACTATTCACCAGAACATTAAGAGACAAAGCCCTACAATGGTATTGCTCGTTGCCTTCTTATTCTATTACTTCTTTCGAACAACTTGCAAATGCTTTCATTCAACAATTTCAAAACAATATAAGTCCTAAAGTTACTTTGATTGATTTAATGCATTGTAAACAAGGTGTTAAAGAAAAAGTGACTGATTTCATTGGTAGATATAAGCATTTGTATGCTCAAATTTCTTTTCCAGTGCCTGATAATGATATTCAAAGAATCTTTATTTCTAATTTGCAAAAAGATATTCGAGACAAACTTCTGTTTTCTGAGTTTACTTCTTTCCAACAGTTGTGTGCCACTCTTCACAATTATCAACTGACTATGAGTCAAATGGAACAATCACATCCTATGGCTCCGAGTGATAAGGGTGATAGCAGTCAACAACCATTTGGGAAGTTTAAACCGAACAGAGATTCCATCAAATTCAATGAAAACATCATCAACAACAATGTGAATGCAGCATCAGGTGTGCCTCCTATTTCTAAATTTTTCAGGAAAGAAAGAAAGTATACTCCTTTGAATGAATCATTGCATGATATTATGAATAAGTTATTGGAACAAAATGTGCTTACTCTTCCTCCTATACGACAAATTGATCCTGCAAAGATTACTTCACCTTATTTTGATCACAAATCTTTTTGTCACTTTCATCGTCAGCCTGGGCATGATACTGAAAAATGTTTTTCTTTAAAGGGTAAAATTCAAGATTTGATTGATAATAATACTATTTCTGTTTCTGGAGTGAATGATAAAGGCAACACATCTGTAGCTCCTCCTAACCAAAATCTTCAGATTTTTACTGATCCATTACCTTCTCATACCTCTCATACCTCTAATGCGATTGAGGCTAATGATTCCTCTTTCTCATCTGATGGTCTTGTGTCTATGACTCCGAATGTGATTAACTTTGTAGAGCAGCAAGAAATCCCTAAAGAACCTTCCATCACATTTGATTCCAGTGAAACCATTAGAGCACCTGATGGTCCTTTATACATAGTTGCAAAAGTCAAAAATACACCTTGCCGTGGAGTGCTTATTGATCCTTCGTCCATGGTTAATGTTATTACTGAAGAATTTCTTTTTACTTTGCAATTGAATCAAGTGATCTATGACAAAACAGATGTGATTGTGAAACTATTTGATTCATTTTCTTCTCCTGCAATTGGTTCTATTACATTGCCTATTGAGGTTCATAATAAATCTCTTGATGTGAACTTTGCTATTATTCCATCTTCCGAACAATTTCGTGTGAAGCTTGGCTATCCTTGGCTATCTTCCATGAAAGCTATTGCTTCTCCTATTCATAAGTGTTTAAAATTTCCCCATAATGGTGAAGTTGTTACTATCAATCATAGTCTCTTTAAACCAGCCGAAAGAACCTCTAGTGTTCCTATTGATTACTTTTGGCCCAAACAATTCCAATCTCTTCCTCCGCGAAGTGATCATCTTTTTAAATCTTATCAAAAGTGGAAAACAGATATGATCCTATCTCTAAGTGAACCTAGAACACCTAAACTTGACATTCCTATCATTCTTGAGAAGGAAATTCTTCCTTTGAAAGACAAAACCAATGTCTTTCCCCAAGAAGATTTCCAACCCGTCCCCATGGATGTGACTATGTCTATTCCTAATAAATCTTCTAAAAGTAGACCTATACCTCCTCGTCATGATGGACTTGGTCTTCTTCCTAAACCAAAAATTCTTCCTTTATATGGAGCAGTTCCTCCTCCTGCCTTTTATAGAGAGAAGAGACCTTCTTCTTCTCCTATTATCCAGCCTAAGAGACCACAACCTAAACACCCAAGTGATAAGGATGAGAACATTCCTCTTCCTCTATCTTCTACACTTCCTACTAAGACTAGACGTAATCGTTCTGCACGGGAATGCCGACGAAAGCGTCGTCTTAGGGCTCAAGCAGCTGCTTCTCAAACTTTACAATCTCCAAAAACACCTTCAACAAGCATTATTCCATTTTCTCCTCAGCCGGATATTGAGCCTAAGTCTCCTAAACATAAGATGCATGATGGTCTTGATCTTGTGCGAGTTAAAGATCCTATTTTTATAAATCTTGATGATGATATAGATGAAAATGTTATGCATGATGAAAATGTTACTCCTCTTGCTTCTGATAGCGAATATTCCCTTGTTGATGTTGATAACCATTTATCTAATGAATTTTCTAAAGCACTTATCCTAGCTCCTAGACAAGAACAATGTGGCTTGGAACATGAACATAGCCCTTGTTTGGATCTTGTGGTCGCTCCATCTGCTGTGTTGGATGTTCCTCCTCTAGCATGTTCCCTATCTTCCCGAAACATTGATCAGCAAGATCGGGGGGTAGATGACGTGCTAGACTAGTTACATTAGCATAGCAGATTCTCTCCCCCTCTCTTTTGTTACTTCTTCTATATGTTATTCTCATTCTTCTATTTGTCGTCCTTAGTGTTGTCTACTTGAGGACGATGCAAAGCATTGAGATCTCTTTGGTCTCTCTCATGTTGACTCAAAAGACACATGTGTTCCCTTCTTCTAGGTGACCTTCCTTGATTGGGGAATGAAGAACAATTATGCATACATACATATGATATATACATAACTTATCATACAGCATACTGACCCCGAGGAAAGCGAAGTCACCTCGTGCTTTGTGTTTTGTGTCTATTATCCTTGGGTTTATCTCACACTTGGGGGCTAAATATTTGCGATAACGTGCTCCTTTTCCTTTCTCATTTCTTATGTGTATCACTACATTAAAACAATCACCCCCGTTGAGGCGTGTGCGATCACTTTAACATAGGGGGGCATACACCCTATCTATCCTTTCAAAGATACTTGAAAATTTCTTTGCAAACTTAGCTTTGTCTTGAAGATTTTTGGTATTTCTTTTTGCATGACACATAGTGAGGGAACCTTACTACTGACAGTCATGGTTCTCCCTTGTGATCTTCCCTTTTACTTTGTCAATCGAAGTCGTAAGATCCTTAGTCCACTGGGGGCTTGGTGTATCTTGCCTCCTTGACGTGGTGAAAGTCTTTCAACGTTGTTTCCTTGTACTTTACCGGAAGTATGAGCATACATACTCCCGCTAAAGTGGGGGCTAAATGTAGCATCCTAAAATTGTGACACTTGCAATTTCGACTGCATTTCAGTCTTCACGATGGCGACGCAACACGCAACCTGAATGGAGACCCGAAAACTTGCTCACGACACTGAAAACTACATTTTTCAAGCACCATTGGCCTGAACCTCCTTGCACCCCGCTGTCCCGGAGGTGGGACCAGAGCGCCCAGCGCCCTGGTCCCTCAGGACCAGAGCGCCTAGTGCCCTGGTCCCTCAGGACTAGGGTGCCTAGGACCCTGGTCCTCCAGGACCATGGCGCCCAGCGCCCTGGTCCCTGGGTCCTATTTTGGGCCCGGTTTCCTAAGTGATATCGGGTCTTTTTTATTGCAATTTGGAAATATACTTCCTTGGTCGGCCTAAGGTCGGGAAAATCAGTCTATCAGCCCTAATTAACAAGTATATAAACTACATTTTTCTCTCTCATTTGGAATAGAAGACATACATGACGGAAAAAGCGTGGAAACTATACTCAAGCATTCAAGCATTCAAGCAATTGATCATTCCAAGTCTCCATTCAAGGCTAAGTGTTGCATTCAAGTCAAGGATTCAACCATTGAAGAGGAGATCACTTATTACATGCTACATACTACAACATACAACATCTAAACCTTTGCACATAAGGATACAAACATCCTTAGAACAAGGTATTAGTACTTGTTTTACATTACAGTCATTGACATTTACAGCACTTGCTCATTTCTTGGTTAATTCCAAAACCGGGGTTTGACCTAAAGGCAAACCCCTAATCCCTAACCCCCCAATCATCTTCGCTTTTCTGTGTGTAGGTTGCAGGTACGCGGCTGAGATTGAAGATTTGGAATCCTTGTGCAGAGACGAACCGATCCCACTTCGTTTCGCGGATTTTTCGGAGGACCGTGGCGCCGGGCGCCATCGTCCTGACAACTTTTTCTCAAATTCACAGGACAGCGCCGTATCGACATTCTACTGCTAATTCCAGGTCCGCAGCTTCATCCTATAACCTAAACTCAGTTTATAAGCGAATCTTTATGACTTTCTATGCATCCTTAGCTTAATTTCCTTAATCAACATTCTTTACAAAAGAGGGTAGCTTTGCTTTCCAAACCCTTGAAATTCATTTAGCATCCAATCTTGCATTGCGTGGGATTGGATCTTATGAGTTTCAACCCCTCTTTTGAATGTAAAGTCTTCCCCCTAAGTGGAAACCCATCGAATCCTAGCGAACCTCCCTTCTCTCTCCTCGGAGTTAGAAGAGGGGAGACCAACTAGGGTTCGACCGTGATTTTCCGCTTTACAGCTAGATAACCTACTATGTCATAAAATAGAATGTATATCTAACATGTAGCAGGAGGATTCCACTGAATCCCAGGCAATTGAGTATTATACCAATCTCTTTAATGGATTCACCTCCATTCTTGATTCTCTCAAGTAGGGTGATGGTATGATGAAAGAATAAGTATCAGGTAGATTATTGAAGGGGGGGGTTTTGAATTAGTAAATTGAAAAACTGATACAAACTTTCCCAATCTCAATCTCAATCACACAAAGTAAACTTATCAATAAAATATCTCTGTCAAGATAAAATCTCATAAGAAAAACCGATTGACTTTTATAGCAAATTAACAGTAAAAAACATTAAACTTGTAAACATCCAAATGCTTTATCATATGTCAACAGACTTCATTTCTCAATGCTTCTGGTTATCATGCCTTATCAGAATAGTTAAGTAGTTAATCAAATCAATCATAAGATCATAACCACAAAAAATTCACCACACGACAAAAATATTTTTGACGTGAAAACCCAAATGGGAAAAACCACAGTGAGATGAGACTCACAAGATAACTATCTAAACTCTTCTGAAGTTCACCCTATTAGGAGCCAAGCCTGTTAAAGCTTTTACAAAAGTCCTATTAAGAATCACTCGGTTAAGGGATTGACTACAAATGCCTTGTTAGAAGCAAGTACCTTATTAAGAGTAACCTCAGTAGACGATTTGAGAATCCAAGCTAATGGATCACCTTGTTAGAGGATTTAAGAAGTAACCAAGCTTGTTAGAGCTTACCCGGTTAAGGGATTTCAGTTCTGTTGTAATTGTTAGAAAACAATGGATTTTGCTTGATCTATCTGAATTGCACTACACTTGGTTGATCAGATCCTTTTAAGTTTCTATCTGCCTTTACTCAAACTACAAACTCATTATCTAGTTTGGCAACCACATACTCAACTGATTTCTACCAACACCTTTTACAAAACAATTAGGTCAGTAACACAACAAAAACCTAATTCTCTCAAAGAGATTACAAACAAATCGATTCAAGTATGATCGTTGGATTTACATAGCAATCTATACACATTAATCAAGAAAACTCCAACCTCTCCTTGATCACCGCTTCATTGGACTCAGTAACTCATCACACGCTTTACATTAGATGCGATACACTTTGCTCATTCCCTAGACAAAAATGTGCCAAAACAATTTGAACTTGTCTTCATACAATGATCACACGTGTCATCATCATTACCAGTCATCATTATCATAAAGCAACATAACCAATTCAACAACCTTAGTCGGTTAGGGTTTAACAAAAACAATAGGTAGGGTTTACCGGTAACATTACATAGATAGGGTTTAACCTCTTATACCGGTTACTGGTTCAACTCGCAAACTTACATACTGGTTTACAATGTCTTCCACAAAGCTCTTCCTACCGGTTACAAGACAATATCAATAATAACAACAAAATCATTAATATCATTACCGGTTAATTGACATCAATGACAACATAACATATCATTAATGCAATCTTCAAGCAAATGCCAACATAGGGCTTGGACACATATTTTTCATTTTTGAAGACTTTGTATGTTGACATTTTGAAACATGTATAGGAATCGGTATGTATATATTTGTACAACATTTTTGGTTGACACCCGCTTTGTCATTGATGTTAAAGGGGGAGGAGAATAGTGAAAGATGAATGTATATCATAGGGGGAGAATACTAGATGTATATAACAACATGAATGTACAGGTTAGAGAGAGAAAACTCAGAGGTTATATCATTTTTCACATGAGTGTTGCGATTAATGCCAAAGGGGGAGATTGTTGTCAATTGACACTCTTCCGGTAGTTACCTTCTGAGATAAATTGTATTTTGGGTTGTCATTGATGGCAACTCATCTTCGGGTGTTGGTATCTCTCATCTGGATTCATTGTCTTATCATTTCTCCTTCATTGGGCCAATCGATATGCACACTTTTCTTTACACTTTTCAACCTGATAGTCTTGGTACTGGTAACGTATATTTGGGACCTGATTAAGTATAGGACCCAATTAAGGTATTTTGAGCGCTAATAAAATATTTTGTGGAATTGGGGGTAGCGTGTAGGCTAACATCAATTAAGATCATCGAGATAATGCATATCATACTTCGTGATCTAGAAGCCAACAAGTTTATTTTTCATCTTGCAGCCAACATGATAAACAAGTTACAAGGGTATTTAAGGGAGATCATCTTAGCAATGGATTTCATGTAAGTGGTTATGTTATTTTTGATGTGAATTATTCAATGATTGATTGTATGTGAATTGGTGTGTGAGTGTTAGGCTTTGTGCACAGTTACACGTGCACAATCCCAACCGGTAGCAGAACAAAGCAGAACATAGTATCAAAAAATAGGTTCAGAGGAGGTTGACATAGATTAAATCAGATTTTATTTAACATGGTCAGATGCATTATATAAATTCATTCCTATATGAAATTATTATGTAATTTTATGTAAGTTAGTGAGACTTTTGTTTGAGCAGTGAGCTCTAGGCAGTGATCTTGATTGCATGTGCAATCCCCTTTATGTAATATTTGTATAGCTCGATCAAGTATATAGATATTGTAGGTATCATCCCCACCATGGTTTTTCCCTTTACAAGGTTTTCCACATATAAATATTGATGTTATGGTATTGTTGATTTGTTTATACACTTTAATTTTATATTATGTTAACCGATTGATCAACAATAAGTTCAGAAACTCATTTACTGGTAGAACACCGATTCACCTCTGTCCCCTCTTAGTGTTATTGGATTCTAACATATTTTGAATTATAGCCTCCACTTTTAATCTCAATAGTTCATATCAAAATCAAATAGTTTATTCTTTACATTTTGTCCTTTTCATTTTCATCCATTTTCTATAGATATCATAGGATCATACTATGACATGGTTAAAACATCCTTGGAAAGTTTCCTAGGTCAAGTAGGATGTATTGGGAAAATAATTTTTAATATTTATTTGTTACTATTGTTTGTAATACATTCATTAGGGGGGATGGGTTACACTAGCAGTAGTAAAAGTGGGTTGTGAAAAAAAAAATTGAATGTTATTTTCTTGACTGATGAAATCATAGAATAAGATATTTAATGGCATGGGAAGTAGAAAAAGAGTAACCTTTGGGTTTCTTCAAATGTAAGCATGGAAGAGGCAATAGATATCTCTTGTTATATGATCATTTATTACATTTAATGCAATGTTTATCTTGTAAGCATGGGTGCCAATGTTGGAGGGAATGTACTAGAATCTAAATCGGTATTTTTTTGAGTTCTACGGAGGCATTCCAATGGTTGTGGTTGTAAGGAGTGAAGAGGATTCTTTGGGAACCTTTATTTATGATTTTGGAGCTATTACTGTTCTATAAATTTAGCCTCTAGGTGTAGATTATATGGAGTAAATGTAATGTACAAGTGTTGAATGTAGATTTCTCTACAAAAATAAAAGATGGATGGGATGAATAAAGAAGTTGTTAACATGTGCATAGGTGCTACTATGGTGGGGGTAAAGAGGAGAATGTAAGTGATTTTATTGTAAGAACTTTTATTGTTTTTAAAACAAGTTTGCCCTCTCTTCTTTGTGTAGTTCTTTTTGGCAAGGGTTTTTCCATGTAAATCTTGTGTTATGTGTGGAGGTTATGTTGCTTATTTATACTTTATTTTTGCTAAATTATGTAATGTTGTAGCATCCTAAAATTGCGACACTTGCAATTTTGACCGCATTTCGGTCTTCACGATGGCGACGCAACACGCAACCTGAATGGAGACCCCGAAACCTGATCATGACACCACAAACTGCATTTTTCAAGCACCCTGGCCTGAACCTCCCTGGGCCTATTTTGGGCCCGGTTTCCTATGGGGTCTTGGGTCTTTTTGTTTGCAATTTGGAAATCAACTTTCCTGGTCGGCCTAAGGTCGGGAAAATCAGTCTATTAACCCTAATTGGCAAGTATATAAACGACATTTTTCTCTCTCATTTGGCATGATGAAGAGGATATGTGTACAAGCGTGGAAACTACATTTAAACATTCAAGCATTCAAGCATTCATTCCAAGTCTCCATTCAAGGCTAAGTGTTGCATTCAAGTCAAGGATTCAACCATTGAAGAGGAGATCACTTACTACATGCTACATACAACAATACAACAAACAACAACATCTATACCTTCGCACATAAGGATACAAACATCCTTACAACAAGGTATTAGTACTTGTTTTACATTACAGACATTTACATTTACAGCATTTCTCATTTCTTGGTTAATCCCAAAACCGGGGTTTGACCTAAAGGCAAACCCCTAATCCCTAACCCCCCAATCATCTTTGCTTTTCTGTGTGTAGGTTGCAGGTACGCGACTGAAATTGAAGATCTGGAATCCTTGTGCAGAGACGAACAGATCCCCCTTCGTTTCACGGACTTTTCGGAGGACCGTGGCACCGGGTGCCATCGTCCTGACAACTTTTGCTCAAATTTGTAGGACAGCACCGTATCGACATTTTACTGCTAATTCTAGGTCCGCAGCTTCATCCTATATCCCTAACTCAGTTTATAAGCGAATCTTTATCATTTTCTATGCATTCCTAGCTTAATTCTTCTATCAACATTCTTTACAAAAGAGGGTAGCCTTGCTATCTTAACCCTTGAAACACATTTAGCATCCAATCTTGCCTTGTGTGGGATTGGATCTTGTGGGTTTCAACCCCTCTTTTGAATGTAAAGTCTCTCCCTTAAGTGAAAACCATCAACCCTAGCGACCTCCCTTCTCTCTCCTCGGAGTTGGAAGAGGGGAGTGCAACTAGGGTTCGATTGCGATTTTCTGCTTTACATTTTGGTGAACCCGATGTGAACATCCTTTCTGATTATTCATGATTAGATCTGAAAATTGGTTTCCTTGATTGCATTTCCATGTTTGATCTTTTGCAAAATTTTAGAGGTGATTGCATAAAAACCCTAAATTTTCTTTTTGAAAATTGAACTTGTGAAATATTTAATTGTTAATGCTTGTTTCAGATCTACCCTTCTATTGCAAATTATCAATTCATATATGTGCTTTAATTTTGAAAATTAAGTGGTTAAGTGTCAAAACCCTAATTTTTGAAACCCTCTTGATTCAACTTTTGTCCGACAATTTCACTGATCAAAACATCTCCAAATCAGCTGTAACTTTGGATTCCGCAATAAAATCACAATATCTTTCATCCCTAAAAATTTGGAAAAAAGTTGCGAGGACCGTGTGCACTCCGAGCGCCATCGTCCCTGACATTTTTTCTGAAATTTCGGGAGCAAGATCTTACTGTATTTTCCTGCTAAAATCCAGAATTTTGGCTGATTTTATCAATTATAACACTTTCAAAATTACAGTCAAAGTTGGTCTTGTGATTGCTTGGTTTAGGGCTTCTAATCATTCAGAAATCATTGAAATTGAAATTTTGTGTCAAAATTGTGTTCTTACTGTCCTAAATCTGAAAAAGTGTGTTTACATTTATTCGAAATTTCAGTGCTTTATTCAAATTCTTGCAATTTGTGACTTTTGAAATTAAGTGCTTAATTACAACAACTTTGATTTCCGCTTTCAAAATTGAATTTTGTGTGAAATTGAGTCAATTTTTAAATTCAAAACTTGCATTGCTTTTGGTATTCCCTCTAAAATCATAAAATTCAAAATTTTAGTTTCCCTCACTTTTTCAAAATTCAAATTTTTGCATTTTTCGACAATCTTGGTAGGATTCAATTTTGAAATTGCAACTTTAATTTGGCCTATCTACAGATCGTAAAATCGCTCAATTTTTTCAGATTAGCTCTAAAATCATCATAACTTTCATCCCTGCAAATTTCAAAAAAAGTTGCAAGGACCGTGTGCACTCCGAGCGCCACGGTCCCGGACATTTTTTCTGAAATTTCGGGAGACTGTCGTGATTGCATTTAACAGCTTAAATCCAGAAGATTGGCTGATTTTACTGAAAATTGCTACCTCTAAATTCAAAATCTTCTCTCTCTTTCTAGTGCATGAGTTTTACAACAATAAGCCCTACTTCCACTATTCCCGTTAGACAAAGCTGTAGAATTAAGTCTTTCCGAGGTTTAATCACTGAGGAGATGGAACCTAATTTGAATAGCCTTTTTAACGAGGACATGGGTAATTCCTCTAATCCTCCTAATGATGAAGAAGCTCTCCATGAGATTTCTATTGAACAACTTTTGAAATTGGATAACCAATTTGATGATTTTCACCAATGGATGTCTCATGAGTATCCCGATAGTCAAGCTCTTCCTTTAATTGAGGGCCTAAAACATATGCTTCAAAGTGATAAGAATGGAATTGATATTTTGTGTGGTATTGCACACATTGTGGATTCAAATGTGATGCCTATGAAGAATTGTGCCGAAACTTTAGGTTATACACAACGTCCTACACAAGTCAATCATTCTATTCCTTTGACAACTCCTATTGCTAGCATACCTACCTTTACATCAAACATAATGACCACTTCTATACAAGACATTCCCCCTATGATTACCAGTCATGGGGGCAATCCTCCCTCTTCAATTAACCCTATTCCTTCATTCAATCCGACTTCTTCATTCATTCCTTCAATGAGTGTTCCTATTACATATTCACAAATGAACATGACGCAAGGGGGCAATTCATTCAACCATTCCATTCCTCCTTGTAGTGTTCCTCTTGTCCAATCATCTCCTATGATTGACTATCATAGAGTCCCACCACCTTACTCTCTACCTTCTTTCAATAACATAACACCTCCATCTCAATCTAACACATCTAATATGAATTCTTCGACTGAAGCGACCATTAACAATCTTGCACAAACTGTCTCTTCTTTATAGCAACAAATTGCCTCTATGAATCAATCTAAGTTTAGTGTGCCCACATTTGATGTTGCGAGCCCACTTTCTCTTGACATTGTTCGAGCTATTCCCCCTAAACATGTTGAAATCCTGCATTTGGAGCTTTATAACAGTAAAGGAGATCCTCTAACACATGTTAAGACTTTTCAAACAATATGTACTGATTTTGCTTATGACCAAAGGTTGCTTGCAAAACTGTTTACTAGAACATTAAGAGACAAAGCCCTACAATGGTATTGCTCGTTGCCTTCTTATTCTATTACCTCTTTCGAACAACTTGCAAATGCTTTCATTCAACAATTTCAAAACAATATAAGTCCTAAAGTTACTTTGATTGATTTAATGCATTGTAAACAAGGTGTTAAAGAAAAAGTGACTGATTTCATTGGTAGATATAAACATTTGTATGCTCAAATTTCTTTTCTAGTGCCTGACAATGATATCCAAAGAATCTTTATTTCTAATTTACAAAAAGATATTCGAGACAAACTTCTATTTTCTGAGTTTACTTCTTTCCAACAATTGTGTGCAACTCTTCACAATTATCAACTGACTGTGAGTCAAATGGAACAATCACATCCTATGACTCCGAGTGATAAGGGTGATAGCAGTCAACAACCATTTGGAAAGTTTAAACCGAACAGAGATTCCATCAAATTCAATGAAAACATCATCAACAACAATGTGAATGCAGCATCAGGTGTGCCTCCTATTTCTAAATTTTTCAAGAAAGAAAGAAAGTATACTCCTTTGAATGAATCATTGCATAGTATTATGAATAAATTATTGGAACAAAATGTGCTTACTCTTCCTCCTATAAGGCAAATTGATCCTGCAAAGATTACTTCACCTTATTTAGATAACAAAGCCTTTTGTCATTTTCATCGTCAGCCTGGGCATGATACTGAAAAATGTTTTTCTTTAAAGGGTGAAATTCAAGATTTGATTGATAATAATACTATCTCTGTTTCAGGAGTGAATGATAAAGGCAACACATCTGTAGTACCTCCTAACCAAAATCTTCATATTTTTACTGATCCATTACCTTCTCATACCTCTAATGCGATTGAGGCTAATGATTCCTCTCTCTCATCTGATGGTCTTGTGTCTATGACTTCGAATGTGATTAACTTTGTAGAGCAGCAAGAAAACCCTAAAGAACCTTCCATCACATTTGATTCTAGTGAAACCATCAGGGCACCTGATGGTCCTTTATACATAGTTACAAAAGTCAAGAATACACCTTGCCCTGGAGTGCTTATTGATCCTTCGTGCATGGTTAATGTTATTACTGAAGAATTTCTTTTTACTTTGCAATTGAATCAAGTGATCTATGACAAAACAGGTGTGATTGTGAAATTATTTGATGCATTTTCTTCTCCTACAATTGGTTCTATTACATTGCCTATTGAGGTCCATAACAAATCTCTTGATGTGAACTTTGCTATTATTCCTTCTTCTGAACAATTCCGTGTGAAGCTTGGCTATCCTTGGCTATCTTCCATGAAAGCTATTGCTTCTCCTATACATAAATGTTTGAAATTTTCCCATAATGGTGAAGTTGTTACTGTCAATCATAGTCTCTTTAAACCAGCTGAAAGAACTTCTAGTGTTCCTATTGATTACTTTTGGCCTAAACAATTCCAATCCCTTCCTCCGCGAAGTGATCATCTTTTCAAATCTTATCAAAAATGGAAAACAGATATGATCCTATCTTTAAGTGAACCTAGAACACCTAAGCTTGACATTCCTATCGTTCTTGAGAAGGAAGTTCTTCCTTTGAAAGATAAAACTAATGTCTTTCCTCAAGAAGATTCCCAACCCATCCCCATGGATGTGACTATGTCTATGCCTAATAAACTTTCTAAAAGTAGACCTATACCTCCTCGTCATGATGGACTTGGTCTTCTTCCTAAACCAAAAATTCCTCCTTTATATGGAGCAGTTCCTCCTCCTGCCTTTTATAGAGAGAAGAGACCTTCTTCTTCTCCTATTATCCAGCCTAAGAGACCACAACCTAAACACCCAAGTGATAAGGATGAGAACATTCCTCCTCCTCAATCTTCTACACTTCCTACTAAGACTAGATGAAATCGTTCTGCACGCGAACGCCGACGAAAGCGTCGTCTTAGGGCTCAAGCAGCTGCTTCTCAAACTTCGCAATCTCCAAAAACACCTTCAACAAGCATTATTCCATTTTCTCCTCAGCCAGAAATTGAGCCTAAATCTTCTAAACATAAGATGCATGATGGTCTTGATCCTGTGCGAGTTAAAGATCCTATTTTTATAAATCTTGATGATGATATAGATGAAAATGTTATTCATGATGAAAATGTTACTCCTCTTGCTTCTGATAGTGAATATGAACTTGTTGATGTTGATAACCATTTATCTAATGAATTTTCTAAAGCACTTATCCTAGCTCCTAGACAAGAACAACGTGGCTTGGAACATGAACATAGCCCTTGTTTGGATCTTGTGATAGCTCCATCTGCTGTGTTGGATGTTCCTCCTCTAGCGTGTTCCCTGCCTTCCCAAAACATTGATCAACAAGATCGGGGGGTAGATGACGTGCTAGACTAGTTACATTAGCATAGCAGATTCTATCCTCCTCTCTTTTGTTACTTCTTCTATATGTTATTCTCATTCTTCTATTCGTTGTCCTTAGTGTTGTCTACTTGAGGATGATGCAAAGCATTGAGATCTCTTTTGGTCTCTCTCATGTTGACTCAAAAGACACATGTGTTCCCTTCTTCTAGGTGACCTTCCTTGATTGGGGAATGAAGAACAATTATGCATACATACATATGATATATATACATGACTTATCATACAGCATACTAACCCCGAGGAAAGCGAAGTCACCTTGTGCTTTGTGTTTATTATCCTTGGGTTTATCTCACACTTGGGGGCTAAATCTTTGTGATAACGTGCTCCTTTCCTTTCTCATTTCTTATGTGTATCACTACGTTAAAACAATCACCCCTGTTGAGGCGTGTGCGATCGCTTTAATGTAGGGGGGCATACACCCTGTCTATCCTTTCAAGATACTTGAAAATTTCTTAGTGAACTTAGCTTTGCCTTGAAAATTTTTGGTATTTCTTTTGCATGACTCATAGTGAGGGAACCTTACTACTGATAGTCATGGTTCTCCCTCGTGATCTTCCCTTTTACTTTGTCAATCGAAGTCGTAAGATCCTTAGTCCACTGGGGGCTTGGTGTATCTTGCCTCCTTGACGTGCTGAAAGTCTTTGAATGTTGTTTCCTTGTACTTTACCGGAAGTATGAGCATACATACTCCCGCTAAAGTGGGGGCTAAATGTAGTGTCCTAAAATTGCGACACTTGCAATTTCGACTACATTTCGGTCTTCACGATGGCGATGCAACATGCAACCTGAATGGAGACCCTGAAACCTGATCATGACACCGCAAACTGCATTTTTCAAGCACCCTGGCCTGAACCTCCTTGCACCCTACTGTCTCAGGAGGTGGGACCAGAGCGCCTAGCGCCCTGGTCCCCCAGGACCATGGCACCCAGTGCCCTGGTCCCCCAGGACCATGGCGCCCAGCGCCCTGGTCCCTGGGCCTATTTTGGGCCCGGTTTCCTATGGGGTCTCGGGTCTTTTTGTTTGCAATTTGGAAATCAACTTTCCTGGTCGGCCTAAGGTCGAGAAAATCAGTCTATTAACCCTAATTGGCAAGTATATAAATGGCATTTTTCTCTCTCATTTGGCATGATGAAGAGGATATGTGTACAACCATGGAAACTACATTTAAACATTCAAGCATTCAAGCATTCATTCCAAGTCTCCATTCAAGGCTAAGTGTTGCATTCAAGTCAAGGATTCAACCATTGAAGAGGAGATCACTTACTACATGCTAGATACAACAATACAACAAACAACAACATCTATACCTTCGCACATAAGGATACAAACATCCTTACAACAAGGTATTAGTACTTGTTTTACATTACAGAAATTTACATTTACAACATTTCTCATTTCTTGTTTAATCCCAAAACTGGGGTTTGACCTAAAGGCAAACCCCCCAATCGTCTTCACTTTTCTGTGTGTAGGTTGTAGGTACGCGGCTGAAATTGAAGATCTTGAATCCTTGTGCAGAGATGAACAGATCCCCCTTCGTTTCCCAGATTTTTCGGAGGACCGTGGCACCGGGCGCCATCGTCCCGACAACTTTTGCTCAAATTTGCAGGACAACGCTGTATCGACATTTTACTGCTAATTCTAGGTCCACAGCTTCATCCTATATCTCTAACTCATTTTATAAGCGAATCTTTATCACTTTCTATGCATTCCTAGCTTAATTCTTCTATCAACATTCTTTACAAAAGAGGGTAGCCTTGCTACCTTAACCCTTGAAACACATTTAGCATCCAATATTGCCTTGTGTGGGATTGGATCTTGTGGGTTTCAACCCCTCTTTTGAATGTAAAGTCTCTCCCTTAAGTGAAAACCATCAACCCTAGCGACCTCCCTTCTCTCTCCTCGGAGTTGGAAGAGGGGAGTGCAACTAGGGTTTGATTGCGATTTTCCGCTTTACAAATGTTAATTATTATTCATTGCCATAATGAGTTCACATAAGATAAGATTTTTAAGCATGGTTAGTAAGCTGATTTTTGGCATCATAAAGAAGAAGGATCTAATCATAAGTTTTCCACAATTAAGGAAAATCAATTTTTAGAATTTCATATGAGTTTCATATTTTAATGTTTTTCTATTCAAGCCTTGGATGTTATCTTTTTATTATTTTATTGGATATAGATTATTTTTCAAAATTTGTGGTATTGAACCTATTTATTTCCCAATAATTGGTAGAAGAGCTTAAGGTTATTTGAGATTTTTTTTAAAAATTTTGTATAAATAGTTTTTTAGCATTGAAATCTTGTGGAAATCATTTAGAAAGAGTTAAATTTTTCTGAAAGGCTTTTGGGTATCCAAAGAATGTTTTGTGAGTTAAGTTTGTTTTTCAAATTTGTGAGAATAGAAGCCATGCATATTATCAATGTGATCTATGTTGGCCATTTAAAGCTCATGCTTATGGATTTTCATGGAGTTGATTATGTTTATGGATCTTCATGGGGTTTGAGAACATGTATGTATCCTCTTGTTTGGTGGTTTTGTTCCTTTATCTTGTGACAATGTGCAATGAGAAGGTGTTCATTTTGGATGAGTATTGACATCCTAGTCACATTGAGATATACTATCTATTTGGACTATAAAATGGAGTGCTTGTGTTGGGTTCATGGTTTTAGCCCATGGTTACATATCTTTGAGAGTTAAGTATATATGTTTCATATGGTTCTAACTCCTAGATAGATTTCCTTTCCTTTGTTTTTGATAAAGACAAGTAGGTTTTACATGGACTTGAAACCAAAAGTTTTACAAAAACTGGTCATCAGCCAAACAAATAGAAACCAATAGCAAAATAGGGGAGCACCCCAGAACAGACATGAAAGCAAAAAGAGACAAAGACAGAAAAACATAAGCACTTAAATAAGAGAGTGCACCAGATCCTTGTTCTTCTAGATGGTAATCTTGTTGATTTTCTCCAATTCCTCCATAATAAACTTGGAGGTGCCCTTATTGCTACTCCTGCTTCTGGTCTTGGAACTAGGGCCTGTGGTTTTGTTGCCACCAACAATATTTTCTTCACCTCCAAGATCTTTCTCGGGATCACTGTGAATGGATCTGTACTCTGCAACCATGACATTGATCTTTTTTATCCCCTCCATACTATTATCCATGGCCTCCTTACTTATGTAGACCAGGTTCTTGAGGTTTTTCTTTATCTTCACCATAGACTATTCAACCTTTTCAATTATTTTTTCATCATTACATTTCATAACCTCGAAATATTGGGAGAGATTTTGGGTCATGATCATGAGCTTCTCAGATTTGCTGGGCTCTAGTAAAGCTGTGAAGATATCTATTATCTCCTTAATCCCCTCTTTGAGGGTATCAATTTCCTTCTCCACCCACTTCCAACAACTCTCCTATCTTCTGGTTGCTTCCATCACTAGGTTCATCAGAGTACTATTCTTCTTTAACCCACTGTCTACTTCTTTAGGAAGAGTCCTCATCTTTTCCTTCATGACATTAAGAGGAATGAACAATTTGATTTCCTGGTCCAAAGTCTTGGGACCATAGTCCTTAGCTACAAGCTACTTCTTTTTAGAAATCAGCTTGTCGGTAGATTTATATTTGTTGGCCACCCATCTAGGGGGATTCTTGCTTTTAAAAGTACCAGGGGTGACCAACATCTCACCTTCTTCAAACAGCTTATAATTAGGGTCATCAAAAGGTTTGGCACTCCCACTATCCTCCATTTCCATATCCGAATAAGAGACTTCCTGAATATTAGTGTGAGGGATTTGGCTTTTCTTAGAGAGAGAGGGCACAACTTCATGGGTCTTAGCATACTCCAATATGAGCACAATAAGCCTTTCATGGAGGACCAAATTATTTGGATTCTCCACATGTTTTCCAAGACTATTCTCCAAAGAAGAGGCCGGATAGAAAGGAATAGAAATGACGTTTCCATGCCTAAAGTGATTCAAAATGGTAAAATGGTAAGAAAAGATACTGGCATATTTGCCATCAAGTGTAATATACCTCATGATGAATTTGACCATATCCACCCAAGGAGCCATAAGATCCTTCCCGTTGTAGCCACCATCAGCCATTTTGTTAACTCTTGAACGCTCCTTGTCTTTGTCGAAAAATTTTGCCATGTCTTCCTCCCCTATTTTCTTGACTCTGTAGAACCTTCTACCATTCATCGCTAGACCTATAACCGTAGCCTCCAGGGTTTCATGCAATTGGAATTCAACACCATAAGCCCCCAAAACCCCTTTATTCCACCCATTGACAAACATTTTCGTGAGCATAGGAGAAGGGCCATGGAGTCTTTCCAAGAAGAGGACAATTCCCCCTTCAACAATTTCCTGCCACACCTCCTTATTTTTCTTCTATTTCTCAAAAGTGGGTTGTTCTTGCCCATCCTTGTCCCCACCCATAATGATCTGGGTCACCAAACAAAAGTAGGAAATGGGCCACACCAGAGAAGTCTCCGAACAGTAGCAAGAAATGGGCCACACAATAAGACAGAATATATAGGCACAAAGAAAGTTTCTAGATCTTCAAATAGGGAAATCAAAAAGCACTTGTTTCCCCAACAACTTAATCAAATCATAATTAAAATTCATTGATTACCACAAGTGGAAGGAATCATCACAAGCTAGATCACACAATTTTTATGGGAAAGAGTCCCTAATGCTCCACCATTTAGCCACCACGTAGCCCACCGCCATATTGGCTAGTAAATCTGTCGCTTTATTGCCTTCCTAAAAGACGTGCAAAATTTTGAATTCATCCATCTCTTCTATCATTATCCCAACAATCCTTGATTAGGTTGGCAATAGTCCATCTAGGATCCATACACCCATTCAAGCAATTGACAATGTTTAGTGTCAGATTCTAGCTAGACCTTTCTAAAACCTTACCTTTTAGCCATGTGTAACCCAAAGTGGGTAGTGCTGGCCTCTACAAAGTGGTTGGAATGGGTTCCTTAAAGGGAGTGCCACTACAAAAAATAGCATAACCATATGATTCCTAGCCACTCCCCCGCACCTAGCCGGCCCAGGATTCCCTTTGACCACCCCATCCACATTGATTTTGATCCATCCCATTGGGGGGATGCCAAAGAACATTTTATCTGCACTGCTTTATTTTGTGCACCAAAATGGCAATATTCCAGTCAATTTGCCACCATTTGATAGTATCCCATTCCTCCTAGAGAGTAGGGAGGGGATGGTCATTCCTTCTACTAGGGCAGGAGTTAATAAAATTCTCCTTAATAGAATTACAAATTCTAATAGCCACAAGCACATAAGATTCCAAATCTCTAAAGACTCTATTATTTCTTTCTTTCCAAATACCCCAAGCAATATGAGGAAGAGACATATTCCAGAGGACTCCCAAAGCCTGATTGTCAAAGAGGCACTTTCATTCAAACCACAACCTTTGAACAGAATCAGGGAAGACACAATTAGTGTTCTAGATATCAAGGAAGAAATTACAGATGTTCATGGGAAAAGAGCAATGCAGCAGTAGATGACCATTATTTTCATCTGCTTCTTTGCAAAGGAAGCATATATTAGTAAGAGGAATACCTCTTTTGCAAATATTTTCAATGGTAGAAATCTTACCTTGCATAATCAGCCAAAAAAAGATGTTAATTTTCAAAGATAAGAGCTTATTCCAAATACCAGCCCAGAGGGGGGGGGGAAGTTTATAGAAAATGAACTTGTAAGCATCGACAACCTTGAATTTCCCAGAAGAGGTGAAATTCTAGAACACTTCATCCTCCACATGAGAGAGGGGGATATGTATACAATTCAACCATGGTTGCAAAGGTATCAAAGCATTATCCACATAATTGAGATCTAACAAGGCTCCATCTCTAATATAATTAGCCACCCAGGAGCCAATTTTTTTGAGCCATAATTGTTTGAAAGGAGGAACCCAAACAAAATTTGATAGGGGGCTATCACTAGTCCACCAGTCCTCCCAAAACCCGATTTTGGTACCATTCCCTAGCACCCATCTACAACCATGCAAAATAACTTTGGAGGAGCCAAAGAAATTTCTCCATAAATCAAAGATAGAGTTGGGAAGGTCATAAGATTCTAGAGTGTTTTTGATATCTTGAATGTGGTATTTATGTTTATATCAATCCAATCATTATTCTCTTTGAGACATCTCCACAGTTGCTTGCCCATCAGGGCTTTATTGAAATCTCAGATTTCTAATGTCTAGCCCCCCATGGACTTGGGAAGGAAAACCTAATTCCAGGCCACAAGATGTAATCTATTCTTAATTTGAGTCCCTGTTCACAATTTTGGTTTTTGAATTCTTTCCAGTTTATCAGCAATTTTGGTGAGGATTTCAAATAAAATCATAGCACAAACTGGGAGGCTTTGTAGTGAATCTTTGAGTAGCTGGATCTTACCAACTTAGCTTAACAAAGCACCTTTCTACCTAGCCAACTTATTTTGGAATCTATAAATAAGGTTCGCCCAAAAGGAATTTGGGGGAGGACAATGGCAAAGGGGAAGACCTAAATAAGAGTTAGGCAAAATTCCAATTTTACATCCTAGAATCGATGCAATCTTCTTTAAGAAAAAAATTGAACTTCTAGCCAGGGTAATTTTTTGCCAGTGCCTTGTTCATAAGTATCCCAAGTCTTTTTTAAATTCTTAGCTTCTTCAACCAAACTTTCCCCCATCAACAAAGTATCATCCACAAATTATTGGTGAGAGCATGAAGAGGCTTGAGAGGAGGGTCGTAAGCCCATAATATTACCTTTTCTAACTTCCCTCTAGATAATTTTACTGAGAGATTCACTCATCAGAATGAAAAGGAGAGAAGATAGAGGATCCCCCTACCTAATGCTCCTCAATGCAGAGAAGAAACTAAAGGAAACTCCATGAATCAAGACTAAACATTTGGGAGTGGACACACATTGTTCAATAATCTGGATGAATTTATCTCCAAATCCAAATGCCCTAAGGATTCTGAAAATAAAACTCCAACTAACTCTATCAAAAGCTTTCAACAGGTCCAATTTCAAAAGAAAAAAAATGGGTTTTTTATTGATAGATAAGGAGTAAATGTTCTCATGTACTACAATAACTAAATCCAACATTTGTCTCCTAGGAACAAACCCATTCTCATGTTTTGAAATTAAGGAAGGGAGGAAATTCTTAAGTTTGAGCACCAGGATTTTGGTGAAAATTTTATAGATATAATTGCAAAGACTAATAGGTCTAAAATCCTGAAAAGAGAAGGCATCAATTTTCTTGTGAATGAGGACAAAGAAGGTGGCATTTATCTCCTTCAGGAGAGAGTGGGACCCAAAAAACTCTTGTGTTGTAGCAACCACATCAGAGCATAAAATCTCCCAAAAGTTTTGAAAGAAAAACAAAGGGAAGCCATCAGGGCTAGGGACTTTGTTACCTTCAAAAGAGAAGACTGCATTGTGAACTTCATCATGAGAGGCAATTCTGGTAAGATCCAAGTTCATATCCTGAGAGACAATGTTGGGAACCTCCTACAAGATCTCATTTTGGGCTAGAGGATAAAGAGGATCATCAACTGAAAAGAGATTAGTGAAATAATTGATGGCTTCCTGGTGAATCTCTTCATACTTGTCAACCCATCTCTGGCCAACCTGAATTTTATTGATGCTATTAGCAGCCCTGTGCTTGAGGGTCATCATATGAAAAACTTAGTATTTTTGTCACCACTTTTAAGCCATAAGGCATTCATTCTTGTCAACCCATCTCTAGCCAACCTGAATTTTATTGATTCTATTAGCGGCCCTGTGCTTGAGGGTCATCATATGAATAAAATTAGTATTTTTGTCACCACTTTTAAGCCCAAAGGCTCTAGATCTTTGCTTCCATAATTCCTCCTCTTTGGAAATAATATCATGTAGTTTATTTAAAATCTCAATTTTTTTGTTCGAGACATCATTATCAAACCCAAAATCTTGGATATGCTTTTGAACCTCCTCAAGATCCAATTTGAGCTTATCTTTAATTTTGAAGATATTGCCAAAAGAGGACTTGCTATATCTTTGAATATTGGACTTGACATTGGATAGCTTCTTGGCAATATGAAACATGGCCATACCTTGGATATCAATATTTGACCACTCCATAATTTTATCTTGGATGTCAGGGGCCATCAACCACATTTTCTCAAATCTGAAGGGGTATGCCTTTCTTTCAGATGACGAAGTCACCAAAAGGCAAATAGGGAAGTGATTTGATCCAACTCGGGACAAGGTATTGGGTTTATAGGAAGCATTATATATCCAATCAGGAGAGACAAGGCCCCTATCTAGCTTAACCTAAATGAGATCCTCCCCACTACGTCTGCTGGACCAAGTGAACTTAGCACCAATAAGATCCAGGTCCAAAAGGCTCAAAGAATTAATCATGTTAGCCAAGTCTTGTCTACTATCAATAGAGATAGACATGCCCCCAGATTTCTCCAAGTTTTAGAGTGGGGTGTTGAATTCACCCAGAAGAACCCATTTCTCATTAGGGAAGAGTGATCTAGCATGGCAAATGGAAGACCAAAGAGATTTCCTAGAAGATCTCCCATTAGGAGTATAGATGTTGGAAATAATCCAGGAGGATCCATCTTTAAGGTTATAGAATCTAGTAGCAATGTGATTAGGAGAAGAGAGAACACCTTGCCACATAATAGTCTTTGACTCCAAAGAGTGGCTATACTGCCTGAAGCACCATCTGCATCAACACAGTGAACACCACAATATCCAAAAATCACCAATTTAATCTTTTCCACTTTACTACCAGGCATTTTAGTTTCTTGGACAAGGAAAATATTCATCTTATGATCTCTAACCAAAATGGGTAGCAAATTATGCTTATGGGGATGATTTAATCCCCTTATATTCTACAAAATAACTTTAATTTAGCAAGAGAGGGGGATCCCATCCCCATTTTTGGTAATGTTATCTGGGCTCTATTTGGAATGGAAGCCCAACTTTTCCTATCTCTACTAACCGCATTGGGTGCCCTTGCCACCCCCCTTGAATCTGACCCACAATCCGCTTTTTGTATGTTTCAGGTTAAAACCCCCAGGAGACAGAAGTATTTTGGCCAATAGGGGAGTTCCTTCTTCTATTTTTAGGTTTGACCTCAAGAAAAGGTCCATAGTCCTGTATGAATGATTCCACTGTGGTCAAGATCAAGGGTTTCACCTCAATAGAGTTATCCATACCAATGACCAGATGAATGGGAATATCCTAGACAAATCCAATAGCATTAATAATAATCTCTTCTTTATAAGGAGCATCCACAATAGTGGACTCCCCAATATTATCCATAAGAAGCGTAGGGTTCGGGTCATGGACAGCAGGAACTTTTAAAGAGAAACCAGCTCCAGAAAAAACCCCATCCCCCACAATCAGGGAAGGGATAGAGAGATTAATAGATCCATCTAAATCATTTCTCATACATTCCAAAGGAGGATCAGAGGGCAGGTCATCCATCTTTTCTAAGAGAATCATGTCAATCCTGTTTCTCCATTCCTTCTTTGGCTTAGACAGACACTACCTAACCCAATGACCCACTTTTTTACAATGGAAACATGCGAAAGGGATGGATTCATACTCCACTTTCTATACCCATCTACCCACCTTAGAGAAAAGATCAATCTTCAAAGGCAGGTTTGAAGACTGTGTTGTTCATCAAAACTGATTAACCCAAGATCACCTATAAATCAATCTATGAGAAAGCCAATCTCAATCAATGAAACACTTCAGGGCTTGGACAATATAACATAGGATCCTAATGATCCTCCTCCACTTCAGGTTCTGCTAGACCTAGGGGGGGACACCCTTTGATGCATTGAATCAGATTCATTTACCCACATATGACAACATCAACAAAAGCAGATAGATCTCACTGGGGCTTCACAACTAGGAGGTTACTATAGATGGGCTAAATCCACATTGACATCTCCACTAAGTTGAAGCATGAGATAGATGAAAATTTTCAAAATATAACATAAAATGAAGATATTCTAATTGGATTTTAAATTGGTTTGAGAATCCCCTTGATTGCAAGATCAGTGCCTTATTTGAGGATAACAGAGTCATACATCAAACTATAGATGAAAACTTCTATTGCAAATCCATCTTCATTATTAAGCATTCCTGCATTAATGCCTTGCATGAATGCATTACTAAGATCATTCACAAAATCATCAAATCTTGAAACTATATTCCATTATTCATGATGTATTACAGAATTTAAATCCTTCCTTGAAGAATCCCTACAAAAAATCACAATTATCTCCTTGAGATAACAAATTTCATCCTCCTTGAGGATCTGATTTGAATAAAATGGAAATACAAATCTAGAGACAATCTTGTGTGAATTTATGTATGCCTTACATACACAAGAACCTGCAACTAAGAACACCTAGAACAACAATTAGACTCCATTACTCAATGAAAAGCCCTGCCCTGTACAATCTTCAAGAATACTCAGAATTGGAAACCATCAAAATCTAGAGTATTTTTCCAAATTTATGGAACCATTACAATTGAGAAGAAATGGGAATAAAAAGAGGAGGGAAAAAAAATAGATTTGCATAACACACTGCCAAGTGTCTTCTCTTCTAACTGAAATTCATTTTCCTCCTCTTTCCCATGGAACCTACTCTCAAAATATCCCACATTTGTTGAAACTAACTTCACAATTGCATTCCTCATTCCAAGAGCTTTCCGGTGATATAGAATACTTCCATATTTGGCCAAAAGTCAACCTCTGGGTGAATTAATCCTCACTATGTGCACCATCATTTAATTTTTTTGAATTTCTCCTATAGTCTGCACTATATCATTTAATTTTGATTTTTCTCTCATTTTTGGCCTAATGCCTTGCCACATGGCAGCCTCTGATTAGCTGATGGGATCCACTAGGTGCCACCTCAGATGACACCTCATCAATCTACCACATCACTTCCTCATGTACGCCACATGTGTGCTCGCTTGTCGGCCACCTCATTGCCACCTCAATGACACCTCAATGGGACCCACGAGCTAGACCTGTCTACTCACTTGTCGGCCACCTCATCGCCACCTCAGTGACACCTCTTTGGGACCCAAGAGCTGGACCTCCACCTGGACCGCCATGTCATCTTTCGCTACTTCATAGGGTTTAACCAATGTGCATCTTCGGGCTTCAAAATCATGCACGTCGTTGAATCATCTTGAACTTGCATGCTCTTTAACCCTTCGCCATTTTGCAAAGCTTAACTGGTGTGCATCTCCCTTTTGTGAAATCGCGTCGACCGTTGGATCTCCTAAACTTGCATGGTCTTTAACTCTTTTTCGCTATTTCATGATGCTTAATTCTCGCACATCTTTAACCCGTGAATCAATGCGCATCATCGAATCTCCTGCAACTTTCTCACTGGTTAAGCCATTTGTTCTCTACAAAACTCACCTACATTAGGATTTGTGCCTACGTGGGGTCCACCTGGTCGCCACTCAGCCTCCTTGATTGCCTCGGGAAGCGCACCCACACGTGTGGGGTCCGCTTGGGTGCCCAACCGGCACCATCCATCAAAAGCCTCCAAGGCTTTGACATTATGGTAGTGTGGAGCTTTGGTTATAAATATCAAAAAGTTACATTCCCCAGCCAATGTGGGATATTGCCTTTTGCTTGGCACTATGTTTCTAAGCTTTTCCCTTGAGTTTTAATGGTGTTTTCTTGAACATTTTCTGATATCTTTTCACCAGACACTGCGCAGGGAGGACATTGGCAAAGTCACATGGATTTTCAGATTTACATTTGCTGAAGATTCAATGAATGCTCCTCCATTTACGGAGGGCTGCCATTATTGCATTTGCTTGAAATTTCATTTTGTGCCTTCTTTATATTTTGGTCCTGGAATTTATGTGACATAACAACCATGATGATTGAAACAAGGCCACAGATTCTTCACCTTCCCTAGCTTTGTGAGAATGGGTGGAACAACCTCAAATAGTTTTGAAACTAGCTTAAACAAGGGATCATCAGGCATGTGCTTTAATGGAAATTCCCTTTGACATATATATCTTGGATCAATTTTATGTAGGACTTCATGACCAAAACCAGAAATGACCTGTCCACCTTTTAATGTCTTCCAAACATAATCCTTAAGTTGATCATGACTAACATCTGTACTGATTTTCTACAACAACAGATTTACTCCAGCGCAAGACTTCCTAATTTGCTAAACCATGGAGAGGCTCTACTAGGCCATTCATAATAGATGCAAATGCAAGATATGGATCTGCCAGTGGACTCCCAACCAGAAGAACTATATGAGTAATTACATTCCCTCCTTCATGATCACTGTGAATGGTAATATATAATCTCATTAATTCATGCAATTTTTCATCATCAAAACCAAGCATGTGAGCAAAATATGCACCATAATCAAGAGTCCCTTCTGGAGGAATAAATTTTCAATTCTTGAAAATCCTTCAGTATATATAAGTGGCAACAATTGGCACTTGCGCAATGAGATTTAGGGAAGCCTAACATGTTTTCCCAATACTTTGTCTTTGGGCTTCCTTTTTTAAATGCCTTTTAGAACTCGCTTCGAACCTGTCAATGGCATTTGAAGTAAAAGTTATAAATGTTGCTGCAACATTGCCTTTGATTTCAGGCCATTTACCACGCACTTTGCATTTGGTGCAGTTTGAAAACCCCCACGCAGAGGAGTCACTAGTTTTGATTTGCCAAATTTGCATTTTCTTTGAGTTTCTAAACCCTTTACCACATGCTTTGCACCACCATATTGCATTGGCTTGGAAGTTTTATATTCTTCTTCAACAAGCTCATGCAGAGGGAGAATAGGGAGGCATTCGAATTTGCAGAAGACTAAAACCCACGCCACACCACGACAGGAGGGGAAACATCTATTAATTGCATTAACTTGGGATTTTCTGCATGTTTCTCTTACCACCATGCCATGTGAACTACCAATTTGCACTTGCTAATGTTTTTATGCTTTTACAATGCCACACCCCATTCTCTATATATTGTAGCTTCTGTTTTGATGGTTCTTAGGGATTGTGAAGGGCCTGTAGAAATACAAGACATGATCAATGGAATACATACAATGCAGACCTAAGTTTCAAAACCATGACAATAGAGAGCACCAAATGCACATCATTCATGTCTTTATAGACTATGAAAAATCTATATGACAATGATCTCCTTCATTTGAGCTATATTGTCAAACCTTGATTCAAAAAACATGAAGCTACAGGTCAGGTTGGGCCCCAAAGTGGGTACGACTAAAATTTTTTCATTTTCATGCAACTAACCTCTGAAATACCTCAGGAACCTTAAACTTAACTCCAGAAATGATCGACGTCATTTTTGGATCATCAAACTGAGTTTTGCAACTTTCAGGCACCTGCGCCACATTTTTGCATTTAATCGCGAAGACGTAATTTTCAAGCTAGTCAAAAAACCTTTCTGGACCACACCATCTAACAAGTGTGTACTCTGATATAGAAGCATTAAGTCTACCAAATGGTTTCTCTAGAGGAATCCCAAGTGAAGAGATATTAATTGTCAAAAGTGACCAATTGGCTTTGTCGACACTACAGACCTGATGAAGTCAATGCGCAGGCAAATCATGATGCCTTTCTTAAAAATATCAAATGACCTCCGTAGACCCTCAAAACCAAGACATAGGTACCTTGAAGTACATATCAAAACTTAGAATAATCAGTTCAACCAAAAGTCTAACTGGGTGCAAATGGTATCCTCATGACAATAGCTACATTAATTGATATAGCAATGAAAGTATGGATCACTGAAACATATGGCCTAAGAAACCCTTTTGAAAACCAATCAAACAAATTAGCAAAGGCTTGAAACTTGAAACATAGATTTTCATTTATACCAAAAATAACCTAGAAAAAACATTTCATCATGACACTTGCTGAGGCAACTTTTACACTTATGCAAAACAGGGCTCCGACTAGGTCCTAAAGCAGGGACTTGTCAAAACATACAAACTGCAAATAGATCAAGCTTTGAAAACTGAGCAAATGGATTCATAAGGACTTGAAAATTTGCATGCTACCTCACCTTTATTCATAGAACTGAATCCATTTTGAATTTTTCCATGACAATCAACAGGGAAAAAGGTTTAAACACTCAAAGTAGGCTACTTGGTAAAATCTACATTTGCACCTAAAATGCACTTTCAGCTCACCCCTTGAAATGGGTTCCTGATAAATTGATCCAAACTAAAATCTAAAAGTTTCACATCACTTAATAGGACAAATAAATGGTGTAGGACATGCTTCCCAAGCCTTACCCCCTGAAAATCAACTGCCTCCATTTTACCCTCTCTCTAACTAGGCCACTTGAATGAGATTAGGTGCCTTTTTGAAAATGCAATATCAAAATTTTGAAGTGGGGCTCAAAACTTGACTCAAATTTAATGAGTCTCAAGAGACTGTTTGACATTGACACACAATCTGGCATCAACCAGATGTCTTTTAGCTATAGTCATTGGGTCAAATGAAATTAGCTCACCAAAACAACTTGCAATACCCACAAATATCTCTTCTCCCCATAATTCCATGGGTAAACCTGGCAATCTGACCTAGATTGGGGCTTCATTGCATTCCCAATCTTTGAGGTTAAAACCTGGTTCCCACTTTTTGAGGGCCAATGAGGCTTTTCCTAGGATCTAGGGACCTCTTGCCAAAACAGATCAAAGATCTTATTCATAGGAGAATGGAAAAGAGAAGAAGCCACCAGCCATAGCAACAACATCAATTTGACCCTTACACTTCCATTTTCTAGACACCCAGGATCCAACAGCCTCAATATTGGGATATGGTCAAATTAATTTACCCACCAAGACTAAGTTCATGTGAGCCATATTCTAATCCATAATATAGTCTGAGATAGAGATGGAGCAAGAACCATACTCCAGGTCAGCATGCATTTCTTATTGCACTCCACAAATGGAATCTTGTTGTTGGGGCCGTCAACACCACTAGGTTTGTTGGAGATGATAGATTTACCATTGGCAATATTATGCATGGTACCACCATCCCATGTATCATTTGACGCCCCATCTGAGGGACCAGGAACCAAATTGGTGGGGCGAGTCATAGGGGAATTCCCTAGACTCCCAATACGCAGGAAACCCGCACCAAGGCCATTCAAATTCAAATATGAACATTCTCTCACGTCAGCTCTTGCTCCTACTCCTAGAAAGTTTACCATCCTATTTCCCTTCCTTTGTTGGGTTGCCATGATCTCTTAGTTTTAGCTTTTGGGTTTTGTTGATTTGTCACATTTCCATTGTTTGGATGACATATATAATGCAATGATCTCTATTTAGGAGATTGGGTTGGAGATTGGATTTTTTAGAATAATGTTAGTATTTTATATATGGAAATCTCAAGAGTTAGATTAGGACTCCTAACTAAGAGGATTTAATGGAGTTGCATACTCCCAAAATTCTACTTAAATTTTTATTTATAGCCTCCACATTTAATTTTAAATTTTCATATCCACATCAACTAGTTTATTCTCTAGTTTCTATTATTTTCATTGTCATCTATTTAGTATAAATAGCATAGGATCATACCAGTAAAATGAAGGTTGTATTAGGGTTAATGTGTTGTCTATTGCACGTGTGGTTTTGATTGCACCAAAAGGTCAACCTATTAATGTTTGATACAACTACTAGACTTATAGAATCCACATGAGGTGGCTAATCCATGTCACAAACCTAAGCACTATGCTGCACAACACAAGGAGACCAAGGGCACACACCTTGAAACAATCCCCCCCAAGTGCAAGAGAGGGGTTTGAAACTATGAGAAAGCTCTGATACCGCTTTTTATAAGTGTGATTGCCTTTGCACCAAAAGATCTCAACCTGTTAATGCCCAATACAATCACTAGACTTATAGAAACCACCGAAGGTGGTTAAACCATGTCATAAACCTGCGCGATGCACAACATAGCACAAGGAGACCAGGGGTACACACCTTGCAACACTCTCCACCTTAGAAATACAATTTCATGGTTCTAATATCCTTGGAAAGTGTCCTAAGTGAAGTAGGATGTATTGAGAAAGCAATTCGTGATATTTATTTCACTAATATTTGTAATGTATTCCTAAGGGCTTATGGGTTATACTAGTAGTAGTAAAAGTGGGTCGCGAAGATAATAATTTAATATTGTTTTCCCTACTCATGGATGCCTACAATAAATATTTGATGACATGGGAAGTGAAAATGATTGATCTATGGTCTTCTCCAAGTGGGAGCATCGAAGAGGAAATAGGTATCCCTTAGTATCCATTCATTTATTACATTTAATGTAATGTTTATCTGGCAAGAATTGGTGCCTAAGTTGGATGAAAAGTATTAGAAGCTAAATTGGTGTCTTTCTAAGTTATGTAAATTCATTTTAAGGGTTGCTTTTGTGAGGAATGAAGAGGCTCCTTTGGATACATTAATTGGTAGTTTTGGAGCTCTTACCATTCTATAAATTTATCCTTTGCATGTAGATTAGACGGAGTAACTAGATTGTAGAATAGTTGAATGTAGATTTCTCTACAGAAACAAAGGTTGGATGGGAAGGATAAAGAGGTTATTCACATATAGATAGGTGCTACTATAGTGGATATAAAGAGGATAATGGAAGTGACTATATTGTAAGAAATTTAATTGGTGTTGATACATGTTTATCCTTTCTTCTTTGTGGAGTTTTTCCCTGCAAGGGTTTATCCATGCAAATCTTGTGTTATGTGTGGATGTTATGTTGATTGATTTATTTATTATTTTTGCTATCTTATGCTAATGTTAATCAATGTTTATTTCTATAATAAGTTCACATAAGATAAGATTATTAGTATGGTTAATAGGCTGACTTTTTACATTATAAAGAAGAATGATCTAATCATAGGCTTTCTACAATTAAGGGAACCTTATTTCAAAATTGCATGTGATTTTTTGATGTTCATGCTACTTATATTCAAGGCTTGAATATCATCCTTTGATTATTTTATTGGATTAAGATTAGTTTCATAATCTTCGGGATTGAACTTGTTTATTTTTCAATAATTGATATTAAAGCTCATGGTTATTTATTTTCGATATTAATGTATTTTTGGTTTCTTAGCATGGAAAGCTTGTGAGAATAATTTAGAAGGAATTAAATGTTGTTGGAAGGATTTTGGGTATTCCATAAATGATCTGTGAGTTATGTTTTTTTTCCATATTTGTGAGAATAGAAACCAGGGATATTATAAATGTGATCTATGTTGGGCATTTGAAGCTCATGCTTATGGATCTTCATAGAGTTCTTTACACTTATGGATCTTTTTGAAGTTTGATGATACATATGTTTCCTCTTGTTTGGTAGTTTTTTTCCTTTATCTCATGGTCATATAAAGTGAAAATGTGTTCATGTTGGATGAGTATTGACATCCTAGTCACCTTGAGATACACTAGTTATTTGGAGTATGGAATGAAGGGCTTATGTAGGATTCATGGTTTTAGCCCATGGTTACTTGAAAGAATTGGAAGATAAGCCACTAATTTTTTTGTGAGTTGAGTAGATATTTTTCTTATGCTTTCAACTCCTGAACAACTTTCCTTTCCTTTGTTGGGTTGTAGTGATATCTTATTTTCATCTTTTGGTTTTTGTAGATCTATCACATTTTTATTGTTCAGATGACATTTATAAAGTGAATGTCTAGATGTTTAAATGGATTTTAAATTTAAGGAGATGTTTTTGTAGGTTTTATATGTTAACTTAAACATATTGTATATAGATCTATGGTATGTGACTAGATTTAGGGTGTTTTAAATGGAGACAATTGGAGGTTTGTATGGCATATTGGAAGGTTCTTATTGATATAGGTTACTCCTATGTGGTTTTGTTTGGAAAATCAAATCTATTAGTGATTCTAGTGTTTGATGCTTAGAATCCTCATGTTATGCCTAATTATCACTTTTATGCAATATATTTATATGGGATTGAATCCTTCATTAGTTTGAGATTGAAGCACTATTTTTTATATTTCTTCTTTGACATGTTGTATATGTGTAGATCTTGTAAATTGTCTAATTAGGATTTGGTTTGGTTGGCCTTTTTATTGATCACCATTACTACATTGGTATGTTGATTGTAGTGAGAAAATAATGTTTGGGAGTTTCTTCGCATTGTTAATCATATGAGTCTTAGCAGTAGATTATGATGCATGAGAAGATTTTTTCACTTTAAGTGGAGTTTCGACAATAATGTTATTCATGATCCATGTATAGTTGGATATCTCTTTCAATGAGATATTTATACAACTAAATAATGTGTTCTATCTTCTTTGATTCATGATTTTGGTTCTAAGTTGTTGTGGTTGTAGTATATTGTGAGCCATGGATAATCTTTGATTAGATGATGGATGATATTTTGCAATGGATGTTGGTTTCATGTGGAGCTCTTGGATTTTTCCTTTAGGTTATAATGAGAGTTTGACATCTTTGGTTCTATTGACAAAGGATGTGAAATTGTATCTTATTGGTTTGGATATTGTGGGTTGATTTGTTCTTTGATCTTGTTGGAGCAGTGGAGGATCTTAAATTAGGAGATTATTATCATGATGTCTAGAAAGATTGGTTACATGATTTAATAGGATCTTTAGTCATGATGATATATTTTTCATTTGATGATGGATGACCTTATGGTGACCCCTTGGTGCCATGGAGGACCCGTGTGTCTTTCATAAGGTGTTGTTATTTCTCTTTAGTTTTTTTTATTAGTCATTTTCTTGGAGCTTCATGAGTTTGCAATATTTTCATTTTAAGTTATTATTAATTGATTGGTATAGGCTCATGGAGACTAGAGAGACTTGGGTGATGCTATGGGATCTCATGTTTTGGGATTGTACCTATATTCATACATGTGACTATAAGACTAACAATATAAAAAAGTTATGGCATTCCTATAACACTATATGTATGCAAAAAAAATGGCAAAGATAATAGAGGGTTTCATTCTATAACTATCAATACTTATTTTATATATATGGTTAAATTTTGGAATTCTCTTTATGATTCAAAATATAAATCTAATAACAATAGCATAAATTTAAATATAATATCTGCTCCTATAAATTAGTTATAATTGTAATTCATTTAGGAGATGCATATTCAATTGCGAAAATTCAATTTTTTAATATATAATGTGACATTAGTTAGGAAAAGTGATGAACTTATAAGGCACTAAGAGGGTGGGTGAATCAGTGCAAGTAAGAACAATACAAATTTGATTATCAATTTTACCAACTTAAAAATCAATAGGCATACAAGAAATATCACCACATATGCAATCACCCAATAAAGTAAATTCCACATTACACAATAAATTTATACTTGGAAAACCAAAAAGGGAAAAACCATGGTGGGAGTTAGTACCCACAACATCACTATCTGTAGAATAGAAATCTTGACCAGTTAAGGTCTTACAAGTGTGATGTCCTCTTACTGATAGGAGTAGACTCGGTTGAGAGTCACCCAGTTAAGGGATTTCAAAGATAAGCCCTTTTTGGAACTAAGACTTGTTAGGATCTACCTCATGAGAGGATTTACCACTATATTTGAGAGCTAACCTGCTAGGGGATTTACAAGATTAAGGCCTATTAGGACCTGCCCCATGAGGGGATTTTACTACTGCAACTGTTAGGATAACAATAGTCAAAATATCTTCATGTAACACCTTAAATGTTTGATAAGATCCACTTCTGATCCACAAAACATCACCAATACTTCATCACAAAACTTCTCTAATCACCACACAATCAAAAATACAAAATTCACTAATGATCTCTCTCGTACATGCATACACCAACTTCATACTTCGTCACACATTTAATAAACATCATTTAGTCGGCTACAACCTTGAAACAATTTCTCATGTTCAATGAATCTAGACAAACTTGCATTGCATGCCTTGCAAAGGTCGTCCACCATCATAACAAACTAAATCCTATGTTGGTTTACCGATCTAAGTGATTTTCATCACTACCGGTTAACTATCTATCAGAATATCTTCTTTGTCAATCAAATCTCAATCATCCGATCAAATCAGCTCATGCGGTAATGAACATAAGTCAATCTACTGCTCTTCAACATTTCTGAAAAACCACATCATCTAATTCTTCATGAATTTCTTGTACCAGTTGTCAGAATATAATACTGTCTACAATTTACCGGTTGAAGTCCTAAATACCTATTCTCTGTTAAACTATCTTTACTACTGGTTAAACCTTACCGATTGGTCTACAAGACTCCGATGACTATAAAAACATAGTTTCCATCAATGACAACATAAAACTAAGTCATCACTCAAGAATCCCATCATTGACAAATCAGACATGTATCGATTGCATCAAGCAAAACATTATTACCGGTTTAGCTCAAATGCCAACATTCTCTCCCTTTGGCATTGATGGAAACACTTAGGAAAATTTTGTCAACTAAGTGTGCAAAAAAAAAATTACTTAATGACATAGAATCATACTCCATACCCCCCCTTATAATTACATGCAAAATTTTGACTCTTAAACTACTACTCCCTCTTTGAAAACAATGCCAAATAAAGAAGTAAAATACATGAAAGATATATACATGTTACATCAAAATTTGTATCAAAAACTACATAGCATATGTAGATACAAAAGTCTATTACAAAGCAATTATGGAAAATGCATCACTGAAATTAGACTTCAACTATTTCAAGTCGTTATCCCAAATTTTCAAAAGTCTGTCAGAAATATCAACATGTGTCTTTATTTTCCCTACTAATTCCTCCATTGCATCAACTGTGCTCATCTCGGGTTTAGCTACAATTGTCTCTGACTCTTTGTAATCTTGCTCTAGAATTTCAACCTTGGGAATTAATTGAGTCTGGAGCTCTTGCAAACATCTTACTCATTTAGCCTGTTCATATTCATACATCTTAAATTTATGTTGTAAATCTACAACAAATCTACCTAAACGTAGTAATGAGTCAGTCACCAGTTTGAATCCTTCACTTAACACTTCAAGCTCCTTCTCAGCATCATCTCTTTTCTTCCTTAAGTCAGCAAAAAATAATTAAAATTTGGAAACAGTAGCCAAAATATTTCCTCTAGTTTCCAATCCGGTCTTCAAAAGGTTTTTATTAATTGTGAGGGCTACCTTACCTTTATCTATCTCAGACATCAGTTGTTCTATCCTTTTCTTCTTGTTGTCCTTTTCAATTGATATGTATGATGCATCTTCAAAAGTATTGAGGTTCTCTCTAACATTGATAACCAACTCTCCAATTTTGTCAATGGAAGTAACAAAAATTTTAGTATCAGTCTTTGGTAGGAGACTAGACTAGATATCAACTATTGTTCTGATAGTTTCTACCTCTCTCTATTATTCCTGCATTCTCTTCTTTTGAGATCTAGCTTGCATTGCTTGTGCAATCTCCATGAATTGAGAAGAACTTAAGTTTTGCATATCAATAGGACCTTTAATGCTCACACAGTCATCATCATTATCATCACCACTGATTTTCTTCTTGGACAAGAGATAGTATTATCTTTTTATCCTCTGTTTTCTCTTGCTCTGTTTTCCTCTCTTCCTCTTTTTTCTCATTGTGGTGTCATAAAATCATGACCCTCACAATTTTTGACAACATTAGGGTCCTCACACATGCAAAATTGAATCCCCAAGTCTGATTAAACACAAGAGACAACTCAACTCCTAAAAACTGCATCTTCCTCACTCCCTACATTTCCTAACCTACATTTTGTCTTAGAAAGAAGGGTAGGACAGGTGCATGGCACCCTTATCCTCCTAGGATAGGGGCATGGAGCCTTTGACCCTTGCCCTATTTTGGGGCAAGACCTTCCAAACCCTACATTGTAGGTTGTGTATTGGACAGGAAACCTTCCCCAATGTGAGCCTGTGATGAAAATTAGTTTCATTAACCCTAATTGATGAGTATAAATGTTGTACTTACCCTCTCATTTGTGAAAGGAACGATAAGTTCGGACACATGAGATGATGCATTCAAGCATTCAAGCATTGAGCATCTCAAGTTTCCTTTCAAGGCTAGGCATTGCATTCAAGTTAAGGATTCAACCATTGAAGAGAAGATCCATTTCAACATTCAACTTCATACAAGAAATTCTATCAACATTTCTATTACAACCTCCCTTGAGGTGATTACATTTCAGTCTTTCATTTACATTTACTTGCAAGTAATTTCTTTCATCATCTGATTAATTCCAAAACTGGGTTTTGACCTGAAGGCAAACCCCTAATCCCAACCTATTTTCCTCTCTTTTCTATGTGTAGGTTGTAGGTGTGCATCTAGAATTTTGAATTTGGACTCCATTTGCAGAGGTGATAAAACCCTTTTCATTTCACAAATTTTTCAAAGGAATGCATATTTCCGCATGGTCTAGACAACTTTCTCTCAAATTTGTAGGGCATCATCGTCTCGACATATTATTGCTAGATCTAGGTGCACAGCTTCATCCTAGACTTCGATCTTAATTTTTATTGAGTTCTTTGTCACTTTTTACTTAGTATTAATACACAATTCAATCAATTCCTTTCCATTCCATGAAGAGGGGTTTCCTTATTACTCTTATATCATTTCATTCAGAATTCAATCTTCTTCTTTGGAGGTTGAATCTAGTGAATCTTTCCCCCTCTTCCAATGTAATGCATGAAAAGTGTTTGAAGGGAATCCATAGTGAAATTCTCATCTCTCTTTGGAGGGAAAGAGTATCTTTCCTCTTGATCTCTCATTCACACATTTTTCACCCACCATTACACTCATATTTCTTTTTTTCTATTTTATCTTCTTTTGTGTTGTCTTTGATTGGTGGAGGTTGAATTTCAAGAATTTGTTCATGTATCGGTGCTTCTTCATCCTTCTTTTAATCTATTTTATCCTTTTGACTATTTACACTTACACTTACCAGTGGTGTTTGGGTATTTGTAAGCTGTGTAGTCACTGATTGCTCATTAGAGATCTTATCTCCTTCTTTCTCTTCAACCTATTCTTGTTCATGTTGTTGATGAGCCATCTCTATGTCCACATCCTGTACATCAACATCCTGAATTTCATAAACATTATCAGTGGCATTATTGTCAGCATTATCGATATCATCATCATCTTCTATAATTACTGGTTTAGTGTCAATAGGATCATCTTGCATATACATGTTATTTGATTCAAAATCTATGATCTTGACACCCTTAGGAGGTTCTTCTCCCTTTAGCCTTATAGAACTATCTTCCTCATCTTGTTTATCTTTTTCCTCTTCTTCATCCAGGATGAGACCTAAAGCCTTTTTTATCAGAATCTTAGTCTCCTTCTGGACTGATTTGGTCTCTCCTATTAACATTCTTGTTAATCTATTTTTAAATCTAAAAGATGATTTCATATTAACCTTTATTGCTTCAATATCCTCTTCACTAACTTCTGGTTGCAAGTTCTTAAGGGTATAATCAATAAATTATTTGTCTATATTGATAACAACCTACCACCTTGCATCAATTAAAGTATACAAAGATCTAGAAATCTGCCCTTGTAACTCAATGAGGGCTTTACTAATTTTGTTCATACTAAAGATGACTGTATCTTCAAGCTCTCTTTATTGACTTTTAGATAAATAAATAAATAATGTGTTTAATCCTTTGTATACCCCATAATCCTTAATGATTCTAACCATTTTGCTAAAAGAATCTTCAAGTGTCAAAGGTTTTTTAGGAGATTTTCCCTTACTAGTTGTCTTAGGATTTTTAGCACTAGCTTTAAGTTATTTCTTATCTTCATCAGACTTAGTTTCCTCCTCATCTACTGGTTTTTGATGTTTTTGTTTCTTCCTCTTTCCTACTTGTACCAGTGCAGCAGGATGATCAACTATCTTGCCTTTCCTTTCAAATTGAATTTTCAATGATTTTTCAATTTGTGATTCAATTGGTTTCACCTTAGCCTCTTCTTGTTTCTTTTTCTCAGTAACTTTTCCTTTACCAGCTCTTGTCTTAACATCGGTGGGAGTACCAGTTGGTAAATTTGATGTACCGCCTTGTTCTTTTGCATGTTTATCCCTTGTTGCCACAATCTTCTCTTTGGTGAAGCCTACCTACTCAACAAAAGTTTCAACTTCCTTCCTAACCTTCTTGGCTATCACTGGTTTTTGCAATTCAGAATGCACTTGTAGTGACTTCTATTTATATGTATCAAATCTTTCTATAGTTGTATCTATCGATGGCCCTAGTAGATGTTCAACATATGCAACTAGTAGATCCTTGTCTACCTCATATCCCATGGGCATTACCCATCTGGTTCTAGAAATAAATGCTTCCATCAAATAAGTGTCAGTGTCAACCATGAAGCTGATAGTATCTTCATATTGGTTCACAACTTCTGTCGATATTCGCTCTCTAGCATGCATTTTCTTTTGAAAATCTTTAAAATAACCCCATGAAATGTTATAAAACATCTAAAGTAATGCAAGGGTACCAACAATCCATTGCAAATACCCATGTCAAGGAAATAATTTTAAAAATAAAAGAATAAACCAAGAATAAGTTATCCAAATTTAAACCTCAACTTCTTATCTTTCTTGATTGACTCAAGATTCACCATCAGTTGGCTCCTCAAGGCTTCTGCCAGATCATAATCAACATTCTCCTTCACCTTCTGATAGGCAGTGTGAATGGTAGCCACAAGTATACTATTCAACCTGCTAGAATAATAGATCCTATAACCGATGACCATTGAAGCATACTTTACAACTAGGTCATTTACACTATTTACTGTCATCATTTTGCCATCCCATTTAGATCTAATTAGCTTCTCCAAATCATTTTTAGGCACTGATCTAAGAAAAGATACTTCACCAGTAGAGAAAAATCTAGTTACTACATGGATAGTGTCCTTAGTGATTTTATGAGGTCGATCCAACCACATAAATTGATCATGAATCTGGCTCAATAGAAATCCAACCAGGTCATCATTAAAGTCATCAATGAAGTTAATTACATGATGGAACCCTTTCTTGGTGACTTTAATATATTGTTCCTTCAGGATGCCCTTGACATCACACAATGATCTATATTGGTCAAGGATAACAACCAAACCCATATCCTCCAATTTGTAGTGATAGAAAGATCTGACATCTTCAACATGTAAGACTCCATAAGGTACACTAGATAGGGCACCGATGGGGTCTATTTCTTTGGATTTAAAATGATATCATTTGAATTCTGGTCAGGCCTCTTGGTTACATCAATGACGTGAGGAGTCTCCATATCCAAATATGCAGATTACAGAAACAAAAAGTAAGATCTAGACAAATACCTTTTCCCACTTATGCACTAGGGTTTCAAACACTGACAATGTTCTCAACACTGATCACCAATTCTTAAAACACTTCAGATCACTTTCGATTACTACCAAATGTTGCTCACACAATGATTTATCTTCTTTATTCACTCGCCAAGTGCTCTCAAGATTGCAATGTGACAAATGAAATTCAAAAAAGTTTCTTTTATTTGCACATTAACTACCGAATTAAATGCTTTTACCGATAAAACCCTAAAACTCATTTAAACAGACTAGAACAAATTACCAGTTTCCAAAGATGTATCATTTTTACTAGTTAAGATCCAAAAACACTTTAAAATAGTGAAAAGTATTAGAATATACAAATTTAACTTACCACACTTCATCCAGGGGTTCTTCTAAAGATTTGACAATAAGCTCTACCCAAGTTGCAAAACCTACTTAGTTTACTGGTGATGGATTCCCCACACTAGGTGAATAATTTGATTCCTCAAATGGTTTGTCATCACTCTTCTTCTTCTAGATTATATTCATCTTAGTTCTAGTTTCTTCAACATCAATTTCCTTCTTTCCTTTCTGATCTAAAAAATGATTTATCGATTGGTTCTTATGTGTTCTGCAAAACTTAGCAATATGTCCCAATTTATGTTAGTGATAACAGGCCATACCAGATGCTCTCCAAGGTCCTACATTTCCTCTACCTATCCTTCTTCTACAGTTCATAGCCACATGTCCAAAGTTATTATTGATTGAACAAATCACATTGATTATTTTCTCCATCTCATAGGGACTAGACTGGTTAGCATAAGGTCTTTTCAAATTTGTGTTCCTTCGATCATAAAAATACTTTCTCCAATCACTGACATATCTTTGATTCATGTGAGGTGTTGGATTATTAGCTCCATACGTGTATTAAATAGATCTATGCCCATACATGTTGTATGTGTAGCAATACCCCTCAAATTTTCTAGGCACATATCTAGTATTAGGTCTATAACCAATATTATCATCAGATATTCTTCTACAAACATTAAGAGTATGTCCTAGCTTCTGACAATTGAAACATACAGGTCTATAAGTTTTCTTATCAGTGGATTTTTCAATCTTAGGAGTAGTTTTACCTTCATTCATGTTGATATTTATACCAGAAGGTTCACCTTTCTCAAATGTAGAGTATCCCAATCCACTTGTATCACCTTTCATCCTTTGAGATTGGATCTGTTCATCAAGCATAGAATAACTCTTGTTGAATTTTGCAAGCTTCTCATTAGCCTCAACAAGTTCCTTTGTAAGAGCTTCATTTCTTTCAATGAGGGTCTCTCTAAGAGACATTGCAATCAAGATCTGACTATATTCCTTACTTTTCTTCTTTCTCCTCATGCTAATGTTCATACAAAGTTGTATTTTCCTACTTAATCTTAAAGATTTCATGCTCTTTATCTCTGATCTGATCCTCAAACTTCCTTCTAGCTTCAAGTTCATAAATTATTTGGATTGTAATGGCTCCAAGCTCTCTTCTTAGGTCATCCTTCTCACCATTCATTTTCTCCACTTCTTCAACCAATGCATCTATGTTTTCTTCATTTGAAGAGTTTCTTTTAGAGATCTCCAATAGTTGTTCAGTTAGCTCTTTTCTTTTAGCAAGTGAAGCCTTATACTTGCCTCTCAATGTTTCTAGGTATTCCTTTGTTTCTGAAAGTTCCCTATCCATCTCTCTATAACTCATTGCATCCCCCATATTTGCCTTAGGATTTGACATTCCTTCCAAGTAGTTAAGTCTTAAGGAAGTTAGGCTCTAATACTAATTGGTGAACTTATAAGGCACTGAGAGAGGGGGGGTGAATCAGTGCAAGTAAGAACAATAAAAATCTGATTATCAATTTTACCAACTTAAAAATCAATAGGCATATAAGAAATATCACCACATATGCAATCACCCAATAAAGTAAATTCCACATGACACAAAAAAATTATACGTGGAAAACCCAAAAGGGAAAAACCATGGTGGGAGTTAGTACCCACAAGATCACTATCTGTAGAATAGAAATCTTGACTGATAAAAGTCTTACAAGTATGATGCCTTGTTAGGAGCAAACTTTGTTAAGAGTCACCTGGTTAAGGAATTTCAAAGAAAAGCCCTATTAGGAGCTAAGACCTTTTAGGATCTCCCTCATGAGAGGATTTACCACTCTGTTTGAGAGCTACCCTATTAGGGGATTGACAATATTAAGGCATGTTAGGACCTACCTGGTTAGGGGATTTTACTACCGCAACTGTTAGGATAACAACAGTCAAAAGATATTCATGTCACACCTTTAGTGTTTGATAAGATCTGCTTTTGATCCACAAAACATCACTAATACTTCATCACATAATTTCTCTAATCACTACACAATCAAAAATACAAAATTCACTATCGATCTCTCTCATACATGCATACACCGACTTCATACTCCATCACACATTTTATAAACATGATTTAGTCAGCTACAACCTTGGAACAATTTCCTAGGTTCAATGAATCTAGACAAACTTGCATTGCACACCTTGCAAAGGCCATCCACCATCATAACAAATTAAATCATGCATCGGTTTATCGATCTAAGTGATTTTCATCACTACCGATTAATCATCTATCAGAATATCTTCTTTGTCAATCAAATCGTATTCATCCAATCATATCAGCACATGCAGTCATGAACATAAGTCAATCTACCAATCTTCAACATTTCTGTAGAACCACATCATCTAATTCTTCATGAATTTCCTATATCGATTGTCAGAATATAATATTGTCTTCAATTTAACTATTGAAGTCCTAAATACGTATTCTATGTTAAACTCTTTATTACCAGTTAAATCTTACTAGTTGGTCTATAAGACTCTGATGACTATAAAAGCATAGTTGACATCAATGATAATGTAAAACTAACTCATCACTCAATAATCCCATCATTTACAAATTAGACATGTACTAGTTGCATCAAGCAAACAATTATTACTTGTTCAGTTCAAATGCCAACAAAAAGATACTATGATTACATATGAAAAAGAATCCATTCTAAAATGTGGGTTATTTGTTTTGCATAAATTTAGTGTTCTAGATGCATAAGAAATTCAATTTCATGTTATTGCAACCTCATCTATGACCTAATTGACTACAACTTTTATTTATTATTATAAAATATTTCATTTATTTCACTGTCTTAATAATGAAAATTATAATATTTTATTAGTTAATTACCATAATTTTAGTGATTCTAAATTTGACTATTTAATATTTATTTATAACATTTTTTTAAAAATAAAAGCAATATGGCTAAAGTGGTATTTATTTAATATTCATAACAATAACACATTAAAAAAATTTGTTAAGCTATTGGTAAACAGTGGTTTGAACATGCTAGTTGTTTCCATTATTTATTTTACTAATTTTTAATGTTTATATAGTAAGAAAGGATTCTCATTTTCTATTCTTTTTCTTTTATAAAGTACTTTGCACTTCTTTTATATTCTGTAATCATATATTTAAAAAAAAAATAAAAAAATTTCCTAATATTAGGTGTGAGATTCACATTATGATGGGAAAACGTGGGAATGGGAAAAGTATCACAACCCAAATTTTATCATATTTAATTATTATTAATATTTGGATGTGATTCAGATGTTTAGAACAACAAATGAAATGTTGACTATTGACTTTTATTCAACATTCTAAATATGCATAATGAAATGTATTTCTCTTTATATTTTAGATGAAATGAGTAAGAATTTTATTATTTATTAATAGCTTGTGTGGTTACATATTAATGCAAAGCTTTAGTTATAAGTGGTAGGGATGTGTGAAGATGAAAATGTGGCTTAGGTAGAGGCCTCCTAGCCTTTTGGCAGCTCTTGGAGCGATGGAAACCTACATAAACATACACTGAGTTCTATTTTGATGTATATTATGATTGGATTTTCATATATTGATTTCATTAAAATTACATCTATTTTTTGATAGCAAAAATTTGCAGCAATTTTATTTCTTTTTAGATTTAAGATATATGTGTGTATGTATGCATATGTTTTAGTAGGAAAGATTAATATTCTATTCTATGTTATTTTATTTAAGATTAAAAAAGAAAAGAAATAAACAATGAATAAGAAAATATGTGTGTTGCCTATTTATTTTGAAAATCTTCATTTTTTCATTTAATTGTCAATTATCTTTAATATAGATGGTGCAAAGTTTTAAATTCAAATAAGGAAATTTTACTATCATGCGATTGTTGAAATCACACAACCTAACTAAAATGTGCAAGTTCTAGATTGACCAAGCATTTATCAAGCATGTATAAATAAATAACTAAAAAAAAGCGAAATTAATAAGGAAACTAAATTGTGAGTGCCACACAATAGCTTCAAGAGTAAATGAAGGGATGGTGAGTGCCACATCCACAACAAAGTTGACATGCATCAGCTTGTGGAAAGGATGTGTGTGTGTGAAATTTGGAATTTGTATCGAAAACATAGACATACAATAAATCATTGCATGTATGGTTAGTTGATCAAAATCTTTAAATGTAAAAACCATAACAAATCAACCTATTGCCTCCTAAAAGATGTGGGTATGATGGTATGATGAAAGAATAAGGATTCGGTCAAATAATGAAGGAGGCGGAGTGAATCAGTAGATGGAAAAACTGATAAACTTTCACCTTACTCAAAAACAACCTCTCAAAGTAAACTTTGAACTGACAAGTTAAATCACTGAACTATAAATGTAATATCATTGTCCAAATAACTTGTCAAGTTAAACCGGTTGACTCTTACAACAGATTAATAGTAAACAACTTGAAACTCACAAACATCCAAATACTTTTACTTGACATAAGTAAAACCTTATTTCCAATTGTTGTTAGTTAACATAACTAATCAAAGTGGATTAAGTAGTTAAGAAATTCAACCATAGAAAACATAACCACAAAAAAATTCACCACTTGACACAATATTTTTGACGTGGAAACCAAAATGGGAAAAACCATAGTGAAATGAGACTCACAAGATAACTATTTGAAGTCTTCTGAAGTTCACCTTGTTAGGAGCCAAGCCTGTTAAAGCTTTTACAAAAAGTCATGTTAGGGACCACCGGATTAAGGGATTGACTTTAATGTCTTGTTAGAAGCAATACCTTGTGAGGGGTAACCTTGGTAAAGGATTTAAAATCCAAGCTAATAGACCACTTGGTTAGAGAATTTGAATAACACAAAGCTTGTTAGAGCTTACCGGGTTAGGGGATTTTACTGCTGTAATTGTTAGAAAACAATAGGAGTGTGTTGATCTGTTAGAATAGCACTACAGTTGCTTGTTCAAATCCTTTTCATTCTCTTATTTTATTTTACACAAACTGTAGATACATCATCTGGTTCAGCAACCACACACTCAATTACAACTTTGCCAAGTCACTAAACAAAACAACTCATCGACCTTATAAATAAATCAATTAGGTCAGTAACACACAAAAACCTAATTCTCTCATAGAGATTACAAACAAGTTGGTTCAGATATGACCATTGGATTATATAACAATCTCTACACATCATTCAAGAAAACCTTGACTACTCCTTGATCGCCACTTCATCAAGCTCAGTAACTCATCACACGCTTTGCATTACATGCAATATACTTTCTCATTCCCAAGATAAAAATATTAACTTAACGTGTCAAAAAAACTCTAAAACTCTCCTCAAACAATATGCATACGTGTCATAATCATTACCGCTCATCATCAGATCATAAACCAATATAACTAATTCACCAAACTTAATCGGTTAGGGTTTATCAAAATGAAAGGTAGGGTTTACTTCTTCAACTCTCCAATACTTAGCAATATTGGTTCACTTCAAAAACTTACCTACCGATTACAGTTCCCTTCACTAGCTCTTCCTACTAGTTACAAAATAACATTATAACAATATCATTACTGATGAATTGACATCAATGACAACATAACAAATCATTAATGCAATCTTCATGCAAATACCAACAATCTCCCCCTTTGGCATTGATAGCAATACAAATATCAATACCATTGATTGCTATGATTGTGAATGGGAATCTTTATTTACATTTTAGCATGTACTCTCCTTGTCTTCAACTAGTCTCTAGCTTGTCTTCAGCTACCAGCTATAGATCTTCTATCTATCAATCATACAATTCTTCTTCTCTAGAAATCACATAGTTTTTCTCCCCCTTTGACAACAATGCCAAATTGAAAGTAAAACATGCAATATCAAACTCAATGTTCAACATCAACAACCTGCCACTTGATGCTCCCCCTATGGAATAACTCACTTCTACACCAATCCTATTGTAAAATTATGCAAGTAGTTCTAGAACTGATGTAATCTACATCATTCTCAATTCACCTCATGAAGGGGTACAACCCATAGCTAACTTCTAAGATACTCAAAAGTAGTCTTAGGCAGAGGTTTAGCAAAGATATCTGCAATCTTCTCCTTGGTAGAAACATGCTCCAAGATCACATCTTTACTCTACACTCTTTTCCTCATTAAATGATACTTCAATTCAATATGATTGGTTCAGGCATACAAAACAAGACTCTTAGAAATATTTATGGCACTAGTATTGTCACATAAGATCTTTACAAGTTTTGTAAACTTCATTTTGAAACCCTCCAAAATGTGCGATTCATATAAACAACAACTTACTCAACTTCAACAGTAGACTGTGATATACAACTTTGCTTCTTGCTACTCCATGAAACAAGTCTTCCTCCTAGAAAGAATGCTCCATCGATTGTTCTTTTCCTATCATCAACATTAACTGCCTAGTTTGCATTTGTATACACCTTCAAGTCAAAGTTACCTTCATATGGATATCATAATCCATAGTCAATAGTGCCTTTCAAATATCTGAATATCCTCTTGGTTTCTATCAAATGTGTTTCCTTAGGATTCTTCTGAAATCTAGCAACTAGACCAACTACATGAGCTATATACAGTCTGTTGTGAACAACATTGTGCAATTTTCCAATCATTGACCTATACTCTTTTTCATCAACAAATGTGGCATCATCTTCCTTATAAAACTTACAACCTGTAACCATTGGTGTCCCAACTGGTTTACAGTCACTCATACTAAATGTCTTTAATATTTTTTTCACATACTTAGATTGTTTAATGAAAATACCACTCTTCATTTGCTGTATTCGCAAACCTATAAACAAATTTATCTTTCCTACTAGAGACATTTCAAACTCACTTTTCATTTCATTTGCAAAGTCATTCCTCATGTCATCATTTCCTCCAAATATGATATCATCCACAAACACTTCACTAACCAGTATCTTATCTCCTTCAAATTTGAGGTATATGTTGCTATCTTCACTAGTTCTCTGAAAAACTATCTTCATCAGGTGTGAGTTAATCCTTTCATACCATGCTCTCAATGCTTTCTTTAATCCATATGGTGCCTTGTGCAACTTACATATCATGTCCTTTTCATCAGTTAAAACATAACCATCTGGCTGCTCAATGTATACTTCTTCTAGTATTCTATTCAAAAATGCAGATTTCACATCCATCTGATATACTTTGAATCCCTTATGAGTTGCGAATGCTAGTAAAGTTCTGACACCTTCTAGTCTAGCAACTAGTGCAAAAGTATCCCATAATATTCTCCTTCTTCTTGTGCATAACCTTTGCAAACCAATCTAGATTTGTTTCAGACTGCTACACCATCTTCATTCAGCCTATTCCTGAAAAACCCACTTAGCACCTATCACAATTTTATTCACCGGTCTAGGTACTAGGGTCCATGTATTGTTCTTCTCAATTTGATCAAGCTCCTCCTCCATAGCTTTGACCCAATGATCATATCCAAATGCTTCCTTAGCAATTCTAGGCTCAATAGTGGAGATCATGTAAGAATTCTCTCTAATTCTTCTTCTGGTTAGTGCTCCAGCATCCTTATCTCCAATAATCTGGTCAACAATAATCTGGTCAAGATTGTGATTGAGTCTCACATACCTCAAAATAACACAATCATTATCTATGGGTTCATATTCTTCATTATCATCATCTTCTTCTGAGTTTACCTGTTTGGGTTGAACTGGCACATCAACATTTACTTTACCGGTTTCAGGTTTCACAAGTTCTGGATCCAAAAACAAAATGCAAGGATCTACATCCTTTTTCTCCACATTGGTTTCTCCTAAGACTTCAAGGTACCCATCCACTCGAACATCAACACTTTTAATGATTCTCTATGTCCAGTTGTTGTAACATTTGTAGGATTTACTCTTGGTGGAATAATCAAGAAATATTCCTTCATTACTTTTAGCCTCAAACTTACTAACATAGCCACCTCTCTTAATAAAACATTTGCTACCAAATATCTTGAAATAACCAACATTAGGTGATCTACCATACCAGTATTCATAAGGAGTCTTATCCTTACCTCTTTTTACCAAAATATGGTTCATTGTGTAGATAGTTGTGTTGACAGCTTCTCTCCAGAAGGTTTTTCTACACCTCCTTGTATCAACATCGTCCTAGCAGCTTCAACAACTGACCCGTTGTTCCTCTTTGTAATACCATTCTGTTGTGGTGTCCTCAGTGCATAAAGTTGTCACTTGATACCATTCTATTCACAATATCTTGTGAATTCCTTAGAAGTAAATTCATCGCCTTGATCAGTCCTCAGATACTTTATCTTCCTACCACTCTCATTTTTAGCTGACGCCTTGAATGCCTTGAATTTACAAAATGATTTTTTTTAATCCTTCAAGAATGTGATCCACATCATCCTTGAGCAATCATCAATGAAGATCATGAAATATCTATCACCTTGAATACTTTTAGTCCTTATTGGTCCACAAAGGTTTGTATTAACCAAATCTAATAGATGTTTTGCTGAAAAAGACTTGCTCTTAAAAGTTGAGGATGTCATATTTCCCAATTAACATTCCTTACATAGAGCATTATCCGGTTTGTCCAACTGAAGTAAACCTCTCACTCTCTTGGACTTACTCACTTTAATAATGTCATCAAAATTTAAATGACAAAATCTCCTATGTCAAATCCAACAATCATTCATTTTATCAATTAAATAGTTGTTGACTTTAGGATTAAGGTGAAACAGGTTACCTTTAGTCTTCTTTCTTATTGCAATAAGTTCACCTTTTCTCTCATAGATTTTGCACATATCGTTCTTAAATTCCAATAGGTATCCTCTGTCATTGAGTTGAGCAACACTCAAAAGATTGTGCTTTAGACCTTCAACCTAGTAGACATCATTTACACTACTCTTTCCATTAAGAGAAATGGTTCCCTTACCTTTAACCATATAGGGTGAGTCAATACCAAATCTTACAACTCCATCATCAAATTCCTCCAAAGAAAGAAATTTTCTCCGGTCACCCGTAATGTGATGTGAACAACCACTATCAATAATCCAATCATTAGAATTATCCATGCAAGAAACTAAAGCTTTTTGATCAGATGTTTCCTCGTTAATGGATACAAAGACAATGTCTTCATTAGCATCACCTTCAGATTCCTCATCGGTGATACCACCATCAACTACAATAAGACAATATCTTTTTCCTTTTCCCTTGTACTTCTTGAAATTCTCTCACTTGTGCTCATTATCACCATTAGGATAGCTAGTAGCAATGTGTCCAATCTTGTTGCATGCAAAATATTTCAAAGGTAATTTACCTTTGTATTTACCGATACCTCTGGGCAATTGCTTGGCCAACAATGCTTCAAGCTCAACCAAACTGTCTTTATCATCATTTTCTCTACTCGATCTAGATTCATGACAGTGACTGACATCTCTAATTTTCATCATAGATGGGTTAGAAACTGCAGCTCTAAATGTTGATTCAGATTTTTGAATACTACCATCATAACCATTTAATTCAAAAGCACTAATCTTACCAATGATGGAGTCAAGGGTTACCTTGGTTTTGTCAATGGACTTTAGCTCCTGAATGGCTACAACTTGGATAGCATAGACCGGTAGCATGGTTATCAACACCTTACCAACCACTGTGGCATCATCCATTTTACCACCAGCACTCTTGATCACTCCAACTGTCTCTTTTATCCTCTGACCATATTGTTGGATATTCTCACCTTCAACCATCTACATGTCATCAAACTTTCCTCTTAGACTCTCTTCCTTGGAAATCTTCACATTTTCATTACCACTACAAATCTCTTCAAGTTTCTTCCATACCTCATGTGTAGTCTCCTAACCATGGACATCAATATATTTTGCATCAAACAAAGAACTGATAATAACCTCCAGTACTTGGTTGTTTTCTTGTTGCTCTTTCTTCTGATCATCAGTCATAATCCCACTAGGTGCAATGTATTGAGTATTAACATGTTCCCAGTATTGATTTCCAAGACTCTTGATATAAATTTTCCTTTTGTCACTCCATACTCTATAGTTCTCTCTATTAAACTTCAGACCTTCCTTCTCCATCATGCTCAACAAGATCTTTACCTCAAGCTATTAGGCTTATACCTTAGAGGACTTGAGAAGTTTTATGTTACCAATTGATGGTATGATGAAAGAATAAGGATCGGGTCAACTAGTGAGAGGGGGGGTGAATCAATAGATAGAAAAATTGATAAACTTTCACCTTACTCAAAAACAACCTATCAAAGTAAACTTTGAACTGACAAGTTAAATCACTGAACTATAAATGCAATATCATTGTCAGAATAAACTATCAAGTTAAACCAGTTGACTGTTACAACAGATTAATAGTAAACAACTTGAAACTCACAAACATCCAAATAATTTTACTTGACATAAGTAAAACCTTATTTTTGATTGTTGTCGGTTAAAAAAACTTATCAAAGTGGATTAAGTAGTTAAGCAATTCAACCATAGAAAACATAACCACAAAAATATTCACCACTTGACACAATATTTTTGACGTGGAAACCCAAATGGGAAAAATCGTGGTGAGATAAGACTCACAAGATAACTATCTAAACTCTTCTAAAGTTTTCCCTGTTAGGAGCCAAGCCTGTTAAAACTTTTTAAAGAAGTCTTGTTAAGAACAAATCCCGTTAGGGACCACTCAATTAAGGGTTTGACTATAATTCCTTGTTAGAAGCAATACCCTGTGAGGAGTAACCTTGGTAAAGGATTTAAAATCCAAGCTAATGGACCACCTGGTTAGAGGATTTGAAGAGCACAAAGCTTATTAGAACTTACCCAGTTAGGGGATTTTATCGTTGTAATTGTTAGAAAACAATAGGAGTTTGCCGATATGTTAGAATAACACTACACTTTCTTGTTCAGATCTTTTTCATGCTCTTATCTACTTTTACACAAACTGTAGATACATCATCCGATTCGAAAACCACACACTCAATTACAACTTTGCCAACTCACTAAACAAAAGAACTCATCGACCTCATAAACAAATCAATTAGGTTGGTAACACAAAAAAAAACCTAATTCTCTCATAGAGATTACAAACAAGTCAGTTCAGGTATGACCGTTGGATTACATAACAATCTTTTCACATCATTCAAGAAAGACTTGACCACTCCTTCATCACCGCTTCATCGAGCTCATTAACTCATCATGGACTTTGTATTATATGAAATATACTTGCTCATTCCCAAGATAACCAAAAAACACTTTGAAACTTTCATACAATATGCATATATGTCATAATCATTACTACTCATCATCATATCTTAAACCAATATAACAAATTCACCAAACTTAATTGGTTAGGGTTTACCAAAACAAGAGGTAGGGTTTACCGGTTTAGCTCTCCAATACTTAGTAATATCGGTTCACTCCAACAAACTTACCTATCGGTTACAGTTCCCTTCACTAGATCTTCCTACCGGTTACAAAACAACATTATAATAATATCATTATAGGTTAATTGACATCAATGAAAACATAACAAATCATTAATGCAATCTTCATGCAAATGACAACAGAGTATAGATTTTCTCTCAGATTTATCTAAGCAATACTAGTGACTAGACAAGACAATGAGGAGGATTTAATCTATATGAATGCAAGATTAAGAAAAATAAGCTAGATAGATGCAAACTATAATATCAAGTTATATGATTCTATCAAGGTAACATGATTAAGATAATATGATTAAGCTAATATGAAATAATCTAAGATGCAATATTCTCAATGACTCTAGAGAAAAACTAGCATGATAACAATAAAATATCTAGCCTTTTCTAATTGAGAGATAAGAGCCCAAATTTATAGAAAATCTAGAGAGAGACAAATGGTTGAGATTGATTGATGATGAGAGGCTGATATTCTCCAAGAGGAAGGACAATATAGGTGAATTGAGATGATTGGGTGCTTTTCTCAATTTCAGAGGAGATAAGATTGAGTTGTGTTGGTTCCTTTTTATGTTGAACAACAAAATCAGCAACCAATATAATCTGCAACCAAATTTTGAAAGGTAGCTAACCTCAACTATGATTTCAAAAGACTAACTGGACCAACTTAACAAAGATATTAATCCTTCTTCTCTTTAGGCTCTGCAAGGCCTAGGCAGGTTTACTTGTGATGCACTTCAAATACAATCTAAAACTCACACACATCATCACCATTAAAGAAAAAATATTAGACATAGCTCAACAATAAGGAAAGTACTACAAACTAGCTACATGCGCATAGACTCTCAACTACATTTGAGCTTGAGATAGGTGGGACATTACCACAAAACAGAAAGAAAAGATATTATGATTTTATTTTTAAATGATGCAAATAACCTCTACCTGTAATAGATCAGTGCCTCAATTTGGGCATAGAGTCAATACAAATAACCATAAATGAAATCCAAGTTGCACATCAAACTCATTGAAAATATGTCCCTGTATTAATGCCTAACATTAATACATTCTAAACTCAGTCAAAGGATCATACATATCCAAACAATAATTCAGATTCAAAATTTCTACTCATAGAATTTAAATCCTTTCTATAAATGATGCCTAAGAACAGGAATTACACTCTCACTTAGGAGGATAAACCCAAACTCCCTAGAAGACTAGATTTATTGAAAGTGAAGAATTCCTTAAGACAATCCAATGGACTTGCATATATGCCTTACGTATATGTGACCCACAACTAAAAATTTATAGCTAAATGCATCTATTCAATGACAAGAGAATAGGAACATCAACAATTACAACTAAGAAAATTACATGCATAAGACTGGAACCTGCAATTTTGGATTTCTCCCTTGGAGAAAAATTCCAAAAATTGGGAACCCTTACAATTGAGAAGAAATGAGAATATGAAGGAGAGGGAAAAAGATCAGATTTCATGACAAAATGCCAAGTGTCCCCTTTTTCCAACTAAATATTTTCCTTGCATCCTTCCTATAGAAACTTCTCTCAAAATATTAGAGATCTGTTAAAACTAACTAGAGAATTGAATTCCTCATTTCGAGGGCTTTCTAATGGTATATAATATGTCTATATTTGGGTTTAAAAAAATAGCTCAGGCGAATTAATCCCGGGTGAAGACCAATCATTTAAATTTTTTATTTTTGACCATAGCTAGGACTATACGTTTAACTTTAATTTTTACTTGATTTTCCCTCTGTGCCTCACCATGTGGCACCTCCTGACTCGCTCATGAGTCTTACTAGGATGACACCTCATAGCCACCTCAACTGCCTTTCCACTTGTCCACCATCAGACTCCCACCTCAGCGGGACCCACCAGCAAACCAGCCACCTGGACCTACCAACTCACTTGTTGCTGGTTCGCGAAGGGTAATAGTCGAGAACCTTTGCATAGTGAATCAATGACAACCGTTCAATCATCATTGAACTTGCTCAATCTTTAATCTGGTCTTTTATGCACATGCTTTGTCGGTAGTTTGCGAAGAGTAAGAGTCGAGCACCTTCGCATAGCGACTTAACGAGCACCATGATATCATCTCCAACTTGCTCGACCTTTAACTCACCTTTCTACTCCTAAATTTTTTTGTCTTGGGAATCGTACACATGTGTGGGGTCCAGTGGGTCACTGGCAGCCTCTTGCCAAAAGCATTGAAGCTTTTGACACTATAGTTGTGTTTAAGTTTGTATTTAAATACCAAAATGTCCCAACACATAGCCAATGTGGGATAATACTCTTATGCCTGGAACTACATTTTCTAAAGTTTCTATTGCCGTTTCAACATCACACAAAGGGAACGTTAGGCAATGTAATTGTTAGCAGATTTTCTAAATGCCTTCATTTTCAACCATCACGTGGCAGGAAGGAGGATTTGGAATTTAGATGAAACGTTTCTTATGGCCTTTTACACTTTTCTTCAATGCATTTTGTTTTGAAGGTTTCTAATGCCTTTTCCAACTATCACAATAGAGGGGGGTTTAAGCTGATTTCATTTACTGTAGATTCTTAAGGCTATATCTAGTCCATGCACCCCACACGCACAACAAGGAGGACTGTTAACAAGGGTCGTGGAGTTAACATTACACCTGCCAAGTGCATTTGTAGAAAATTCTAATGTCTCTTTTCATTTTTACAGCTGGCAAAGGAGGACTTAACAAAGGTTGTGGAATCAAGCTTTACACCTGCCATTTGCCTTTGTTTGAGTTTCATTATCCTCCACCTTCCTTTCACGGCAGCGAGGATTGGCTTGGCTGCCAAATTGCATTTGCATTGAGAATGTTTCTATTTTAAAACACCTTGGTCCCTCTTTACCCAATGTAGGGGCATAGGAAGCTTCAGAATTGCCAAACACAGTAGGGAAATGCTAGTAAAAGTTGTGGAATTTGCTTACACCTTCTACTTTGCATTTGTTGAAGGGAGTTTCTATGCTCTTTCATTTGCCTCTCCTTTTTGCACTTGATGACACGCATCAAGAATTTTAAATCTTCACTCAAACCACAAGTTGCCAATGGAACTCGAGTTGACATTGATATACATTTCCATGAATTTAAGACCATTTCTGCCATAAAATTAATGCACAGGCATGAGCCAGGTCGGGCCCCAAAGTGGGTCTGACTAAAAAAAAAATTGTTTTCATGCAGCTAACCTTTGAAATGCCTCAGGCACCTTGAACATGCCTCTGGAGTTGAACGACACAATTTTTTTATCACTGACTTGAGTTTTACAATTTTCAGGTGCATGCACCACATTTTTGCATTTAAACCCAAAGATGCAATTTTAAAACTAGTCAAAACACCTTTCTGGACTTCACCAATAAAAAATATTGCAAATAGAGTCTACCTTCTCTATTATTCAAAATACTTCACACATGCCTTTAAGCTGACAGGAGCATGCAACCTAACTTATTCCTTATTTTGTTCTTAGTGTTGAAACTCACTCGATAAGGAACAAAATTTCTTACAATCTTAAATATCAATTTGGGCAAATACTTGGATATTGTAGCTGCTGCTTTGATATTTGGTAAGATCTTTCTCAGATCTTCTAACATTTTACACTAATATTCATACAAATTCGCCACCTCCTTCATAGAGGAAAATATCTTCAATAAATTTCTAGGATCCCTAGCAGAATCACACTTCCCTTAAATCAGCTGCAAATAAAATTCTCCAAGCTTGACACAAACATCAAAAATAAATTTTACATATAAACACTTTCAAACCCTTTCCCCAATATTGGATAGGCACAACTCCAGGATTTGATTCAACAAGGGTTGTTACAACACATTCCCTAGCAGAGTCACCATTTTGTTGGTTCCTTTTTATGCTAAACAACAAAATCAGCAACTAGTATAATTTGCAACCAAATTTGAAAGGTAGCTAACCTCAACTATGATTTCAAAAGACCAACTGGACCAACTTAACAAAGATATTAATCCTTCTTCTCTTCAGGCTCTGCAAGGCCTAGGCCGACTTACCTGTGATGCACTTCAAATAAAGTCTAAAACTCACACACAACATCACCATTAAAGGAGAAATCTCATACATACCTCAACAATAAGGAAAGTACTACAAACTAGCTACATTCACATTGACTCTCAACTACATTTGAGCTTGAGATATGTGGGACATTACCACAAAACAAAAAGAAAAGATATTATGATTTGACTTTTAAATGCTGCAAATAACCTCTGGCTGTAACAGATCAGTACCTCTATCTGGGCATAGAGTCAAAACAAATAACCATAAATTAAATCCAAGCTGCACATCAAACTCATTGAAAAGATGTCCCTATATTAATGCCTGACATTAATACATTCTAAACTCAATCAAAGGATCATACATATCCAAACAGTAATTCAGATTCACAATTTCTACTCATAGAATTTAAATCTTTTTTGTAAAGGATGCCTAAGAACAGGAATTACACTCTCACTTAGGAGGATAAACCCAAAATCGCTAGAAGACTATATTTATTGAAATTGAAGAATACCTGAAGACAATCCAATGGACTTGCATATATGCCATACATATATTTGATCTGGAACTAAAAATTTACAGCTAAATGCATCTATTCAATTACAGGAGAATAGGAACATCAACAATTATAGCTAAGAAAATTACATGCATAAGACTGGAACCTACAATTTCGGATTTCTCCGTTGGAGAAAAATTCCAAAAATGGGGAACCCTTACAATTGAGATGAAATGGGAATATGAAGGAGAGGGGAAAAGATTAGATTTCATGACAAAATGCCAAGTGTCCCCTTTTTCCAACTAAAGATTTTCCTTGCATCCTTCCCATGGAAACTACTCTCAAAATATCTGAGATCTATTGAAACTAACTACAGAACTAAATTCCTCATTCGAAGGGCTTTCCAATTGTATTAATATCTCTATATTTGGGTAAAATTAACCCCTCAGGCAAATTAATCCTAGGTGAAGACCAATCATTTAAATTTTTTATTTTTGACCATAGCTGGGACTATACATTTAACTTTAATTTTTACTTGATTTTCCCTCTGCACCTCTCCACGTGGCACCTCTTGATTTGCTCATGAGTCTTACTAGGATGACACCTCACTGCCACCTCATCTACCTTGCTACTTGTCTGCCATCAGAATGCCACCTTAGTAGGACCCACTAGCTCACCAATCACCCGGACCTACCAGCTCACTTGTCGCTAGTTTGCGAAGGGTAATGGTCAAGTAGCTTCACTTAGAGACTCAGCGACAACCGTCCAATCGTCATCCAAGTTGCTCGATCTTTAATCTATTGTTTTCTGCACGTCCTTTGTCACTGGTTCACGAATGGTAATGGTCGAGCACCTTCACATAGTGACTCAATGACTATTGTGAGATCATGTCCAACTTGCTCGGCCTTTAACTCACCTTTCTACTACAAAATTTGGTTGCCTCAAGAATTGTGCATTCATGTGGGGTCCACTGGGTCGCTGGCAACTTCTTGCCAAAAGCATTGAAGCTTTTGACACTATAGTTGTGCTTAAGTTTGCTTTTAAAAACCAAAATTTCCCAACGCACAGCCAATGTGGGATAATACTCTTATGCTTGGAACTGCATTTTCTGAAGTTTCTTTTGGCATTTCAACATCACACAAAGGGAACGTTGGGCAATGCAAATGTTTGCAAATTTTCTAAATGCCTTCATTTTCAACCATCACGTGGTAGGAAGGAGGATTTGGAATTTGCATGAAACATTTCTTATGGCCTTTTACATTTTTCTGCAATGCATTTTGTTTTGAAGGTTTCTAACACCTTTTCCAATTGTCACGACAGAGGGGGGTTTAAGCTGATTTCATTTGCTGCAGGTTCTGAAGGCTATATCCAGTCCACGCACCCCACATGCATAGAAAGGAGGACTGTTAGCAAGGGACGTGGACTTAACATTACACTTGCTGGGCGCATTTTCAAAAAATTCAGATGTGTCTTTTCTTTTTTATGGCTGGCAAAGGAGGACTTAGCAAAGGTTGTGGAAGCAAGCTTTACACTTGCCATTTGCCTTTGTTTGAGTTTCATTACCCTCCACCATGCAACTCTCCACCTTCCTATCATGGCAAGGAGGATTGGCTTGGATGCCAAAGTGCATTTGCATTGAGGATGTTTCTATTTTAAAACACCTTGGTCCCTCTTTACCCAACACAGGGGCATAGGAAGCTTCAGAATTGCCAAACAGAACAGGGAGATGCTGGTAAAAGTTGTGGAATTTGTTTACACCTTCTACTTTGCATTTGTTGAAGGGAGTTTCTATACTCTTTCATTTGCCTCTCCTTTTTGCACTTGATGACACGCATCAAGAATTTTAAATTTTCACTCAAACCAAGTTGCCAATGTAACTCAAGGTGACATTGATATACATTTCCATGAATGTAAGACCATTTTCGCCATAAAAGTAATGCACAGGCATGAGCCAAGTCAGGCCCCAAAGTGGGTCCAACTAAATTTTTTTTTGTTTTCATGCAACTGACCTTTGAAATTCCTTAGGCACCCTGAACATGCCTCTAGAGTTGATCGACACAATTTTATGATCATTGAGCTGTGTTTTGCAACTTTCAGGTGCTTGCGACACATTTTCGCATTTAAAACCAAAGATGCAATTTTAAAACTGGTCAAAAACACCTTTTTGGACTTCACAAACTGATAGGCATATTGTCTAATATATAAGCATTCACTCTGCCAAACCATTTCTCAAGATGAATCCTAGGCGATGAGATATTAATGGTCAAAGATGACCATTCAGCTCTGTCAACACTATGAACTTGATAAAATCAATGCGCAGAGACCTCAAAATGCCTTTCTTAAAAATATCAAATGATCTTTGTAGACCCCCAAATCTAGGACATAGATACATTCAATTACAAGGAAGATCATGGAATGTTTAGTTCAACCAGGTGGCCAATAGGATGCAAATAGTGCGCTCGTGAAAATGGTAACTTTAACATATGCAACCATGAAAGTGTAGAAAACTCAATGAAGCGGTTCAAGAAATCATCTTGGAAAACTGATCGAACGGATTGGCAGGAGCTTCAAACTGGAAACATAGCTAGTCTTTTATACTAGTTGTAGCCCAAAATAAACATGCTAACATGACATTCACTGGGGCAACTTTTACACATGTGCAAAGTGGTGCTCTGACTAGCTATTGAAACAGGGACTTGTGTAAATAATACAAATTGCAAACGGATTAGGCTTACCAAACTAAGAAAATGGATTCACAAGGACTTGAAATTTGGCATGTGGACTTACCTATATGCATACAATCCAATGCACTTTGAAATTGAATATGATGATCAACTAAGCAAAAGTTATAGGCTCTCAAAGTAGGTTATTTAATAAAATATGCATTTGCACCTATGATGGACTTTCAGCTCACCCCTTGAAATGGGTACTTGATAAAATGATCCAAACTAAAATCTAAAAGTTGTAAAACACTTCATAGGCCAAATGAAAGGTGTACAATAATATTCCAAGGCTTTACCACTTAATAATCAACTGGCTCCATTTTACCATTCTTCAAACTAGGCCACTCAGGTTGACTCATTAGCTGGTCCTTTGAAAGTGCACAGCAAAATTTTGAAATGGGCCTCTCAAAATACTCAAATTTCTTGAGTCCTAACAGTGGCTTTGACTGGGGATGGTTGATTGCAAGATCAACACAAGAATCTATAATCTTTGGTAGAGCAGACCACCCAAAAAACAAATCACTTCTCTTCAAAAATAGGGGATCCTTATTCCACCCAAATAGAAAGGCTCCTTATTGAAAACCACACAATGAAAGCAAAACAACTATTTAAAGATACAATTTATTTACATATGGCTCCTAGCCACCAAAGTTGAAACCAACTCTTTCCCTTATCAAAAATTTGATTCTCATCACTTAATAATGTAAACAATCTGAAGCAAACACTGATCATCAGAGAAATGTTTCTATTATGACACACATCTTTCAACATACTTTTCCAATCAGCATTATATGCATACTCATCATGAACATAATTTTGAACCTTACTTTCATGATCAACTAGTGAAACATATCCATTCTTTTCATCATCTACTAAATGCAATAGATCAGTATCTTTAATATCTTGAATTACAACCTTGCTTGAATACAGTCACTATTTTCAACCAATAAAAATTATTGCAACTAGAGTCTACCTTCTCTATTATTCAAAATAATTCACACATGCCTTTAAGCCGACATGAGCATGTAACCTAACTTATTCCTTATTTTGTTCTTAGTGCTGAAACTCACTCAATAAGGAACAAAATTTCTTACAATCTTTAATACCAATTTGGGCAAATACCTGGGTATTGCAGCTGCTACTCTGATATTTGGTAAGATCTTTCTTAGATCTTCTAACATTGTATACTGATCTTCATACAGAGTCGCCATCTCCTTCACGAAGGAAAATATCTTCAATAAATTTCTGGGATCCCCAGTAGAATCACACTTCCCTTAAATCAGCTGCTGACAAAATTCTCTAGGCTTGACACAAACATCAGAAATAAATTTTACATGTAAACACTTTCAAACCCTTGCATCAAAATTGGATAGGCACAACTCTAGGATTTGATTCAACAAGGGTTATTACAACACATTCCCCAATAGAGTCACCATTTTGTTGGTTCCTTTTTATGTTGAACAACAAAATCAGCAACCGATATAATCTGCAACCAAATTTTGAAAGGTAGCTAACCTCAAATATGATTTCAAAAGACTAACTGGACCGACTTAAGAAGGATATTAATCCTTCTTCTCTTAAGGCTCTGCAAGGCCTAGGCGGGTTTACATATGATGCACTTCAAATACAGTCTAAAACTCACACACAAAATCACCATTAAAGCAAAAATCTTAGACATAGATCAACAAAAAGGAAAGTTCTATAAACTAGCTACATTCACATTGACTCTCAACTACATTTGAGCTTGAGATAGGGGGGACATTACCACAAAATAGAAAGGAAAGATATTATGATTTGAGTTTTAGATCCTGCAAATAATTTTTGGTTGTAATAGATCAGTGCCTCAATTTGAGCATAGAGTCAATACAAATAACCATAAATGAAATCCAAGCTGCACATCAAACTCATTAAAAAGATGTCCCTGTATTAAAGACTAGCATTAATACATTCTAAACTCAATCAAAGGATCATACATATCCAGACATTAATTCAGATTCACAATTTCTGCTCATAGAATTTAAATCTTTTCTTTAAATGATGCCTTAGAATAGGAATTACACTCTCACATAGGAGGATAAACCCAAACTCCCTAGAAGACTGGATTTATTGAAATTGAAGAATGCCCAAAGACAATCCAATGGACTTGCATATATGCCTTATATATATGTGACCTGCAACTAAAAATTTATATCTAAATGCATCTATTCAATGACAAGAGAATAGGAACATCAACAATTACAACTAAGAAAATTACATGAATAAGACTGGAACCTACAATTTCGGTTTTCTCCCTTGGAGAAAAATTCAAAAATATGGGAACCTTTACAATTGGGAAGAAATGAGAATATGAAGGAGAGGGAAAAAGATCAAATTTCATGACAAAATGCTAAGTGTCCCCTTTTTCCGACTGAAGATTTTCCTTGCATCCTTCCCGTGGAAACTTCTCTCAAAATATTTGAGATCTGTTGAAACTAACTGCAAAACTAAATTCCTCATTCCATAGGTTTTCCAATGGTATATAATATGTCTATATCTGGGTAAACATAACCCCTCAGGCAAAATAATCCTAGGTGAAGACCAATTATTTAAATTTTTTATTTTTGACCATATCTAGGACTATACATTTAACTTTAATTTTTACTTGATTTTCCCTCTGCACCTCGCCATGTGGCACCTCCTGATTTGCTTGTAAGTCTTACTGGGATGACACCTCACCACCACCTCATCTACCTTATCACTTGTCCGCTATCAGACTGCCACCTCAGCGAGACCCACTAGCTCACCAGCCACTCGGACTTGCCAGCTCACTTGTCGCTGGTTCGTGAAGAGTAATGGTTGAGTACCTTCACATAGCGACTCGATGGCAACCATCCAATCGTCATCCAAATTGCTCAATCTTTAATTTGTCCTTTTCTGCACATGCTTTGTCGCTGGTTCGCTAAGGGTAACAGCCGAGCACCTTCACATAGCGACTCAGTGACCATCATGAGATCATCTCCAACTTGCTTGGCCTTTAACTCGCCTTTCTACTACAAAATTTGGTTGCCTCTGGAATTGTGCACACATGTGGGGTCCACTGGGTCACTGGCAGCCTCTTGCCAAAAGCACTAAATCTTTTGACACTATAGTTGTGTTTAAGTTTGCATTTAAAAACCAAAACGTCTCAACGCACAACCAATATGGGATAATACTCTTATGCCTAGAACTGCATTTTCTAAAGTTTCTATTGCCATTTCAACATCACACAGTGGGAATGTTGGGCACTGCAATTATTTGCAGATTTTCTAAATGCCTTCATTTTCATCCATCACATGGCAGGAACGAGGATTTGGCATTTGGATGAAACGTTTCTTATGGCCTTTTACATTTTTCTGCAATGCTTTTTGTTTTGAAGGTTTCTAACGCCTTTTCCAACTGTCACGACAAAGGGGGGTTTCAGCTGATTTCATTTGCTGCAGGTTCTTAAGGCTATATCCAGTCAATGCACCCCACACAGACAACAAGGAGGACTGTTAGCAAGGGCCGTGGAGTTAACATTACACCTGCCAAGTGCATTTGTAGAAAATTCTAATGTCTCTTTTCATTTTTACGACTTGCAAAGGAGGACTTAGCAAATGTTCTGGAATCAAGCTTTACACCTACCATTTTCCTTTGTTTGAGTTTCATTACCCTCCACCACGCAACTCTCCACTTTCCTTTCACAGCAGGGAGGACTGGCTTGGCTGCCAAATTTCATTTGCATTGAGAATGTTTCTGCTTTAAAACACCTTGGTCCCTCTTTACCCAATGTAGGGGCATAGGAAGCTTCAGAATTGCCAAACACAGCAGGCAGATGCTGGTAAAAGTTATGGAATTTGTTTACACCTTCTACTTTGCATTTGTTGAAGGGAGTTTCTATACTCTTTCATTTGCCTCTCCTTTTTGCACTTGATGACATGCATCAAGAATTTTAAATCTTCACTCAAACCAAGTTGCCAATGGAACTCGAGGCGACATTGATATATATTGCCATGAATTTAAGCCCATTTTTGCCATAAAAGTAATGCACGAGCATGAGCAAGGTTGGGCCCCAAAGTGGGTCCAACTAAAAAAAAATCATTTTCATGCAACTGACCTTTGAAATGCCTTAGGCACCTTGAACATTCCTTTGGAGTTGATCAGCACAATTTTGTGATCATTGAGCTGAGTTTTGCAACTTTCAGGTGCTTGCGACACATTTTCACATTTAAAACCAAAGATGCAATTTTAAAATTGGTCAAAACACCTTTCTGGACTTCACAAACTGATAGGTGTATTGTCTAATATATAAGTATTCACTCTGCCAAACCATTTCTCAACACGAATCCCGGGCGATGAGATATTAATGGTCAAAGATGACCATTCAGCTTTGTCAGCACTGTGAACCTGATAAAATCAATGTGCAGAGACCCCAAAATGCCTTTCTTAAAAATATCAAATGATCCCCGTAGACCCCCAAATTTGGGGCATAGATACATTGAAGTACAAGGAAAACCGTGGAATGTTTAGTTTGACCGGGAAGCTAATAGGATGCAAATAGTGCACTCATGAAAATGACAACTTTAACAGATGCAACCATGAAAGTGTAGAAAACTCAATAAAGTTGCTCAAGAAATCATCTTAGAAAGCTAATCAAACGGATTGGCAGGAGCTTCAAACTGGATACATAGCTAGTATTTTATACTAGCAGTAGCCTAGAATAAACATCCTGACATGACATTCATCGGGGCAACTTTTACACATTTGCCCTGACTAGCTATTGAAACAGGGACTTATGCAGATAATACAAATTGCAAATAGATTAGGCTTACCAAACTGAGAAAATGGATTCACAAGGACTTGAAATTTGGCATGTAGACTCACCTATATGTATACAATTCAATGCACTTTGAAATTCAATATGACGATCAACTGAGCAAAATTTATAGGCACTCAAAGTAGGTTATTTAATAAAATATGCATTTGCACCTATGATGGACTTTCAGCTCACCCCTTGAAATGGGTACTTGATAAACTGATCCAAACTAAAATCTAAAAGTTGCAATACACTTCATAGGCCAAATGAAAGGTGTACAATAATATTCCAAGGCTTCACCACTTAATAATCAACTGGCTCCATTTTACCATTCTTCACACTAGGCCACTTAGGTTGACTCATTAGGTGGTCCTTTGAAAGTGCAGAGCAAAATTTTGAAATGGGCCTCCCAAAATACTCAAATTTTATGAGTCCCAACAATTTGATCTTGAGATAAATTCAATAAAACGTGATTTAATGCATTTGGATTATAAGTCTGAATTTGCATTGGAGATAAAATCAATTAAAAAGAATTGATTTAATGCATGTTTCCTTTATTTGCTCAAGACTTGTTTGATTTAAAAAAAGATCAGAAAAAGTTGTTTTAATGCAACTAAATTTCTTTAAGTTAAAATCAAAGAAAACTAGTTTATTGCATATTTTTATTCAATTCTGAGATTTAATTGATTTAATTGCTTTTCTGAGATTTCTTAAGTTATCTCAAATTAGAGTTTCAAAATATCTCAAGTTGATTTATTTTCTCCAATTAATTCCTTTTTGATGATTTAATGGTAAATTGATTTATTAATTAAATATGCTAGGATATTTAATTAAATAAACAAGATAATTGATTAAAGAGATTTGATGATTTATTTGATTGAATTGATTAATTTTCCATGTGACGTTGATGATTTAGGAATTAATTAATTATGTGCTCAATATTGATTTAATTGTCTATGGCTAGGACCTTGGTGATGTAGTCGATATTAGAGGCCCATGGTTTAGATGACCATTTTTAGGGTATTACAGGGTGATATGAGAAACAACAAACATGGACTAAGCATTGAGATGAGGTTGGTGATTTTAGAAAGGATATCATATTCCTTCAAAAAGGGAACAAATCTTGATCTTTTAATTTTATCATCTTTTGATCTTGGACTAAGTTAGCATAGCAAATCATTTTATTATCTGCCTTTGCATGTTAAATTTAAAATACAAGCTCTCAATTTCCTCTTTATGTTCTTTAGGTATAGCACCTTTTTCCTATGCCTAAATCTACAAAGCATTAATATTTTCTATTTGGCATGTACATGCTATACATTTTTATCAAGCTATCTTATTGGAGTTTGCTTAAACATCACACACTAAGCTCTGACTGAGCTTAGGTGGTTGTGGGCCTAGTCTTTTCATTTAAACATACATTCTCGTATGTTCCATCTAAATGAACAACACCGTTAATGTAGTACCCCTGCCCTAATCAATTTCTAATCTCGGTTTAATCTTGGTCAGTTTATCTTAATATAATGTTATAGTCAGATGTTTGATTTAATGCATAGCTGTGGATGTGGTTTTCGCACTAGTTGTATGCAAGTTGTTTAGTGTTCCTATTTCGTGGTATTAATATTGGGCTAACGCTTTCATTAAGTTTATATATGTATGCATGTATGACTCTTGGTTGCAGGAGATTTCAGGTACAACGCTGCATGAGTGCGAGGTTCGTCTTCACTTGGGTTTGCAGGTTTGAGGGTACCTCTTTAATCCTTAGAGTTGGATTAGGTGGTCGTAGGACCCTAGTTGACCATAGTCGTGCTCAAGTGAGCATCGTCAGTTGTCATCGGTATCCCCTTTTTGTTGGGTTTGCGAGCCGTTAGTCTGGTTGACTTTCTTGGTTTGCGTGCTTGGTGTGTACGGTTAAATTGATTAATTAGTCCTTAGTAATTAATTTGATTAAATATGTGTTTGTGCATTAAAGATTAATGGACTAAATTAATCAGGATTTCGTTATGCGATTATCGTTGATATTGGATTGCTCGTCTTAAATTGGGAGTAAGTTCAATTAAATGGTTGATTTTGAATATTAAATGCATTTTGTATATGATGTTGAAAAAGAAAGATTTAAATTTAATTGCAATAGAATTAATTTAATCTTTTGGCATTTTTGAAATAGAAAGGTTAAATTTCAGTTGAGTGAGAAAATCAATTTTGAATTGAAGAACAATTTAATTTGTTGATATAGTCAGAAAAGAATTATTTTTTAAATAAAAAATTTAATTCCAAAAAAATGAAATTTTGGTCAACTCTTCCTTATAACCTAACCTTTTGGAAAATTTTGAAAGGGGGATATTTTTGGAAAAATGTTTTGTTGGAAAAATATTTTTGGGATGAAATTTGGGGGTTTTGGAAGGAGAAGAATTTCTTGAGCTGCAGGTTGGGGCTCTTCATCAGATCCCTTCCAGGAATGCTTACTGAGGTAGGAATTCTGGTTATCAGTTAGTTATTGTTTAATTTAAAAAAAAAAATGGGCATTGGATGTTCTTCATGCTATTTGGTTTTAATTTCTCCATTGATTGCCTCAAGGTTATGAATCATTGTGGAATTAGTTGGTATTGGTTGATTGTTTGCATCCTTGCATGGAAAATGAGCTTTCTTATGCCCAAAAGAATTATCCTTTCAATTTTGAAAACCTCTCATATTCTGGAAATTTCTATGTTGTTTTTCAATAAAATAAAAATTAAGTCCCATATGAATACCTTCAGTTTCATGCCTTAAATCAGAGATTTATGTCTGTGGTTGGATATATGGAAGTTAATAGATCTTTTTAGCAAATATGCTGTTGGTTTAAGAGAATCTGGGTTTTCTTTGAAATTGTAAATGGAGAATAAAATAAAAATTTAATTATTTTAGTCTCTGCTGAGACTGGCTGGAAACTGTGTTTTTTTTTTAGCAGTGACCTTTTTTTTAAAATTTGTTAAAAAAAAAAAATTTAAATTAAATTATTGTTTGGGAGCTGCGTATCCCACTGGGATAGTAGCGCACCCCAAGGGGTGCTGCGTGCTTCCCTTTGGGAATAGCAACGCTCCCTTTGGGGAAAGCTGCATGCTCCCTTGGGAAGCAGTGCTTCCCCTTTGGGGGCTGCGTGAGCTTTCCATGGGGGACCACGTGGGGTCCACGTGGAAACCCCCCCCCCTCCTTTTTAAATTTGTATTTTTTTAATTATTTTCTTTTAGTAAAAAAAAATTTAAAAAAAATTAATAAATAAATAAATTTAGTAAATTAAAAGTATTTTTCTTTAAAATAAAGTTTTCAATTAATTATTAATTATTTTATATATATTAATTAATGGAAATTAATATATATATATATAAACTAATCGATATTTAATTTGAAATTTGTGCAATGCATTAATTATTGGTAAAATATATTTTATTAATAAAAATTAATAATTATATATTAACTAATAATTAACTGGGTGATTGTGCACTATTAGTTATTAATTGTGTATATTTTTTTATCATGGATTGATAAATATACTCATTAATTAACAGTTAATTTTGGATTCTTCTATATGTGCGTAAGGAAGTAATATTTGGATTTTGGAAATGATTATCTACATTTGGATTCCCTTATATATTTATATTTCCGTGACCCGTATAGTGCATCTGGGCTTGAAAAATATGAAACTGTAGAGGTGGTTTTGAACCAGTATGTCAATGATGTTTTAATTGGAGATTAAATATCTTATTTAATTGGTTAATGGTTGTTTGAGTTTTATTAATGTGAATTTGGGTTAAGAACTCATTATGGCTTATTATGTATGTTCGATGCAATGAACCTTAGAGAGTTAGAAAACCAAGAACAACCTGTATCTAAATGATATAGATAACTGCAATCTCTTAATGATCATGTAGGAAAACTTGATCGACTTTTAATGTTTAGATTAATTCAGAAAAGATTGTATCTGCTGAATATTACCTATGCGAGTTTAATTTCTGTATTCACTTTTGCTTATGTAATGGCAAGTCATACATTGTTTGATAGGTCCCTGTCGTATGGATTGATTTGGGGTACCTGTTTCAGTCCTCAGTTTCGAGTTGACTATTGTTTTGTGGTGGTGTCGTAATTGGTCATATCCTTTATGTGGGTGTCGAATGATGATTCGTAGTTGACCTTAGTCGGTTAGGTCTCTAGTTAGAGTACCAACTATCAGTGCACCTCGTATGAAGTCATGTTTGACCAAATGGTGGATTTCTCCATTTGGAACTCCGTTCGTCTGACCATGTCTATTCCTTGGTTTTTGAGTTTGTCTGAGTATAGTCTAGTGTCGTATGGGAAAGTGGCTTTCGATTGGGGGCCGTGCCCAAAGTGGCTGTTGGGTAACGCGTCGAAAGTGAGTCTAATAAGTGATAACCTAACAGTAGATTAGGATGTAATCTCTAAGTAAGATAAATGTGCCTCACACATGGGACGAGTGCTAACATAGACCCGACATGCTGTGAGAAGGCCTGAAATGGCAAACCATCATCCTTGTCTTCATGAGAGGATGTGTGGGTCCACGTGAGGCTTGGATGGGCTGGAGGCTCGGATTAGGTTGCCAAGGTAACCCAGTGTATGGGGCCGGGACATATGAAGACTTGCCATGGTAACCATACTAGGTTGTGTGATGACACTTGTCCCTACATTCACTAGTGTTGTCGTTTTGTCCTGTTAGGAGCACTTTTGTGGGTCGCCCTATTGTCTTTACCCTTGTGAGTACCTGGTTTCATGTTAGACCTTGGGTGGTGATGACTCAGTTTTGGGGATGATCTCCTAGACCTTTGTATTAGCTTTGATTATGTTCAGTTGGATCCTTTTCTTTTCAGGGATCGTTTATGTATTAATTGAACGATGTGGTCGTATGTATATTGTTTATATTTCACCTTGATGGTCAGATTGTAATGGTGTAACCTCTTGTATTCTTAACTTTATTAATTATCAGAGGGGCCTTACAGTTGAGCAAACCCAAAGATGTAGCCCTTTAGGGGTGAACTTCGAGATCATTATGGTGTTATGTGATGTTATTCTCTTATGTTTCCCTTATTTAGCTTTATCATGTATGAATAGCTTATGTTAGAATGTATAAGTGGATAAGATGGAATTAACTTTAAATGCTTATATGCAGTCCTTCTTAAATGCCATTTTGATCGAAAGCATAAGTGGTTTAGATGAGATTTATCATAGATGCATGTATGCAATCATCTTTTAAATGCAATAAATTGGAATATGAAAGAATGTAACTTAGAGTAATGGAATATATTTAGTTGTTGTTAAGGAAATTAAGTATGCTTGAAAAGATCTCATATGTTATGATGAAATTCTAGTGTGTTAGAATATTAGATGTATGGCTTGTATTTTTATGAAAAGCTTGAATGATGATTATGAATAGATCTTAATGGATGAATCTTTACTTGTGATTTATATTTCCATCTTCTGAAAGAAATTATCCTGATTAAAAATTATCTCATTATTAAGATAATAAACTTATTGGATTACTTGTGTGAGTTAAGTGAATTGTGAAATTTAAGTAATCTCATTGGGAAACTCTTTAGGTGTTAGTTGATGTCTTCCGCTATGTAATCTGAATCTTTGATATCTTGTTGTATCTTAATGTGGTGTAACTTTAAAAAAAAAAATTATTGCACTCTATTCTTGTGTTATGGCTTAATCCCTTCGGGGTTTCCTGGCGGGGCATTACTGTTAACATTCAAATTAAATTTGTTCCTGCCCAAAAGTCTTACCCAATGTCCCCATGTCGTTGCTTATGAGTATTTTTTGCTTAAATTTAAGCAGTCGGAGTGTACCCATGTAGAATTATAATTAAGGGGAAAAGAATAAATTGGAATATTTTGCTATTTTAGTGGAACAACAATTTCTTAAAAATTGTAAATAAGATTTTAAAAAAAGGGAGGGCTACAAATAAGTAGTGGCTGCTTATTGAAAAAATGACACTTGGCTTCACCATGTTTTTTTTCTCCTATTTATTTGCCTACAATTTTTTCTTATGAATTTTATTTGTAAGAAATATTAGCAATAATTTCATTTACAAAATGATTTAAGAAGATTGCATAAAAATAAGAAGCCATTTTACAATCCATGGGGCCACCTACTCCACAAATTGCTCCTTAAAAAATTGTGCAGTTGCTACTAGCCAAAATAAGCTAAGCAATGACATGGGGACCTACCCTTACCATATGGAACAAACAATTTTACATCCACATCAATGTTTATTTCCAGTGTACTCTCTGTCTCTGCTGAAATGGAGCTTTCAGATAGGGTAGACATCCATCAAACCATAATAGAAAGGTTTATTACATTCAAACCTACTCTGGGAAATTTTATTACAGTTGGAAATTCTTTGATAGGCATGTATGTAAAATCTGGAAGCATCGATGAGGCTCATGAACTATTTGACCGAATTCCTCCAAGCATTGTTTTCTCATGGAATTCTATGGTTGTAGGATATGCACAAAATGAGATTAATGAAAAGAATTCAAATGCTTTCAATCAAATGTCATTAATAGGTGTAATCTCTGTCAACATCCTCCATCCCATGTCAAAATCAGAGCTTTGGAATAGGTTGTGGAAATTCATCACAAGATAAACCGTAGAGGAATTTTGCTAGTTGGTGTAGCTGCAATTGTCCTAGTAGACATGTATGCGAAATGTGTAAGCCGAGACAAGGCATGTGAACTATTTTCATAATCCCTCATAGAGATATGTTTCCATAGAATGCCTGATTATAGGATATAAACAAAATGGCTTTGTAGGAAAGGGTTTAGAGACTTTCAATAAAATGTGATTGTCAGGTATAAAGCTTTGCAAGCATCCTCCCAGCCTGTGCTAAATTAGAAGTTTTGGAACAAGGTATGAACATTTATCATAGGATAAATAATAGAGGAATTTTGTCCAATGTCGTACTGCAACTGCTATGGTAAATATTTGTAATCAGTTTTATATCATAGGTAATTGTAATTAAAATTCACTATGCCAACTATTTAAGAATATCTAAAAGATGATGAAATATGCTTAGGTTGAAATAGATGAAATTTTTATTTTGTCAATGTTCAGTATGTGTGAGATTTGTGATGTATTAAATTGTAATGATCTATGTTAAAGTTAAAGTTATCATTCCTCTTGTCATCTTATGACAACTCTTCATTTATAGTATGATATTTCATTCCACTGTCATTCTATTCCCTCTTACTTCTCACTCTCTTTAGACGTCCTCTATTCTCCCATGCTTCTCATAGCACATCCAAACCTTAAATACACTAATGGAGTAGTTTAATCATACATGTTTCTTATGGATATAGAGATTGAATTTATTAATTAAAGCAAGATAATATCTGACAAAGAACTAATAAAAAAATAATTAAAAAAAAGAAGAAGAAGAAACCCTCTTCAATGCCTCATGATGCTCTTAAGCACAAAAACCAACTTCTAACTCTTGTTTTGTACAAATAATGTGAGAGAAATAGGATTTTTCCTCCATATATATAAAATCAAGGAAGCTTTCTTATTTATGGTCCAAAAATGAACAAGAGAGCAACTTTCAAGAATCCTAATGCCATCATATTTGAAGATAGTACTTTCACATGGGTTGCAAAGAAAAATCAAAATATTTTTGAGTTAAGGTATTAGAAATAGTTAATTAATCTTGGTCTAGTAAAATAATATTGTAATAATATATTAAATATTAAATCATCTTCCTACATTTATGCAGTGCACATGGGAACATTCTTAAATTCACATTATGTGGTAGTTTTTTACTATTCTATCTCAGTATTGGCAATAATTTGTGATGTGGTATTTTGGTGCAATTTATATTTTTGTTCTTTGGGTGGTATATAGTGTAATAATCACCATGATAATAAAGCATCATTATTAGAAGGAATCTCTTTAGAACAAATCAACTCATGGATACAAAATTGATTTAAACCTTCACTTAGAATGAAATAGTTACCTTAAGGTTCCTTAAGTTAGTTCTGGGTAATAGTTTTTTTGTTAATCATGTCCCTTATATTAGAAGGTCTACATACGAGAGCATTTCATATCAATTGGTAGTATCTACTCTCAGTGTGGCTTAGAGTGTAGAGATTATATATTTTTTTTATTGTACACATTTAAAGATACAAATATATTAAAGTGTAAGGAAGAAGTGGTGGTAAATATGGAAGAAAATTATTAGCAATGATGTTAAGAGCGTTCATTCAAATCCTTTAGGATATTTACCTATAAACATGAAATAATTGAAACTAGTGCATTTTAAGTTGCTATTTCTTCATAATTTTTGTGTAGATGTATAGTAGGTTTCATGGTGATTCATAGTAAGTGGCAAGTAGATGTCTTTAACATCTTCACAATTCTATCATCTTTTAGATATAAGATCCATAGAGCTTGTCATAGGAAGGATTTATTTCATGAAATAGGCTCCATGTTGATCCCATTGTTGGTAGTGTCTTGACAAATGTACTGTAGAATCCTAATGTAATTGAGGTTAAATACTGAATGGATTGTAATGTCGTATAGTTAATTCAAGGTTTTGACATCATTAATTTTTTCTAATCCCATTCTATTTATGATTTTGTTGGTTGTGGTTGTGGTGTTTGTAGGGAGACATTTACAAATTTATGATATAGGAGCATCCCCAGTCCTTTGCAATCTTGCATCAACCAAAAACATTTCCTTTCCAGTTTGTTTTCTGTTTTGCAACTTCAACATTTTTTTTTGTATTTCCTTGTATTGGCTCACCGGATCTTGTGAAACTAGATTTTTCTTGTGAACATGATCATCACCCTTATTCCTAATCCGCAGAGTATTTGGATCATTTTCCAGCAAGTTATCAATTCTAGATTCTGAGAAAGTTTTTTAGATTAAGACACCAAAACCTTTTGGACCTATCTACTATTGAGGAATCTTGCAAATCCTTTTTGTAGCTTGTAGAGGTTCAGTTCATTGATTCCAATGTTTTTTGGTATGTGGTCGACCTTCCCTTTGATTTGCACTTCATCCTTTGGATTTTTTGGAGGATTCTTTTTGGTAGAGGCCGACCTTGATGGTTTTGCATGTTTCATCATCTTTGTTGTTGTTTGATTTTTCTTGGGCCGACTGGATCCCTCTAGACCATATAAATCAATATAATTTAGCATCATAAATCACGAGGTAGAAAATATAGAATATATGTCTTGAGATTTAGAGGATCGGAGTTGACCAATTCTATAATCAAGCATGTACGTAGTAGGCCAATGAGCTGAAACTTGTAATCCGGGTGTTACCACATATCTGTAATCAATTTCTATTATCTAATTCACTCGATTTTGCATTGCCTCCATCATATCCTTTTGTTTCTATTGTGTTTACTCTTGCTGCCTAGTCCGGATTGATCTCTTTGAGGTCCCTCCTAACCAGTGATTGCACTAATTTGTATCTATTTTTACTATTTTTTGGTTAATGGGTTTGGAATGATAACAAAATATTCCTTCATATTTTTGTATATTTACTTTATAATAGACTATTATGGTGATTTGTTCTCTTATGGATGCAATATTTATATTACATTCATTTCATGGGAAAGGTTCATAATAGAATCCCTAATTAATTAATCTAGAGAAAGATAACACTAAAGAAAGAAATCTAATCATCACCTTTACTTTTAATTAAAAAAAATGAGATAAAAGACCAATTAGGGAGAATTAAGACATAATATTCTATACTGCAATGTAGGATACATTAATGATAGAAAATAACAACTAAAATAGTTTGAGATATTGAATAAACGATTTAATTAGGAGGTCCTTATCTTCAAACCCATCACTATATGAGGAAAACTAATAAAACATTTATGATCAGGTAAAATTCTATTTTTCTATCATAATTTATGATAGGTTTGAATAACATATATAGAATTATTCATCATTGTAATACATCATTTATGTGACTTAACTAGTTCCAACTTAGAAAGTTCATACTAGAATATTTTGAATAAGTCTGAAGACTAGGTAAATCGGTAGAGGTTCCAAATCCTTATATAACAATCAACTAGGTGGAAAGTGATAGTTCTGATACTTAATGTAAAGTACAGATTTCACTAGCTAACAAGATGAGAGGGGGGGGTGAAACATACAAACTTAACCTTCCATAAAATCAACACAATCAATCTCGGTAACTTATACTTCAGCAATATAACCAAAACTGCTAAACATGCAAACTCATAAACACATAATCATCATAAAAATCATAACACTAGATTTAATGTGGAAACCCAAATAGGGAAAAACCATTGTGGGATTTTGGACCCACTAAGAAATATACTCTTCTAGAGTATGCTCAGTTAAAAGCAAATCCTGTTAAAGATTAAAAACACATTGCTAGATGTGACCTGGTTAAGGAGTTTCCCTCAAATCTGTTAGGATCTTCACTTTGTTAGAAGTGACCTTGTTAAAGGATTTCAAACACTCAACTAGAATGTTACCTTGCTAGAGGGTTTATAAATAAGACTGTTAAGTCCACTTGGTTAAGAGATTTTCTGTCACTTACAAAATAACAGTAATACAAATCTATCTGCAACTTCACATCTAAAATGCTAAAGCAGATTCTTATTTGCTCAAAACAATCTAGTCATAGGACTTATCTTGTTAGTTTGTTGGGCTCTCTACTCTATTATTTAAATAGGTCTTGAAGCTTCTGTGCTCGGTAATCACTATTTAGCATCCCTGTGCATACACTTGCCTACATACATTGTTTATCAACAATTCCTTATTTATAAACAATTGCTAACTGCTAAATCTCCTTGATCACATTTCCCATGATCAATCTTAGCCATCAGATCTTCAAACTTGACCAGGTTCAATGTATCCTTTCGATTTGAAAATGTTTTACCTTGCCTCGGGACTTGCAGTCCTTTCTTGGAACTTGCACAAGGTTATTGCGGTTCAATCTGTGCTGTAAATCTTCCTGTCAATTTTCATTTGCCATAGATCCTTAACAAACTTCATGCACGACATACCAATCATTTATACATCTCCAACTAATCATTGTCCTTCATTAAATAATACTTTTATACATTCAATGCGCATTTTCATAACTCGGTTACAACTCGGTAAATACTAAAATTTACTCGGTAGACATTCCGCCTTCATTAACCATTATCAATAACCTTAGGGTTTACCGACTACGTTCCTTAGGGTTTACTGACTAGGTTCTTTGCTCGGTGACATAGTATAGTATTAACCTTACAATCAACAACATATGTAGGACATCAAAACAATCTAAACATCATGATCTCATCATTGTTTAACTCGGTAATAGTTGCCCTTTGAATAACTAATTTCTCCTCTTATTCATCACATTCTTTTTGTGTCTTTTACTGACATCTTAATTCTCTTCAAATCAATCTTCTCAAGATATGGCAACATCATATTGAATCAGATAATCAATTTCTTGACAACAATGACAAAATAATGTTATAAAGATAGTTATCATCCTTCTTCAATTATATCAATAATCTTCAACAACCTTCTCAATATCCTTAATGAATATAACAATCTCCTAATATTGAAAATGCCAACAATCTTTCATACTATAATGCCAACAATCTTTCTTACTATAATGCCAATAAATTCAATTTGATTTGGATTTAGATTGTTGTTAGACTTCTCCTGTTATCCTTGAGTTGTTAAAATCTTCTGAAGTCTTCTCCCTTTTTCACTAGGCTTTTGAGCTGTTGACTTGCATTTAGTCTTCTCTATTTTTTCAATCTTCTCCCCCTGTCATTAGTCTTATGTTATTCATCATTCAAGGTTTTACCGTTCAGTCAACCATTTAGTCTTCCAACCATTTAGTCTTCCAACCCTTTGACAACAATGCCAAAAAGTAAAAGAACTAAATCATGATTTCTTCCTCTGTGAAGTGATTTTCCTTGTTGTGTATCATCTCAATCTCGGTCAGAGTAACTTGTCTCTATTCACTATTTCTGCACACCTTTAGAAAACCTTCTAAAGTGTGTAAATCAACATCAATCCACACATAATATTTTGTAGATTCATCGAATTGATGCTTTCACCGAACTTGGTCAGTGAGTAGAAGATGGGGGTAGGACCCCTAACTTGCTTCTAAGATACTCAAAAGTGTCCCTTGGCAATGACTTTGTGAAGATGTCTGCTAATTGCTCCTTTGAACTGATATATTCTAGCACAACTTTCTTCTCTTGAACTTCTTCTCTAAGATAATGATACTTTATAGATATATGCCTTGTCTTAGAGTGCATTACTGGATTCTTTGAAATGTTAATGGCACTAGTATTATCACATAATATAGTTACTGGCTCGGTAACTTTCTCATTTATACCTTCCAACAGTTGTTTAATGCATGCTATATTGGTACAATTTAATGCTGTAGCAACATATTCAACTTTTGTTGTTGACTTTGAGATACATCCTTGTTTCTTGCTAAGCCAACTCACTAGTCTTTCTCCCAAAAAGAAAGCTCCACCACTTGTGCTTTTCCTATCATCTATGTTGCCTGCCTAATCAACATTAGTATAAGCTTTTAAATCAAAACCATTTCTCTTTTCATATACTAAGCCATAATCTTCAGTACCTCTCAGGTATCTAAAAATTCTCTTGGTTGCTGTCATATGTGTTTCCTTGGGATCTGTAGAGAATCTTGCTACAATACCTATTGCATGTGCTATATCTGGTCTACTATGCACAACATATTGCAATTTTCCAATCATAGATCGATAAAGTGTCTCATCAACAAATGCAGATTCATCATTCTTTGATAATTTATAGTTAGTAGTCATAGGAGTACTTACTGGTTTAGAATCCTCCATTCCAAATTTCTTCAGGATTTCCTTTATGTGCTTGGATTGAGTAATGAAAATCTCATCTTTCATTTGCAGTATCTGTAAACCTATAAAATACTTTATCTCACCGATTAGTGACATCTCAAATTCTTTGCACATTTCATTTCCAAAATTCTTGCATAAGGAGTCATTACCACAAAATATAATATCATCAACAAATATGGCTGAGATCAGTATTCCATTGTTCTCATCTTTCTTCATGTACATATTGTTGTTCTCACTTGTCCTTATAAAACCAATCTTGATTAAGTAAGAGTGAAATCTTTCATACCATTCTCTAGGTGCTTGTTTCAGACCACATAAAGCTTTGTTCAGTTTGCATACCTGATCTTTACTCTTGTCTTCAACAAATCTCAAGTTGTTCTATATAAACTTCTTCTTCTAGTATAACATCAAAAATGTAGATTTAACATCCATTTGATATACCTTGAAATTTTTGAAAGTAGCATATGCCAACAATGTTCTTACTCCCTCAAGTCTAGCCACAGGTGCAAAAGTCTCACCATAATCTATTCCTTCTTCTTGAGCATAACCTTTGCAAACTAGTCTTTCTTTGTTGCGAATGGCCTCACCTTTCTCATTTAGCTTGTTTCTAAAAATCCACTTTGTACCGATTACATTTTTATCCTTTGGTCTTGGGATTAGTGTCCATGTGTCATTCTTCTTGATTTGATCAAACTCTTCTGTCATAGCATTTACCCAATATTCACTATTAAATGCCTCTTTCACTATTCTCAGTTCAAATTCAGATATTAGACATGTGTTCTGTCTCAGTTTGTTCCTTGTCATCACTGGATCATCCCTATCTCCTATAATCTGACTTGATGGATGATTTCTTCTGATATACTTGGCTAATATAGGCTCGGTAGGTTCTGTATGATCTTCTTCCTCACTCAATAACTAGACATTATCTTCATTTTCTTCAGCAGCTTTCTTGGTAGGACTTCTCAATTGAACATAAACAAATTCTTCATAATCTTCTGGTTCTTTGGAATTTCCTTCATCATTTCTTTCTGCAAATTCATCAATTTTCACATTTGCACTTTCCACTATTTTGTTAGATGATTTGATCAGACATTTAAATGCTTTACTTCTAGAAGAATAACCAAGAAATGTTCCTTCTTCACTTTTTCTCATCAAACTTTCCATTTATGTCATCTTTGTGAACATAGCATCTACTTCGAAAGATTTTAAAATAACTTACATTAGGTTTCTTGTCATACTAGATCTCATATGGTGTCTTCATAATTCCTTTCTTCAATTGAACTCGGTTCAGGGTGTAAACTGCAGTGCTAATTGCTTCTCTCCAAAATGTTTGAGGTACCCTCTTTTCTATCATCAGGGTTCTGGCACAATCCACAATTGATCTATTTCTTTTCTCGGCTATCCCATTTTGTTGAGGTGTTCTCAGTGTAGATACTTGCCTCTTTATACCATGATCATTGCAGAATAAGTTAAATTCATCAGAAGTGAACTCTCCTCCTCTATCAGATCTAAGACATTTCAGTTGTCTTCCTGTTTCATTTTCAACTCTTTCCTTGTACCATTTAAACATTTGAAAAGCTTCTGATTTTTCTTTTAAAAACATGACTAACATCATCCTTAAGTAATCATCCACAAATAATATGAAATATTTATCACCCTAATAACTTTGAACTTTCATAGGACCACAAAGATCAGTATGTACTAGATCTAAGATTCCTTTAGAAGTGTAGGACTTATTTATAAAGCTTGATCTTGTCATCTTACCCATCTGGCATCCTCGACACATAGCATTCTCAGATTTTTCAAGACTCGGTAGACCTCTTACTCAGTGCTTCTTACTTATTTTGATCAAATTATCAAAATTTACATGACAAAACCTTTTATGCCATAATCAGGTATCATCTATCTTTGCATAAAGACACTTGTTCCAAGTTGAGTCAACATGAAATGTATTACCTTTTCTTTGCGTCCCAATAGCAGCTAACTTTCCATGCTTGTCATGAACTTTGACAATTCCTTTTTGAAATTCTATTCGGTATACTATATTGTTTAGCTATGCTATACTCAAAAAATTGTATTTTAATCCTTCAACCCAGTATACATCATCACATTTAGCATTGTGAAGAAGTGTTATAGATCCTTTACCTTTCACTAGACATGGTGCATCATTACCAAATCTTACATAGCCTCCATCATAGTCTTCTAATTTAACAAACTTGTGTTTATCACCTGTCATATGATGTGAGCATCCACTGTCTATGATCGAAGAATCATTATTATTTATGTGAGATATTAGGGATTTTTCTTCATACCTTTCTTCATCAGATCCATCCTTAATAGACACATAAACAACTTCCTTAGTATCAGTTTCATCAGATTTGTCATCGTTGGATTCCTCATCAGCTACTAGACATGTCTTTCTATCTCTCCTTTTGAAGTCTCGGTGTCCTCTGTATTGGTAGTCTTTCTGCTTGTTATCTCAATATTCTCTCTTTTCACTAGATTCCTTGTCAAGGCAGTTAGAAGCCATATGTCCTATCTTATCACAATTGAAACATTTTAAAGGTAGCTTCCCTTTATACTTACCTTTTCCTCTCAATAACCTTCTGGCTAATAATGCTTCAAACTCTTCTTGATTCTTGATTTCCTCATACAGTTTGTGCACTTCTTCCATGTTCTTATGAAATCTTTCACTTTCTCCACTATGATTCTCTATCATTGTAATCATTAGATTCACCAATATGAAAAGAACTGAATGCATATTCAACTTTATTTACCGAAGACCCACTATTATCAAAATTACTTAACTCAAATGCATGTAGCTTACCAATAGTAGCATCCAAAGAAACTGGCATGTTAGGTATAGACCTCAATTCATTGATTGCAGAGACTCGAATAGCATAAGCTAGTAGAAGGGTTCTCAACAACTCACTTGTTATATCCTTTTCTTCAATAGTTCCACCTGCTCCTTTAATTTGATTGACAATCTCCTTTAGTCTTGTACTGTATTGGGTTATGTTCTCACCTTCATTCATTCTCATGGATTCAATTTGTCCTCTTAGACTATCTACTTTTGCTCTTTGAACATGTTCATCACCTCCATACATAGATATGAGCCTAGTCCACATTGCTTTTGCATCATTACAACCTTCTAGATCATTAAACTCTAAGTCAATCAATGCTGATGTTATTTCAATCATAGCTTGAATATGTTCCTGTTTTGCCTTTATCTCTTCCAAGGTCATAGAGTTGGTGCTTGGTGCAATGTAATCATTCTCCAGATAATATGTTGCATATTCTCCAATTCCTGATAGATGCAGCTTCATCCTTTTCTGCCATGTGGAGAAACTTGACTTGGTTAGCTTCGGTGCATCCCTTTTATACATCTTTGGATCTTTGCCTCAATTACCTTTAAACTTTTCTTCCAGAGTCCAAAGCTCTGATACCAATTGATAGTTTTGATACTTAATGTAAAGTACAGATGCCACTAGCTAACAAGATGAGAGGGGGGGTGAATCATACAAACTTAACCTTCCATAAAATCAACAGATTCAACCTCGGTAACTTATACTTCAGCAATATAACCAAAACTACTAAACATGCAAACTCATAAACATATAATCATCATAACACTCATTACACCAGATTTAACATGGAAACCCAAATAGGAAAAAACCACTATGAGATTTTGGACCCACTAAGAAATATACTCTTCTAGAGTATGCTCGGTTAAAAGAAAATCCTGTTAAAGATTACAAACACATTGCTAGATGTGACTCGGTTAAAGGATTTCCCTTAGATCTATTAGGATCTTCACTTTGTTAGAAGTGACCTTGTTAAAGGATTTTAAACACTCAACTAGAATGTTACCTTGCTAGAGGGTTTACAAATAAGACTGTTGAGTCCACTCGGTTAAGAGATTTTCTATCACTTACAAAATAACAGTAATACAAATCTATCTATAACTTCACATCTAAAATGCTAAAGCAGATTCTTATTTGCTCAAAATAATTTAGTCATAGGATTTATCTTGTCCCTCTGTTGGGCTCTCTACTATGTTATTTAAATAGGTTTTCAAGCTTTTGTGCTCGATAATCACTATGTAGCATCCCTATGCATACACTTACCCACATACATTGTTTGTCAATAATTCCTTATTTATAAACAATTGCTAACCACTAAATATCCTTGATCACATTTCCCATGATCAATCTTAGACATCAGATATTCAAATTTGACCAGGTTCAATGTATCCTTTTGATCTGAAAATGTTTTACCTTGCCTTAAGACTTGCAGTCCTTTCTTGGAACTTGAACAAGGTTATTGCGGTTCAATCTACGTTGTAGATCTTCCAGCCAATTTTCCTTTGCCAGATCCTTAACAAACTTCATGCATGGCATACCAATCATTTATACATCTCTGGCTAGTCATTGTCCTTCATTAAATAATTTTTTTATCCATTCAATGCGCACTATCATAACTTGGTTACAACTCAGTAAATACTAAACTTTACTCAGTAGACATTCTGCCTTCATTAACCGATATCGATAACCTTAGGGTTTACCGACTAGGTTCTTTGCTCGATGACATAGTATAGTATTAACCTTACAATCAACAACATATGTAGGACATCAAAACAATCTAAACATCATGATCTCATCATTGTCTAACTCGTTAATAGTTGCCCATTGAATAACTAATTTCTCCTCTTATTCATCACATTCTTTCTGTGTCTTTTACTGACATCTTAATTCTCTTCAAATCAATCTTCTCAAGATATGGCAACATCATACTAAATCAGATAATCAATTTCTTGACATCAATGAAAAAATAATTTTATAAAGATTGTTAGCATCCTTGTTTGGTTATATCAATAATCTTCAACAACCTTCTCAATATCCTTATTGAATATCAACAATCTCCTAATATTGAAAAAGCCAACAATCTTTCTTACTGTAATGCGAACAGAAAGAGGATCTCACAAGCAATGAGACAACCAAAACCAAGAGAAAATACTTTTTTGAAAGAGATTCTTTTGACTGGAGCATCAAACCGATAGGAAAAGGGGTCCCAAACCTACATTAGATTTAAAAATTTCAAGATCAAAGGGGTTTAGGTAATAAACCCAGACCAAATTCAAAAAAAAAGAATCTAAGCTAAGACAAAAATAGCCAAGGGAATAGATAATGACCAATGGGTTTGGAAAGGCTCCCTAAAACCTTTTCCCTATATGACCACCTTGAATAGAGAATCTCTCATATAAGGAAAGAGACCCCCAATATTTGGAAATAAATTAGGCTTGGAAGGCACCTAGAATCCTTTAAACAATACAATCACCTAGTCATTCCCAAAAAATACTAAGCACAATGGAAAGTGTAGTCAAGGAATGAGCTATAATATGAATGACCAATGGATTTTGAAAGGAACCCCTAAACCTATTACTAGCATCAACCCCTCTAAACACAATGATTGGGTACATAGGAGCAAGCCAAACCCCACAACCCACCTTAATAGGACCAAGATCAGCATTATTGGTAGAAGCCACCACAATAGGCATTGCAAAACTAGCCTAAAAAATAGGAACCAATAGCCTTGTAGGAGAAAAAATGGGGAAAGATGCCCCCTCTAGTAACCTACACCTTAAAAGACCCACTCACAATCAACATTGAAATGGAGACACACAAACTAGGAAGAAAAAGACTACAACAATGAAATCCACAACCCAGGAAACTCTGATGAACAACTCACACTAAAATGTTATTGGAAAGAATTTTAAAACTATTAGTACACATAATCATTGATGCAATAAATTGAACCATTTTTTTGTTAGACAACTCAGATAATAGGTGGACAACTAAGAGAGGGGTGGGAATTAGTTGTCAATGGATAATAGAACTTTAAGCATTAAAACATTAATACTAGAAAGCCAAAAAACATTTACCAAGAATCCACAAAAGATAACACCAATATTTGTATGTGGAAAACCCAGTAAAGGAAAAAACCATGGTGGGAAGCCTACCCATAGTCAGATAATTCTATAGTAATTATGTGATTACAAAAAGAGGGGCCTGCACATGCAGAAAGGCCAACATCCTAGAGTGTACTACTCATCACAAAAGGAGCCTCACTAACTATAAAATAAATCCAGACTACAATCTAGAAAAAAGAAAGAATTGCAAAAATAACATCTCCTATGCCTGAGTACAACTCTGATTAAGCTCAGTATTGGAGGTCTTAAACATATTTTACAAACCCAATTCAATCACCTATGATCAACCAAAACCTCTGCATATTATTACAACATTATTCTCACATAGATAATCCCATAACCCATTTCATACATTCCATGATCTACAAAGAGATCTTACATCATATATATACCCACACAAGACCTATACAATTAGGTTGGCCAACAAAAAGATAATTCAATGAATTCATAACATAAACTCGCAAACCAATGATCAAGGAAGTCGACCTGGGATTAATACAACATAATCCAATCAATGAATCCAATCAGTAATGTATCAGGATCATCCACCAACACGTTACATAAATTGATCCATAACCTAGCAGAATAAGACCAAACCAAAAATAGGTCACCTTAAACCAAATCCAACACCATCGATCAACAAGAATACAAACAAGATAGACAACACAATCCCACAAGCCATCTAGAAGCCGCACCAACACCACTTATCATGTGCATCAAAAGGTCTTCAACAAAGCTCTGCCGATAAAACCCTTACTAGTAACCAAAAGGCTTACTAGAGAAAATGATAGCATCTAAGTCATCAAATCTTGAAACAACTAATTGTGATATGCATCTAAATAGCATGAAGGACATATCCAAACTAATTCTAGAAACCAAAGCATATTAGAGAATACTTGATCAATATCATAACCCAACCGCTCTACTAGAACCTATCGGAAATCGGTAACAACCAAAATAACTAGTGTTGACATCAATGTAACACATAATCAATTCTTTCAAGTTGCCAATGATCTCCCCCTTTGGCATTGATGACAACACTAGATGTGAAAAATATCCAAGTTCCAAGAAATGCCAAACAAGTCTCCCCCAATGGAAGATAGCCAACAAACTCCAAAAAACATATGACAATGAAGCTTTGAATAAATAGATCAAACTCCCCCTATGAATGATATCTCTATTAAGCTCTGATCTCTCACCTTGATTGATGTTATAGTTAATCTCAGTTTGTCACATGTATATCTCTTTCTCTTTGACATCAATACCAGAAACCTGATATAAATATCAAAGATAAATCATAAATCCTTTGAACCACACACCTGACCACTCCCTCTGAGTAGTAGCATCACCACATCAATTCAGAATGAATAATTTCTCTAAAAATGCATACCAGACTGATGCCAAACAACATCATTCAATTCTCTACCGAAGGGGCAGAAACCCCTAATCTGTCTTTGAATTACTCAAATGATTCCTTAGGTAAAGGTTTAGTGAAAATATCTGCAATCTTCTCTTTAGTGTTCACATACACTAGTCTAACTTCATTTGCTTCCACCTTCTCCTTCAAAAACTTGTATTTGATGGATATGTGCTTTGTCTTAGAATGAAATACTAGATTCTTTGATATGTCCATAGCAGCAGAGTTATCAAAATGAATAACTGCGGTTTCATTACAGTCCACCCTTATATCCTTCAACATTTGCTTCATCCATAGGACTTGTGTATAGTTAGTAGCAGCAAAAACACACTCAACTTTGGTAGTAGATAAAGAAGTACATGACTACTTCTTGCTAGTCCATGAAACAAGTTTCTTTCCAAGAATGAAAGCTCCACCAGATGTACTCTTTTGATCATCAACATCTCTATCCCAATCTACATCTGTATATGCATATAGTGTAAAACTATCATCTTTAGGATACCACAAACCATATTCACTTGTTCCTTGTAAATACTTGAAAATGTTTTTCATCACACTCTCATGATTCTCTCCATGATCACTTTGATATCTTGATACAATACAAACTCAATTCATTATATCTGGTCTAGTCTGAGTCAAATATTAAAAACCTCCAATCATAGACTTGTACATTGTAGGATTTACAGGTGCTGATGCATCTTTCTTTGTCAATTTCTCACTTGTAACCATAGGAGTACAAATAGGTTTAGAATTTTCCATACCAAATTTCTTCAAAAACTCTCTAGTATACTTAGTTTGACAGATGAAAATACCTTTATCAGTCTGAGTAATCTGCAAACCTAAGAAAAATTTCATCTCCCCAATCATAGACATCTCAAATTCATTCTTCATATTATCAGAGAATTCCATACACAACTTATTCTCACCTCCAAAAATGATATTATCAACAAAGACTTCAATAATTAGTATGTCATCATCAGTGAGCTTATAATATAAATTTTTGTCAGCATTACCTTTAGTGAAACCGAGCTTCAAAAGATGTTTATTCAATCTTGCATACCAAGCTCTAGGAGATTGTTTCAATCCATATAAAGCTTTGCTTAACCTGCAAACCATATTTTTGTCATCTGAAAGTGAAAATCCATCAAGTTGGTCAATATAAACTTCCTCTTCAAGATTTCCATTTAAAAATGCACAATTAACATCCATCTGATAAACCTTGTAGTTCTTATGTGGAACATAAGCAAGAAATAATCTCACAGTTTCAATCCTAGCTATCAGAGAAAAGGTTTCATCATAATGAATTCCTTCCTTCTAAGAATATCCTTTACAAACCAATCTAGGTTTATTTCTCACAACTTGTCCATCTTCATTCAGTTTATTCTTAAAAACCCATTTAGTTCCAATAACATTCTTATTTTTAGGCCAGGGAACTAAAGTCCATGTGTTATTCTTTTCAAACTGATCTAATTCTTCTTCCATAGCTTTCATCCAATATTCATCTTTACATGCTTCAATTACTAATGCCAATTCAACTTGAGAAATTAAACATACCTCATAAGTTGCTAGCCTTCTTCTTGTCATTACTCCTTTATTCTTGTGCCCAATGATCTGATATTCTTAATGATTTAGCCTTACATACCTAGGAGTCTTCTGATTTTCTATTTCCTTGCTCTAATCTTCTATTACTATTGAATTTTCTATTACTATCAGGGTAACTGGTTTGACATTTTGTTCTAGTGTAGGTGCTACTGGTTCAGTTATGATCATTTCCAATGCTGGTTCTCTCTCATAAGTTCTTATTTAAACTTTGTACTGCTCATAAACCTTGACATTAGTGCTCTCCATAATTCTTTGCAATCTTTTATTATAACATCTATATGCTTTTCTTTCATTAGAATAAGCAATAAATATTCCTTCATCACATCTAGGATCAAACTTTCCAATGGTGTCATCTCTTTTGATATAGAATTTACAACCAAAGATTCTAAAATAATTAAGTATAGGTGTATGACCAAACCATAACTCATAAGGTGTCTTACCAGTGTCTCTTTTGATATTTAATCTCTTGAATGTGTATATTGTCATGCTCACAGATTCTCTCCAATAGATATGAGGCATATTAGCTTCCATCATCATAGTTCTAGCTACATCCAAGATAGTTTTGTTCTTTCTTTCCACAACTCCATTCTGCTGAGGTGTCCGAGGTACATACAACTGTCTTCTTATCCCATGCTCCTCACAATAACTGTTAAATTCACCAAATGTGAAAATTTCACCCTAATCTAACCTTAAGCATTTAATCTTCAATGCTATCTTTGTCTCAACTTTAGCTTTACATATTTTAAACATTTCAAATGCTTCATATTTGTCCCTTAGAAAAGTAACCCACATCATTCTGGAATAGTCATCAATGATTAGCATAAAATATTTATCACACTGAAAAACTTATTATTCTAGCAAGACCACATTAATTAGTACGAATAAGATCAAGAACATTATTAGATTTTTCTTGTATACTCTTAAAATAAGTTCTAACTTGCTTTCCCATTTCACATTCCTTACAAAACAGATTATAGGGCTTCACAATCTTAGGTATATCTCTAACTACCTTAGTTGAAGTGATCTTTACAATGCAATCAAAATTCACATGACACAACCTCTTATGTCATATCCAACTTTCATCAATTTGTGCAAGAAAACATGTGTTCTCATTGGAGTTCAAATGAAAGATGCTACGTTTTGTCTGAGTACCAGTTGCAATCTCCAATCCATATATGTTGATAATCTTGCATTTTCCATCCTTGAACCGAATTGAAATCCCTTATCCACCAACTATCCTACACTTAAAATATTATGCCTTAAACCTTCAACATAATAAACATTTTAAGTGTTATGCTTACAATCCAATGATATAGTTCCTCTACCCTTGATCATGCATTCTTTGTCATCTCCAAATCTAACCAGACCACCATAAAATTCTTGCAAATAAATAAACTTTCTTTTATCTCCAGTCATATTATGTGAACATCCACTGTCTATCACCCATTCATATCCTTGTCTTCAACTTTAGAAGCAAGTGCCTTTTCTTAAGGTACTGAATCATCTTTCTTGATACCTAAGAATACCCATTCCTTTCCATTTTCAGATCCACTAGCTGATTCTTATGTTAGTACACCATCAGAATTAGTCACACCTTCCTCATCCACATAGTAGCATGATTTGTCTTTGTTTCTCCTGTACTTATGCTTGTTCTAATAATCATGGTTAGGCCTAAAAGATCTTCTAGCTCTTTCTTCAAACCTTGAATTTCTTTTAGGACATCTGGATGCAAAATGACCTATCTTATTACATGCAAAACATTTAAAAGGTGATTTTCCTTCATACCTACTTCCCATCGGACCCTTAGGTATGCTTCTAACAAGTAAGGCTTCAATTTTATCAAACTATTCATATTCTTTCTTCATATCCTCTATTTCCTTCACATATAAAGATTTCCAATCACTCTTGTCGGTAGATGATGTAGATGCATGAAAAGAAGATTTAGATTTTGTAGCTCCAAAAGGTCCAAATTCCTCAAGCTCAAAAGCAAATAACTTTCCAACCTAGGTATCTCTATTAACAAAGGTGTTTGCCATTGTTCTTATCTCATTAATAACAGTATCCTTCATCTTATAAACCAGTGGAAAATCTCTTAATACTTTAGAAACTATTTCATCTTTTCTCAAAGATCCACCACAACATTGAATTCCCATGACAATTTCATTGACTCTCTCCATAAAAGCAGCAAACCTTTCATCTTCTTTCACCTTCAGGTTCTTATATCTCACCCAGTAACCATCATGTTTAGAAATTTTAACAGTTGTGTCACCTTCATTTAGAGACTCCAATTTATCCCATAAAGCCTTTGTAGTTGATTTGTCAATTAGTCTCATTATTTGTTGATCTGAAAAATGCACACAAAAGGGATTCTCTAGCTCTACAATCATTCTAAATATCCTTATCCAAGCCTATCAGAGGAGGATTTCCAGATGCCAGATTATGAGGAGTATATCCTTTCTCATTGATTTCCTAAATCTCTTTCCCAAGACATCTCATATGAGTCTCCATCTGAATCTTCAATACCTTGTAATTTGTTCCATCAAGCCTAGGAATTTCTCTCTCAAAAATGGCTGCAAATGAACTTGGAGAACTTGAACTATTAGATGCCATAGGATCTTCCTCAAGAGGTTTAGCTTCTGCAAAGAGAACCAGGCTCTGATACCAATTTTTGGATAGCTCAAATAACTGATGGACAACTGAGGGGGGGGGGGTGTGAATCAGTTGTCAACTAATTATAGAACTATAAGAATTAAAACCTTAATACCAGAATATATAAACTAAATACTAGAATAATAGATATAACTGTTAATCACAAATATAAGCCACAAAATATTTACCATCCATCCACAAAGATATAACCAAGATTTGTATGTGGAAAACTCGGTAAAAGGAAAAACCACAGTGGGAAGCCTACCCATAGCTAGATAATGTTGCCTATTTGGTAGAATTGATTATCTATTGCATTGATGTTTTGTCATTAATGCCAACACTAGTTGTTTGGATGCTTTACCATCTTCGTTTTGGTCTCGATAGGTTGAGTGGTTTCTGGTTGATTCTGATCAAGAATGATCTAGTAGGCTCCGGTATGATTTGGTTATGGATTTGGCTTACTCATGATACTCATGTTCATATTTAGTAAGTTGTTTTTGGTTTGGTGATTAGATGTTATCATGTTTGCTTAGAAGCTTGGTTTTTGGTTCCGACAAGGGTTTCACTGGTAGAGCTTTTGATGAAGATATTTGATGAATTGCATAAGTGGTGTCAGTGCAGCTTTTGGTGGAGTTTTAGGATGTTGATGGTTCATGTTCAAGACTTGGCAGATGGAGATCATTGTTGTAGCGTGTGGACCTACACTAGGTCCCAGTTGATCTAGGTTATGGACCAGCTTTAATGTAACATATGGATTGGACCTCTTGATGTGTTTCTAGGATGTCTTATGTGTTGGATATTATTTGTTTGGTCTAAGGCCAACATGGTTTGTAATTATGTAATTGGTTTATTATTTGGTGGCCGAACTAATTATTTATAGTCGAGGGTTTGTATATATAGATGTAAGATCTCATTGTAGATTATCATGGTTATGTTAGAGGTCATGGTCTAGTGATGTAATGTGCAAATAATGTAATATCATTCAGGAAGAACATTTGGAGATCTAATTGGGTTTATGTAAGAGGATTTAGTCCTCTAGTATTGAGCTCAACCAAAACTGTACTCAAGCATAGGAGATGTTATCTTTTGCAGTTCAACACTTCTCTGGATTGCAGTCTAGATTTCTATGTAGTCAGTGAGACTCCTTTTGTGATGAGGAGTGCACTCTAGGATATTGGCCTTCCTGCAAGTGCAGGCCCCTCAATTTTAATTCACATACTTACTACATAAGTATTATCTAACTATGGGTAGGCTTCCCACTATGGTTTTTCCCTTTACCAAGTTTTCTACATATAAATCTTGGTGTCATGTGGATGGTATTTATTCTGTGATTATTGTTTATGTTTAATTGCTTTAACTGCTATTTTGGTATTAAAGTTTAAACTACTAATTGTTCTGGTAATCCATGACAACTTATTCTTCCCTCTCTCTCAGTTGTCTTCCAATTATTTGAACTGTCTAACAATTGGTATCAAAGCTTTGGTCCTCTATGCAGAAAGCTTAACTACTTGAGGAAGATCCTATGGCAACTAATAGTTCAAGTTCATCTAGTTATTTTGGAGCTATCTTTTAGAGAGATATTCTAAGGCTTGATGGAATAAATTACATAGTATGGAAGATTCAGATGAATACTCATCTGAGATGTCTTGGCAAGGAAAGTTGGGAGATCACATAGAATGGTATCACACCTTATAATCTGGGATCAGGCAATCCTCCTCTAGCAAACCTAAATAAAGAGCTTGAGAATTATTGTAAACCAATATAAGCCCTCTTTTGTGCACTTTTTGATCACAAAATAATGGGATTAACCGACAAATCATTAGGAAAGGCTATATGGGATAATTTGGAGACTCTTAATAAAGGTGACCCTACAGTGAAGATTGCTAAACTTGATGGTTACCAGGTGAGATATGAAAAGTTGAAGATAAAAGAAGATGAAAAGATTTCGACATTCATGGAAAGGGTAAATGAGATTGTTATGGGAATTCAATGTTGTGGTGGAACTCTGAGTGAAGATGAAATTGTTTCTAAAGTTCTGAGAGACTTACCACCGACTTAAAAAATGAAGACTATTGCTATTAATGAGTTTAGAACAATGGCTAATACTATAGACACCTAAAATTAATATTTAATTAATTTAAGCCTATCAACATAATTAATTAATTTAATTGTGTTATCCTTATTCCTCTTAGAATCAATTAAATATAATTTAATTAATTCTATCAATATTGTCCAATAATTAATTTATCAAATAAATTAATTATTCCCCTATTCTTCTAAAGTCATCTCAATAATTATTTCCTCTAAACCCACTCAGTTAATTAATTCTAATTAATTAACCTAGTCATGTGATTCCTACAAATCACTTTTTCTAATCCCACTCAACCTAATTAATTCTTCTAGAATCTCTCATAATCATGCTTATCATTAGTCTCCTATTTTTAATTCCCACTCATGTCACAACAACTTTGAATCTCTCAAAGAAATTCAAATTTCTCCCCCCTTTTTCCAAAGGAATTTTATATTCTTGTTTATTTTCCCAAGGCACCCTTGATCCATGCCTTCTATCTCAAATCAATCTCAACCATTCATAATCAAATCAATCTTGGCCCTCCATTGGCCTCCTCAAATCTATAAATTGGTACTTATTATCCTCACAAAAGATCCAACTTCTCATGCATGTCCTCATGCTGGCATTTCTTCTCTTCTTTCTCTAATCTTCTAATCCAAATCCTTATATCCATTACTCAAATCCAATAATCCAATAATCCATCAATCTATCTTGTTGAGCACAAAGGAGAGCATTCCACATCCAAATCAATCAAAGGAGCACATTAAGTGGAGCATCATCAAAGGGCCCCTTCACTTCATCAAGCTCAATCCAAGGAAGAGGTAAAGATAGTAAGTTATAAGCATTATTTTCATATTTCTATGTGGTTTTATGCATGCTTCATGTTCTTATGCTTCTAGTGTTTGATTTGTATGCTAACTACCACTAATCCACCTTTCTTTATTTTACCCTCTTCAAATACATCTATCAACAAGGATACTGATAACTCAATGATGAACGAATAGTACCAAACCAGTACTGAGAGGGGGGGATGAATATGTACAGGCAAAAAGACACTCTTAAACTGGTTTGTCAATTGACACTGTACATTGACAGACAAATAGTAACACCGGTTCTTAAACAGAGTACAACTAGCAAAACCTAGAATAACTGAGACAAGCATAAACCGGTTGACACTTATGTTCTCATACAATCTACCACTTCATTTCCATTTCACCCTAATGCATGAACAAGTAATCTACCATCAAAGATATACATATAAGCAACTAGATCAACATGATTCACCACTTGACAAAAAACAACATAGCATCACATGAAGAAGACATCACACATGACACATATTTTTCACATGGAAACCCAACTAGGAAAAACCACGATGGGGATGAATATCCACAAGCTTGTTTTTGAACTCTTTATAAGTTTTCTCTATTAGGAGCCTTGTCTGGTTAAAGGTTGATACAATAGGTTCTGTTAGGAACCGATCCTGTTAGGGATCACCCGATTAAGGGATGGCTAGAATACCCGGTTAAGGGTTAAACCCTGTTAAAGGTTACCATGTTAGAGGATTTCAAGAACTCAATGGTTTTGAGTCACCTTGTTAAAGGATTTACAACAAGCTGGTTAAAGCTACCCTGTTAAGAGATTTCTCAACTATTGAAGTGGTTAGAGATCAACAGGTATTACAATGATCTGGTAACAACACTCAATGCCAATGTAGATCTGCTTAAGCTCCTCTTCACCTTCTACACTTACACTCTGCAGGTATCACTTCTCTCCTCTGGTCTGGAAAGAATCACGTATCTCTTCTCTTAGATACACACACACAACTTTTGCCAACAACCTCAGAAAGAATCACAACATCGACCTTATAGGAAAACAGATTAGGTCGGTAGCATAAACCCTAAACCCTAAACCTATTAGATTAAGGAATTCAAAATGGTTCAATCCTGACTATTGAGCACACTGTATTAAATGCAACAGTCTTGATCCAATCTCAAGACATTCTCCATCATTTGTTTTCCATCGATTTCATGGTGGTTGATAACCCATCGCATGTTATCACCATTTACAGACTTCACACATTCCCGAGGTAGATAGGAACAATCTCCTTCATGCAAGATCCTTCATGCACACAAGGCTTATGTGGCAACACAATCTATTCTTCATTATCATGCTAACTCATCACACAAAGTCACTAGCTGAGCCACACTAGCTCGAAGCACTTCAACTGGAAACCTTGAAGTTGAGACTACCAACTGGTTGTCATACAACACTTCCATGTGCTGTTTCCCATAACCATATGTCAGATCACCTTGAACAAACACACTGCTTCACTTTGGCACAAATGCCAGTTCACAGTGTTATACTGGTTCTCTTCTCTTCATCATATTGACATCAATGACAACACACAATGTCATTATGTCCTCATACCGGTTCACATAATGCCAACAATCTCTCCCTTTGGCATTGATGGCAATATACAAAGATATCTCTCCACTTCACATCTTCTCCCCCTTTTTCTACAAATATCTTCTCGGCTTCACATCTTCTCCTCCTTTGAAAACAATACCAAAGTGGAGGCATAAGCTTCCCTATTCCATTATGTTGCTCCCCCTGAGGGGTAGCATCCTTCAACACATCAATCCAAAAACAATTTGACTATGCAACACCTGACTGATGTGGAGCATATGCCTTTAGTTTACCTCCTAAAGGGGTAACACCCCTATTTCACCTCTTAAGTACATAAATGTAGCCTTTAGGAGAGGCTTGGTGAATATGTCTGCTAACTGCTCGTTACTCGAAACATGTTCCAGTGCAATCTCTTTGTTTTGAACCTTTTCCCTCAAGAAATGATACTTAAGCTTAAACTGCTTCGTTATAGAATGTAAAACCGGATTCTTGGAGATATTAATTGCACTAGTATTGTCACAAAATATACTTACCGGTTCAGATATAGGAACTTTGAAGCTTCAATACATGCTTCATCCAAATTGTCTGACTGCAATTCATGAAAGCTGCAACATACTTTGCTTTTGTTGTAGACTGAGAGATACAACTCTGCTTCTTACTCATCCATGAGACTAGTCTACCACCGACAAAGAATGCACCATTGGTTGTGCTTTTCCGGTCATCTACATTACCTGCCCAATTAGCATTTGTGGATACTTTTAAGTTGAAATCCTTGCTATATGGATACCACAATCCATAATCAACAATTCCCTTCAAATACGTAAGAATCTTCTTGACTGTAACCAAGTGGGATTCTCTTAGGCTTTTCTAGAACCTTGTAGTAATGCCAACTACATGTGCAATATCTGGTCTACTATGCACTACATAATGCAACTTACCAACCATTGATTGGTATTCCTTCTCATCAACCAATGCTGAGTCATCCTCTTTGGATAGTTTACAACCGGTCACCATCAATGTACCAACTGGTTTGCTATCTTCCATGCCAAAGGTCTTCAATACCTCTTTGACATACTTAGACTAAGTGATAAAGATTCCATCTTTCATCTACTGGATCTCCGTCTAATGAAGAACTTAATCTCCCCTATGAGTGACATCTCAAACTCTTTCTTAATCTCATCTGCAAACTCATGACTCATCTTGTCATCTCCAACAAAGATAATGTCATCAAAAAATACCTCATAGATAAGGATCTGATCTCCTTCAGACTTCAAGTAGATATTGCTATCTTAAGTTGTTCTCTCAAATCCAATCTTCTCAAGATGGGAATGCATACATTCATACCAAGCTCTAGGTGCCTGCTTTAGACCATATGAGGCTTTATGTAGCCTACATACCATGTCACTATCTTCAGATAGGGAAAACCAATCTGGTTGCTCTATATGCACCTCCTCTTCAAGTACACCATTTAGGAATGTAGATTTTACATCCATCTGATATAGTTTGAAACCTTTAAAGCTGCATATGCAAGAAGCATATGAACTCCTTCCAATCTAGCTACAGGAGCAAAGGCTTCTCCATAGTCTTCTCCTTCTTCTTGATCATATCCTTTGCACACCAATCTGGCTTTATTCCTAATCACTGTGCCATCCTCATTTAGCTTATTTCTTAAAATCCATTTGGTACCAATGACATTTTTATTCTTCGGTCTGGGTACCAAACACCATGTACCATTTTTCTCTATCTAGTCAAGTTCCTCTTCCATTGCTTTGATCCAGTCTTCATCTTTATGTGCCTCTTTGAATGTTTTAGGCTCAAATTCAGAGATCATACATGAGTTTTCTCTGACCTTTCTTCTTGTAAGGATTCCTACATCCTTATCTCCTGTGATTTGCTTAGGATCATGATTTAGCTTAACATACCGAGGAATGGTCTTGATAGATTCCTCTTGCTTTTCTTCTTCATCCTCATCTCCATCAGTATCAACATCTACATCTACCAATGTAGGAACACTGTTACTGGTACTTGGTTGATTGACAACCGGTTCCTAGAATATTACAACTGGTTCATTTATTGCTTGCATGCTGTCGGTTTCCTCAATTTTCTCAAAGGTTTCATCAACTCTTACATTGATGCTTTCAACAATTCTCTGAGTCCTATTATTGAAACACTTGGGAGCTTTGCTCTTGGTGGAATACCCTAGGAATATTCCCTCATCACATTTTGCACCAAATTTTCTCTGGTGTTCACTCCTCTTGATGTAAAATTTGCTACCAAATACTCTAAAGTAGCTAACCACAGGTGTCTTATCGGTCCAATACTCATAAGGAGTTTTATCCTTACCTTTCTTGATGACTACCCAGTTCATTGTATAGACTGCAGTACTCACCGCTTCTCTCCAAAAGGTGTGGGCTACCTTTCCTTGAATCAACATGGTTCTAGCTACTTCAATCATAGTCCGGTTATTCCTCTCTGCTAGGCCATGCTACTATGGATTCCAGTGGGTAGATAGTTGCCTCTTGATGCCATGTTCTTCACAATACTTATTGAATTCACCGGAAGTGAATTCCCCTCCTTGATCAGTTCTCAGGCACTCGAACCTTTTACCGCTTTCCTTCTCCACTAGTGCTCTCAAAGATTTGAACTTTACAAAAGCTTCAAACTTATCTTTCAAGAATGTGACCCACATCATTCTTGAGCAGTCATCATTGAGAATTATGAAGTACCTATCACCCTGCACACTCCTAGTTTTCATAGGACCACACAAATCAGTATGCACAAGATCAAGCAGATTGTCAGCAGTGAAAGGTTTACCTTTAAAGGTTGAGGAAGACATTTTCCACAATTGACACTCTCTGCACAAGGTATTATCTGGTTTTCTTAGCACCGACAACCCTCTAACTACCTTGATCTTACTAGCCTTCACAATGTTATCAAAGTTTACATGGTAGAGTCTCCTATGCCATATCCAACTATCATCAAATTTAGCCATAAGATATGTACTTATATTTTCATTTAGCTGAAATAGGTTACCTTTGGTCTACATGCCGGTGGCCACCAATTCACCATTCTTTCCTTTGATTCTGCACACTCCATTCTTGAATTCCAGAGTGAGACCACTATCATTCAGCTGAGCAACACTCAGAAGGTTGTGTTTGAGACCATCAACCCAATACACATTGTCAGCACTACTCTTTCCATTCAAAGAGATCGATCATCTGCCTTTAACCATACATGGTTCATCATTACCAAAGTGAACCACACCACCATCATACTCTTGCAAGGATAGAAACTTGTTCCAATCACCAACCATATGGTGAGAACAACCACTGTCAATGTCCCACTCATTGGAATTATCAAACAAGGAGACAAGAGCCTTCTTGTCTGACACATCTTTCTTGATAGCAAAAAACATAATATCTTCATTTTCTTCATTTTCTGATTCCTCATCTGTGACACCTTCATCAACTACCACAAAATAATTTCTCTGGTTTCCTCCTTTGAATTTCTTGAACCTTTTCGATTTGTCCTTATTGTCACCTTTGGGACAATTTATAGCAATATGTCCTATCCGGTTACAAGAAAAGCATTTCAAAGGAAGCTTACCTCCATATTTGTCGGTTCCTTTAGGAAGTTTCCTAGCAAGGAGAGCTTCAAATGCCATCAGAATCTCCTTGTCATCCATTTCTCTGCTCTGTCTTGGTTCACCACTGGTGCTAGCTTATTTTCCTTTTCTGGATGCTACAATAGAAGCTTTAAAAGCTGATTTAGTGTTTTGAACATTGCCATCAAAACTATTCATCTCATAGGCTGTCAACTTTGCAATGATGGAGTCTAGGGATACCTTAGTCTTGTCTATTGATCTCAGCTCCTGAATAGAAGCAACACTTATTGCATAGACCGGTAATAAGGATCTCAAGACTTTTCTTACCATAATGAAATCTTCTATTTTACCACCTGCACTCTTGATATCTCCAACAATAATTTTGATTCTTATTCCATACTGTTGAATGGTCTCACCTTCAACCATCTGCATGTCTTCAAACTTCCCTCTAAGGCTTTCTTCCTTAGCTTGTTTTACATGCTCATCACTGCTATAGATATTTTCAAGAGTACCCCATACCTCTTTGGGATTTACCTTATCTTGGACATCAATAAACTCAATGTCAAAAAAGCTACTAATTAGGGCTTCCATGACTTGCCCATTCTCCTGCATCTCTCTCTTTTGGTCATCGGTGAGAGTATTGGTAGGGGAAACATAGGCATTCTCAACATAACTCTAGTGTTGAGCACCCATGCTTCTGATGTATATCTTCATTCTATCTTTCCATATATTAAAATTTTCTCTGTTAAACTTTGGACCTTCCCTCTTCATCATTAGACTGTGATCTTTACCTCAAGCAGTTAAGCTTATAACACAGAGGACCTAGAGGACGCTCTGATACCAATTGATAGCTCAATGATGAATGAATAGTACCAAACTGGTACTAGGGGGGGGGGGTGAATCAGTACAAGCAAAAACACACTCTTAAACCAATTTGTCAGCAGACACTGTGTATTGACAAACAAACAGTAACACCAGTTCTTAAACATAGTACAACCAGAAAAACCCAGAATAACCAAGACAAGCATAAACTGGTTGACACTTATCTTCTCATACAATCTACCACTTCATTTCCATTTCACCCTAATGCATGAACAAGTAATCTACCATCAAAGATATATATATAAGCAACTAGATCAACATGATTCACCGCTTGACAGAAAACAACACAGCATCACATGAAGAAGACATCACACATGACACGCATATTTTTCACGTGGAAACCCAACTGGGAAAAACAGCAGTGGGGATGAATACCCGCAAGCTTGTTTTTGAACTATTTAGAAGTCCACTTTGTTAGGAGCCTTGTTTGGTTAAAGATTGATATAATAGGTTCTGTTAGGAACCGATCCTGTTAGGGATCACCTGGTTAAGGGATGACTAGAATACCCAGTTAAGGGTTAAACCTTGTTAAAGGTTACCTTGTTAGAGGATTTCAAGAACTCAATGGTTTTGAGTCACCATATTAAAGGATTTACATCAAGCTGGTTAAAGCTACCCTATTAAGGGATTTCTCAATTGTTGAAGTAGTTAGAGATCAACAGGTATTACGATCTGGTAACAATACTCAATGCCAATGCATATCCACTTAAGCTCCTCTTCACCTTCTACACTTACACTCTGCAAGTATCACTTCTCTCCTCTGGTCTAGAAAGAATCACGTATCTGTTCTCTTGGATACACACACACAACTTTTGCCAACAACCTCAAAAAGAATCACAACATCTACCTTATAGGAAATAAGATAGGTCGATAGGTCGGTAGCATAAACCCCAAACCCTAAACCTGTTAGATTAAGGAATTCAAAATGGTTCAATCCTGACCATTGGGCACACTGTATTAAATGCAACAGTCTTGATCCAATCTCAAGACATTCTCCATCATTTTTTTTCCACCGATTTCATGGTGGCTGATAACCCATCACACATTATCACTGTTTACAGACTTTGCACATTCCCGAGGTAGATAGGAACAATCTCCTTCATGCAAGATCCTTCACGCACACAAGGCTTACATGGAAACATGATCTGTTCTTTCTTATCATGCTAACTCATTACACAAAATCACTGGTTGAGCCACACTGGCTTGAAGCACTTCAACCAAAAACCCTGAAGTTGAGACTACCAACTGGTTGTCATATAGCACTTCCATGTGCCGATTCCCATAACCATATGTCGGTTCACCTTGAACAAACACATCGCTTCGCTTTGGCACAAATGCTGGTTCATAGTGTTATACCGGTTCTCTTCTCTTCATCATATTGACATCAATGACAACACACAATGTCATTATGTCCTCATACCAGTTCACATAATGCCAATAGATACCTTGGTTGGGAAACTATCTACTTTTGAGCTTGTAGAATTTGGACCTTCTGGAGCAATGAAGCCTGAATCTTCTTTTCATGCATCTACATCTGCAACTGGTAAGCAAGATTGGAAAGCTTTATATGCAAAAGAATTGGATGATATGAAGAGAGAAGATGACGAGTTTGAGCAACTTGAAGCACTATTTTATAGAAGAGTACCTAAAGAACTGGTAGGAAGTAAGTATGAAGGAAAAGTACCCTCTAAATGTTTTGCATGATAATAAGATTGGTCATTTTGCATCTAGATCTCCTAAAAGGAATTCAAGATTTGAAGAAAGAGTTAGAATATCATTTAAGCCTAACCCTAGATATCATAACAACTATAAGTAGAGGAAAAATAGAGACAAATCATGCTACATAGAGGATGAGGAAGGTATTCCTGATTCTTATGATGAATCAGTAGAAGACTCTACTAGTGGTTCCAAAAATGGGAAGGAATGGGTGTTCCTGGCTATCATGAAAGATGATCCAGCACTGGAAGAAAACATACCTAAAGACAAGGCACTTGCTACTAAAATTGAAGACAAGGATGAATGGGTAATTGACAGTGGTTGTTCACATCATATGTAGGGAGATAAAGGGAAGTTTCTGTCTTTGCAAGAATTTGATGGCAGTCTAGTTAGATTTGGAGATGACAAAGCATGTATGATCAAAGTAAAAGGAACTATATCATTGGATGGTAAGAACAATACTGATAATGTTTATTATGTTGAAGGTTTAAGGCATAATCTGTTGAGTGTAGGATAATTGGTAGATAAGGGATTTCAATTACAGTTCAAGGATGGAAAATGTAAAATCATTAATAGATTTGGTTTGGAGATTGCAACCGGTACACAAACAAAAGGTAATATATTTCATTTAAACTCTAATGAAAATACATATTTGATTACACACATTGATGAGAGTTGGCTATGACATAAAAGGCTGTGTCATTTAAATTTTGATTTCCATTGTAAAAATCAGTTCAACTAAGGCAGTTAGGGATATACCTAAGATTACAAAGCCCTATAATCTAGTATGTAGAGAATGTGAAATGGGTAAATAGGTTAGAACCTCTTTTAGGATTATACAAGATAAATCAAATGATGTTCTTGATCTTATTCATACTAATTTGTGTGGCCCTACTAGAGTTAAAAGTTTTCAAGGTGATAGATATTTCATGCTAATCATTGATGATTATTCTAGAATGATGTGGGTTACTTTTCTGAAAGAAAAATATAAATCATGTGAAAAGTTTAAAATATTTAAGGATAAAGTGGAAACTGAGAGAAGATTATTGAGGTCAGATCATGGTAGAGAATTCACATCCGGTGAGTTTAATAACTTTTGTGAGAAGCATGGTATAAGAAGACAATTTTCTGCTCCTCGAACACCTCAGTAGAATGGCGTTGTGGAAAGAAAGAATAGAACTATCTTGGATGCTGCTAGAACAATGATGATGGAAGCTAGTCTACCTCATATCTACTGGAGAGAAGTAGTGAGCACAATGGTTTATACATTCAATAGAGTACATATCAAATGAGAAACTAGTAAGATACCTTATGAATTATGGTTTGGCTATACACCTATAGTTAAGTATTTCAAAAAATTTGGTAGTAAATGTTATATCAGGAGAGATGATATCATTAGAAAATTTGATCCTAGATGTGATGAAGGCATATTTATTGGTTATTCTAATGAAATCAAAGCATATAGATGTTATAACAAGAGATTGCAGAGAATTATGGAGAGTGACAATGTCAAATTAGAGTTTATGAGAAGGAACCGGCAGTAAAAATGATTCTATCTAAATCAATAGTACCTTTACCAAAATAGAGTGTCGAACCAATTACTCTGGTAGTATCAAAGAATTTTATGGTAACTGAAGAATGGGGAAGAGGAACGGTGAGTCAGAGGACTCCTAGGTATGTGAGATTGAATCATTCAGAAGATTAGATCATTGGGGATAAGAGCAATGGAGTGATGACAAGTAGAAGACTAGAAACTAATGAGGTATGTTTAATTTCACAAGTTGAACCGGTATTAGTAATTGAGGCATGTAAAGATGAATATTGGTTGAAAGCTATGGAAGAAGAATTAGATTAGACTGAGAAAAATAACACATGGACTTTGGTTCCCCAACCTAAAAATAAGAATGTTATTGGAACTAAATAGGATTTTAGGAATAAATTGAATGAGGATGGTCAAGTTATAAGGAATAAGGCTAGATTGGTTTGTAAAGGATATTCTCACAAGGAAGGAATTGATTATGGAGAGACTTTTGCACTTGTAGCTATGATTGAAGCTATAAGATTATTTGTTTCCTATGTTGCTTATAAAAAATACAAGGTTTATCAAATGGATGTTAAATGTGCATTTTTGAATGGGGATCTTGATGAGGAAGTTTATATTGAGCAACCTGGTGGGTTTTTACTATCAGATGATACAAACATGGTTTGCAGGTTAAGGAAAGCTTTATATGGATTGAAACAAACACCTAGAGTTTGGTATGCAAGGTTGGATAAATATCTTTTGAAGCTTGGTTTTACAAAGGGTAGTGCTGACACTTTTTTATATTATAAGATCATTGGTGATAATATACTGATTATTGACGTATTTGTTGATGACATTATTTTTGGAGGTGAAGATAAATTATGCATATAATTTTCTAAGAATATGGAGAAATAATTTGAGATGTCCATGATTGGTGAGATGAAATTTTTCTTAGGTTTATAGATTGCTCAAACTGGCAAAGGTATTTTTATCTGTCAAACTAAATATGCTAAGGAATTGTTGAAGAAATTTGGTATGGGAGATTCTAAACTAGTAAGTACTCCAATTGTTACAAGTGAGAAATTGACAAGAAAAGATGTTTCTGCACCGGTAAATCCTACAAGATACAAATATATAATTGGAGGTCTTCTTTATTTGACTCAGACTAGGCCTGACATTATGAATGTTATTTGTATTATTTCAAGATTTCAGATTGATCCTAGAGAAAATCATGAGATTGCAGTGAAAAGGTTTTTTAGATACTTGCAAGGTACATCATAATATGGTTTGTGGTACCCTAAGGAAGATAACTTTACTTTATGTGCATATACAGATGTTGATTGGGCTGGAAATGTTGATGACCAGAAAAGTACTTTTGATGGAGCTTTCTTTCTTGGAAAGAAGTTGGTTTCATGGATCAACAAGAAATTGTCATGTACTTCTTTATCTACTGTTGAAGTTGAGCATGTTGTTGTTGCTACTAACTATACACAAGTTTTATGGATGAAGAAAATGTTGAAGGATATAAAGGTGGATTGTGATGCACTGGTAGTTATTCACTGTGATAACTCTGCTGCTATTGATATATCAAAGAATCTAGTATTTCATCCTAAGACAAAACACATATCTATCAAGTATAACTTTTTGAAGGAAAAGGCGGAAGCAAATGAAGTTAGACTGGTTTATGTGAACACTAAAGAACAGATTGGAGATATTTTTACTAAACCTTCACCCAAAGAGTCATTCGAGTACCTGAGAGATAGATTGGGAGTTTCCGCCCCTCTGATAGAGACTTGATTGATGCAGATTGGCATAAGTCTGGTATGCATTATCAAAGATATCTTTCATTCCAACACTGATGTGGGGATGCTACTGCTCAGGGGGAGTAGTCAGCTTTGTGATTTAGTGGTTTATATTTTTGCTTTAATATTATTGTCAGATATCTAGCATTGATGTCAAAGGGGGAGTGATATTGATGTGAAAAATAAAGAAGCAAATATATTGATAGGGAGAGATTCAGAGTTGTATGTGGCAGATTGTTGGTTGTCTTCCATTGGGGAGACTTGTTTGGCATTTCTTGGTAATTAGATGTTTTTCACATCTAGTGTTTCCATCAATGCCAAAGGGGGATATTGTTGGCCATTTGGTGGAATTGATTATGTGTTGCATTTATGCCAAAACTAGCTATTTGGATGCTTTCCTAGCACCCTTCTAGTCCTGGTAGGTTGAGTCATTTCTGGTTGATTTGGATTTGGCATGATCCGGTAGGATTTGGTATGATTTGTTTATAGATTTGGCTTGTTCATGATACTCATTTTAATATTCTATAAGTTGGTTTTGGTCTGGTGATCGGATGCTATCCTATTTTCTTAGAAGCTTTGTTTCTGGTTTAGGCAAGGGTTTCACCGGTACAGCTTTTGATGGAGATATTTGATGAATTGCATAAATAATGTTGGTGTAGCTTTTGGTGGAGTCTTAGGATGCTATGGTGACCATGTTCAAGACTTAGCGGATGGAGATCATTGTTTTAGCATATAGAACTATACTAGGTCCCGGTTGTTCTAGGTTACAGACCGACTTTAATGTAACGTATGGATTGGACCTCTCGATGTGTTTCCGGGATGTCTTATGTGTTGGATATTATTTGTTTGGTCTAAGGATGACATGGTTTGTAATTATGTAATTGGTTTATTATTTGATGGCCGAACTAATTGTTGATGATCGAGGGTTTGTGATAGTTTTGATACTTAATATAAGTATAGATCCAATAGCCAACAAGATGAGACGGGGGGGGGGGGGTGAATCATACAAACTTAATCTTCCATAAAAACATCAGATTCAACCTCGGTAACATATATTTCAGTAATATAACCAAAACTGTCAAACATGCAAACATAAAAGCATATAAACATCATAAACCTCATAACAACAGATTTAACATGGAAACCCAAATAGGGAAAAACCACTGTGGGATTTTGGACCCACTAAGAAATATACTCTTCTAGAGTATGCTTGGTTAAAAGAAAATCTTATTAAAGATTACAAACACATTGCTAGATGTGACATAGTTAAGGAATTTCCCTAAGATCTATTAGGATCTTCACGTTGTTAGAAGTGACCTTGTTAAAGGATTTCAAACACTCAATTAGAATGTCACCTTGCTAGAGGGTTTTACAAATAAGACTTTTAAGTCCACTCGGTTAAGAGATTTTCTATCACTTTCACAAAATAATAGTAATAAAAATCTATCCGCAACTTCACATCAAAAATGCTAAAGTAGATTCTTATTTGTTTAATACAATCTAGACATAGAACTGATCTTGTCTATCTGCTGGGCTTCTATACTCTGTTATTCTAATAGGTCTTCAAGCTTCTATGCTCAGTAATCACCATGTAGCATCCCTATGCATACACTTGCCCGCATACATTGTTTATCAACAGTTTCCTATTTATAAACAATTAGGTAACTGCTTAATCTCCTTGATCACATTTCCCATGATCAATCATAGCCATCAGATCTTCAATCTTGTCCAAGTTCAATGCATCTTTCAATCTGAAAATGTTTTACCCCACCTTGGAACTTGTATATTAGTCTTGGAACTTGTGCCATGGTATTGCGGTTCAATCTGAGCTGTAGATCTTCATGCTGACTTTTTATTAACTTAGATTCATTAACAAACTTCATTCATGGCTCACCAATCATTGATCAGTTCCAACTCATCAGCTTCCTTCATTAAATACCACATATAAACATTTAATGCATTCTATTATAGCTCGGTTACAACTCGGTAACAACTCGGTGAATACTAAACTTCACTCGGTAGACATTCTACCTTCATTAACCAATAGTGATAACCTTAGGGTTTACCGACTAGGTTCCTTAGGGTTTACCAACTAGGTTCTTTACTTGATAACATAGTATAGTATTAACCTTTACATTTTACAACATATGTATGATATTAAAACAATCTAAACATCATGATATCATCATTGTCTGACTCAGTACTAGTTGCCCATTGAATACCTTATTCATCCCCTTATTCATCATATTCTTTCGTATGTCTTTTACCGACATCTTTATAATCTTCATATCATACTTCTCAAGATATGGCAACATCATACTGAATTAGAAAATCAATTTCTTGACATCAATGACAAAATAATAATATGAAGACAGTAAACATCTTTAATCACTTATATCCATAATCATCAACAACCTTCTCAATATCCTGATGAAATGCCAACAATCTTTCATTGTCTGTTATAATGCAATATTGCCAACAATCTCCTCCTTTGGCATTGATGGAAAAACCAATTGATTTGACCTTAAAAGATTCAGATTGTTGTGATTCTAAAATGCTGAAATGCTCTCCCCCATACATTGGACTTCTCCTATTTAGTTTTTCTTTCCAATATGTAGTCTGCTCAGTTTTCTTTTAGTCTTGTCCCCTGATAGGTCTTCTTCCTCTATATTAGTCTTTTCCCCCTTTTTAGGTCTTCTCCCCCTTTGACAACAATGCCAAAAAGTAAAGAACTAAAACATAATTACTTTTTGTAAGAAGTTATTTCCTGTTGTTGTGTATCAACTGAGTCTCGGTCAGAGCATTTGTCTTCAATTTATGTTCCCTATAATATTTCCTGTACACCTTTAGAAAACATCCTAAAGTGTATAAATCAACATCAACTCCCAATAGATATTTGATAGAGTCATTAGATTGATGCTTTCACCAAACTCGGTCAGTGAATAGAAGATAGGGGTAGGACCCCTAGCTTACTTCTAAGATATTCAAAAGTTTCCCTTGGTAGTGGTTTGGTGAAGATATCTGCTATTTGTACCTTTGTGCTAACATACTCCAACACCACTTTCTTCTCTTGAGCTTCTTCTCTAAGATAATGATATTTGATAGATATGTGTTTTGTCTTAGAGTGCATAATAGGATTCTTTGAAATATTAATGGCACTAGTATTGTCACAGAATATAGTTACTAGCTTGGTAACTTTCTCATTTATACCTTCCAACAATTGTTTGATCCATGCAATGTTGGTACAATTCAATGCTACAGCAACGTATTCAGCCCCTGCTGTTGACTATGAAACACATCCTTGTTTCTTGCTAAGCCAACTCACTAGTCTTTCTCCTAAAAATAAAGCTCCTCCGCTTGTGCTTTTTCTATCATCAATGTTGCCTGCCCAATAAGCATCAGTATAAACTTTTAAATCAAAATCATTTCCTTTCTAATATACAAATCCATAATCCTCAGTGCCTTTCAAGTATCTAAAACTTTATTTGATTGCTATCATGTGTGTTTCCTTGGGATCTGCAGAGAATCTTGCAACTATACCTACTGCATGGGCTATATCTGGTCTGCTGTGAACAACATATTGTAGCTTTCCAACCATGGATCTATAAAATGTCTCATCAACAGATGCAGATTCATCATTCTTTAACAATTTATAGTTGGTAGTCATAGGAGTACTTACTGGTTTTGAATCCTCCATTACAAATTTCTACAAGATTTCCTTTATGTACTTGGATTGTGTAATGAAAATCTTATTTTTCATTTGCAGCATTTGTAAACCTATAAAATACTTTATCTCACTGATTAATGACATCTCAAATTCTTTGCTCATTTCATTTCCAAAGTTCTTGCATAAAGAGTCATTTCCACAAAATATAATATCATCAACAAATATGGTTGAGATCAGTATTCCATTTTCATCATTCTTCATGTACATGTTGTTGTTCTCACTTGTCCTTATAAAACCAATCTTAATCAAATAAGAGTGCAATCTTTCATACCATGCTCTTGGTGCTTGTTTCAAACCATATAAAGCTTTATTCAATTTACATACCTGATCTTTATTATTGTCTTCAACAAATCCTTTAGGTTGTTCAATAAAAACTTCTTCTTCTAACATTCCATTTAGAAATGCAGATTTGACATCCATTTGATATACCTTGAAATTTTTGAAAGCAGCATAGGCCAACAATGTTCTTACTCCTTCAAGTCTAGCAATAGGTGCAAAAGTTTCACCATAATCAATTCCTTCTTCTTGAGCATAACCTTTGCAAACTAGTCTTGCTTTGTTCTGAATGACCTCTCCTTTTTCATTTAGCTTGTTTCTGAAAATCCACTTTGTACTGATTAAATTTTTGTCCTTCGGTCTTGGGATTAGTGTCCATGTTTCATTCTTCTTGATTTGATCAATCTGTTCTATCATAGCATTTATCCAATCTTCACTGTTAAATGCCTCTTTCACTATTCTCGATTCAAATTCAGATATCAACATGTGTTCTGTCTCAGTTTGTTCCTTGTCATCACTGGATCATCCTTATCTCCTATAATCTGACTTGGTGCATGATGTCTCCTAACATACTTGGCTAATATAGGCTCGTTAGGTTCTATATGATCTTCTTCCTCACTCGATAACTAGACATTATCTTCATTTTCTTCAGCGGCTTTCTCGGTAGGACTTCTCAGTTGAACATAAACAAATTCTTCATAATGTTCTAGTTCTTTGGAATTTCCTTCATCATTTTTTTCTGCAAATTCATCAATTTTCACATTTTCACATTCCACTATTTTGTTAGATGATTTGATCAGACATTTTAATGCTTTGCTTCTAGAAGAATAACCTAGAAACATTCCTTGTTCACTTTTCTGATCAAATTTGCCATTTCTATCATCTTTATGAACATAGCATCTACTTCCAAAGATTTTAAAATAACTTACATTAGGTTTCTTATCATACCAAATTTCATATGGTGTCTTCAAAGTACCTTTCTTCAATTGAACTCGGTTCAAGGTGTAAACTGCTATGCTTATTGCTTCTCTCCAAAATGTTTGTGGCACCTTCTTTTCAATCATCAGTGTTCTAGCACAATCCACAATAGATCTGTTTCTTCTCTTAGCTATTCCATTCTATTGTGGAGTTCTCGGTGTAGAGACTTGTCTTTTAATACCATGATCATTGCAAAATAAGTTGAACTCATCAGATGTGAACTCTCCTCCTCTATCTGATCTAAGACATTTCAGTTGTCTTCATGTTTCATTTTTTACTCTTACCTTGCACCATTTAAACATTTGAAAAGCTTCTGATTTTTCTTTTAAAAACATTACTGACATCATCCTTGAATAGTCATCCACAAATAATATAAAATATTTATCACCATAATAACTTTGAACTTTCATAGGACCACAAAGATCAGTGTGCACTAGATCTAAAATTCCCTTAGAAGTGTAAGAATTACTTGTAAAGCTTGATCTTGTCATCTTACCCATCTAGCATCCTCGGCACATAGCATTCTTAGGTTTTTCAAGACTCGGTAGACCTCTTACTCGATGCTTCTTACTTATTTTGATTAGATTATAAAAATTGACATGACAAAACCTTTTATGCCCTAACCATGTATCATCTAACTTTGCATGCAAACACTTATTCTGAGTTGAGTCAAGGTGAAATGTATTACCTTTTGTTTGTGTCCCGGTAGCGGCTAACTTTCCATTCTTGTCATGAACTTTGACAATTCCTTTCTGAAATTCTATTCGGTAACCTGTGTTGTTTAGTTGTGCTACACTCAACAAATTGTATTTCAAACCTTCAACCCAATAAGCATCATTGCATCTTGCATTATCAAGAAGTGTTATAGATCCTTTACCTCTTACCAGACATGGTGCATCATTATCAAATCTAACATAGCCTCCATCATAATCTTCTAACATAAAAAACTTATATTTATCTCCTGTCATATGATGTGAGCATCCATTATCTATGATCCAAGAATCATTAGTATTTATATGAGATAGTAGGGATTTTTCTTCATACCTTTCTTCATCTAATCCATCTTTGATAGCCACATAAACTACTTCCTCTGTATCAGTATCATCTAATTTATCATCATTGGATTCCTCATCAGCATTAAGCATGTCTTTCTATCTCTTCTTCTGAAGTCTCGGTGTCCTCTGTAATGATTATCTTTCTGTCTATCATCTCGGTAATCTCTCTTTTTAGTACAATCTTTATCAAGACAGTTAGAAGCCATATGTCCTATCTTATCACAACTGAAACATTTCAAAGGTAGTTTTCCTTTATACTTACCTTTGCCTCTCGGTAACCTTTTGGCTAATAGTGCTTCAAACTCTTCTTGCTTTCTAATTTTCTCATATAATTTGTGTACTGCCTCCATGTTCTTACAAAATATTTCACTTGCTCCACTGTGATCTCCTTCAAAGTACTTATACTTTCTTTCATTGAAATCATTAGATTCATTAAGATGAAAAGAACTAAATGCAAATTCAACTTTATTTACCGAAGATCCACTGCTATCAAAATTACTTAACTCAAATGCATGTAGCCTAGCAATAGTAGCATCTAAAGAAACTAGCATATTAGATAAAGACCTCAATTCATTGATTGCAGAGACTCAGATTGCATAAGCTAGTAGAAGGGTTCTCAACAACTTACTTGTTATATCCTTTTCTTCAATAGTTCCACCTGCTCCTTTGATTTGATTGACAATCTCCTTTAGTCTTGTACTGTACTGAGTTATGTTCTCACCTTCATTCATCCTCATGGATTCAAGTTGTCCTCTTAGACTATCTACTTTTTCTCTTTGAACATGTTCATCTCCTCCATATACTGATATGAGCTTATCCCACATTGCCTTTGCATCATTGTAGCCTTCTAGATCATTAAACTTTGAATCGGTCAATGCAGATGTTATTTCAATCATTGCTTGAATATGTTCTTGCTTTGCCTTTATCTCTTCCATATTCAATGGATAGGTGCTCGGTGTAACAAAATCATTCTCCAGATAGTATACAACATATTCTCCAACTCTTAATAGATGTAGCTTCATCCTTTTTTGCCATGTAGAGAAACTTGACTTCTTCAGCTTCGATGCATCCCTCTTATACATCTTTGGATCTTTAACTTAAGCGCCTTTAAACTTTCCTTCTGGAGTCCAAAGCTCTGATACCAATTGATAGTTCTAATACTTAATATATGTACAAATCCAATAGCCAACAAGATGAGAGGCGGGGGGTGAATCATACAAACTTAATCTTCCATAAAAACATCAGATTCAACCTCGGTAACATATATTTTAGTAATATAACCAAAACTATCAAACATGAAAACTCAAAAGCATATAAACATCATAAACCTCATAATACCAAATTTAACATGGAAACCCAAATAGGGAAAAACCACTGTGGGATTTTGGACCCACTAAGAAATATACTCTTCTAGAGTATGCTTGGTTAAAAGCAAATCTTGTTAAAGATTAAAAACACATTGCTAGATGTGACCCGATTAAGGGATTTCCCTCAGATCTGTTAGGATCTTCACCTTGTTAGAAGTGACCTTGTTAAAAGATTTCAAACACTCAATCAGAATGTCACCTTGCTAGAGGGTTTTACAAATAAGACTATTAAGTCCACTCGGTTAAGAGATTTTCTGTCACTTTCACAAAATAACAGTAATAAAAATCTATCTGCAACTTCACATCTAAAATGCTAAAGCAGATTCTTATTTGTTCAGTACAATCTAGACATAGAACTAATCTTGTCTATCTGCTGGGCTTCTATACTCTATTATTCTAACAGGTCTTCAAGCTTTTGTGTTCGATAATCACTATGTAGCATCCCTGTGCCTACACTTGCCTGCATACATTGTTTATCAACAGTTTCTTATTTATAAACAGTTAGGTAGCCTCTTAATCTCCTTGATCACATTTCCCATGATCAATCATAGCCATCAGATCTTCAATCTTGTCTAGGTTCAATGCATCTTTCAATCTAAAAATGTTTTACCCCACCTTGGAACTGTATATTAGTCTTGGAACTTGTGCCAGGGTATTATGGTTCAATCTGAGCTGTAGATCTTCATGCTGACTTTTCATTGCCTTAGATTTGTTAACAAACTTCATTCATGGCTCACCAGTCATTGATCAGTTCCAGCTCATCAGCTTCTTTCATTAAATACCGCATGTAAACATTTAATGCATTCTATTATAGCTCGGTTACAACTGGGTAACAACTCGGTGAATACTAAACTTCACTCGGTAGACATTCTACCTTCATTAACATATAGCGATAACCTTAGGGTTTACCGACTAAGTTCTTTGCTTGATAACATAGTATAGTATTAACCTTTACATTTTACAACATATGTATGATGTTAAAACAATCTAAACATCATGATCTCATCATTGTCTAGCTCAGTACTAGTTGCCCATTAAATAACTTATTCATCCCCTTATTCATCATATTCTTTCCTGTGTCTTTTACCGACATCTTTATAATATTCATATCATACTTCTCAAGATATGGCAACATCATACTGAATTAGAAAATCAATTTCTTGACATCAATGACAAAATAATAATATCAAGACAGTAAACATCTTTAATCATTTATATCCATAATCATCAACAACCTTCTCAATATCCTTATGAAATGCCAACAATCTTTCATTGTATTTTATAATGCAATATTGCCAATAGTTTGTATATAGATGTAAGATCTCATTATAGATCATCATGGTTATGTTAGAGTTCGTGGTCAAGGGATGTAATGTGTGAATAATGTAATATCATTTAGACAGAAGATTTGGTCAATCATTGGAGATCGAACTGGGTTTATGTAAGAGGATTTAGTCCTTTGGTATTGAGCTCAACCGAAACCTTACTCAGGATTTAGTCCTTTTACAATTCAACACTTCTTCGGATTGTAGTCTAGATTTCTATGTAGTCAGTGAGACTCCTTTTGTAATGAGTAGTGCACTCTAGGTTATTGGACTTCTTGCAAGTGTAGGCCCCGCAACTATAATTCACATACTTACTGCAGAAGTAATATCTGACTGTGGGTAGGCTTTCCACCATGGTTTTTCCCTTTACCGGGTTTTCCATATATAAATATTTCTGTCATATGGATGGTATTTATTTGGTGATTATTTTTTATGTTTAATTGGTTTAACTTCTATTCCAGTGTTAATGTTTGGGTTGTGGTATTCAATTTTTATTTGCTAATTGTTATGGTAATTTGTTACAACTGATTCACCCCCCCCCCCGTCTCAGCTGTCTTCTGGTGATTGAAAAAAGAGGGGCCTGCATAGGCAGGAAGGCCAACAACATAGAGCTCAATATTAATCACAAAAGGAGCCTCCTTGACTACAAAATAAATCCAGACTACAATCTGGAAAGACGAAAGAACTACAAGAATAGCATCTCCTATGCCTCAGTACAGTTCTGGTTAAGCTCACTACCAGAAGCCTTAAACCTCTTTTACAAACCCAATTAGATTGCCTATGATCAACCAAAACCTCTGCATATGATTACAACATTATTCTCACATAGATAATCCCATAACCCATTTCATACACTCCATGATCTACAAAGAGATCTTACATCATATATATACCCACATAGGACCTATACAATTAGGTCAGCCAACAAAAAGATAATGCAATGAATTCATAACATAAACTCACAAACCAATGATCATGGAAGTCGACCTGGGATCAATACAACATAATCCAATGAATGAATCCAAATGATAACACATTGGTATCATCCACCAACACAATACGTAAACCGGTCCATAACCTAGAAGAATAAGACTAGACCCAAAATAGGTCACCATAAACCAAATCCAACACCACCTATCAATAGTAATATGAACAAGATAACCAACAACATCCTGTGAGCCATCTAGAAGTCGCACCAACACCACTTATAAAGTGCATAAAAAAATATTCAACAAAGCTCTGCCGGTAAAACTCTTACCGGTAACCAAAAGGCTTACTAGAGCAAATGATAGCTTCTAAGTCATCAAATTTTGAACCAACTAATTGTGGTATGCATCTAAATATCATGAATGGTAGATCCAAACAAATTCCATAAACCAAAGCATACTAGATCAATATCATAATCCAACAGCTCTACCGGAACCTATCGGAAACTGGTAAACAACCAAAAGAGCTAGCATTGACATCAATAACAAAACATCAATGTAACACATAATCAATTCCTCCAAGTTTCCAATATTTTTTTATATCTAAAATAGATATAACCAAAACATGTTGGAAAGGGTTACTAATAAAAATGTGTGGTACTACTTGGTGCCAAGTTATAAACTTTAAGAAATTATTTGAAAATGCAGAATTAACTCCACTTCCATTCATATTAATAAATTTTTTTTGAGAAGCAAAGAATAAACTTCCATCAATCTAAATCATAGTTTCTAAAAATATCAAGTTTTATTATTTTAATTAATGTTATCTTTTTTTTCTCTACAAGTAACTCAGTAGTGCCCAAACACAAGGTTGATTTTTTTCTCAAATAGAAATAATATTTATCTCATTTACAAAATAAGCATGACTTTATCTCATATGAATTCAACCATTGTTATAGACAAGAAAATAAAGCTACCTATATAATACCAATATGAGAATCAACCAAATTTAAAATACTATGGTCTATGACTCTCTTCAAACATAGAATATAAAGGTTTAAAATTAGAATTTTGGTATTGATCATAATGTTTGTTTTCATGTACCCTTTCATTAATTATTAAATTTGTGCCCCGTTCAAGTATTTTCAAATGAATGACTCATTTATGGACCCTACAACTCCACATGGTAAACAATTATGGGTAAAATTATAATTTTGGTAATGATCATAATGTTTGTTTTCATGTACCCTTTCACTAATTCTTAATGTTTGTGTCTCATTTGACTCATTTCAAACAAATGACTCATTTTCACACTCTACAATTCCACATGGTAAACAATTATGGGAAGATAGTTTTTTAATATACTTCTCATCATAAATTATTGTAATTAGGATTTGATTAAAAATCTATATTATTACCACAACTTATCTCTCAATCAATATTAAATGTTAATGATATTTATTTTTTAACTTACCTCATTTGGTTGATTATTGGAACATTCATATTTATGCTCTTATTATTTTAATTGTCATCCTACTCCCCTTCATCTCTAAATACTATTAGAATGGGTGAGATAGAAATAAATATAATTATTTACATGATTCCTCAAAAAATTGAAGCACTCATTCTAGGTCAAATGGACTCCACCTTACTGGTGCATACATTTTCTTTATGTATTGGCCCCATATTCAAAGGGAATTTAAAACTTATTTTAGATGATGTTATTCAAGGTGACACCAATACACTTTAGTGATTTAGTATCATCTTTGATTTCCATTACAATTATATGAACTTAGTGTATGATATAGACTTTCAAAATACAATTTCTTATGGGAAAGGTTTTCACTACCATCGACTACCTATAACCACATTATCATTTTCTTTGATGTAATACTCTCTCTCTCTCTCTCTCTCTCTCTCTCTCTCTCACACACACACACACACACACACACACACATGGGTATCCCACCAATACATTTAACTATATATTCCTATTTTTCACTTTTAGTATTATATATTTATTATTGATGATCTCTCACCTATTAGTTTTAAATTATATTGAAAAATGTGATGCCCTAGATGAGAGAACATTTCTTGAGATAGTATCATTATTTGAACATTTTCAATGATCAAAGAAAACTATCAAGTTTTCAAAAATAGCCTAATATTTTATATTTGAAATTTCAATAAACATATAAAACATAGTAAAAATTATATATTTGTATTTAACACAATTTCAACATTCAAAATATATATGCCACTTTCATAGCATAGTCTAACTATTCATTAACTTTATTATAGTGTGTCATGGTACTCAAATTTCACTTAAGCGAATGTCTTTAATTTTAAATAATTTTTTAGTTCATATAACTCTAGGAAACTATAATGAGAGACTTGTCCAAATCCTTGTAAAATGTAATTGAACTAGATTCTAATCTAGGAAACTAAATTAATTGGTAAATATTGATGTTGGTCCAATCTTTTGTAAGCATTATAAATTAAAAAGCCATTGTGCAAACCAAAATACCAATAGAATATCCCATAAATTATAAGGAAAGTTTGAAAAGCGTTAGTAGAGCCTAACTAATTCTGAAATAAAAAGCTCCCACAACATAAAATATTATAGGAAATGACAATATTATAACTACCCTAGCAAAATTAGTTGGCCCATTTTCTTGAAGATGACTTGCTCTTCTAGTTTGGTGGAAGGAAATTCGTCTTGAACTATAAATCAGATCATTCGAAAAGATTATTAATGTTATTTATATTTAGTTTGGAACCAAGAAATGCATGGGAAGAGTTAAGAGAATAATTTGAGAGGTAGAATGGAAGTAGCAAGAGATTGTGAGGTCTTAAATAAAAAATATGAGTAGAGAACAATAAGTATGAAGTGGAGTGCAACCTGAAAGGATATAATAATGTAACATAGTGGATGTAATTAGACGAATATGTAATTAAGTATCTATATTGTAGTATAATTTATGCTTGAATTGTCATAGTAAGTGTAATTAAATAACTATGAACTATCCTGTAGGGGAGCCTATTGGAAAAATGTTTTCAATCATTATTATAATCATGTTAGCTTAAATAAATAAATAAGAATGCATTATTTTCTTTGAGGTCTTTGTGTTGTGCATATTAATGTTTTTTATCAGACGTTCTATGAGACGATATTTCTCTAAGGCATTCTTTCAAATAGTTTATTTCCCTTGTCTAGGCTTACACATTTTGTAAACATTTCTAACAACACAATTGCAACTACACCGACTAACAAAATTCCTCTATGTCATGCCCAGAATTTAGGGCAAAAATGGAACGAATTTTTTTTTTTAAATACAAATAAATTAACAAGTTTGCTCACACGACAAGCGTTAATGTATTTGCCATATCTATATTTGAGCTAATTTTGAAACGAACCAAGCATCGATTATTGTTTAATTTTATTTGCGAAAATCTAACTGGTTTAATTTTATCTCCACGAGATACCTAGCCATTAAATTTTATTAAATCAATCGCGTTAAAAGAAATAGGAGAGGGCGATTAATTCAATCTCCAATAAGACTATATAGTCTAAACATCCATTTTTATTTAGATGAAAATAATAATCATTTTCAGTGACATTTAATTTGGATAATTAAATCTACCAAGGTAAAATTAATTACGAGTAGCTATTACTCATCTCTAGAATGCCAATTAAAAATTATCCATTCTAACCTTAAATAGAAAGTGTTTAAATTTCTCCTTTTATAATCCATTTTAAAATTTAATGACCAATTTAAATTAACTAGAGCAAATTTAAACGTTTATCACACTAAATACATTTAAAATTATAAGGTTAGGTTTTATACTTAAATTTTTATATTTCTCCCTCTTTTTTTTTTTTATTAGTAGATCATGTAAAAGTATTTAAATGTATGTTTTTAAAAAAAAGACTTTATATAACTTCATACTCAAATTTATAACACACACACACACACACACACACATAAAATCTTCTACTATACCTTTCCAGCTTATTAGCCAATCTGTCCCCCAACCCTAATTAGGGATATTTTTTTTATATATATAATGGCTCTAATAAAATTAAATTAAACATATTATTTTATCAACTTACCCTAGCCCTACCTGGGCTAGGGTTTAATATATTTTTTTTTAATATCCATTTCCCATAGGGCCGAATGTCCATCGACGGCCATGGATTGGATTTGATGCAGGGTCGGCGGCATTTTAAATTCATGGCGGGTCGAGCAGGGAAGGCGGACCAAGCGTCGCCCACTGTGCGGTGACACAGTGGAGCGTTGGGCGTCGCCCATTGTGTACACACATAGTGGTGGCGCTGGATGCTACACCACTGTGTGGCCACACAGTGGTGGCATTTCAGCGCCGCCCACTGTGTGTTCACACAGTGGGATGTGGCCGATACTCGCGCAGCCCCAAAAACCCCTTTTTTTTTGTTTAAAAATTAATTTAATTTAATTTTTTTTTTGTAAGGTTTTATATAAATATATAAATTTATATGTATATATATATATATATATATATTTCCCAATATGTTTTATAAGAAAATTTAAAAAAAAAAAAAAGAAAAAACAAAGGAAAATTACAAATACATATATATATATATATATATATATATATATATTAATTGATTGGTAATTAAGCTTAGGTTCTCTTTTTTTTTTAATTGCTAATAAAGAATGAAGTATACCTACTGCTAAGCTTTAGATCATAATACATCGGAAATATACATATTTTTATTTCTTCTTCCGAACTTAGGAAAAATACTTTTTTTTTTGAAATACATCATACTATTCTGAATAAAAACATTCATTGATTTCTCAGCTAATAAAACAATTACTTAAACACCTTTTTTTTAAAAATACTTAGGATCTATCAGCAAAATAACTCATATTTTTCAACAAGTAGAATGTAGCTAAAATTAATTGAAAACAAATTTTTCCATATTACAAAAGAAGCTTTTGCATGCAATTCAAAGCGGCTTTTTTTTTTTTTTCTAAAAATCAGAAGTAGAAATAAAACAAGCTTTTTACAACTCTAAGATATTTTGCAAAATTTATTGGATGTGTTCCATATTTATCTACAATATTAAATCTCATGTCCTATTTCAAAATTACAACTTGCCTCTCATTCAACGAATGAGGGTATATTTCTTTATCAAATTTAAACAAATAACTACAAATGGATTTAAGTATCTTCAACAATAATCTTCTGCATCTTTTCATGGTTCCTATTCTCTTCTCCTGACATTCCTACATAATAGAAACACAAATATGACCACGGAGTGCTCACCTCCCAGTCTAGGCTAACTGGTAGCCACCCCCGAGCTCAGAGAACCAAGTCCTAAATGGGTAACAAACATGCAAACACATAGAGGCAAAAATACACACAGGTTTTCAGGCACACTCCCATCTTGGCTACACAGCACCACACTTTGGTGATGATCTTTCCAAAGGGTGGTAGTGGACCAATACCCTAAGGAGAACTGCAAGTATGGAAAAAACAAGTAGCCACCTCATGGCACAATAAATACATCAAGAACCTCAACCCCTTATTCCTTATGCCCCCCAAAGGCATTCTAGCCTTATATCCCTCCTTATGACCCCCATTGCACAAATAGGCCATGCAGCAAGGGTCACACAAAGATCCCTTGTGGTCGCTCTCAAATGACAGTCTCTCACTCGAGAGTTGTCACTGCTACCACCCACAAGATCCTCTTCTCTCCCAAGAGTAAGAGGTCTTGAGAAAACTCCCAAAACACATCAAGCAAAATGCAAAATTTTCAAAAGAATTTTTAAAACAAGTCATTCAAGAAACTCAAATTTCTTCACCAATCATACACTCAAACACATGCAAGAAAATAACCATTTTAAAGAATAATCCAACTAACCTTAATCTGCCCAATGGTAGTTTAATATTTGAAGAAGAGCTGCCCAATCCACGATTCTTCTTCTTCTACCCTTAGTTAAAATTTCTATTCCAATCTATTCTTTTTCTTTTCAAAATTTCTCTTGTCTCCAAAAATGGAGAGTGGGTGATTACCCTCAAAATCTCAAAATCTTGCTTAAGAAGCTCATTCTCTAAGTTCTCACAAGTTTCAAAAAAAAACCAAAAAAGAAAGAAAAGCATAATGCAAAAAGACTCTCATTCGAATAGGAAAAATCTAAATTAGATTTAACTTCTAATTTTCAATTTTCACACAACTCAAAAAAGCCCATTTTTAAAGCGTCAAAAAGATCATTTAAAAGTAGAAACTTGCCTAAAATTACCCCTAACCCCTAGGTATACCCTATTAAACCACCCCTAGGTGTTCATTTAACCCATTTTAAACCCCTCTGAAGTTTATTTTCGGGTCAAACATATGTTGACCACTCCAAAGATTATATTTCCAAAGTATTTATGACAACACATTATTTCATTTAAGAAAAACTATAGTTAAAACACTTTCCCACCAAGAGACAAAAATAAAACATTCAAATTTAAATCCACACATGTGTCAAGTGACACAGATAAAACACTTTTACAAAATAAAACATGAAATTGTCTCTTGTGGTTTTTACGCATTAAATTTAAATAACACTTAACACTCATGCAGCATATACTGTTACGAATAAAATACAACACAAATAGGGTGTTGTCTCTCCAAATAGACAAACCCTGGCTTACGAACATACATAAGTCTAGGTTTGGTTCTCTGTAAATTTCCATGGTCACATGGTAAATTTCCTGCGCATCTCAATTTACACATTAGTACTTCCAAATATCCACATATAATATAATTCAAAGTAGAAACAATACACATCATCACTTGCATACAATTTTCATCTGCATAGATTAAATACAACTTTTATCAAGCAAATTCTCATAAACAATTTCATCTCAATTCACATAAACTTAACCATACATCATAGTTCAATATTCATAGTAAGGTCCTACAAATTCAATAACGACATCTATCATTGCAATATCATCCTATCTAACAATCATGTAGTGTACTATCTCATAAGCATAGAAGTAAATCATCAAATCATAGCAATGTTATCCAACTCCTGAAATCATATAAGTTCATCAAATCCACTGAATGACAAACTGAGTCGAGGTGAGGCCTCACATCCTCCCCCTCTAGTCATGAGCTTCCTCCTAGAGTTCATCAAAGAGGTGGGGGTACTCTGATCTCATACATGCTGCATCCTCCCATGAAGCCATAACCTCATCATAACAATCCCACTGGACCCTAACCTGGTCCAGCTCTCGACCTCGAAGGGACAACGTCCGACGTGCCAAAATGCGAATGGGCTCCAAAGCTAGCTGCCCGTCCGACTCCACCTACAAGGCATCCCAATCTAAAATGTGAGACTCATCATAGATATATTTTCTCAAGACTGATACATGAAACACATCGTGGATGCGTGACAGGCTAGGTGGCAAAGCTAAACGGTAGGAAACTGGGCCTATCCTCTCCAGAATCTCAAAAGGTCCTACAAAGTGAGGTGCGAGCTTAGAACCCTTTCTGTAACGGATTGGACTCTTATGTGGTCGCACTCTCAAGAAAACTTTGTCTCCAACCAAGTAGCTACGATCTATCCTCTTTGCATCAGCATATTTCTTCTGTCTATCCTAAGCCTCTCTGAGACGCTACCTAATCAAATCCACCTGCTGTTCCATATCCCAAACTATCTCAGGACCAATAGCAACTCTATCCTCTATGCGATCCCAACTCAAGGGCATCCTGCAAGGCCTGCCGTATAATGCCTGATAGGGTGGCATCCCCAAAGAAGTATGATGCCCATTGTTATAGGCAAACTCCACTAAGGGAAGATACTCCTCCCACCGGGTCTGATGATCCATGACATACATGTGAAGCATATCCTCTAACACCTGATTGACCCTCTTTGTCTGACCATCTGTCTCCAGGTGATAGGCTGTACTGAAATTGAGCTTAGTGCCCATAGCTGCCTGTAATGACTTCTAAAAGGAAGAAGTGAAAAGAGAATCCCTATCAGAAATAATCTTGCAGGGCACGCCATGAAGTCTAACAATGTCTCGCAAGAACACCTATGCTACTACTGGAGCTATGAATGTAGTACAAACTGGTGAAAAGTGAGCTACTTTGGTCAACTTGTCAACTGTCACCAAGATAGCATCATGGTGATGAGAAGACATAGGAAGACCAATGATGAAATCCATGGATATAGTATCCCACTTCCACTCTGGTATAGCATGAGACTGGAGCAACAAACCGGGATGGCGGTGCTTCGCCTTTACCCTCTGACACTCGAGGCATCGAGCTACTATCTCAACAATGAGCTGCCACATTCCCAGCCAATGATAAAATTGCCTCAAGTCAGCATGCAACTTCTTAACCCCAGGATGCACTGCATACGGAGCTCTATGAGCCTCCGTGACAATGAACTCTCGCAACCCTCTAGAGGAAGGTACATAAATGCGCCCTCTGAGGCGTAACAGTCCATCAGACTCCAAAGAATAATCCACATATTTCCCTTCTAGAGTAACCTGAGAATGTAATACTTGACAAACCTCTGCATACCATCCATCCTCTAACAAGTGCCGAAGTATACGGTCTCTCAAGTCCGTGCCCATGGATATGGTGTAAACCTCATGACGTCTCCTACTCAAGGCATCTGCAACTACATTTTCCTTTCCTTTGATGTAGTGAACATCAAAATCATATTCGCACAAGAACTCCATCCATCTCCTTTGATGTGCATTAAGGTTCGGCTGAGTGAAGATGTACTAAAGACTCTGATGATCTGAATGCAACTTGAAGTGATGACCAAAAAGGAAGTGTCTCCACCTCACAAGTGCATGTACTACTACTGCGAGCTCAAGGTCATGAGTGGGATAATTAAGTTCATGAGTCTTAAGTTTCCTAGACTTGAAAGCTATGGCCCTACCATCCTACATAAGAACTGCCCCTAAACCCTCTAGTGAAGCATCTATACAAACCATGAAGTCAGCTATAGGATCTGGTACAACAAGGATAGGAGCACTAGTAAGTGCCTTCTTGAGTTCCTAAAAGGCCTTCTCGCACTTCTCTGTCCACTCAAATTTCTTCCCTTTATGCTGAAGAGAAGTAATAGGGTGTGCGACTCTGGAGAATCCCTCGACAAAATGTCGGTAATATCCTGCTAAGCCCATGAAACTCCTAACCTCTGTCACACTAGTAGGCACTGACCAATCCATAATAGCCCTAATCTTTGATGGGTCAACTGAGATCCCATCACTGAAAATAACGTGCCCAAGGTACTTAACCTCAAACCGAAAGAAAGCACACTTTGACAAACTACCAAACAACTAATCATCCCACAAACACTGCAATACATGTTTCAGGTGCTCCTCATGCTCCTTCTCATTCCGAGAATATATCAGTATATCATTAAGGAACACAATAACAAAACGGTCCAAAAAGGTACAAAACACCCCATTCATGAGGCTCATAAAAACTACTGGGGCATTCGTAAGTCCAAAGGGGACTACGGTAAACTCATAGTGACCATATCTAGTGCGAAATGCGGTCTTGTGGATATCACTTTCTAGTATTCTCAACTGATGGTATCCTGACTTCAGATCTATTTTGGAAAAGACTTTGGCACCCTGAAGCTAGTCGAATAAATCATCAATTCTAGGCAAAGGATATCGGTTCTTGATGATCACTTTATTTAGCTGCCGATAATCCATACACAATCGAAGAGATCCATCCTTCTTAACGAAGATGATTGGTGCACCCCAAGGGGATACACTAGGATGAATATGACCCTTCTCAAGAAGTTCCTGAAGCTGAATTTTAAGTTCATTAAGCTCATTTGTGGTCATCCTATAAGGTGCTCTCGAAACTGGCTCGGCTCCTGGTACTAGGTCTATATGAAAATCAATCTCTCTAAGGGGAGGCATTCCCGGTAATTCTAAAGGAAATAAATCTGAATATCCCTTAAGGATAGGATGGTCAGCAAGCGATGTTTCTTTTTCCTCCTCTTCTCCTCTGTCACTGATAGTGATAGCAAAAAGCTGACATCCCTTCCACATGCTCCGCTTGAGCTGCATTGCGAAGATCATACGAAGAGACACGGGCCTCTGAATCCTAGTGATAACTATGGGTGAACCATGATCATCCTCACACTCGATCTTTTTCAGGCGGCAATCCATCTTGGCTCTGTGGGCATAAAGCCAATCCATGCCAAGTACGATTCCGTAAGATCCAAGTGGAGTCACTCTAAGGTCTACTAAAGTGGTGGTCTTGCCAATCTACAGCTGACAAGCCCTAACCTCTGATTCCACTAACACTCTAGCTCCTGAAGCTAATTCCACTTCCCAACAGACACCCTGTCTAGTTGCCACTAGCCCGCAACGCTCCACAACCAATGGAGATATAAAGGAGTTAGTAGCTCCTGAATCAAACAAAATAGATACATTGTTGCCTTTGATTATACCTGTAGATTTGATAACCATGGCCTGATGCTTAGCCTGGCGATTGTCAACCATTGTGAATACTCTATGGGACCTGCCCATATCACCAACTGTCGGCTCTGAAGCGGCCATCTGCTGACTCCCTGCTACCTATCCTTGAGGGAAATCCCTCGCCATATGCCCCATGGCTCCACACGTAAAGTAAGCACCCCATGCCTGAAACTAGGCACCCTGAGGCCTAGAGAATGTCTGACCTCCTATCCTACTGGATCCGTTGTACCCACCCCTAGAGGACTGTTGAGTCCCCGTCGGCTGTGTGTACTGCCCCTGTGCTCTCTGATCACGTTTCTGTCCCTAAGTCTACCACTGCTTGGGCTTGGGGCCATGCTGATACTATGGAGGCTTCTGCCTCTAGTTCTATGGTGTCTGTTGTGGAGGAGGGGGTTTGGAGAACCCTTGAGAATTTTGGTTGTTTCCTTTCCAATGTGGTTTCTGGAATCCATAAGTCTGAGGTGCGGGATTTCGGTTCTGAAACCGATCCCTATTGTCCTGTGGTCTGACCTGAATTTCCTCGGCAATCAGTGCCTTCTCTACAGGAACCCGAAGGCTCTCTGGAGCGGACATCCTAATAGGCCCAGCTATACCGGCATTTAATCCCCTGACGAAGCGGTTTACAAGAAGTTTCTCATCCTTTAGATAATCTACATGAGGCAACAACTCAAAGAATTTACACTCATACTGGGTTACTGACAAGCCTTTTTGTTGGAGATCATGAAATTCGTCTATACAATGCTGCCTGAAGTGTTTTAATAGGTACCTCTCACGGAACCTCTTTGTGAATATCTCCCAAGTGAATGTATCAGGAACTAATCCACATTTGTACTCTTCCTGTCTCCACCAAGTGGAGGCTGTCCCTCTCAGAAGATGAACTGCGACACGTGCTTTCAAGTTGCTCTCATAAGAACACAATGCAAAGCACCTCTCCAAACTCAGAAGCCATGCCTCGGCCTCTACTCCATCTGTAGAACCTTCGAAGGATGGTGGTTGGAGGCGCATGACCTCCCTGATGAGATCCCCGGGATCTCGACAGGCTCTCTCAAAATAAACTGGTTCCACCGCTGGAGGTGGTCCTGGCATATGCAAAGACTCTGGCTCATTACCACCCTGACTCTCTATAGGAATAGGAGCTGGGCTCCTGCTTCATTCTCTATCAACAGATCTATGACTCCTAGAGTCATGACTCCTAACCTGAGGGCTCTCTGCTAGGATCCTTTCCTGCACTATGCCAATAAGATTCTGAATGGCTGCTAAGAGATCTCGATTAGGTTCATTTGGCTATTTGGGAGGTGCTCCTAGGTTCTCCTCTGGAACCGATGCCTCCCTCTCTACCTCTTCGCGTGCTATGCGCACACGTCTAGGACCCCGTCCGTGCTTGCAAGCTTGTCGCATCGTCAGAGGCATCCTAAGATGAAAATAAGGCCACATAATTAATTAATTTCTTTTAGAATAATATTAATTCAATTAAATTCAAAAGTCTGATAAAATCCATTTAACAAAATAATTTAAATATTCTAAGGTGAAACGTAAGTGGAGTAAGGTTCCTAGTGCGGAAACCTTGCTCTAATACCAAAATGTCATGCCCAAAATTTAGGGCAAAAACGGAACGAATTTTTTTTTTAAAATACAAATAAATTAACAAGTTCACTCACATGACAAGTGTTAATGTATTTGCCATATCTATATTCGAGCTAATTTTGAAACAAACCAAGCATCGATTATTGTTTAATTTTATTTGCAGAAATCTAACTGGTTTAATTTTATCTCCACGAGATACCTAGCCATTAAATTTTATTAAATCAATCGCGTTAAAGAAATAGGAGAGGGAGATTAATTCAATCTCCAATAAGACTATATAGTCTAAACATCCATTTTTATTTAGATGAAAATAATAATCATTTTCAGTGACATTTAATTTGGATAATTAAATCTACTAGGGTAAAATTAATTACGAGTAGCTATTACTCGTCTCTAGAATGCCAATTAAAAATTATCCATTCTAACCTCAAATGGAAAGTGTTTAAATTTCTCCTTTTATAATCCATTTTAAAATTTAATGCCCAATTTAAATTAACTAGGGCAAATTTAAACGTTTATCACACTAAATACATTTAAAATTATAAGGTTAGGTTTTATACTTAAATTTTTATATTTCTCCCTCTTTTTTTTTATTATTAGTAGATCATGGAAAAGTATTTAAATGTTTTTAAAAAAAAGACTTTATATATATATATATATATATATATAATCTTCTACTATACCTTTCCAGCTTATTAGCCAATCTGTCCCCCAACCCTAATTAGGGATTTCTTTTTTTTTATATATAATGGCTCTAATCTAATTAAATTAAACATATTATTTTATCAACTTAACCTAGCCCTGCCCGGGCTAGGGTTTAATATATATTTTTTTAATATCCATTTCCCACAGGGCCGAATGTCCATCAGCGGCCATGGATTGGATTTGATGCAGGGTCGGCGACATTTTAAATTCATGGCGGGTTGAGCGAGGAAAGCGGACCAAGCGCCGCCCACTGTACGGTGACACAGTGGAGCGTTGGGCTCCGCTCACTGTGTACCCACACAGTGGTGGCGCTAGATGTTGCGCCACTATGTGGCCACACAGTGGTGGCGTTCGGTGCCTCCCACTGTGTGCCCACACAGTGGTGGCGTTTCAGTGTCGCCCACTGTGTGTTCACACAGTGGGATGCGGCTGATACCCGCACAACCCCAAAACCCCCCCTTTTTTTTGTTTAAAAATTAATTTAATTTGATTTTTTTTTGTAAGGTTTTATATAAATATATAAATTTATATGTATATATATATATATATATATATATATATATATATATATATATATATATATATATATATATATATATATATATATATATATATATATATTTCCCAATATGTTTTATAAGCAAATTTTAAAAAAAAAAAAAAGTACAAAGGAAAATTACAAATATATATATATATATATATATATATATATATATATATATATATATATATATATATATTATTTGATTGGTAATTAAGCTTAGGCTCTCTTTTTTTTTTAATTGCTAATAAAGAATGAAGTATACCTACTGCTAAGCTTTAGATCATAATACATCGGAAATATACATATTTTTATTTCTTCTTCCGAACTTAGGAAAAATACTTTTTTTTTTGAAATACATCATACTATTCTGAATAAAAACATTCATTGATTTCTCAACTAATAAAACAATTACTTAAACACCTTTTTTTTAAAAATACTTAGGATCTATTAGCAAAATAACTCATATTTTTCAACAAGTAGAATGTAGATAAAATTAATTGAAAACAAATTTTTCCATATTACAAAAGAAGCTTTTGCATGCAATTCAAAGTGGCTTTTTTTTTTTTTTTCTAAAAATCAGAAGTAGAAATAAAACAAGCTTTTTACAACTCTAAGATATTCTGCAAAATTTACAGGATGTGTTCCTTATTTATCTACAATATTAAATCTCATGTCCTATTTCAAAATTACAACTTGCCTCTCATTCAACAAATGAGGGTATATTTCTTTATCAAATTTAAACAAATAAATGCAAATGGATTTAAGTATCTTCAACAATAACCTTCTGCATCTTTTCATGGTTCCTATTCTCTTCTCCTGACATTCCTGCATAATAGAAACACAAATATGACCACGGAGTGCTCACCTCCCAGCCTAGGCTAACTGGTAGCCATCCCCGAGATCAGAGAACCAAGTCCTAAACGGGTAACAAACATGCAAACACATAGAGACAAAAATACACACAGGTTTTCAAGCACACTCCCATCTTGGCTACACAGCACCACACTTTGGTGATGATCTTTTCAAAGGGTGGTAGTGGACCAATACCCTAAGGAGAACTGTAAGTATGGAAAAAACAAGTAGCCACCTCATGGCACAATAAATACATCAAGAACCTCAACCCCTTATTCCTTATGCCCCCCAAGGGCATTCTAGCCTTATATCCCTCCTTATGACCCCCATTGCACAAACAGGCCATGCAGCAAGGGTCACACAAAGATCCCTTGTGATCGCTCTCAAATGAGAGTCTCTCACTCGAGGGTTGTCACTGCTACCACCCACAAAATCCTCTTCTCTCCCAAGAGTAAGAGGTCTTGAGAAAACTCCCAAAACACATCAAGCAAAATGCAAAATTTTCAAAAGAATTTTTAAAACAAGTCATTCAAGAAACTCAAATTTCTTCACCAATCATACACTCAAACACATGCAAGAAAATAACCATTTTAAAGAATAATCCAACTAACCTTAATCTGCCCAATGGTAGTTTAATATTTGAGGAAGAGGTACCCAATGCACGATTCTTCTTCTTCTACCCTTAGTTAAAATTTCTATTCCAATCTATTCTTTTTCTTTTCAAAATTTCTCGTCTCCAAAAATGGAGAGTGGGTGATTACCCTCAAAATCTCAAAATCTTGCTTAAGAAGCTCATTCTCTGAGTTCTCACAAGTTTCAAAAAAAAACCAAAAAAGAAAGAAAAGCATAATGCAAAAAGACTCTCATTCGAATAGGAAAAATCTAAATTAGATTTAACTTCTAATTTTCAATTTTCGCACAACTCAAAAAAGCCCATTTTTAAAGCGTCAAAAAGATCATTTAAAAGTAGAAACTTGCCTAAAATTACCCCTAACCCCTAGGTATACCCTATGGGCTTTAGGAAACCCTATTAAACTACCCCTAGGTGTTCATTTAACCCATTTTAAACCCTTTGGAAATTTATTTTCAGGTCAAACATATGTTGACCACTCGAAAGATTATATTCCCAAAGTATTTATGACAACACATTATTTCATTTAAGAAAAACTATAGTTAAAACACTTTCCCTCCAAGAGACAAAAATAAAACATTCAAATTTAAATCCACACATGTGTCAAGTGACACAAATAAAACACTTTTACAAAATAAAACATGAAATTGTCTCTTGTGGTTTTTACGCATTAAATTTAAATAACACTTAACACTCATGCAGCATATACTGTTACGAATAAAATACAACACAAACAGGGTGTTGTCTCTCCAAATAGACAAACCCTGGCTTAGGAACATACATAAGTCTAGGTTTGGTTCTCCGTAAATTTCCATGGTCACATGGTAAATTTCCTGTGCATCTCAATTTACACATTAGTACTTCCAAATATCCACATATAATATAATTCAAAGGAAAAACAATACACATCATCACTTGCATACAATTTTCATCTGCATAGATTAAATACAACTTTTATCAAGCAAATTCTCATAAACAATTTCATCCCAATTCACATAAACTTAACCATACATCATAGTTCAATATTCATAGTAAGGTCCTGCAAATTCAATAACGACATCTATCATTGCAATATCATCCTATCTGACAATCATGTAGTGTACTATCTCATAAGCATAGAAGTAAATCATCAAATCATAGCAATGTTATCCAACTCCTAAAATCATATAAGTTCTAAGTCTCAAAATTCATCAAAACAAAGTATCCATGATAGTCTAAATATAAAATCCACTGAATGACAAACTGAGTCGAGGTGAGGCCTCACACTCTACATAAAAGCATTGAAGATAACATTTTGAAATATTTGAAAACAATTTCAATCCCCAAGTATCTCGCCACATTTTTTAATATGCTCGAGGTACTTTTTTTATTTGTAGGTGTCTTCATCATGGATCACGTCCCTGACAACGATCTCCCATGTGACAAATTGTTCCATCTGTCCAATTGTTTCCTTCAAATCAATTCCATCTAATTGGGCACTATTAAGGGCAACACTGAGTAGATTTTGGCATTCTAAAATCCACTTGTCTTTATTCTTGATTTCTCCCCTCTGACCAGTTAGCACTAGGATACCATGCTGGACTATGTCTTTACGTTCATCATATTCATTTTGTAACTATGCATCAAATTTGTCATATTTTGCAAGCAGTCTTTTGATCTTCTAGATTTCTTTAGCACCTATCCCTTTCAAAGCCATGTCAAGTAGTATGGTTCCCAATTTGTTCTTTATTCTATTATGTGATATAGCATTGTCCATATTCTTTTGAAAAACAACCTAGAACTCTTCCAAATATCCTTTCAAATTTTCAAATCTTTTATTCAATAGAAAAGAGGCAGCATCAACTCTTACATTATGCTTTTGTTTAAGAATTCTCTTATTTTCTTGCTGCAGCTCTTCACATTTCTTTTTCCATTTCGAATTATCAAGGAAAAGTATCATTAGCATGGATTTTCCACTTCTTCTTATGGTTTCCTCATACAATCCTTTGTATTGATCTCTTTCCCTTACTATTCTAATTATTTGTGCTCTGTTAAACTTTGAAATGTTGACTCCAATGTCTGCTAAAACAATGGGATCAATTTCCCCAACTTTCAATTTCATCATATGGCCAAATACTTTATCCACATCAATAATTTAGGGGCTTTATTTAGAGGATACAATGCCTATAGTAGTAAGGCTTCCTAATTTTGGTCAAACCTAGATCCAATAAACACACCATTTACTCCTTGAATGTCCAAATTCAAATCCTTGTTGTTAGAGTGTAATAGACTGTCAAAAATAAAACATGCTCTCAAATCCCATCTTGGAAACAAAATTACTCTGGCTTATGAAAGTAATTGCCTCCCTTTTTTGGGAATCATTGTAAACAACTCTTCTTCTATATCCTCCTTTAACCTTTTCAACAACTCCACCTCATTTTTAGGTGTTATATGTGGAATAGATTCCCTCAACATTTTGCCTTTGAAATTATAGAGAAAAGATTTAAACTCTTTAGATTTCACAAATACATCATCTGCTACAAAAGTAGAATGTTCTTCTAACCTTGAATCTGCATGAATCTCCATCTTAGTCACAATTTGCTCATTTTCATTTGGTTCTTCTTCTTGTTCCTTTTCCTGATATCTAGAAACAATTTCATGGTCATCTATTTCACTTTCTAACATCTCTTCTTCTATCTCTATTTCCATCAACCTTTGTTTCTTTTCTTCTAGCTCTCTATTCAAATTATTAATTACCTCTTGTGCTTATTCATCTTCCATATTTCTGAAGATGTCTTTTGCTTCCAAACTTAAGTGCAAATAACCTCCTAGATTTTGTCTTTTCTTATAGGAGTGGATGTACCCCTCCGAATCGTAGTTTTTTCTTGCACTATGTTCAAACAAATTATACTCCTCCATTAAATTTATGTCAATTATTTTATATGCCTTTGTAGAAACAATAGTGAAATCTCCAAAACTAAGAGTTCCAGGCAAGAAAGCCTTCTTATGTTGATCTCCAAAGTGTTTAGCATTTGACACACTTAATTGTCTTACAATCTCAAAATATGTCATTCTATCAGAAACACATTTTGGTAACATATATGGGCTTCCTTGAAATCCATAGATCCTAAAACAAGTAAAGTTATGGTGCACATACCAATCTCCCCAGTTATGATTCACAATTTTCCTATCATCAAAATCTTTAGGCCTTAAAAGTGCCTTAATCTCATTTGAAATTGATCCATCACAAGGAACTCCGTATATCCTGTATAATGATTTCTCTATCCACTCTTTAAATTTTATCTAGTTTGATCTCACATAACGAGAGTCCCAAATACAAGTCCATAATTGAACTGGTTGTTCCTCCCCTTCCCTATTTATGGTATTAAGCACTAACTCCTTGGGCCACATACCCCTGAAACATCCACAAAACAACAGTAAATGCATCAACAATTAATAAAACTTGAAATTGGGGCTTTTGTTATCCCTAAGGTTCAGGAAACCCGCATGTAAATGGTCTAGGCTCATACATTTGGATATTTGAGGCTAAAGACTAACAACCTAGTACTCATTAGATCAGGAACTTCAACTCCTCCTAACTGCCCACAAAACATATAAGTATATTGTAGGTAATGTCTGAATAACTCAATGTTGAATGGTAGCCCATCCTATTTTGTCAGTACCTACCTCCTTCTTATGGATAGCTAACTTCCACCCAGTATATGTTTTATCCATTTTGAGGTATTCTTCTTCCAATTCCCTGAAAGACAAGGATTTATAAGAGTTTGGATCCAGGTTAAATATTTCATTCACTGTACCAACAAAAAACCTGATAAAGGCATCTCCATTGGGGGCCTATATATACCTCCCCATAGAATTATAGTTTTTCATTAGGGTTTCTAGAAATTTCACACTTACAAACACATTTGGGACAATCAGCTTACCCAAATTGGTCTTCCATGGGTTGCACAGTGGCATTTTCTTGTCTCTTCTTAGGTAGTGAAATAGGAACAATTTGTATCCTCTCACTTTGGTCCACACATCTCTGACATTTTTGTATTTATCTTCCAATTGATCCCTCCCCAACAAATGTTATTTCAATCTTCTAGACTTAGGGCTGGTGCTTACATTTTTTGTATCATATCTTGGTTCAGTCTTTGAATCAAGGCTTCCTCTTCTTTCTTAGATTTCTTAGCCCTAGATTCAGCCTTTTTGTCACTCTTTTCTTTGTTGTGGAACTCAAAGACTCCAGTTTTGCAATCACATTTTTTTTCTCTGACTCTCATGAATTCAATTCTCTGTTTTATCAATTACTTTGTTGTATAAAAATTGTGTCAAGCAATCTTGATTATATGCCCAATACATCCGCATACAACTTTGTAATGATGACCCTATCATAAATCTACCTCATGTGAAACATAAATAAATATAGCCAATGCAAGCATTTAATAAAAGCTCATTGTTTTAGTTTTAAATTCTAATATGACAATGGCTCATAGGCGTATGTCTCTCCGATGAAACTTCATCTTTGGCGACATCAACAAAATCCCTTTTCCTTTTAAAAACTTTATCTTTCCTATCGGAGTAACATAAGTTGATGACACTCCTTCTTCTTTATTGGTATATATCAACCCAATACTATCATCGAGCATCATGTATCATGATAACTTCAAATGTGTAATGGTGACAAGCACAGTTTTCCCGATGACCTTTTCCTTTGGTATAACTTTTCCTGCTAGATCATGTTCCATTGACATAATCTTTCCCAATTATCTTCTGACCAATCACTTCATCGGGCATCAGGGAGACTCAAAATGACACATCTCGATGCCTTTGGCTATGTTGGTGATCTTTCTTCATTATAACCTTTATCAATGCACTTTTATTCTTGGTTGTGTTCATCAGGATAAGTCTTACAGATAGCCTCAACGACTTTCAGCAAGACAATATTTTTCCTTTGTTGCCAATGTATGTTTTGCTGATGACCATAATTGGTATATGTTTCCCTGATCTACCTAACTCCATTGGTTCCTTGGAAATTATCGATACAGATTCCACCAATGCATCTGACTTTGGCTTATCATGCTTATACATTGGTATATGATATCCCGACCATGTGCTACTCATTTTGTATAAGTGTTTTCATCGGAATAACTTTTGCCGATAGTATAAATTTCAATTATTTGCAAATTTTACTTCATCTTATGGATATAAATATTTATAATCTTCTTAATGGATTGAATATAAATTGAACAAATTCTCTAACACACATAGGAGCTTTATTGTTTCTTGCCATGATCTCTGAGATTCTTTTTGAAATATACACTTGGGTAAAATATACGTATCTTTTAATGCTTATGATGCTCAATTATTGGTGCTGATTATATGTATATAATTTTGTCTGATTTTGTCATCCTTGGTTTAAACACATATTTGACTGCAGACATCATCAACCCTTTTGTTGAGGACCCTTCACTTTCTAGATAAACAAAAGGTAAGGGAAAAAAAAATGATTATGATGTCTGCATATTGTTCATGTTGTCTACTATGTAATTTATAGCATACGTATCATATAATTTTTAGCTAACATAAGATAAATGAATTACATATGCAAGAACCTGAACCCCTTTGATGAGGATCCTACACAGTATCATGGAATGACATGTATAAATCAAGACACCCTATAGAAACCATTTATTAATTGTTTTCTTTCTGTTTAATAATAAGCCAAGTTTTAGCAACAATATTTTGTCAACACTTTGATTTTTTTTCTCATCGAAACCACATGTTATAGCTCATTCTACCTTCTCAGCATGTAACAAATCTAATATAGTTATCAACACTTGAGGGCCCAGTTGGGCTTATTCAAATTTTAATCTCAACATAAACTTTAGGGCTGACTTCTTCATTTGATGGAGTGTAGGTACCACCAAATAGGTATTTGTCATATATGTCTTCCTCGAGTGAGAGAAATTCAGGATGATGAGATGAAAGTGAGACATGAAATGCGTCTAAAAGAAGGAGATCAACTAGAGGTCAAATGATTAGGAGAAAATTCAATAAATGCATGCACCTTTTTCTTGCTGAAGGGGGTTCATGTTCTTATGATGGCAAGAGCATAGGTGATATCGAGGTGCCCTTGAGGTACAAACATCTACAGAAACAATGAGTACCCAAGGAACTTCCTCCAATAAACAGTGATTTTTGTGTTAACAAGAGGATATATCGCATAACACCATTGTCATTACATGATTTGGGCCTATTTTTCATGGACGACATAAAGGTACATTACAATAAAGTTGATTAATTGATGAAGTATGTCAGGTCTTGTTACAATTATAAAAATTAGATGCAGATTGTTCAAAATAAAAAAAGTATGCGTAGGTATGCACTCTCAGTGAATTATATACAATGAAAAGATAATGATCAAAGTAAAAGAGTGGCTATGTACATTGCCAAAAGGCCAAAACCAACATGGAATATTGCAGGTTTTATAAATAGTACACAACCTGGGTCAACTAATAAGAAACCCAATTGCATATTTGAGGCATGCAAGGGAAATCATGTATTTGTATGTGTGATAAAATTAATAAGTGTAGGGGAAGAGCTACTAATCGATTACAATTTTAATCACATAGATACAAACAAAGTTACTATCATGGGGGTGGTACATACTATATACCATTTAAACCAACCTTTAATTAATGACTCCAATATACCATTTTATTATTAATTTTTTTTGTTAAGTCTATTGGTTTCTTTTCGCTAATGTTTTTTTTATATTTAATCTTTGTCCTAAAGTGACATTCATCTGACACATAGCATAGATAGGGATGTAGCTCCCGACCCTTCTACCTAGTAGGTAAACCTCATTGTAATTGTACAAACTAGGTAGAAGCAAAATGTTATATTATTATGTTCTTTTCTTAATGGTTTTTGAGTAATTTTGTTAATGTTACTAATATTCTTGTCATAGATAGATGTTCAAGGAAAGGCACCTGCATTACCTGATGACAATACAATGGTGGACTCACTAATATGCGATGATGACATTGCATATTTCACAGACCCTGTTGCAATGATGAGAAAGATTCAAAAAAAATTAATAGAGATTAATATTACTCCGGCATACCAAGTCCCTCAAACTAATGGAATAAAATAGAGGTGGCAATAATTGATGCAGAGAGCACAAAACATGCAAGTAAGCAATAATCAAATATTTTATTATAACATAAGTTCAAAAATGGTTTATATTTTATACCCTTTTATGTCAAGAACTAAAATATGTACGTGTTGTTTTTACAAGAAATAATGTGTCCTCATCAAGCTGGTAGCCATGATCAGAGTACTCCAGGTAGTTTAGGTGATGTCCATGTTCCATACATTAAAACTACTACTTTAAAAAATTGGTCCTTGTTCCTCATTGTACTCTTCATGCTCCTACACCACTATGTTATTGCTCTTATATTTAATTTATTATTCTTTAGGTGATGTCCATGTTCCTGTGCAAACTTCGCCTCATCAGATCCCATCATCCCCACCTATATTGCCAACTACAATGTCGGCAACATGCAACATGCAAACATCTAGTAGTGCACATCATATTGACCCCGGAGTCTGTAGATCCCTCTTTTTCTCTCTCTTTTGTTATGTGTCTTTCCCTTGAAGTGTTCTTTCTTGGGGGCATTTCAAAGTGGATTCATTTCTATAGCAAGACATGTACATGAGGATAAAAATTCCACTAGTGGTGATACATTGGAGATCTTCAGACCCACCATACATAAATGGTGGAATGAGAAAGAAAAAAAGGTTAAAAGATGAGCTCAAAACCGTTTGGTTGGGTTGTTCAGAAATGACACATTTAAGAAAAGCAAGGTTCTTGACCAAGCTGAAAAATATCTAAAGTATGTGAGGGACCAGTATAGGACACATTTAGAGAAGAACAAAAAGTACGAGTGTCCCCCCATGGTTCTAGAGAGGGAGTGGAAGGACTTGATTTTGGATGCAAAGGAGAGAGTTGAAAGGAAAAAAGGAAATACACCACTAGGCAAGAGAAGGTATGTGATACTATTAATAATGTAATTATGTACTAATTACTCTTTATATTTATATAATATAACATATTTCAAACTTTTCATAGACTTCTTGACACATCAAAGGCAACTAAGGCAAGACTAGAAAAGCACGGGCAACACAAACTCGGCTTTGGTGGTTATATGAAAGTTGTCACACTAATTGTAAGTATCAATAAATGAAATATCGCATCAAAATAATAAATTGAAAGTTTTTTTTTAATCATTAATAATACAAGCAAAATTTATGATATTAAGAAAATAATGCAAGGCTCTAAATTCAATAGAGTGCCCACAGAAGATGACATGAAAATTGTTTTCCGAGAGAGCTATAGAGCTATGGCTGAACATCTAAAAGATTGATTGGGCAAATAGAAGAATCTAGTGCATCTGTCAATCATGTAAATAAGCTAAATGAAAATTATTTAAAATTGAATACTTGAGCAATAATCTATTCGATGTTAATTTCCAACATAATGTGACTATATTTATTTTAAATAATCAAGCAATCATAACAATGCACATGACATTGGAATGCAGCCTGCACAAGGTGGAACACAACCTGCATATGATGAAGGTCGTGGTGTGCATCCCAGTACTAGAGGTATTCACATGCTAAATAATTTTTTTTATGTAAAGATTATTAGAATTAAACATCTTCAATTGAAATTGGTGTAGTAATTAATGTAATCATTTTTGTTTTTATTTTATAGTATGTAGACCATGGTGAGCAAGTTGAGCATGGTCCATTTAGACAACATCAGAAACGTGATGGGCCCCACCAAGTAAAGAGGACCATTGTTATTCCTTTAAACAAATTTATTTGCAATTGGTGTATTGATTAATGTAACCTTTCGTATTTCAACTCCAGAGAATTTAGAGGGTGTTCGAGATGTTGAGGATGAGCATGTAATGATTATTATAATTAAACATCTTTAATTTAAATTGGTGTAGTAATTAATGTAACCTTTTTTAATTTATTTAGAGCATGTAGACCACGGTGAGCAAGATGAGCATGATCCAGATAGACAACATCAGGAACGTGATGGGGCCCCACCAGGTAAAAAGGACCATTGTTATTCCTTTAAACAAATTTAATTGCAATTGGTGTATTGATTAATGTAACCTTTCATGTTTCAACTCTAGAGGATTTAGAGAGTGTTTAGGATGTTGAGGACGAGGCTAAACAAAATGACCAGGAAGATGATGTGGCCCCATCAGGTAAAGAGCACCCCTGTAATTTTCTTTTAATTAATGAAATACTTGTTACAATAATAATTAAACTCATGAATTTAACCCATTTCTTTGTTACTACAGTAGACCCCCCTTTGCATATGTGTCCTCATCGTGAGTACATGACTAGGCATACATTAACTAGATCATGAGCAGAGGGCAAAAGAATTGAAGAGGGGACAAATGATGAAGACAACAATCATCCACTTAGTCTTTACCTCGAATCTTCAAAAAGAAAGAGAGAAAAAATGATTGTAATCTTATTATATGTTACCAACTGGATTTTATGTGTTAATGAATGTTAATGAATGATATGTGTTAATGAATGTTACTTGTTAATAAGTGTTGATGAATGATATGTGTTCATGAATGTTGATGAATGTTACATGTTAATGAATGTTACGTGTTAATGAATGTTATGTGATAATGAATTAATGTTATGTTTCATTAATGGATGAAATAATGTTAGACATTAACGAGGAATTTAGAGTGACATTAGGGGGGGATGGGCCAAATAAGCTTCCACCTTCATGTGGTTGGCCCTGTTAAGTAGAGAATATTAAACTATTCTTGAAACAAAGAGAAGCTCAATAAGGTAACACACTTTTCAATATTTCATTATGCTCAACTGTTAATCTTATTGATGCTAAGAATCTTGTTTGTAGGTTACATATTCGGTGTTGTAGGTTCTGAACATGCTTCTATCAGATAGCTCCCCATTACAAGTGAATGCATGCCTCATTGGTTTTGTGAGTTTATTTTGTTCTAGAATAGGCACACTTTCTCTATTTACTCCTTAACATTTGTTCATTTTTTTTAAGAGTAGACACACTATTGTTAGGGTTCCCATAGATACTGAGGGGGGGTGGGGGCTTGAATCAATATCTGACTAGTAATGAAATTTTCTTGAGACAAAACATGCAGAACATAAAGTAACAGTGTACCGGTATGCAAGAATTAATGTAATAAACAGAATCAAAAACATCCACATAAAAGAACACCATAACACAAGATGTTTAATGAGGAAACCCGGTGTGGGAAAAATGTCGATGGGATTTGTGACCCACAATATTCACTTATTGGCCAATAAGAGAATATTACTTACAATAGGGGCCTGCACATGTAGGAAGGCCAACTGCCTAGAGCACACTACTCAGTAAGAAGTCACGCTGACTTACAATGAGGATTAAGCTAATCCAATATTCTGTACTGCTTTACAATAGCATCTTCAATTCCAGATTCAGTACCGGTTCTTTCTATATTATTTACATATACCCTTGACCTATAATTCACACATTAGGTCTGCCTAATAATTTTCTTTATGCTCGCTTCCTTATCTACAAATGTCTATAATGATCTCCTTTATATACAAGAGTCATTTTACAATTTGCCAAGTCGGCTTACAATAATAAACAAAATATTACATATCAAAAATCCTATCAGCCTCTGTGTCGGTATACATCTTTTCTTCCATGCTAGTGCCGGTGCCGGTGTAGAGTGGTCTTGTTGACGCCGGTGCACTGTCTTGTTTGAATAATGCTTTGCCAGTAGAATGTCTTGCTGGTGCCATAGGATTGCAAGGTTGCTATCAATGACAAAACCTTCAATCACACATAATGTCTCATTGGAGTGTCCATATGCCAACAAATATCTCATTTTGTTCATTTATTTTTCATTTTGAGTTTATTTTGGGTCGAATTTGAAGAAAGAGCGTGCATAAAAGGAGGTGGAACTACTAAAATCTGACTGTTAAACTAAGTTATTGATTCTTCACTAAATCCCCTGGATCTTGATTCCGATTCTACTTGGGTCTTGGTCCAAGCCTAATTACCCTTGGATTTCTCCAAGGTCCTTCTTAGGTGGTTGGGTCTTCACATAATTATCAACTAATTTTGAAATTTAACCCACATGATTACCAACTTACCCTTCAACACTAAGCCCGCTCAAGGGACTGAAACTTGACTTCAACCTTCCCAACTTGGTTTTACACTTCCTAGGGTCTCCTCATACCCCACAAAAAATAATTAAATATAATTAAAACTCCCAAATGACTGGTTTATACCCAAACCCAAAACTAGGTACCAACTAGGCTTATTTCCCCAATTAGGTGTCCAAATCTTGTTTTTCGGACTCAACTTCCAAACTTCCCAAAAAACTTGGATAAATAATTACATATTCAGATACCCTTTTCTTAGTTACACAAAATATAAAAAATTCTCACACTACTCCTTTGGACCAACTGTATGAAATGATGATTTTTACCCCAAAACTAAGCCTAATTAGGCCACTTTTACAAAGCAAGTGCCCACAAAACTTATAAAAAAGACTTAAAAACCAAAAAAAGTCTTGATTTACCTTCCAAAACAAATAATTTTCATTCCCATTCAAAGATCCATGCTCATTTGTTACCCCAAAACACAAACCATCCTTTCTAGGAACAAAAACTAAGGCCTTCTCAAAATGAACCCCACAAACACTTCCAAACCAGAAAAAAATATTGTCTAACCTTTAATTAAACATATGTTAACACATTCCATTAGAAAAACATACCCTCATTAAGGAAAATCTTCAGATCAAATACATAGTACCATGCACCCCCTACTCACACAACACACAACTTGCTCATTTGGTGATCACAATTCAAACATTCATGCTTATCCCACATAAATATGGTTAGTATATATTATTTTACAACATATTGGACCCATTCCATAATCCACAGTAGAAACAAAAAGTGGAATGCGTCATTCATCCATAAAAAACCCCAAAATCCAATAAAAACTGTCAAATAACAACCTTCAGGACAATCAATGTTTGGGTGCACAAAATGATTGATTAAAACTTAAAAATAAATTTAAATTATTCTCAGAACATCCACCAAACACTTTCCAATTACTGCAAATTAATATGAAGAAATAAAGCCACAATATGCTTTAGATTTTACTCATGAAATGCAAGGAAAATGTTGAATTTTTATAGCAGCAGTTTGTTTTCACATAGATGAACCTTCAAATGAACATCAAAAACCTCTCCAAATGTGAGAATGAGATTTTTTAACATTATTATTATTCCTTATGATAAGTCTTCTCATGCATTCTTGTAGCTATTTCATCTTTATTATCCTGATAATGAAGTACCGATTGTGCTTAATCCTTTGTAAGCTCACTAATATTAATGTTGTAGATATTAATCCTTTGTAATCTACAAAAGTCAACTTGATCATGACACTGATAAGTAGAAGCATGTGATTGGGATAACATACACCCTTTAAGTCCATCGGTAGAACACACACTAGTGGCAATGGAGAAATCTTGTCTTGCAAATAGCCGATGAGGCTATCGGTAAGACTTATCCCGATGGAATATGGCAAAAAGTAAAATGCATCAAAAAAGGTTACGACGATAAAGGGTCATCAATGTAGACAAAAGAAATCAGGATTTTTTTCTTTTTGAATATTGGGGAAGGTTAGAGTTCTGATGAACACTAGAAGACAACTGATGATGTTGCCATACCTGCGATGACAAAAACATTGTAGAATGTAGCCTCATCTATCATCGTAATCATCAAAATTTTGACATCTCCTTGTAGATGGTCCATTGACAGAACACACATTGGTAGAAATGGAGAAATCATGTCTTGGCGATATCCAATGAGGATTTTGGTAAGACCTATCCCGATGGATACTGCCAAAGTAAAATGCATCGGCAAAGGTTACGATGATAAATAAAAGATCATCGGCAAAATTTTATGGCGATAAAGGATACAATGAGGTCACTATTTTGACGTCTTCTTGTAAAAAAACATGTTGCTGGTGCATAGAAAGTTCTAGCCTGGTGTCATTTGAATTTTGATGTGAATCCCATCATCTGAATCATTGATGAAAAATAGTGATGAACAAATATGTCAGAATTATGACGGTTGCTTGTCTGAGTTCTGACGAATGGTCATCAAAAAATTGCTCCAAATGAACTAGTGTCCCTTTTCAACCATCTGTCCAATACTCGGAAGATTATGCTTTAATCCTTCAACATATGAGACATCATCAGTGTTGTTATTACCATCAAAATATATAGAACCTCTACCATGAATCACAAAAGCTTTATCATCTTCAAATCTTACTATACCACCATCATACTTTCCATATTCACAAATTTACTTTCATCACCTATTATATGATGTGAACAACCACTATCAATTGCCCATTCATATTTCTCTAGAATCTTAGGAGCTAAAACTTTCTCCTCAACAATGCACCTTGTAGGATTCATAGGTACTAGATCATCTTCTTTGATAGCAATAAACACAAACTCATATCTAGAATTCCCATTGTCTGATTGTTCATATGTCACACTTTCATCAAGAACATAATAACATCTCTTCTTATTTTTATACTTCTAATAGGGCTTGTATGGCTTATCATTCTTATCATACCTAGACATTCTTTCAGGACACCTAGAAGAAAATTGTCCTATCTTATTACAAGAAAAACATTTCAAAGGTAAATTTCCATCATACTTACTAGCTTCCTTAGGCAATCTCTTAGAATTAAGTGCTTCAAGCTTGTCCAACTCTTTCTCATGTTCTTCTATCTCTCTCATCTCTCTTTCATATCTTGAAACCTTAGATGAACTCTCTCGTAGATCATACAGTTGCATCCTGAATATAGAGGCTTTAAATGCAGCCTTATATTTACCATGTGATTCTCTAAATTAGCTCAGGTCAAATGCAACCAGCTTACCAACCAACATATCTCTTGCCACAGTAGTCACACTCTAGATCTCATCAATAGAAACAAATTTAGCTTTATAAGTAGAAGGGAAGGATCTCAATACCTTAGCAACAATCTCATCTTCCTCAAGAGTTCCACCAATACATCTAATGTTCATAACTAGCTTATTCATTTTAGCCATAAAGGAATTTATGTTCTCATCTTCTGCCATCTTTAATGATTCATATTTTCCCTTCAAACTCTGTAATTTAGCAACTTTAACTTGTGTATCTCCTCCATACAAGACCTCTATCTTTCTCCATATCTCATGTGCAATCTGAAGTCCCATCACATTAGTCATCTTTGAATCAGTCAAAGCACTCAGCAACACTTTCTTAGCCCTTATGTTATGTTCATATTCCTTGATCTCATTAGTAATAACCGGTCCATTCAGAGGAACATTGTAAACATTCTTTATAATCTTCCAATAATCTACACCAAGACACTTCAAATGAACTTCCATCCGGTCCTTTTAGACAGTGTAATTATTTCCATCAAATCTACGAATCTCCTTCTTAAACACATAAGCTGCCATCCCAGATCTCCTTAAGCATTTAAGCTTATTTCAAATGATCTAGCTTTGATACCACTTGTTGGATACAACAAGAAGGAAAACTGAGAGGGGGGATGAATCAATTTTTACTAGATTAGATCAATTAAGCACAATCTCAGATCTGATCAATTGTAGCAAAAAGAAAGATAACAGCAATAACAACAACATACATAACACCAATATTTTTGACATAGTATATGTAAATGTTAAAATGGGGAATGCACATGAATTCTATGAGAGTTGAGAAATACAACATCATAGGAGCCTAAAGATCTTTTGCAAGCTGAATAATCTATTACAAGGAGAAGCAAGGAAGCAAATAACTGAAAAATAAAAACATAGAAAAAATGCTCAAAAAGATGAGAGCTCAATATTCACAAAATGTGTAATGTGATTATGATACAAGGAAAGGAAAATTAACCTCTAATAGGTCAAGAAACCCTAAAAGGGAAAACCTAGGCTTGCACATAATAATTAATAAAAGAATTAATTATTATGCACCTAATGTTAGCTTAAGTGTAAAAAGAGATAATAGGGAACTTAAAGAATTAAACAAATATTGTTTAATTAATCAAGTAAAGACCCGATTACTCTAACACCCCCCCTTAAGCTAGACTTGGGGAGAAGCTAAAACCTAGAACAACTACTAAAAGTAGAAAAGATGGGTCCCGACAACAAGGCCTGTTCAGGTACCTAAATACAATGAAATCTCTATGCAACGAAGAAAAAGGAGAAAACCTAGTGGGAAACAACTCCTCTCCAAAAAGAGATAAAAGAACATGCTGAAAGAAGAATAAGGAATGAAGGCCTCATGAAGACCCCTCAAGGACAAATTTATTCACCCCAAGCATATAGCATAACTAAAGATAGTGCGGTGATGCGAAAGGTTTCATGAAGATGTCTGCAACATGTTTGGTAGTGGGAATGTACTCCAAAATGAGAGAACCATCCTAAATCAACTAGTGGATGAAATGCATGTGAAGCTTAATGTGCTTCATCTGCTAATACTCTACTGGGTTGTGGCAAATATGAATAGCACTCTGATTGTCACCCCAAAGAATGGTGGGACTATAAGGAGGAAAAAAAAACTCAGTCATCAATTGTCGAAGCCATAAGATCTCCTCACTGGCAAGCACAACCACTCGATACTCAGCCTCTATAGATGATAATGCATGAGTAGTTTGCTTCTTGCAAGACCATGTGATAGGACCAGAGCCAAGATAGAAAACAAAGCTAGAAGTAGACTTCTGATTAGTGACATCACTAGCCCAACCTGAGTCAATGTAGCCAATAATGTGAGGTTCCCCTGATGTGTAGTGAATGCCATGAGAACTAGAGCCCTGAATGTACTACAAGATACATTTGGTAGCTTGCCAATGACTCTCATGAGGATCATGGGAGAATCGAGAGAAAAGGCCAATCACAAAGAAAAGATCAGGACAGGTGTGAGATAGGTACAACAAACTACCAACCAACTGCCTGTAAAGTGTAGAATATGCTGAAGGAGTGGGACAAGTTGTTAGGATTCTGAAAGATACTGAGAGGGGGGGTGAATCAGTATCTTGTTGGTTAACAAATTTTTTGACCTTATTAAATAAATTGCATTCCAAAATAGTGTAGTGGTAAACTAGAATTAACGTAGTAAATATGAACAATAAGCACAACATAGAAAGCACACCATAACACAAGATTTTTAATGAGGAAAACTGGTGTGGGAAAAACCTCGATGGGATTTGTGACCTGCAATATTTACTCATTGGCCTATGAATGAATATTACTTACAATAGGGGCCTGCACATGCACGAAGGCCAACTGCCTAAAGCTCACTGCTTAATTACAAAGGGAAGTCTCACTGACTTACAAAATGGATTATACAAATCCAATATAATGTACTGCTTCAGTTCAACATCTACTATTCCAGGTTCAGTACCGGTTTAAGCTCACACAATAACCATAAACCTTACTCCAAAATTTGCATTTAATATTCACACATTACTTTTGCAATAATCTTCCCATGTTTGCATCTACCTTTTACTTACAAAAATGATCTACAAGATCTCATACTTATATATGAGTCTTATTACATTACACCTTGTCGGCTTACAAAAAGATATTATAATTAAATAGAAAATACAATAAACAAAATTCTATCAGCCAGGGTGTCGGTAATAATCTTTGCTACTGCCGGTAAACTATCTACTAGTGTAGAGTCTATTGGTGTTGTTGCCTACCAGTGCCATAGGATTGCAAGGTTGCCATCAATGACAATACCTTCAATCACCTAGAATTTCTCATTGGAGTGTACAATGCAAACAATCTCCCCCTTTGGAATTGATGGTAACACCCATGAGAAAAATCCAAAAATGTATCCAAAGTTTGAAGTCTAAAAAGTCTTTGCCAAAATTGTGCCAGATGTGTGCTCCCCCTGAGCAGATGATCTCTTTGATCCATCATTTTTCTCATCTCTACTACTCCCCCTTTGGCATCAATGACAAAGGTTGTCAAAAAATGTCAGCTTAGTGTAGTTCTTAGCTAGAGCCCTATAACCGGTTGGTTACAATCTGAAAAAGTTATGCTAGTACAAAATTCACGCTCTCAGTGAACCTTTCACTATCCTTCAATGTTGCTTTGGTCCTTTGAATTGTACTAGTGAGGGTGTGTATTTTCTCTTCTGGTGTCTTTAGTCCTAGAACAAGTGCCTCTAAAATCTCTTTTCTCAAAGAGATGTGGATGTCAAGTTTCAAACCAAGTCTATATTTAAGCTCTTTAGCCTTGAACTTTATTCTTTCCTTCTCCTTCTCCAATTTCTCAAGTTTTTCCTCAGATTCAGCTATTTCTTGCTCTATAACCAATATGGGTTCTGATGAACCGATTAGATTATCAGTAATATCATTTATTTCTTTATGTACTTCATTGATTTTCTTGTCTATATCCACTTTCAAAATATCAATCTTTCATGTGTCCTTGTACAACTCTTTAAATTCCATTATTGTTTTGCTACGTGTCGATAAAAGGGTATCAATGTGTCCCATGCACTTCTTTATTGTCTCATCAAAGAATTTTTCCTTTCCCTCGTTCATTTTCTCACTAAATGTCTCCTCATTAATCTGATCAACTATCAATAGGTTGTCGGTGATATACTTAGACAATGTGTCTAGTTGACTCAAAGAATCTTTATTGTCCACATTGCACTTGGGTGCAATCAATTTCAATAAAGGAATTGTATCATCAATAGCCTTGTATACAAGTGCATTACAATCTGTTATTTTCATGATTGAATCCAATAATACCTCTGTCACATTTGTTGGTCTGAATTCTATTAAGGAAGAACCAGATGATTGTCCAACTACCTTAACAATCTGCATTCCACCTGTGTGAGTAACCTCTTGACTTATGTTGACCTCAGGTAGGTCAGTTTGTGTCTGCATCTCAACTAGAAAAGGGTTAGGTTTCTCAGTAGTTGTCGGTGGCACTGTCTCTGTCTCAACCTTTTTCTCTTCATGTTTCTCAGTGTGTTTCTCTGTGCTTTCTTTTGTCAGTTTCTCTGATGAAGTTTCAGTATTTACTATCAGTTTCTTAGTATGCACCTTTGAACTATCCACTACCCATGTCTCTGACTCTATGGGTTTTTCAATGTGTGCACCAGTTACCAAAGGGATCAATTGCTTGTTCTGTTTGTGGTTTCCTTATCAACAACAATGTTTACCTCTTATGTATCAATATTCATTTAGTACACTTTTATGCTTGGAGGTCCACCTACCTTGCCTTTACCTTTTTCCTTATCCTTTTGGTAAACTTTGAAAGCTTTTGATCATTTAAGTTCTTCTTGCTTTTCTTTCTCCACAAAGAAGATATCCCATTTATCTGATGTCTCTTCAGATATTTCATTTACTCCACTAGCCATTAAAGCTACATGTTGGTGACTAGTGGAAAATATAGTCCCGTTTGCCTCACTTATCAGTTCATCAATTTCTTCTGCTGATTTCACTTGGTGAACTACATGCAGTTTTTCTATCTTTATCTTCTTGTTCAATTCCATAATAGCTAATCTCTTTGCATCTAGTCTTCTATACAAGTCACTTGGTAGATCATCTACAACTTCTATCAAAAATTTCTTATATATGTCTAAGTGTAGAATGACACTGTTTTCTATGCTTTCATTTTCTTCATTGGTAAAAGTATTATACAATTTGCTGACATTTGACAAGTTTCCATCATCCGTTATTTCATTCAAAATATTTTCTAAAGGAGGAATAACTTGTTTTTCCTTCTTCTTCCTTGGTGTCATTTTCTTTGTCAGGGGCCTTACTACCTGTTGTTTCCTTCTTGTTCTCTTTGGTGTGAGAGAGGGTATCGGTGAAGGTTTTCTTTTCCTTTCTACTCTCTTAAACTCTGATGGGATTTCACTGTCAGATGAAGTTCCAACTAGTGAGAGATGAGCTTCTGGTTGTATCCCTTCCAAGTCTCTTTCCTTAATACCATTCATATTTAGTATGTTTTCCTTGATCTCTTTGGCATATTTTGTTGCTTTTTTGATAGATTGATCTGTTTTCTTCCTTTGTTTCAATGTTTCAACACCTTTTTCTCTAGTTTCAGGACTTCCAAATATTTCCTCTTCAGGTTCTCTAGGGGCTTCAACTAGGGCTTTAGCATATGTTTCACTTATGTTTTCATCTGCATCATAACCCATTTTTGTCACCCAAACAATTCTAGGAACCACTGCTTCCATCCAGATTTCATCTTTCTTTATAACAAAACATATCTCCTTATGATATTTGTCAACTATGCTCTAAGATAGTCTTTCCCTCATCTTCATTTTAGCCTTAAATGTTTGGAAGTATTCAATTATGTTCTTTTCCCTATCATCTCCCATGTTGGTAAAGATATCTAAAAGTTGTTTACCTACTGGTATATCAAAACCAAATTCTTTTCTACCTATACCGGGAACTTCCTTAGTAATGTATAGAATTAGGCATACAAGTAAGTTGCCAAATCTAAAAGTACCTTTCTTTTCACCTTTATTTTTCTTTAAGTTGTCAATCAATTCATCTTTTAGCCATTCACATATGTCAATCTTAGTGTTACTATTCACCATGTCATAAGCACTCTTGATACATAAACTAGAAACAAAGTTTAATCTATTAGCATGTGTAGTCTTGTATTCTAGTATCATGCTAATGAATCTGGCATTTATATCTTTGACATCATTGACTCTCAAGGATCTGTGGTCATGGGTTGCACCAGTTAGGGTCATCACAGTGTTGTTTGGAACCTTTTTAGTTTTATCAGGCCTACTACCGATGGAAGGTAAGCTAGTCACTACCCTAACTGCTTCTCTTGTAATCTTATGGATGGAGTCAAGCCAAAATAATTCCCCATGAACTCTGCTAAGCACAACTTTTACAATTTCCTTGGGAAAATAAGGAATGCTAAGTATCTCCACAAAACCCAGGGTTTCAATTATCTTGTGTTCTGATTTCACATTACCATTCTCATCACAAATTACAGTCCTATACATGTTCATTATCTCATCAGTGCCAATTTCCTCAATATGACAATGTATGTATATCCTAGGGTCTTCAGCATAAGCAACTCCTTTGGTTATTTTAGACAATACACCTAGGGTATCATCCTGCTTTGCTATTTTAGGTATGATCTTAAATATGGGCCGAGGGTGTTTAATCACTTCAATTATAGTAGGGTTTGCAATGAATTCAGGTGTAGAGGAGGAATCCATTTGATAAATACCTTAGTCTTCCTCTTGGTTTGAATGTTTGATAGATTTTGCTTCACTTCTCATTGTGGATGCCTTCGCTTGGATTTTTCGTGCTCTTAGGAAATTTTAATGTTTGGTGAGTGAAAAGAGTGAAAAATACTTTCTTTATAAAGTCATTTCCTTCAACTACCATAACAAATGCGTGTCGGTTAAGTGAAAACTTAACTCATCTATGGTAAAGAAGAATTTCATCTTATTACCATTAACTGAGGGTAAACTAGCATGATTTTCAATTAGTTTCTATACCCCCAAGGGATTATCTCTCAGTTAGATGAAGAATCTTTTGCTGGTGGAGTGATACTCTGTTCTACCGGTGAAGGAATAGCCTCATCAACATTCTGATCTGTCCCTCTAATCCATTGTTTTGAAAATTCTTGCTTTACCTCATCAACCTTTTCTTTTCTTTACCTTTCAAATTGGGTCCTTTGTTATTTGCTGATGATGCCTTCTACAAAATTTTGCAATATGTCCAATCTTGTTACAAGCATAACAAGTCACATTATTTTTCTAAATAGATTTTCCATAGCGTATGTCGGTATGTGTTCTGCATTGATTAGATAAGTGTCCAAATCTTCCACAAACATAACATTTTATATTCATTCTGCAATTTTTAGAATTGTGACCAATTTTGTTGCATTTAGAACATTGACTAGTGGGTGCATTAGTGTTCTGATAGTTTCTAGATCTACACTGATTTGGTCTATGACCATGTTATAGTTAAAGCATTTCCCATTAAATTTGTAGGCATTAGGTTGTCTTACCGATTTACTATGATCATGATTGTTTACAGTACCAGAGCTTTCACCAATTTCAAAGCCAAGACCATTAGTATCTCCATTAGGTTTCTGATTTTTCAGCATGTCATCAAGTTCTTCTGAACTTTTCTTGAATTTCTCTTTATGTTGATTAGTAGTAGCCAACTCATTTTCCAAGAAATCCTTCTATCTCATGAGTTCAGTTTTATCATGTTCCAAGTGAATCAGATCTATCTTTAACATATCATTTTCATGACTCAGTCTTAGATTTTCATTTCCAACATCATTGATTCTCCTAGCCAAGTCATCTTCATTCTTCTTTCTATCTTTAGTGTCTTTACAAAATCTCATAGTCATATCTTGCATCTCATTCCTCAAGGTCATGTTTTCTTGATTCATCTTTCTTACAAGATCATTAAGAGTTTCCTTTTCATCATCATCATTTTGTATCTTCTCACGAAGTTCTTTTCTTTTGTTTCTAGCAATAGTAATATTCTCCTGAAGTCCTTGAATGATTTCCTGTGTAGCCTTCAGATCATCTTCAAGTTTGATATTCTTCAACTTTTTTGCATCATAATCTACAAGAGCTATTTCCAATTGCTTTCTCAAGTTATCCATCTATACCAGTGTCAAAATCTCCCTCAAGCTGTTAGAATTTTGAAAAAAGAGGACCAAGCTCTGATACCAATTGTTAGGATTCCCAAAGATACTGAGAGGGGGGGTGAATCAGTATCTTGCCGATTAATAGATTTTCTAACCTTATTAAATAAATTGCATTCTAAAACAGTGTACCGATAAACCAAAATTAATACAGTAAATATGAACAATAAGAACAACATAGAAAGCACACCATAACACAAGATTTTAAATGAGGAAACCTGGTGTGGGATAAACTTTGGTGGGATTTGTGATCGACAATATTCACTCGCTAGCCAATGAATGGATATTACTTACAATAGGGGCCTGCACATGTAGGAAGGCCAACTACCTAAACCTTACTGCTTAATTACAAAAGGAAGTCTCACTGACTTACAAAATGGATTATGCAAATCCAATATAATGTACTTCTTTAGTTTAGCATCTTCTATGCCAAGTTTAGTACTGGTTTAAGCTCATACAATAACCATAAACCTTACTCCAAAATCTGTCTTTAATATTCACACATTACTTCTGCAATAATCTTCCCATGTTTGCATCTACCTCTTACTTACAGAAATGATCTACAAGATCTCATACTTATATATGAGTCTTATTACAATACGCCTTGTCGGCTTACAAAAAGATATTATAATTAAATACAAAATGCAATAAACAAAATCTTATCAGCCAGGGTGTCGGTAATAATGTTTGTTGCTATCGGTAAACTATCTGTCGGTGCTAGTGCCATAGGATTGCAAGGTTGCCATCAATGACAATACCTTCAATCACCTACAATTTCTCATTGGAGTGTGCAATGCCAACACAAGTAGGAATCAAAACAACCCTTGATTGAAAAGGAGTGGAAGTAGGCTTGCAATCAAGCATACCAAAGCGTCGAAGCATGTCAAGAGAATACTTTTGATGGTAAATGTAGAACCCATTAGAATATTGAATCACCTGAAGACCAAGGAAATAGTGTAGAAGACCAAGGTCTATCATCTCAAACTGGTCCATCAAGGCTCGGTGAATATGTTGAATCATAGAGGATGAGCTACCTGTGATGAGGAGAACATCAACATAGAGCACAAGAATCAGGATCTCACCCTCAAGAAGTTGAATATACACTATGTGATCAGAATGACTACGGGTGAAACCAGTGGAGAGCAATAAAGAATCCATCTTCTCATACCAAGCCCGAGGGGCTTGTTTGAGATCATACAATGAACACCTAAGTCTACAAACCAAAGAACTATCCTACACAAATCCCTGAGGTTGCTCCATGTAGATTTCCTCTTGTAGGTCCCCATGCAAAAAGGAACTCTTCACATAAATCTGAAAAATAGGCCATTCCTGAGAAGCTGCAAGAGAGAGTACAAAACGAATAGAGTTCATCTTGGTGATAGGGGCAAAGGTCTCGGAGTAATCAATACCCTCAACCTGTGAGAAAGCCTTCGCAACAAGACATGATTTTTACTTATCAATGGAACCATCAGCAGCATACTTAGTGTGATACAACCAGCAGAACCTAACCATCTTTCTGCCCTTAGGAAGAGGACAAAGATCCCAAGTATGATTCCTCATCAAAGAAGAATACTCCTCCTCCATAGAAAAATCCCACTTAGGGTGTCCTATAGCCTGTGAAAAATTCTGAGGATCATCTGAAATGGCATGACTCAAAAGACTAGAACCCACAGTATGAGAATGGGTGTGATGAGTATCTGAAGGATCACCAGCCATAGAACCTATCACCTCAACAGTAAAGCGAGCCCACTTAAGCATCTAAGGTGGAGTAGGTGGAGGTGGGGATGGTGGATCATCAACATTATCATCAGAATCATCCTTAAAATAATCTTGAAGAGATGCAGTGGAAGGAGTAGGAAGAGGAGTAGACATTGGAGTTGGGGTATCCACTGTGGGAAGCTGCTCATCAAACTGAACATCCCATTGAAATAGGACCTCTCTGGAATCAGGATCAAATAACCTGTACACCTTAACATCCTCATAGTAGCCAACAAAAATGAGGGGTTGACACTTCCGCTCCATGGCTTTCCTCTGAGCATCAGGAATAAAATCCCATGCTACAATGCCAAACACTTGGAAAAAAGAAACATCAGGCTTGTCATGAGACCAAGCCTCCTCAAGAGTCATATGGTGAATCTCCTTGTGAGGTATCTGATTCTGAATATAGTTGGCACAATTGATTGCCTCGGCCCAATAAGATGAATCCAAGGACCTAGACTAAATCATAAAATTTGCCATCTCCCGTAAAGTTCTATTCTTGTACTCAACAACACCATTCTATTGAGGGGTGTAGGGAACAATAAACTAATGCTGCAAACCATGCTCAGTGCAACACTCTCTAAAAGCCTAATTCACATACTCCCCCCCATTATCTATACGTATCTACCAAATAGAACAACCATACTACTTCTCTACAAATATCTTGAAGATTCAAAATGAATCAAAGACATTAGACTTATACTTAAGAAAGTACACCCATGTGCATCTGGAGAAGTCATCAATAAAAGTGAGTACATACTTGGCCTCAGAAAAAGGAGTTGGAAATGACATGAGATCACTATGAATCAACTCCAAGGGTGCCAAAGCATGAGAGGCTCTTCCCTTTGGAAAGGGATCTCTATGATGCTTTCCAAGCACACAACCATGACAAACAGAATCAGTGTAGGAAATCTATAGGAGCCCAAGAATAAGTTCCTATGTACTCATCTGCTGAAGATATTTGTAATTGGCATGCCCTAAGTGCTCAAGCCAAATATTACTCACTGAATCTGCATGTGCTATAAGAGATGAACCTGCACCCGCAGAGGGCTCAAATCCATCAAATCTATACAGACGAGATGCAATATCAACACTCCCAGTAGCCACAACCAAATCAGAGTCATGGAGGTTCCGAATAACCACATCATGTGGTGAGAACTCAACTATGTTACGAGAGCCAAAATGGAAAATATGATAAATAGATAGGAGGTTTGTCGAGATGTCAAGAAAATCCTATAGAGTACCCCCATCAAAAGAGACAAAACCTGAACCCAAGATTGAAAGCTGAATTGAGTCACCCACTGCAATGTATGAAGTACCACAAGAGGCAAGAGAAGTAACCAACTACTGAGTGTGAGTCATATGGTGAGAAGCACCAAAATCAAGTATCCATGTGGACCCATAGGTCGAAGATCGAGTAGTGAAAGCATGACCTTTTCTTGTGGAAGGAGAAGATGCATGAGGTGAGGAGATGTGATGTTGCTTCATGGCATCCTCTAAAGCCTCTAAGCATTTCCAACACCTGGAAATTGGATGTCCTTCCTTGCCACAAAAACTGCAAGTGTCTCCTAATTTCTTCTTAGTGTTGGAGGAAGGCTCACTAGACTATGAATATTTCCCTTATTTTGGAGGAAATGGTGGTTTAGAATTATACTTAGGAGGATGCTTGGAGGAATGCTCACTGCCCGCATAATTCTTCTTTGGCTTCAGTTTCTTCTTTTCCTTCTCCTTAGAGGACTGAGCAACCAATGATTTGTTCTTGGATCCTGAGAGCATGTCCAACTGAGAAAGATGAGACTTCTCACAAGACATATAATCACAAATAATATCAAAGGTAGGCATGGTGAAATGAGCACCCAAGCCATCCATGGTAGAGTAGAAAGCAGAGGCAAAAAACTGAAAATGACCCTGAAGCTTTGAAGGAATCAAGTGAATGCACTCTGTGTCTGTCTTGATCTTGCCACATCCCTGAATAACAGATCTGGTAGTCTTGAACTTGTTCAAAAAATCCTCAATGGTGAGAAAGGAATCAGGTGAAAAGGAAACCAACTCTGCCTTAATCTATAATGCCTGAATTTCATTCACCCTCCCAAAGAGAGACTCAAACTTCAACCACATAGCCCGAGGAGTGAGCAACTCATCAAAGTGAAACAAAAGACTGTCAGAGACATGAAAAGAGAGAAAACCCATGGCCTCATCCATCTTGTTTCTGTACTAAAGAAGCTCATAAGGATGTTGCAAGAGAGGCTGAATCTCATCCAAACAAGACCACAACCCTCGTGCCCAGAGAAGCCTCATGATGCGGGGCCTCCAAGTGTGATAGTTGTGTGAAGTCAACAACTCAACGGAAGGATCTACCATGAAAACTCTGCACCTGCACCTACTTGTTGGGTTTTTTTTTATTATGTGATCTTTCAGAATAGACAAAAGATGCAAAAGCATTTGTTTATTTTGAGAGTTTTGGTGTTCTTGATTTTTGATATAAATGATAGAAAGTGAGAAAAAAACACCACCCACAATAGATAAACCCAAACCCTAGTACATACTGATGAGAAGGAAGTAGTGCATAAGCAAAAACAATTCAAACTAAAATCTCATGTACCTGATGAAAATTATAATAAACAAGATTACATATCTTAATAGAGAATGTTAAGAGCTTTCCAATACTTATTCGTTTTCAAAAAATGGAGTCTGTTTGCCCATTCTATAGCCTTGGAAATGCAAAAAAGACTCCTGACATTGACTAGATAAAATTATAGTCAAACAGTAGAGTCAGAAAAAAAATCCAACACCACGACGTCCGGCTTGGAACCAGATTTCTAACGCCTATTTGTTTTTGGAAAAATGACTCTGTATGCTCAAGATATGGCCAAAAAATGAGCCCCCCCTTAAAAGGCAAGAGGGTGGAGGTCCAGCGGCAGAGGCCTAGCAAGGGTGGCACTCGGGTGGTGGCTCCAGGTAGGAGTGTCGGTATTCTGGTATGGTTTTGTCATTGATGTCAACACCTACTGAATACACCTACTTTGGAGATCCAACAACATTCACCAGCAAGCAAGTAAATTGTGCAACAGTTACTAGTATATGGTTCACCGGCAGGATATATTGTTCACCGATACCTGGACTGATATGGAAGACACTTGGTAATGTCAAAGACATCGTGTGGACACCTTATTTTGAAGAAATAATCATTGGTACATTCATATTTGCATATTTGCTTTTACCAGCAAATAGGTCCAGGTTATCTAGGGTTACACCGGCAGGTTTATCTTTTCCAGATCAGCATGGCATGCTATGGAGATGACTTATTATTGTTGTAAATGCATTAAGCCAACATGTTTAATCGGTTATTGCATCGGATATTATATTGTATGTAAAATGTTTTTATTGTAATATCTTGTACATCTGACCTACTAAAATTGGTCTTAGGGTATGGTATAAATGTAAGATCTTATTTGTAAGATCAAGTGTGGAATGTGAAAAAGAATTAAGTGAAGGTATATGCGAGATCAAGCAGGGATATACACGAAGACATCATTTGAAGGTGAAGGTAGGTTTTTATAGAAGCATATCAACATTACACCGGTACTGAATCCAACATATGAAGATGCTATTTTGTACAGTACATTCTTATTGGATTTAACCATCCAACTGTAGTCAGTGTGACTCTCATTTTGTGATTGAGTAGTGAGCTCTAGGCTGTTGGCCTTTCTGCATGTGTAGACCCCATTTATGTACACTTACTATATATAGTAGTATCATTTGATTGTGGGTAAGGTTTCCCATCGTGGTTTTTCTCCTTACAGGGTTTCCACGTACAAATATTGGTGTCATGTGTTGTGGATGACTTTATGTTTATGTTTCATGCATTAATCCTTACTGGTATAGCAATTTACTATTAACACTATCTACTGGCATACTCAACTAGTTTACCGGTATTAAGCATTAAGTTGGTTAATAAGTTTTTGATTTGAATTTATTAGACAACTGATTCACCCTCCCCCCCTCTCAGTTGTCTCTAGGACCTAACAATTGGTATTAGAGCTTAGTCCTCTTTTGCAGAAGCTTAACAACTTGAGGAGATCTAATGTCTACTAATTATTTTAGGAAGGACAACCCTAAACTTGATGGAACCAACTATGGGATATGGAAGATCATAATGGAGACACATTTGAATTGCATTGGTAAAGACATCTAGGAAGTTACTAAGAATGGTTATACTATTGTTGTAGCTAGTCAGACTGCTCCAACTACTTTAGCCAAAGATGAAGAGAATAATTGCAAAGCAAGAGAAGCACTTTTGAGTGCATTATCAGATCAACAAATCATGGGATTATCAGATAGGTCTACTACTAAAGCTATTTGGGATCACTTGAAAAAACTGAATGAAGGAGATTCCATAGTCAAAATTGAAAAACTTGAAAGCTTCCGAGTCAGGTATGAACATCTGAAAATGGAAGAAGATGAAATGATTTCTGCTTTTATGGAAAGAGTAAATGAAATTGTTTTGGGTATTAACTGTTGTGGAGGAACCTTGAGTGAGGATGAAATTGTTTCAAAAATCTTAAGAGGTTTACCACCGGCATATAAAATGAAGGTTACTGCTATAAATGAATTAAGAACAATGCCTAATACATCAGTAACTAGGGATACATTGATTGGAAAACTTTCAGCCTTTGAAATTGAGGAATTTGATCCTGTTGCTACTATAAAGACTGATTTGGCCTTTAAAGCATGAACATCATCTTCTCCATCATTTGACAAATCAAACTGGAGAGCCTTTTATGCAAGAGAACTTGAAGAATCCAGAAAGGAGAATGAAGAGATTGAAGAACTTGAAGCACTATTTGCAAGGAAAATGCCAAAAGGTCCAATTGGAAGTAAGTATGAAGATAAAGCACCCTTTAAATGTTTTAACTGCAATAAGATTGGTCATATGGCTTCAAGATGCCCTAATAAACATGCTAGACTAAGAGAAGAAGCTAGAAGAACATACAAGCCTAATCCTAAATATCAGAGATACAAATTTAAGAAGAACAAAGATAAATCTTGTTACATTGCTGATGAAGGTGTGACTGATGATTCTGATGAGGATCTAGCAGACAATGGATGGGTTTTTGTTGCTATAACAGAAGATCAACTAGCACCTACTACTTAACTGGTAGAACAAGCCCTAGCAGCTAAAGTTGAAACAAAGGATGAATGGATTATTGACTTGGGATGCTCACAACATATGACTGGAGACAAAGGTAAATTTTTGAACTTTCAAGAATATAATGGAGGTTTAGTAAGATTTGGAGATGACAAAGTCTGTTCAATCAAAGGTAAGGGTTCAATATCTCTTGATGGTAAACATAACACTGACAATGTCTACTATGTTGAAGGATTAAAGCATAATCTTTTAAGTGTTGGTTAATTAGTTGAGAAGGGATTTTAGTTACATTTTAAAAATGGAAAATGCAAAATCATGAATAGAACTGGTTTGGAAGTTGCAATCGATAATCAGACTAGAGGCAATATCTTTCATTTGAATAACAGTAAAAAGGCATGCTTAATTGCACATATAGATGAAAGTTGGCTATGGCATAAGAGACTATGTCATGTAAATTTTGATTGCATAGTAAAAATCAGTACTTCTAAGGTAGTTAGAGATCTACCTAAAATTGTGAAACCTCATAATATAGTTTCTAAGGAATGTCAATTTGAAAAACAAGTTAGAGCTAGTTTCAAAAGTATTCCAGAAAAATCCAATAATGCTCTTGATTTAATTCAAACTGATTTATGTGGTCCAGCTAGAACTAGAAGCTTACAAGGTGATAGATATTTCATGCTAATTATTGATGATTATTCTAGAATGTGTTGGGTTACTTTTTCCAGAGAGAAATCTGAAGCACTTAGAAAGTTCAAACTATTCAAAGCAACGGTTGAAAATAAAACCGGTAAGAAAATCAAATGTTTAAGATCAAATCAAGGAGGAGAATTCACATCTAAGGACTTTAATACATTCTGTGGAGTGAATGGAATCAAAAGACAATTATCAGCACCTCAGACACCATAGCAGAATGGAATTGCAGAAAGGAAAAACAAAACCATCTTGGATACAGCTAGAAGTATGTTATCTGAAGCAAATTTACCACGTGTATTGGAGAGAGGCAGTTAGCACTGCTCTTTATACATTCAACAAAGTTTACATCAAAGGTGAAACTGGTAAGACCCCTCATGAACTATGGTTAGGTAATACTCCTACTCTTAAGTATTTCAGAATTTTTGGAAGTAAATGTTATATTAGAAGAGATGAGTATATTGGCAAATTTGATCCTAGAAGTGATGAAGGAATATTTCTTGGTTATTCATCTAAGAGAAAGGCATATAGATGTTTTAATAAAAGATTGCAGAAAATTGTTGAGAGTATAAATGTAAAGATTGATGAACAATTCAGAGGAACTTCAAGGTATATAGACTCTGAACTGACAGCAAAAATTGTGACAAATGAATCTATATTGAATCCACGAGTACAGAATGAAGATCCAGTTACCCCGGTATCATCAAAAGATTCCACAATAATTGAAGAACAACAACAAACTAAGACACCCCGGTATGTAAGATTGAATCATTCTGAAGATCAGATAATTGGAAACAAATTCAAAGGAGTTATGACAAGAGGAAGATTGGCAAATGAAGAGGTATGTCTTATTTCTCAAATTGAACCATCATCTATTAATGAGGCATGTGAAGATAAATTTTGGATTAAAGCTATGGAAGAAGAATTAGGACAAATTGAGAAGAATAATACTTAGACATTAGTTCCCCGGCCTAAAGATAAAAATGTAATTGGAACTAAATGAGTATTTAGAAACAAACTTAATGAAGATGGTAAGGTTGTCAGAAACAAAGCAAGACTAGTGTGTAAGGGATATTCTCAGAAAGAAGGAGTTGATTACAATGAAACCTTTGCACCAGTAGCTAGAATTGAGGCAGTTAGATTAATCTTGGCTTTTGCAGCTCACAAGGATTACAAAGTTTATCAAATGGATATTAAATGTGCATTTTTGAATGGAGATCTTGAAGAAGAAGTATATATTGAACAACCTAATCAATTTTCTTTGACAGATGACAATGATATGGTTTGCAGGTTAAGAAAAGCTCTGTATGGATTGAAACAGGCCCCAAGAGCTTGGTATGCAAGGTTGGATAAGTATCTTTTAAAGATTGGTTTTACTAAAGGAAATGCAGATAGAAATTTATACTACAAAGTAACTAATGATGACATCTTGATTATTGAAGTATTTGTTGATGATATAAACTTTGGAGGAGAAGATGGATTATGTAAGGAATTTTCTCCTGAAATGCAGCAAGAATTTGAAATGTCTATGATTGGAGAAATAAAATTCTTTTTAGGTTTGCAAATTTCTCAAACTGATAAAGGTATATTTTTGAGTCAATCCAATTACTTGAAAGAATTACTAAAGAAATTTGGGATGGAGAACTCTAAACCGGTAAGCACACCTATGACTACAAATGATAAATTATCTCAAAGAGATGAATCTACACCTGTTAATCCAACTAGATACAAATCTATGATAGGAGGTTTACTATATTTGACACAAACCAGGCCTGATATTATGAATGCAGTATGTATTGTTTCTAGATTTCAGCGTAATCCTAGGGAAAATCATGAATCAGCAGTGAAAAGGATTTTCTGGTACTTACAAGGCACAACAAATCTTGGATTATGGTATCCTAAAGATGAAAACTTTGATCTATGTGCATACACAGATGTAAATTGGGCAAGAGATATATATGATATAAAAAGCACCACCAGAGGAGCATTCTTTCTTGGAAAGAGATTAGTTTCCTGGCTGAGTAAGAAACAGAGTTGTACATCTTTATCAACAATAGAATCAGAATATGTTGCAGCTACAACTAGCTGTACACAGGTATTATGGCTTAAGCAAATATTGAAAGACATAAAGGTAAAATGTGAGGAACCTATTACTATATACTGTGATAACACTGCAGCAATTGATATATCTAAGAATCTAGTATTACATTCTAAAACAAAACATGTTTCTATCAAACTAAATTTTCTAAGGGAAAAAGTTGAAGAAAAGGAGATAAAACTGGTTTATGTGAATACTAAAGAACAGCTTGCAGATATTTTTACAAAACCTTTGCCTAAGGAGACTTTTGAGTATCTCAGAGATCAGTTTGGAGTCATACCACCACCGGTAGAGACTTAGACAGTTGATGATTGTCATCAACTAATAGAATTAAAAAGACAAATCTTTTATTCTGGTATTTGATGAGGAAGCTACTTCTTAGGGGGAGTAGTATATTGAATTGGTTGGTATTTTGTATGAACTTGACTTTTTGTGACTTTGGCATTTGATGTCAAACGGGGAGAGATATCTATGGAAAAACACATTATCTTTTTGGTGAGAGATTTTAGGGGAGAGATTTTGAAAAACACATTTAAGGAGAAATTGGTATGAGAGATTGGTATTGTTACTCCCAGGGGGAGAAATGGAGATTGTTGGTTTTTATATTTGGCATTTCTATTTTAGCACTTTGATGGTTTTTCCATCTTGTGTTGCCATCAATGCCAAAGGGGGAGATTGTTGGTATTTCGGTATGGTTTTGTCATTGATGTCAACACCTACTGAATACACCTACTTTGGAGATCCAGCAACATTCATCGGCAAGCAAGTAAACTGTGCAACAGTTACTAGTATATGGTTCACCGACAGGATATATTGTTCACCGGTACCTGGAATGATATGGAAGACACTTGGTAATGTCGAAGACATCGTGTGGACACCTTGTTTTGAAGAAATAATTCTTAGTACATTCATATTTGCATATTTTCTTTTACCAGCAAATAGGTCCAAGTTATCCAGGGTTACACCGGCAGGTTTATCTTTTCTAGATCAGCATGGCACACTATGGAGATGACTTATTATTGTTGTAAATGCATTAAACCGACATGTTTAATCAGTTATTGCATCGGATATTATATTGTATGTAAAATGTTTTTATTGTAATATCTTGTAGAGCTGACCTACTAAAATTGGTCTTAGGGTATGGTATAAATGTAAGATCTTATTTGTAAGATCAAGTGTGGAATGTGAAAAAGAATTAAGTGAAGGTATATGCAAGATCAAGCAGGGATATACACGAAGACATCATTTGAAGGTGAAGTTAGGTTTTTATAGAAGCATATCAGCATTACACCGGTACTAAATCCAGCATATGAAGATGCTATTTTGTACAGTACATTCTTATTAGATTTAACCATCCAACTGTAGTCAGTGTGACTCCCATTTTGTGATTGAGCAGTGATCTCTAGGCTGTTGGCCTTTCTGCATGTGCAGACCCCATTTATGTACACTTACTATCTGTAGTGGTATCATCTGATTGTGGGTAAGGTTTCCCACCGTGGTTTTTCCCCTTACAGGGTTTCCACATACAAATATTGGTGTCATGTGTTGTGGATGACTTTATGCTTATGTTTCATGCATTAATCCTTACCGGTATAACAATTTACTGTTAACATTGTCTACCGGCATACTCAACTGGTTTACTAGTATTAAGCATTAAGCTGGTTAATAAGTTTTTGGTATGAATTTATTAGACAACTGATTCACCCCCCCCCTCTCAGTTGTCTCTGGGACCTAACAAGGAGCAGTGGAGTGGCGGAGGGTGTTGGTGGTGGGAGGAGTAGTGGTGGTGGAAAGAATAGCAAGCACCAGTGGCGGGGGCCAATGGGCTAGCAGGGGGCCGGTGGGTGGCCAGAGAGCCGGTGGGGGCCGACGGGGGCTAGGGCTGGTGGGAGCCGAAGGGCAAAGCCGACGGGGGTAGGAGTGAAGGGTCGGTAGGGATTTATAGGTCTAGTCGTCCATACAAACAATTGGCGGTCAGACTGTCAGTGGTATAGAACTCTGTGAAATCAAAAAAATCAAAAAATTGGGCTGCATGCCGTAAAAAGGCAAAAAAAAAAAAATTGAAATTTTTCTCTCGAACTACGTGCTAGCGCCATACGACCTGGTTCTGAAGAAAAAATTACCCCTAGATGTTCAGGAGTAAAAACTAGGCAAGTTTATATGACTATAGGGGTTTTTGAGCCTTCTGAGCACAATGGGGAGGTTCGTTTAGGCCCAAAGTGCTCCGAAAAAAGACTTATCCCTAAGTACAAAAGAAAATTTTGTAAAACTCCAGATCTACTTCCAATGCAAAAATTATCAAAACAAGAATAGATAGCTACAGATCTGAAGCTTTGATACCATGTGAGAGTTGAGAAATACAACATCATAGGAGCCTAAAGATCTTCTGCATGCTAAATAATTTGTTACAAGGAGAAGCAAGGAAGCAAATAACTGAAAAACAAAAACACAAAAAAATGCTCAAAAAGATGAGAACTCAATATTCACAAAATGTGTAATGTGATTATGATACAAGGAAAAGAAAATTAACCTCTAATAGGTCAAGAAAACCTAAAAGGGAAAACCTAGGCTCGCACATAATAATTAATAAAAGAATTAATTATTATGCACCTAATGTTAGCTTAAGTGTAAAAAGAGATAATAGGGAACTTAAAGAATTAAACAAATATTTTTTAATTAATCAAGTAAAGACCCGATTACTGTAACAAATTTAGGCACAATGCATAGAGCTCACTGGTCAAATTACAATGACCTAGAAGGCTCCAACCCTCAAGGAAGGTTCACTACCTTACAAAAATATTTGGACTACAATCCAAAAAGAATGAACTGCAAAAATATCATCTGCTAATTCTTGATGACAATTCCGATTAAGCTCAAATGTTTGGCCTTCACTAATCTCTTCTCAACTCACCACACCGATAGGTGAATTCACTTGTTCACACATACACTACTCTTTGATAATATAGACTCATCACCTATTACCCTAAATCACATGAATATTTCACCCATTTATACAAATCATCAACCTTGACTAAAAGGTTGGCCAAATCCATAGCACCTAAATACAAAATTACATCACACAATACATAAATCAACCACCAGACCAATACAATGCCATAGACAACATTTGTATGGACCTAAATTAACTCCTAAATCATGCACCACCACCAAAAATCTCACCAATATCAACTGCAACATGTTACACCACCAAAATACCACATAACACGAAGAATATCACTGGACAATGAAGATCATCAAGAACTCACAAAATAATCTATGTGAACCACCAAGACAAATATTACATGATTAAGAAACACCAACAAGCATATTAGAACCATTTGTAGTAGCTGCACTAACACCACTTATTCAAATCTTCATCGATCAACATGCTAACATTCAAGAACACTTAACAATACCAACTTGGATAAGAGAGAGAGATTCTGGAGCACCAAATCATGAACCACTTGAAATGAAGATACACACCAACATCCAAAACATTCTCTCAAATCAAACAACACAAGATATGATCATACTAGAGCTCACTAGATTAAAACCAGACTCTGTGAGCCACTAAATAGAATGACCAAACCTCAAACCGGATCAAATGATTTGATCAAGTAAACTTTTGGATCACTGAAACCAATAATAATAGAAGTATTCTAGTATCCAAAATAGATAAACCAACCAGATCAACTCACTACAATCACCAAATCACCAAAACAATTCTCTACAATACCAAAACAAAGGAATATGTTGACATCAATGACAACAACATATCCTAGCAGAAACAATGTCCAACAGTGTGTATATCATTGTTCTAAAATAAAAATAATGTTTATTTGATGTTCCTTGATGACTAAATGAATGCAATTAAAGGTATTCAAATGAAATAAAAATACCTAAAACATCGTGCAAATATGTTATAATCCATTGAGTTAGGGAACCATGAATAGGATAACATTTAGAGAAATGTTAAATTTATTTTTTCTAAAATTAATAATTAAATCTATATGATGCATGCTAAAAAGGGAAGGCACACAAGATAAGTTCAAATCGTTAGCATGTTAGTGACAACAAAAATGAAACACAAATGAACTTATGAACCTAAAAATGCATATCAAGAGGGATAAAAAGCATACAACAAGAAGCATAAACAAAAGAAGTAGGGAAAGAAAACCCCCGAAGATGCTACCCAACACGCTCATAGTTGCTCCTCCCTTGTTCCTCTCGTCTCCAAGTTCCACATGACTATAGCCCTCATGTTTTTGCACTATCTATGGATGTCTTATGAAGATTCAAGATGATTACAAAAATAAGAACAAAATACCTATGCAAGTGTAAATAAGATACTATGAGAAAGCACCTAATAAGCTACTATGAGAAACCACCTAATAAGCTTCTAAATGCTCTCTTAAAAATGTCTATAAGTTTGATGCACACAAGATTTCTAGATCCTTTTGAAAAAGGAATGAGTTCTATTTATAGGGAAAATAGAGAAATGGATGGTTGAGATTGAGTAATATTGATAAGGGCTAGGATTGATGGGTTTATGATCCATGTGATGGATTTCAACCCAATCCCATGATGACAAGTGTCAACATGAGATGGCCTCAGAGGAGAGTTAAAAAAGCTATAAATTCTTGAGATGACATGAAGGTTATGTTAGGATAACCAATGAACAACTAAGAGGGGATGAGTTAATCAGTTGTTAATAGATTATAACATTTAATCCATAATACAACTTCAAACCAAAGCACATAAATTTTCAAATACCGATAAAGCAGAAATAGATGTCGGTAGACATAGATACCAATAAACAATGTAACTCAATAATTAAACAGATAATCAATGCAAGGAAACTATACCACATAAAACCATGATTTGTACATGGAAAACTCAGAAAGGGAAAAACCACGCTGGGAAGCCTACCCACAATCAGACAATACTTTTACAAAAAGTATGTGATATAATGAGGGGCCTGCACATTCAGGAAGGCACATTGCCTAGAGTGTACTACTCATTACAAAAGAGTCTCACTAACTATAGAGGTTAAAACCACCTCAAGATAAATAGACAACAATCCAATAGAGTGAATTGCCAGAGATAGCATCTACCATTTCTGATTACAGTCCCAGTTAAACTCAATACTAGAGGCATTTGACCTCTTCCTTAATCCCAATTTGATCACCTCTGAGCAACCTGATCCTTTGCATATAATATTGAAATTCATGACCGTGACACCAGATCTACAATGAGATCTTACAATCATTTATACCAACCCTAAGACCTAAACCAACTATGTCGGGCACCTAAAAGATATTACAATAAGATCATTACATAACTCCATTTTACAATGCTATTCCATGTCATCTTAAGACCAAAACAATAATAACAATTCCATAAGTCATCCCGAAACATTTGGTAATGTGTAGAGTATACATTAGCATGATACTAGTCCATAACCTAGATAGGCACCGGACCTATTCTGGGTCCACAACGCTAAAGCAATGTCTTCAAATAGTTGAAGCATGATCAAAGATCATCTTCAGCATCTTGAAATCCATCTAGAAGTTGCACCACCACCACTTATGCATGCTATCATGATTCCTTAGTGAAGCTCTATTGGTAAAGCCTTAAACCAATATTGGTAACTGTTTACAAGAGTATATGATAGCATCCAGTTACCAAACCAATACCAACTTACCAAAACATACTCTAGAAGAATGTATCACATGTAAAAAATCACATTCCATAGATCCAAACATACTGGAAGTGTCCAACAGATAATCTCTTATGTCTGTAACACTAGATCTTCTACCGGTAACCAAAACCTATCTGTCAGTAACCATCCATAACAGCTAGTATTGACATCAATGACAAAACATCAATGCAACACATAATCAATTCCTCCATAATGCCAACAATCTCCCCCTTTGGCATTGATGGGAACACTAGATGTGAAAAAAATCTAAGTACCAAGAAGTGCCAAACAAATCTCCCCTTGTGGAAGACAACCAACAATCTGAATGATATCTCTATAAAATTTTAAATAAATCTCTCCCCCTAATGTATACAACTCTTTTTTCTTTATTTTCAAATCAATATCTCTCCCCCTTTGACATCAATGCCAGAAATCTGATAAAAATATTAAAGATATAATGTAAACTTCAAAATCACAAAGCTAACTACTCCCCCTATGTAGTAGCACCACTTATCGGTGTTAGAATGAATAATATCTTTGATAATTCATGTTGGACTGATTATAAAACTGTATCAATCAATTCTTTGTCGGAGGGGCAGAAACCCCTAACTTGTCTCTCAAATACTCAAATGATTCCTTAGATAGAGGTTTAGTGAATATGTCTACAATCTATTCTTCAGTGTTCACATAAACCAGTTTGACTTCCTTCTCTTCTACCTTGTCCTTTAGAAAGTTATACTTTATTGATATATTATTAGTCTTGGAGTGAAATACCAGATTCTTAGACATGTCAATAGTTGCAAAGTTATCACAATAGATAACTACTAACTCACTATAATTTACCCTGATATCCTTCAACATTTTCTTCATCCAGAGGATTTGAGTGCAATTAGTTGTTGATGCAACATACTCAGCTTCTGCAATAGATAAAGAAATGCATGATTCTTTTTTGTTGATACATGAAACCAGTTTCTTTCCAAGAAAGAAAGCTCCACCAGAAGTGCTCTTTCTATCATCAATATCACCTACCTAATCTGAGTTAGTATATGCACATAAAGTGAAATCATCATTTTTGGAATACCATAAACCATATTTTGTTGTTCCTTGCAAATATCAGAATATCCTTTTTACTGCACATTCATGGTTTTCTTTAAGATTACTTTGACATCTTGAAACAATACTTACTGCATTTATAATATCAAGTCTAGTATGAGTTAGATATAACAGACCACTAATCATAGACTTGTACCTTGTTGGATTTACTGGTGTAGAAATATCCTTGATAGATAATTTCTCACTTGTCACCATAGGAGTAATTACTAGTTTGGAATTATCCATACCAAACTTCTTCAAAAATTCTCTCAAATACTTAGTTTGATAGATAAAAATGCCTTTGTCAGTTTGAGTAATCTGCAAATCTAAGAAAAACTTCATCTCACCAATCATGGACATTTCAAATTCATTCTTCATATTGTTAGTGAATTCCATGCACAATTTATCGTCTCCACCAAAAATGATATCATCAAAAAATACTTTAATAATTAGAATATCATTATTAGTGATCTTATAGTATAAATTACTATCAGCACTGCATTTAGTAAACCAAGCTTCAAAATATATTTATCCAATCTTGCATACCAAGCTCTATGAGCTTGTTTCAAGCCATATAAAGATTTCTTTATTCTGCAAAAGATATCTTTATCACCTATCAGTGAAAATCCATCAAGCTGCTCAATGTATACTTCTTCCTCAAGCTCACCATTCAAAAATGCACATTTAACATCTATTTGATAAACCTTATAGTTCTTGTAAGTTGCATAGGCAAGAAATAGTCTAACAGATTCAATTCTAGCTACAGGTACAAATGTCTCACCATAATCAATTCCTTCCATTTGAGAATATCCTTTACAAACCAATCTAGCCTTGTTTCTTACAACTTTACCATCCTCATTCAGTTTATTCCTAAAAACCCATTTACTTCCAATAACATTCTTATTTTTAAGCCTGGGAGCTAAAGTCCAAGTTTCATTCTTCTCTATCTGATCTAATTCATCTTCCACACCCTTTAACCAATATTTATCCTTACAAGCTTCAATAATAGTTGCCAGTTCAACTTGAGAAATAAGACATACCTCTTCATTAGCCAGTTTCTTTCTAGTCATAACTCCCTTGTTCTTATCTCCAATGATTGGATCTTCAAAATGATTTAATCTTACATACCTTGGTGTCTTCTGAACTTTAGGTTCACTACTCTGATCACCAGTCACTATTGAATTTTCTAATTGTACTACTATAACTGTCTCGGCTTTCTGTAGAGGTTGAGGCATTGTTGGTTTAGTTATGATCATTTCCACTACCAGTTCCCTATCATATGATATAGAATGATTTTTGTACTACTCATCCACTTTCACATTAGCACTCTCCACAATTTTTTGTAATCTTTTATTATAACATCTATATGCTTTGCTCTGAATTGAGTATCCAAGAAACATCCCCTCATCACATCTAGGATCAAACTTTCTAATTGAACCATCTCTTTTGATATAGCATTTACTTCCAAAAATTCTGAAATGTTTAACAGTAGGTGTGTGTCCAAACCATAGTTCATAAGGGGTCTTACTCGTTTCACCTTTGATGTGAACTCTATTGAATGTGTAGAATATTGTACTCACTTCTTCTCTCTAGTAGATATGAGGCAATTTGACTTCCATCATCATAGATCTTGTTGCATCCAAAATGGTTATGTTCTTTCTTTCCACTACTCCATTTTGCTGAGGAGTCCTAGTTGTTGATATCTATCTTGTGATTCCATTTGTTTCACAATAACTATTAAATTCATGAGAAGTGGACTCCTCCTTGATTTGATCTTAGACATTTGATTTTCAATCCAGTTTCAGTTTCAACCTTTGCTTTAAAGATCTTGAATTTCTCAAAATCTTCAGAGTTCTCCCTTAGAAAAGTCACCCACATCATTCTAGAATAGTCATCAATAATCAGCATGAGATACCTATCATCTTGAAAGCTTCTAGTCCTTTTTGGACCACATAAGTCAGTGTGAATCAAATAAAGTACATCATTAAATTTATCATGTATGCTCTTAAAAGAACTTCTAACTTGCTTACCCAATCGACATTCCTTACATACTGAATTATGAGGCTTCATAATCTTAGGTATATCTGTAACTGCCTTAGTTGAACTAATCTTAAAAATACAATTAAAATTAACATGACACAACCTCTTATGCCGTAACTGATTCTCATCAATATGAGAAATTAAGTATGTCTTATTACAAGTGTTCAAGTGGAAGATATTACTTCCAGTTTGAATATCGGTTGCAATCTCCAAACCAGTCTTGTTAATGATTTTGCATTTTCTATCTTTAAACTGAAGTTGAAAACCCTTATCAACAAATTGACCAACACTCAAAATATTATTCTTTAAACCTTCTACATAATAGACATTATCAGTGTTGTGCTTGCCATCCAAAGAAATAATACCTCTACCTTTGATCATACATGCTTTGTCATCTCCAAATCTAACTTGACCACCATTGTATTCCTGTAGGGACATAAATTTCCATTTATCTCCAGTCATATGATGTGAGCATCCACTATCAATTACCCATTCATCCCTATCTTCAACTTTTTCTACTAGGGCCTTTTCTTCATTTTTGATATCTAGTTCTAGTTCATCTTCCTTTAAAGCATAGAACACCCATTCCTTTCCATTGCCAGATCCACTAGGAGAGTCTTCTACCGGTTCATTCCCAGAGTCATCAGTTACTCCTTCCTCATCTGCTATGTAGAATTTTTCACTTTTCTTGAATCTATTGTTGAGCACACATCACCACTAAGAGGGGGGGGGTTGAATCAGTGGAAACTAAGCTTTTTGACCTTTCTAAACAACTTCAGGAAGCCTACTACTAAATTGAGCATCTAAACATTCAAACCAGTAAAGAAGGAAGCAAAGCCAAAAACATTAATCACACAAATACAACTCACAACAACAGATGTACGAGGAAAACCCAATATGGGAAAAACCTCGATGAGAAAAGCTGTTGGAGTCTACTACTCCAATCCAGCCTCATAGGTGAATCACTAGATTACAAAGATTTAGGGCACCAACCCAAGGAGCACCAATCCCTACACCAATCTTCAACTTGGTGATGTATATTGAAATACTATTTAAATACAGTTAAGGCTTCTTGTTGCAAATGAATTCTGCAACTCTTTGATCAATAGTTCACTATCGCTTGACAATCTTCTCTTCCACTGAATCTCACACTACCGGTTGTGAGATTATTGTCTCTGATTCTTGGCCACTATTATCACTGTTTCTCTCTCATAGTATCATTAGACACTATGTTACTCTAGGATGTTGCCTTTCTCTATTGCACCTTTCCAATTTTCTTAACTATTGAACTTATAGCTATACTAGGACTCAATCACTGCCGGTTAAACCCTCTCACTGGTTTGCTTCCTCACTTACTCTACACCTTTCTTGGAATCAATTCTAAGGCTAAGATCTTCCCAACCCTTAATCTTCCTTCACTCTTTTTCTTCTCTATAGCATCCCCTTTATTTGTCTTGAGCTCATCTCTTTATACCATGGTTTCGCACCAAAAGCAATTCAAATTTGGAGCGGCTAGGGTTTCCTATTCTTGCCATGATCTTCATGAGCTCAGATCCATTATATCTTGGATTGATCACCTATACTCCAGGGATGCATTTGTGCATGTTTTCCATTCCCCAATGCATATTTTCTAAAGATAGCAATCACGAACTCGATTTTCTTCCTTGAAATCCATCGACATATAAAAATGTATGGTTGTTTCCTTCTCCCGATCTTCTTGCAATCATATTTCCTTTTCATTGATGCAAGTGCCAACTTCTCCCTAATATTTCTCTAATCTTCTTTCCTCCTCGAGACACAATAGTCAATCACAAACCCATGATTTGTGGCTATCTCATTAATGTTGATTATCTATTTCAATAACCCTGTTGATGGAGGCTTCACTGACCACAACATGTTTGCCACCTCAGCTCCACATGGCATCACAATGATCAACACATGGATCACTAATACATAGTTGATTCATCCTTGATCATTTAGCGAACCCATACCAATATATCCCTTTACTAGTAGAACCTTCTTATTCTGTTAACCGATAGAGTATACTACATCGACAACCCATGTTCACCTCTAGTGGTTTGTGATTTCTTTAGCATTCTACCTCTTCATCATAAACAAGAAGCCAACTTCTAGATAGGTTTATTGCCTTACTGATAGCCTACCTTCAATCTGCTCACTCTCATGAGAATGGCCATCATACTGGTATCATTGCCAAACCGATTGACATCAATGACAACTTAATGCCAAAATGCCAAAAATCTCCCCCTTTGGCATTGATGTCAACTTCTCACAAAACACTTCATATCGATACATTTATCCCCCTTTGACACAAAGACAGAGGGTATTGGAAATTCCCCCTTTGATCCACACTAAGATCCCCCTTCAACCACTATCAACTCCCCATGAGCAACAAAAATCCTTCCTAGGTAGATGACACAACTCCCAACTTCTGCCGGAGGTACTCAAAAGTGCTTACTAGTAATGGTTTGGTGAAAAAGTCTGCTACTTGTTCTCTGGTAGGGACATAATTCATCCTTACCTCTTGTCCTTCAACCTTCTCTCTGAGAAAATGATACTTGATAGAAAGGTGCTTTGTTCTGGAATGCATCACCAGCTTCTTCGCTATGTTGATTACACTCAAATTGTCACACCGGATGATAATAGGATCATTGATGTCCACCTGTATGTCTTTGAGGGTCTTCTTCATCCAAAGCACCCGAGAGCAACATGTAGAAGCAACAATGTATGCAACTTTAGTAGTACATAGAGAGATTGAGTCTTGCTTCTTGCTATGCCATGAGACTAACCAATCACCTAGAAAGAATGCACCACCACTTGTGATCTTCCGATCATTAATGCAACCTATCCAATCAGCATCAATATATGCTTCCAAGATAAAATCTCCCTATTTAGGATACCATAATCCATATTTGAGTGTCCCTTGTAGGTAACTAAAGATTTTTTTTACAATATTCATATGTGACTGCTTAGGTGTGTTATCACTGTTTTAAAATTGGGTTCTTTTCTCCCTATAATTAGCTATGGTACTTTGAAAATATTCGAATAGGGTGTAGTCCCAAGTGCTTCAGCTTTGTTCTAAACTTAGAGGGTTTAAGGGTTTTTTCAAGTTTCAAGCTTTATCTTTTATGTTAGATCCCTTGGTTTCTATTCTGTCGTTACTTTATCCCACTTAAGTTATGGGTCGCGGGGTCGTAGGAAGTGTTCCCCCTTGCTATTTACCTAGGCGGTTATGTTGGTTATTTGAAAATTTTCGCCTTGTATTATTTCCTTCTAAAGTGTCGGGCCCAGTAAACGCTGATCAACTTGGAGAAAGATCCGACGGTTGGCACTATTTCTCAAGGGTTAAGTGCTCGCCCTTTAAGGCCACGAAATAGTGAGAATGAATATCATCCGTCCATGTGTCATGCGAAGGAAGTGAAAGATGTGGCCGTCGAAGAAGGTAGGGCCCCCCTCCTCTGTGGTTTTCTTCTGGCGTATTAGAAGGCAGCACGTGGCATAAGTCGCCACAGTCAGCGGGTTAAGATTGAAGTTCAAAAAGTGGGCCCCAAAGATGAGTCAGCTCACAGGTGGAGATGACCTGGCAGGGACAGCTCTTACAATTCATTGAGATCCCGCGGCTCCTTCCATCGAATGAAAAATTGACAGGTCAGCTCCAAAAATGACAAGGCGCCAGGTGTCCATGACGTGTCTATGGGCCCGCCTTTTTTAAAAGCTTCTAACAGGGTTTAAATGCTGAGCAAGTTGAGATATGATCTAATGGCTCGCGCTATTTCACAAGGGTAAGATGCCCACTTCTTAAGGCCGCGAAATAGCGAAAGTTAACCAGGACCGTCCACGTGTCCTGATGACACGCGGTCTAAAAGGAAACTGTGGGTCCTTATGGTTCCTTCTTGACGAAAGAAAAATTGACAGGTCGGCTCTGAAAGTGACAAGGCGCCAGGTGTCCATGGCGTGTCCATGGGCCCACCATCTCTAAGAGCCTTCTCAAGGGGTTAAACACCGATCAACTGCAGAGAAGATCTGACAGTCTGCGCTATTTTGCAAGGGTTAAGTGCTCACCCTTTAAGGCCGCGAAATAGCGAGAATGAATATTAGCCGTCCACGTGTCTTGATGGTGACGTAGGAGATAGACCTGTTGAGATGAAAGTGGGGCCCCCATGGTTCTTCTTCTGGCAAGTGACAGAGCGACAAATCAGCACAGCAGATGACTAGATGCCAGATGTCAGTGACGACACAGCGGGCCCACCATTCCCGAGGACCTTTTCGAAGGATTAAAAGGTGATCAACTTGAAAGATGATCCAACGACCCGCGCTATTTCGCAAGGGTGAGGTTCTCACCTTTTAAGACCACGAAATAGCGAGAGTTAACGAGGGCCATCCACGTGTCATGATGATGACATGGCAAAAAGGGCAAAACATGGGCCTGCCACAGTATAAAGGGCGACATTCGGCCAGTATCAAAACAGAATGTGAGGGGATTTTCTAAGCCAATGGTCGGATCCCACGTGGTATTATATAGCCAATACAAAGATGGGACCCAGACTAAAGACAAAGCCATCAAAATGAAATTCACAGTGAGACACTTGCAGAAAGGCTGTGACCCGTTGGAGCTAAAATTTGAATTCTTGTATGAATTCGACTTTGAAGGGACGGCCGAAGCATGCGGAATCAATGTTATAGTTAAGGCCCAGAGTACAAGCATTTGATTTCCTAACAACCAAGTAAAGATACCTTTTAAAAGGATTTTTGCAGAGGAAGTAGACGCAGAGTTATCTTTTACAAATACAGAGAAGGTGAATCGGTTGCAGAGCAAATTTCTTCAAACAAGCATCAGGTTCTTTCTTATTTTGCAGCCATTCTTGTGTTTTAATAAGTGAAATTATTCTCGTATTATAGAAGTGTTTAAGAAGTGATATTCATCTGGTTGTATTGCAAATGGCTCCTAAAAGGGAATTTTCTGGTAAAGTTGATTATTTAGAAAGAAGTGTGTGTGATGACTTTTTAGAACAGTTAACGCTGTCAACCAACCAGGCATCTAAGGCCAAAGAGTTAGTACCCAGGGCTCCCCGTCTGAAGATTGGAGAAGGATTATATGACAAGGGCAATTGGTTAAGAGACCCACAGGTTGGACTGTTTGGGTTGGGGTTATTTAGAGTCAGATTTGGGATGAGGAATTCTCCTGCTCCTCAAAATAGCATTTGGGAATTAGATGTTGGGAAATTGGTAGTCCCACGGGTGTTCATGGATACAAATTTGTTAACCCAAATGGCATTGAATTATGATTCAGTTACAAGGTGCATCCAGGATGTAAATGGAAAAACCCTCGTGGAGATTAATGCAGAAGAGTTGAGAACAGCATTTGGGCTTAGTGAGTTTACCAACTTCTTGGAACCTATAAACTTCACACAATTAGCTCAGGTGTACAGGGCACAGAGGAGTCATCTCAGGAATGGGCCTCTCAAAGAACTTTTTCTGAAAGTAGGAGGGTTAGCAGTTGTAGGGCCCAACACACAAGAGCCTTTTTCATTAAGTATGTTTACCTTGAGGGCAAAAGGGATGTATTGGGCACTTTGCCAAGTTCTAGGAGAGGATGCTGAATCCAATATGCCAAACCATTATCTGTTAATGACTGTTCAAATTTTGAATCCTTCTCTTGCTATTACATTTGATTATGCTTCTTATATTGCCAATGCTATCCATGGAGGATTGATAGGGATAAAGAATGGAAAGGTGGATAGGCCATTTGGGTGGTATTCACTCTTGATGCACCTCTTTATCTTCAAAGGGGGAGATTATTTCGCCAGAGGAATGGACCTGATAAAAGAAAAGGAGGGAGAGAAGATACCGGTACAACTATGGAGTACTGTATTGTCATGGGACAGAGAGGATGCTAGTTTTCTAAAGTTCGATAAGTATTTTGCATCCAAATAAGGACTCTCCTTTGCTCTGACAACCCAAGAGTCCCCAAGGTTCTTCTGGAGTTCTTAAGACCAAAAGAATTTGCAGAGAATATCAAGATAGTTCATAACTGGGGTGATATGTACTTGTATCCAGTCTCCATAGTTTTTAGAGTCTTTGGTTTCAAAGGCACCCCATTTTTGTTACCATACCAGGTCCCCCTCAAAGTGGGAATAGCTGAGATTCTCAGACAAATTGGTGACCTGCAAGAGGCAGAGTTAATAGGCAGAGGTAAAGGGACTATTTTCCCTACAGCTACAGTAGCCCACCAATTTGTAATCACCAAGGGAGGCTGGAAATGTTTTGAGGATTTCCTCAAACCCTACCATTTGTCCACTGCCGTGTCTAGATGTGCTGATCCAGAGGACTTTTACAATGGTATGTTCTGGAAGAAAGTAGCATGCAGAGGTAGGTCTCATCAATTCCACTTTCCTGAAGACCTCATCAGGAATGAATTTGATTTAGATGAACAGGAGTTGAGGAAGGAAAAGTGGGTGGCTTACAGGAAGGCCCTGGATTTTGTGCATCAATTTGATGCTAGCTATGACCCATTGTCTAGCTTCTTCCCATTGGAAGAGAAGATAAAATTTTTGATTATTTGCTTTGAGGATGTGATGCAAACAATAAAGGAGAAGAGGGAAGTTGTGATTAAGAATAACCCTGAGAAAGCAAGAATGATTTTGGGAAAATCAGCTCCCACTAAAGCAATCCCTCCTGGTGATTACACCCTGCATAAGAAAGCAGGTTACAGTGTGTTGGTGTCTGCAACAGGGGAACCCTCTTCATCCAAAGGGAAGAGGAAAGTACATGAAGTCATTGACATCCAAGAGAGCCCAAAGAAGCAGAGGGTGGGGAAGGAAGTGCAATCAGATACACCCCTGTATTCCCCATCCCAATCCCCTCTCCACATAGGAGATGAACAAGCAGCAACTTAATACCTCTCTCAGTTGGGTAGCTTGGGGGAGATTGCATATACATATGATGAAGTGGAAGAAGGGATGCCAGAAGAACCCACTAAAGCACAGATGGACATCACTTCAACTGAACTCAAAGGCCAGGAGTGGGATCCTGAGATAAAGGCCACTAGTGCCTTTCTAGCGGATGATAGCTTTGTCACATCTGAAGCATTCATGCAATTTATCTGGAAGCAACATATAGATAAATATAATGCAAGATGTGAAGCAAGAAAGACAGAACAACCTAATAAAGATCCAGCCTTAGTGGAGGAAGAAATAAAACAGGAGATGGTGGAAGAATTCAAAACCATCACTCCTGAACAGGGAAGGGATTTAGGAGCACAAGTTGGAGTGCTCATTTTACCAGAGTGGAATATTGCTGATGCTTTGGTGCTGGATGTAGTGAGAAAAGAGACCAAACCCATGGAAGGGGTTACTTTCAGTAAGGACAATGCTGCACTAGTCATGTGGTCCCTTAAAAGAAATGAGGACAAGAAAGGTAAGGATACCTCAGGGACAAGTCACATTGGTGGACTGATGGTCAAGAGAGTAGAGAGTACAGGGGTAGTAGAGGCTACTGGCACTGTGTTAGAAACTGCCAAATTTAGTGTTGCAGTAGCTAAAAAGGAAGCCAAAGAAAAGGAGGCCCTCCAGCTTAAATTGGAAATAGTTCTGAAGGCTTATGATAGTGCCAAGGAGGAAATAAGAGGCAAAGATAGTATTATTGTTAAATTGCAGAGCCAGCTGGCAGGACAACGCCAACAAGGTGAGTCTTCAACATTAATGATCACCTCTTCTCCTGCAAGACCTCCACCTACTAGCCCCATCATTGAGCTCCCACCATCTCCTGCGCCTTCCAACTCTCAAATGATTGAGATAACTCCCCAAGAATTGGAGAATCTAAAACAGACTCAGGCCTATTATGCAATGAAGTATGAAGAGAAGATAAAGGCCACAATCTCTAGTTTTGCAGACACTATAAATGCCTCACTGCTTCACAATAGTGTAGGAAAGGTCATGGAGATATGGACTGAGTTAAGAAGAGATAAGGCCATCTTGACACCCATTTTTGACAGATGGAGGCCTAGGGAGCAGGATTTAGAGTTCATGTGTGTTTCTTGTGATGAAGCAAGGGCCAATCCCATTATAAAGGCTACCTCTGATGTTGCTAAAGTTCTAATGCAATTAGCTGCAGATGTAGACAATGTGGACAGAAAGGTCAATTTGTGCAAAAAGGAATACACTGATCAGGTTTTTGAGTTGCTCCCAAGAATTTTTGTCTGTCTAGATCAGTTGAAAGATAAGCAGATATGGCTCAATGAGATGGACGCCAAGTTGTCAGCAAGGGTCAAAGGAATCATTGATCTGGATGATACCTCTTTCTTTGTTATAACCATACAGGAAATAGAAAGAATTAAATCACACTATAGTTTTCTTAACTCGGAAGTCAACAAACTGAGGAATTCTTGGAAAAGGTTGACTAAGGTTAAGAATGATGTGATTAGTTTTGTATGGCCGACAGAGGAGACATATAGTGAGTGGGGAGTTAAATATTCCACTCGAGATCTGGAGCAGTTGGAGAGCGCCCCTGAAGAGCCAGAAGAGGTTGCAACTGAACAACCCGTTGAACAGACTGCTGGGGAAGCTGAAAAGAGCACATAACTGATTTACACAAAAATTGTAACCTCTTCAATTTTTGGAGTAATTGTAACAAACTTTCCTCGAGAAGTCTGAAGCTTTTTGCATCCATGTTTTTATAAATGGATACCAGGACTAGAGAGAAAGGGATCACAAAAATTTTGTAAGAAAACGCTGCAGAAATATTATCTGAGCTTTTCCAAAGTTTAATGGAGAATCAGACTTTTGTAAAATCTTTTCAAATGAATATCAATATACAGGCTGTCAGTTTTGAGTAAAGCTCTGTGTCGTCTTCAATCTTGTCCTTAAGTTTATTTACTGTTTTCATTCTGAATAGTCCAGGATTTTTCTGTTTGAGTGAAATTGTAAGGCAATCTCTGTATGGGTGTTTTTAGCTTTTCTCTTTAGGAGGGAAATTAAATATGCATGATCACCCTTACCAGTAAATACTTTGGGAGAAACTTTGAATTTTGAGGACCATATTTTAGTTTGAAGTGATTGAATTCTTGTTGGTGTTAGGCATTTGCAAGGATAAATAGAAACTAAATTGATGGGAAGTATAGAGATATTTTGTTTCAGGAGTTTTATTTGAGTTTGAGTGACTCTGTAGCCTTGGATAAAGCACTGGTACTAATCGAAGCTATTTATTACATGCTTTGTTGATCGAATATGCTGAAGTTGAGTATTGTTTCATCCTTTGTTTTCAGTTGTTTTCAAGGTGAATGAACTCACTGGTTTTCTGGACTGGTTTGTTGTGGGTTTGTTGCTTAAGAGTGTGAAATTAATTCACAAAGGGTATACCCACCTGGGCTCAAAGAAGAGCCTGAAGTGTAGAAGGTCTAATCAAACCTTGTTATATGTTGTCTCTAGAATCCCTTTATCCTTGATGTCTTCTCGGCACCTATTTTAGATTGTATTATTTTGAGGGCATTGAAGGGGAATCAGATTTTGAGAACAACAAAAGTGGCGACTCTGCTGGGGAACAGTTATCACGAAGATACAGACACAGAATTTGTGCCGAGACTTATGGAGAGTACTGTTGTATTTGTGAGTAAGACTGCTTGTTCTTCATCTTTCCCATAGTTTTGTGGGTGGCGACTCTGTTATTTTGTAACCAGTCCTTGTGAGATACCAACTTTCTAAAATAAAGACAAGCAAGATGCAAGGAAATAAGCATACAAGATCATTCATGAACAAACATCCTCGTGAAACGCTGCAAGAAGGTCTGCCAGAGCAATCACGAAGAGGCCAGAAGAGATCTGTGATGCATGAGCCATCAAATGCTGCATGGGTGCAGAAAAACAACAATACTGGTAAGATGCCTGACCGACCTGTTTATGCAAAGTCAAATTCATCTTCAAGAGATTCAGAGCAGGATATTTTAGGTTTTCATTCAGGATTGTTTGGAAATATTGATGATGTGCCTACTTTAAGTCGAGACTTATCACATGTTAGTGTTTCTGCAAAAGATAGAACTAGCTCAAATGCAATTAGGCACTCTGTTCCTAGGACAATAGATGGGAACATTAGTTTGATTGATATAGATCAAATTAATGCATTAGATTCTGAAGAAAACTATCCTGATGAGGATAAAATGTCTCAAGAAATTGAAGAATTAAATAAAAGAGTTCATCATTTAATATCCTTGAGGGCCCAAAAAGAGGCAAATAAGGAAAATGAAGTTAAGGCCAAAATAATGGAGAGAGATAGGCTTCTTAGATAGATAGCTGATCTTGAAGTGCTTGCCAAGGAAAAAGAAAAGGATGATGAGGAAGGCCCAGTGATTAGGGAGATCTTAATCCCTAAGGTTAGACCAGTTTCTAAGTCAGTAGCCCAGCCAAGTAAGGAAGTTTTTAATGACTCCCAGCTTCCTAAAGTTAATTTAGACAAAGGGAAATAGATATGGGTAGGTGATGAAGTAGAGTCTAAAACTGCAGAAGGGATTTCTCATAGGATCCTAGCACATGAGAGAGAGATGGAAAGGATGAGGAAAGAAAAGGAAGACCTCCAAATGGAATTGGAAAAGGCTGAGTTAGAAGCTACGAATCAGGAAGTTAAAAGAAAGATTAACTACCTAAAATCTCCCCCTATTACATTCCCATCAGAAGATCTTAGCAAGCCTAATCCCCAACATATTTCTCTTCCTCAAGTCAATACCCAACCAGCCGTACACACTAACATTGCCTCAGCAAGCCACATACCTTCAAATAAACAGTATACCCAAACCTCTCAATCCCCAATCCCAAAAGCTAAAATGATCATGGGGAATAATAATACTGTTTCCCCTTTTCAAAGAAGGCCAATTAATCTAGAACAATATAGGCAATTGTTTTTTGATGGGATCCCAGGATATCCAAATCATGTTCCCACTGAGTTAAGAGACAAACTCCATAAATTTGCTGGGAACAATGCAATCAGTGCTGAGGAACATCTCAAATTTTTTGGGGATTTGATAAATGATTATGAGATAGTTGATGAAGATGTTATTATGAAACTATTTGTTCAATCCCTGGTTGATGATGCAAGAGATTGGTATAGAGGCCTCCCAGTAGCTAGCATAGGTTCATGGGAGGAGTTCAAAAATTGCTTTCAAGAACAGTATGGTGATAAGACTAATGTGAGTTTCATGCTGAATGAGTTCAATAATATTAGAAAATTTGAAAATGAAATAGTCACTAATTTCAATGCTAGGTTCCAAAAAGCTATGCATAGATTGTATCAGGTAATGAGGCTAGATGACAATATGTGCCTTAACACATACTATAATGCATTTGATTCCAAGATGGCTTATATCCTGAGAGATAAAAATCCTCATAACTTGAGGGATGCCTTTAGAATTGCCATAAATGTTGAAAGTAATAGAAAGGCATCTGGAAAATTAGGAAGGAGGACAGATGGAAGATTATGGCATGAAACCAAACAGCAACCTAACAAAGTTGCTAAAGAAGAGGATAAAATAGAAAAACTGGTTACTGCTATGAAAGATTTGACTACTAAGGTTAACAAAAATGATAAACCTCATTACAACTGGCAAGATAGGCCTCCTAGATTACATGATATGCCATACAATACAAATTGGAAGGATGGTAAACCCCAAGTTGAGAAGCCTAAAATTGCCCAAAGCCAAGACACACCAGATCCTTTGAAAGGGAAAACTGTTAATAATATAGAAAATACTCCTTGGTGTATTGCTTGTGATGGACCACATTCTCCTCATCAGTGTGCAGTGGCTCAAGCTCTGGAAGAATCCATGAGACCAGAAGCAGAGCTTGATATTAATATGTTTGAAACTATCATAGAAAGTGATGAGGAATCTATGCAAAGTGAATGCAGTGATGTGCTGGATAATGAAAGATTAGTACAAGGGCAGTTAGCCTTAGGTTGGCACCCTACATTGAATGTGGTAACAATTGAAGATGAAGAAGTTCATCTTAGGAGGACTAGTGAAGAAGAGGTTAGAAATCTCACTAAGGCTACAATTGCCAAAGCAAAACATAACTACAATCTGAGAAGCACCAAAAGAGATACTGATCAAGGTGAGCCAGGTTCCATGTTTGTAAAAGAGGTCACTAAAAAAGGGGCATTAAGCAGTGTTACCGCTACTATTAAAGCTAGTCAAGAAAAAGAGGAACAAGTTAAAGACTTACCTAGAACCACAGATGCCAAAAATGCTGGTGATGTATAAAAGGTGGAAATAATAAAAATGGCCAATCAACTCAAAGTAGAAAAGGTCAAGGCTAATACTGAAAAGTGTAATTATTCCACATTTAATATGGCCCAAGCTTTAACTCAAATGAAGGTCACTGTCCCATTAGTGGAGTTATTAAAGATTAAAGAACACAAGGATGCAGCTTTGTCTCTATTCTTTAGTATATCTGATGGTGACTCAGTATTACCCACTGGTTCAGATAAAATTGGGAAGGATCAAGAGTTCCAAACTCCAGAGGTATATGTTGGAACCACTATCACTCAGGAGCCTTCTCAGGTGGATCCCTTCTATGTTACCCGTTTAGTCAATAACCGGTTAATTAAAAATTGCATGATAGATTCAGGAGCAGCTACTAATGTGATGCCCTATGGTGTCATGAAAGAATTAAGATTCTCAGTGACTACTGTATATGGGAAATGTTATGCCATGGATAATAGAGAAGTGCCTGTGATAGGTACAATGAAAGATGTAGAAGTAAAAATAGCTGCATTTCCTGAGGCTACTTATAAAATGGATGTCATTGTCACAGATACTAAACCCCACTATGGCATGCTACTTTCTAGGCAGTGAGCAGCAGCAGTGGGGGGAAATGTTCAATTGGATTTGTCTTATGCTACTATTCCTGTTGGTGGCAATAAGGTCAAACTATACAGGGAGCCATGAGCTCCTAAGGTAGTTGAAAATGTGGACCCTAGTATGCTAAATTGTATGATTGATGTGGATTTAGATAATTTCAGAATTTAGCCAGTGTCACCTTAATTGAAGAACACAGACCCAATTGTAATTGAGTTACAAGCACAACAGTATGGGTTGTGGCAGATGTATTTTGATGGAGCTTGTTCCAAAGAAGGGTCTAGAGCAGGGGTTCTTTTTGTATCCCCATCAGGTATAACCTTTAAATATTCATTCTTATTGGCATTCCAATGCACAAATAATACTGCAGAGTATGAAGCCCTGTTATTAGGACTTGAGGTTGCAAAAAGGCATGGAATCCGACTGTTGACAGTGATGGGCGATTCAGAGCTGGTTGTCTCTCAGGTAAGATCTAAATATGCATCCAAGAATGATAAATTGAAGCAATATAAGCATGCTGTCTGGGATGTTATTGAATATTTTGATGCCTTTTCTATCAATTGGATAGAGCGAACAAAAAATATTATGGCAGATTTCCTAGCTAATGTTGCTTTAAAAAATGATGATGTAACACTAGCTGGTATTTCCACTGTGGAAATAAAAGCTAGGCCTACTATCCCTGATAATGTATATAATTGGCAAGTTTTTGCTGATGATGAAGATATTCTTAGGTTCATCCAATGTGTTGATGATTATGATGGACAAAAAATTGATTGTAATGCATTGGTGGAAGTGGTGGATAACAGAGAGACAGTGTTTGGAAATGATATTGTCCAGTTAGAAACCAATGAGATACCTAAAGGGTTGGTGGAGTTAGAAAGTATGTTTAGTTATAATGACAGTCATTTACACCAGCAATCTACCACCAAGTTAGAAGAATTAGAGGAGGTCAACTTGGGGACAGAATCATCCCCCAAGTTGGTATATATTGGAAAAAAGTTACCTCCTCATGTTAGGACTAACCTTATCAGTTTACTGAAAAGGTATAAGCATGTTTTTGCTTGGTCTTATGAAGACCTAAAGGCGTATAGACAAGATCTTTTTCAGCATGAAGTTCCCTTACTTCTAGATGCTAAGCCTTTTAGACAGAAACAGAGACCTATTAACCCCTTGTTAGAAACAAAAATGCAACAAGAGTTGACTAAATTGAGAGAAAGGGGCATTATCAAACCAATCAGACATTCTTCATGGGTCTCTAATCTGGTCCCAGTAAGAAAGAAAAATGGAGACATCAGATTGTGTGTTGATTTTAGGAATCTTAATGTTGCCTCTTTAAAAGATAATTACGCATCCCCAAATATGGAAGCAATGCTACAAAGAGTGACAGGATGTGATCTTTTATCCATGATGGATGGTTTCTCAGGATACAATCAAGTGTTAGTAAAGGAGTCAGAATAGTTCAAAACAGCTTTTACTACCCCATGGGGAACTTATGTATATGTGAGAATGCCATTTGGATTGAAAAATGCAGGGGCTACATTTCAAAGAGCTATGGATGTGGCTTTTAAGGAATTCATTAATATTATTATGGTGGTTTACCAAGATGATTTAACTTGTTTCTCAAAGAAAGCTGATGATCACTGTGGACATTTAGAGAAGGTGTTTGATAAAGCTTTGGAATTTGGTGTATCACTGAATCCCAAGAAATGTCACTTTGGGGTCACTGAAGGAAAATTATTGGGACACATAGTTTCCAAGGAAGGGATAAGAATAGACCCTGAGAGAATTGAAGCAATCAACAGGGTGTCTAAACCAAAGAATGTGAAAGGAATCCAGTCCTTTTTAGGCAAAGTGAATTTTGTCAGGAGATTCATTGCAAACTTTGCTGAGATAGTGAAGCCTATTGTCAAGTTGCTCAAGAAGGACGCAAAGTTTCACTGGGATCAGGAAGCCTCAAAAGCTTTTAATGAGATTAAGAAAGAAATCCAGGAAGCACCAGTGTTAAAGTCCCCGGATTATAGTAAGCCTTTTTCTCTGTTTTCTTTTGCTTCATATCACATAGTGGCTGTAGTATTATTGCAAAAGGATAATGAGGGATATGAACATCCCATAGCTTTCTATAGAAAATCTTTGCAAGTGGCAGAATTAAAATATGAAACCATGGAGAAACAAGCTTATGCCTTGGTTAAAGCTATTAAAGCCTTTAGGCCATATTTGGTGAATGCAAATGTCACTACCTATGTTCCACATGCTGCAGTTAAAGATATTTTGTCTCAATCTGAGGTTACTGGGAAGAGATGTAGGTGGATCAATAGAATTCAAGAATTCAATTTGGAGAGAAAGATTACTAAATTGGTGAGAGGGCTAGGTTTGGCTAAGCTCATGACTGAGTCAAATCTCATGAATGTTGAAGTACACAATGTTGAGGTTAAAGATACTTTGGTTACTAGTATTGAGAGACAACCATGGTACACAGAGATAATCCAAGTATTGAAAGGTAACATGCTATCAGAGGGAATGACACACAACCAGAAGAGAACTTTAAAGCTCAAGTCCCAAAAATATGTCCTCATTCAGGGTGATCTTTTTTGGAGAAAAGGAGATGGGGAGTTACTACTATGTTTGGATGAATTTCAAGCTAAACAGATGTTGAATGAAATGCATGACGGAGTATGTGGAGGTCATTACTCTGCTAAGACTACTGCTGGTAAGATAATACGGGCTAGGTATTATTGGCCTACCTTGTTTAAAGATACTCATGCATATGTTCGAAGATGTGATTCATGTCAGAGATTTTCTTCTAAGCTCAAGTATGAAGGAGCCTTACCACTAAATCCAGTCCCTGGAGAAATTGCTGAGAAATCAGGAAGAGGTCATGGATGGATTATAGTGGCCACAGATTATTTTATCAAATGGATAGAAGCTATTCCCACAAGAAGAGCTACTAGCAAAATTGTCATTGATTTCTTGATGGATAATATTGTGACTAGATTTGGAACACCTGCAAAATTGGTAATGGATAATGCTATGTGTTTTAGATCAGAAGAATTTGTAGGTTTTTGTAATAGTCATGGTATACTCATGTCATACTCGTCGCCTTATCACCCTTAGGGGAATGGACAAGCAGAATCTCGCAACAAAAGCTTGCTAAATATCATCAAGAAAATCCTAGAAGAAAACAAAAGGTCTTGGGATCAAAAGTTGAAATTAACTCTGTGGGCGGATAGAATAACAGTTAAAAAATCCATTGGAATGTCACCTTTTAAGTTGGTTTATGGTACCCAAGCTAGATTACCGGTAAATAACCTTCTTCTAGTGTATAAGTTTTTGCAGGAAGAGAACATGGAAATATCTGAACCAATGGAGAATAGAATGATCCAAATTGTAGAAGTGGAAGAGCTTAGAACTTCTGCTCATAAGAAAAATCAGAAGCTCCAGTTACAGTCAAAGTATCTTTTTGATAAAAGGACATCGTTAAAAAAGTTTCAAATTGATGACATGGTTCTTCAGTGGAATGCAAAAGGGCAGGATAAAGGAAAGCATAAGAAATTTGAATCACTCTGGATTGGCCCTTTTGTAGTTTGTGACTTGAATGGTAAGGATTCATATTTTTTAAAGAATATGAATGATGAGATGCAGGAATTTCCAGTGCATGGACAATTCCTGAAGCATTATTTCTCTTAATGTCCATGCACAGTAGGTCCTTTGTTTGTATATATTTTGTTTTATTTTCTGCTTTCTTGGTTTTGGTCTGTTTTTTGGTCTGTTTCTCCAGAGTTTCTAATTTTTCTTGTGTTGATCTCACAATCAACCATCCCTAGTCAGAGCCGTTGTTATCACTGTTTTAAAATTGGGTTCTTTTCTCCCTATAATTGGCTATGGTACTTTGAAAATATTCAAATAGGGTGTAGTCCCAAGTGCTTCAGCTTTGTTCTAAATTTAGAGGGTTTAAGGGTTTTTTCAAGTTTCAAGCTTTATCTTTTATGTTAGAACCCTTGGTTTCTATTCTGTCGTTACTTTATCCCACTTAAGTCATGGGTCGCGGGGTCGTAGGAAGTGTTCCCCCTTGCTATTTACCTAGGCAGTTATGTTGGTTATTTGAAAATTTTCGCCTTGTATTATTTCCTTCTAAAGTGTCGGGCCCAATAAACGCCGATCAACTTGGAGAAAGATCTGACGGTTGGCGCTATTTCGCAAGGGTTAAGTGCTCACCCTTTAAGGCTACGAAATAGCGAGAATGAATATCAGCCATCCACGTGTCATGCGGAGGAAGTGAAAGATGTGGCCGTCGAAGAAGGTAGGGCCCCCCTCCTCTGTGGTTTTCTTCTGGCGTATTAGAAGGCAGCACGTGGCATAAGTCGCCACAGTCAGCAGGTTAAGATTGAAGTTCAAAAAGTGGGCCCCAAAGATGAGTCAGCTCACAGGTGGAGATGACCTGGCAGGGACAGCTCTTACAATTCATTGAGATCCCGCGGCTCCTTCCAGTGAATGAAAAATTGATAGGTCAGCTCCGAAAATGACAAGGCGCCAGGTGTCCATGACGTGTCTATGGGCCCGCCTTTTCTGAAAGCTTCTAACAGGGTTTAAATGCTGAGCAAGTTGAGATATGATCTAACGGCTCGTGCTATTTAGCAAGGGTAAGATGCCCACTTCTTAAGGCCGCGAAATAGCGAAAGTTAACCAGGACCGTCCACGTGTCTTGATGACACGTGGTCTAAAAGGAAACTATGGGTCCCTATGGTTCCTGCTTGACGAATGAAAAATTGACAAGTCGGCTCCGAAAGTGACAAGGCGCCAGGTGTCCATGGCGTGTCTGTGGGCCCACCATCTCTAAGAGCCTTCTCAAGGGGTTAAACACCGATCGACTGCAGAGAAGATCTGACAGTCTGCGCTATTTCGCAAGGGTTAAGTGCTCACCCTTTAAGGCCGCGAAATAGCGAGAATGAATATTAGCCGTCCACGTGTCTTGATGGTGACGTAGGAGATAGACCTGTTGAGACGAAAGTGGGGCCCCCATGGTTCTTCTTTTGGCAAGTGACAGAGTGACAAATCAGCACAGCGGATGACTAGATGCCAGATGTCAGTGACGATACAACGGGCCCACCATTCCTGAGGACCTTTTCGAAGGATTAAAAGGTGATCAACTTGAAAGATGATCCAACGGCCCGTGCTATTTCGCAAGGGTGAGGTGCTCACCTTTTAAGACCGTGAAATAGCGAGAGTTAACGAGGGCCGTCCATGTGTCATGATGATGACATGGCAAAAAGGGCAAAACATGGGCCCGCCACTGTATAAAGGGCGACATTCGGCCAGTATCAAAACAAAATGTGAGGGGATTTTCTAAGCCAATGGTCGGATGCCACGTGGTATTATGTAGCCAATAGAAAGATGGAACCCAGACTAAAGACAAAGCCGTCAAAATAAAATTCACAGTGAGACACTTGCAGAAAGGCTGCGACCCGTTGGAGCTAAAATATGAATTCTTGTATGAATTCGATTTTGAAGGGACGGTCGAAGCATGTGGAACCAATGTTATAGTTAAGGCCCAGAGTACAAGCATTTGATTTCCTAACAACCAAGTAAAGATACCTTTTAAAAGGATTTTTGCAGAGGAAGCAGACACAGAGTTATCTTTTACAAATATAAAGAAGGTGAATCGGTTGCAGAGCAAATTTCTTCAAACAAGCATCAGGTTCTTTCTTATTTTGCAGCCCTTCTTGTGTTGTAATAAGTGAAATTATTCTCATATTATAGAAGTGTTTAAGAGGTGATATTCATCTGGTTGTATTGCAAATGGCTCCTAAAAGGGAATTTTCTGGTAAAGTTGATTATTTAGAAAGAAGTGTGTGTGATGACTTTTTAGAACAGTTAACGCTGTCAACCAACTAGGCATCTAAGGCCAAAGAGTTAGTACCCAGGGCTCCCTGTCTGAAGATTGGAGAAGGATTATATGACAAGGGCAATTGGTTAAGAGACCCACAGGTTGGACTGTCTGGGTTGGGGTTATTTAGAGTCGGATTTGGGATGAGGAATTCTCCTGCTCCTCAAAATAGCATTTGGGAATTAGATGTTGGGAAATTGGTAGTCCTAGGGGTGTTCATGGATACAGATTTGTTAACCCAAATGGCATTGAATTATGATTCAGTTACAAGGTGCATCCGGGATGTAAATGGAAAAACCCTCGTGGAGATTAATGCAGAAGAGTTGAGAACAACATTTGGGCTCAGTGAGTTTACCAACTTCTTGGAACCTATAAACTTCACACAATTAGCTCAGGTGTACAGGCCACGGAGGAGTCATCTCAGTAACGGGCCTCTCAAAGAACTTTTTCTGAAAGTAGGAGGGTTAGCAGTTGTAGGGCCCAACACACAAGAGCCTTTTTCATTAAGTATGTTTACCTTGAGGGCAAAAGGGATGTATTGGGCGCTTTGCCAAGTTCTAGGAGAGGATGCTGAATCCAATATGCCAAACCATTATCTGTTAATGATTGTTCAAATTTTGAATCCTTCTCTTGCTATTACATTTGATTATGCTTCTTATATTGCCGATGCTATCCATGGAGGATTGATAGGGATAAAGAATGGAAAGGTGGATAGGCCATTTGGGTGGTATTCACTCTTGATGGACGTCTTTCTCTTCAAAGGGAGAGATTATTTCGCCAGTGGAATGGACCTGGTAAAAGAAAAGGAGGGAGAGAAGATGTCGGTACAACTATGAAGTACTGTATTGTCATGGGACAGAGAGGATGCTAGTTTTCTAAAGTTCGATAAGTATTTTGCATCCAAAATAAGGACTCTCCTTTGCTCTGACAACCCAAGAGTCCCCAAGGTTCTTCTGGAGTTCTTAAGACCAAAAGAATTCACAGAGAATATCAAGATAGTTCATAACTAGGGTGATATGTACTTGTATCCAGTCTCCACAGTTTTTAGAGTCTTTGGTTTCAGAGGCACCCCATTTTTGTTACCATACCAGGTCCCCCTCAAAGTGGGAATAGCTGAGATTCTCAGACAAATTGGTGACCTGCAAGAGGTAGAGTTAACAGGCAGAGGTAAAGGGACTATTTTCCCTACAGCTACAGTAGCCCACCAATTTGTAATCACCAAGGGAGGCTGGAAATGTTTTGAGGATTTCCTCAAACCCTACCATTTGTCCACTGTAGTGTCTAGATGTGCTGATCCAGAGGAGTTTTACAATGGTATGTTCCAGAAGAAAGTAGCATGCAGAGGTAGGCCTCATCAATTCCACTTTCTTGAAGACCTCATCAGGAATGGATTTGATTTAGATGAATAGGAGTTGAGGAAGGAAAAGTGGGTGGCTTACAGGAAGGCCCTGGATTTTGTGCATCAATTTGATGCTAGCTATGACCCATTGTCTAGCTTCTTCCCATTGGAAGAGAAGATAAAATTTTTGATTATTTGCTTTGAGGATGTGATGCAAACAATAAAGGAGAAGAGGGAAGTTGTGATTAATAATAACCCTGAGAAAGCAAGAATTATTTTGGGAAAATCAACTCCCACTAAAGCAATCCCTCCTGGTGATTACACCCTGCATAAGAAAGCAGGTTACAGTGTGTTGGTGTCTGCAACAGGGGAACCCTCTTCATCCAAAGGGAAGAGGAAAGTACATGAAGTCATTGACATCCAAGACAGCCCAAAGAAGCAGAGGGTGGGGAAGGAAGTGCAATCAGATACACCCCTGTATTCCCCATCCCAATCCCCTCTCCACATAGGAGATGAACAAGCAGCAACTGAATACCTCGCTCAGTTGGGCAGCTTGGGGGAGATTGCATATACATATGATGAAGTGGAAGAAGGGATGCCAGAAGAACCCATTGAAGCACAGATGGACATCACTTCAACTGAACTCAAAGGCCAGGAGTGGGATCCTGAGATAAAGAAGGCCACTAGTGCCTTTCTAGTGGATGATAGCTTTGTCACATCTGAAGCATTCATGCAATTTATCTGGAAGCAACATATAGATAAATATAATGCAAGATGTGAAGCAAGAAAGACAGAACAACCTAATAAAGATCCAGCCTTAGTGGAGGAAGAAATAAAATAGGAGATGATGGAAGAATTCAAAACCATCACTCCTGAACAAGGAAGGGATTTAGTAGCACAAGCTGGAGTGCTCATTTTACCAGAGTGGAATATTGCTGATGCTCTGGTGCTGGATGTAGTGAGAAAAGAGACCAAACCCATGGAAGGGGTTACTTTCAGTAAGGACAATGCTACACTAGTCATGTGGTCCCTTAAAAGAAATGAGGACAAGAAAGGTAAGGATACCTCAGGGACAAGTCACATTGGTGGACTGATGGTTAAGAGAGTAGAGAGTACAGGGGTAGTAGAGGCTGTTGGCACTGTGTTAGAAACTGCCAAATTTAGTGTTGTAGTAGCAGAAAAGGAAGCCAAAGAAAAGGAGGCCCTCCAGCTTAAATTGGAAACAGTTCTGAAGGCTTATGATAGTGCCAAGGAGGAAATAAGAGGCAAAAATAGTATTATTGCTAAATTGCAGAGCCAGCTGGCAGGACAACGCCAACAAGGTGAGTCTTCAACATTAATGATCACCTCTTCTCCTGCATGACCTCCACCTACTAGCCCCATCATTGAGCTCCCACCATCTCCTGCGCCTTCCAGCTCTCAAATGAATTAGATAACTCCCCAAGAATTGGAGAATCTAAAGCAGACTCAGGCCTATTATGCAGTGAAGTATGAAGAGAAGATAAAGGCCACAATCTCTAGTTTTGCAGACACTATAAATGCCTCACTGCTTCACAATAGTGTAGGAAAGGTCATGGAGATATGGACTGAGTTAAGAAGAGATAAGGCCATCTTGACACCCATTTTTGATAGATGGAGGCCTAGGGAGCAGGATTTAGAGTTCATGTGTGTTTCCTGTGATGAAGCAAGGGCCAATCCCATTATAAAGGCTACCTCTGATGTTGCTAAAGTTCTAATGCAATTCGCTGCAGATGTAGACAATGTGGACAGAAAGGTCAATTTTTGCAAAAAGGAATACACTAATTAGGTTTTTGAGTTGCTCCCAGGAATTTTTGCCAGTCCAGATCAATTGAAAGATAAGCAGATATGGCTCAATGAGATGGACGCCAAGTTGTCAGCAAGGGTCAAAGGAATCATTGATCTGGATGATACCTCTTTCTTTGTTATAACCATATAGGAAATAGAAAGAATTAAATCACACTATAGTTTTCTTAACTCGGAAGTCAACAAATTGAGGAATTCTTGGAAAAGGTTGACTAAGGTTAAGAATGATGTGATTAGTTTTGTATGGCCGACAGAGGAGACATATAGTGAGTGGGGAGTTAAATATTCCACTCGAGATCCAGAGTAGTTGGAGAGCGCCCCTGAAGAGCCAGAAGAGGTTGCAACTGAACAACCCGTTGAACAGACTGCTGGGGAAGCTGAAAAGAGCACATAACTGATTTACACAAAAATTGTAACCTCTTCAATTTTTGGAGTAATTGTAACAAACTTTCCTCGAGAAGTCTGAAGCTTTGTGCATCCATGTTGTTATAAATGGATACTAGGACTAGAGAGAAAGGGATCACAAAAATTTTGTAAGAAAACACTGCAGAAATATTATCTGAGCTTTCCCAAAGTTTAATGGAGAATCAGACTTTTGTAAAATCTTTTCAAATGAATATCAATATACAGGCCGTCAGTTTTGAGTAAAGCTCTGTGTCATCTTCAATCTTGTCCTTAAGTTTATTTACTATTTTCATTCTGAATAGTCCAAGATTTTTCTGTTTGAGTGAAATTGTAAGGCAATCTCTGTATGGGTGTTTTTAGCTTTTCTCTTTAGGAGGGAAATTAAATATGCATGATCACCCTTACCAGTAAATACTTTGGGAGAAACTTTGAATTTTGAGGACCATAGTTTAGTTTGAAGTGATTGAATTCTTGTTGGTGTTATGCATTTGCAAGGATAAATGGAAACCAAATTGATGGGAAGTATAGAGATATTTTGTTTCAGGAGTTTTATTTGAGTTTGAGTGACTTTGTAGCCTTGGATAAAGTACTGGTACTAATCAAATCTATTTATTACATGCTTTGTTGATCGAATATGCTGAAGTTGAGTATTGTTTCATCATTTGTTTTCAGTTGTTTTCAAGGTGAATGAACCCACTGGTTTTCTGGACTGGTTTGCTGTGGGTTTGTTGCTTAAGAGTGTGAAGTTAATTCACAAAGGGTATACCCACCTAGGCTCAAAGAAGAGCCCGAAGTGTAGAAGGTCTTATCAAACCTTGTTATATGTTGTCTCTAGAATCTCTTTATCCTTGATGTCTTCTCGGCACCTATTTTAGATTGTATTATTTTGAGGGCATTGAAGGGGAATCAGATTTTGAGAACAACAAGGTGCATCTTGGAACCTGGCCACCATGCATACTTCCTGAATTGTATCTGGTCTGGAGGTAGTTAAATACAATAGACTGCCAATCATGAATCTATATAGAGTCTGATCCATCATCAGTGATTCATCATTCTTGCTCAATTTATTGTCAATCATCATGGGGGTACTTACCAGTTTACAATCTTCTAGTTGGAATTTCTTCAACATCTCCTTTACATACTTGATTTGTGAGATAAAGATTCCTTTATCTTGTTGTAATATCTACAATCCAAGGAAGTATTTCAATTCACCAAGCATTGATATCTCAAATTCAGACTTCATCTAATCAGCAAATTCTTTGCAAAGGGTGTCCTTGTTGCCTCCAAAGACAATGCCATCTACATACACAACCCCAATGATCATATGGTTCCCATTTGTCTTTATGTACAAATTGTTATCAGCACTTCCCTTTTTGAATCCTTACTCCTTTAGGTACTGATCTAATCTTGAATACCATGCTCTAGGAGCTTGCTTTAGGCCATACAAGGCCTTCTTCAACCAACACACAAATATCTCATCATCACACAACGTTTACCCTTCTGGTTGCTCCATGTACACTTCTTCCAAATTTCCATTTAGAAAGGCAGATTTTACATCTATTTGGTATACTTTATAACCCTTGTAGGCAGAGAAGGCTAGAAACATTCTAATTGCTTCTAATATGGCTATCGGTGCAAATGTTTCTTCAAAGTCAATCCCCTCTACCTGAGAGTATCCTTTGCACACCATTCTATCTTTATGCCTAACAATCTTACCTTCTTCATTTATCTTATTCCTATAGACCCATTTTGTGCCAATGATGTTCTTGTCCTCCAGTCTAGGGACTAATTCCTAGGTCTTGCTCTTCTCAATTTGTTGCAATTCTTTTTCCATGGCATCCATCTATTCTTATCTTTTGCTTGCTTTATTGAATTTTTTGGGTTCAACTTCATTCATGAGGAAAAGATTGACTTGCTCCTCATTTTGGGTGAGTCTTCTTCTATTCTGAACTCCATCACTCTTATTTCCCAAAATTTGCTCTTCCAGGTGATTCAGTTACACATACTAGTTGGGAGTATTCTTGGATGCCTCTTTTGGTTCATTATCTAACTGAGCTTCATCGCCTTCATCACCAGAGTCATCATACCAATTAACCTATGGTTGACATCCTTTGTGCATGTCCTCATCAAATTTTACATGCACACTTTCAATGACTCTTCTTAGTCTTTTGTTGTAGCATTTGTAGGCCTTATTGTTGGATGAGTAACCAAGGAATATTCCTTCATCACTCCTGGAATCAAAACTTCCTAGACCATCCATATCCATCTTGATAAAATACTTCCTTCCAAATACTTTGAATTATTTGACTGATGGCTTCTGGTCATACCATAATTCATAAGGTGTCATTCTGTTGTTAGTCCTTAATTGGACCCGGTTCAAGGTATATGCAGCACTATGAACAACTTCCTTCCAATAAATGTCTGGTAGGCTGGCTTCATTTACCATGGTTCTAGCCATTTCTTTAATTGTCCCATTCTTCCTTTCTACTACACCATTTTGTTCTGATTAATATGATAAATAGGTTTTAAGGACCCAAAACCTTTAACATAGGAACATAAAATAGTTAATCAAAAAGCATCCTGCAAGATAAAGCTTACAAAATGACTAGAAAAAAGGCTAGTAAACTAAATGGACAACAAAAGAAAGGAACAACAAAGTGGAACAACCAGAGAAAACACAAAACAACTATAAGGACTTAATAAGGTTCGTCACCTTATTGACCAGCTGGTCATAGTTAGCCACAACAACTTTGAGTTCTTCCATATCCTTGTTTGGCTTCTTTTCCTTCTTTTTGCCTCTAGTTCTTGTTCTGGGTCCTTGCACTTCTCCTGTACCTTCAATGTCTAGATCCAGCTCTAGAGAATCCTTCTCATCCTCCAATTTTCTGATGAGGATTTTGGTATTGTCGGTAGAAGCCTTCAAAATATTAAAACTTTGTTTAGCAATACTTTTGAGGCACTTTTCAATTTTGTTGAATTTGTTATCAATTTCCACCATTCTTTGGTCCATAACAATATCATTAGTTTTTCTCTTGGTCGGGCCTTGTCAATTTGCTTGAACCTAGGGTTGAAGGAATCTCTCATTTCTTCAACTTTGGCAACCGTTTTAGTCAAATCCTCAACATATTCCACCATAGATTTGCTACCACCAATACTAATTGTTTGTAGAATATGAACCCTGTGGATAAGCTTCTTATTATTTTCCACAGATTTCTTGTAACTGTTGATTAACCAATCAATGGTGTCCACAAAACCTTTCAAACCCTTAGGGGAAGGATTTGAGGGGGGAGTTTTCTCACCAGAATTATCCTGTTCCTTTTTGGGGGGTTGCCACTAGTGATTTTGTCATCTTTGCCATCTATCCTCTAATCAAAACCTTCCCTTGTGGTCACCTCCTACCACACCATTTTGTTGTGGTGTCCTGGGAGTTGAGTATTTCCTTCCAATTCCATATTTTTCACAATAATCTTCAAATTCATTTGATGTAAACTCTCCACACTGGTCTGATCTTAGGCATTTTAATCTGCACCCACTTTCTTTCTCTACCATCTTCCTAAAGATCTTGAATCTTTCAAATGCTCGTGACTTATCTTGTAAGAATGTGACCCATGTCATTCTTGAATAATCATCAATAAAGAGCATAAAGTATCTTTCATCAGTAAGTGATCTCCTAGTTGGACCACATAGATCTGTAAGCACAATTTCAAGTGACCTTGAGGTGTTGTGCTCTTTTGTCCTGAAGCTTACCTTAGTTTACTTTCCCTTCACACATTCATCACAAAATGTGCTTGCTAGTTTGATGATGGGTGGAATATTCTTGACACACCCCTTTTTTCTTATTGCAACTAAGTTATCAAAGTTTATGTGGCCTAATCATTGGTGCCACTACTAGATTTCATCAACCTATCCTAGCATGCATTGGGAATCATGGCATTCCTTCAGATTATAGACATTTCCATCCATTCTCTTTCCTTCTGCCACAACTTGACTGACACTGTCTTTCTTTATCTGGCAACTGGCTGAATAAAGGGTGAATTTATAACCTTTGTCACACATCTGGCTCACACTCAACACATTATGCTTTAGGCCTTCTACATAATACACATCATGTGCCTTTAGTTTTTCATCAATACTTAGAGTGCCTTTTCCCTTTATTTTGATGGATGATTTGTCTCCAAACCTTACTGAATCACCATTCTAGTCTTCAAGCTTGATGATTTTTTTTTAGCACCAGTCATGTGGTTGGAGCAACCACTATCTACAACCCATAGATTTTTCCTTTCAGTGTGTAAAGTAGTCTACACTATGAGACTTGATTCTTCCTTTTCCTTTTCTTTCTCAACTCATACCGGTTTGGTTTCCTTTCTTTTGTCAGCTGCTATATTGTGTTCAAGTTCAGTTATCAGTTCTTGATCAGGATTTGTCTTCTTCTTCTTGATCTTCTGATTTTTACACAACTTTTCTATATATCCAAACTCTTGATAGTTATAGCATTTTGCATCTTTATATAAAGTAACATCCTTAAAATTATTGCAGGGTACCGATTTATTCTTCCTACATTCAAAACTCTTGTGACCATAGCCATTGCACTAATAGCAGACAACATTCATATCACAGAGTGCATTAAATGGATTTCTACTTTCATAACTCATAGAGGGCTTATTTTAATCTACAGTCAACCATTCTATGCCCAAATTTGTTACACCTATAACAGTAACCATGAACATTTGAAACATATTAGTTAGGTTGCCTTGGTCCCGAGTTAGATTGCCTCATCGAGGTTCTTCCCTTCATGTTGTTGAATCTGATGAAATCTTCATGATCAACCCTTGAATTTATCCTTGGATCTGCATGTTAATACATGAAGTGTAGCCTCTGGTTCATTGCTGCATACCGATTTGAGTGGCGATTTCCAATGACATCTGCATATGTCTTTTTGTTGGTGTCCTTCCCTCGAGTGAAAGTCTTCTTTTCTTCACCTTCAATAGAAGAGGTGAACTTTATTTCTTTGCTAGATTTATCTTTGTCAGTTTAACTTTGACTTACTTCAAAGCCTAAACCACCAGTGTCTTTGGATTTCTTCTATTTTCTCAACATCCTATCTAAGGCCTCGATGTTGCCTTCATATTTGCTTCTTATTTTTATTTCTTCCTTACTTTCTTCAAGCTCCTTTCTGAGCTTAACTATCTTTTCTTCCAACTCTTGATGTTCCTTTTCCTTCTTTGTCAAATTAGAGGATGTAGCTTCACATATCCTCTTGGTTTCTTCTAGTTGCAATTTCAGGTTAGATATGACTTGATGGGACTCCCCCAGGGATTTCTTCAAGATATCTTGTTCATCTATTACAACAAGCTTGACCTTTTTGAGTTATCTTCTTCTTTTTCTCAATTCCTCAAGAGCACTAATAAGTTCACCTTCCAAGTCCACTCCAGCTTCAATATCCTCCTTTTCCTCATCTTCATCAACTAGTTCATCAAGTGCCATGAAGAGATTGACTTTTCTATCATTCTCATGGTCTTTTGATTCATTTTCTTCATCTATTGTGTCATCCTCAATAGTATATAGGATGTTTTGATTCTGGTAGCCTCTCTTTCCTTGTAGGTAGTTGTTTCTTTCTCTATCTTTTCCAGTGGCTTTTCTGAACTCTCTCAACTCATCTCGACTAGTTTCCTTGTGGGGGCAATTTGCAGCAAAGTGTCCGACTCTACCATAGTTGAAACATTTAAGTAGTAACTTTCCTTTATACCAGCTAGATCCTCTTTTGAGCATCTTGATAAAGTTTGCTACTTATACATCACAGTCTTCACTGGATTCTTTATGAGTGGCTTCTTCTTTTCCCTTTTTGGTGATGTTGAATGTTGCTTCTTTCCTTAAGGAAGTATCACCAATTGTCCTCATCTCATAGGCTGTCAGTGAGCCAAATAATTTATCCATTATAAAATTCTTCAGATCTTTGGCTTCTTCTATGGCAGACACTTTAGTATCATACTTGGGTGTGAGAGATCTAAGTACCTTTTTAACAATAATCTCATCTGCAATCTCTTCTCCAAGTCCTCTGATGGTGTTCGCAATTTCAAATTTGTGAAGATAGTCTATAATATTTTCATAATCTTTCATCTTGATGCTTCCTAGTTGGCCCCTTAGTGCTTACAACTTGGCCTCTTTGACTTTTACATCTTCTTCAAACAACCTCTACAATTTATCCCAAGTTTCCTTAGCTAAAGCATAGTGCATGACTTTGACAAACTCATTATAAGATATCCCACTCAAGATAGCATGTTTGGCCTTTTCATTGTTCTCATACTCCTTTTTCACATCTAGATCAATGGGAGGAACACTTGGAACAACATACCCATTCTTGAAAGACATCGACACATCAAAACCCAGGGAGGAAATATAGTTCTCCATTGTTTTGCTCTAGAAGGCATAGTTAGATCCATCAAAAATGGGGGATTTTAAGGAAGTAGACTCATTTGTTGTCATTATGTTCAAATTCTAGAATCTAACCAAGGTTTAACAATAATCAGGAACCTATGCTCTGATACCAATTGTTGAACACAAATCACCACTAATGGGGGGAGGTGAATTAGTCATTACTAAGATTTTGACCTTTCTAAACAACTTTAGAAGGCCTGCTACTAAATTGATCATCTAAACATTCAAATTGGTAAAGCAGGAAGGAAAGACAAAAACATCAATCACACAAATACAACTCACAACAATAGATGTACGAGGAAAACCCAATATGGAAAAAACCTCAGTGAGAAAAGTTGTTGGAGTCTACTGCTCCAATCCAGCCTCACAAGTGAATCACTGGATTACAAAGATTTAGGGCACCAACCCAAGGAGCACCAACCCCTTCACTTTTAGGGAGCCAACCCAAGGAGCACCAGCCCTTGCACCAAGCTTCAACTTGGTGATGTATATTGAAATACTATTTAAATACAGTTAAGGCTTCATGTTGTAAATGAATTCTACAACTCTTTGATCAATAGTTCATTGTTGGTTGATAGTCTTCTCTTCCAGTGGATCTCACACTACCGGTTGTGAGATTACTCTCTCTAATTCTTGGCCACTATTCTCACTCTTTCTCTCTCACAGTCTCATCACACACTATGTTACTCTAGGATTCTACCTTGCTCTACTGCACCTTGCTAGTTTGCTTAACTATTGAACTTATAGCTATACTGGTACTCAATCATTGCCAGTTAAACCCTCTCACTAGTTTTCTTCCTCACTTACTCTGCACCTTTCTTGGAATCAATTCTAAGGCTAAGACCTTCTCAGCACTTAATCTTCAATATTTTTCTTCTCTACAACATCTCTTGCTTTATCTCGAGCTCATCTCTTTATACCATGGTTTCGCACCAAAAGCAATTCAAATTGGAGCAGCTTGGTTTTCCTATTCCTGGCACGATCTACACGAGATTCGATCTAGTCTATCTTGGATCGATCACCTCTGCTCCAAGGATGCATCTGTACATGTTTTCCATTCCCCAATGCATATTTGCTAAAGATAGCAATCACGAACTCAATTTCCTTGAAATCTGTTGACATATAAAAATTCCTAGTTATTTCCTTCTCACGATCTTCTTGCAATGGGATTTCCTTTTTATTGATGCAAGTTCCAACTACTCCCTGATCTTCCTTTGATCTTCTTTCCTCCTTGAGCCACAATAGTCAGTCACGAACCTATGATTTGTGGCTATCTCATTAATGTTGATTATCAGTTTCAACAACCCTATAGATGGAGGCTTCCCCAACCACAACATGTGTGCCACCTCAGCTCCACATGGCATCAAAATGCTCAACACATGGCTCACTGACACATAGTCAGTTCATCCTTGATCATTTAGAAAACCCATATGGGTACATCCCTTTACTGGTAGAACCTTCTTATTCTACTAACCGTTAGAGTATACTACATCAACAACCCATCTTCACCTCCAGTGGTTTGTGATTTCTTTAGTATTCTGCCTCTTCATCATAAACAAGAAGTCATATTCTATATAGGATTGTTGTCTTATTGGTAGCCTACCTTTGGTCTTCTCACTCTCATGAGAATGGCCATCATACCAGTGTTATTGCCAGACCGATTGATTTTAATGAAAGATTAATGCCAAAATGCCAACATCTATATCTGTTCTAGTTAGGCTTGAAAGATTTCTTAACTCTTTCCTCACACCTTGCATTCCATTCAGGACATCTAGATGCAAAATTACCAATCTTATTACATGCAAAATATTTAAAAAGTTCTTTCTATTCATACTTACTTCCTGTCGGTCCTTTAGGTACTCTTCTAGAAAATAAGGCTTTAGGTTGCTCAAGTTCTTCATCTTCTTTCCTCATGTCCTCCAATTCTTTTGAAAATAGGACTTTCCAATCACTTTTTCCAGTAGATGATGATGATGATAATGATGCATGAAAATATGGTTTAGACTTTACAGCTCTAGAAGATCCAAATTCTTCAACCTCAAAAGCAGATAATTTCCCAATCAGAATGTCTTTATGAGCTGAAGTGTTTGCCATTGTTATTAACTCATTAATTGTAGTTTCCTTCATCTTGTAAGCCGGTGGAAGGGCTCTCAAGACATTGAAAACTATTTCATCTTCACTTAGAAATCCTCCACAACATTGAATTCCCATAACAATTTCATTTAGTCTTTCCATAAATACAACAATTCTTTCATTATCTTCCATTTTCAAGTATTCATAGCTTACCTAGTAACCATCAAGTTTAGCAATTTTGACAGTAGGGTCACCTTCATTCAGAGTTTGCAATTTGTCCCACATAACTTTTTTCAATGATTTATCAGTCAATCCCATGATTTTCTGATCAGTAAGTGCACACAAGAGGGCTTCTCTAGCTCTGCAATCATTTTTCAATATTCTTATCCAAGTTTGCAGGATCAAGATTGCTAGATGCCAGATCATAAGGTGTGTATCCTTTCTTAGTGATATCCAAAATATTCTTGCCAAGACATCTAAGATGAGTCTCCATTCAAATTTTCCATATCCCATAATTTTTTCCATCAAGCTTAGGGATTTCTCTTTTGAAAATAGTTGTCGATGGATTAGAAATGTTAGCTGCCATAGGATCTACCTAAAGCGGTTAAGCTTATGAAAAAGAGGACCAAAGGTCTGATGCCAATTGTTAGGATAACCGATGAACAACTGAGAGGGGGGGTGAATCAGTTGTTAATAGACTATAACATTTAATCCACAATACAACTTCAAATCAGATCACATAAATATTCAAATACTAGTAAAGCAGAAACATATGCCAGTAGACATAGATATCAGTAAACAATGTAACTCAACAATTAAATAGATAATCAATCCAAAACCATGATTTATATTTGGAAAACCTAGAAAGGTAAAAACCATGGTGGGAAGCCTACCCACAGTTACATGATACTTCTGGAGAAAGTATGTGATACAATGACGAGCTTTCACATGCAGGAAGGCATATTGCCTAGAGTGTACTACTCCTTACAAAAGAGTCTCACTAACTACAGAGGTTAAAACCACCTCAAGATAAATGGACAACAATCCAATAGAGTGAACTACCAAAGATAGCATCTACCATGCCTGATTACAGTCCCAATTAAGCTCAATACTAAAGGCCTTTGACCTCTTTCTTAATCCCAATTCGATCACCTATGATCGACCTGATCCTTCACATATGATATTGCAATTCATGACCATGACACTCGCTACAATGAGATCTTACAATCATTTATACCAACCTAAGACCTAAACCAACCAGGTCAGCCATGTAAAAGATATTACAATAAGACCATTACATAAATCCATTTTACAATGATATGCCATGTCGACTTAGACCAAAACAAAAATAACAAATCCATAACTCATCTTGAAACATCCGATAACATGTAGAGTACATGTTAGCATGATAGCAGTCCATAACCTAGATATGCACTGGACCTATTTTGGGTCCACCACGCTAAACAAATGTCTTCAAGTAGTTGACACATGATCAAAGAACATCTTTAGCATCCTGAAATCCATCTAGAAGTTGCACCAACACCACTTATGCATCTTGTCATGATTCCTCAATGAAAGCTCTACTGGTAAAGCCTTAAACCAATGTCGGTAAGGGTTTACAAGAGTATATGATAGCATCTAGTTACCAAGCCAATAAACATTCTCTAGAAGCATGTATCATATGTAACAAATCACATTCCATAGATCCAAACATACCGAAAGTGTCCAGTAGATAATCTCTTCTGTCGGTAACACTAGATATTCTATTGGTAGCCAAAATCTATTTGTTGGTAACATCCATAACAGGTAGTATCGACATCAATGACAAAACATCAATGCAACACATAATCAATTCATTCATAATGCCAATAGGTTATCCTAGGAGGGTTTGGTTAGGCTTGAGTTAATAAATAAAGCTTTTATCCAATGAAAAATACCTTTATCCAATGGACAAACTCTTGTGCAAGAGTTAGTGGTGATAACCATGGTCAAAGCAATAAATGCTTGAAGAGACACGTGAGTTAAATGGAGGTTGAGTTAGAGGGAAAGCCTCTAACCATGTGAGCAAGTTGAGCTTAACCATTAATGGTTATGTAAGAGCCATAAATGGTTATGTAAGAACCATAAATGGTTTGGAAGACTTTAGGCGTTAACTTGTTGAAGATATAAAGCCTTTAATGTATTTCAAAGACTTTGAGGCTTTGAGAAGTGACTTCTCTTTGCTTAGGAATGTGAAAATAATTAGGAGATGGATTAGGCTAATTAGAAGGGGTTAGAAGAGTCTAGAAGGGGATTAGTGAGCAAGTGGGTTTGGTGGGTGAGAGAAAATAGGATTTTAATTAAAATAAAATTCATTTATTTCAACTGAAATTGGTGCAACTTGCATTTGTAGGAGAATGCAAGTGGGAGGGGGGATTTTTAGATAAATATTTATTCATTTAAATGAGGAAAGTGGTTAATTAAGTAAATATGTTTTATTCATTTAATTTATTGTTAGATTATGGTTTAATGAATTAATTTAAATAAATAGAATAATTTATTTAATTAATAGGAGAACAGGTTCAAGATGAATTAATTAAATATTAATTGGTTGATGGTTTAAATACTCAAATAAATAATAAATATTCATTTAATTAAGTGGATAGATTTATGTGTCTACATTTCTCCCTCTTAGAGACGGTGTAGTTTATCACATCATTTCAAAGAAAGAGAGATAGGTATGAGAAATATGCCCCAAAAATGTTAATTTAGTCAGTGGTATGCCCCCTCGAGAGATGGGCCGAATTTTTTTGAAAAAATCAGGTGATCTTTCGAAAAAGAGAAAGAAGTTGGGGGGAGGTAGAATAGAAGAAGTTATAAATAATAATGAAACAATTGGAGAAAATGGGGTGAATATGGAGAAAAATATGGAGAAATGAGAGTCTTTTTAAGTTCATAGGGACCATGATGGTGAGCGGGTTGAAGTAGGGTTAGGGCTCGGGGGTGTATATTTCAAGGGGAAGGGGTAAAATTGTCCCATTTGCACCTATCTCCCTGGATGTTAGGAGCTCTGATAGCAACCATAGGCAAAGGAGTGAACAACAGTCATCATGGTCATTCCCATAGTAGATCATAGGCTAGAGAGGATCCATCGATACCAAGGGCCAGAGGACTATGGACTGCCAGTACACCAATGTTTAATTTTGTTTTTGTTGCATTTTTATCATGTTTTTTCAAGAATCAAAGTTGAAGGTAGACAATAGCACTCAACCTGTGTTTTAGCACTTTTGTCGCCTAAAGTAGCGCCATGGTACCGCAATGGCACTTTTACATAGTCTTTTTAGTGCTTTTGTCAGTTTAACGTGTTTTTAGCATAGGAATAGAACTTTTGTATGTTTAGCACATTTGTGTGCTTGTTGTGGTGCTTTTTCCATTAAATAGTGCTATGGTATAATTGTTGTAGCGCTATTGTCAGTAGAGTGCCGTGATTGTGATAGATGCCCCAGTGTTTAGAACAATATCTTTCGATGTCGGTGTTAATTGATTGATTGGATATTTTGGTGAATCATAGCATTCCCATTGAGACTAAGTCATGGTGATAAGGGCATGTTGTAGTCTACAACTACCATGATCGATTACCTTTTGAGACCCGAAAATACTTGATAAAAGTATCTATTGATAGTCTAGGTTGAACTTAAGAAAGTTTTTAGAAAAACAAATAATATTTGTTGATTTGTGTAGGAGGATCTTCTAGTCTTACAGATGTAGGAGTGACATCCCACCACACAGCAGCTACATGAGCAGTTGATTGAGGCAGAGATAGATTGCATATGTGCAACTTCATTATATGATACGATGCATCTACCTATGATTCAAATGAATCGTGGACTACTGACAGCATTCGGTGAGCGATGGCACAATGAGACATGCTCCTTTCATTTGGCAATGAGAGAGATGACTGTGACTCTAGAGGATGTTTGGAGGATACTGCATATCCTGATTAGAGGGGACCTCATGACATATGACCAACATCTGGGGATGGCAGCCATACAGAGGATATTTGTTGAGGATATATACATTGAGGATGGCCCTATGGCATGGGAGGATATAGACGCACTTTATGAGCCCCTAGTATCAGTACTAGTAGGTATCATTGGGGGTTTACTTGGCCTCGATTGATGTTCGCATGGATTCGCCAATGGTTGGGGCCAGGTGATAGAGAAGATGGTGATAGAGGGGACCTGCTATGCATGGGGGCCATGTGTATTGGTGCACCTTTACAAGGATTTGCACGAGGCAATATATTGAGAGAGTAGATCACTAGGTGTAGGGATCATTTTGTTACATATTTGGTCTTGGGAGCACTTGCCAGTCACACAGTCAGTATGTTTGAGGTTTAGGGTGAGAGATCAGCCCTATGTATGTATGTATGGAGGCATGATGACCCAAGCCCATTTGGGAAAGTTGGAGTTTTGGTAGTAGACATTAGATGACTTAGATACAATTATATGGAGGCCTTACATTGATTATGAGCCCTAAGAGGATGATGGAGAGGCCTTACCATATGTATATATGACCCAATTTTTGATTGGTTGCACATCTTATATTATGGAGAGATAGTTGCCAGGGAGAGTGATGAGATAGTTTGGGTAGAGACAAAGTATGCAGAGGGGTTCAAAGGAGTATGCATGGATAGTGCAGGAGAGATTTCAGTGGGGGCTGATTTTCCCCTATGATTAGGCTCTTGCAGAGTTTTGGGCATTACAAGCGAGACCATGGTAGATGAAGCCAAAGATTGCAGATGCAAGGGTGACAGAGGAGTATACACATTATCATCTCGCTCATCCGATTCCACAGATCTCACATCTTGCAGAGCCCATACCACCATTTGAGGATGATAGAGCATGATGATAAAGGAGGAGGAGAGTAGGCAGGGGTGTCAGAGGTGTTGGAGAAGGAGTAAGAGGAGGTGAATTTGGAGCAGGGTTTGGAAGAGCAGGGGGAGGTGGAGGTGGTGGGGGAGGTGGATTTGGGGGTGGAGGTGGATGGTTACAGAGGAGAGGTAGAGGTGGGTATCCTTTGTGAATATCAAAGGGTCCATTGATACAGAGAGAAGTGAGAGAAGGAGGGAGAGACGTCAATGGGGGAGAGGAGTCTATAGAGATGGGATGGGGAGACATAGATGGTGGAGAGAAGTTGATGGAGATGGGACAAGGAGCCATAGGTGGTGGAGAGGGGGACCTATGAGAGTTTATGATATTACAATTACAAACTCATCTAACAGTGGTCAAGATGCACAACCATGATTTAGAGGCACAACTGGAGGACAGAGATGTAGAGGTTGCAGCTAGGGATGTTCATCTTTTTGCATGCGAGGCCGAGTTGACTATAGTTGTGTGAGAGAGAAATGATGCAATGGATAGATTAAGGGAGTTGTAGGATAGAGGATGAGTTGTGGCGGGAGCACAAAGTCTGACTTGGGAGGTGCTAAGGGAGATGTGGCAGGCTCAAGAGGAGACAAATTAACTGAGTAAATGAATGCACGTAATGCAAACCAAATGATGGAATTATTTGAAATGCAACTAATGGATAATGAATAATTGCACCTTAATGCAACTAAAGGATAATGAATGCATTTAATGTAACTAAAAGAATGAAATGATGTGAAATGTATCTAAATGAATCTAGATGAATGAAATGATTTGAAATGTAACTAAATGTGTCTAAAATGAATGATATGATTTGAAATGTAACTAAATGTGCACTTTAATGATTAAATGAATACAACTAATGAATCTAAAATGAATGAAATGATTTGAAATACAACTAATGGATAATGAATAATTTCACCTTAATGCAAGTAAAGGATAATGACTGCATTTAATGTAACTAATTGAATGAAATGATGTAAAATGTATCTAAATGAATGAAATGATTTGAAATGTATATAAATGAATCTAAATGAATGAAATGATTTGAAATTTAACTAAATGATAATGCCATTTCTACATAATATATGAATGTTTAGTTGGTGAGAAAATGTAGATGTGGAATGGAGATGTGAGATGATGTATCAGAGAACTTCGTTGTGATTGCACCCAAGGAAAATTTATATTAGGCTTAGCTTTCTCATATAAACTTGAATGAATTGAATGCAAACAATATATATGAAAAATTAATGAGCAAATGGATGGGTGATATGCAACAAAATGCAATACAAATAGATGAGATGAAATGATGATCCATAGATTATTTATAGTGCTTAATTTTCATCATCGCGCATGGTAGTATCGATCTTAGCCAAGGTATCAAAAATTAAGGTTGAGCAATTCATCTGTAAGAAAACATCACATACAAGGAAAGTTCCCCTCCATTTAGGTTCATGTACAAATGGTCAAGGTATACGCTGTAGTCAGTAAGACAGTAATCCATGACTGTATTGTTGTATAGGATCACGTAGCTTAGTGAACTTCCCACGTAGACACCATTAGTTATGCCCAAGAAATTTATTGGAACAATCCATAGACAAAAAAAAAAGAAAAAGAGTATCAGGAACCATCTTGACTACTCTAATCACTTATGGATATCCTGGAGTAGCGTAGGAACCTGATATAAATAAATAAATAACAAATCAACCAAGTGCTTATCAGCTAGACATAATTTTTCATGTCAAAGAAAATATTACCATGTCTTTTTTTTGTGAGGAATTCCTTATAGTTTGATAGCCAAAGAAAGTTGTAGTTCAAGGTCTAGCAGTCGATCCAGAAGTAGGAGTTTAAGTTCCCTGGGGTGGATGTTCGTATATAGTGATTATGGATGCATCCTTGCGAAGATGGTTGTGTGCAGATATTTTGATTGGTTGGTTGATTTGATAGGTGGTCATCGTTTGAGTAGCTCAAAAAATTTATTTGGTGTCTATTGCAATGTGTATGTACATGAAGTAAAATACTTTGCAATTTTTTTTGGTTGATTTTGATGTTTATTTCATGTTTTTGGTATTATTTTTGGGACTTTTTGCAAATGTTTTTGGGATTTTGTGAGTTTTTATTAATGTTTTTGGTATTATTTCAGGATGTTTTTGAATGAGGCACTTAATGAATCAAAAGAAATGGAGAATCCACTCCCATTAGTAGGTTTAAGAACATTTGCCCCCAGTTAGGTGTGGCTATGAAACCATTATGCAGGACATATGAAGTACTAACCCTGATTGCAGATCAACAACAAGCCATGGTATAAATAATGGATGCAATGAATGTGATTGCAACAAGTTTGAAAGATAATGGAGCCATATCTTTATATGAATGGTGCATGTTTACCAAGTTTTTACCACCATACTTACCCAAGGTGCCACCAGAGTGGTTTTCACCATTTGGATGAATGATTTTTCTTTACTATTTTTCTTGATTTTTTTGTATTTTTGTAGTTTCTTTAGAACATTTTTTAGAATGCTTTTGGTATTTTTTGTTTTTGGAGGGGCTTGATTTTCTACGTAGCTTATGTATGAAAACTTTTTAGATGCATGTTGTTGATCGGATCTGCTAGCAGTTCTCCTTCTAAAGTTGCTAACTGATATGCCCCAGATCCAAAGACAACAGTGATGACATATGGACCTAGCCAATTGGATTCAAATTTGCCTCGATGTTCTTTGTTCATTTGATTGCAAGGATTCTCCTTGAGAACAAGATCTCCTACTTCAAATGTGTGAGGTTTGACCCGATGATTGTAGCTTCTTCTCATGTGCTATTGATAGGCTTTTAAGTGGTTGTAAGCAGCTTGTCACTTTTCATCAAGCAGTTCCAAGTCCTGAAGACGTGAGAATCAGTATTCTTCATCATTTATGAGATTGTGCGAGGATACCTAGAGACATAGTAATTCAACCTCAATAGGCAAGATGGCTTTTGCTCCATAAACTAGTGAATAGGGGGTCACACCTATAGGGGTTAGGATGCTAGTTTGATATGGACATAGTGTTTGATTCAAATGAATGTGCCAATCATGACCAACATCATTGACTATCTTTTTGAGGATCCTCAGTATATTCTTATTGGATGATTTTGCTTGACCATTGCCTTGTGGGTAATATGGGGTGGAAAAATGGTGTTGGATATGAAACTTCTCACAGAGTTCACAAACATCTTGATTTTTGAAAGGGAGTTTGTTATCTGTGATGATGGACATGGGTACACCATACTAGAAGATGATGTAATTGAGGGTGAATGAGGCAATTTTCTTGCCGGTGACTTGGGTGAGAGGAACGACTTCGATCCACTTTGTGAGGTATTCTTTAGCGATAATGATAAATTTATGATCGTTGGATGAAGATGGATGGATTTTACCCACAAGGTCAAGTCCCCATTGACAAAAGGGTCATGGTGTTGTGATAGGTTGTAATTCCTATGTTGGGGCATGTATCAGATCTCCGTGAACTTGGCACTACTTGTATTTTTTGACAAAGTAGTAGGAGTATTTTTCCAAGGAGGGCCAATAGTATCAGGCTCACATGATCTTCTTTGCTAGTGAAGGACCACTTGAGTGAGCCCCACAAATTCCTTCATGTACCTCTTCCAAGGATTTTGTTATCTTATCATGTTCCAAACATCGAAGGAGAGTACCATCAAGACTTCATTTGTATAAGGTTTTGATGATGATGGTGTATCAAGCAGCTTGGTGGAAAAAGGTTTCTCGTTGGTTTTTTGATAGATTAGGGGGAAGTGTGTGATCACGTAGGTAGGTAAAAAAATCACCATACGATGGGGAGTCAGAACCAGTAAGGTGACATATCATTTCAGATTCACGAATATCATAAGTGGGCATCCAAAGCTATTCTACTAAGAACTCATAGCATGTCAAATTTTGTGAAAGATCCAGGAGAGATGCAATGGCAGCCATTGCGTCAACAACTCGATTCTGATCTCTTGGTACTTGCTCAAATGTGATAGTTGTAAATGATTCTTTGAAACTATCCACCATCCTTTTGTATGGCACAAGCTTATCATCCTTTGTTTGGTAGTCATTAGTGACTTGTCGGATGACTAGCTAAGAATCTCCATATACTTGTAGCTCTTTTAAATTCCATCATATAGCCAATCTGAGTCCTTTGATCAAGGCCTCATATTCCTCTATGTTATTTGTGCATGGGAAAGTGAGTCTATAGGACTTTGGAATACTGTCACCTTGAGGTGTGATAAAAAAAATACTTGCCCCCGAGCCATGTTTGGTGTCTAAGCCATCAAAATATAGCTTCCAAGGCTGTGTAGCTATGATCATGAAAATTTCCTCATCTAGAAAGTTGGAAATAAGAGGATGGTCCCCTTTGAGTGGTGCATCAGCCAACTAATCTGCAATAACCTATCCCTTGATGGATCTATGGTCTACATACTCAATATCAAATTCACTCATAATCATAACCCATTTGACCAAGTGGCTTGTCAATGTTGCCTTGTTGAGTAGGTACTTGAGTGGATCTACCTTGGCAATGAGTTGTACTTTGTGTGTTAACATGTAGTGCCTTAATTTGGTGGCAACCAAGATAACTTCTAAGCAAGCTCACGCAATAGGTGTGTAATTGAGTTCATAGTGTACCAGTATTTGAGAGATGTAGTAGACAACACATTCTTTTCCTTCCACATTATGTAGTGCAAGAAATACTCCTAATGTTGTGGTTGTAGCTAAAATGTATAAAAATAGAGGTCTGCTTGGATCTGGTGGAATCAATAATGATGTATTCATTAGGTAGTCTTTAAGAATTTGGAATGCTTGTTGTCATTTTACATCCCATTGAAAGCGAATGTTTTTATGTAATAGATGAGTGACAGGATGATGTTTATCAGCCAATTGTGCAATGAACTGCTGAATGGATTTTAGCCACCCTTGTAATGTCCTCAACTGACTGATATTCTTTGGAGGTGGCATGTCCATGATTGCCTTGACTTTCGCATGATATAACTCAATGCGTTTACTTGAGACAATGTATCCTAAGAACTTCCCAGAAGTTACTCCAAAGAAACACTTCTTTGGATTGAGATGGATGTGGTATTGTTATAATCAGTTGAAGATTTTATCCAATACTACAAGATGACCCTCTCTTGTTAATGATTTATCTAGTAAATCATCCACATAATCTTCCATTATTGTGTGCATCATATCCTGGAAGATGGTAGTCATGGCTCTTTGATATGTTTCCCCTACATTCATTAGACTAAATGGCATCACATTCCAATAGTATGTTCTACATGGACATGTGAAAGCAGTTTTGTGTTGATCCTTTGGAGAAATTTTAATTTGGTTGTATCTTGAAAAGACATCCATAAGAGAAAGCATCACATGACCTGCTGTTAGATCGCCAATCATGTCAATATTTGGTAATGGAAAGTTATCTTTAGGACATGAATTATTTAAATCGCCAAAATCCATATAGATATGGATGCCCCCATTAGGTTTACCAACATGTACAATATTGGAGATCCACTCTGCATAATCAATTGGTCTAATGAAACCAGCATCCAATAGCTTTTTAAATTCAACCTTGACAAGAACAACAATTTGTGGGTGCATCTTTCTGAGCTTTTGTTTGATAGGTTTAGCTCCTTCTACTATAGTTAGGTGATGTGTGACCAAATTTGGATCTAAGTCGGGCATGCTTGCATAAGACCATGCAAAGTTGATTTGGCTCTTCTAGAAGGATTCCATAAATTTTGGTTGTTCTTAAGGAGTTAATAGAGATGCCAGAAGTATTTTGTGAGGAGTCTTGGGGGTCCCCACATTGAATTCTTTTGTTTCTTCTATTAGGATGGTTGATCTCTCTTGATTCATATTAAAGAGGAGGATGTCAAACCTTTCATCCTCGGGCACCTCAAAGAGGTTTTCACCTTTCGATACACTCTTTGTTTTTACTCTTTTGGGATCAAAAAGTGTTACTGTGTGGTTCTCACTAGAAGATCCATGCTTTATTGAAATATTTTTGTAGCTAAAAGGTTTGGCATCTTCTCCAAAGTATGATGCATTGTTAAATTCAATGGCAAACCTAAATTTATGATCCCAGTTTGGTATGTTATCCCCTAATTCTAGAAAGTCTATGAGTGCCTCATCGTTTTGGAAATGGTAAAGGCATGTGGGATTGGGATAGTTCCATTCAATGAGTTCAAGATGAATGATAGGCATTAATTCATTGATTAAGTTGAGTTTGTAGGAGGCATCAATGAGGTTTAATATGGAGGCATGAAGTTCATCGATGGTACTCTCCTTGTTAGATTCGGGCATAGGATTTGGTGTAGAGCTTGTGGAAGTTTCTTATATCTCAAGTTTCCAAAAATTCTTAATCCATGCCTCTCTGTAAACCGGTATATCTTTACATGGTGGTGGAGGTCATGTTTCTTCCTCATCTGAAGTATTTAAATTTACTAAATCCCATTCCCACTTGTGTGAGTTTGTCTCAGAATCACTTTCTTGTATACGATTACTGTACCAAGCTAGGATGTCCTTTGAATTGAATAGTGCATTAGTTACTGGCTTATGTACTATTGGAGGTGGGGTTGGTGTTGTTGGTGTTGCTAGTATTGTTGGTGCTACTGGTACTGTTGGTGCTACTGGTATTGTTGGTGCTACGGGTACTACTGGTGCTACTGGTACTGGTAGTGCTATTGGTACTACAGATATAGTCAAGGATTGCATTCTTGGATCAATTGGCTGATAAACAGATTTGTTGGGTTTTCCTTTGAATCGAAGCTTAGGAAGAGATTCTTTTTTAAAAACCCACTCCAGTTTTATCTCTTGTTTTCAATTCAGGTTGTAAAGGCTCTTGTTGTCCTTGCTTGCCAAGTCCCAAATCACTATGGCCATCATAGCCCATTCTTTGCATTATAGTGAAGCCTTTGCCATATTTGTTAGTGGGGAGCTTAGCCTTTGGGCTTTCTTTGTTGATAGGGTCTGTGTAGATCCATTCTGTCAGGCCTTCATCCATGGTTTCCTCCTCTTGACTCTTACCAGTGGTGAATTGTGCCAAAGTGCAAGTTCTTTTGGCCAGTGGTGTTTGAAGTAAACCTTGGGGTTTGCCATGAGTTCTAGGGGATGTGAGTAACTTCCCAACACAAAAGAGTTTTCTAAGATTATATTCACCAGGACCTTCCTCAGCCATTTTCATTTTTAATTTCTCATTCTTTTATGTAGGGGTTGTTAAGCTAGAAAGAGAGGTTGGATTAACATATGATAAGAAAGGGATAGCTTCTCTATTTTTAGGTATGGTGATCTCTAGCTGATGGTGAATATTATTGCAATATGCAAATGGATTAGCATCACCAAGGATTGTAATTTCTACCCCATTATGTGGAAATTTGATACATTGGTGATAGGTGGATGGGGTTTCTTGCATGATGTGTATCCAAGGTCTTCCTAACAAGAGATTGTATGGAAAAGGAAGTTCTATAACTTGGTAGACTATATGCTTCACCACTGGCCCAACCCTAATGGGTAATATAATAGCTCCTCTGAAAGAACATTTTGCATCATCATATGCTTTGATGGTTGTCTTCTTACTGACATCCACTGATTCTACTGCATAAGCCAATGTTGTGATTAACTGTAAGGTACATATGTTTAAGCCAGCTCCATTGTCAATCAAGACTCACTTGATTCTATGTTGGTTTACAAATCCTTCAATATGGAGGGAAGTATTATGGGGTTGTTGAAAGGATGTGTTGTCACTTTCGATGAAAGTGAGACAGGGTGATGACTTTAGACTACGAACCATGCCTTCAAACTGATATGTGTTGAGGTTGGCAGGAGCAAACTCTTCTTGGAGAGCTTGGTCCAAGATTGTTTTATGTGAGGGGGATAAGCGTAAAAGACTTAATATGGAGATGAGGGTTGGCATCTTATCCAATTGCTCTACAAGATTATATTGTTTGGGGAGGGGTGTCACTCAAATAGTAATCTTGCTATGACGCATAACAACATTGCATGTAGGATTTTGATTTTTTATAGTAAGAGTTGCAACTTATTCATCTGCATCATAAAGGTGATTCATAGTATAATTGTATGTGTCATGTGTGTAATTGGTGGTGGTATCTGTGTTTCTCCCTGAAGTGGAAGGACCCCTTTGATCATGTGATGGAAGTGGATTCTTGAAGATTAAGTGATCATCATTGGATTTCTTTGGGTCGTGTCTCTCAATTTCAATTTCTCCTCTATTGATAAGATCCTGAACAAGATCTTTTAGCAGATGGTAATTGCTTGTTTTATGCCCTCTTCCTTGGTGAATTCATAATGTTCGTGATCTTGCCACCATGGTGGCTTGACTTGAGGCTCATAATTGGATGTTTTTGGTAAGGTCACAAGATTGGAGGATATTAATTGTCATAATATTGTTTCAATAGCTTCCCCTAAGGGTGTATATGTGCATTTTGGCTTGTAGTTTTGGTGCTTTTGTTTTGGTTCCTCTTGTGTATTGCGACCTTGATTTTGTGGATTATTGATGATGTTGTTGTTAGGAAGGGGATTTTGTCCTACAAACCTGAGCATAGGTTGTGCAATTTCCACTATTCTTGCATCCACTATCCCTTCACTGACAACATTTTTGTTTTTGTTCCAAAATTTTGGTTTGGTGCTATTATAGTGTGGATGAGGACCATCTTTGTTTTCATTATAAATTTTGATAAGTCTCTTTTTGATGAGGGATCTTTCATATTTGAGCCCTTGAGTTATCATGTCTTCAAAGGGTTTTGTTCCCTTCATGTCCAAATGAAATTATATTTCATCATTTAACTTGGAAATAAAAATTTCCACTAATTCTTGCTTAGGTAGATGAAGGGAGAGTCTAGTAGAAAATTGCCTTCATCATTGCAAAAAAGTTGAGAACTACTTCCCTAATTTTTTATTTGTGTTGCACAAATTTGACGTGGTGACGTCACGTTCTATGTTGTGTGCATAATGAGCGATAAATTTTTGGACTAGTTCTTCAAATGTTCTAATACCACCTGGGAGTCATGAAAACCATTGTGTGGTTGTACCCCAAAAAATTTGAGGAAGGAGGTGCATTAGATATGTGTCCTCATAGGCCACATCTAAGCAAGCAAAGTGAAATTCTTGCACATGGTCCCTAGGATCTCCTTTGCCTCTACATTTTTCAAATTTTAGTGTTTTGAACCCTCGTGGAAAAGGTGGCATAAGCATGTTCCTATCAAATGGATATGGACAAATATCATTAAGTTAGAATTGATTTGTTTTCACACCACTATTTAGTTGATGGGTGAGACTTTCTACTTATTTCCTTAACATGTCCATTTCTGAAGGAGGAGGAGGTGGAGGATTCCCTTGATGATTAGGGTCATATCGGAAATAGTCTCTACCTCCTCTACCATCATGATGGATATGTTGCTCGGATGTTTGTCATAATTTTTTTGTATCAAAGTTGGAGGGAAGTTTGACACCCTCTTGAGTGAGTTATAAGAAATCAGCATTGCAATTGTTTCTAACAATTTCATCAAAGAGTGTCAAATTTTGGATTATGTTGTGCTCTTTCTATATCTTCTAGAGTTGGAGTACTGGGTGTTGGTATTTGCATGAAGATTACATTAATGATATGTTATGTTGTCATTGATGTCAATTAACTAGTAATGATATTGCTGATATTGCTATTATTGTTGATATTGTCTTGTAACCGATAGGGTAGGAAGAGATTTATAGAACATTGTAAACCGGTATGTAATGTTGTACGTTAAACTAGTAACTGGCAAAAGGTTAAACCCTATCTATATAATGTAACCGCTAAACCCTACCATTTGTTTTTGTTAAACCCTAACCGATTAAGGTTGCTGAATTGGTTATGTTGGTTTATGATCTAATGATGAGTTGTAATGATGGTGACACGTATGGTCATTGTATGAAGACAAGTTCAAAATGTTTTGGTGCATTTTTGTTTAGGGAATTACCAAAGTGTATTGCATCTAAAGAAAAGCATGTGATGAGTTACTAAGTTTGATGAAGCAGTGATCAGGGAGTGGTTGAGTTTCTCTTGATTGATGTGTAGAGATTGCTATGTAAATCCAACGGTCATACTTGAACCGACTTGTTTGTAATCTCTATGAAAGAATTAGGTTTTTGTTGTGTTACCGAGCTAATTGATTTGTTAAAAGGTAAATGAAGTTGTTTTGTTGAAGTTGTTAGCATAAATCAGTTGAGTGTGTGGTTGCCAAACTGAATAATGAGTCTGCAGTTTGAGTAAAGGCAGATAGAATCTTAAAAGGATATGATCAAGCATGTGTAGTGCTATTCAGACAGATCAAGAAAAAACCTATTGTTTTCTAACAATTACAACATAACTGAAATCCCCTAACTGGGAAATCTCTAACAAGATTGGTTACTTCTCAAATCCTCTAACAAGGTGATCCATTAGCTTGGATTCTCAAATTCTCTACCGAGGTTACTCCTAACAGGGTACTTTCTTCTAACAAGGCATTTGTAGTCAATACCTTAGCTGGGTGATTCTTAACAAGATTAGTTCTTAAAAGGACTTTTGTAAAGATTTAACAGGTTTGGCTCCTAATTGGATGAACTTCAGAAGAGTTCAAATAGTTATCTTGCAAGTCTCATCTCACCATGGTTTTCCATTTGGGTTTCCACGTCAAAATACTTGTGTCATGTGGTGAATGTTTTTTGTGGTTATGATCTTATGGTTGATTTGATTAACTACTTAACTATTCTGATAAGGCATGATAACCAAAAGCATTCAGAAATGAAGTATGTTGACATGTGATAAAGCATTTCGATGTTTAAAAATTTAAAGTTGTTTATTGTTAAGTTGCTATAACATTCAACCGTTTTTCTTATGAGTTTTTATCTTGATAGGGATATTTCAATGATAAGTTTACTTTGTGTGATTGATATTGAGATTGGGAAAGTTTGTATCAGTTTTTCTATTTACTGATTCACCCCCCCTCTCATTAATCTACCAGATACTTATTCTTTCATCAAACCATCAACTGGTATCAGAGCATCTTAGGTCCTCTAAGATCTAAGCCTAACAACTTGAGGTAAAGATCTTGTAGATCATCATGAAGGAAGGTCTGAAGTTTAATAGAGAGAGCTATAGGATATGGAGTGATAAAATGAAAATTTACATCAAGAAACTGGGAAGTCAGTATTGGGAACATGTCAATACTAAATATGTTGCACCCACTGGGATTTTGACTGATGATCAAAAGAAAAAACAACAAAAAAATCATCAAGCATTAGAGGCCATTATCAGTTCCCTATCTGATGTTGAATACGTAGATGTTTACAGTCTAGAGACTGCACATGAGGTATGGAAAAAACTTGATGAGATTTATAACTACAATGAACATGTTAAGATTGCTAAAGAGGAGAGTATAAGAAGAAAGTTTGATGACATGAGGATGACTGAAGGTGAGAATATCCAACAGTATGGTCAAAGGATAAAAGAGATAGTCTATGAAATTAAGAGTGTAGGAGGGAAAGTGGAAGATGCCACAGTGATCAGTAAGGTACTGAGAACCCTGCTACTAGTCTACGCTATCTGATTTGCATCTATTCAGGAGCTGAATTCCATAGACAAAACTAAGGTAACTTTTGACTCCATCATTGGCAAACTTACTGCTTTTGAATTAAACGGTTATGATGGTAGTGTACAAAAATTTGAGTATGCATTTAGAGCTTCTATCTCTAACCCATCTATGAGAAAAATTAGAGATACTAGTCATGGTTATGAATCCAGATCCAGCAAAGATGTTGATGATGAAGGCAATTTAGTGGAGCTTGAAGCATTGTTGGCAAAGTGATTGCCTAGAGGCACTGGCAAATATAGAGGTAAATTACCTTTAAAATGTTTTGCATGCAACAAGATTGGCCACATAGTTGCTAACTGTCCTAATGGTTAAAATGAACACAAGAAAGAGAAATTCAAGAAGTATAAGTGTAAAGGCAAGAGAGATTGTCTTATTGTTGTTGATAGTGGTATCATTGATGAAGAATATGATGGTGATGCTAGTGAAGATATTGTGTTTGTAGCTATTAAGAGATATCAGACCAAAAGGCATTAGTGTTCAAGATGGATAACTCTGATGATTGGATCATTGATAGTGGTTGTTCATATCATATGACCAGTGATTTGAGCAAATTTATTTCCTTGGAGGAATTTGATAGCGGTGTTGTAAGATTTGGCAATGACTCACCTTGCATGGTTAAAGGTAAGGGAGTTATTTATCTTAATGGGAAGAGTAGTATTGATGATGTCTATTGGGTTGAAGGTCTAAATAATAATCTTTTGAGTGTGGCACAACTCAATGATAGAGGATACCCACTGGAGTTTAAAAATGGTATGTACACAATCTTTGACAACAAAGGTGAATTGATTGCAACCGCGAAGCAAACTAAAGGTAACCTATTTCACCTTAATCCTAAAGTTAGAAACTATTTAATTGCAAAAATAGATGATAGCAGGCTTTGGCATAGGAGATTTTGTCATATAAACTTTGATAACATTGGTAAAGTGAGTAAGTCCAAGACAATGATAGGTTTGCCTCAGTTAGACAAACTAGTTAATGCTCTTTACAAAGAATGTCAATTAGGAATGATGATTCTTCAACTTTAAAGAGAAAATCCTTCTCAATGGAGCATTTGTTAGATTTGGTTCATATAGATCTTTGCAAACTAATAAGAACAAAAAGTATTCAAGGTGACAAATATTTTATGATCCTCACTGATGATTGCTCAAGGATGATGTGCATCACATTCTTGAAGGATAAGACTAAATCTTTTGGTAAGTTCAAGGCATTCAGGGCCTTAGCTGAGAAAGAGAGCGACAAGAAGATAAAATGTCTGAGAATAGATCAAGGTGGTGAATTTACTTCTGAGGAATTCACTAGGTACTATGATGAGAATGACATCAAATGACAAATTTTTGCACCAAGGACACCATAGCAGAATGGTATCATAGAAAGGAACAATTGGTCAGTTGTTGAATCTGCTAGGATAATGTTGATACAAGGAGGTGTAGTGAATTTTTTTTGGAGAGATGTCAGCACAACTGTCTACACTATGAACCGAGTTCTGATGAAAAGAGGTAAGGACAAGAATCCTTATGAATGTTGGTATGCAGGATCACCTGATGTTAGCTATTTTAAGATATTTGGAATAAAAAATTTTATTAAGAGAGGTGATTACATTAGAAAATTTGACACTAAGAGTGATGAAGGTATATTTCTTGGCTATTCCACCAAGAGTATGGCCTACAAGTTTTTTAACAACCAGACACATAGAATTGTTGAGAGTGTTGATGTTTGAGTTGATGAATGTCCTGAAGTTTCAGAGGAAACCAGTTTGGAGAAGAAGAATGAAGATCCTTGTATTTTGTTTTTGGAACCAGAAACTATGAAATCTGAAACTGGCAAACCAAATTCTGATGCACTTGTTCAACCAGAACAAATAAATTCAGATGATGATATTGATGAACCTGAACTTGAAGATAATGGTCATGTTATTCCTAGATATGTGAGACTGAATCACAGTCCTGAACAAATTATTAGGGATAAGGATGTTGGAGTACTAACTAGAAGGAGAATAAGAGAGAACTCTTGCATGATCTCCACCATTGAACCAAGAACACCAAAGAAGGCATTTGGTGATGATCATTGGGTTAAATCTATGGAGGAGGAATTCGATCAAATTAACAAGAAAAACACTTGGACCCTAGTACCCCAACCGGTAAATACGAATGTTATAGATACTAAATGGGTATTTAAGAACAAGTTGAATGAAGATGGTGTTGTAGTTTGCAATAAGGCTAGGTTGGTTTGCAAGGGTTATGCACAAGACAAAGGAGAAGATTATGGCAAAACTTTTGCACCACTAGCAAGATTGGAAGGTGTTAGAACTTTAATTGCATTTGCAAACCATAAGAAGTTCAAGGTATACCAAATGGATGTTAAGTCTACATTTTTTAATGGGCTATTGGAAGAAGAAGTATACATAGAGCATCCAGATGGTTATGCTTTGACTGATGAGAAAGACATGGCATGTAGATTGCATAAGGCTTTATATGGATTAAAGCAGGCACCCAGAGCATGGTATGAAAGGCTTCATACACATTTGATGAAGATAGGCTTTCTAAGAACCAGTGATGATAGTAACTGTACCGTTGTAAATTGTATGCACTTGCTAGGGTGGTACAATTTCACACCTAGTTTAGCACCCACCTTAGCGCATTTTACTTTTTGCATTGCATTGCTCCTTTAGCACTTAATTAATCAAATTAATTAGGTCTAAGGTCCTATTTCATCATCCTTTGCATCATAAAGTTGGGCCCTTTCATTAAAGCGTGCCCTTTTCATCTTATTCCTCCAATACATCACTCAATCAAAAACCCTAATTAAGTCCTATTTTGAACTTGGGGGCTTGGTTTTGGGGGTCAAAACATCTCAAAATCCCCTGTAACTTTGGGATTCTCTCTAAAATCATCATATCCAATGGCCCTGAAAATTTGGTGAAAAGTTGTCGGGACCGTGGCGCCCGGAGTGCACATGGTCCCGGACATTTTTCCCGAAATTTTAGGAGCATAATCCAATCATAAAATAAAGCTTAACCCCAAGAAATTGGTGGGAAATTCAATCTCTAGGTTGGCCAAAAGATGAAATTACGATCTAGGGTTTCCTACATAAGAGCTCTCTTTCTTCATTTGAAGGGATCCGATTTTTGTTTTCAGGAACCTCATATGCAGCGAAAGAGCAGATCTTTGAAGACTTCAACAACATTCAACATCCTTCTATCAAGCATTCATCAATTTCATTCATCCATTTAGGGCTTGGAAGACATTGAAGAACAATAGGAGATTATCGACTGAAGATTGGCTTGTACTCCTCCCTTGAGGGTTGGGTATGATTTCATGTTGTTTTCATGTCTTTGCATAAGCTTCAATATATCCTTTATTCATGCTTTAGATCACTTTGCATCTTGATTTAGAGCATTTACATTATCATTTACAAGCAATTAGGGTTTACTTTCTAGGTTGCTCTAGTTTGCTTTCTTGCATGTTAGGACCTTGCACACACACTAGGTCTGCACACACAATACATTTTACAAAACAACTTGGCTATTCGTGGAGGTGGAAATCACCGAAGTGGGGGTTTGACTAAGGAAAAACCCTATATAGCTTCCCATACCATTTTTAGATATAAGTGCAGGTTTCGAGACTCGGACGACGCCACAAGGGATAGATCCGGGAAGAGCAGGTCGAGACAGCACTCCACATCAAACTACAGAACAAAAGACCTAGACAGGGGCGCTGGGTGACCTAGTCCTACCAGGATAGGGGCACTAGGCACCCTGGTCCCTGGGATAGAGGCACTGGGTGCCCTGGTCCTCCTGACAAACAGTGTTTTTCGACATTTCTGGCAGTTTTCCAGAGTGCAAAATAGCAGTTTCAAGTGCAGTTTTCGGGACAGAATCAGGACGGTGGCACCCACACCCCTGTCCCGAACATTTTCAATCAGATTTTGACTCCAGGTACGCATCTGCATTCTTGTTTTGTCCTTGTGTTTACAGCTATTCATTGTTTAATCTCAATTCTGCAATCTTGTTATTAGTTCATACTTGCATTTTGGGATTAGGGCTTGAACTTGCATCATTTTATCTTTCAATTTCAACGAAGGAATAGAAATCCTAATAGGTAGCCCATGGCTCTCTCTTTCACAAGAAGAAGTAGCCAATTGTGTGATACCTCTAGGCTCTTTCGTATTCCGTAATGTGTGTCAAAAGGTAGGATTAGGGCATGTTAACCTAGTCTCGCTTTTTCCCCTACACATTTTGGTGAACCTGATGTGAAACTATCATTGCTTCCTCTTGCATTGCATTTGTTAGATCTAGATTTAGATTTAGTGTGTTTTCATTTCATTTTCATTAAAAAAAAAAAAAAAAGAGAAAAAAAAGAGTGTGTTTCTTTGCATTGTGTGTTTAAATTTTATGCAACCTTTATTTCAAAATGTCAGATTTTTATTTGCAAAATGTTCATGCTTTTGATGATTATTATGAGTATAGCCAAGAGGAATTAGATGAAGCTTTAGATGAGTTTTTAAACTCTAAAGATGCCAAACCTTCATTTTACCAAAAACTCATAAACCTTGTTACTATGCCATTTAGATGTGATGAGAAAGATAAGTCGAATGGTTCCTCTCAAGGGTACATTCCTATCAACTCTTCCACTAAATCTAGTAACATGGTTGTGTTCAATAATCCCCTCTATGAGGGGATGTCTCCTTTTGAATCAAAAGATAAACCTTTTAATCGACATGATCATGCTTTGTTGGATGATGCTCTTGATGACTTTGTGGCTTTATCGAAATCTTTAAACAAGAACAAGACTTCTAAATTGGTTAACATGATAAACTTGAATGAGCATAATAAGCCTCTCTTTGAAGTCCAAGGTGCTTATCCTTCTCCCACCTTTCAAGTTCCTAAATCACCTCTCCTTACTGTCCAAGGAGGGTATGATCATGATTCCTTTTGTACCCCAAATAAACCAATTATCACCGTGCAAGGAAGAAAACCTATAAGTCCTTATAGTTATGCCAAGCAAATAACTAGAGAGAGTTATCATGCGGTTGCCCATACTTATCACACTAGAAATAATAGGCAGCCTAATCCTCCTCCTGTTATTCCAGTTTCTCTTCCTAATCCTCGACCAATTCTTCCACAAGCTCCCCGTATTTCACAAGTTATGGGTAAGGAATATGATCTCATAGAACAACTTAAAGCTACCCCTGCTAAGATATCCCTTTGGGATTTGATTCAAACTTCTTCCGCTCATCATGGAATGTTACAAGATGCCTTGAAAGATTTGAATGTTCCTCCACCGAATACATCTAGTAATATAGCATCTTTGGTTAACTCTGTGATGAATCCTAAAGCTCAAATTGTGTTTACCCAAGATGAGTTGCCTACTAGTGAAATTCAACAACAATATGATCCCTTGATGATTGTGGTTATCATGAAAGATACTGCTATAAGATGAACACTAGTAGATAATGGCTCTGGCCTTAATGTGTGTAGCATCAATCTATTGCATAAAATGAATGTGGATACATCTCTCATTGAGCCTGACTCTTATCCCATTCGAGGCTTTGATAATGTGGCTATGACTTCATTAGGTATTATCACCCTACCTCTCACAGTAGGACCTATTACTTTGCCTACTCCCATCCATGTTATGTCAGGAAATTTAACATACAACTTGTTATTAGGGAGGCCTTGGATTCACAGTATGCAAGTTGTCCCCTCTACATTGCATAGACAAGTTAAATTTATCTATAACAATAAGACATATACCTTGATAGGTGACACTAATTTCCAAGCTTGTCTACAAACATCTACTTCTAAAGGGGGTTCTTCTAAGCCATCCTTGTCTAGTGATGACTCTTTAAACAAGATACCTATTGATGAGTCCTCGCTCTCTGATGATCAAAATTCTTTGGATGAGTCTGGAGCTCCTAAAGAAGATTCTTCTCAACTTGAATCTACACATAAGAAGGATTTTGATCCTGAGAAGGTTCTCGTAGAAGATGATTGGGGATCTCTTGATTTCAATCCCACCTTTGTGGGTGAATATAAGGTTCCTTCTAGAGAGCTTAAAGTTGAAAAGAAGGAAGAAGCTAAAAATCAATCAATCTTACCTGAACCTATGAGTAATAATTTTGTGGTCGCTTCTCAAACTTCTTCTCCTCATACCTCAAATTATGAAGAGTTTGATTCTTTGTCTTATGAAAACCACCTCCTCTTTTTGAAATGGCTGATCATTATGGTTGTGGTTTTCGCATTTTTGCTAAGCATGGGTATCATGGAAAAGGTTGTGGTGCTCATGAACAAGGGATAAAAGTTCCTCTAGAGACTAATTTTCACAATTATGCCTTTGGACTTGGCTATAATCCCTGCAAACGTACTAAAGCTTCTAAAAGACCATGCATTAGTGTTAATACTATTTCTACATCTCTATCAATGCAACACCCTGAGTATATTGATGGGGATCCTTCGGGTGACTATGCTTTGGATGTCTTCCCTACCGATGACGCTTTAGCTGAATTTTTGGGAGCCTATGACACTCTTCCTCGTTATCATCACAATAGGGGACTCCCTTATTGTTTGAACACTGAAGCCTATTTTGGAAAAGAGATCGATAATGATGAGATTGTGAAAGAATTCCCTCAGTTAAAGGATACTCCTCAACAAAGTAATCTTCTTATAAGTGACACCACTGATGTTAAGATGGATCCTTGCAATAAAGAGAAAGTTACTAAAATTGGAAAATGTTTGGATGAAGAGGAATAAAAACAATATGAAGAACTATTGCACGAATTCCTTGAGATCTTTGCTTGGACATACTCTGACATGCCTGGTATAGATCCTAAGATTGTCACTCATAACATTGTCTTAGTTCCCGATGCTAAGCCCGTGAAACAAAAGATTCAAAAAATGAATCCTAAGGTGGCTCTGCTTGTTAAGGCTGAGATTGAAAAGTTATTGGAGGCTGGATTTATCTACCCTATTGACTATTCCCCATGGATTTCAAATATTGTCGTTGTGGCTAAACTAGATAACAAAATAAGGATGTGTACCGACTTTCGAGATTTGAATAAGGCTTCCTTGAAAGATGATTTCCCTCTTCCAAACATTGACATGATAGTTGATTCTACGGCAGGACATGCCTTGTTATCCTTCATGGATGGTTTTTTAGGATATAATCAAATTTTCATTAACCCTCAAGATCAATTTAAAACCGCTTTCACCACTCCTTGGGGTACGTTTTGTTGGATAATGATGCCTTTTGGACTTAAAAATGCTGGCACAACTTATCAACAAGCGATGACCCTTATCTTTCATGATTATATGCATAAGATTTTAGAGGATTATGTTGATGATATTTTAGCCAAATCTATTCTTCGCATAGATCATATTAAAATCCTTCGTCAAATCTTTGAAAGAGTTCGTAAATATCACATGCGCTTGAATCCCCGAAAATGTGTTTTCGGTGTGGATAGTGGAAAACTATTAGGATTCATAGTTTCGCATCGTGGGATTGAGGTGGACACTAAGAAAATAGATGCTATTGTCAACATGCCACCTCCTAGAAATGTGTCTCAACTTAAAAGCTTACAAGGAAAGATTCAAGCTATTCGTAGGTTTGTATCTCAACTTGCGGATCGTACCTTTCCTTTTACTCAACTTCTTAAAAAAGATATCACTTTTCAATGGAACGAAGATTGTCAGCAAGCATTTGAAGATTTAAAAGTGTATTTGGCTAGTCCTCCTATTCTTCAACCTGCCGAACCTTCTAAACCTTTCCTTCTATATACAGCTGCTTCCTCTCATGCTCTCGCAACATTGTTGGCACAACATGATAAAGATGGTAAGGAATGTCTGGTTTATTACATAAGTCATACCTTACTCGATTATGAGACCCGATATTTTGCGATAGAAAGATAATGCTTGGCCTTGGTGTTTGTGACTCAGAAATTGAGACATTATCTTTTAAATTCAGAATTCCGCGTCATGGTAAAGTTTGATCCTTTGAAGCATCTTTTCTCTAAAATTGATTTATCAGGACGCCTAGCTAAGTGGGTTATGATGTTAACTGAATTTGACCTTAAATTTGTTTCACAAAGAGCAATTAAAGGGAAAGCATTGACCGACCACTTAGTTGAGGCCCCTTCACCTTTCTCCTTCCCTAATTCTGAGTCTTTCCCCGATGACTTCATTCTTTCTATAGAAAAAGATGAAACTTGGGAATTATACTTTGATGGTTCTAAGTGTCGTACGGGATCGGGGGCAGGTGTTGTTCTGATTTCTCCTATGAGGAAATCTATTGCCTTATCCTATCATCTAAATTTCCTATGTACCAATAACATTGCTGAGTATGAGGCTCTTATAGCAGGAATAAAAGCAGCCTTAGCTCTGAACATAAAACACATACATATTTATGGAGATTCTCAATTGATTATAAGACAAGTAACAGGATTGTATCAAGCAAAACAAGACAAATTATCACAATATAAAGACCTTGCCATCTCTTTATTACAAAAATTTGATTCTTATACGATGGAACCTATTCCTCAAAAAGATAATCGACATGCGGACGCAATGGCATGTGTGGCTTCTCTTGTATCTTTAGAGGACCCTATGGTTGATCTTAAATTTGTTATTCACAACCTTATTTCTCCAGCTATTGTAGATGATTCTAGTTTGGTAACATGTTGTGACTTTGTAGATTCAGACGAATGGTATTCGCATATCGTAAGATATTTGACCGATGGTACCTTTCCTGATTCCGCTAATAGGAACACCAGGGCTAGAATCTGCAAGCTGTCTGCTAGGTATATCATCCTTTCTAATGTCCTTTACCGAAGGGGTTATGATGGCCTTCTCCTTCACTGTCTTAACAAATTGGAAATCCCCGTTGCTCTTGAAGAGGCGCATGCAGGTTCCTGTGGGGGGCATTTCGGAGGCAAATCCTTGGTTCAAAGATTACTTCATATGGGATACTATTGGTAAACTATGCAGAAGGATTCTTTTTCATTTGTTAAGAAATGTCATCAATGTCAACAACATAATAATCTGATTCATGCTCCTACCCAAGAACTTCGTTCTCAAGTAGCTTCTTGGCCTTTCTCGGCATGGGGTTTGGATCTCATTGGTAAAATCTCTCCTCCTTCATCTCAAGGACACACCATTATAACTGCAACAGATTACTTTACGAAGTGGGTAGAAGCTATTCCCCTTCATTCTACCACTGCTGAAGTGATTTGTCAATTTCTTTTAGAAAACATCATTTCTCGATTTGGGATACCTTCCACTATAATCTCAGATAATGGGACATCATTTAAGAACAAGGACATGAAGAAATTCCTCGAGAAGTATCATATCAAACATTGATTTTCTACACCATACTATCCTCAATCAAATGGTCAAGCCGAATCATCCAATAAGATAATTGAACAAATTCTTCGCAAAACCATGAATAAGCATGGTAAGGATTGGAGTAATCAGCTAATCTATGCTCTTTGGTCCTACCGAACGAGTTACGAATTGCTACAGGAACTACTCCTTATAATCTTGTTTATGGTGCTGACGCTATTATGCCTTTAGAGTTAGAGATTCCATCACTTAGGGTTTCTCTCAAGGGTATAGTAGATGATGATTCTTATAGAGAACAACAACTTCAACAGCTTGAGATGCTTGATGAACAACGTATAAATGCTCTTGAGCATATTCAAGCGTATCACAAAACTCTACAACGAAGCTATAATGATAAGGTTATTCAACGTTCCTTCTCAGTAGGTGACTTAGTCCTCTATGAGAATCAGTGCAATGTGATTGCCTTACCTGTAGGAAAGGGAAAATTTAGTCCTAATTGGCTTGGACCATACATCGTTATTGAAGATTATGGATCAGGTGCTTACAAAATAGCGGATGTAGATGGTACACCTCTTAAAGAACCTATCAATGCTATGCACTTGCATAGATATTATGCTTAATTCTTCATTCCTTATTTTTCTTCTTTTCAGTTCTTCAACATTGGGTAATATGTTAGTATCTCCTAATTATAGCAAAATAGAATTAAATGTCATGGTGTTTAATCTATATTGCTTCGTTCTTGACAAGCGTGTTTCCTTACTTTATAGTTTGTCTTGAATTCATTTTATGTAAATTGTAAAAGATTTACGTTTCCATTATGCTAGCATATTATACAATGTCTTATGTGTTAAGTAGGATCGTATCATGTTGTGTTTAAGTTCAAAATTAGATCACATTAGTTATATGATTCTTAGACTTAATGCATATTTCTTCCCTATCATCAATGTAGTACTTGATTAAATATTTTAATTAAGTCACACATGTATCAATTTAATCATGGAGCATTGAGAAATCAATCACATGGAAATTAAATTCTGAACATACATGTACATCTACCAAATGTATTAGATTTAATCAAAACAAAATATACATTGTTTTAAGCATTAAAGATAACATATTTGAGACAAAAGAGAAGCATGTATATATATATATATGTGGATCGTATACAAATATAGGTCACTATACATCCAAAATGTGACCTATCGTACATCATAAAATCATCTCCTATCCCTAGGGCTGGTGGCTGGAGAGTGTCGACTAGATGCTCCCTCCTGATCCGGCCATGCAGGTGTACCCATAGGTGTGTAGCGCGATATAGACCGCGAGTGACTCCGAGAGGAACTCCTATGATCCCTATCCATAAGGATCGCGTGATAGGAGGAAGCCTCGCTCTGAGCAGCTGCTAGATCTCGTCGCGCCCGCTAAAGGTCCTCTGATAGGACTCTCTCTCTCTCTCCCTCCATATGTCTACCTGTACTCGGAATGGGGAAAATAAGTCCTCATGCCGACCCGCGTTCCCCTGAGGCCTATAAGAAATCTGTGAGGAACTAGGGATCTGTGCCATCGTGGAAATGTCTGTCACTGCTTCCTGAATCAGGGAACACCACTCCTGCACATTAGCTGTAGCAGTAGAATAGATTTTTGTTAGTACCATTCTATATCATCAAAAACATTAATCAATCAATATAAACCTACTATACCTGGATCTCCCTCACGCCAGTAGGGATCATGATACGGTAGCATCTGTGACTGGGATCTACTAGGCTCCCCTTGCTCGACTAATCTGTGCACGATGGGTGTAGGCTGGGTAGTACTAGGAATAGGTCTCTGTATCACCTCGTGTTCCCCCTTTTGGGGAATAAGAGGAGGATCCAGAGCTATGGTATCATCTCCTGAATGGTGGGGAGCTGCATCTGACCCCTCCTCATCATCTCTATCCTCCTCATCGTCGTCTTCCTCATCATCCTCATCCTCATCCTCGTCTGCATCCTCACCTGCATCCTCCTCATCCTCATCTCTATCCATGTCCTCCTCCTCCTCCTCGGCACTAGGCTAATCTCCTGTGGGTGGATCAGGATCTCCTGCCTCCTCATGACCCTCTCCCACCTCTGGCTCCTCTGACCTGGATCCCTAGTCCTCATCTTGGTCTCCATTTCTCCATGGGCTGGGATGGCCTATCGAGTGATCTGGTGGAAAGATAGGCCCTGGGTATGATCTCATAAACCATGAAACATACCTGCGCTGTGCTCCAGGCTCTACAGAGTAATCAGTGACTACATCCTAATCAGATCCCTCTATATCTATAGTCTTGATGTCATCTATTGTCAGTCTCGCTACTGCTCTAGGTCTAGGAAGGACCCGTGAGTGTCGAGTATAGATGGGCACATCGGCTGGAACACACTGCTCTAGCCCAAACTGCCTCCGTACTCGGTCGAAGTAGAATGGGACTATGATGTGTGAATATCGTCCCTACAATAGGCGGTTCCTCTATAGACATGCTAACTGTCTCTCCATCCCATCCCATCTGTGCATCCGCAGATAGGGTCTCCATATGGTCACCTCGACTGTCAGTCTATCAAAAATCACTCTCCAATATAACAGATCTCCAAATCTCCACTCGCTGGTAAGTGGATAAGCAAACACCCTAGGTCGCTCACTCGTCATACTCAGTGGAAAGCCGACAGGCCTGGTGCATGTGAAGTGCTCAAATACCCACACCTGCAAAAGTGTGCATGTCATCAAGCTACAACTCTGCCCAAACACATACTCCTCAAGGTCGTGATAGAGATGTGCAAGCATACTCCAACCCCAAGCATACACTCTCCTGTGTCTCTCCATCGCTCTGATGCACCATGTGAGACCCCCATGCATATGCGTACCTCACCCATTAGGGTAGACAGTTAGTGCTATGATGGCAATCATAAGGCGTCTCACAAGGGGAACCTCTCCTGTAGGATGTAAGAGCCAGTTGACCATGATGCGACCTCTCATCTCACTCGACATGACTCTCCCTATGCAATATACCTACTCTCTTTGATGGTCCTCCACTGACCGATCGGTTGCGTATGTAACAGTAGCTCCTCTGATAGGAAGATGAAGTATATGGTACACATCCTCAAGTGTAACCATCAGCTCCCCTACCGGAAGATGAAACGTGCATGTGTCAAGATCCCATCGCTCCATCAGTGCCATTAGCATCGTAGGATGGAACCGAATGGTTGGCATGAGGATCGCATACCATAATCCCACAATCAACAATGTGTCTCTCTCTGCCTAAGTCAGCCGCGAAATCTGATCTCGCAAACTGTGAAGAATATGTCCCGCCGTATGCTCTCTCATGTATGGGAGACCCTACAACACAAAAACATAACTGTAATCAGTACTCAATCATCAAAATCACTCATGCAAACTGTCGTACATTGTATGCTAACCCTGAAATCCCTCGCCAAGTCCTGATTGGGACCATGGCACCCTGATTGGGACCATGGCGCCCTGTCAGGGACCATGGCGCCCTGATTGGGACCATGGCGCCCTATCAGGGACCATGGCACCCTGAGTGGACCAGGGCACCCCACAGGGACCATGGCACCCTGGGTGGGCCTCGGGTCAGATTTCAGGGCCCGCAAACGATCATAGAAAGTCAAAATGCAAAAAATCAAAAGTCAACGCTCAGTCAACTCACCTCGTCTAGTGGCTCGTCGTCGATCACGGCCTGGCGCAGGATCTCAATCCTCATGGGACGCTCTGGTCATCGTGAAGGCATGATGATGGCTATGTGGGCTCCGCTGCAATGAACAGTATTCTGAAATCAACAAAGTGACAAATGCAAATGTCACTTTCAAAGTATATACTTTCATTCCTTTACCTTTACTTTCGAAACCCTAATTTTCCTCTATCATTCATTTCATCATAACTTGAGTTTGGGAGATGCAATTTTTGAGCCGTTTGTTGCATAGGAATCGTATTTTCATTCCCCTACTCTCGGGATGTTCCAAAAAGTGCTCTGATGAAGCCTATTTAGTGAACGTCCCTCATCAATACTCTCTTACACAATTTGTCGTAAGTAAACATGCTACCCTATTTCACCTCCCTAATAAGCAAGTCGAAACAGGGGGGGCATATAGCTACTCACAAATTTCATCACTTTCCTTAGTAAGCATTAGGTGATTTTGTGATCTAACGTGTGTTTTGTAGGGTGCGGTTCCTAACTGTGTACTGCAGATACCGCTGGGGGCTTCATCCGACAACTTATGGATATATCCTTTTTCAAATGATGTTTACTTTTCTGTACTTTAGCTTGCATATGCACGTAGTACTCATATGACTGCTAAAGTGGGGGCTAAATGTAGCGTCGTAAATTGTACGCACTTGCTAGGGTGGTACAATTTCACACCTAGTTTAGCACCCGCCTTAGTGCATTTTACATTTTGCATTGTATTGCTCCTTTAGCACTTAATTAATCAAATTAATTAGGTCTAAGGTCCTATTTCATTGTCCTTTGCATCATAAAGTTGGGCCCTTTCGTTAAAGTGTGCCCTTTTCATCTTATTCCTCCAATACATCACTTAATCAAAAACCCTAATTAAGTCCTATTTTGAACTTGGGGGCTTGGTTTCGGGGGTTAAAACATCTCGAAATCACCTGTAACTTCGAGATTCTCTCTAAAATCATCATATCCGACGGCCCTGAAAATTTGGTGAAAAGTTGTCGGGACCGTGGCGCCCGGAGTGCACATGGTCCCAGACATTTTTCTCAAAATTTTAGGAGCACAATCCAATCATAAAACAAAGCTTAACCCCAAGAAATTGGTGGGAAATTCAATCTCTAGGTCGGCCAAACGATGAAATTACGATCTAGGGTTTCCTACATAAGAGCTCTCTTTCTTCATTTGAAGGGATCCGATTTTTGTTTTCAGTGACCTCATATGCAGTGAAAGAGAAGATCTTTGAAGACTTCAACAACATTCAACATCCTTCTATCAAGCATTCATCAATTTCATTCATCCATTTAGGGCTTGGAAGACATTGAAGAACAATAGGAGATTACCGACTGAAGATTGGCTTGTACTCCTCCCTTGAGGGTTGGGTATGATTTCATGTTGTTTTCATGTCTTTGCATAAGCTTCAATATATCCTTTATTCATGCTTTAGATCACTTTGCATCTTGATTTAGAGCATTTACATTATCATTTACAAGCAATTAGGGTTTACTTTCTAGGTTGCTCTAGTTTGCTTTCTTGCATTTTAGAACCTTGCACACACACTAGGTCTGCACACACAATACATTTTACAAAACAACTTGGCTATTCGTGGAGGTGGAAATCACCGAAGTGGGAGTTTGACTAAGGCAAAACCCTATATAGCCGCCCATACCATTTTTAGATATAAGTGCAGGTTTCGGGACTCAGACGACGCCGTAGGGGACAGATCCGGGAAGAGCAGGTCGAGACAGCACTCCACATCAAACTGCAGAACAAAAGACCTAGACAGGGGCGCTGGGTTCCCTGGTCCCTAGGACAGAGGCGTTGGGCACCCTGGTCCTCCTGACAAACAGTGTTTTTTTACATTTCCGGCAGTTTTCCAGAGTGCAAAACAGCAGTTTCAAGTGTAGTTTTCGGGATAGAATCAGGACAGTGGTGCCCGCGCCCCCATCCCAAACATTTTCAATTTGATTTTGACTCCAGGTACGCATCTGCATTCTTGTTTTGTCCTTGTGTTTACAGCTGTTCATTGTTTAATCTCAATTCTGCAATCTTGTTATTAGTTCATACTTGCATTTTGGGATTAGGGCTTGAACTTGCATCATTTTATCTTTCAATTTCAACGAAGGAATAGAAATCCTAATAGGTAGCTCATGGCTCTCTCTTTCACAAGAAGAAGTAGCCAATTGTGTGATACCTCTAGGCTCTTTCGTATTCCGTAATGTGTGTCAAAAGGTAGGATTAGGGCATGTTAACCTAGTCTCACTTTTTCCCCTACACAGTAACATATATCTCAAGTTTGAAGGAGATGAAATACTGGTCAGTGAAGTATTTATTGATGATATCATATTTGGAGGTAATGATGTCATGAGCAATAGTTTTGCAAATGAAATGAAAAATGAGTTTGAAATGTCTTTAGTAGGGAAAATAAAAAATTTCATAGGCTTGCAGATATAGCAAATGAATAATGGTATTTTCATTACACAGTCTCAGTATGTGAAAGAGTTCTTGAAGACATTTGGCTTGAGTGACTGTAAACTAGTTGGGACACCAATGGTTATAGGTTGTAAGTTGTCTAAGGAAGATGAAACTAAGTTTGTTGATGAGAAGGAATATAGGTCAATGATTGGCAAATTGCACTATATTGTGCACAACAGACTAGATATAACCCATGCAGTTGGCATAGTTGCTAGATTCCAAAAGAATCCCAAGGAAACATATATGATAGAAACCAAGAGAATTTTTAGATACCTGAAGTGTACCATTGACTATGGATTATGGTATCCATATGGAGGAAACTTTGATTTGAAGGTGTACATAGATGCTGATTGGGTATGAAATGTTGATGACTGAAAAAGCACAATCGGTGGAGCATTCTTTGTTGGAGGAAGACTTGTTTCATGGAGTAGTAAGAAGCAAAGTTGTACTTCACAATCTACTGCTAAAGCTAAGTATGTTGCAACTTATATGAATTGCACAAAGGCTATTTTGATGAGGCACATTTTGGAAGGTTTTAAGATGAAGATTTTAGAATCTATAAAGATTTTATGTGATAATACAAGTGCCATAAATATTTCCAAGAATCATGTTTGGCATGCACAAACCAAGCATATTGAATTGAAGTATCATTTCTTGAGGGAAAAAGTGCAGAGCAAAGATGTTATCTTTGAGCATGTTTTTACCAAGGAGCAACTTGCAAATATTTTTACCAAACCTCTACCTAAGACTACATTTGAGTATCTTAGTAGTCAACTAGGTGTTGTACCCCTTCATGAGGTTATTTGAGCATGATGTTGATTGCATCGGTCCCTAAACCACTTGCAGAATTTTATAGAAGGATTGGTGTAGTAGTGGATGCTATTCCACAAGGGGAGCATTAAGTTGCATATTATTGTTCTTGTATAGTGAAATTTGAAATTACATGTTTTGCTTTCAATTTGGCATTGTTGTCAAAGGGGGAGAAGAATTATGTGATTATAAGGAGGAGAACTAGTGACAAGCTGAAGACATGGAAAGCATGGTGAATACTTGGTAATGTAAATTGGGATTCCTATTCACAATCATAGCAGCAATCAATGTCGTTGATATTTGTATTGCCATCAATGCCAAAAGGGGAGATTGTTGGCATTTGCATGAAGATTGCATTAATGATATGTTATGTTTTCATTGATGTCAATTAATCAATAATGATATTACTGATATTGCTATTATTATTGATATTTTCTTGTAACCAGTAGGAATAGCTTTGTACAAGACATTGTAAACCAGTATGTAAGTCTATGAGTTAAACCAGTAAGAAGTAAAAGGTTAAACCCTATCTATGTAATGTAATCGATAAGCCCTACTAGTTGTTTTCGTTAAACCGTAACCGATTAAGGTTGTTGAATTGGTTATGTTGGTTTATGATATAATGATGAGCGATAGTGATGGTGACATGTGTGGTCATTGTATGAAGACAAGTTCAAAATGTTTTGGAGCATTTTTGTCTAGGGAACAAGCAAAGTGTATTTCATCTAGTGCAAAGCACGTGATGAGTTACTGAGTTTGATGAAGCGGTGATCAAGGATCAGTTGAGGTTTTCTTGATTGATTTGTAGAGATTTCTATGTAAATCCAATGGTCATACTTGAACCGAATTGTTTGTAATCTCTATGAGAGAATTAGGTTTTTGTTGTGTTACTGACCTAATTGATTTGTTATAAGGTCAATGAAGTTGTTTTGTTGAAGTTGTTGGCAAAATTCAATTGAGTGTGTGGTTGTCGAGCTGGATAATGAGTTTGTAGTTTGAGTAAAGGGAGATAGAAGCTTAAAAGGATCTGATCAAGCAAGTGTAGTGCTATTCAGATAGATCAAGAAAACTCCTATTGTTTTCTAATAATTACAGCAAAACTGAAATCCCCTAACTAGGTAATCTCCAACAAGCTTGGTTACTTCTCAAATCCTCTAACAAGGTGATCCATTAGCTTGGATTCTCAAATCCTCTACTGAGGTTACTCCTAATAGGGTACTTGCTTCTAATAAGGAATTTGTAGTCAATCCCTTAACCAATTGATTCTTAATAGGATCAGTTCTTAATAGGACTTTTGTAAAGCTTTAACAGGCTTGGCTCCTAATAGGGCAAACTTCAGAAGAGTTCAGATAGTTATCTTGTGAGTCTCATCTCGCCATGGTTTTTCCCATTTGGGTTTCCACATCAAAATACTTGTGTCGTGGTGAATAATTTTTTGGTTATAATCTTATGGTTGACTTGATTAACTACTTAACTATTCTAATAAGGCACGATAACTGGAAGAATTGAGAAATGAAGTTTGTTGACATATGATAAAGCATTTTGATGTTTACAAGTTTAAATTTGTTTACTGTTAAGTTGCTATAATATTCAACTGGTTTTCTTATGAGTTTTTATCTTGGCAGAGATATTTCATTGATAAGTTTACTTTGTGTGATTGATATTGAGATTGGGAAAGTTTGTATCATTTTTTCTATTTACTGATTCACCCACCCCTCTTAGTAATCTAGTGGATATTTATTCTTTCATCATACCATCACTAGGTTCTTCATCATTAGAGCTACCTCCAAAGGCCTCATGATAGTCATTGAGGTTTTCATCCCTTCCTCAATTTCTAGTTGTCGATTCTTTATTGATCTTGTTTGAGCCATGTTTTTGAAAGTTGATGTTGTGAAGATGATTATGAGGCTATGATGAAATGTTTGATGGAAGAAAAGTTTTGGTAAAATGTTTGGTGGAAGATAAATCTCTAACACCGAAGGTTGGATGTCAACAAAGTTCTTTGTGAATTGCTTTTGTGTTTTTCAACAATTTGATGCGATGAGGTATAGTAAGGTTTGAGATGTGTTACAAATCAAACTACCTAGTAATGAGAGGATGCACTCATAAACTAGTTTTAACCTATGTAGATGTTAGAAATTCCTCTTAGGATGATTGATCCTAGATGTAGAGATGCTCTAAAAAAATGATTTGCTGGTTTGTTTGAGCAATATCTAAAAGGACTAAGAATAAGACCTCTTTGTGTTTTCAGATTTGAGTGAATTTGTGATGTTTGGTTGTGAACGTGGATAGAATATGTGTTTAAATAAAAGCTTTATGTTATGAAGGGGGTTTCTTCTTCTTCCTCCTCTCTCACAATGGTTGGTGGTTCCCCTTGAGATTCATTGTATGTGATACAAATCTTAGGAAAAAAAGCAGAATTGATCTTGCCCCCTTTGTTCTTGTGATAACAAAAATCTCTATACTGAGTAAAATCTCTATTACTCAAAGGCTCTTTGTCAAGTTCATTGGATTTGCCTTGAAGGTATAAGTGCATATGATGCAAGAATACTCTATGTGAGAGAAAGAGTTGTCTATTGATATAGAAAAAATTCCTTCTTTTGATAAGAGGTTTTGAACCAAGTTGTCTCTTCTTCAATTTGGTTTTTTGATGAAGACTTATTTTCCTCAAGATATGAGTGGTGGTCATACAAACTAATATTTTCTTTCTTTTTGTTGATGTTCTTTTGTTATCAAAATTTGAGGTAGATTTGTTGTCAATGTTGATGCATATTTGTTGGATGGATACTTGGTCTCAATTTGTCTTAGATCCTTTGACAAGAAAACATAGCAAGAACACAAGCATGTTGGCATTTGCATATAGATTGCATTAATGATATGTTATGTTGTCATTGATGTCAATTGAACCGGTAATGGTATTTGTGATAGTGCTGATATTGTTGTTATTGTCTTGTAACTGGTAGGAATAACTTTGTGGAAGATGTTGTAAGTTGGTATGTAAGTATGTGAGTTGAACTGGTAACTGGTGTATGAGGATAAACCCTATCTAATCGATAAACCCTACCAGTTTCTTTTTTCTTAAACCCTAACCAATTAAGTATGTTGAGTGGTAATGATGGTGACACATGTGGTCATTGTATGAAGACAAGTTCAAATTGTTTTGGTGTGTCTTGTTTGTTTGATTGTCTAGGGAATGAGCAAAGTAGATTGCAAATAATGCAAAGTGTGTGATGAGTTACAAAGACCGATGAAGCGGTGAGCAAGGAGCGGTTGGAATTTTCTTGAAAATTATGTACAAATTGCTATGTAAATCCAATGCTCACACTTGAACTGATCTATTTGTAATCTCTATGAGAGAATTAGGTTTTTGTTATGTTACTGACCTAATTGATTTGTATTTAAGGTCGATGAAGTTGTTTTGTAAAAGGTGTTGGTAGAAATTAGATTGAGTGTGTGGTTGCCAAACCGAAGAATGAATTTGTAGTTTGTGTAAAGGTAGATTGAAGCTTAAAAGGATCTAATTAAGAAAATGTAGTGCTATTCAGACAGATCAAGAAAAACCCATTGTCTTCTAACAATTACATCAGAATTGAAATCCCCTACTTGGGTAAGCTCTAGCAAGCTAGGTTATTCCTTAAATCCTCTAACAAGGTGGTCCATTATCTTGGATTCTTAAATCCTCTACCAAGGTTACTCCTAATAAGGCATTTTCTTTTTATCAAGGTATTTTGTAAATCCCTTAACTGGGTGATTCCTAGCAGGATCAGTTCTTAACATGACTTATTGTAAAAGCTTTAATAGGCTTGGCTCCTAATAAGGTGAACTTCAGAAGAGTTCAGATAGCTATCTTGTGAGTCTCATCTCACCATGGTTTTTACCTATTTGGGTTTTCCAAGTATAAATATTTGTTTCATGTGGTGAGTTTTTTTGTGTTTATGATCTTATTTGTTGATTTGATTAACCACTTAACTATACTGATAAGGTATGATAACTGGAAGTATTAAGAGATGGAGTATGTTGATATATGATTAAGAATTTGGATGTTTACAGGATTTAAGTTGTTTATAGTTAAGTTGCTTCAACAGTCAGCCAGTATACTTATGAGTATTGATCTTAACAATGGTATTGTATTGATAAGTCTACCTTGTGTGATTGAGATTGAGTTTTGGGAATTTTGTATCAGTTTTTTAGTTTATTGATTCACCCCCCCTTTCAGTAATCTACCAGATACTTATTCTTTCATCATACCATCAATTGGTATCCGAGCTTCTCGGGTCCTCTTAAACCTAAATCCTAACCACTTGAAGAAAAGATCTTGTAGATCATGATGAAGAAGGAAGGTCTAAAGTACAACAAAGAAAACTATAGAATTTGGAGCGACAGAATGAAGATTTACATCAAGAGTTTGGGAAGTCAGTATTGGGATCATGTAGAAGATAAGTATATTGTACCTACTAGAACTTCGATTGATGATTAGAAGAAAGAACAACAAGAAAATCATCAAGCATTAGAGGCTATTATCAGTTCCTTGTCTGATATTGAATATGTAGATGTTCATTACCTTGAAACTGCATATGAAGTATGGAAAAAACTTGAAGAAATTTATAGCGGTGATGAACATGTTAAGATTGCTAAAGAGGAAAGTTTGATGACATGAGAATGTCTGAAGGTGAGAATATCCAGTAGTACAATCAAAGGATAAAAGAGATAGTCAGTGAAATAAAGAGTGCAAGAGGGAAAGTGGAAGATGCCATAGTGATCAGTAAGGTACTGAGAACCCTACTACCAGTTTACGCTATCTGAGTCACAGCTATTCAGGAGCTGAAATCCATTGACAAAACTAAGGTAACTCTTGACTCTATCACTGGCAAACTTACTACTTTTGAATTAAATGGCTATGATGGTAGTGTACAGAAATTAGAATTTGCATTCAGAGCTTTTGTCTCTAACTAATCTATGAGAAAAAGTAGAGATACCTACCATGGCTATGAATCTAGATCCAGTAGAGATGTTGATGATGAAGACATTTTAGTGGAGCTTGAAGCATTGTTGGCAAAATGATTGCCTAGAGGCATTGACAAATATAGAGGTAAACTACCTTTAAAGTGTTTTACATGCAACAAGATTGGTCATATAGCATCTAATTGGCCTAATGGTGAAAATGAACACAAGAGAGACAAATTAAAGAAGTATAAGTGTAAAGGAAAGAGATATTGTCTTATAGTTGTTGATAGTGGTCTAATAGACATGATGAATCTGATGGTGATACTAGTGAAGATATTGTGTTTGTAGCTATTAAAGAAGAGATATCAGACCAGAAGGCATTAGTGTTTAGGATGGATAACTCTGATGATTGGATCATTCATAGTGGTTGTTAACATCATATGACCAGTGATCATAGAAAATTTATTTCCTTGAAGGAATTTAATGGTGATGTTGTCATATTTGGCAATGAATCACCTTGTATGGTCAAAGGTAAGGGATTTATTTCTCTTAATGGGAAGAGTGGTGCTGATGATGTCTATTGAGTTGAGGGTCTAAAGTAAAATATTTTGAGTGTGGCACATCTTAATGACAAAGGATACCCACTAGAGTTTAAAATGGTATGCACAAAATCTTTGATAGTAAAGGTGAATTGATTACAACCAAGAAATAAACTAGAGGTAATCTATTTCATCTTAAAGTCCAAGACAGTAAGTGGTCTACCTCAGCTAGACAAACCGGTTAATGCTCTTTGTAAAGAATGTCAGTTAGGAAAGATGACTTCTTCAACTTTCAAGAGCAATTCCTTCTCAACAAATCACTCGTTAGATCTGGTTCATACAAATCTATGTGGACCAATAAGAACAAGAAGTAGTCAAGGTGACAGATATTTCTTGATCTTCGTTGATGATTGTTCAAGGATGATGTGGGTCACATTCTTGAAGGATAAGATTGAAGCCTTTGGTAAGTTCAAGGAATTCAAGGCCTTAGCTGAGAAAGAGAGTGGCAAAAGGATAAAATGTCTAAGAACAGATCAAGTCGGTGAATTTACTTCTAAGGAATTCACTAAGTATTGTGATAAGAACAACATCAAATGGAATCTTTTTGCACCAAGGACACCACAAAAAAATGCTATCACAAAGAGGAACAAACGATCAGTAGTTGAAGCTACTAGCACAATGTTGATACAAGGAGGTGTAGCGAAAACGTTTTGGACAGAAGCTATCAGTACAGTTGTCTACACAATGAACCAAGTTCTGGTGAAAAGAGGTAAGAACAAGACCCCTTATGAATATTGGTATGGAATATCACTTGATGTTAGCAATTTTAAGTTATTTGGAAGCAAATGTTTTATTAAAAGAGGTGATTACATTAGCAAATTTGAAGCTAAGAGTGATGAAAGCATATTTCTTGGCTATTCCACCAATAGTAAGGCCGACAAATGTTTCAACAACCACACATAGAAAATTGTTGAGAGTGTTGATGTTTGAGTAGATGAATATCCTGAAGTCTTAGAAGGAACCAATTTGGAGAAGAAGGATGAATATCCTTGCATTTTTCTTTTGGAACCTGAAATAGTTAAATCTGAAATCGGTAAAACAAATTTTGATGCACTTGTTCAACTAGAACAAATAAATTCAGAAGAAGAATATGATGAAGAAGTTGAACTTGAAGATAATGATCATGTTATTCTTAGATATGTGAGACTGAATCACAGTTCTGAACAAATTATTGGGGATAAGGATGCTAGAGTACTAACTACAAGGAGAATAAGAGAGAACTCTTGCATGATCTCCACTATTGAACCAAGAAGTGCTAAGGAGGTATTTGGTGATAATCATTGGGTTAAAGCTATGGAGGAGGAATTAGATCGAATTGAGAAGAACAACACTTGGACCCTAGTACCCCGACTGGTAAACAAGAATGTTATAGGTAATAAATGGGTATTTAGAAACAAGTTGAATGAAGATGGTGTTCTAATTTGCAATAAGGCTAGGTTGGTTTACAAGGGTTATGCACAAGAAGAAGGAGAAGATTATGGTGAAACTTTTGCACTAGTAGCAAGACTGGAAGGTTTCAGAACTTTACTTGTATTTTCAACTCGTAAGAAGTTCAAGGTATACCAAATGGATGTTAAGTTTGCATTTTTGAATGGGATATTGGAAGAAGAGGTATACATAGAGAAGCCAAATGGTTATGCTTTGACTGATGAGAAAGATATGGTATGCAGATTGCATAAGGCTTTATATGGATTAAAACATGCACCCAGAGTATGGTATGAAAGGCTTCATACACATTTGATGAGATAGGATTTGTAAGAACCAATGATGATAGTAACATTTATCTCAAGTCTGAAGGAGATGAAATACTAGCTACTGAAGTATTTGTTAATGACATTATATTTGGAGGCAATAAGGTCATGAGCAACAGTTTTGCAGAAGAAATGAAAAATGAATTTGAAATGTCTTTAGTAGGGGAAATAAAAAATTTCATAGGCTTGCAGATACAAAAAATGAAGAATGGTATTTTCATTACACAATCTAAGTATGTGAACGAGGTTTTGAAGACATTTGGCATGAGTTACTATAAACCAGTTGGAACACCAATGGTTACAATCCATAAATTGTCCAAGGAAGATGAATCCAAGTATGTTGATGAAAAGGAATATAGATCAATAATTGGCAAATTACATTATGTTGTTCACAACAGATCGGATATAGCCCATGCAGTTGGAATAGTTACTAGATTTCAGAAGAATCCAAAGGAAACACATCTGATAGCAACCAAGAGAATTTTTAGATATCTGAAAGGTATAGTTGACTATGGATTATGGTATCCATATGGAGGAAATTTTGATTTGAAGGTGTACACAGATGTTGATTGGGTAGGAAATGTTGATGAACAAAAAAGCACTACCGATGGAGCATTCTTTCTAGGAGGAAGGCTTGTTTCATGGAGTAGTAAGAAGGAGAGTTATACTTCACAATCTACTGCTGAAGCTGAGTATGTTGCTGCTTATATGAATTGCATATAGGCTATTTGGATGAGGCACATTTTGGAAGGTTTTAAGATGGAGTTCTTAGAACCCATAAAAATCTTATGTGATAATACAAGTGCCATAAATATTTCTAAGAATCCTTTTTTGCACACACGAACCAATCACATTGAATTGAAGTATCATTTCTTGAGGGAAAAAGCTCAAAGAAAAGATGTTATCTTAGAGCATGTTTCTACCAAGGAACAACTTGCAGATATTTTTACCAAACCTCTACCTAAGACTAAATTTGAGTGTCTTAGAAGTCAACTAGGGGTTGTACCCCTTCATGATGTCAGTTGAGCATGATGTTGATTGCATCAGTCCCTGAACTACTTGCAAAATTTTACATGGATTGATGTAGAAGTGGATGTAATCCATAGGGGGAGCATCAAGTTGCAGTATGTTGTTGATGCACAGTGAAAATTTGACATTACATGTTTTACTTTAAATTTGGCATTTTGGTCAAAGAGGGAGAAGAATTATGTGATTGGTAAAGGTGAATTGATATCAAGATAATGATAGATAGAGCATGGTGAATACTTGGTATGTAAACCAAGATTTCTATTCACTAATCACAAAAACAATCAGAGGCATTGATATTTGTATTGCCATCAATGCTAAAGGGGGAGATTGTTGGCATTTGCATGTAGATTGCATTAATTATATGTTATGTTGTTATTGATGTCAATTGAACTGGTAATGGTATTTGAAATAGTGCTCATATTATTGTTATTGTCTTGTAACTGGTAGGAAGAACATTGTGGAATATGTTATAAACCAGTATGTAAGTATGTGAGTTGAACTGGTAACCAGTGTATGAGGATAAACCCTATCTAACTGGTAAACCCTACCAGTTGTTTTTTTGTTAAACCTAACTGATTAAGTATGTTGAGTGGTAATGATGGTGACACGTGTGGTCATTGTATGAAGACAAGGTCAAATTGTTTTGGTGCATTTTGTTTTTTGATTGTCTAGGGAATGAGCAAAGTGGATTGCATCTAATGCAAAGCGTGTGATGGTTTACAAAGACCGATGAAGTAGTGATCAAGGAGCGGTTGGAATCTTCTTGAAATTTGTGTATAGATTGCTATGTAAATCCAATGGTCACACTTGAACTGATCTATTTGTAATCTCTATGAGAGAATTATGTTTTTGTTGTGTTACTGACCTAATTGATTTATATTTAAGGTCGATGAAGTTGTTTTGTAAAAGGTGTTGGTAGAAATCAGATAAAGTGTGTGGTTGCCAAACCAGAGAATGAATCTGCATTTTGTGTAAAGGAAGATTAAAGCTTAAAAGGATCTGATCAAGATAATGTAGTGCTATTCAAAAAGATCAACAAAAATCTGTTGTCTTCTAATAATTATAGCAGAATTGAAAAGCCCTAACCAGGTAAGCTCTAACAAGCTTGGTTACTCCTTAAATCCTCTAACAAGGTGGTCCATTATCTTGGATTCTTAAATCCTCTACCGAGGTTACTCCTAACAGGGCACTTTCTTTTTATCAAGGTATTTTGCAAATCCCTTAACCGAGTGATTCCTAACAGGATCAGTTCTTAACATGACTTATTGTAAAAGCTTTAACAGGCTTGGCTCCTAACAGGGCAAACTTCAAAAGAGTTCAGATAGCTATCTTGTGAGTCTCATCTCACCATGGTTTTTACCTATTTGGGTTTTCCATGTATAAATATTTGTTTCATGTGGTGAATGTTTTTGTGTTTATGATCTTATTTGTTGATTTAATTAACTACTTAACTATACTGATAAGGCATGATAACTGGAAGTATTAAGAGATGGAGTATGTTGATATATGATTAAGAATTTGGATGTTTATAGGATTTAAGTTGTTTATAGTTAAGTTGCTTCAACAGTCAGCTAGTATACTTATGAGTATTGATCTTAACAGTGGTATTGTATTGATAAGTCTACCTTGTGTGATTGAGATTGAGTTTTGGGAAGTTTGTATCAGTTTTTTAGTTTACTAATTCACCCCCCCTCTCAGTAATCTACCAGATACTTATTCTTTCATCATACCACCAAAGCACAATAATCTTGCCCCTTTTCAATAAAAGGCACAACGAGTGTGGGTCTAAATCAACCCAATCATGAACTTTTTGACCCTTTAATAAATGTATGTATGTTTCCCAAGGCCTAAAGTTGGCCCACATCTTGATATTTCTTTGACTTTGGTACTACTTACCTTATGAATCTCATCGTGGTAGGTAAGGGTGTGATATACCAAGTCTTGCACAAGCATAACAGATAGATGATCCCTATGATGGGGGAATCACTATTTTCATCAAGCTACAAGTAGCCTTTCAAAAAGCCCTATTTCTATTCAAGGAAATATGTATGGTGAGTATCTTGGGAGAAAAACCATCTATGCTCTTGCACTGAACTTTTCACAAATATCCTCAATCAATAAAATGGGTGAGCTTCTAAAATAAGAGGTGCCTAGTAATGTTTGATGTCTTTGGATGTAAGTTCATTTTGTAGTGACTCGCTTAAGAGCATTGTAACTCGTGGTGGGGCCCATATGTTCGTTCGAAAAGTTACACTGTAGGAACAACTACACCCAAGGCTACAACTTTCGCTATCACCTGATTCCTATAGCGGCTCGAAGGATTTACCGCACAAGGTCATTCCCAAGAGTGATGTGTCTCTTGGTAGGCATCTCTTAAAAATAAAAAATTTAGAGCATTACTAACACTTTTCTCTTGCACCTAGGACCATGAGATCCAAGGGAGAGGATAGTGTGTGTTAGAAATGGGACCACTCTACAGATTGCACAAGTGTGCCAAATAGGAAAAATACTTGTTCTTTTTAACCTTTTAATGCAATATGATCTATTTACTATTTGGAGATGTTGCTCCAACATACATGGTGTTCTTTTCAATTCCAGAAAGCAATTTGTTTTCTAACTAGGAAAATGAAATCCTGGTCAACAAAATGAAAGCACGTTTTCTTAAAGTAAAATCATTTTGTAAAAAAAAATGGACAAGTTTGATTGTTCTTTTTCACTTGCAAATAAAAGAGTGATTGTGAATTTTATCCTTGCAAGAAATGAAATATTTGTTGTTCTTTTTAAACCCAAATAGAAATATTTTTCCCTAACTTGCACGAAAGGAAAGTTGTTTGATTTGTTCTTTTTAGCTCACAATGAGATTCTTTTTAAGCCCAAATGAAGATGTTGTTGATTTTTAGCCCAAAATGAAAGATGAGGTTCGTTTTAAATAAAAAGGAAAATGAATTCTTTTTACCCAACTTAAAAAGCTAGAAAGAAAATAAATTCCTAATTATAACTTCTCGAATCCTACAAGAAATGGTTAGTAACCTGCAAGAAAAATAAAATTAGTGAAATATTAAATCCTTTGGTGGGCTTCCACAAGCCTAAGTTTAATTTTTTAGTTACAATTTTTTTTTTAACTCTCTGTTACAAAAGCGCTACTCTATGTGATCATAAAAGTGCTATTTCAGACAATAGGGCCGAAGCATTTTCAAAAGCGCAAAAAAAACTGAAAACAACATTAAACAATGAACAACAACACTAATTTAATAGTTTTAACAGAATTAAAAGACTGATAGACAGAGAGTGCAAAAGCACTAGATTATTACAAAAGCATTATTTAAATGAATGAAAGTGCTAAAAGTATGACTAAAGTGCTAAACTTATAGAAAAAGCACTAAAACTCAGCCAAAGGTGCTGAAAATCTTCTTACGATAGCACCAAAACATGAAACAAAAGCACTAAAGTGCAACCTATGTGTGAAAATTATAAGAAAATCACAAAAAGTTAGATTGGAAAGATCAGAAGGTTGCATGTTCGATTCACGTCGGGTTCACCAAATGATGAACACTAAAAAGGGAAGGCACACAAGACAAGTTCAAATTGTTAACATGTTAGTGACAACAAAAATGAAACATAAACGAACTTATGAACCTAAACATGCATATCAAGAGAGATAAAAAGCATATAACAAGAAGCATAAACAAACAAAATAGGGAAAGAAAACCCCCCAAGATGCTCCCCAACATGCTCATAGTTGCTCCTCCCTTGTTCCTCTCCTCTCAAAGTTCCACATGAGTGTAGCCCTTATCTTTTTGCACTATCTATGGATGTCTTATGAAGATTCAAGATGATTACAAAAAATGAGAACAAAATGCCTATGGAAGTGTAAATAAGCTACTATGAGAAAGCACCTAACAAGCTTCTAAATGCTCTCTTAAAAATGGCTATAAGTTTGATGCACAAGAGATTTCTGGATCCTTTTGAAGAAGAAATGGGTTATATTTATAGGGAAAATAGAGAAATGGATGGTTGAGATTGAGTAATCTTAACAAGGGCTAGGATTAATGGGTTTGTGATCCATGTGATGGCTTTCAATCCAATCCCACGATGACAAGTGTCAACATGAGATGGCTTCAGAGGAGAGGGAAGAGCATTAAATGCCTAATATGACATGAAGGTTACCCTATGAGGGTTTGGTTAGGATTGAGTTAATGAATAAATATTTTATCCAATGAATAATGCCTTTACCCACTGGGCAAACTCTTGTGCAAGAGTTAGTGGGGATAACCATGGTCAAAATAATAAATGATTGAAGAGACACATGAGTTAAATGGAGGTTGAGTTAGAGGGAAAGCCTCTAACCATGTGGGCAAGTTGAGCTTAACCATTAATGGTTATGTAAGAGCCATAAATGTTTATGTAAGAACCATAAATGGTTTGGAAGACTTTAAGGGTTAACTTATTGAAGACGTAAAGCCTTTAATGCATTTCAAAGACATTGATGCTTTGCAAAGCGACTTCTTTTTGCTTAGGAATGTGACAATAATTAGGAGATAGATTAGGCTAATTAGAAGGGGTTAGAAGAGTCTAGAAGGGGATTAGAAGAGTCTAGAAGGGGATTAGTGAGTAGTAGGTCTGGTGGATGAGAGAAAATAGGATTTTAATTAAAATAAAATTCATTTATGTCAACTAAAATTGGTGCAAAGTGTGAGGGGGGATTTTAAATATTTATTATTTATTTAAATGAGGAAAGGGGTTAATTAAACAAATATGTTTTATGCATTTAATTAATTGTTAGAGTATGGTTTTAATGAATTAATTTAAATAAATTCAATAATTTATTTAATTAATAGGAAAAGAGGTTCAAGATGAATTAATTAAATATTGATTTAATTAATTGTTGGTTGATGGTTTAAATAATCAAATAAATACTAAATATTCATTTAATTAAGTGGACAAATTTATGTGTGTTTATGATAAAAATGGAACAACAGTGTTGAAAGATTGCATAGATTCAACCATGAAACCCTAGCCTAACAACACCAAAGATCCACCATAACATATGAAGATTACCTAGGACAATGCAAATCAGCAAAATCACAAAGATTATACCATCACATGTCCAATAGGGTTTTAATCACCATCCTTCCTATCTCCATTGATCTTGCTTGATATATTTGCTCTCAGATTTTATGTGTGCACAAGAGCTCAAAAAAGAATGAAAATGTGGTTGCAAGTAGGTTTGATCGCATAGGAAAGTTTGAAAGTGTAGTTGAGGGGTTAGGAGGATTGATAATGAAGGAAGCATCCTCCTTATATAGAAGACGCTATAATAAATGGAGGGATAAGATTAAGAGGTGTAAAATATAAATGGTCAACTAGGATTAGAGGGTAGGTAGAAGAAATAAGAAAATAATGAGAGCGTAGGTAGTGTAGGAATTAAGAGGTAAATAATAAGAGTGTCTATGAAATGCAGAAATGTCTGTGAAGTATGTAAGCACGTTTGTGTCATGAATGCATGTTTATGTCTTCAAGGTCGAATTGACAGTTTTGTGATAAATAGACATTGTCGATTGGATAAGCTACTGAGAGGATACACTCAAATAGGTTCTCTAGGGAAGACTAGGATAGCAAATAGGGCTAGGATTGACAATTATGTGATACAACATACGTTGCCAATAAGGAAACTACTCAAGAGGATACCGTCAAGTAAAGGCCCCGGGAAAGGATAAAGTGAGGCACTTTGTGATGAATAGGGGGTACCATAGGAAATTGACAATTTTGTGATAGAAAATATGTTGCCAATTGGATTAGGCTAAAATTGATAATTCTATGATAGAACATATGTTGTCTATTAGATAAACTACTTAAGAGGATACACTAAAGTAGGTGCCCTAAAAGATAGGATAAAAGAAACATTGTGATGAATAGGAAGTACTACTAGGATAGAGTGCCATATGATAGATATAAGCACTAGGATAGAAGAGCAACACTTTGTGATAAATGGGGAGTACCACTAGGATTGACACAATTGATTGGCTTGACTGCAGGAGGAGCTACCTATGCTAGAGTCACGAAAAAGATTCCCTCGACTCAGAGATTATGAACAGATCTGACATTTGAGGATAGAGTAGCAGTTGAGTCTATGGGCTTGCGATATATTATGTATATGCCTGAGTTTCGGGGGAACATGGGATTGTTGACTGGATTAGCTAAGAGATGGCACTTAGAGACATGCACTTTTCATTTAGTGATGGATGAGATGACAGTCACCTTAGAGGATGTATATAGGATATTGAGGATACTAATCGATGGAGAGTTGGTTCCTTACAATCGAGAGGGAGACATGGATACATTGAGATGAGTGTTCTAGGATCCAAGACTGGAGATGAGGGTAGGACATGTGGCATGGGACACTATGAAAGGTACAAGATTGGCACTATCGGCGGTGCTGGCAAGAGTTATCGGTGGGTTCTTATGTCCAGACAGGGCGACATGAGGGTTCACTATGGGTTGGGGGAGGACTTTGGGGACATTGTTGATTGAGCACACTAGGTTTGCATGGGGACCATGTCTGCTGGCACACTTGTATTATGAGCTACATCAATTTATTTATCACAGATCAATAGGATTGGGGTGTGGAGTGACATTACTCCAGGTATGGGCTTATGAGCATCTTCCAGTTACACGGTCGATACACTTTAGAGGCCGGGGACATGGGCATAATTTTATGAATCTGTATGATATAATTACTTCACAACCACGTATTAAGAGGCTCAAGTACAGACGTCAGGTTATTTATGAGATAGATAGTGTGATATGGAGGCCTTATCAAGAGTGTGAGGAGTGGGAGGATGATGTAGTGGAGCTACTGTATGTATTCTGGAGTACATATCTAATAGGGTGGGCACCATATGTCCTTGAGCAGAAGTTGATTGATAGGGTATGTAGGTAGTTTGGCAGGGTACAACAGATGCCATGGGGGTCAAGGATGTATGCACTAATAGTGAGGGATCAGGCTCATTTGGGTCTATTATTGTCTTATGATCAAGTGGTGACATAGATACAGGAGATGGTTCCCATGTCTTCAGATATTTGGGTAGAGGTGGAGGATGCAGGGATGGATGCTAAGTACAATGCATATTGGGCAGAGCATCCATTTCCATGGTCGTTGGATCCAGGGGAACCGATAGAGGGGGATGGTGGAGATGATAGAGATGATAGTGGGGATGGTGGAGGTAGAGGCAGATAGTGGAGGTGGGGCGCAGTGGCAGAGAGGAGAGTGGCTCAGAGGAGAGATGGAGGAGAGGAGAGATAGGTGTATGTAGTTAAGCGTAGAGGTGGATTGTTGTTACAGGTGCCAGCAGCACAGGTTCCCAAATAGGTACAAGGATAGGGATAGGAGCAGGGATAGGGATAGGAGGAGGATGAGCTACTATTCTTGAGGGAGATTTGCTAGGGACAGACAGATGAGATCCAGGATCTAGAGAGGGATGCATCTAGGCTCAAGAGGTAGATGAGGGACACTGAGCGAGAGAGAGATCAGGCTATTCAACGTAACACAGAGGCAAAGACAACACTAAGAGTAGGAAAACAAGTAGCAGAGGACACATGGGCAGGGGAGGAGATAGCCTACTGGAGAGACCTGTATTATGGAGTTGTGCCACCAGATCAATGGACTAGGAGCTTCCAAAAACTATCGCGGACTATGATTACCACTAGAGGGAGAGATAGGAGACAAGCATCTAGTGGTGGGGTCATATTTGCATCATGCATGACATATAAAAACTAAAATATAGCATTTCATCATGTGCATATTTGCATCCATATCATAAGCATCATATGAAAACATGCATCACATAGAAGAAACATCACATAGGTACACATGCATATAGTTGCCACAAGGATGAATCATCTCATATATATATATATCAAAATCATAAGTGTCATGATACAATGATGTCAAACTCTCATATGGCTATAAAATCACTCAAAGGTGTCTACATCATCATACAAAAATGGTACAAAAACTAGTACATAGGGAGCCCTCTAAGGCTAAGATGAACTCCCTCCCTTAGAGCCAGCTAGCCTCGACGGAGTTTGAACTTTGGAAGGACCTACCCCAGGATCATCTCTCCTGTCCCCTCTATTTGGTGGTGGTGGAGGACCCATGACCCCACCACTAGACGCCTATCTCCTGTCTCTTCCTCCAGTGGTCGTCGTAGTCCGCTATGGTCTCCAAAAGCTCCTAGCTCACTGATTTGGTGGCATAGCTCCATAATACAGGTCTCTTCAATAGGCTATCTTCTCTCCTGCCTATAAAACATAGACGTATCTGGCCCCTGTGTCCTCTGATGCTTGCCTGCCTACCCTCAGTGTTGTCTCAGCCTCCGTGTAGCACTGAATAGCCTGATCCCTCTCCCACTCATTGTCCCTCATCTGTCTCCTAAACCTAGCCGCATCCCTCTCCAAATCCTGGATCTCATTTGCCTATCCCTAGCAAATCTCCCTCAAGGATAGTAACTCATCCTCCTCCTGTCCCTATCCCTGCTCCTCTCCTTGTCCCTGTCCCTATACTTGTTTGGGAACCTGTGTTGCTGGCACTTGTAATGACAATCCACCTCTACCCCTAACTACATGTCCTGCCCTCATCTTCAGTCCTGGATCCTGAAACACTCTTCTCAGTGCATCCTTGTCTCCCTCTAGATTGTAAGGAACCAACTCCCCAACAATCAGTATCCTCCGTATCCTATATACATCCTCCAAGATGACTGTCATCTCACCCATTAGAAAATGAAATGTGCATGTCTCTGAGTGCCAACTCTTAGCTAATGTAGTCAGCAATCCCATGTTTGCCCAAAACTTAGGCATATACATAATATATCATAAGCCCATGGCTTCCACTGCCGCTCTATCCTCAATTGTCATTTGTACCCATAAACTCTGAGTCGAAGGGAATCTCTCTCATGACTCTAGCATAGGTAGGTCCTCTTGTAGTCAAGCAAACCAACTGTGTCAATCCTATTAGTACTCCCTATTCATCACAAAGTGCTTCTCTTTTATCCTAGTACTTATATCTATCATATGGAACTCTATCCTAGTAGGACTCCTTGTTCATCACAAAGTGCTTCTTTTATCCTATCTTTTAGGGCACCTACTTGAGTGTATCCTCTTGAATAGCTTATCCAATTGACAATGTATGTTCTATCATAGAATTGTCAATTTCAGCCTAATCCAATCGGCAATGTATGTTCTATCATAGAATTGTCAATTTCTATGGTACTCCCTATTCATCACAAAGTGCCTCACTTTATCCTATCCTAGGGCCTCTGCTTGAGTGTATCCTCTTGAATAGTTTCCCAATTGGCAACATATGTTCTATCACAAAATTGTCAATCCTAGCCCTATCTGTTATCCTAGTCTTCCCTAGAGGACCTTCTTGAGTGTATGTTCTCAACAACTTATCCAATCGACAGTATATATTTATCACAGAACTATCGATTTGACCTTGAAGACATAAACGTGCATTCATGACACAAACACGCTTACATACTTCACAGACATTTTTGCATTTCACAGATGCACCTGAAACACATAGACGTGCCTCTATTATGCATAGACGTGCCTTCCCTGCATCGACACGCCTGAATTTCGCAAACACGCTCACATTTGACATAGACACTTTTAGAATCATAGACACGGTTACACTTAATGCAGACGCGCCTAACCTACCTAGACTCATCTAGCACCAATGCAGATGCGCCTTCCCGTCTTTTGACCCGCTTTACATTTTTTGCAACATACATAATATGCATTTATTGCTCTACCTAACATGCATTTATGACAATAATTAATGCAACACAGTACAAGGAGGTTTTGTGATACTCACGAGCTCTACTTTATTTGCTAGCCTCTAATATTGGTGAACACGATCGAATCTATGCACCAATGACATCACTGCTAATTGCTCTCTACTCACTTTGCACTCTGAAACAAAAACCCTGAAAACGGAAACCGCAAGAACCAAACACAGATGCGATTTCGTGAGACAGATGGACTTTAGACTCCATAAACGCGGTTCTAAAACATAGACACGAATTTGCAACACAGACGTGGTTAAAAGGTTGACAAATGCAATTAGGGAACATAGATGTTGCTCATGCAATTTGGAAAAATGTAAAATTCTGTTGGCAACACAAACGTGATTCTAGAGGTCGCAGATGTGCCAAAAAAATAAAAACGTGATTCCAGAAGATGCAAGCATGAAAATATCAAAATGTTGTCGAAAATGTCAGATCTGCAACTTCAAATACATAAAATCTGCAACCAAGAGGCTAAATGCAAAAGGGACAAGAGTCTCACCAGGCATGCCAAAATGTTTATGGTGAAAATGGAACAACAATGTTGAAAGATTGAATAGATTCAACCATGAAACCCTAGCCTAACAACAACAAAGATCCACCATAACATATGAAGATTACCTAAGACAATGCAAATCAACAAAATTACAAAGATTATACCATCACATGTCTAATAGGGTTTGAATATCCATTCTTCCTATCTCCATTGATCTTGCTTGATATATTTGCTCTCAGATTTTATGTGTGCACAAGAGCTCAACAAAGAATAGAAATGTGGTGGCAAGTAGGTTTGATCACATATGAAAGTTTGAAAGCATAGTTGAGGGGTTAGGAGGATTGATAATGGAGGAAGCATCCTCCTTATATGGAAGACACTATAAGAAATTGAGGGATAAGATTAAGAGGTGTAAAAGATAAATGGTCGGCTAGGATTAGAGGGTAGGTAGAAAAGGCTAATGAATTAATTAAATGAATAAAGATTTATTTAATTAATAGAGGAAGTGGGATCAATTAGATAAAAAAAAAGTATTTATTTAATTTAGGAAAAGGATAATTTAAATAAATAAAAGTATTTATTTAAATGAGAAATGAGGCTAGAAGAGGATAAATGAATTAATTAAATAAATAAAGATTTATTTAATTAATAGAAGAATTAGGCTAAAATAATTAAATAAATAACAATATTTATTTAATTAGACAGGACAATTCTAGGTGTCTATAATGTGTCTACACTATAAATACAATTTCGGCTTTACATCCATAAAAATGATTGAAGACATGAAAATTCTTATACCAATTTTCAGCCTTACATCCATAAAAATGATTGAAGACATGGAAGCATAGCGATAGGTGGGTAAATAGACATAATCAATGCATGTTAAAAAGAGTTGATACATAAGAAAATTATCTTATCAAACTAAGAACCAATACCAATATATTTTTTCAGTGTTTTGTGTGTTTAAATTAAATTGTGCTAGCTAATTGGAATAGTTTTTTCTACTTGAAACAAAGTTAGAAATAATGAATTTGAAAAAAATTCCAACATTTTATTTACAGTTATTGCTTCTATTTGCTTTAAAATTCTAAACATATTCTTAATAATAATAAAATAATTAGTGTAGACTATAGTGTAACATAAGAGATTTAATATTAGGATGATTATTCGATGTGTTGATTCCTTCTCTTCTCGTTTCTATTTGTGTAAGATAGCATTATTGATAAATATTTTTACAAGGTTCTTGTGTGAGAAAGTCATGAACACATTCTTTCTTGATCAATTCATTGAAAAGAAAATTAAACTTTAATGTTTTGACAATCCATCAAAACATTAATGTTATATACATTTAATAAATTTTATAAAAATATGAAAAAAAAATTATATATTAACTAGTCTGACCCTTTTAATAAAATTAGAATTTATCTGTCATCCTATTTATAATATCAAAGTAATTTGACAAATCTAAAATATTATAAATAGGAGGAGGAAAAATGTTGTTGAAATTGATATAGATGTGCAAATTAAAATATTATAAATAGGAGGAAAATTGTTGTTGAAATTGATATAGATGTGCAAATTAAAGTGACTGACCCTTTCCTCGGTTCATTTGACCTTACATTACTTATAATTAAGCCGATAGGCTTTTAGTGGGGGATTTTCCCCGCAGAAGTGCAAGACAATCCGGTCATGGACAATTTTCGATGATCGGTTGTTTTTCGCAACGAACAGTGGGTGACATTTTTTTTGTGTTAGCTGTCGATGACATGAAGGTAGAACGAGTACAATCTTTCTGAACACAATGTTTTTCTCAGTTTGCATTAAAGCACTATGCAGGACGCCCACTATGCCCCGGTTGCACGCAAATTTCGTGCAACTGGTAGTTTTAAATATTAATTAGTACAATTACGTTGAGAACAAGTTATTCCTTGGAACGAATTTGCCCCAAATAAAAATAAAAAAATGTTGGGGTAATTCACTGTCATCCTGTCGTGTTCAGTGGAGCAATTGTTTGGAATGCGTTATTCCCGACTTTAGTCAACATTAATTGGCTTCCACACATATCCTTTTAATAGGAGTTACCGGATACTTCCACGATTTCGTTAATATCCCATCACTCGTACGATTTGAAAAATTGGGCAATTGGCGAGCTGAATACGTTCATAATTTTGCACGACTTTAGTCAACCTGAATCGACTTCCACAATTGAATTCATGTCCCTTCAGTCAGTACAATTTGAAAATTTGTGGAATTTGCCAGAATGGTTCGATACATTCAGACTTGCATACGGATACTTCCAGCATTACCCAATATCGCTCCAGTGGGTACGACATGATGATCACGAATGCTTTCATCCCTTCTATATATCCAATTTTATCTCTCCATCTCTCCTTTCTATCCTTATCTTCCCCTCTTTATTTCTCTCTCCCCCTATCACTTAGATCCTTATATATTAAATCTATACCTATCCTCCTTCCTTTCTATTTTTATCCCTACCTCTTTCTAAATATTTCACTCTCTATCCCTCTTCCATATCTCTCTCCATCATATATACACACATAGTAACTATTTCTCCCTCCCTATCTCTATCTTTATCTCTATCTTTATCTCTATCTCTATCTCTATATTAAGTATTTTTCCCTCTCTATCTCTATCTTTATCTCTATTTCTATCTCTCTATCTTTATCTCTATCTTTATCTCTATATTTATTTAACGTTTTTGATGTTTGAATTAAATTGTCCTAGCTAATTGAAATATTTTTTTCTCCATGAAACCATGTTATAAGTAATGAATTTGAATTTTTTTTTCAACATATTGACCCTTTCCCCTATTCATTCGACATTATATTACTTATATTACTAAATAATTTTAAATAAAAATATTAATTATTATAATTACTTTCAGAACAAGTCTATTCACTATATTGGATGCATCCATATGCCTATGCATAGCTACCCCTATGCAGCATACTAATGTTTGTTGTGTACTCCACACTCCACTGGAACGAATGTGCACCAAATAAAAGTCAAAAGAAGTTGGGGTAAGCATTCAATGTCATCCTTTCCTGTTGAATGGAGCATTTGTTTCGAAGTCTGCATAATTTTCGCGACTTTAGTCAACATGAATTGGCTTCCACACATATGGTCCCGAGCAATGTGCAATGTGCGAGCTGAATACGTTGATAAATTTGCAGGACTTTAGTCAACATGAATCGAGTTCACACAATCCTTTCAACAACAGTCACGGATACTTCCACAATTGAATTAATGTCCCTTCAGTCAATACGATTTTGAAATTTTGTGCAATTGATAGATGCATTCAGACCTGCATACGGATACTTCCAGTATCACCTAACATA